>NW_026114532.1:1421250-2842500 GCF_025231255.1 Drosophila biarmipes
GTGTGTCAGCATCGAGTTTCTCAAGGGCTCGGTAGATGATCCAACAGTCGAGTCCCTTTTGATTGACTGCATCCAACCCACGAACAATTTCGTTTGCTCCGTCTGAGACCTTCCGTAGGACTGTTGCATCGATCTTTGTAGCTATTGGCAGGCTCATAAACTGCTCCAGAAATGAGTTTACAATGTGCCGAGGACGATTGTACCTCTCCTTAAGACGTTCCAATGCAGTATTGTACGCCGTGTCAGTGATGGCCAACTGTCGCACTAAGTTGGCAGCCTCATCAACGAGAAGTGTTTTCAAGTGATGGAACTTCTGGGTGTTGGACAAATGCTGTTTGTTATGAATTGTGCTTTCATATATGTCTTGAAAGGAAGGCCACCCTGTGTAGTTTCCATAGAACCGCTTGATTTGAATTTTCGGCAATTCGCTCAGAGTTGAATTCGCCGTGAGTACCGAGTTAGAATTGGGCGATGTGACGTCACCACCAACATGATCAGGCGTGTTCGGTGTGGTCTGACTTACTGCAAGTCGCACAAATAGTTGTTGGTTTTGCTGCAGCAAGTTCAGGATTGCGTCATTGTTTGAATGAAGCCCATTGCTGCCATTCCCACTGCCTTGTTCAGCCCATGCCAAGACACGTGTGATATTGGCCTTGGGTCTGGCACGGCTTTTCACTAATGATTTTAATTGTTCCATAGCAAACAACTACCCTGAGAATCAAAGCACTTCAAAAACTGTCCAAGAATCCGGAACGACGGACCAGTAATATGGTGAGAAATATATAACATTTTGTTGTGTGGACTGTATTAATTTTTATTCTTGCCAGTTTTGAAGCCTATTTGATACTAAGTTGAATTTCACCAAGGAACGCCATAGCAGCATTGCCAGAGGCGAAGAAAGATATATGTATATAGATATATGGCGGTTTTCTTTTACATAGATTGAATATATAGGACTTTTTCACTCCTAACGTCGAGGTTAAGATTGAAAAGTACATTAACTGCTGCATTCCCTGCATTCCCATAAATAGAAAACGAGGCGAACAAGAAGGACCTGCACCCCTTTAGGAAGGACGAAGTTCCGCCCTGAAACACAGTTTGTGAATTGGGAAAAACTGCAACCTTCGTGATGGGTCTGGTCATCTCTCCTATTGGTGTCTTCAATTTGACTGCTCGAACGAGGTTGTCCTTTCCAGGATAGGTTTCCATAACCCGTGCGATGTGCCAAGATGCTGGTGGCGTATTGGACTCCTTAACGAGAACAAGAGTACAGAGAACAGAGAGAGAGTACAGGGAGAACAGAGTAGTCAGATACTCCTGATGCCATTTCTTCTGAATCCCTGAAGCATAGCCTGGATGCTTTGCCAATAAGCTAATCGGCCCACGGGGATGTGGCTTAAGTCGGGATCTGGAACGGTGGTTAACGGTCGCCCAATTAAGAAGTGTGCGGGTGATAAGTAATTGGTTTCGGTATCCGGTGCATAGCATAAGGGGCGTGAATTTATCACAGCGCTGATTTGAGCAAGCAGGGTGTGCATCTGTTCGAAGGTGAGCGTTGAATTGCCGGTGATCCTGCGGAGATGAAGTTTTACACAACGAACTGCCGACTCCCATTTGCTCCAATGAAGTTGGTTCCGTTGTCGCTGTATATTTTACTACATTTGCCACGCAGAGATATGAAGCGACGCAAGGCAGCCAAGAAGGTTTCGGTTGTCGGGTCTGTGGCAAGTTTCAGGTATATGGCGGAGGTGACCACACAAACAAACACGCAAATGTAGCCCTTGTTTATACTTGGCTTAATCACAACCAGTGTTTACGAATGGAAGCGCTTGGGTGACACGAATGCTGGGTAAATCAGCCGTCTGCTGTTGAGATGTGTGGTAGCGTTGACGAAAGCAGGACAAACAGTCGTGTGTTATTTTGCGAATGAGAACGTGCTCCAATTATCCAAAAATTTTGCCGAATGATTACAAACAGGGAGGAAACGCCAGGGTGAAGGTTTACTCGGTGCTCGTGTTCCAGGATCAGCTTTGAGATTCGATGCGTTTTGGTAGCAAAACTGGGTGTTTTGCCTCTCTTGTCAGTTGCGATTTTAGCAGTCGTCCGCCTACCCTCAGTTAACTGAATGACAACGGGTGCTAAGAGTCCGAGAAGATCAAATATCCTTGAGACGTCAGACAAGACTTGCCTCTTGGAGCAATCAGGATTTGCCACCAGGCCTACATTGTAAGTTAGAATGTCTTTGCCAGGATGGCAGTATAGTCCAAGAACCTTAACTGGCGACAATTGTGCGTCGGGATCATCTGTGTGTATGAAAGGGCTATTGGATACTCATTTCTCGAGATCAAAATTTGCGCACGACATCAGCTGAATCAATTCGTTTCGGTTTCGAAGTAGCTCATCGTCACTGTTTGACCCAGTAAGAACGTCATCGACATAAAAATCCTCCAGTAGGATTTTTGAAGCGGTAGGGTATTTATCCCGATGATCCACAGCAAGTTGTTCGAGAACTCGTACCGCCAGGAATGGTGCACATGATGTTCCGTAAGTTACAGTGCACAGTTGGAAATGCTTGATCGGATCGGATGGATCTTCTCTCCAAATGATTTTCTGGTAACTTCTGTGCATTTCGTTGACCCATATTTTGCGGAAGATTTTAACGATGTCCGCTGAGAATGCATATTTGTACATACGAAAGCGTAGGAACACGGCAAAGAGATCACGCTGGATACTGGGCCCTGTGAAAAGAGTGTTATTTAACGCCTTACCATTAGCGTCGCGAAAAACCACTTGCAGCTTTCGGCCGAGCACCGGTTGGTGGAGAAGATAGAATCGATTTCCAGCAGCATGGTCCTCTGGCGGCACCTCACTCATGTGCCCCAGGTTGATATACTCCCTCATGAAGTATACGTGCTGTGTCCGCAGCTGCTCATTTTGTTGTAGAAGTCGCTCTACCGATTTAAAGCGCTTAAGAGCTCCATGCAGAGTGTCTCCGAACTCAGGATTTTCCGCGTTGAGTGGAAGTTCTACGACATACTTCCCATTTTTATCGCGACTGTCGGTGGCGAGAAAGTGTTTCTCGACCGTTTCATCTTCCGGTTCTGCTTTTGTGCTGATTTGAACATTCTCCAGTTCCTAAAACTTTTGAAGAGTGTGGTCAATCTCCATTGTTGTAGTAAGTGCAACAGCGTTGCTTGCGTTCGATGTGATGAGTGAGGTTATAACCCATACGAATACCGAAGAAATGGCGATAAGATTACCCTTGTTGTCGTACATCTTTCGTCCTGTGAACACTGACCATACTTGTTCGCTTCCCAATAGTATATCAACTGATGTGTTTGTGTTGAATTATGTATCCGCCAACTGTAGATCCTTAAACATCTCGAGTGTTGATGCGTCGATGTTTTGCCGTTCCAGAGAAGAGGTGATTCTGCCTAGCACGTGAGCATAGACAACCAATCGATCATTAGATATGCAAGACTTGATATGCAGCGTGGTGCATCCCCTTGGTTTGTCTGCTTTTACGGAAAAGATTCCCGTAACCAAGATGCGTGATGCCGATCGTGTCAGTCCGAGACCTTGGATGCAACGCTCGGATACGTAGGACAGCTCTGATCCTGTGTCCAATAGAAGCCGGCATGTTACGAGGTCACCTTTTGCGTTTTTGACATAAACCATTGCAGTTGGTAATATGCTACGTTTTAATTCAGTTAAATGTGTTGATTTTGCAGTGCCTTGCGCACATACAACCTTTTGTGTGTCCTCTCCTTGGGCAAGATGACTGAGTGTCGCTGTGTTGCTGTTAGACGCGCTAATGTTGTGCTCGTCCTGCTCTGTTATTTGGGCAAGATTCCCAATAACCTGTGAATTTGGTTGAAGATGAAGAAGGGTATGATGATTACCTTTGCATTGTCTGCATTTGAATGTTGACTTGCAGCTGTTGACCCCATGATCAGGTCGCAAGCAATTGTAGCACAGTGATTTATCCTTCACAAATGATCGTCTCTGCACCCCAGACATATCCAGAAACAGCTGACATCCATACAGAGTATGTTCTGTAGAACTACATTTGGTGCAGCCACTGCTTTTAACAGCAACCATCGATTGTGTGACCCTTTTTGCTTTTTAGGATGTGTTGTTGTCTTGCTTCGAGTTGCAAGCTCCCTCTTGCTCAGCTCCAGTTCTTCGCAGCGAGAATCCAGAAATTTGAAGAACGCCTCCAGGGTGGGTGAATCTGACTCCATGCTACGCTCAATTCACCTGCACCATGTGTCAGCATCGAGCTCGGTAGATGATCCAACAGTCCCGTCCCTTTTGATTGACTGCATCCAACCCACGAACAACTTCGTTTGCTCCGTCTGAGACCTTCCGTAGGACTGTTGCATCGATCTTTGTAGTTATTGGCAGGCTCATAACCTGCTCCAAAAATGAGTTTACAATGTGCCGAGGACGACTATACCTTTCCTTAAGACGATCCAATGCAGTATTGTACGCCGTGTCAGTGATGGCCAACTGTCGCACTAAGTTGGCAGCCTCATCAACGAGAAGTGTTTTCAAGTGATGGAACTTCTGGGTGTTGGACAAATTCTGTTTGTTATGAATTGTGCTTTCATATATGTCTTGAAAGGAAGGCCACTCTGTGTAGTTTCCATAGAACCGCTTGATTTGAATTTTAGGCAATTCGCTCAGAGTTGAATTCGCCGTGAGTACCGAGTTAGAATTGGGCGATGTGACGTCACTACCAACATGATCAGGCGTGTTCGGTGTGGTCTGACTTACTGCAAGTCGCACAAATAGTTGTTGGTTTTGCTGCAGCAAGTTCAGGATTGCGTCATTGTTTGAATGAAGCCCATTGCTGCCATTCCCACTGCCTTGAGATGTCCCCAGTTGTAGATCATTGCTTCGTTCCTTGAGTATAGCGTTCGCCCTTAGGTATTTTGTCTCGTAGACCGCGTTGTCAATCTCTGAATCTATATAACCTCCACTCCCTCGTGAAGAGAAATGCAATCGCTGAACTGGTTAAACTCCTTCCAAACCTCGTTTAGAAGCTCCATGCGTGTGACGATCTCTATGTGTGTTGCACTTTCCGTTTGTTCAGCCCATGCCAAGACACGTGTGATATTGGCCTTGAGTCTGGCACGGCTTTTCACTAATGATTTTAATTGTTCCATAGCAAACAACTAGCCTGATAATCAAAGCACTTCAAAAACTGTCCAAGAATCCGGAACGACGGACCAGTAATATGGTGAGACATATATACGATTTTGTTGTGTGGACTGTATTAATTTTTATTCTTGCCAGTTTTGAAGCCTATTTGATACTAAGTTGAATTTTACCAAGGAACGCCATAGCAGCATTGCCAGAGGCGAAGAAAGATATATGTATATAGATATATGGCGGTTTTCTTTTACATAGATTGAATATATAGGATTGTGATGGCATTATGCGCCTAAAGATGATAAGTTATTAGGGGCTGCAACTGTTCACGAACAATACTATTGCGGTTTTTTTCGTAGTTAGTAAGTTGCTATAATCCTTCATTCACAAACCTTATAACATCATTTAATTTATAAAGTTGAATTGAATTTTCTGCTATTCTATTTTTTTGTTAATTTTTAATCTATCATTTTCATCAAGTGTGCCAAAAAGATATTTAAAGGATGAACCTATTATGTCAAATAGTCCACGTTTGTGCCTGTTTTGCTAATGCTACCATTTAATTATTTTAGTAGTTTATTGTACAAGTATTTTTTTTCTGGGCGAGTCTGTGATTTTGTTACCAAAAGAATTTGTGATGATATAGATTTCCGTTAAATTAATTCTTAGACAGTAATGTTCATACACTACCGGTATTTCAATTGGAATGCTTGAGAAGAGTAAATAGCCAAGGTCGGAATCTGGGTTGGTTATTTGAATTTGTTGAGTGTGGCCCGTGGTGAATAATAGAAACAACATCATTGCACAGAAGGTTCCTGTGGGAGTTAAACGGCATTAGTTATCTTTCGTCTATTTTCTCTACATTTTTATTTGCTTTAAATGGATTTTCTAGTTTACCCTTTTGAATTGGTCCTTTTCTGTATCTAGCGTCAATGTAAAATTCCTGTCGATCTTCATTTAGTTGATCTATTTTCCTTTCTTAAATATTTTGAGTGTCTATTATTGGATGCCCAGCGTATAAGAATATTTGAGCAGGTGCTTGTCCAGTAGTGTCATATTTTATTATGGTTGTATGTGTAAAGGATTGTTTCTATCTTGCTTAATTTTACTTTTAATTTGTTCAAGTGTATCGAATTTAGAATAAATGTCAATGCAACTGATGTAATGTTTTCCCTCAGATGAAAAAAGATCTACTACAAATTTGTCTCTACAATGTTCAGGGTTGGGTGTGATTTTAAAAGAGATTTTTGTGTTTCTGTGTTCTGTTTTAGCCAGATTGCATATGTTGCATTATTTATTATGTTCTTAATTAATAACGGGCTACTGGGAAAGAAGTGATTTTCTTTAAATAATTTTTTCATTTTCTGTATACCAGGATGTAAGAGATTTTCATGTACATTCTCCAGTTCCCAAAACTTTTGAGATTGAGTGTAGTAAATCTGCATTGTTGTAGTTAGTGCAACAGCGTTGCTTGCGTTCGATGTGATGAGTGAGGTGATAACCCATCCGAATACCGAAGAAATGGCGATAAGATTACCCATGTTGTCGTACATCTTTCGTCCTGTGAACACTGACCATACTTGCTCGCTTCCCAATAGTATATCAACTGATGTGTTGAATTATGTTTCCGCCAACTGTAGATCCTTAAACACCTAGAGTGTTGATGCGTCGATGTTTTGCCATTCCAGAGAAGAGGTGATTCTGCCTAGCACGTGAGCATAGACAACCAATCGATCATTGGATATGCAAGACTTGATATGCAGCGTGGTGCATCCCCTTGGTTTGTCTGCTTTTACGGAAAAGATTCCCGTAACCAAGATGCGTGATGCCGATCGTGTCAGTCCGAGAGCTTGCATGCAACGCTCGGATACGTAGGACAGCTCTGATCCTGTGTCCAATAGAAGCCGGCATGTTACGAGGTCACCTTTTGCGTTTTTGACATAAACCATTGCAGTTGGTAATATGCTCCGTTTCCAGTTAAATGTGTTGATTTTGCAGTGCCTTGCGCACATACAACCTTTTGTGTGTCCTCCCCTTGGACAAGATGACTGAGTGTCACTGTGTTGCTGTTAGACGCGCTAATGTTATGCTCGTCCTGCTCTTCTATTTGGGCAAGATTCCCAATAACCTGTGGATTTGGTTGAAGATGATGAAGGGTATGATGATTACCTTTGCATTGTCTGCATTTGAATGTTGACTTGCACCTGTTGACCCCATGATCAGGTCGCAAGCAATTGTAGCACAGTGATTTCTCCTTCACAAATGATCGTCTCTGCACCCCAGACATATCCAGAAACAGCTGACATCCATACAGAGTATGTTCTGTAGAACTACATTTGGTGCAGCCACTGCTTTTAACCGCAACCATCGATTGTGTGACCCTTTTTTGCTTTTTAGGATGTGTTGTTGTCTTGCTTCCAGTCGCAAGCTCCCTCTTGCTCAGCTCCAGTTCTTCGCAGCGAGAATCCAGAAATTTGAGGAACGCCTCCAGGGTGGGTGAATCTGACTCCATGCTACGCTCAATCCACCTGTGCCGTGTGTCAGCATCGAGTTTCTCAAGGGCTCGGTAGATGATCCAACAGTCGAGTCCCTTTTGATTGACTGCATCCAACCCACGAACAATTTCGTTTGCTCCGTCTGAGACCTTCCGTAGGACTGTTGCATCGATCTTTGTAGCTATTGGCAGGCTCATAAACTGCTCCAGAAATGAGTTTACAATGTGCCGAGGACGATTGTACCTCTCCTTAAGACGTTCCAATGCAGTATTGTACGCCGTGTCAGTGATGGCCAACTGTCGCACTAAGTTGGCAGCCTCATCAACGAGAAGTGTTTTCAAGTGATGGAACTTCTGGGTGTTGGACAAATGCTGTTTGTTATGAATTGTGCTTTCATATATGTCTTGAAAGGAAGGCCACCCTGTGTAGTTTCCATAGAACCGCTTGATTTGAATTTTCGGCAATTCGCTCAGAGTTGAATTCGCCGTGAGTACCGAGTTAGAATTGGGCGATGTGACGTCACCACCAACATGATCAGGCGTGTTCGGTGTGGTCTGACTTACTGCAAGTCGCACAAATAGTTGTTGGTTTTGCTGCAGCAAGTTCAGGATTGCGTCATTGTTTGAATGAAGCCCATTGCTGCCGTTCCCACTGCCTTGAGGTGTCCCCGGTTCTAGATCATTGCTTCGTTCCTTGAGTATAGCGTTCGCCCTTAGGTATTTTGTCTCCTAGACCGCGTTGTCAATCTCTGGATCTACATAACCTCCACTCCCTTGTGAAGAGAAATGCAATCGCTGAACTGGTTAAACTCCTTCCAAACCTCGTTTAGAAGCTCCATTCGTGTGACGATCTCTATGTGTGTTGCACTTTCCGTTTGTTCAGCCCATGCCAAGACACGTGTGATATTGGCCTTGAGTCTGGCACGGCTTTTCACTAATGATTTTAATTGTTCCATAGCAAACAACTACCCTGAGAATCAAAGCACTTCAAAAACTGTCCAAGAATCCGGAACGACGGACCAGTAATATGGTGAGAAATATATAACATTTTGTTGTGTATTAATTTTTATTCTTGCCAGTTTTGTAGCCTATTTGATACTAAGTTGAATTTCACCAAGGAACGCCATAGCAGCATTGCCAGAGGCGAAAAAAGATATATGTATATAAGATATATGGCGGTTTTCTTTTACATAGATTGAATATATAGGATTGTGATGGCATTATGCGCCTAAAGATGATAAGTTATTAGGGACCGCAACTGTTCACAAACAATACTATTGCGGTTATTTTCGTAGTTAGTAAGTTGCTATAATCCTTCATTCACAAACCTTATAACATCATTTAATTTATAAAGTTGAATTGAATTTTCTGCAATTAGATCTATTTTTTTGTTAATTTTTAATCTATCATTTTCATCAAGTGTGCCAAAAAGATATTTAAAGGATGAACCTATTATGTCAAATAGTCCACGTTTGTGCCTATTTTGCTAATGCTACCATTTAATTATTTTAGTAGTTTATTACAAGTATTTTATTCTGGGCGAGTCTGTGACTTTGTTACCAAAAGAATTTGTGATGATATAGATTTCCTTTAAATTAATTCTTAGACAGTAATGTTCATACACTACCGGTATTTCAGTTGGAATGCTTGAGAAGAGTAAATAGCCAAGGTCGGAATCTGGGTTGGTTATTTGAATTTGTTGAGTGTGGCCCGTGGTGAATAATAGAAACAACATAATTGTACAGAAGGTTCCTGTGGGAGTTAAACGGCATTAGTTATCTTTCGTTTCTTAAAATGTGTTTTATAGTATTTGGTTTGTCTATTTCAATTAGTAGTTTTGGTCTTCGTCTATTTTTTCTACATTTTTATTTGCTTTAAATGGATTTTCAAGTTTATCCTTTTGAATTGGTCCTTTTCTGTATCTAGTGTCAATGTAAAATTCCTGTCGATCTTCATTTAGTTGATCTATTTTCCTTTCTTAAATATTTTGAGTGTTTAATATTGGATGCCCAGCAATAAGAATATTTGAGCAGGTGCTTGTCCAGTAGTGTCATATTTTTTTATGGTTGTATGTGTAAAGGATTGTTTCTATCTTGCTTAATTTTACTTTTAATTTGTTCAAGTGTATCGAATTTAGAATAAATGGCAATGCAACTGATGTAATGTTTTCCCTCAGATGAAAAAATATCTACTACAAATTTGTCTCTACAATGTTCAGGGTTGGGTGTGATTTTAAAAGAGATTTTTGTGTTTCTGTGTTCTGTTTTAGCCGGATTGCATATGTTGCATTATTTATTATGTTCTCAATTAATAACTGGCTACTGGGAAAGATGTGATTTTCTTTAAATAATTTTGTCATTTTCTGTATACCAGGATGTAAGAGTTTTTCATGTGGTTGAAGTATATTTTCTTTAAATTCGGCATATGAACAAACATTCTTTAAAAGATAGTGACTGCGATTACTTTAGTGTAGGTGGTATTAATAATTTCTCTGTGTGCTCTTAGAATAAGTTCAAAATCTACATCGCTTTCACTATATATTACTATTTTTTAATTAATTAATTATTACGAATAATGAATTATTAATTATTATGATTAAAATAATCAAGTAATGTCTGTTTGCCCTTTTCGAATGTCATTTCATTGTATTGAATAGTGGTAATGGAGTTACAAAATATTGTTGAATTCTCTACTTTATTTTTATCAGATTTGATGAAAATTATTTGTTTCTTGAAATAATTTATTGGTTTTTCTGTTAAATGAATAAGATTGCTATAGTCTTCGTCTGCACTATGTTGAGTAACTTCCCTATGATGATTTTCTTCAATTTTAATTCTTGATAATGCATCAGCAACTGAATTTTCCTTCCCTTTAATATAGTCGATTTTAAATTAATATTCGTTTAATAAAGCTCTCCATCTCTGTAACTTGGCATTCGGTTCTTTTAATGTATGCAGCCATCTATGAGGTTGAGAGTCACTAGCAATGAGAAAATGTCGTCCTAGTAAATAATGTCGAAAAGTTTAAGTGGCCCAAACTATGGTGAGTAACTTCTTTTCGATAGCAGTGTTTCGCAGCCACCAGGGACACCGAGATGGAGCCATTGTCGTTAGTTACTCTGCTGTAGACCACAGCAGCATACGCTTTGGTTGAAGCATCCAAAAATCAGTGGAGCTCGATGTTGTCTGCGTCGTTAGCAACGAAGCGTTGTAGTTCGAACTTTTGTAGAGTGTGTAGATCTTTCCTCCACTTCAGCCAGGTGTCCGCTAGTTTAGTTGGGAGTGGATCATCCCAATCCAAGTTCAAGAGCCAAAGTTTTTGGAAAATAATCTTGAACTGGATGACCACGGGTGCTAAGAGTCCGAGAGGATCAAATATCCTCGAGACGTCGGACAAGACAATTGTGCGTCGGTATCATTTGTGTGTATGAAAGGGCTATTGGATACCCATTTCCCGAGTTCAAGATTTGCGCACGACATCAGATGAATCAATTCGTTTCGGTTTCGAAGTAGCTCATCCTCACTGTTTGACCCAGTAAGAACGTCATCGACATAAAAATCCTCCAGTAGGATTTTTGAAGCGGTAGGGTATTTATCCCGATGATCCACAGCGAGTTGTTCCAGAACTCGTACCGCCAGGAATGGTGCACATGATGTTCCGTAAGTTACAGTGCACAGTTGGAAATGCTTGATCGGATCGGATGGATCTTCTCTCCAAACGATTTTCTGGTAATTTCTGTGCATTTCGTTGACCCTTATTTGGCGGAACATTTTAACGATGTCCGCTGAGAATGCATACTTGTACATACGAAAGCGTAGGCACACAGCAAAGAGATCACGCTGTATACTGGGCCCTGTAAAAAGAATGTCATTTAACGCCTTACCATTAGCGTCACGAAAGGATCCATTAAAAACCACTCGCAGCTTTCGGCCGAGCACCGGGTTGTGGAGAAGATAGAATCGATTTCCAGCAGCATGGTCCTCTGGCGGCACCTCACTCATGTGCCCCAGGTTGATATACTCCCTCATGAAGTATACGTGCTGTGTCCGCAGCTGCTCATTTTGTTGTAGAAGTCGCTCTACCGATTTAAAGCGCTTAAGAGCTCCATGCAGAGTGTCTCCGAACTCAGGATTTTCCGCGTTGAGTGGAAGTTCTACGACATACTTCCCATTTTTATCGCGACTGTCGGTGGCGAGAAAGTGTTTCTCGACCGTTTCATCTTCCGGTTCTGCTTTTGTGCTGATTTGAACATTCTCCAGTTCCTAAAACTTTTGAAGAGTGTGGTCAATCTCCATTGTTGTAGTAAGTGCAACAGCGTTGCTTGCGTTCGATGTGATGAGTGAGGTTATAACCCATACGAATACCGAAGAAATGGCGATAAGATTACCCTTGTTGTCGTACATCTTTCGTCCTGTGAACACTGACCATACTTGTTCGCTTCCCAATAGTATATCAACTGATGTGTTTGTGTTGAATTATGTATCCGCCAACTGTAGATCCTTAAACATCTCGAGTGTTGATGCGTCGATGTTTTGCCGTTCCAGAGAAGAGGTGATTCTGCCTAGCACGTGAGCATAGACAACCAATCGATCATTAGATATGCAAGACTTGATATGCAGCGTGGTGCATCCCCTTGGTTTGTCTGCTTTTACGGAAAAGATTCCCGTAACCAAGATGCGTGATGCCGATCGTGTCAGTCCGAGACCTTGGATGCAACGCTCGGATACGTAGGACAGCTCTGATCCTGTGTCCAATAGAAGCCGGCATGTTACGAGGTCACCTTTTGCGTTTTTGACATAAACCATTGCAGTTGGTAATATGCTACGTTTTAATTCAGTTAAATGTGTTGATTTTGCAGTGCCTTGCGCACATACAACCTTTTGTGTGTCCTCTCCTTGGGCAAGATGACTGAGTGTCGCTGTGTTGCTGTTAGACGCGCTAATGTTATGCTCGTTCTGCTCTGCTATTTGGGCAAGATTCCCAATAACCTGTAGATTTGGTTTGGCTTTGCATTGCCTGCGTTTGAATTTTGACTTGCTCCTGTTGACCCCATGAGCAGGTCGCAAGCAATTGTAGCACAGTGATTTCTCCTTCACAAATGATCGTCTCTGCACCCCAGACATATCCAGAAACAGCTGACATCCATACAGAGTATGTTCTGTAGAACTACATTTGGTGCAGCCACTGCTTTTAACAGCAACCATCGATTGTGTGACCCTTTTTTGCTTTTTAGGATATGTTGTTGTCTTGCTTCGAGTTGCAAGCTCCCTCTTGCTCAGCTCCAGTTCTTCGCAGCGAGAATCCAGAAATTTGAAGAACGCCTCCAGGGTGGGTGAATCTGACTCCATGCTACGCTCAATTCACCTGCGCCATGTGTCAGCATCGAGCGCGGTAGATGATCCAACAGTCCCGTCCCTTTTGATTGACTGCATCCAACCCACGAACAATTTCATTTGCTCCGTCTGAGACCTTCCGTAGGACTGTTGCATCGATCTTTGTAGTTATTGGCAGGCTCATAACCTGCTCCAAAAATGAGTTTACAATGTGCCGAGGACGACTATACCTTTCCTTAAGACGATCCAATGCAGTATTGTACGCCGTGTCAGTGATGGCCAACTGTCGCACTAAGTTGGCAGCCTCATCAACGAGAAGTGTTTTCAAGTGATGGAACTTCTGGGTGTTGGACAAATGCTGTTTGTTATGAATTGTGCTTTCATATATGTCTTGAAAGGAAGGCCACTCTGTGTAGTTTCTATAGAACCGCTTGATTTGAATTTTCGGCAATTCGCTCAGAGTTGAATTCGCCGTGAGTACCGAGTTAGAATTGGGCGATGTGACGTCACCACCAACATGATCAGGCGTGTTCGGTGTGGTTTGACTTACTGCAAGCCGCACAAATAGTTGTTGGTTTTGCTGCAGCAAGTTCAGAATTGCGTCATTGTTTGAATGAAGCCCATTGCTGGGAAGAGAAATGCAATCGCTGAACTGGTTAAACTCCTTCCAAACCTCGTTTAGAAGCTCCATGCGTGTGACGATCTCCATGTGTGTTGCCCTTTCCGTTTGTTCAGCCCATGCCAAGACACGTGTGATATTGGCCTTGAGTCTGGCACGGCTTTTCACTAATGATTTTAATTGTTCCATAGCAAACAACTACCCTGATAATCAAAGCACTTCAAAAACTGTCCAAGAATCCGGAACGACGGACCAGTAATATGGTGAGAAATATATAAGATTTTGTTGTGTGGACTGTATTAATTTTTATTCTTGCCAGTTTTGTAGCCTATTCGATACTAAGTTGAATTTCACCAAGGAACGCCATAGCAGCATTGCCAGAGGCGAAAAAAGATATATGTATATAAGATATATGGCGGGTTTCTTTTACATAGATTGAATATATAGGATTGTGATGGCATTATGCCCCTAAAGATGATAAGTTATTAGGGACTGCAACTGTTCACGAACAATACTATTGCGGTTTTTTTCGTAGCTAGTAAGTTGCTATAATCCTTCGTTCACAAACCTTATAACATCATTTAATTTATAAAGTTGAATTGCATTTTCTGCAATTAGATCTATTTTTTTGTTAATTTTTAATCTATCATTTTCATCAAGTGTGCCAAAAAGATATTTAAAGGATGAACCTATTATGTCAAATAGTCCACGTTTGTGCCTATTTTTCTAATGCTACCATTTAATTATTTTAGTAGTTTATTGTACAAGTATTTTTTTCTGGGCGAGTCTGTGATTTTGTTACCAAAAGAATTTGTGATGATATTGATTTCCGTTAAATTAATTCTTAGACAGTAATGTTCATACACTACCGGTATTTCAATTGGAACGCTTGAGAAGAGTAAATAGCCAAGGTCGGAATCTGGGTTGGATATTTGAATTTGTTGAGTGTGGCCCGTGGTGAATAATAGAAACAACATCATTGCACAGAAGGTTCCTGTGGGAGTTAAACGGCATTAGTTATCTTTCGTTTCTTAAAATGTGTTTTGTAGTATTTGGTTTGTCTATTTCAATTAGTAGTTTTGTAATGGTCTTCGTCTATTTTTTCTACATTTTTATTTGCTTTAAATGGATTTTCTAGTTTATCCTTTTGTATTGGTCCTTTTCTGTATCTAGTGTCAATGTAAAATTCCTGTCGATCTTCATTTAGTTGATCTATTTTCCTTTCTTAAATATTTTGAGTGTCTAATATTGGATGCCCAACGTATAAGAATATTTGAGAAGGTGCTTGTCCAGCAGTGTCATATTTTATTATGGTTGTATGTGTAAAGGATTGTTTCTATCTTGCTTAATTTTACTTTTAATTTGTTCAAGTGTATCGAATTTAGAATAAATGTCAATGCAACTGATGTAATGTTTTCTCCAGATGAAAAAATATCTACTACAAATTTGTCTCTACAATGTTCAGGGTTGGGTGTGATTTTAAAAGAGATTTTTGTGTTTCTGTGTTCTGTTTTAGCCAGATTGCATATGTTGCATTATTTATTATGTTCTCAATTAATAACGGGCTACTGGGAAAGAAGTCATTTTCATTAAATAATTTTTTCATTTTCTGTATACCAGGATGTAAGATTTTTTCATGTGGTTGAAGTATATTTTCTTTAAATTAGGCATATGAACAAACATTCTTTAAAAGGTAGAGACTGCGAATTACTTTAGTGTAGGTGGTATTAATAATTTCTCTGTGTGCTCTTTGAATAAGTTCAAAATCTACATCGCTCTCAATATAAATTATTATTTTTTAATTAATTAATTATTACGAATAATGAATTATTAATTATTATGAATAAAATAATCAAGTAATGTCTGTTTGCCCTTTTCGAATGTCATTTCATTATATTGAATTGTGGTAATGGAGTTACAAAATATTATTGAATTCTCTACTTTATTTTTATCAGATTTAATGAAAATTATTTGTTTCTTGAAATAATTTATTGGTTTTTCTGTTAAATGAATAAGATTGCTATAGTCTTCGTCTGCACTATGTTGAGTAACTTCACTATGATGATTTTCTTAAATTTTAATTCTTGATAATGCATCAGCAACTGAATTTTCCTTCCCTTTAATATAGTCGATTTTAAATTAATATTCGTTTAATAAAGCTCTCCATATGCAGCCATCTAAGAGGTTGATGGTCACTAGCAATGAGAAAATGTCGTCCTAGTAAATAATGTCGAAAAGTTTAAGTGGCCCAAACTATGGTGAGTAACTTCTTTTCGATAGCACTGTTTCGCAGCCACCAGGGACACCGAGATGGAGTCATTGTCGTTAGTTACTCTGCTGTAGACCACAGCAGCATACGCTTTGGTTGAAGCATCCGAAAATCAGTGGAGCTCGATGTTGTCTGCGTCGTTAGCAACGAAGCGTTGTAGTTCGAACTTTTGTAGAGTGTGTAGATCTTTCCTCCACTTCAGCCAGGTGTCCGCTAGTTTAGTTGGGAGTGGATCATCCCAATCCAAGTTCAAGAGCCAAAGTTTTTGGAAAATAATCTTGAACTGGATGACAACGGGTGCTAAGAGTCCGAGAGGATCAAATATCCTCGAGACGTCGGACAATTGTGCGTCGGCATCATTTGTGTGTATGAAAGGGCTATTGGATACCCATTTCACGAGTTCAAGATTTGCGCACGACATCAGCTGAATCAATTCGTTTCGGTTATCAAGTAGCTCATCCTCACTGTTTGACCCAGTAAGAACGTCATCGACATAAAAATCCTCCAGTAGGATTTTTGAAGCGGTAGGGTATTTATCCCGATATCCAGAACTCGTACCGCCAGGAATGGTGCACATGATGTTCCGTAAGTTACAGTGCACAGTTGGAAATGCTTGATCGGATCGGATGGATCTTCTCTCCAAACGATTTTCTGGTAATTTCTGTGCCTTTCGTTGACCCATATTTGGCGGAACATTTTAACGATGTACGCTGAGAATGCGATCGGGTGCGAACCGTCACAATATTTTGGTGGCCCATGAGGGGAACATACACTCATAACTTCATCGGCTTACAATATTTGTAAACATACTTCAATCTTTGTGCTTACTTATGTGCAAATCTACTATTAATTTAAACCAGCAAAGTTACGCAACCTTTGCCACGTACATCCCATAACGGAGCCTCGAATAACGGAGGAATCATGAAGTCGAGGAGAATAGCGGATTCAACCCATGCCTATTGCCATCTCATGCGACACACTAGTCTCGTGAAGTTTGCCGTCCCCTTCAAAGCTTGATCGCAACACGAGCGGAACGACTGAAAAAGGTGAGTGTGTTTGTGAGAGTATTTGTGCGTGGTTATTCAAAGCAGAGTGCAATAGGAAAACATTAAAATGGGTAAAAATGAAAGTAATGGTAGTGATTTGGCACAACAGAGCTCGGCACCTTTGGCTGTGGTCGAGCCTTTTGCAGACATGTACGCAATGCAGATAGACTTATCTTCCAGGTTGACCCAACTAATTAAAAATGCTAAAAAGGACGGTCAAATAAAGAAAACTAAATCATACTATGAGTTTCGCCTCAACAAGCTCAACGAGCTTTCGAAACAATTTTACGCAAATCATAAATCGCTCATTTTACAGCAATGTCCACGATCGTATCCATATTTTGCGGATGCTGTTGAAGACAATTTTGAGCAAGCATACAGCCACATTTATTGTTCTTTCGCCGATGAATACAAAACCAAGTTTCCGGTCCCAATAAAGGTATCAGGTGATCAATCCCTAAACAACACCCTTGTGCCCAGTCCTGTTTCCACAATTCAGCTGCCCAAATTGCCCGTACCCCACTTTTCAGGAAATTTTGCAGATTGGCCATCTTTTTATGACAGCTTTACGCAGCTAATACATGAAAATCAATCTCTTTCAAACATTCAAAAATTTCATTTCTTGAAGCAAGCACTACCGCACGAGCACTACCGGACGAGACCAGGATATAAACCATATGGCATTAACAGAAACCAACTATGCAGTGGCATGGAACCTTGTGGTAAAACGATACAACAACCCTCGAATGCAGTTCATGTACAATATGAATGCACTGTACGGAATCGAGCCACTGTCCAAGGAGATCGCGGTGGACCTTAGGAATTTGTTAAACTTGGCAAATGTATGTATTAGTGAATTCCGACGACTACACATTGACATTGATTCCTGTGATCATTGGTTAGTACATCACTTACTCACAAAGCTGCTTATCAGCACAACACAGGCCTGGGAACATTCCCTGGGCAACAACGTGGAAATCCCCACCTTCACAAAGCTGGAGGTGTTTCTGCACAATCGATTGGTCAGCATCGACCTAATTGAGAGTAGGAAACCAGCCGTTCCAGTTAGATCATCTATACAATCGACCAACCATCGCCAGACAACCAGACCATCGGGAAACTCCACTGTTAGGGGACACAGCTTTCACAGTACTCTTGAGTCTGGATCCATCAGGTGCTCGCTCTGCCAACAGAATCACGTTCTAAGACGGTGCCCGGACTTCCTTGCCAAGGATTGTTTCGCGCGAAAGGTTATAGTCGACCGCTCGAAGGCATGCATCAATTGCCTTAGTGCTTCCCATTCTCTCAGTCAATGTAGCAGCTCGCAATGTGGTCAACGGAACCACACTTTGTTACATTTCCCGAATGCTCAACAAAGTCCTTCATTGACTCCTGGAGTATCCCGACAGCATACTTCAGACTCTGGTCGGAGCGCAGACGCGGTACAAAATGCACCATCAACGCAACTCTTCAGCGCAGTTGCCTCCCATCTGAACTCAACGACCCTTCTTGCTACTGCACTGGTTCGGATCGTAAATAACTCCACTGGACAGTCAGCTTTAGTTCGAGCTCTCATCGACCATGGCTCGGAAGGCACCCTCATCACGGAAAACATCGTTCAAGCGCTTAGACTCAAACGGCATCCTGTTCGAGCTGAGATCACGGGAATTGGTAATACGTCGCATAATCAGTGCAGGCACAGCACCGACTTCACCATAATCTCATGTTCAGGATCGGATTTTAACGCCTACGTATCCTCAGCCTTCATCCTTCGGTCACTAACAGGTCATTTACCAAAACAAAATGTAAACATTAAGTCCTGTTAACATCTCCAAGGGTTATCCTTTGCAGATCCTAATTTCATCAAGTCGGGTCGCATTGACCTACTTATCGGTGTCGACATTATCCCGCAATTAATGCTTCCGAACATACGCAAGGGGACGGTGGCAGAACCAATTGCACAAAACACACACCTGGGCTGGATAGTTTTTGGACCAGCTGAAGCAGCCCAGACGACATCAATCTCCATCCGTTGTAATTTGGCAAACCTAAAGAACATGGTACAGAGGTTTTTGGAATTGGATCAGGTCTCCACAACAAGACAACTCAACGCAGAGGAAAGATGGTGTGAAGACCATTTTCAACAAACTCATACCCGTCAGCCGAATGGGAAATATCTGGTTCGTTTGCCTTTAAAAACGTTGTTTGACCCCACACAGGTGATATGCCGGTCAAGGCAAATCGCATTAAACCGTTTTCACGCCCTGGAAAGGAAAATTAATCATCGGCCAGATTTCAGTCAACAGTATGTCAGCACTATTCAAGAGTACTTTGATCTCAAGCAGATCAAAGAGGTAAAAGGTAGTGAGGAAGAACACACTAGGATCAACGCTCAAAGGCAACTCTCAATCTCTGCGTGCACCGTTCCACATCATGCTGTGATTAAAGACAACAGTTTAACTACAAAGATGCGCGTCTTATACGACGCTTCGTGCAAAACGTCTGACGGGAGGTCTTTGAATGATATTTTATGCACGGGTCCCGCCCTACAAAACGATCTTGGGGGAGTTATACTCAACTGGCGTTTCCATCGGTATGTCTTCGTGGCCGATATAAAGAAAATGTATCGCTGCATAGATATGCATGAAGAAGATGCACAGTATCAGCGAATTTTCTGGCGCGATGAAAAGGGACTCATCAAGGAATATTTTTTGACTACAGTAACGTTTGACACAGCCTCGGCACCCTTCACGGCGATTCGAGTCATACATCAGATTGCGTCCGACGAGCGCGAACGCTATCCTCTGGCCGAGCATGTCCTTAAAAAGGAAATCTATGTGGACGATGTTCAAACCGGACACGAGACCATCGACGGAGCTCTAAAAATTCGCAATGATGTCATCGCAGCTCTGCAATCAGCAGGCATGGAGCTCAAGAAGTGGGCATCCAACCATCCAGATATCTTAGAAAGCATCCCAACTACAGATCTCTCTAACAGTAGCATTTTTGAGATAGACAATAAGGACTCCATTAAAACTTTAGGGTTGTATTGGCATCCAAACAAAGATGTTTTTGGTTTTAATCTTAAGTTTTCTCTCAATCCGATATTCACTAAACATTCTATACTATCCACAGTAGCACGCTTATTCGATCCGTTGGGATACCTGGCACCAGTGATCATCGCTGCGAAAATCCTGTTAAAGGAAGTTTGGAATTTTCGTATCGAGCGCAAGGATGAGCCCCCCGCATCATTAGATTGGGACGACCCATTGCCAGATCAACTCGCCGAGCGGTGGCGACAGCTCATTCAAGAGCTCCCCGACATTGAAGAGATCCACATCCCTCGGTGGTTAGGCTTCGATTTAAGGCATGTCTCGACGTTGCAACTACACATGTTTTGTGATGGATAAGCCATGGCGTATGCAGCATGCGCTTATCTTCGAGCTAGTTGTACGGATGGTTCCGTGCAGGTTAACTTATTAGCCGCCCGCAGTCGAGTCACACCTGTTAAGCCGCTAACAATTCCGAGAGTTGAGTTATCCGGAGCCCTGCTGTGTACACAATTAGCCGATTGGATTGTCAATCAACTTCAAGCATCACATCACACCATATCCGTACACTACTGGTCGGATGCAATGATAGTGCTGTATTGGATCAACGGCTTTGTTCGCACTGGTGCGGATGGTTTAACAAGAAGTCTATTCGGAAGAATTATCAAGACTACGATCCAACAAATTTCTATCCAAACACAACAAACTCAGCCAGCTATCACCGTTTCTCGACGATGAGGGGCTCATGAGAGTTAAAGGCAGACTTAAGAATGCTTTGCAGCTCTCCATGTCTCAACGCACACCAATAATCCTTCCAAAGTCTCACCACCTGACGATTTTGGTTATAAGGAACGCTCATCACAACACCTTACATGGCGGTGTGCAACTAACTTTAGCTATAATTTATCAAGTTTTCTGGATCGTCAACGGTAAACAGGCAGTAAAAAGGATTCCGCGACAGAGTGAAAGTGTGTTTCAGTGTGTTTCAAACACCGGCCGTCACCATCAAGCCAACTGATGGGAGATTTACCAGCGCACCGTGTGAATCCGCCCAAACGGGCGTTGGAAGCAACTGGAGTTGATTACACTGGTGCGATTCAGATAAAGTCATCCAGATTCAGAGGTCACACTTGCTATAAAGCATACATTGCAGTTTTCATTTGTTTAGCGAGCAAAGCGATTCATTTGGAAGCAGTCACGGGAATGTCGGCACAGCATTTTCTGTGGGCGCTGCAGCGCTTTATCGGACGTAGGGGTTTTTGTCAACATCTATACAGCGACTGTGGAACCAACTTTATCTCATATGATAAGTCTCTAAAGCTGTGGACCAATGAATTCTATAAAGGAATTGAAGAGACAGTTCCTGAACTTACTCGTCGAAACATTCAGTGGCATTTCAATCCTCCACATAGTCCAAACTTTGGAGGACTCTGGGAATCCAACGTAAAAGCTGTTAAAACCCATCTTTATCGATCGTTTAATGGGATTCGGATGACGTACGAGCAGCTGTCTACCATTCTTGTCCAGATAGAAGCGTGCTTGAACTCTCGGCCATTATGCCCCTTAACGTCGGACTTAGATGTTTTGCAAGCTCTCATCCCTGCACATTTTTTAATCGGGGATTCGATGATGTCACTCCCTGAACCTAGTCTTAAGGATTCTTCATTAAACACAGAGTTCCTGAATGGTCAAAGGATGTTTCGCCTCTTTGGGAGAAAATGGAGTGCAGATTGGCTATCTCACCTGCAGGCGCACCCCAAAGTGGCGCCACGAAACTGACAATCTTCAGCGTAACGACATGATCATCATCAAGGATGATAGAACTGGTCCTTCTGACTGGAAATTAGGGCGAATCATCGACTTACATCCTGGGGCCGATGGGCTCGTTCGAGCAGCTACAATTAAGACCTCAACGGGTATTTACAAGAGGTCTGTGTCAAAGATATGTCGTTTGCCCTTGCCAAGATTTACTGAAGAGTCTAGCCCAAGTACACAACCCATGCACCTTTGAATATACCCGCATTCACTCCATAACAGACTTCAATCTTTTCAGAGTTTAAGCATGGTCTAAGGCTTTGAATACTGGGTCCAGTATTGGGGGCGGCATGAACGGGTGTTTCTGTCGATTAGGAGAAGCTGGACAGCTGTTTTCTGGTGACTCTAAGAAGCAGTGGACAACAGCAGTTTTAACAGCGAATGTTAAATTTCTGATGCTAATGTTAGCAGCACGACACACCGAGGAAGACATAAGGAGAAGCTGGCCGCGTTTTTAACCGAGATTTTATATTTCATAATTTGTAAAGCAAAATTTGCATTAAGTCAAAGATTAAAAGTAAACAAATGAATACAACTGGTGAAGTTCAACATATTTCCTAGTCTGCTTTTACGGAAAAGATTCCCGTCAAAAAGATGCGTGATGCCGATCGTGTCAGTCCGAGACCTTGGATGCAACGCTCGGATACGTAGGACAGCTCTGATCCATGTCCAATAGAAGCCAGCATGTTACGAGGTCACCTTTTGCGTTTTTGACATAAACCATTGCAGTTGGTAATATGCTCCGTTTTAATTCAGTTAAATGTGTTGATATTGCAGTGCCTTGCGCACATACAACCTTTTGTGTGTCCTCCCCTTGGACAAGATGACTGAGTGTCGCTGTGTTGCTGTTAGACGCGCTAATGTTGTGCTCGTCCTGCTCTTCTATTTGGGCAAGATTCCCAATAACCTGTAGATTTGGTTGAAGATGAAGAAGGGTATGATGATTACCTTTGCATTGTCTGCATTTGAATGTTGACTTGCACCTGTTGACCCCATGATCAGGTCGAAAGCAATTGTAGCACAGTGATTTCTCCTTCACAAATGATCGTCTCTGCACCCCAGACATATCCAGAAACAGCTGACATCCATACAGAGTATGTTCTGTAGAACTACATTTGGTGCAGCCACTGCTTTTAACCGCAACCATCGATTGTGTGACCCTTTTTTGCTTTTCAGGATGTGTTGTTGTCTTGCTTCCAGTCGCAAGCTCCCTCTTGCTCAGCTCCAGTTCTTCGCAGCGAGAATCCAGAAATTTGAAGGACGCCTCCAGGGTGGGTGAATCTGACTCCATGCTACGCTCAATCCACCTGCGCCGTGTGTCAGCATCGAGTTTCTCTAGGGCTTGGTAGATGATCCAACAGTCGCGTCCCTTTTGATTGACTGCATTCAACCCACGAACAATTTCGTTTGCTCCGTCTGAGACATTCCGTAGGACTGTTGCATCGATCTTTGTAGTTGTTGGCAGGCTCATAAACTGCTCCAAAAATGAGTTTACAATGTGCCGAGGACGATTGTACCTCTCCTTAAGACGTTCCAATGCAGTATTGTACGACGCGTCAGTGATGGCCAAGTGTCGCACTAAGTTGGCAACCTCATCTACGAGAAGTGTTTTCAAGTGATGGAACTTCTGGGTGTTGGACAAATGCTGTTTGCTATGAATTGTGCCACTCTGTGTAGTTTCCATAGAACCGCTTGATTTGAATTTTCGGCAATTCGCTCAGAGTTGAATTCGCCGTGAGTACCGAGTTAGAATTGGGCGACGTGACGTCACCACCAACATGATCAGGCGTGTTCGGTGTGGTCTGACTTACTGCAAGTCGCACAAATAGTTGTTGGTTTTGCTGCAGCAAGTTCAGGATTGCGTCATTGTTTGAACGTAGCCCATTGCTGTCATTCCCACTGCCTTGAGGTGTCGCCGGTTGTAGATCATTGCTTCGTTCCTTGAGTATAGCGTTCTTAGGTATTTTGTCTCGTAGAGCGCGTTGTCAATCTCTGGATCTACATAACCTCCACTCCCTCGTGAAGAGAAATGCAATCGCTGAACTGGTTAAACTCCTTCCAAACCTCGTTTAGAAGCTCCATGCGTGTGACGATCTCTGTGTGTGCTGCACTTTCCGTTTGTTCAGCCCATGCTAAGACACGTGTGATATTGGCCTTGAGTCTGGCACGGCTTTTCACTAATGATTTTAATTGTTCCATAGCAAGCAATTACCCTGAGAATCAAAGCACTTCAAAAACTGTCCAAGAATCCGGAACGACGGACCAGTAATATGGTGAGAAATATATAAGATTTTGTTGTGGACTGTATTAATTTTTATTCTTGACAGTTTCGAAGCCTATTTGATACTAAGTTGAATTTCACCAAGGAACGTCATAGCAGCATTGCCAGAGGCGAAAAACGATATATGTTATCAAGATATATGAGGGTTTTTTTTTACATAGATTGAATATATAGGATTGTGATGGCATTATGCGCCTAAAGATGATAAGTTATTAGGGACTGCAACTGTTCATGAACAATACTATTGCGGTTATTTTCGTAGTTAGTAAGTTGCTATAATCCTTCATTCACAAACCTTATAACATCATTTAATTTATAATGTTGAATTGAATTTTCTGCAATTAGATCTATCTTTTTGTTAATTTTTAATCTATTATTTTCATCAAGTGTGCCAAAAAGATATTTAAAGAATGAACCTATTATGTCATTTTGCTAAAGCTACCATTTAATTATTCTAGTAGTTTATTGTACAAGTATTTTATTCTGGGCGAGTCTGTGATTTTGTTACCAAAAGAATTTGTGATGATATTGATTTCCGTTAAATTAATTCTGTAACGAACTGATTTGTTTGGTTTCCGCTCGCTACGGTATTTGTGCGGCTAGCTCAGTAGATTGTGTGTGTTCGTCCCACCAAATTTATATAAACGTGACCGCCCAGTAGTTCAGTGAAAAAGCACAGAATTCTCGGGTTCGGAGTGGGTTTATTGTGGGTATAACTGGAGTCGGCTTTATAACTTGCTCGTCTCGCTGTCTCCGACGGTGTGGGTCGTCTCGTCGCTCCTCGAAGATCCTTGACCGCTGATTGCTCCTGACGTGGCTGGTTGTCTTGTCGCTCCTCGAAGATCCTCGACCGCTGATTGCTCCTGACGTCGCTGGCTCGGTGACTGCTCGGCCACGGTTCAGACTCGCTATTGGGTCAGACGTGCGGCCTTAGGGAAGCGTCACCGTTCTCAGACTAGGGTGAACAGACTGACGAGCTCTCCAGGATCACTCCTCTCGATACCCGACCGCCTGTCCCTTGCTCTGTCCCGGATGGTCCCACGGGCTTCCGCTCAGATCGTGCGGACAGTCAAGGCAGAACGCCAGGAAGCTGCCTCGCTTTTCACTTCGCTTCCGTACCTCGTGTAAACGAACGTTCCACCCTAGCCTCACCCTTCCGCGTACTGTCCGTGCCGTTTCTGCGGGCTCGATCCTCCTTGCGTGGCCGTTGCGGTGTGGTGTCCTGCTTGCTGGTGGCGATGTCCTGCGAACTACTCCTGACAGGTGGCTGTAGGTCTTGACTTCTGTGCTGTGTTCGAGGGTATACGCCGATCCGGGACTTCTCTCCCTTCTGGCCCGTGACTCTTAGGGTTCTGTTGCGCCGCTCCGGGACTTCTCTCCCTTCTGGCTCGCTACTCTAGGGGTTCTGTTGCGCCGCTCCGGGACTTCTCTCCCTTCTGGCCCGCTACTCTAGGGGTTCCGTTGCGCCGCTCCGGGACTTCTCTCCCTTCTGGCTCGCTACTCTAGGGGTTCTGTTGCGCCGCTCCGGGACTTCTCTCCCTTCTGGCTTGCCACTCTCGATTTCAAATCTCAGTCTAGTAGACCCTCCAGGCGTACCGCCAGGACTTCGTCGGCAGGACAGAACAGAACTTGGCCGTGTGGCGCCTCCTTAGACCTCAGCCACCTGTGTCTCAGTTCGGAGATTCCTAGTAATCCCAATCCCGAACGTCTCGACGTGACGATCTTGCTCCTCGTAGGCTCCCACGGCGCTGCTTCCGACGACTCCTTGCTCTCGACTGACTGCTCGATCTTGACTGACTGATCTCGACTGACTGCTCTCGACTGAATGCTCTTCACTTGACTGACTCTTCTCAATGACTGCTCTTGACCGACTGATCTCAACGACTGATCCCGAACGATTGATCTTGACTGACTGATCTCGCTGCCAGCGCCCTGCGGGTTTATATAGGGCCTCTGGGAACCGTTATTTCCCTTTTGCACACGGCACGCCAAAACTCTCCACATCGGGTCCAAAGTCCACGGTCCCTGTTTGACCCTCTTGTCCTTGACGCACTGCTTCCCGCCGCCGTCCAGCCTGATGCTGCCGTCCCGCTGATCCCGGGGACGCATGCGACATGTTTGTGTGCCGCACCGCTGCTGAGATGTGGCACCCTCTTTCCATAGTCCAAAGTCCGGCGGCGTCCCGTTACTCCTTTTTGCACACGGCACTCTCGCTCCGCCCGCCAAGTCTCCGCTCTCTCCGTCTCCATTGTTGGTCTCCAAACTCTCTTGGTCTCCGAACCCTTTTGCTCTCCAAACTCTCCTGCTCTCCAAATTCCCTTGTCTTCAAACTCTCTTTCTCTCCAAACTCTCTTTCTCTCCAAACTCTCTTCCTCTCCAAACTCTCACGTTCTCCAAACTCTCACGTTCTCCGTCCTCGATCTCCAACGCGCCGCCACTACGCGAATTCGCCGCGTACCTGGTGAGCGGCCGGCCATCTGCTGCTGGGATTTGTGGGGAGTTATTCAACTTCTCACATTCCCCCCTTACTTCGGGAAAGATTGAGAAAACTCAGCGCTCCCACTCTCCGGCGTTCCCTTGTATATCCTAGCCATTGAGTCAAGGCGCATCTCGTTCCGGTTTCCTCGGTGCTCCCTCGTTGCTCCCTCGACGTTCCCTCGACGCTTTCCATCTTATTTCCTTTCCACAGCGCCGGTCGTCCTCCGTATAGCAATTTCGAATCTCCCGCGCCGATCCTCCATCTGTTCCCACTGGGCACCGATATTAATCAGCTATCGATACCCAGAGGGCCTGCTCACGATATCGATATCGCAGGTGCGGCGTTGCCACTTGCGAGCCGCGATGTTCATCATCACCGATATTTCCATTTTCTTGTGCCCATCGATCGCACTATCGTCCAGTGCCAATCGACCGCCTATCGAGGCGCCCCCTTCCCTGTTATCTGGTGAGTCTGCAAAATTGGCGACTTCTCAAGGTGAGTTTCCATTTCCCTTTTCCAATTTCTCTCCTATCCTTTCGGCGACTTTCCTTCACTTTCCTCCTTCATTCGCCCTCAGCTGGCTGACCCGGCTCCACGCGGACTTCTTCGTGAGCGGGAGCGGAGAGGACTCAGAATTCGCTTCGCAGCGGGTAAGTAAGCTGGAGTTTTTTTTTTTTGGTCTCTGCCTCCGCCCTAACCCTTCCCCTTCGCTTTCAGGTTGCTGCCGTGTATGCCCCCTTCTTCACGCGCTCCCGCCCTCTCCGGTCATTAGCTTTGCGTGTTAATTTTCACGATGTATATTTTTTTTTTTTCTTACTGCTCCATGAAAACCCTCATGCCCGCGAGCCCCAGCCTCACGCGATACTTGCGTCCGCCACTCCTGATCCGCACGCTGCGCCTGCCGCCCAGGTTGCGAGCCTCGCGTACCGCCGGTTCCTCCGCGATTGCTGCGGGCCACTCCTGCTCTGGGACTCCCAGCCATCGCTGGCCTTCCGGCGCCGACATCGTCCGCGCCAACTTAGGACGCGCCGCCGACGCGGGCTCCACGGGCGCCGAATGTTGCCGTTTGAAGCTTGGCCTTCCACCTCCCGTCGGTTCCGGCCATTTCCACGGTCCCCCATCCTGAGGCTCCGCCGCTTCCGCCTCGTCTCGCGTCGCTGCCGGTGTCGTGGGCCCAGTCCCTGGAGTCGATGGCCGCGTACTCGGTGTCGGCGGGGTCCATAGGTCCTGCCGTCCACGGGTCCTGGGATACATCGGGCTCACCCGAGGTCCCGTCTCCTCCCAAATCCTGGGCTCCTCCACCGTCGTCTTCTCCGCGGGGCCCTCCGGCCATGTCCAGACGACCGTCTGTTGCCGCCACCTCACACCTTAGGCAACGAACGACCGCACGCTATGGGTCACGTGCGCCGCCGGGATGTCCGTTCGGACGTGGTGTCCCACCGGGTCTCCGGGTTGGCATTGCGGCGTGTCCGGCCGCGGGTGCGATCCTACCGCCGGCGGCCGTTCGAACCTCGGCGTGGGTGGTCGCGCGGGTTTCCACCGGGGAGATTCCCCACCGTGCCTCGCCGGTGAAGGTGGCGTATCCGGTTGCGGCGGTGATGGCGACCGGGCAGGGAGCGCCTCGCCCCTCGGTGGGGTGGTCGCGTCGGCGACCCCTCGTACCGCGGCGTAAGCGGCACCTCCGGCAACCAGCCTGGCGAAGAGGCAGCCCGAACGACGGCCACCTCCTGGGGCGGCACCCACGGTTCGTCGACATACCTCGGGGTAGGTGGGCATTCCGGTTCCTCCCACAACTGCTGCTCCTCCTCCTCGGCCCGTCGCAAACGGGCCTGCCAGTCCGGGTCCTCCTCCATCTCTCGCAGTTGAGCCTCCTCCGTCTTCCGCCGCGCCTCCAGGCTCAGCCGAAACTCCAGCGTGGCGGCTGCCACCTGCTCCTCGTGGCTGCGGGGAGTTCGTTGCTCCGCAGGTGGCTCCTCACTGGCCCACTCGACATGGGTGGTGCCGGTTGGGATGCGGCCGTCGGTGTCGCTGGTGGCCTTCTGAAGCCGCCACCTCCTCTGCTCCAACCGCGGATCCTCGACCAGCTCGACGTCGCTGTCGGAGCTGATCACCGGAGCGGGCTTCTCTCGCCTCGAGATCAGCCGCGAGGTTCGGGTAGGCCGTGTGGTGGACCCCCCTTGCCCCGGGCAAGATCTCTCGGCCGGCTGGCGGGCAGACATCGCCTTCTTCGCGTCGCTCCTTGCTACTCGGGTACTCATGACGGTGTTCTCGCTAAATGACCGTCTGCCGCCGGTCTTTCCTTCCTCGACACCTCGGTTCTAAGCCTTACACTTTGCTCGGTACCGCTATTTCTCACAGCCGGTCTACTGTTTGTGTCTTCCTGCCCTCCAGTTGGAAAAATTCCTTTTTTTTTTTTTTTTTTTTTTTTTCTTCGATATGTTCTCTATTCCTGAGCACCCTTGGAAGTATCCTCGGGTTTTCCGTCATGTCCTTTGGGTAACCTTGGAGGTGTCCTTGGACCCCTTTCCTCGTGTCCTTCGGGTATCCTTGGAGGTATCCTTGGACCCACTTCCTCGTGTCCTTCGGGTATCCTTGGAGCTATCCTTGGACCCCTTTCCTCGTGTCCTTCGGGTATCCTTGGAGGTATCCTTGGACCCACTTCCTCGTGTCCTTTGGGTATCCTTGGAGGTATCCTTGGACCCACTTCCTCGTGTCCTTCGGGTATCCTTGGAGCTATCCTTGGACCCCTTTCCTCGTGTCCTTCGGGTATCCTTGGAGGTATCCTTCGACCCTCTTCCTCGTGTCCTTCGGGTATCCTTGGAGGTATCCTTGGACCCCTTTCCTCGTGTCCTTCGGGTGTCCTTGGAGGTATCCTTGGACCCTCTTCCTTGTGTCCTTCGGGTATCCTTGGAGGTATCCTGGGACCCCATTCCTCGTGTCCTTCGGGTATCCTTGGAGGTATCCTTGGACCCCTTTCTTCGTGTCCTTTGGGTATCCTTGGAGCTCTCCTTGGACCCTTTTTCTCGTGTCCTTCGGGTATCCTTGGAGTTATCCTTGCCTTTTGTCTAGCGTCTCTGTTTGTAGCTGCTCGATGGTGTTCTGTGTTTGTTGTTGTTTCAGCTCGCTCACGTGGATGGTCCTCTCCTTTTTTGTGTTAACGTGCCGTATTTTGCAGATTACTGGCGACGCAAAATCCGTGACCTGGTAAGGTCCGTCGTATCTTGGGGCCAACTTTGCTGCGAACCCCTCGGCCGCCTTCGACAAATGATGTTCCTTGGCCCACACGACGTCTCCCACCGCTGGTGTCCATTGTCTCCTCCTCAGGTTGTAATGCCTAGCCTGATCCTGGGAGGCTCTCTCCAGATTCCGCCTTACAACCTCGAAGATTTCCACGAGTTTGTTTGCCTTCTCCCCTGGGGTCTCAGTGGGTCGTCCTGTTCCCAAGGTCTCTCTGTCGTATAGGGCGCTCGGCAGTCTCGGTTCTCTGCCTTGAGTAACAAACGCTGGCGTGTATCCTGTGGATTCCGAAACACTCGTATTTACTGCCAGCATGATCTCAGGCCATTTCTCGTCCCAGTTTCTCTGATCCTGCCCTGTGAACTGCGCTATCATCGTTTTCACGGTCCTGTTTGCTCTTTCTGTCGGTTTCTCTTGCGGGGTATATGGGGCCGTGAACTGTTGCTTGGCTCCCATCTCGGCCAGGAAACTCTTGAAGATTTTGCTGTTAAACAGCACTCCGTTGTCCGTTATAACTACCTTAGGGACCCCAAACCTTGCGATGATGCGCTCCCTGAACGCTTTCTTTAGGGACTCGGCTGTCGCGCTCCGCAGCGGCACCAATTCAGTCCACTTGGAGAACCTGTCTATCAGCACCAGCAGCATTTGGTTGCCGTGTTTTGAACGCGGCAGGGGTCCGACGAAGTCTGCGCACACTGTAGCCCACGGTTCCTCTGGCACCTGCGTTAGCATTTTCCCAGCTGCCTGCATCTGATTTGGCTTGAATCTGATACATGTCTCGCATCCTCTTACGTGGGCTCGAGCGTCTCGGTGCATGCCTGGCCAGTAGTACCGGGCTGCCAGACGTGCTATTGTCTTTCTGCTTCCTACATGGCCAGCTGCCGGTGAGTCGTGGTTCTCTTTCAGCACTGCTTCTCGCAGAGCTCTCGGGACGCACATCTTCCACGTCGCGACATCCTCACTGCCAGCTCTGTGTGGAATGTTCCTGTACAAAGTGTCTCCCTCCATTACGTAGTCCGGGTACTTTTGTGGCTGCGTCCTTATCTTCTCGCGCATGTCCTGAATCCAGCTGCATGCTGCGGAGGCTTCCGTCGCCGATGTCTCCTTGATCCCTCGCAGTGTTACTGGTAGTGGCTGCCTTGATAATGCATCTGCCACCACATTGAGTTGTCCCTTCCTGTACGCTATTTCGAAGTCATACTGCTGCAACTCCAGGGCCCATCTGGCGATCCTTCCTGAAGGGCTCTCGATGCTGTTGAGCCACTTCAGCGCCATGTGGTCGGTTACCACCTTGAAGTGGTACCCTTCCAAATACGGCTTCAGTTTCCGGATCGCCCAGACTATTGCCAAACACTCCTTCTCGGTCGTGGAGTAGTTTTTCTCAGCCCCGTTAAGCGTTCGGCTTGAGTAAGAGATCACCTTTTCGCCACGTTCGGTTTCCTGGGTCAAAATGGCCCCAATACCGTAATCACTTGCGTCCGTCTGCAGGACAAACGGTTTTTCAAAATCCGGGCACGCCAATACACCAGCCACCAGCCAGTCTGCCACCAGCCTTGCCTTTACCTCTTCGAATGCCGACTGATGTTCCTGTGTCCACATCCACTTGTTGCCCTTGCGCAGCAGATCGTTGAGTGGTTTGACTATTTTTGCGAAGTCAGGTACAAATCGCCGATACCATGAAGCTACTCCCAAGTACTGTCGGAGCTCTCTTACTGTTGACGGCGGCTCTAACTCGGCAATGGCTGCTACCTTCTCCGGATCCGTGCCTATCCCGTCGCTAGTCACTCTATGACCCAAATACAGCAGCTCCTTCTTGAAAAACTGGCATTTTTCCGGGTTTAATCTCAGATTAGCCTCTTTCAGTCGCCGGAATACCGCTTTCAAGTTTGCCTTGTGCTCTTCTAGTGTGCGTCCGTTCACTATGATATCGTCCTGGTACGCAAATGCGTGCGGCGACATCTCGGGACCAATTACCCGATCCAACACCCGCTGGAAGGTCGCAGATGCCGAATGGAGTCCGAACGGCATTACTCTCCACTGGAATAAGCCCTTTCCCGGCACTGTAAATGCGGTGTACTGCCTGCTGCTTTCTTTCAGCGGGATTTGCCAGTAGCCATCCTTCAGGTCCAAGCTGTTTATGTACCGTGCCTCTCTCAGCTGGTCGAGGATATAATTTATTCGAGGCATCGGGTAGGCATCCTTTATTGATTTGGCGTTGATCTGCCTGAAGTCGACGCACAGTCTCCACTTGCCCGTCTTCTTCCTAACCATCACGATGGGAGAACTGTATGGGCTGGTTGAGTGCTCTATGCATCCCATTTGGAGTAGCTCGTCCACCTTCGCATTGATCTCCCCTTGAACTTCCGGATTCTTCGGGTAGTATCGCTGTTTTATTGGCTTGTCGTCCTTCATCGTTATTTGATGCTCTGCCATGTTCGACGTTCCTGTCATGGTTTTAAAACTGGCTAGCTCTGCCTCCAGGAACTTCGCTGTGTCGTCATACTCTGCTTCCTGCTGTACGACTGCTACCGATAGCCTCTCCTCAAACCACCCATTGTGTCGGTTCCTGGCCGGTATTCTCACCTCGAGTCCAGCGCACCTTATCTCGGTTCCGACTTGAGTTAGAAAGTCCCATCCTAACACCAATGAATCCACTACCCCTGGTAGTATCAACAGGTTCATGGTTAGTCGCTTGTTTCCGAATGCGATCTCCACCTCCAGCTGTTCATCGATTTCGCCGCACCTTCCGTCTGCCAACCTAACTTGCCGCCGTGTCCTCGTAATCCTCCCGAGGGCAGCCAGGTTGTCCGCCAGTTCCTTGCTTATAAAGCTCGCTGTTGCCCCGGTGTCGATCGTGGCCATGTACGTGCCTCCCCCAATCGTCACCGCTGCGGACAACTGCTGCTCCTCCTCGATTAGCTTGCCCGTTAGTTTGGAGAGGTAGCATCTTGCGACCCCCGCTCGCCTCTCTGCGGCTGAGGTCGCTGGGCATTTCCCGCCTGCTGGCAGCACTCGACGCTCCTGACACCTATTCTCCCGCACACCCAGCAGAACAGCAGGCGTTGGAGTCGACATCCTCGTGCCCAGTGTCCGTGGCCGCCGCACCTTCGGCAGGCCTCATGGGGATCTGCAATGTGTGTCGTGCCCCGCGGCCCATGTGTTGTGTTTGGCGGTCTCCACACCGTGTTCGCTGATTGTATCTGTTGCTGCTGTGGTGGCGTCCATTGGCCTCCTCGTGGTGCTCCTGTTGCCTGCTGTCGTGGGATTCGTTGCGGCGGTGAAAATTGGTCATTTCTCCGTATCTCCTGAGTATCTGTCTCCTCGCATCTTCTGCACGTGACCTGCGTTGGTGGTGACGACTTTGCCTTTGAGAACTTGTTTTCTTGGGCGAACGCTTCCCGCTCCTTTTCCAGTTCTTCGTATTCATCGGCTAATAGCATCAACGTGTCCAGGTCCGGCACTTTGTACGCCCTTAAGAAGATCCTTAGGCTTGGGGTGCAGTTTTCCTTTATGATCTTTAAGGTGTCTTTCGCAGAATAGTTTAGTGGCCTCGACATCGTTTGCATGTCGATCATGTAGTCTTTGAATGACTCACTGAAACCCTGCTTCCGTTGCCTGACCTGGTCCGACAGCCTTGTAAAGAAATCTCTCGGCAGAAAATAAAGATGGAAGCTCTCAATGAACTCGGCCCAGGTTTTCCATTGTTTATTGTTGGCGATAAACCACTTCAACGCCCTTCCTTTCAGCAACTCCGGCATTGCTCGGGGGATCATGTCTAGGTCTAAACCGTAGGTGTTGGCGGACCATTCGACTTGTTCCAGGAACTCGAACGGTTTCTCCGCCCCGTCGAACCTGAATGACCACTCGCGGACTTGTTTTGCGACCCTTGCATAATCCTCCTGGCTGTGTCTAGAGGTCAGCACCGTTGTCTTCCTGTCCTGGCTTGACTCTCTCCTGTGGGCCTCCCTTTGCATGTTATCGACGCTCAGGCTTGCTACTAGGTTATCCCCTTCAGCGTTAGTTAGCGTGATACTCGGGCCGGTTCTGTCGTAATACATGGCTTCCAGCTCCGCCCAGATGTCGGCAAGTTGTGGGTCGTTCTCTGTTTCGGAGTAATACTCCGACAATGTCCTCCTCATGTCCTCTAATCTGCCGTCCAGGACGACATTAAGCCTTTGTGCGACATGGGCGAAGTCCTCCTTCTTAAGGCAGTAAATCCACTTCTTTCCCATTCTGTTTATTTTGCTTTCACCGCTGGGACAATCACGTTTTGGGCGCCAGATGTAACGAACTGATTTCTTTGGTTTCTGCTCGCTACGGTATTTGTGCGGCTAGCTCAGTAGATTGTGTGTGTTCGTCCCACCAAATTTATATAAACGTGACCGCCAGTAGTTCAGTGAAAAAGCACAGAATTCTCGGGTTCGGAGTGGGTTTATTGCGGGTATAACTGGAGTCGGCTTTATAACTTGCTCGTCTCGCTGTCTCCGACGGTGTGGGTCGTCTCGTCGCTCCTCGAAGATCCTTGACCGCTGATTGCTCCTGACGTCGCTGGCTCGGTGACTGCTCGGCCACGGTTCAGACTCGCTATGGGGTCAGACGTGCGGGCTTAGGGAAGCGTCACCGTTCTCAGACTAGGGTGAACAGACTGACGAGCTCTCCAGGATCACTCCTCTCGATACCCGACCGCCTGTCCCTTGCTCTGTCCCGGATGGTCCCACGGGCTTCCGCTCAGATCGTGCGGACAGTCAAGGCAGAACGCCAGGAAGCTGCCTCGCTTTTCACTTCGCTTCCGTACCTCGTGTAAACGAACGTTCCACCCTAGCCTCACCCTTCCGCGTACTGTCCGTGCCGTTTCTGCGGGCTCGATCCTCCTTGCGTGGCCGTTGCGGTGTGGTGTCCTGCTTGCTGGTGGCGATGTCCTGCGAACTACTCCTGACAGGTGGCTGTAGGTCTTGACTGCTGTGCTGTGTTCAAGGGTATACGCCGATCCGGGACTTCTCTCCCTTCTGGCCCGTGACTCTTAGGGTTCTGTTGCGCCGCTCCGGGACTTCTCTCCCTTCTGGCTCGCTACTCTAGGGGTTCTGTTGCGCCGCTCCGGGACTTCTCTCCCTTCTGGCCCGCTACTCTAGGGGTTCCGTTGCGCCGCTCCGGGACTTCTCTCCCTTCTGGCTCGCTACTCCCTTCTGGCTTGCCACTCTCGATTTCAAATCTCAGTCTAGTAGACCCTCCAGGCGTACCGCCAGGACTTCGTCGGCAGGACAGAACAGAACTTGGCCGTGTGGCGCCTCCTTAGACCTCAGCCACCTGTGTCTCAGTTCGGAGATTCCTAGTAATCCCAATCCCGAACGTCTCGACGTGACGATCTTGCTCCTCGTAGGCTCCCACGGCGCTGCTTCCGACGACTCCTTGCTCTCGACTGACTGCTCGATCTTGACTGACTGATCTCGACTGACTGCTCTCGACTGAATGCTCTTCACTTGACTGACTCTTCTCAATGACTGCTCTTGACCGACTGATCTCAACGACTGATCCCGAACGATTGATCTTGACTGACTGATCTCGCTGCCAGCGCCCTGCGGGTTTATATAGGGCCTCTGGGAACCGTTATTTCCCTTTTGCACACGGCACGCCAAAACTCTCCACATCGGGTCCAAAGTCCACGGTCCCTGTTTGACCCTCTTGTCCTTGACGCACTGCTTCCCGCCGCCGTCCAGCCTGATGCTGCCGTCCCGCTGATCCCGGGGACGCATGCGACATGTTTGTGTGCCGCACCGTTGCTGAGATGTGGCACCCTCTTTCCATAGTCCAAAGTCCGGCGGCGTCCCGTTACTCCTTTTTGCACACGGCACTCTCGCTCCGCCCGCCAAGTCTCCGCTCTCTCCGTCTCCATTGTTGGTCTCCAAACTCTCTTGGTCTCCGAACCCTTTTGCTCTCCAAACTCTCCTGCTCTCCAAATTCCCTTGTCTTCAAACTCTCTTTCTCTCCAAACTCTCTTTCTCTCCAAACTCTCTTCCTCTCCAAACTCTCACGTTCTCCAAACTCTCACGTTCTCCGTCCTCGATCTCCAACGCGCCGCCACTACGCGAATTCGCCGCGTACCTGGTGAGCGGCCGGCCATCTGCTGCTGGGATTTGTGGGGAGTTATTCAACTCCTCACAATTCTTAGCCAGTAATGTTCATACACTACCGGTATTTCAATTGGAATGCTTGAGAAGAGTAAATAGCCAAGGTCGGAATCTGGGTTGGTTATTTGAATTTGTTGAGTGTGGCCCGTGGTGAATAATAGAAACAACATAATTGCACAGGAGGTTCCTGTGGGAGTTAAACGGCATTAGTTATCTTTCGTTTCTTAAAATGTGTTTTGTAGTATTTGGTTTGTCTATTTCAATTAGTAGTTTTGTAATAGTCTTCGCCTATTTTTCTACATTTTTATTTGCTTTAAATGGATTTTCTAGTTTATCCTTTTGAATTGGTCCTTTTCTGTATCTAGTGTCAATGTAAAATTCCTGTCGATCTTCATTTAGTTGATCTATTTTTCTTTCTTAAATATTGTGAGTGTCTAATATTGGATGCCCGGCGTATAAGAATATTTGAGCAGGTGCTTGTCCAGAAGTGTCATATTTAATTTTATGGTTGTATGTGTAAAGGATTGTTTCTATCTTGCTTAATTTTACTTTTAATTTGTTCAAGTGTATCGAATTTAGAATAAATGTCAATGCAACTGATGTAATGTTTTCCCTCAGATGAAAAAATATCTATTACAAATTTTTCTCTACAATGTTTAGGGTTGGGTGTGATTTTAAAAGAGATTTTTGTGTTTCTGTGTTCTGTTTTAGCCAGATTGCATATGTTGCATTATTTATTATGTTCTCAATTAAAAACTGGCTACTGGGAAAGAAGTGATTTTCATTAAATAATTTTTTCATTTTCTGTATACCAGGATGTAAGAGTTTTTCATGTGGTTGAAGTATATTTTCTTTAAATTCGGCATATGAACAAACATTCTTTAAAAGGTAGAGTCTGCGAATTACTTTAGTGTAGGTGGTATTAATAATTTCTCTGTGTGCTCTTTGAATAAGTTCAAAATCTACATCGCTCTCAATATAAATTATTATTTTTTAATTAATTAATTATTATGAATAATGAATTATTAATTATTATGAATAAAATAATCTAGTAAAATCTGTTTGCCCTTTTCGAATGTCGTTTCATTATATTGAATTGTGGTAATGCAGTTACAAAATATTGTTGAATTCTCTACTTTATTTTTATCAGGTTTAATGAAAATTATTTTTTTCTTGAAATAATTTATTGGTTTTTCTATTAAATGAATAAGATTGCTATTATCTTTGTCTGCACTATGTTGAGTAACTTCACTATGATGATTTTCTTCAATTTTAATTCTTGATTATGAATTTTCCTTCCCTTTAATATAGTCGATTTTAAATTGATATTCGTTTAATAAAGCTCTCCATCTCTGTAACTTGGCATTCGGTTCTTTTAATGTATGCAGCCATCTAAGAGGTTAATGGTCACTAGCAATGAGAAAATGTCGTCCTAGTAAATAATGTCGAAAAGTTTAAGTGGCCCAAACTATGGCGAGTAACTCCTTTTCGATAGCACTGTAATTTAATTCATTGAGTGTTCTGCTAATAAAGGATATAGGATGGCCATTTTGAGAAAGCAAGGCTCCAAGGGCTAAATTACTGGCATCTGTGGTTAAAGTGATTTTTTTTGCGAAATCGGGTAATTGAAGAATTGGTTCTCTAATAATTAAAGCTTTAAGTTTTTTGAATGCTTCTATGTATTCGAGATTTTGTGTATCTATCTTTGTTTCTTTTTTAAAACATCTGATCATGTGTTTGGCGATATCTGCCCAGTTTGGGACAAATTTACGATAATAGCCGGTTAATCCAAGGAATGCTCGGATCTCTTTTACTTTTGTTGGAATTGGATATGAAACTATGGCTTTAACTTTAAGGGGGGTTTGGCTTTATGCCATTAGGGGTAACGATGTGACCAAAAAAGCTAGCTTCTTTTTTTAAGTATTCACATTTGTCTAACTGCAATTTTAAATTAGCTTCTGCAAAGCAAGCAAAACTAGTAATGAAATTAAATGTTCGGTAAGAGACGTCGAAAAATTATAATGTCTAAATATCATAACATCTAAATACACTAAACAGTGTTTGTTAAGCCACGGTAGAAGGCTATTATTCATGCACCTTCGAAAAGTAGCGGGTGCATTTCTAAGACCAAATGGCATTCGGAGGTATTTATAATGACCGCCTTTGGCGGAAAATGCAGTTTTAGATATTGGTTCATTTCTATTTGATGAAATCCCTTTGCTAAATCAATAGTAGTAAAATATTGGCAATTTCCTAGTTTACCGAGGATTTTGTCCATATTCGGTATTGGATATCTGTCGGGATATCTGACGGTTATTTCATTGAGTTTCCTATAATTAATTACTACTCTATATTAAGTTTTATCAGAAGCATCAGTTTTTGAAAAAATTTTTTTTTATTGATTCCTGAGCTAAATTTTTATTTGTTTCTGGTGCCTTTTGAATATAAAAATTTTGGTTTTTATCTGATTTTGAAGTCATTAATTTGTATGTTTTATCAAAAAGGCTTACTGTGCTATTTCTATAATTTATTATTTATGGTGCATTTTTCAACAATTTTCTGCGAAACAGTATATCGTAATTATTAGAAAAACTGTGTACATAAAATGGTTCATTTGTTTTAAAAATACTATTGCTGGGTAACATAATCAAGTTGTTTGTCAAAACTTCACATGTAGTATTTTGTATAGGAAGATGAAATATATTTTATTGATTATATTTATTGTAGATCCTGTGTCTATAAGGCATTTGTATGTGCAACCTTTGTATGCTATTTCTATGTACTGGTGGTGTCCGGGGCTGTTAACCTGTTGTTGCCCTTCATTAATCAATAGACGGTATTGATTGTAATACTGTTGTTCATAATAATTGGGTTGTAATTCTTCGTTTTCGTGCCCGTCTTGAAATCTCAATTCGTCAATAGACATTTTAGTTTGCTAATTATAGATTTAATGGGGGTTAGCTGGCGGGCAGGTCCCACGCAGTAGTCACTAATTGTTATATAATACAGATCGGCTGGCGGGCAGGTCCCACGCAGCAGTCACTAATATCAGTCCCAATTCTTATGGGACGGGTGTTGGATCCAGGGGGGATCACGCGTACTTGGTGTTGGTGATTCTTGAGGAGCCGGCTGGCTACTCCTATCCACTGAAGATTAGGAAGTTTACGTTGGAAGGGTGACTGCCCTTCTTTACCTGCTGGCCTAGAGACTCAGTCAGTATATTTTAATTAAAGATTTAACGGCTAAGTGCCGGAGTTTCATTAATAGGAGCTGGTGCTCTTTATTTATTGAATATCCTATATGAACTGAACTTAAGAATTAACAAAGGCTCATGCATGACCGGATGCCCGTGGCAGACCGCTGACCATGCACATTTTGCAGAAGTCATACGTTCGCTGTCAGCCAATGGGACAAAGCCACGGCCCATATGTTGGCACAATATGTTGGCTCAGCACTTGGGCTCATTAGGGTGGACCTCAAATTGAGGCGAACCATACACGAGTGGTATAAGAAGTGTAATAATAATATAATAATAGTGATTAATATTAATAAAGGGAATATGAATTGGCCTGCTCAGCCCAAGTTGGGAGTTGGTTGTTAACTACTCCCCCCTTTAAATTAGACGCCGTCCTCGGTGACAGCCAATTCGTCGATGGACTTTCGTAATCGGGATGCCTCTCGTTTGCGCCTGCAGTGATGTTGGAGCAGGACCAGGCCGCATAATGTAAAGCTGACGGCAACTCCCGCGGCGAACCACATCTTAGGTGCACCTCCCGCCGACACGTCATCTCTGAGTTCCTGCATCAGACGCAGGTTGTGCTCGTTCATCCGTTGCAGTAATGGCAAACTCAATATGTGATCATGTCCCGTTATGTTGATTAATGGGGAGGCCGCGATCCCTGGGCTCTTTTTCACAGAGAAGCCGAGGTTCAAAAACACGGAGTCATTAACCGCCGCCTTCCTTTCGAAAGTAATAAGGTGGGTCCCTATTATGGTTGTTGGGGGACCGTCATCGATGGTGATCCTCGTGAGTTTTTCATTGACGATCATTATTCCGTCGTCCACGATTGTAAGTGGTTCCAGATTACTGGGCCGCGTCCGGCATGTAGCCGCCCCGCCTGCATGTAATTGCCTGGCGCAGGTGTCGTGCGGCGCCTTTTTACAAAATGTGGCCAAGTTGGTGGAGGCGCAGTCGGAAACTGCTAGGACTTCGTCGTCGCATTCCGCCACGCTGTTATCTTCTATTTGTAGAATAGTATGGTAGTGCGCGACCGGGAAGAGCAGGACTTTTTTACAAATACGCTTAACTTTAGGATACTGAACTAAGACATGGATAAAGACATTAGATTGAAAAATTTTAATCTTAGATACAGCCATAAGACTGACTATGGGGACCTCTGTGAGCTGTTCGTCAAAGATAGATTTAAGGTCATTGTGATTAAATATAACCGGATTTATAATGTTGTTCTTGGCAAGTGTGATTGTGAGCATGCAATTTTGTAATTCTGAAATGAGGATTCTATTCCTGGCTAGAAGTGTTTCGAAAAGGTGGCCGGAGTCAACTAACCCGTCCCTTTTTTCCTTGAGGATTTTATTTACTGTATCTGTAAGTTGGTTAATGTGTTTCTGTGTTTCTGTATTGATTACAACCTGCCTATTGTTTGCTTCGATCAGCGCTGCTTCGTTAGTCTTAATTCTATAGAGGTCCTCCGCGTCGGGCGTGCCTGCCACGACCTTAAGTGCAGTGCCCAGGAAATCTAGGCTCCTGGCCATTCTATGGTGCACGGTTAATTCATCCAGAATGTTCTGGGCATGATCGACGTCCACTTCCAATAACTTCCTCATATGCGACTGTGGGAACAGCTCCAGCATTCTGACCGTAGAGTCAATTATGCTGGAGAACTCAGACAAATTTGTCGAGTGCCTAACTAGGCCATATTGTTCCCACACCAGGACATTCCCGTCCAGTACCGGAATATACTTCGCGTGAGAGAAGTCGGTAATTCTCGCATTCGCTATGGACAGCAGTAAGACGAGTATAACGGCAAGCCTGTGGAGATGGTAGTAATGTTGAGTTCTGAATAACATAAGGGCGAGTATGGATGGCGGAGATGTTTATTTTATATTGTCCTTATGGACCACCCTCCCTTTAATGAGAACAGACGTTTTTAGGTCTGCTTCTATGCGCTCTTCCGAGTAGAGCGGCGTCAGCTTATTTCCGAGTCTTTTATTATTGCGCACGAGGACCTTTTCCCCAACTTCAAAGACTCTGTTTTGTCTTGAAGTGTTAATTCTATCGAGGTTGGTTTGTTGCGCCTTGTCGATCTTGGCTCTAATAGCCGAATTAGCCTCGTCGCTGCTGGCATGGATAACTTCTGCTGGCCTACAATCCGTGACTGAGTGCAACGATCTATTATATTCTACTGTAGCCCGCAAAATTAATTCCACAGTGTCGTCAATTTTTTTATCGATTTTGAGGCACCTGGCTATTTCTGCCAAGGTACTGTGGAATCTTTCCACTTGGCCATTGGAGCTACTGTGAAGCGGTGGCGCATTAATGACATCGATGCTGTATTGATTTTTCAGCAAAGACGTAATCGTTTCAGAATTGAAGGAAGCCTCATTGTCACAATAGATGGTTTTAGTTTTGTGGTAGAAATTTACCAATTGGAGTATAGGGGCCCGTACATCAACTATTGCCCTAGAAGATAAGGGCTGTACGATGGCGAACTTAGAGAACTTATCGATGCAAGTTAGGAAGATCTTTTTGTCGGTAGAAAAAATGTCAATATGTAACATCTCCCCTACATATGAAGGAATTGGGGTGCTTCCTAACTCCTGTCGTTTGGGGTGGCGATCGTATTTGGCTTTATTGCAGACCTTGCAATTTGCGACGACTTCGCTGGCCAGCTTTGACATGTTGGGAAAATAGTAGTCGCGAAGAATTTGCTTGGCGTTTTCCTGCGCAGCCCTGTGGGCGCGGTTGTGTTCGGCATTAACAATTTCCAGCTTTTCATTGGTATTTGTAATGTCAGTGACAAAGTTTTTACAATGCCAAAATTTCGTTGCAGGGAACTCCTGCCTCAAGGCATGTTGAACACAAGCTAGTGTCGGAAAGTCGCAGTGGATCGCGTTTACGACGTTGGCGTTGATAATTTCTTTAACAGATTGGACAAGTAGGTTTTTGTTATTAAAGTAAATGACGTGGCGAGTTCTATTGCCAAAAACAATGAAGTCTCGCCGAAGTGGTTGGTTTGCCTCTTCCAAAATAATTTGGTTTCTGAAGCAGTTTAGGGGTTTATCCGTAGTCTCGATGGTGTATGAGAGCGAAAGCTCGCTATGCACCGTGGCAGCGTCGGACTGAGGCTCAGCCTCTAGGTTGTTCAAGTGTTGCCGAGACAGCGCATCGGCTACAAGGTTTTGCTTCCCTGGCGTGTAAAACACCTTCCCGTTGTTTTCGTCTATAAAGGCCTTCCATCGCTTGATTTTAGCGTTGGTGTTTCTGTCAGATACCGCGTAAGTCAGCGGCTGGTGGTCTGTGAAGATCCTAACCTCCTGAGTGCCGTAAAGGTAGTTCTGTAGTTTGCCTATGGCCCAAACTATCGCTAACAATTCTCTTTCGTTGGTAGCGTAATTTAGCTCGCAATCCTTAAGCGTGCGCGATATCATTGTAATGGGCCTCTTGTTCTGGGACAATACCGCGCCTATTCCACTGGCTGAAGCGTCGGTGGTTAGGTCGAATGGTAATTTAAAGTCGGGGTACGTTAGAATGACATCTTCTGATGCCAGGATATTGCGCAGGTGGTCAAACGCATTGCGCTGGGCTTCATCAAACGTAATAGGAACTTTTTTCGACATGTTTTTACTGACTGCTCCGTTTTGCCCTTTGAGAATATGAGTAAGGGGCCTGGCAATGGAGGCAAAATTTTTGACAAAGCTTCTGTAATAACTCGCCAGGCCGAGGAAGGACCTGAGGCTAAAGAGGGTTTTAGGTTCTGGGAATTCTTGTATTGCCCTGACTTTTTCGGGATCTGTTTTTGTTCCCCCTCTAGTAACTATGAAGCCTAAAAATTCTACGCTTTCTTTAAAGAATTTAGTCTTTTCTCGAGCCACCTTCATGTTGGCGTCGAGCAGTCGCTTAAGCACTATATCGATGTGCTTAACATGTTCGGTTTCGTTTTCGGAAAAAACAATAACGTCATCGACGTACACGTAACATATCTTGCCTATTTCTTCCCGCAGTACATCATCGATGGCTCTTTGGAATATGCTACCTGCGTTTTTTAATCCGAAAGGTAGTCGACAAAATTCGTATTTTCCTCCGTTAACTGAGAACGAGGTTTTTTCCCGGTCTTTCTCGGCCAAGTATATCTGATGATACCCTGACTTCAAGTCTAGGGTAGTAAAGTATTTGGCTTTCCCTAAATTCGCTAGAATCATGGGAATGCTTGGCATAGGGTAGCGATCGGCAATTGTTTGCTCGTTTAGTTTCCTAAAGTCGATTACCAAACGTTTCTTCCTGATGCCATTCTCGTCGGTCCCTTTTTTGTCAACTACCCAAGTAGGGCTGTTGTACGGGGATCTGGAAGGCCTGATTATGCCATTGCTCAGCAGTTCCTTGATTTCGCTGTTTACAAAGTCTGCTGCCCCCATGGGGTAGGGGTATAACCTGGAGTAGACGGGTTCGTCACTCTTAGTTCGGATAGTGGCGATGACCGAGGTGTTGAATGTTAGGGCCTCGTTAGAGGTCGAAAACACCTTTATTCTTTTCAGAATAACTTTTTTGAACTCGGCTTTCGCCGAATTTGGTACCACGATGTCGTCGATTTTTGTAAAATTCACGTTATCGCAGTCAAAGAATTTTAGTTTTTCCGTGGAGTTTGCGAATTTTATTACGCCATTGCCTAAGTCCAATGCGACCCCTGCTCGCGTTAGCGAGTCAAAGCCAATTATGGCATCGAACGTGCTTAGCGTATTTAACAAAAAAAATGGGGCGTTTAGCCCAAAAATGCGCATCATGCATTTTTGCTTGACGCTACTGGAGCCGTGAATAGAGCTCACAGTAAAGGGGTTCTCGACCGGCATTACGTTTTTTAGCTCCTTTACGGGCTTAACGTAATTTTTTGCCGCCCCCGTGTCGATAAGTATTTTTAATGTTCTATCAGCCAACTGTCGTTCGATGAACGGCAGTCGGGAGCGCTCCCTAAAAAATGTAGCAGGTCCTTAAGTTCGTCGGAGTCATTACCTTCTTCAATGCTGGCGACTTCCGCTTCAGCTGCGGCGGCGTAATCTGCCTCCTCCTGCTCATGGGACTGGGTTATGTTATTGACGCGCTGGCGTCTTTGCCCCGAATAACGCTGAGATGAATTCTGTCTTTTGTGATTGTTATTATTCTGAGGCTTTCCCCAATTAGTCTCCTGCCTAAACTTTGATGTGGAAGGGTCGACCTCCATAGGCTGTACTTTGTTATGGTCTGTAACTTCGGGGTCCCCGCGCTTCTGCCAGGGGCTGTCCTCCTGGGGCTTGCTTTGGCTTTGCTTCGGAACGAAGTGTGGATTTTTATCCTCTCCTTTCCATTGCTTTCCCTGAAATTTATTGTTACGCCTGTTTCCATCGTGGACAAGGGACTTGTCTTCTATTGCTTTTGCGTAGGAAGCCGCGAATGCACTTCTTTCAATGCTATTTTCGGCCTCCCGCGCTAGCGCAAGCGCAGACGGAAGGTCTTTTGGCTGTGCTGGCAGCACCAGTGCTCTAAGGGGTCTTTTCAGTCCAGCAATAAATGCGTGTAAGGCGTCGCCCCTAACTTCTTTATTCAGGATGGTTGCCGTGTCTGCAGTGTGCGACATAACTATTTTGTTCGTGACGAGCGTGAGTTTCCTCTCGACCTCGTCATAATATGCCATGAGATCGGCATCGCGCTGTTGAACCATCTCTAGATTTTGACGCAGTACGCGTAGGGACGTTTTGTCCGCGTATGTGCAATCCAGCCTAGCCAGAATTGCATCGAAATTTAGCACTGTATTATGGAACGTGAGGAGCGATCGCGCATTACCACAAATTTTGTTTTTGATAATAACCACTGCTTCATAGTGGGCCTCGCTGCCTTTGTATCTCTTGAATACCTCATACGCATCTGATGCGGCCTGCCTCCACGACACGTATTCATCGTGGCTGCCACTAAAGGTTGGGAGCGATTTTACAATATCTAATTTGACATCGCACTTTATGGCGGGGTCCGGTGTTACCCTTTCATAAACTTCTACTTGGGGTGCCTGCACAGTTAACGAGCTGACCTGATTTCTAACTGATTCAATTTCTGCCCGCCAGCGCTGCTCCTGTGCGGTTAGCGCGGCGTTGACAGCATTTGTAATGAGGGCCTGTATCATTTCTGGGTTCATTTCTGAGTCTGGTTGTGTCGTTGTGGGGCAAAATCCGATTTCTTCACTGTCGTCGCTCTCTACTTCTTGTTTAACTTCCCTATATTCCCAACTCATCGGCCGCAAATGGGGCTGAGTGAGTTAATCGGCAGTAATAAAGGCGACGATGGACAATTATTTAGGGGAGTAACTGCGCGGTGGGTGAAGCACAACGAATTTGAAGAGAAACTATAATAAAAAACCCGCTGAATTTATATATCTCAAGAAAAATTCCGGTTGGAAAATGGCTGGGTCGAAACAACAGGCTTAGTAATCACACAGGTACACTGGACACAAAATTTCTGTTTTTTTTTTTTTTTTTTTAAATAAACGCATGCAAATCGAGTATAATCATAGAATAATCAAGGGAATAGGGGAGGGGAAAATTTTCCACGCGTAATAACCACTTAAAATTGCAAACAAATATATATTTCATATAACTGCTTTGTGTATTTTTAAATTTAAATTTTTAAATTTAAATTGCTAGCTCTGGCACAAGTTTGTAAGTAAATATGGAGAATTTGTGTAGGCACTTATCTGTCACAATATTTCGTATTGACCTGGGTGACCTATCTTCGTCGCACAGTCACTTACATTTTGTTTTCCTCAGGGTGAGATTCGAAGAGTAGTTGGGCGCCAATTATAGATTTAATGGGGGTTAGCTGGCGGGCAGGTCCCACGCAGTAGTCACTAATTGTTATATAATACAGATCGGCTGGCGGGCAGGTCCCACGCAGCAGTCACTAATATCAGTCCCAATTCTTATGGGACGGGTGTTGGATCCAGGGGGGATCACGCGTACTTGGTGTTGGTGATTCTTGAGGAGCCGGCTGGCTACTCCTATCCACTGAAGATTAGGAAGTTTACGTTGGAAGGGTGACTGCCCTTCTTTACCTGCTGGCCTAGAGACTCAGTCAGTATATTTTAATTAAAGATTTAACGGCTAAGTGCCGGAGTTTCATTAATAGGAGCTGGTGCTCTTTATTTATTGAATATCCTATATGAACTGAACTTAAGAATTAACAAAGGCTCATGCATGACCGGATGCCCGTGGCAGACCGCTGACCATGCACATTTTGCAGAAGTCATACGTTCGCTGTCAGCCAATGGGACAAAGCCACGGCCCATATGTTGGCACAATATGTTGGCTCAGCACTTGGGCTCATTAGGGTGGACCTCAAATTGAGGCGAACCATACACGAGTGGTATAAGAAGTGTAATAATAATATAATAATAGTGATTAATATTAATAAAGGGAATATGAATTGGCCTGCTCAGCCCAAGTTGGGAGTTGGTTGTTAACTTGCTCACTGTCCGATGTTCTTAGTCGTTAGGTAACCGGGAAGTTAGTGTTTTGAAGTTTGAATTTTATTGGAATGTTGTGGGAAAGGATTTTTATGATTTATTGTTGTGTGTTCATGTATTGGTTGGAACCGAAATTATTTGGTACGTGCCACATAGCTTGGTTGTAAGGAATTTGTTGTGTATAGTTGGGTCTAAATGATTGCATGTATTGATTATAATTAGGTTTGAATGGTCGGGAATATTGTGGGTAACTTGGTTGATATGGGATTTCGGTATTTGTATTAAATTTTGGTGTTTTCGAATTCTGAGTATTTGCATTTTTATTACAGTTTTCTGTATTTTTGTTCTATTCAAAATTATATATTCCTCATTTTGTGCAATTCTTATTCTTATTGTATCGCCGCCTGCTCCGCGTGTGGATTGTTAACATTGATTCAGCGTGGGATCGCCTACGCTGCATATTCTTATTTTTTGGTACATAACTGAATATGTGAATATGTCACTATATATATAGATATTTTTTTTTTATATATAAATATTTTTGATCATTTAACTTTCTTTATCGTTATTAAGTACAATCTCAAATACAAAAAACAAAACCCAAAAATTTGTATTTGATATATAATAAGAATTTAAATAACTTCATGAAATTACGTAGTTTTTCAAAAGGAGGGAGATGTTATGTATTTCCATATGCATTCTTACCACATAACATAAATATTGAGCGGCAACACTTTGTTAACCGAAGTATTGCGTACTTTGTTGTTTTGCCAATAATATACATAGGGCACTGCCTTTATCACTCAGCGACAGCGTGCCAATGCCCACAACCTTTTCAAGTGCAAACGTAATATAATCTGCACTCTTAGTATACCGCGTTTAGAGCCGAGTCAGCATGGTTCCCATACTGACCGCTCATATACGATTATTTTTTATAACTGCAAGGGTATACAAACTTCGGCTTGCCAAAGTTAACTTCCTTTCTTATTTTCTCTTATTTTATTTCATAAAGATTTTTCTCCATTTAGTAATCTGGTAAAACAAGAATCTTCTGGGTTTAATGTGCAATAGTTGTTAAATAATTCCGTCTTAAAATTAGACATTACATAAAACTTATTTTTACATTTTGAGATACGATTATTGATGAACAATTTTCCGTTACTGTGCGAAATGGATCTTGAGTTGTAAACTTCACAACGAACGATATTATAGGGTATTTAGTATATATAATAATAAGATCCTGGTAAAATACGATTTTAAATTCAGATATATCCAATAGATCAATAATAATAACAGGTTTTTGTTCATGTTTATAAATTTCCTGTATGTTATCATTGTATAGAATTTTTATGTTGAAAACATATATTTTTGCTAAAGTAATTGTGTCCATTTAATGCATAAGATTGTAAGTCAGCAAAAGAAGGCGGTATTTTCTGAATGGAATTTTTTATCTTTAAAGGCGGTTTTAAGGTTGTCAGATAGAGTTTTTATTTCTTTAAATATTTTGGAATTAATAACGAATTGATCGTTATTGTTTTTTACCAAATTATCAATTTTATTTTGAACCGTTATGAAATCATCATGATCAGGTGTTCCTGCTATCTATTTCCAAATTGAACCTAGTTCATAAATGCCTCTTTTTGATCTATTGGGTATTATTTGAGAAATAAGTATTTTAATAATTTTTAAATCGTTGGATATTTCCCATTGTGAATTTTGAACGGTATGACTGTTTAAAAATTCTATTTCAAGAGTAATAATATCTTTATAAAAACATATGATTCATAAATAAGGACAGAAAGAAATCATGGTTTTGTGTAATCCATAATTCCGGATTCGGTTGTAGCTCCAGCATTAATAAGTACATTATTGAATTCATTATCTGGAATTTCATATAAGTCAATTTGTTTAAAATTTTATTAGGATGATTATTCTTAACTACCTGTTTTTTATATCTAGAGTTAAGCTTATTTCTTTCCCCGCGTTTCTTTTCGTAAATTACTTCTCCTACGTGATAGTCCTTTTCTTTTCTGTCTTTATTATGAAAATGCAACATTTTATTCTGTGCTTGCTTTAACAATTGGGAAGTTTTATCGTGTTTGATTTTATTAAATAATATATCATACGGTCGTTGATTGGTTATAGAGTAAATTGATAAGTTGTATTTCTGTGCTGCTCTAATTACTACTTCGGAATAATCAACTAAGTTAAGTTCATCTTTAATGCAACGTAAAATTTCTGTTAAAGCCCTTTCAATTTGTCCGTTGGAAGTATCGAGGATCTGCATAAAATAAAGAATATCCCATTTCTTTGTGCAAAAGATTCACATTAGGATGAAGAAAAGCTTGGCTGGTTATATATCATCAAGGTTTCGGCTAATGGGAATTGTTGCAGAATCTCTGAAACTTTGTTTTCTATATTTAATTTATTTGAGATTTGGGATTTTGAATATGAATCTATACAAGTGATGAATATTAGATTTTGTGCGTAATAAATGTCAATATGCAAACTTTCACCTTCTGTATCCGAAATGATCCGAAATTGACGGATAATTATTTGCACTAGATGTATTTTAAACTTGTTCTGATTGCAGATTGTGCAATTCTTAACAAACTCCTTTAGTTTTTGATATAAGTTAGGCCAATAACTTAGCCGGTAAATTTGTTTAAAATTTTCATCAAGCCCTCTGTGTGCTCGACAATGCGTTCCTGTTATTATAAGCAATCTATCTCAGCGTTCTCTACGTCTTAGGCAAATATTCTAATAAATAAAAATTTATTTCTAAAATTATTCTTAAAGGGTTTTTGAATTATATAAAGGTCTTCTAAGCTACAAAGAATTCCGGTTGTTATATTAGGTGGAATGTATTCCTTTAAGATACTTATTAAATTTTCCGAAGTGTCATACTCTATTATATGTCCAGTATTTCCGAACGCATTAATCGACTCATGTATTGTACGAGTATACCTCCCCGTTGCTATTAGCAATTGTTGCTTAAACTGGTTTAAGGGTTTTCGGGTTTTGTTATATAACGTTCTAAAAACTACTCTCTGCTGAATGCTGAGTGTTTTGATCTGATACCGACTCGATACTTTCTGTTAAGTTATTAATTTGTATCCTAGATAATGCACCTGCAACAACGTTTGTTGCTCCTGGCTTATAAATAATTTTTGGAGAATAACTTTCAATGAAAGAATACCATATTTTCATTTCGATATAAGGGTTCTTTTGAGAAATTGAAAACTAAAGAGGTTTATGATCTGTGTAGATTTCAATGTTGTTAACTCCATATAAATAATTTCGTAAATTTTTAGAAAAAATTTTATTAGTAGTATATAATTGTTCAGTTTTTGTGAGGGTTTTTGATATAAAACTAATTGGTTTTCCTTCATAAGAAAGAACCGCACCAATAGCCAAATCTGACGCATCGGTGGTTAAAATAAATTTTTTATTATAATCGGGTTGAACTAACTCTACTTGTGCGATTAAATTATTTTTGAGCTCGTTGAAAGCTATTACAGCTGGCTCATCCAACTGTATAGAAGTTTAACGGGATGCCTTTTTTAATACTTTGCCATTTTAACCTTCTAAATATTTCGTTAACGGTTTAGCAATTTTGGCGTAATTTTGAACAAATTTGCTGCACTATCCTGTAAGGCTTAGGAAGCTTCTAAGCTCTCGAGATTGGATATTTTACGATTGTGGAAATTGTGGATTGGTTTTGATCACATTGTGAGATACAACGTAACCGAGAAAGGTTGTTTCCAATTTGAAGAACTTTGATTTTTCAATCGAAATTTGCATTTTTGCGCTCAGCAAAATTTTAATTATAACAATTAAATCTTTATCTAATCAATTGTTTTTAAGAAAATAATAATGTCGTCAATATTAGACACGTTGTTCCAACTTGTTCTCTCAAAATATCATCTCTCGCTCTTTGGAATATTCTAAGGGCGTTTGTTAACACAAATGGCGTTTCAGGAATTCGTATTTTCCATTATTTATTGAGAATGAGGTTTTTTGAATGTCTGTTTCATTCATGAGATTTTGGTGGAATCCTGATTTCAAATCGATTGTGGAATAGTGTTTAGCCCACCCGAGGTTTGACAAAATTACGGAAGGACCCTGCATTGGACATCTATTCGGTATGGTGTTTTCGTTAAGTTTCTTATAATCTATTACTAAAAGGAATCTGCATATTTATTTTTGAATGTTCTTTAATAATAATATTTAATATTTTGTTCTCCAAATCTTTTCTGTGATATTAGGATGAATTCTGTAGATTGTTAATTTTTCAGATACTTCTACGACGGCGCGTTCAGGATTTTTGTATCCCAAACTTTTATTTTTGTCGGATATTTTTACGATGGCGCGTTCATGATATTTTTATATTTCAAATGTTTTTTTTCGTCGGATAATTCAACGACCGCGCGTTCAGGTTGATCAAAGTATTTTTATACCCTTGCAGAGGGTATAATGATTTCAGCCAGAAGTTTGCAACGCAGTGAAAGTGACGTTTCCGACCCCATAAAGTATATATATTCTGGATCAGCGTCACTAGACAATTCAATCTAGCCATGTCCGTCTGTCCGCCCGTTTCTACGCAAACTAGTCTCTCAGTTTTTAAGCTATCGGGCTGATCCAGCCGGATCAGACAACTATATCTTATAGCTCCCATATGAACTATCGGGGAATAAATTTAAAAAAAAATTATATCTTCGGTGTTTTTTATCATATAATCTTCTAAGATTGGAAGTAATATTTTTTAGTTAGTTCTGAATTTTAAATTAAATTTTATCAAAATCGGACGACTATATCATAAAGCTGCCATAGGAACAATCGGAAAACTAGTGGTAAATGTCATTCCCAAAAGTCTTCTTTCTATTGCAGGTAGTATATAAGTCGGAACCAACCGGATAAGAAAACTATATCTTATAGCTCCCATATGAACTATCGGGTAAAAAATTTTAAATTAATTATATCTTCGGTGTTTTCCTACGCTTAGAAATAACATTTTTTGATTGGTTTTAAATTTTGAATTAAATTTTATCAAAATCGGACGACTATATCATATAGCTGCCATTGAAAAAATTATATCTTTGGTGCTTTTTAACATATAACCTTTTAAGTTGGGAAATAACATTTTTTCATTAGTTCTGAATTTTTAATTAAATTTTATCCAAATCGGACGATTAGAAACGATCTCAAAATTAGTCGGAAAATATGAAAAAATTATATCTTTGGTGTTTTTTAACATATACCCTACTACGCTTGGAAATAACATTTTTTAATTGGTTTTGAATTTCGAATTAAATTTGATAAAAATCGGACGTCTGTATCATGTAACTGCCATTGAAACAATCGCAAAATTAGTCGGAAAATATGAAAAAAATTATATCTTTGGTGTTTTTAACATATAACCTTTAAAGCTTGGAAATAAAATTATTTAATTAGTTCTGAATTTCGAATTAAATTTTATCAAAATCGGACGACTATATATATATATAGCTGTCGTAGGAACGATCGAAAAAATGGTGGGAAAATAATATAAAACAAATTATAGCTTTAGGGCTTTCTGACATATTATCATATAATATTAGGAATACTAATTTTAATATTTTTAAGAATTCTGAATTCAATTAAATAAAAATCGGACTACTCTAACAATATATATACCTAAAAAAAATGGTCTAAAAAAAGGAATGAAATAAGTTTTTTAATTTCACTGAAGGCAGCAACAATCCCTAAAAATATCACAGAGTGTTACTAAAGTTGATTATTTCTCATAACTGCAAGGGTATACACTTCAGCTTTTTGAAGTTAACTTTTTTTTTTGTTTTTATTATGAATTTGTTTAATGGAAGAATGGTGTTTTCTTTTGTCAAAGAATGTTGGTTTAAAATATTACCGTTATCGTAATTTAATTTTTCCTCCTTTCCATTATACTTTATTACCCCTTTTGCTTTGTCAATTACCGATTTTTTTTTAATAGTTGTAGCCGACAAGTAAATCTGAGTCTAGCCCATCTATTTCATAAAAAGTATACCGCGTATCGAAAATAGTCATATGATAAAACTAAATTAGTTTGCCCTAAAAAATGGTCCTCTTCAATGTTGTTCAACCTCATAGTCTTGTTAGCCGGTTGGTTAACAGTTTCTGTTTGTACTCTTTTATTTTGAGGTTGTTCCTGTTGTGTGTTTTAATTCTTTTAGTTTGATTCCATTTATTTTAATAATTATTATATTCCTGATTATTACTGTTATCGGGTCTATTTGGCATCTGAATTGATTTATCAACATCCATTGGCTCTGGCTTACTTTGTTGTTGTCTATCAGTTCCACTGATTTTGTTGGATATAAAATTGTTTGCGAATTGGGCCCTCAAATTGTTGATTTTAAGTTCTTGTACTATTACCATTGCGTTCGGGTGGGTTCATTGAAAATATTGCATCTGAGATATGGCCGTTAAAGCCAGTTATGAAGTGCTGTCTTTCTATGTTTTTCATTAAGTTCAGATGTAATTGGCTTATTCCGTCCATGTGTCATAATGGTTTTGATAATCAAGGGAGTTAATTTTTTATTTACCAAATTATACAATTCCATAATCGATGATTTCCCCTGACTTAATACACTTAACTCCTGTTCTAAAATGTGTATAGGTCGCTTGTCACTAAAAACAAAATCTAGTCTTGTCTTTATGGCGTCAAAATTCAATACGGTTCCATTATGAGTCAAAGCATCATTGGCAATGCCTGAAATTTTATTTCGTAGAATAGGAAATGCCGAAAAGTATTTTTCACTTTCCCTTTTGTATTGTCCAATTGCTATTTCCGCCGATTCTCTCGGCTTAGTCTTTATATTCTCGAACCGACTTAATGATTTCATAAGAAGTATCGAACCTTACGTTTGGGTCAATATCTTCCACCTTGAATTCCTCAACCTTCTTTATGTTGTGATTTAATTGTGTCTTTAAACTCGCGATTTCATTCCTCAAAGGACTCAATTCATTATTAACTATTTGTGCTATTAAATCGCTTACATTAACTGTCTGTTTTTTTATTATTTTATTTTTGTCTAATATTTGGTTTTGAGAGTAATAGATTTTTGAGCAGTGTGTTTTTTTGTTACGGTCACTAATTAAAGAATTGTTGTAAACAAAGAGGGATTATTGCATTTATTGTTTTCCTCCTCTAGCTATTTTCACGATGTAAACCATTTTTATTATGCCATCGGTTAGGTTCTTGAGCGGCGCAAATTCCCTTTTTGTTTTCGAAAACTGTTTTGTTTTAAAACTTATTTCAGGAATTCTTAGATCATTTAAAAAAAATATATATTTTTTTATTGTTATTTCTTTTTTACTAGTTTACACAATTGTTATTAGTACCGAACATAATTTTTACTGCTAATTGTCGACCGATCAATTCGGATTCAAAAACGGACTGCCTGACTTTGGTTCAATAATCCATAATCAAACATCGGCTTAAGATATTTATCTCAAAAATCTGATTAAGAGAATCATCCAAGAGAGTCGGAAAATAGGATGATGAAATTTGCAGAACTGAAATTCTGCCGGAAATCGATGTTTACTTTGCGGACTTGGGGCTCCTTCTTGGGGCTCTGGTGTTTACAATATCGGCTTGGATGTTTACAGAATCCGTTTGAAGCGGAAAATGTGAAACTGATTTGGGTGGGAATCGATTGGAGGCTTTGTTTGAAGAATGGAAAAGAGCTCTTGGCTCAAAGATATTTATAAATTGGGCAAGGACCCATAAGTAATGTTTCATATATGTAACTTGCACGTTAAATGTGCAGGATTTACTAGCAGAGTTAAAGATTTTATTAATGAGTTAGCTCAGGAGCTTTTAAGCAGCTCAATGAGGGCTTCAATTCCGTCTGACCCCAGAATAATAATAAAAAAACAAGGAAGAAAGTGATAGTCGAGTACCTCGACTATCAGATACCCTTTGCCCAGCTTAAGGGAGCAAAAGGATAATGAAAATATATGAGCAGCAAAGCTATATTTTAGGGCGCCACCTAGCGGCTATTTTAGTAGGTGTTATGTGGGCGGCAGACAGAATTAGGCGTTTAAACCGTTTGTGGGCGTTAGAGTGGTCGTGGCACCTTTTTTTGGTGAGTCGATAGGTATTGATGAATGTCAGTTAAAATTTTGTTGGAGTGGGCGTGGCACCCCGCCGAAACAAACATGCGCTGCGTAGGAAGCCCAGGAATCTGCATGCCAATTACGAATATTCTAGCTCTTATAGTTTCCGAGATTTCAGCGTTCGTACGGTCGGACGGACAGACAAACAGACGGAAAAACGGTCAGACGGACAGACGGACATGGCTAGATCGACTCGGATAGTGATCCTAATCAAGAATATATTTTATGGGGTCGGAAACGCATCCTTCTACTTTTTACATACTTTCCCTTTTACTCTACGATTAACGGTTATAGTTATTTTCAGAGAACTGGCCGGGGTAAAACATCAGTTAGGGCAAAGGAAACTACACATTAGATTTATATAGAATGGTGGAACCTGTAGTGGGAATTTTTATAGGGGTGGTAGGACGCCTAGAACCGGTTGCTATTCGATGGTGGCTACCGATCGTAAAGGTTTCCGCACAGTTTCCAGTCATCCGGAGTGCTTCATTGCGTGGGAGCCGTAAGTTGATCCGATCGTACCGCAAGATTGACGACCCGAGATGTACACCAGGACGCCGCCTGGCGGCCTGTAGTGACGATATGGCCGACTACACTGCCTGGCGCAAGACCCGGGTCGATCCGGTTTGCGGCACTTTCTGGTGGCAGAATGAGATACTGCGAGGGCGATCGTACTGTTTGGTGGGGAACTTGGAGGGGTAAAGCTGAGGACGCCTTCTGGTGACAGGGCGCTGTACTGATAGGTCGAGTGCACTGCTTGGTCGATCACACTGCTTGGTAGAGAACTGGGATGACTCCGACTATAGTTGGCTACAGGGATTCCTAAGGGCGGGAACGACGAGTTTTATATACTCCGGATATTCTCGGAGTCTACGAGGATTCTAAGGTGGGAGCTTTCGACCGAGATGCGTCGCGCGGATGGTAAACCAAATTCTATTATTTTAATTATTAATTTATAACACTGGACTTCATGTCCGATCTTAATGCTAATAGCGAAACTTTGAATGTGATTATAATATTTAAAATAAACTTAAAATGATACTCGGAGTTTGTGCGCCCTTTATTCAGGGCGTTACATCCCCTCCCTACTTCGGGGGAAAAAACGAGATGTTTCCTGCGCCGTTCGCCCTAAAGGTGACCTGGTAGAAAGCTCCTTGGTCGTGACCCTGAAGCGCTGTCGCGAGTCGCGGGCTGCAGGGCGTCGTGCGCAGATGGCTTGCCAGGCTGCGGCCGAGACTTGGCCGTCCGTTGTGTTGCACGTCCACCCAGACGGAAGCGGATAGCGCTCGCCACCGGAGGCAGACCTGCTTTCGGGGGCTAGGCGACCCTCGTTTAGAGCTGTCGCTTCGGCCTGTGAGTTGGCGACCTCGCCCGAGTCACACTCGGATGACAACTTCCACCATCGGTTCTTCATTTCCGGCAAGACATGCTCCAGCAGGAGGTTAAGTGTCGTGGGCAACATCCCCATCGAGATGTCCGATGGGCTGATTGTTGCGGTTATTGGAAGGGGGGAGTCGTAAACGACATCCTCCGCGTCTGGTCCCCTCCGCTAAGTGTGGGTGCGGGTGTAGGCTCCTGCCGACAAAAGCGGTGCTCGGTGTACTCCTCGTCGTCGCTAGGCTCCGACTCCCACTCCATGGCTTTGTCCGTAGGGTAACGCGGGGGTCCGGGCTCATCCTGCGTGGTGGGTAGCCCGAGGGAGAGTGTCGTGGACGGCCCGCGAGAGAACGCAACGGACAGCCAGCGAAAAAGCGTTGCGGATGGCCCACGATAGAACGTGGTGGACGGCCCCGGCCCCTCCTCGGTCTCATTGCTCCCCATGATATACAGACGTACGGGCGACGGCGGGAAGGTCACGATCGGGTCATCGGGTGGCCGAGACGGTGCCTCTATCTGAATCGCTTCCTAGCTCGTCTTGATAAGGTACATCCAGGACTCCCGGTGGTACCCGAAACGGTCCTCGCCCGAGTAAACATAGTGCGCGTTTCTGGGGATCGTCGTCGGACTCCTCATCGTGTACGCATCCTGATTCTCGTTGACGCTGGAGTCCTCCACATAGGGCGCCTGTTTGTCGCGTCCTTCCTCGTCGTCGCTGGCGTCTTCGACGTAGGGTGTCGAGTGATCCCGGTCGTCGTCGATGCGTCCGCAAGGGTTATATTCCCGGGTGCTCATCGATGACCCGACTGGATTCGGGTGGTACCGATAGGACTCCAGGATAGATACGACGTCCGGCCTGGAGAGGGTGAGGTAGCTCTTCCAGAGCCTCCTGGCTTGCTCCTACACGTCGGACATGACCGGGTTGTTCTCTCGGCATACGCCGTTCCCGGACGAAGCCGAGGGTCTCTTGAGGTCGTCGACTGGCGGTTACCCTGGGAACTGAGTTAAGATTCCCCTTCGCTGTCTCTGGACGACAATACTATTGTTCCCATGTGGAATCTGTGGAAGAAGTGACTAAACTAGCTTAGTTTTATTGATACTTAGCAATAGGGATAGATGGGCAACAGCGAAAGAATCTTCTAACTTCATTCTTAAGGTCTGGTTTATAACGAATTTACAATGAGCAGGGACACAAAAGGAGATTGGGTATTTATGATCACCCCCCGTTGCTGGTGTCGTTCGGTTGACCTTTTTGGAACTATTCGCTGTCCTCATCATCGATGTTTCCTGTGGAAGACGAGTGGAACGCTTTTAAGTCTCCAATATTTGCAAGTCGCCCCTTCCGTTGACCGGGTAGGCGGATTCGGACGACCTTAGGCGACCACTGTATACGGTCCGTCAAACTTCAGGGCGAGCTTCGCTTCCAACCCTTCTATTGCTTTAGATAGATGTGGTGTTGCCGCACGAGGAACAGTGATCCCATTTCGGGCTTCCACGTTCGACGACGCAGGTTGTAATGTCTCCCCTTACTCATATAGCCTTTTGAAGATTGTTCTGCACCATCTGAAAGACCTCTTTCGTTCGGTTGACCTTTTTGGAACTATTCGCTGTCCTCATCATCGATGTTTCCTGTGGAAGACGAGTGGAACGCTTTTAAGTCTCCAATATTTGCAAGTCGCCCCTTCCGTTGACCGGGTAGGCGGATTCGGACGAACTTAGGCGAAGGAAAAGCGACCACTGTATACGGTCCGTCAAACTTCAGGGCGAGCTTCGCCTCCAACCCTTCTATTGCTTTAGATAGATGTGGTGTTGCCGCACGAGGAACAGTGATCCCATTTCGGGCTTCCACGTTCGACGACGCAGGTTGTAATGTCTCCCCTTACTCATATAGCCTTTTGAAGATTGTTCTGCACCATCTGAAAGACCTCTTTCAAGCGATCCACTCTCTCCGATGGGCTCTGGGCCGTTGTTGCTGTTGCGCGGGTTACGCTGTCGTACCAGGATCCGACTAGCCGTGGTTCTCGGGAAGGCTGGTCTATACTCGGTCGATTCCGAGTTGCTTATGTTGATTTCGAGTTACAGTTCTGGTAGCAAAGTATCCCAGGTGTTCTGTCTATTCTCCACGTACTAGGCGATCATCGTCCTAACTATGTGATTCGCGCGTTCAGTCGAATTCATTCGTGGGAAGTATGGGGCGGTGAATTGGAATTTCACTCCCATTTCCTTAAAAAAGACCTTGAACGCCTTTCTGGTGAGCTGTGAGCCGTTATCGCACACCAGTTTCCTCGGGGCTCCGAAGTGGCTGATGATCCGTTCGCGAAAGGCTCGTATCAGATTCGCCGAAGTTGCCTTTCGTAGAGGTATCGGCTCGACCCACTTGGTGAAGGTGTCCCCCATTTGGGAGGCCACTCAGTATGCTGAAGAGTTCACTGACCTGTCTCGTTAGCATCTTTCCGGCTTTTTTTCGATGTTCTGACTTGTATTTCTGGCACGGTAGTAATTCTGCGAGTTTCTAAGGGTTTCTGTTGGTCTTCCTAACGCCAAAATGCCCGGCTGTGGGTGCATCATGGCATTCGTGCAGGATTCGAGCTCGATGTTCGGCTGCAACACCCAGCTTCCATGTTACGTAGTCTAAGTTATCTGGACGGTGGCTGAGATGGTGATATAGTTCTTTGTTTTCAACGATGAAGTCGGGGAACTGTCGACCCGAACGTCCTTCATCTTTCGTTGCAGCCACTTGCACTGGAGATTGCCTTGCGTAAGTCTCTGTAAGTGCTCCAGAGGTTGGTTTTTCTAATTGGTCGAGCCATTTCAGGTCAAGGTGGTCAGTGATTACGTCGCACCTAAAGCATCGCAATTTCCGTATTCCCCAGACACTGGGCAAGCACTCTTTTTCCGTGGGTGAAAAATTTAACTCCGTGGCATTGAGCTTGCGGCTGACGTAGGCAATGACTCGTTCCCGACCGTCGATCTCCTTGGCAAGGCGATCTCAGTAGTTTCTGGTGTCAGCCTAGAGTGTCATCTTGACGGGTAAATCTTGGCATGCCAAAACGGGTGCATCTGTCAGTAGATTTTCAGGAGAGCGAAGGCACTCTGTTGCTCCGGCTCCCACTTCCATCAGCATGATCATGAGCTGGATCACCGAGGCGAAGTTGGGCACGAATCGCCGGTACCATGAGGCCATCCCGAGGCATCTCCTCAACTCCCGTAAGCTCGTCGGAGGGCTCAGGTTTCGTACGGCGGCTACCCTCTCCAGATCGCTATAGGGCATCCACATGTTATAGGTCATTGAGCACTTGTCCTGGTTGATGCGCAGGTTGGCTCTCTTTAATCATTCAAAGACTTTGCGTAGATTGTCCATGTGCTAGCTCCGAAGACAATAATGTCATGGAGGTAGGCGAACGCGTATGGGTCGAGGTCTGGCCAGATCACGCTATCTAGAGCCTACTGAAATGTTGCCGGGGCCGCAAACCCCGTGGAACGGACTCACCGGAAATTTTCTGGTCGGGATCCATTGCAGCGTGTCTTTGATGTGTTGTCGTCTTGGAATCAGGTCTTCGTTGGTTGGAGTCTTTACTGGACTTCTTGGGCTATATGTTTCTATTTTCATAGACACTCAATCGCGTGGACTGTACGGGAGCGCGAGTAAGCTCGTAGGCTTAATACCGTGCGCATTGACTAGTTTGTTGAGGTTACTTTCCACGGTCGGGGTACTTTTTTCTAGTTTTAGATTGTTTCCGCGAAGCCATTGGGCTATGTCATACGTCCTGGGGCTATGCGCTCCCATACAGGTGGTAACCTTCGTGGTTGTTCTCCCTATCAGATCCCTGTTCGGGCGCCACTTGTCACGTAGTTCTCTGGCCGAGCTAAAACATCAGTCGGGGCCAAGGAACCTATACAAGATCTTTATATAGAAGGGTGGAACCTGTAGTAGGAATGTATATAGGAGTGGTAGGACGCCCAGAGACGGGTGCTATTCGATGGTGACTACCATTCGTCCAGTCGTCCGGTATGCTTCCCTATGTGGGAGCCGTAAGTGGATCTGATCGTACCGCGAGATTGACGAGCCGAGATGTACATCAGGGCGCCGCCTGACGGCCTGTATTGACGACGACACTGCTTGGCGCAAAACCCGGGAGGATTCTGTTTGCGGCGGCCTCTGGTGGCAGCATGAGGTACTGCGAGGGCGATCGCGCTTGCTTGGTAGGGAACTTGGAGGGGTACCGCTGAGGACGCCCGCTGTACTGACAGGTCGATCGCACTGTTTGGTGATGAACTTGGAGAGGTCCCGCTGAAAACGCCCTCTGGTAACAGATGTACTGAATGGTCGATCGCACTGCTTGGTGGAGAACTGGGATGACTCCGACTGGAGTTGGCTACAAGGATTCCTAAGGGCGGGACGGCGGGTTTTATCTACTCCTGATATTCTCGGAGTCTTCTAGGTTTTTACACTCCGAATATAATCGGAGTCTGCGAGGACTCGCGGGCCTCACGAGTCTTGGTTCAAAATTAATACTAGTTTAATTAGTTTCCTTAGTTCCTCTTATTTTAATTTTTAATTTATAACTCGTGACTTCATGCCCGATCTTAAAGCTAATAGCGAAATTATTATTATTATAATAATAAAAATAAACGAAGTTTGATACTCGGAATTTGTGCGCCCTGGAAAATTCTCATCCGAGAATATTGCAGTTGAACAATTTCGATTGTCATTCGCTCTTAGGATATAGTCCTTGAAAATATTTACTCCGCCTAATGTGTTTAATGTATTACTTTCTGTAAGCTTTAGGCTTAATGATGATTTAGTAATTAAAGAATTTGTTCCCAATAGACCGACAGCGCTTCCACTATGCCAAAAAACTAAAAAGTTGCTGATTGTCGTTACCTCTAGCCTAACATCTGAAAGAATTCTCACTCATATCCCAAATGAAATTGAATTGTGGAAGGAATTGTAAAGTGATTGAATTGTAAAGTTTGTATATTAACCTGGTTCTGATCTAGTAATTTATGAGCACCATCTGCCTGCAATAAAATTCTTTCTATCCCTTCTTTCTAACAGAGTCCTTTTGATTGGTTTGAGTGATTTTAATTTACCTCATATTTCTTGGTCTCTTCCTACTGACTCACTTGTGGCTATACCTTTATCCGCCCATGATTTTGTGGATGGATACGAAATTCCTTAAAAAGGCAATAGACACACCCGTCTGAAGTCACCGTATGTAGAATTGACGCTCTTGTTGTAGCTGAAAACCGTTATCATCCAACAATGGGATTGACAATTTGCCTCCCCTGCTCTCATACCCTCTCACCTTTAGTTTCTCCAACTAAAATAAATTGTTTTCGTAAATGTAACTATAATAAACTTAACGATGTGATTTCTCATTATATTTGGACTGTCTTGTACAATTATACAGACATTGAAAGTGCCACTGAACTATACTATATAGTGTGAAATACTTTTTTTAATGATTTCGTTCCTGATAGGTTTCCTTCAAACCTAAACAGCCCTTCTTGGTTTACCAATGATATTCAAAGACTTAAAAACCTTTATTCAAATACTTATAAAAGGTATGAATCGGATCGATCGGCTTTTTATATTCTCAACAGTCTTTGCTATTTCATGCATCTAAATCGATGTAAATAGGAATTTTCAAATGATCCGAAACAGTTTTACAATTTTGTTAATGCAAAGTGCTTAAGTTTTGTGTGTCAACCATTTGTAAGTCGATTCCTGAACTTTTTAATTTGTCTATATTTTTTTTATTATTCTTCCACTTCATAAAAAGAGTGCGAAGGCGGATGCCAAGATTTAAAGAAATATTTTTAAATTGTCGCCGAAATCTAAAGCATTTGAACGATTTATCACTTCTCATTTAATATATTAAATATGGGGAAAGCTAGACGTTTTTTTCGATATAAGTGAAATATTTACAAAAGAACAGCCTTCGAGATGCGCGATGTAAAATGTTTCTTCATCCTGCCCACCAATGCGAATCCATCGGATCGAGTTACTAGGATGTCCATTAGCGCAAACCTCCACCAGGATGCCCAGCAATACTCGGTGAACTTTGTCAACAGTACGGACTGCACTGACAACATCACATATCACTTCAAGGTGATCATCCCCACGCAGAAGATCATCGAGAACTACAAGCGGAACGGCGAGTGGAGCAGTCTGAAGAAGGCACAGGCGCTAGCGATAAGAACTCCCATTTGACACAGAGCTCTGCCTGCATGATAAGCAAGATTGACGAAGCCTTGACTTTGACTTTATCCACAGACTCCTCGTTTTGCCTCGAGTTCGTCTTCGACTACGCAAACTCCATGATGTAGGCCACAATTTCATAACCAATTACGGACCCTCTTCTCCCTCTCCGACATCCAGGCGGTGCAGGTGTGGGGCAATGTGCAGAAGGTCAACCAGTTTGCCCTGAGCTACAACTGATAGGGAGGGAGCCCCAACCACAGCCCCCAGATTCCCGAGTTAGCTGGTAATATGCTCCTATTTAATGCATTCTACAATCGTTTGGTCTGAAGTTCGGTTGCTAGTCCTAACATTGCACGCCCTTAAGAACCCCTTACCTGTAGTTCTAGTTGAAGTAGTTTTCTGGATTTTGCACCCCATCTCCATTATCTGCTGTAGTATCGTAGTATCCATACGCTTTCTCCCTTTCTTCGTTAATTTATTCGTTGGTCTTTGTTTAACATAAATTTTTGGATTGTTTATCCTAGCTTTTCATGGCTTTTTCTTTTAAAATGATCTTGCTTAAACAGTATTAAAACATAATATATTTTAAAAAGTATATAAATTTAACTAATTCCCCAAAAACTCTGCTGATTTTATGATTACAACTTTAAAAAACAAATCTAAATGGCATCAGCCGCATTTAGATTACTTTAAAGTCTTCAAACTTGCACTAATTAGCAAACTAAATTTTAATTGTTTCATACTCCCATAATACTCTAAATTTTAATTGTCACATTTTTGTAGTTCCCAAGGTCTTTTTCCTCTTGCTCTTATTAGTAGTCCATAAATCTCATCTGGGCTTTTTAAGAAATTCTCATGAGACGTAAAACTATGCTGTTGCTTATTGCCCTTTATCGCAGTTGATGTTTATTGCCATGTTTTTTTGTTGATATCAATCGTTTATTGTTGGGCCAAAAACTTCGTTATGTGCGTTGAATATCTGTGCTTGCTAAAGTCTTTCGTTTAGATTTTGAACCATATTGTAAGCTTTCCATGTAATACCCACCCATACCACGCCAAAAGTATTAAACATCTCCTTGACATTTCCTTAATTAAATACGTATTCTTAAGCGAAGATCGACTACCAACAACCAAATGAAATTTCATCTATTGTAGTAAATGGATTTAAGAAAATGTGCAGACTGAAATTGTATATACATATTTTAGTAGGGCCTTTGACTCCGTTAACCACTCACTTCTTTTATTTAAATTAGATCAGCTTGAGTTTCCTGGTATTCTATTATCTTGGATTTCATGTTACTTGAATGGTAAGACTCAGAGGGTTATATTCAACTATGCTGTTTCAAAATTGATCTACGTGACATCTGGAGTGCCTCAGGGTAGTCATTTGGGCCCTTTGCTGTTTACTTTGTTTATTAACGATCTTCCCTATATCATAACACATTCTCGTTTTCTAATGTATGCTGATGATGTTAAGCTTTGTTTATCATATAATGATACAGCGTCGGGATTTAACTTACATTCGGATATTGATTGTTTTCATGGATGGTGTGAGTACAACCTTTTAAACTTGAACTGCCTTAAATGCAACATTATGACTTTTTGTAGGAGTTCTCCTATATTTATCAGTTACTTTCTTAAAATACGCCACTCGACCGTATACATTCAGTTAACGATTTAGGTGTTCTTCTGAAATAAACTTAAATTTGACTGCCACATAACGTCCACTATTAAGAAAGCCATGAGTGTTCTTGGGTTTATACAGCGTTGGTCAAAATAATTTGATGACCCTTGCACGAAAAAAATTATTACTTACCTCCCTTTTCTATCACATTTTAAGTATTGTTCGTCGGTTTGGAGTACACAATATCAAGTGCACATTTACCGTATTGAGTCGGTACAAAAAAATTCTTCTATTTTCCCTTCGTAGTTTGAACTACGTTCCTATCAGAAGATTACTATTGTTTAATTTACCTACACTTGAAAATCATAGAACAATGCTTGGTACTATTTTTATGCAAAATCTTTCCAGAAGTCACTTCGGCGATATCGCATTCGGATCGCGGAAGTCACTCCTGTCGGGAAGAAATGTGCGACGGCACTCCTTGAAGTCACTACGGACAGATGTACACTTGCATACAGACTTCTGGGATTCCATTCGCAGCGCAAGTTTGTTTCAGCAGGGTGCCACGCCCACTCTAACGCCTACAATCCGTAAACAGCTGAAGCGCGTGTAATTTTTGTGCTAGAAAAAATGTTTAACTGAAATGTATAAGTCTCATCAATTCCTTTCGTTTGAGACAAACAAAATTTTGTCACGCCCACTCTAACGCCCACGATTCGCGAAAGACTGTAGCTCCTGCATCTTTTATGCTAAAACAAAATATTTAAACTGAAATGTATTTCTTTCATCGATACCTATCGTTTTGCCACGCCCACTCTAACGCCCGCAAATCACACAAAACTGTGGCGTTTGCACTTTTTATGCTTGAAATAACTAAAACTAAAACCCAACAAATTACTTTCGACAGAGTTATTGTTCAATAGTTTCACTACCTAGATGAAAAAACGGGAACGAATATGCAGTTACATTAACCTGCGACTTAACAATTTATCTTGTCACAATACCTTTACCTGAAAAAGTGCAAAAGCTGTTGCCAAAGCTATATTAGAACATTTTTTTCTGAAGAGAGGTCCAATAAAGGCGTCCATTACAGACAGAAGAAAAGAATATCAAAATTCAACAATACGAATTTATGTAAAAATTAAAAATTTCCGCACAACATCATCAAACAGTCAGAACAGTAGAAAGAAGTCATATAATTATTGTCCATATGAGCTGATTTTTAGTATAACAGAATACTTGCCAATACAACTTAATACCGTAGATAGTGTGAGGAGCTAAATAACTTCCCACAAATTTCAAAAGCCGTAACAACGGATGACCCTCTGTTAACCAGATACGCGGCGAGTCCGCGTAGTAACGACGCGGCGAACAGAGTTTAAAGAAAGAAGAAGAAAGAGAAGCAATAGGCACGACGTCTGTTTGAAGCTGTCCGTAAAGGACATGAGTGAAGTGTGAGCCACGGACTTAACCCCGGAGTGGAGATATTCAACGAGCCGTGCGCAAAAGGGAAATATAAATATATAAAGCCGCAGAACGCTTGCAGACTCATCAGTCGATCACAAAGAGTCAATCCGTCAAGATCAGTCAAGATACCAGCGCCATGAGATTGGGACACCAAGAGTTTCTGAATTGAGAAACAAGTAACTGAGGCCTAGAGGACATCACACTGCTACTCAATGCGATCTGTTCAGTCCTGTCACAACTAATTCTCGCCTCACGCCTAGAAATTCGGTCAGAGTGTGAGCATTGCAGGCCTTTAGAAGAAATCGTAAACTCGGGGAGAAGCCCGTCTAAACACAGTGTACCTAGCTCCAAGCACTACTTTGGCGTTTTCCGGTGTAAGCCTAGTTTGTCAAGTGTGAAGTGGAGTAATCCAAGAGAGGCCTACGGTTTGACTCGTGAAGAGTACCGATTCCGAGTATAACGAGCCAGAAGGGAGAGCGGTTTATCGGTACGGTCTCAAGTGGAGTCATCCAGGAGAGCCCTATGGTTTCGACTAGTGAACTCTCGACTCGTCGAAACCCTGAGTACCACCCAATGCGCAGGACGTCAGCAGAAAGCCAGCCACTACATCACATCACATCACATCAGCAAATCAAGACAAATCGAGCCATGACGAAACGTCACGGACGATAAGCAAAAGGGTGAGGTCAGGGTGGATCATTCGTTTACACTGGTCGCAGAAGGGAAGTGAAGTGCTAGGCAGCTTCCTGGCGTAAACCGTGACTGTCAGCGCAAACTGAGTACAGCCTCGGTGCGACAGAGCAAGGGACAGGCGGTCGAGTATCAAATGGAGTAATCCTGCAGAGTGCAGCATCTGTTCACCCTAGTCTGAAAACGGTGACGCTTCCCTAACCCCGCACGGCTGACCCCTTTCGCGAGTCCAATTCGTTAGAAGCAGTCGCCAAGTCAACGCTTCAAGAGCTAGCAGCGCTTAGCACCCTCATGGAGCTTCAAGGATCTACAAGACCGTAACACCGAGTCAACGAGCCATCGAGGCGACGAGGACCGTAGGAGGTACCTTAGGGCATGAGTGGCAAAATCAACGCCAGCCGAACCACCAAGCCGTAGTAATAGTATACCCCCAATAAACCCACTACGAACATGTGAATTCTGTGCTTTTCACTGAGCTTCCGGACGGTCACATTTATATACATTTTGTGGGATGAACACACATAATCTACTGAGCTAGCCGCAAGAATCGCATAGGGAGTAGAACGAAAACGAATCAGTTCGTTACATATGGCGCCCAACGTGATTGTCCCAGCGGTAAAAGCATCATTAACAGAATAGAAAAGGAGTGGATCTACCACCTTAAGAAGGACTTCGCCCAGGTCGGCAGATTAGAAGACATAAGGAAGGCATTGTCAGAGTATTACTCCGAGACAGAGAACGACCCACAACGAACGATGTCGACATCTGGGCCGAGCTGGAAGCTATGTACTATGTATGTATGGGTAGAGCAAGCCCGAGCATCACACTCACGAACGCTGAAGAGGACAACCCAGAGGCAAGCCTGAGGGTCGACAACTTGCAAAGGAAGGCCCATAGGAGAGAGTCAAGCCAGCAAAGAAAGACAACAGTGCTGACCTCTAGATCCAGCCATTCGGATTATTCATTATTATTGTTAGCTTTTAATTGCTGATAAACAGTGGTAGAAGCGCGGGCAGGGAATTCTCGCTCTTTGCATAACCTCTCTCTCCATTCTGAAGATCATTTACATAAGAAAGGAAGAGAAGAAAGACCAAGACCAAAAAGGAGTACATAAAAAAATGTCCCAACTCCCAAAGGTCCAAAACGAATAAACATACCAAGACTACATTAACTATACATTATATCCGATACCTAGATGAGAAAAATGAGATGACTATGTAGTTAAATTAATCTGCGACTTAACAAAATATCTTGTCAGAAAAAATCTACCAGACAAAAATGCTAAAACTTTAGCCAAAGCTATATAAAAACATTTTTTTCTTCCAATGAAATAAATATGATTTGTTTTAGCCCTATGGGGCATGTCATTGTCCATATGAACTGCCAATTATGGTAAAAATCTAGGTTTAGGCTAGAAATAAAAGTAGCACAGATACTGATTTAAAAATAGAAGACCAGGTTTTATTAAATATTTAAGAACAAATATACTAGTTCGTACACAGTAAGGAAATAGGAACAAGAGATAGTACCGATCTTGAGCAGTATACATAAGAATCAAGTAGTTCATAAAGATAGGTTAAACATTTTCATTTCATAATCAGCATATTCTTCTTATTAACATACTTATGTATATATACGCAAAAAAAAAAAAAATTTTAAATAAGCTAAACACCATATATGGAAATTATTAAATGTTAATTTCAATATATGTTTTATTAAGGCGTTATCACATTTGAAAATTGTGAACTTTAGCCTAAGCTTTGAACATCTTATAACTTTTGGGCGACTTATACTAACAGGCAGAGGTTATTTGCTGATTTAATCGGCGCACAACTTGGTCAATGTTATTAAGTCAAAAAGATACTCTTTCCTACCTATATCTGCGAATCCTCCTCAAAGTTTGCTATAAAATTATTAATACGACATGTTTCCCACCCCCAACTTTGTCAAATTTCTAAACGCAGTCAATATTAGTAAAAATTGAGCATTCCGAAATGTTTTAGGTTGGACAACTAAAATCCAAATTTTACACAACCGATTTTCCATCTAAGAGATCCGTATTACCTAATGTCGTCTATAGGACTAGATTTTCGGGAAAAACTTTGTTACAAACTATTTGGAGTCAAAAGGAATTCCCGTTCGACCTCCCCAACGTATTATTAAATCTATATTACGGATTCACAGTTATCAGAAATAATCAATGTTAGTGACACCATGTTTAATTTTTAGGATTGTTGCTAGCTTCACCGATATTAAAAAAAATGTCATTATTTCTCTGACCTTTTCTTTTACAGCTACATGTTAAATTCGTCCGTTCTGTTAAACTTAATTCGAAATTCTTAAAAAAAAAAATATACTCCTAATATTAAAAGATAATATTTCAAAAAATACCAAAGCAAATCAAAAGTTCAAAGCTAATTAAAAAATATTTTTTCCAAGCTTAGGAGGTTACATTTATATACACCAAAGATATATTTTTTTTTTAAATATTATTTTTCAAACATTTTTCCGAATGTTCGTATGGCAGCTATGTGATATAGTCGTTCGATTTCGATAAAATTTATTTCTAAATTCAGAACTATTTAAGAACTGATCAAGAATATATATACTTTGTGGAGTCGGAAACGTCTCCTTCACTGCATTGCAAGAGTATAAAAATTGCGAACCATATATGGTATCTGGCGAATGAAGCAGCATCCCAGCAAGCAGTTCAAACTACGGAATCATATAATAGCAAAATGACGAAGGACAAGGACCAAACGCAATACATTCTTCAGTGCGTCGAGTACCACAGAAAAGTAGGGTGGTTTATAATATATGCAAATATGGATATTTTATTAAATTATATGTTTATATCGTGATATTGAGCTTGCTCAAATAGAGCATAATTGATATTTTTTGGTAGCTCAATTTATACTTCCGCTTGCCCCAAGCAGCTTGGGAAAGCAATCCTATGGAGATATGGAAATCTCATAAATCGACCATGTCCAGCCTTTTTAAACTCGCCATGATGGACCTTCTTACCCCTAGTAGCTCCGCACCTTCCGAGCGGTTGGAGTCTGCTATAAAGTGCATGCTGTGCGACTCCAGGAGCCGTATGACGGATGCCCACATCATCCTAAGCAAACAACGGGTATCGATGGCATTCCCTCTTCTTATTTTAGTAAAAAGATATTAACCTTCTCCTTAAAAAAAGTTTTTTTTAAATTAATAAAGATTCCACATTGACATAAGTTATTAAAGGAATAATTTAAAAAAAAAATTAAAAATATTTATAAATTACAGAACGAAAACAAATAACTTAAAATCTTTGTTTCGAAAAAATTCTAAAAAGGCCAAAAAAAAAAAACATTTAAATGGAAATAAAATAAAATGCTTAAATAAGGCTTCTCAGAGAACTTCAAATTTAAAAAATAAAGCAACATAATCAGAGAAATATAAAATATAGGTTCTTGCTATGCGTAGGTAAGTATTAGGTCACTTAAAAATTATAACTTAAGGGATGGGTATGGTATTTTCTTTTTTTTTTCATTTTAAAGAATGCTGTGTTGAAAAATGTATAACCATTTGAATGGGGGGGTGATCCCGGCCGGTCTTCCAGTGTCCAAAGTGGCACACGGTTTTTATATCTAAATGCGCAGGAACTGCCGTCAATTTTTTTTTACTGATTATTTTTAATTTACTTTAACATATAAATTAAAACAAGTAATATTCCAATTTGTGTAAATTGATAATATTGCAAAGCCGGCTGGCTATGCCTCCGTGGCAGGGGTAGAGCCGGCTGATTAGGTATTGGTGACCGCCAAGATTGGCAGCCACTGGAGAGTCGGGTGGTCGCTTCGACTTCCTTCCTTAATTGATTGTCCGGGCCGGCTGTAGGTCACTGCCGCTGGTTGGATATCCGTGGAGAGGGTCGGCGGAAGGTAACTGCCGCTGGTGGCCCACGTAACTGTATATCCCAAGGGATGGTCGTACTGCTCCTATGTTGAGATAGGGAGATTACGGTGGAAGGATGACTGTCCTTCGATACCGCTGGCCTAGTGACTCAGTCAGTATAATAATTAATAAAAGCTAAGTGCCGGAGTTTCATGCATGAGAGCTGGTGCTCTTTATTTATTGAATATCAAACATGAACTGAATATGTGAAAAGAACTTAAAGCTAAAAAAGGCTCACAGCGGCCACGCAATATGCAGTGTCTGCCGTCTGTGCACGAGCATCCGGCCCATTGCTGGGTCATCAGTCTGGCCGGAGCTTCATTATGATGTTGACTGTGGTCAACGACTCTGGTCTGGCTGACCATAGTTAACTACTCCCCCTCTAAGGTCCTAATGACCTGCCTAATCTGACCTGCGGATTTCCTTGCCTTAGTGAAGTGCCTGTAGGTGAGCCCGTTGCAGATGAGTGCGCAGCATATTGCTCCTGCAATAATTGCTGCGAGACGTGATTGGTTGTTATCGATCTCTTCTCTAAACTCCTTGATGAACTCCAAGTTTCGTTCACTCAGGCGGTGAAGATACGGGAGGCTGAGGACATCTTGGGTGGCGGTGATGTTTAATAAGGGAAGACTTGCTGTCCCTGGAGCTCTCTTATGGGTGTTCTCATGGTTGATGAAGAGCGTGTCATTTATCGCGGCCTTTTTCTCAAAGGTAATGAGGTGCGTGCAGTGAGTCCATGTCTCTGTGCCGTTGTCCACTCGCACTTTGGCCGACCTGTCATTGATGATTACAATCCCTTCGTCCACGTAGGTTATCGGGTGCAGGTCACTCTCTTGTATTCGGCAGTGTGCCACCCCTCCAGCGTGCAGTTCTCTGGCGCACGTACTCTCTGAGGCAAGGCGGCAGAATGCGGCTCCCGGTGATACGGAGCAGTTTTTAATGGCGTAGATTTCTCCGCTGCATTCGGCTACGACGTTGTCTATTATCTGCAGCATTGTCCCCCCATGGGCAACTGGAAAAACTGTGATCTTTTTGCAGGATAGATTAATTTTGGGAAATTTAATGATAAAATGTAAAATGTTAATGGACTGTAGAATTTTTACGGACGAGACGGACAAAATATCCCCTATGGGTGTGTCGGTGGGTTCCTCAAGCCAAACTGATTTTAAGTCTTCATGATCTAAAATGTTCGGACTAACAATATTAATTTTGGCTTGGGTTATTGCAAGCATTAAATTTTGTAATTCCGTCATCAACATGCGGTTTCTAGCAAGTAGTGTCTCATATAACTCTCCAGTGTCTACTTGTGAATTTTAAGCTGATCTCAATATTGAATTGACGGTGTGGGTAAGTTGGTTAATTTGGTTTTGGACTTTAGTGTTTATTTCAATCTGTCTATTGTTTGACTCGGCTAACTTCATTTCAGAAAATCTGATTTTCTCAAGGTCACCGGCATCCGGTGTACCTGCTACGACCTTCAGCATTGACCCTAAGAAATCCAAGCTCCTAGCTACTCTGTGATGAACGCCCAACGACTCTAATAAATCCTGGAGGTGAGCGGTGTCCACGCATAGAAGCTTCTTCATATGGGATAGCGGAAACATGTTCATCATGTTGTTTGTCTCCTCTAGAGGTTTGCTGTATGTGTGACATAAGCGAACTCCTCCCATACTAGGATTTCACCATCCACGATGGGGATGTACCTGGCCTGTGAATAATCAGTAATGTGGGCCGATGCCAAGGACAGGAATATGCAAAGTGTTGGTCCGATCCTATGAAATTAAACTTTAGCTATTTTATGCTTTAAGAGGTTTTTCCCACCACCAATAAAATGAACTTAAAATAAACTATGCCCGTGGCTACAAATATTATAGTAAGAAAGGGTGTGCGCCAAGTGGCTTGAAGGTATTATAAACTAATGAATAAAAAACATAAAGGACATTGTTGGTAGCATCATTTAAGATTGTCCTTGTGGACCACCCTCCCCTTAATGAGGACCGTGGTCCCCAGGTCCGCTTCTACGGCTCTCTCCTCACACAAGGGTGTGAGCTTATTTCCTAGCCTTCTGTTGGACTTTACCAATACCTTTTCGCCGACTTCGAATACTCTGCGTTGTCGGGAGGCATTTTCCCTGGTTCGGAGCGTGTTTTGCGCCTTAATGATCTTATCCCGGACCTCCGTCTGTGGGTCATCTGGGTGCTCTTGCACGATGTCGACCGGTCGTTTGTCAACGACGGAGTGAATTGACTTATTATATTTGGCGGTTGCCAATAGAATAATCTCCACAGTATCAGTCATCCCCTTGTCGATTTTTAAGTTCCGAGCGACTTCCAAGAGGGTGCTATGAAAGCGCTCCACTTGCCCGTTTGAGACGCTATGGAGTGGCGGTGCATTTGCTATGCTGACGCCAAAATGATTGTCAAGCATGGCTGAGATAGTATGTGAATTTAACGAAGGTTCGTTATCGCAATAGACTACTCTAGCCTTAGGGAAAAAATTCATGATCTGTAGTATGGCTGGTTTAAGATCTTCGATTGTCCTCGAGTGTACATGTTGCACAACTGCGAACTTCGAAAACTTGTCAATGCAAGTGAGGAAGTATTTTTTGTCTGTGGAAAAAATATCGATATGGAGCAATTCTCCCACATGAGAGGGGATCGGAGTCTCGCCTAGCTCATGTTTCTGGGGTGCCTATCGTACTTGGCTTTCGCACATGTTTTGCAGCTCGCTACGATTTTAGTAGCTAACTTGGCCATCTTTGGAAAGTAGTACTCGGAGAGTACCTGCTTAACATTTTCTTGGGCCGATCTGTGGGCCCTATTGTGCTCGACGGTGAAGATTTCCCGTCTCTCAGGGACTGCAAAAGTTGCAAAGTTTGCAGTGCCAAAATTTGGTGGCTGGAAATCGCCGAACCAATTCGTCCTGAATCATTGCCAGCGTGTGCAAGTCGCAAAGAATGGCGTTTACGCCCTTAGGAACGATTGTGTCTGCGAGTGCATCAATTAATGACTCTTTGCAGGAGAAGTTAATCGCATGCCGTCTCTTGTTTCCAAAGAGGACGAAGCTGCGTTTTGATGGAAAGCGTGCCTCCTTCAGAGTTATCTGGTTTTGGAAGCAGTTCAGGGGCTTATCCGTTGTCTCGATTGTGTGTGTCAAGGAGAGCTCGCTGTGAATGGTGGCTGCGCACGATTGGGCTTCCTGCTCCTCCATGACGTTAAGTTGTTGTCGTGACAACGCATCGGCAACCAGATTTTCCTTGCCAGGTTTGTATAAAATACGAGCCCCTGACTCATCAATGCGTGCTTTCCACGTTTTGATCTTTGCATTCGGATTAAATTCCGATACTGCAAAGGTTAGCGGTTGGTGGTCGGTAAAGATGTTAATATCTTTTACCGCGTACAGATAATGTCGCAGCTTGGCCAATGCCCAGACTATGGCCAAGAGTTCCCTCTCGTTAGAGGCGTAGTTAACTTCCCTGTCTTTCAATGTCCTTGAGATCATTGTTATTGGGCGTCCGTCCTGGGACAATACTGCGCCAATGCCATGGGCCGAGGCATCTGTCGTTAGATCAAATGCCTTTTTGTAGTCGGGGTACCTTAGCATTACGTCGTCGGATGCCAAGATATTTCGTAATTTCTTTCCCTTTTAGGATGTCCGATATAGGTCTCGCTATAGCTGCGAAGTCCTTAATGAAACATCGATAGTAACTGGCTAGGCCTAGAAACGACCGTACCTCAAAAACACTTTTGGGTTCCGGAAATTCTTTTATGGCCTTAACCTTCTCTGGGTCTGTTGTAGCACCGTTACGAGTGACTATAAACCCGAGGAAACTCACACTTTTCTTAAAAAAGCTGGATTTCTCTATAGATACTCTCATGTTCGCCTCGTACAGGCTCTTAAGAACCCAATCTACGTGCTTGATGTGAGAGTTTTCGTCTTCCGAATAGATGATTACGTCGTCCACGTAAACATAGCAGAACTTGCCGATCTGTTCCCGTAGGATGTCGTTGATGGTCCTCTGAAAAATGCTGCCTGCATTTTTGAGACCAAACGGTATTCTGCGGAATTCATATTTCCCCCCATTCACTGAGAAAGAAGTTTTTTCTCTGTCGCGTTCTGCGAGTAAAATCTGGTGGTAGCCAAACTTGAGGTCCAGCGTTGAGAAATATTTAGCATTACCCAGGTTGCCTAATATCATGTTAGTACTTGGCATGGGGTATTTGTCGGGCACGGTTCTTTCGTTTAGCTTGCGAAAGTCAATAACTAGTTGCCGTGCTCATCGGTCCCTTTTTTATCCACAACCCAAATTGGCTTGCTGTAGGGGGATACCGACTTCTGAATTATCCCGTTCTTAAGCAGATCTTCAATCTCTTCGTTGACGAAATCCGCTGCTCCCATGGGGTACGGGTATAATTTTGCGTATATGGGCTCCTCATCAACTGTTCGGATGGTGGCTACCACCGATGTGTTGTAAGGCAAAGCCTCATTAGGGTTTGCGAAAGCCTTTTCCCTGGTCTTCAGCATTTTCAAAAACGAGTCTTTTGCCGATGGCGGTGCATCTGAGCAGTTCACGCTGGTGAAATTTACGTCAGTGCACGTGTGAAACTCGATTTTCTCCGCCTCGGTGCCCCAATTTAGGCTACCGGAAGCTAGGCAAAGCGTTGCCCCTGCCTGCTTTAATAAGTCAAGGCCGATTATTCCATCAAAGGTGGATAAGTCCGGTAGTAGAAAGAACGTAGTTTTTAAATTAAATAAGGACACAAAGCATTTCTTTGTGATAGTAGTAACGCCATGAAGTGAATGAATAGTGAAAGGGGAATCGACGGGGCGAACGCCTTTTAAACCTTCGTGAGGTCGAATGAAATTTTTCGACGTGCCCGTGTCGATGATCCTCTGTCTTTTGTGAGGGCCTGATCGACCGGAGGGGGTCGGCTTCCCGTTTTGGTAAGCCTGTGTCTGGGTCGGTTGTCTCATCCTGGAAATGGATGGGTCAATGTCCATCGGTTCCGGGGTATTTTCTTGCGGTACAGAATGTACCTGCGCCCTATGCTGTTTGCTAAAGTGTTTTTACCAGCACCAAACTGTTGATTTGCGTGAGGAAAGGATTTTTCCTGTTGGCGATCTTGTGGCTTTGAGGTTTGCCTACGATCCCTATCCTCTTGGCTCTTTGCAAACGAAGTTGCGAGTGTATATCTCTCGTGGTTAGATTCCACTTCCTGGGCTAATGCCAATGCAGTTGGCATGTCTTTCGGCTTTGCCGAGAAAAGGACGTCGGAAACACTGCGTTTGAGTCCCGAAATAAATACGAAGAGCGCGTCGTCCCGGAACTTTTCACATAAGATTCTTGCCGCCGACGCTTCGAACGACATCGTGGCTTTATTGGTAAGCAAGGTGAGCTTTTTCTCGACCTCGTCATAGTATTGTAGGAGAGTGAGGCTTCCTTGTCTGAGGGTACCCATCTCCTGCTCGATAACGTGTATCTGGCGCTTGTCACTATATGTGAAATCGAGGCGATCTATGATCGCGTGGCAGGGGTAGAGCCGGCTGATTAGGTATTGGTGACCGCCAAGGTTGGCAGCCACTGGAGAGTCGGGTGGTCGCTTCGACTTCCTTCCTTAATTGATTGTCCGGGCCAGCTGTAGGTCACTGCCGCTGGTTGGATATCCGTGGAGAGGGTCGGCGGAAGGTAACTGCCGCTGGTGGCCCACGTCGCTGTATATCCCAAGGGATGGTCGTACTGCTCCTATGTTGAGATAGGGAGATTACGGTGGAAGGATGACTGTCCTTCGATACCGCTGGCCTAGTGACTCAGTCAGTATAATAATTAATAAAAGAGTTAACGGCTAAGTGCCGGAGTTTCATGCATATCAAACATGAACTGAATATGTGAAAAGAACTTAAAGCTAACAAAGGCTCACAGCGGCCACACAAATATGCAGTGTCTGCCGTCTGGCCGGAGCTTCATTATGATGTTGACTGTGGTCAACGACTCTGGTCTGGCTGACCATAGTTAACTTATATATCCAATTTTCAGGCTAAAATTACGTTTTTGACTTCAAAGAGTTACCAAAAATATAAAAAAAAATATTACTTTATATACTTTAGAAACAATATTATTATTATATTACTATAGAAACAACTTAGCTAATATTCAATTTTTATACACTTGCAGAGGGTATAATGATTTCAGTCAAAAGTTTGAAAGGCAGTGAAGGAGACGTTTCCGACCCCATAAAGTATATATATTCCTGATCAGCGTCACAAGACGAGTCAATCTAGCCATGTCCGTCTGTCCGTCCGTTTCTACGCAAACTAGTCTATCAGTTTTAAAGCTATCGGGCTGAAACTTTCCCATCTTCTTTATATTTCAGGTAGTATATAAGTCGGAACCAGCCGGATGACCATACAAACGATATGAAAAAAAAAATAAAAATGTAAATATCTTTCGTGTTTTTTAACATATACCTTTCTAAGCTTGGAAATAACATTTTGTATTTGATTTTGAATTTTGAATTAAATTTTATCAAAATCGGACGACATATAACATAACATATAGCTGCCATAGGAACGATCGGAAAATTAATCGGAAAACATGAAATAAAAATTATATCTTTTCTTTTTGTTTTTTGTTTTTTAATATATAACCTTATAAGCTTGAAAATAACATTTTTTAATTAGTTCTGAATTTCGAAATGCCAAAAACAGACGAAAAACATTCGCAATCATGGGCCCCAAACCCCCTATTTGTAGGGTAATCAAAAAAGAAAAGACCACATCATAACAGACGAAAGATCATAAAACCAGAGTTTCAGGAGTACCGACATTACTGACTGTTTAAACCATGTGTCTGGCCCCTCATAGTGTTATGCGACTTCGACTCCTGGAGCACGCTATGGGGATCGCTGAAATCCAACTCCCGGGGAAAAGCCCTGGAGCGTAAAATTGCAGACCTAAATTTAATCACATTTAATGACGGCTTTGCACACTCACCTCTCGACCCACAATACGCTCACACATGTTGATATCCCCTCAACTTGCGCACATATGCGACTGGTCTATAGCTTCCAATCTGTACGGCAGCGATCACTTTCCAATCACAACCATGGTATCAATCCAATTCAGTACTGATAAATCCCCACCGTTACCAAAATACAAAACCGACTTGGCCAATTGGGACGTGCAACAAAATGCACGAGTAGCTCATCTAAAACTGGTAGCCTTAACAGCCAAATTGCCCAAATAACAAAATGTATAAAAGCGGGTTCAAACTTCAGCATCCCACAAACAAAAAGCATTCCACACAAGGTCAAAGTTCCTTGGGGGAACAACTCTCTCTAGGTACTTAGGGACGAAAAACGAATGATTTATTTCACAAGTACAAATCGAACCTTACATTTCCAAATCCTTTACTCTACATAAGAGCCAACGTTGGCTTCAGAAAGGCTGTACTAGCTGCCAAACGCACAAGGAGAAAAGTCCCGGCTTTGACAGAATATCGTATCCCATGTCAAAAATCCTATCATCACCTGCTAAGGACAACTTTTAGAGGTCTTTAACACAATGCTACTAATACTAATGCTAGGATCCACATAACTGGAAGACAACCACGAAAGCTATTAATTTCTGGGTTAGTTTTTCTATACAGGGATTTATATCCAAACCTAACAAAACTAACCCAGAAATTAATAACTTCTCTGTTGCCTAGGAAAAGCACTTGAGAAAATTATTGCTCACAGACTTATGTGGTTTATAACCCAAAAAAAAACGTATCTCGCACTACCAGGCTGCATTCAAAAAGAGTCACAGTACTATGGATGCTCTGTTGAGATTTCAACACTTCGCGTCGAAGGGCCTTTCTACAAAAAATCACGTATGCATTTGGCAACGGATTTTGAAAAGGCTTTCGATCGTGTGGGGTTACACTCAGTATTACACCCACTTGAACTCTGAAGCGTTGGTCCAAAGCTTTATAACCTTATAAAAGCCTTATTAATCAATAAAATTTTCGGGGTTCGGGTTAATAACTCCATTTTAAGTCTACACAAGCTCCACAATAGTGTTCCGCAGGGTTCTCCTCTATCGGTAGTACTCTTCATGATTGCTTTTGAGCAAATAACTTCAGTTTTAACAGACACAAAGACTTTTCAATTTCTCTGTATGCTGATGACGCTTTCAATTTTACCAAGAAAAAGATCTTAATTCTGTTAAAAAATACCTTCTCAAACGTTCTTGACGAGCTTGGACAGTGGGTCGCTTTATCTGGAGCATCTCTTTCCATTGAAAAATGTCAGGTTGTACACATTTACCAAAAGCAAAATTGTAACTTTCCCGAAATAGTATTTTTACATAAAAACCAATAAAAAAAGGATCATCTTAAAATCCTAGGTATTACCTTCCACTCTAGGCTTACATTTAAAGTTTATTACCTAAGACTAAGAAAACAGTTAGAATCTACTCTCCATGTAATTAAATTTCTAAGCTCAAAATACTCACATGTTCATATTAATACTTTATTCAACATAACTATGACATTAATACTCTCAAATATAGATTACGAGCTCCTTATATTGCATCCTCTAAAATCAAAAGTATATGGGCCATGTCCACCCTAGTCTCGGAACCAACCCAACATGAACACCAAACTGTATATCTCAACAAAAAATCACACCCCCAGCTCAATACACCGCGCATGACTTCGAAACAAAGAAGAACTCCATGGTGAAAAACATTGGTTGTTTACTGACGGATCGATAACTTTAGAATCTACCACATTTGCAGTTATCGACGCCAACAACACCATCATAGCGGGAGGGGCACTCCCACTCTACAATTCGATATTCGTGGCTGAAGCTACGGCCATATTACTGGCCTGCCGCTTTGCCATCAGTAAAAACGAAGAGTTTGTTGTCTGCACTGACAGTTTGTCGTCACTCCTGGCAATAAATAACGCCGAGTATCGCGATCCCACCATAAGTGAAATACAAAGAGTAACAAGAGAGCATAAAAAAAAACTTTTTTTTGGATTCCATGACATTAAGGTATAAAGGCCAACGAATACGCAGATCAGGCAGCCCATACCATTGGCCACATACACAAGCTAATAGATCGCTACTTGGAAAATAGTGCAATACCTTCATCCGGCTTCGCATAGGGCACACCAAACGCACACACGAACACCAATTAAAAGGCATCAACAATCCGATCTGCAGTCTCTGCGGAGGAACCCCACATATCGACCACTTTTTATACAATTGCCCTGGACTGGGCAGTATTAGAGCCCACTTCTGTGGCACACAGCCTTCTTACCAAATCCTCAACCGCGCATCCGTAGAAAATATTAAAATCACAGCTGGAAATATAAAAAAAAAAACAAAAAGGTTTAAGATATTAAAATAGCAGATTAATTTACAGCCAGAGACGAAGGCCTCCGCAGCCAGTGCTCGGTAATATAGTATTGAGTTTACCACTGTATGCTAAGCTTAATTTGTTAAATTAATAAATATTTCTGATGATTCAGTAACTTGTCTGCAAACGGCTCATTTATTTTGTTTTTCGATGAAAATGTGTGAAATCATAGATTAAATGTTTTACTTTGATATTCTATAAAATAATTGTTCTCACAGCCGTGTTAAAAAAAAAAAAACAAATTTATCCCTCTTAAGCCTAGCTTAGATGTCAACATCTGGAGAAAATTGTCCCTTTACACTGCCTTTTAAAATTAAACGCCCTTTTTCCACATGGATCATGTGCCCTCGAAAACTGCTCTACATTAAGCGAAGTTAAGTGTGGAATTAAGATGGATACTAGCCTTGGAGGATCGGATAGAATAGGCGTAGTAGTAGAAGCGCAGTTCCGAAACAAAGGTGTGTTGCCGATCGTGACATGTAAAAAAGTTTTAAGGGTTTTGGCAATTACAGAATTGACCGTCGCTTGCAAAGCAATTGGAGCACAACTTTTTTCCTTTACCGTCATAACAACTGGAATTCAGAACATCTAAATGTTTCACTACCCGAAATATCGTATTCTTTGTAGTGTGACCGAAGATTTCAAATTTCACAAGCAATGCATTTAGGATGGTCCTACAATTTTAAAATGACGAGCAGGCTGGAAAACGAAGAAATAAAAATCACTGGAATGTTCCAAAGTATTTCTTTATTTGTATTAAAATCAAATTAATAAGAAAATCTTATCCGACAAAATATACTTTTTAAGTTTTGATAAGACAAATACATTTCAGTCAAATTTGTATTTTTCTTGCTTGAAAATCGTAGCCTCCAAAGTATTGGGTGGTTTGTGGGTTAGAAAAGGGGCGGCATAAGACAAGATAAGACAAATACATTTGTGAGGAAATTAATAATTCCCCACAAGTTCCAGCAACGCCTAAAACAGATGGCCGTCCGCTTACCAGATAACCAGATGGATGAGTGTTTGGAGACCAAAGTTGGGGGATAAGAGAGTTTGGAGACCAAAGTTGGAGGATAAGAGAGTTTGGAGCCCAAGGACGGGAATAAGAGAGTTTGGAGACCGGAAATGGAGAGTAAGCGACCGGTGGACAATATGGTGTAGAATACGTTTGAAAACTAAGGCTTGGAGAGTGCGGGAGTTTGCGGGCAAAGCGAGAGTGCCGTGTGCAAAAAGGAAATAACGAAACTCCACCGGACTTTGGATCTGTTTAGTCCTGTCACAACTAAATACTCGCATCACGCCTAGAGAGTCGGCCAGAATCTTAGCAGTTAAAGCCTTTAAGAAGAAATCGTGAACTCGTGGAGGACCCTGTCTAAGCCCAGTGTACCTCGCCCTAACAACTACTTTGGCGTGTCCCGACGTAAACCCAGAACGTCGAGTGAAAACTGAGCAGGTCCTGGTGCGATCAGCCAAAGGGAGAGCGGCCGTGTAGGGTCTCAAGTGGAGTAGTCTAGCAGAGCCTTACAGTTTCACTCGTAATGACCCCGAACGGCGTGTGTCCGAGCCAAGAGTATATGAAGCCAAAAGGGAGAGCGGTCGATCGGTGCGTTCTGAAGTGGAGTAGTCCAAGAGAGCCCTACAGATTCGACTCCCGGATCGGCTTATGCCTAAAACCCCGAGTACCAGATGCCACGCACTGTCGAGCCGGACAGCAAGCCCATCCAGGAGCAGTGCGCAGGACACTACATCTGGACAGCTACGCAAGGCAGATCGAGCCACGCGGAAACGTCACGGACATTAAAGTGGTGAGCAAAGTGAAGGGCTAAGCAGCTTCTTGGCGTTAGCCTTTACTGCCAGCGGACCATACGGGACAGAGCAGGGGACAGGCGGTTGTGTGTTGAAAGGGAGTAATCCTAGGAGTAATAAGCCCGAACAGCTGACCCCCTCCCGAGTCCAAATCGTTAAAATTATTCGTCGAGTCAACGCGTCAGAGATGGGCAGCGCGAAGCATCCTCAGAGAACTTTAAGGATCTTCAGGGAGCTACATGACCGCATCATCGAGTCAGCTAGGAGAGCAATCCTTGAGGCGACCAGAGTCGCCGCGGCGACATCAGGACCAGCCGAGCCACCAAGCCGCAATAATATTATACCCACAATAAACCGACTACGAACACGAGAATTATTTGTTTTTATGTGAATTTGTAGGATAGAACACACAATCTAATGAGTCCACAAATTATAATGCCATAGATACTTAAATCATTACGAGTATACTAAATTAGAATATGTGCTAGTTCTAGTACATAAAAGTTCTTGACTAATAGTAGATAATAACACATAAAAAAACATATATACGATAAAAATAGCTTATATTTAAATTTAACATTAGGAGACCAGGTTTTTCTCAAGAATGAATATACTGGCCCGTATAATGTAATGGAAATAGGAGCACGAAATAATAACGTCTTGATCAGTAAACATTAGAAACAAGTAGTTCATAAAAACATGTTAAACATTTTTATTTCATAATCAGCATATTCTTCTTATTCACAAACAAACGCAAAAAAAATAAGGAATAAGCTATACACCATTGAATTTTCATATATTGGAATTTTAAAATTTTAGTTTTAATATATATTTCATTGAGTCGTTATCTTTTTTGAATATTTTGAGCTTTAGCCTAAACTTTGAATGTCCTTTAACTTTTGAGAGGCTCTTTTAACTTATAGGCAGATATTCTTTGCTGATTTAATCTAACAACTCCTTCGTTAACTATATGCATTGCAAATTAACCTCATTCTATTAGGTTATTTTTTAAAAAGAGGCAGATGTAGTAAGCAAGTTATATGACACATTATTACCCAATTTATAAACAACTTTGAGCCGAGAGCTAATTTCCAGATAACTCTGACAGACCCGAGATATGTCCGTGGTCAGCTATTTCTGTCAACCAGGCCTCCCAATCTTTCCCACTCAGATCAAATTCACGCAGTCCGCATCAAACGGATGCTGTAAACATTCAAGCCGATATGGTAAACATCAGAGGCCCAAGCGAGCCTTGAGTCCGCTATCGTAGACAAATGATCCCCAGAAGCGAGCCCAAAGTCTGCTAGCGTAAAGAAAAAGATCCCCTAAACTCCGCTAATGTAAACACAAATATCCGGCCAAGATTGGAATTTGAATTTAATTGGCAAATTGCATTCCGACTCTCTTGAGTTATTCTCTTTATCAATTTTCGGAGAAATATCTTAAGCAGAGGTTTGATTATTGATCTTTGAACTAGAGAGCAGCCAGTCCGTTTTTGAAATCCGAATCGAGCAGAACAAATTTTAAAAATAAAAGAGCAGTGAATTGAATTAGTTTGACCTATCGATCATCAAATCTGTTAGAGAATACAAAGGTGAAGAAAACAACATGACGGCTCATTTCGCTAACTGTTTCTCAACTGCTTAGAGAAAACATAGTGAGTTAAACTCTGGTGGAAATGGACAAACACATTTCAACCATGAGCTAAGACAACAAAAGAACAATAACAATTACCAGCGAAACAATAATAATTTAAGGTTTAATCATGACAACAACCATAACAAAAATACGGATTGTAATTATAATCAGAATAAGAATAATTCTTGGAACCAGGGTATTTTAATAATAACCAACAAAACCAGTGGAACACTTATAGGCAGCCAAAAAATAAGCATGAATTAATGGAGGTAGACGAGTCTATCCATGTTCAAAACAGGGCTTACAACGACTATAATAAAAATTATAATTACAGCCAGAACATGTAGGATAGAATTAAATTTGAGGCCCAGAATACTCAGCGAGGACGAGCCCAAAATAAAAGAGTACCACCTGGAACTGTTAACCAACCGGCAAGCAAGACGATGAGATTAAATAACATCGAGAAAAACCATTTTTAAGAAAAAGTCAGGAGTAGGCTTACCCTACTTAACTAGAAATGACCCTAAAATAAATAAAAAATTAAAAATGTTCATTGATAATGGGGCAAGTGGTTATTCAATAATTATATATTATCATATGATAACCGTTTTTGATACGCGATATACTTTTTATGAAATAGAAGGGCTAGAATCATATCTACTGATCGGCTATAACCTATTGAAAACAAGAAAGGAAGTTAACTTCGGCAAGCCGAAGTTTGTATACCTTTGCAGTTATAAGAAAAATTCTTTAGTAACACCATGTGAACTTTGTAAGGATTGTTGCTGACTTCAGTGATATTAAAAATAAATTATTTCATTCTTTTTTTAGACCATTTTTTTGACATCTATATGTTAGAGTAGTCCGATTTTTATTAAATTAAATTCGAAATTTTTAAAAATTTAATAAATGGTATTTATTTATTTATTTCATTTCGCCAACGGAATTCCTTTTCTGGCTACTTGAACATTTCAACAACTTATCTTACGTACTAAAATTTACAAAATAATTCACAAACCTATGCTTAAGATTTGATTTACTTGAGAAGTAGTCCAATTGCGAATCAATTGGAAGTGCGTTTGACTCATATAAGGCCCGCTTTTGTAATAATTTGTCCGCCGCAGCTCGAGGAAAAAGGGGTCAAAATTCCGAAGTTGCCTAGGCGGAGCGTGAAAACCAACTTTCGATAGTAGGCTAGTCAATACTACCATCCAACAAACCAGAGATGAAGCAAATGGCGAGGATACTTCTACGATGCTCAAGGGATGGTAGGTGAACAAGCCTACATTGCTGGTGGTATGAAGGGGTAGGGTCTAAAAACCTTTGCGGCAACAACGCGAATTTCAAAAACTGTTTCTGTAGACGTACTATTCTGTTTCCAAGAGTGGTAGTGAAGGGATTCCAAACAAGAGACGCATATTCTAGTTTAGATCGGACAAATGCAAAATAAAGCGCAAGTCTGGTGTAGGGACCCGTGAATAGCGATGCGTTCCGTTTCACAAATCCAAACATAGCATAGGCCCTGGGCATGATGTAATCGAAGTGTGCTGCAAACTTACATTTTGAGTCAAACAACACTCCTAGATCCAAGGATTCCTGCCGCAGTTGTAGAGGTTGACCATTGATATTATAAGATGTGACGATATGGTATGCGGATTTACTGTAAATGACATAGAAGCACTTGCTTATGTTAAGAGGAAGCGAGTTTTGGCTACACCAAGAGCTCAAGGAAACTAAGTCATGTTGAAACAATTGTGACTTAAAAATTTTTTAATCATCTGCATACAGGAGACACTCTGAAGATAGGCAGAACCTCACATCATTAATGAAAATGATGAAAAGCTAAGGTCCCATAGCACTCCCCAGAGGTTGCCAAATAGGAATTCGAGAATTTTTCATTAATATTAACTCTATAAAATCGATGGTGTATATATGATTTTATCCAATTTAGTAGTGCCGAATGTATACCCAAGCGGACCAGTTTAGCCAGTAAGGCACTGTGGCTAACTTTGTCAAAGGCATTCGCAAAATCGGTGTAAATAGAATCAACCTGATATCGCATATTAAAGGCATGAATGCAATAGTAGCTGAAAACGGCAAGATTAGCCGTAGTTGACCGACCTGCAACAAAACCATGCTGAGAAGTGCTTATATATGTTTTTACAAGAAATGATAATTTATGGGCAAGAAGAGTTTAGCGATATTACTGATCTTTGCTATAGGCCTGTAATTGGCAATGTTATTCTTCGGCCCTGATTTTAAAATTGGAGTCACAGCTCAAAATTAGCTTTAAAATAAGAGGCAAAGAGATTTGCAGTTTCTGTATTTGAATTGGAAGATAAATTCCCTAGGAACATATAGCAGATGGAACTGAAGAAGCACTTTTCTTTGAATTGATGAATCGCCAAAAAGAGTTGGGATTACTTTTTAGGCCGTTCTCAACACTCGCTGTATACTGATTGTAAAGAAATTTATTTAAAAATTCAAATTCTCGTTTGTGCTGCAAGTGTATATTCCAATCACCAGGATCCTGTGTAACTAAAAACCTTTTATAGAATTTATTTCGAAAATTTTAAAGCTTTTTCAAACCTTTCGTATACCATGGCAACTTAAACAAATTGTAGGCCCTTTCTGGAGCATTGTTCTTAATGATGTTTAAAATAACAACTAAAAATTTGTCATAACACGACTCCAAACTGACATGTGATAAAACTGACTCCCAGTTAATGGCAGAGACCTCGTTTCTGATGGCACAAAGGCTGGTTTCATTGAAAATAAATCTAGGTGAATATTCAGCTAAAGGCGCAAAACTGTAAAAGTTTATACCTAGTAGCAATGGTCTATGATGGATATCACAATATCACAAGAAAAGTTAATATCAGCGCTAAGGAATACTAAGTCTAAAATTTTATGTAAGTTATTGAATATATTATTGACTCGTATTAAGCCCATACTGAAAATATCATCGATGAAAATAATCTCGTGTGGTTGATGTATGTTGCTTGGCAGTGAAGAGTGATGCTCCGGATCCTGAGACCAAACGAGGGATGATAGACACAGATATGTTTATGGTCCTGCAGATTATTGTAGATGTCGGTAATGTTTTCCAGATGAGCCTTGTAAAGTTTATATGAACCATTCGGTGGTATGTATGACACCACAATTTGCAGCGATTCCGATTCTCCAATTATCGACACCGCAACTTGATCAAGAAGGGTATTTTCAATGAGAAGTCCAATTAACAAGCAGCGCAAATTGAAGCGAACAGCAACAATTACACCACCTCCTCTAGCACAGTGGGTTTTCGTGCTATCTCTGTCTTTGCAGAACACATGGTACAAATTGGAGTCAAAGAATTCATTTAAGTAAAAGATTATGTTGAGCCAAGTTTCAACTAAAACTAAACCATCAAACTCGCATTGGGATGTGGCAAGGTATACTGCTCCGCCTTTGTCCGCATTCCGGAGATGTTTTGAAAATACATTTTTAGTGGGGCCGTACTCACAATAGCACGATCAAAAATTTCCGGATTCGCATTTAAGGCATCATAGTCCAAAGCCCTAGGAAGTAATTGTTCATGCGTTCCCAATGTTGTAGAACCGCAGATCGCCTTCAGTAATGTAGTGTTTTTAATACGAATTTTTTCATGCAGTCTAGGATCGATGCATTCCCTAAGTTTGCTAGATACTTTTAGTACAGAGCAACTAGTTCTTAAAAGCGATGGCAATGTCGCCGTTAACAGAGCATATCTATCCAAGTTGGGGACAGATGGACAAAGTTGTTGTTGATGCTGCCATCGGGAAGAGCCACACAAAGCAGTCGAGCGCGGTAATAAGGAAATGATACTGTGATCACGAGTATCACTCAGAGCAAATTTTGAAAGCTCCAGCCGTTGGGTTTTTGTGAGCATTAGACGAACGTAACACAATTCAGACAACGACAACTCCAGCTGACGTTGTTGTTGGTTCAATTGTGATAAGCGCACAACTCCGACGAAAGCGCTTAGAGCAGGAATCTTGATGAAATATGATGAGAGCGGCTCCCCAAAGAGCGTTTGACTAACGTCGCGCGAAATAGACAACGACAAATCCAGCCGATGTTGCTTTGATTGTGATGAGTGCATATCTCCGAAGAGAGCGCTTAGAGCGGGAATCTTAACGGAATCTGGTGACAACGCCTCTCCAGTGAGCGTTTGATGAATGTTAGCCAGAACAAGAAAGGAAAAATCCAGCTGCTAATGTTTTTGATTTGTGAGTGACAGGCGCCCAATACTTAAGAGTGCACTGGGAGCGGCGTATGAGAGAGTAATGGTAGCAGTTAGCGATATCGAAACCAGCGGACGTTGACATTGCGAATAAGTAGCATGAAGATGAGGAAGAGGATCATAAAAATTTGCCGTAGTCGAATCGACACCAGAGGCGCCGATTATTGGGGGTTTTTGATTCCGATGTATGATGATTGTGCAAATCCAGAACGTTCCCATCAACAACCGGCCTATCCCTGTGGATGAATCGACTGATCTTGATTGGATTGGGCCAGAACGCATCACTAAACACAGTCTGAAAGTGCTGCTCAGGTATTCCTAATTTAAAATTGACGAATTCCAGCGTAGCAACATCAACACCATTTTTGACTAAAGGCTTGTAAACTATGGTGGCGGTATCCACACCTCGCATATTTGCAACATATTCACACACAGAATCAGATTTTACGTGCGCTCTGAATCTACCAATATGAATTAATTTATTGCTCCGCAACAACTTCGAGAAGTTCACAATTAGGAGCTTGACCAACTATTTGCCTCTTGTTCCTGTTATTCTTTGCATGGTTCCCGGCTGCAGTAGAAACTGGTGCGGGGTGTATCAGGTCTGCATAGTTGGCTTGACGACCAATTGAAGAAGGTGGAGCCAATGGTTTCACCATTTTTTTACGCTGATTGACATTGCTATTGTCAGTGGTAGGATTGAGAAAAGCCGTCAGAAACTTTGAATTTAAATCCATGTATAGACTCTTCAGGTCATGAAGTTCTTCCATTTCTTCATCGATTTTGGAGTATGAATCATTACTCACAACACAGCGATAACACTGCCAGAGTAGATTCGGCATATTTGTTAATAATCTAATAGCATCATCCGGTAGATCAACACATGCAGTGTGAAAAGTACGACGACAAAGCGATGAGCAACGAACCGCCTCAAAACCGCGAAGCTGCGCTGCTGTAACTTCAGATTTGCACTCGGAGCACGAATAAGAATTCATAGCGATAAGAAAACACGTCTGACTACAACGAATGCTAACCAGAGAAGCTTAAAAGGTTATATGTCAAAAAGCACCAAAAGATATAATTTTTTCATATTTTCCAACTAATTTTCCGATCGTTTCTATGGCAGCTATATGATATAGTCGTCCGATTTTGATAAAATTTAATTCAAAATTCAAAACCAATTAAAAAATGTTCTTTTCTTAAACGCACCGAAATTATAATTTTTTAAATTTTTTTTCCCGATAGTTCCTATGTGAGCTATAAGATACAGTTGTCTGATCCGGTTCAGACTTATATACTACTTGCAATAGAAAGAAGACTTTTGGGAAAGTTACAGCCCGATAGCTTTAAAACTGAGACTAGTTTGCGTAGAAACGGACGGAGAGACGGACGGACAAACGGCCAAACGGACAGACGGACATGGCTAGATCGACACGTCTGATCAAGAATATATAGACTTTATGGGGTCGAAAACGTCTCCTTCACTGCGTTGCAAACTTCTGACTGAAATCATTATACCCTCTGAAAGGGTATAAAAATAGGAGATGTAATTGAACAGCTAAGGGAGTTATTAAATATAATGGAAAGGAAGAACAAATAATTTATGATAACGGAAGCAACTTAAACCAACATTCTTTAACAGAAAAAATACCGTTATTCCATTAAACGAATTTATATTAAAAAAATACTTTGATGAACAGACTCAAATCAGATACGAATCTGAAATGGGTAATCAAAGCGAATTTAGTTTGGGATATACAAATCCTGAAAAATCCAACAAAAATAAAGGTTCGGGAATTAAAAATCCTAAACACGCCGTCGTTAAAAAATCCGACAAAAATAAAAGTGTAGATGGCACTTTCTAGATGTTCTCTATTAGGCGGTCGCAACAAAAGTGATCTTTATTGCACAGATTTGTACAGGCTTCGTATTTCACAAGAGTTCAGGGTATACAGATGAGGGAGTGAGACAAACATAGTGTTTCTTAAGAGTAACAGGGACGTTTATATCTTGTGTGTAATAAAAGTGTGACCTAACTTAATGTAGAATGTAAGTATGACAGATGCTTAGGGATATGTATACGTATGTATGTGCTTGCTACAATTCGGCCATCCTGACCAGAGAGCTCCTGATCTCTTAGCTATCTGCATTATTAATCCAAGGTCGTATGTTTGCTACAGCCCAAACTCCCTTATAAGGAAGCCTAGACTGTTGAAAACCTTCAACATCCTCCAAGACATACCTATCATTGCGAAGTACCCTTGTCACTCTGTAAGGGCCTTTGTATTAGCTTTTTAGATACGCCTACATGAGAATCGAAGTTTTTGATCATTACTAAGTCGTCCGTCTGGTATTCTTTAGGATTCTTTCTCTTAAGATCTGTGCGTAACTTCTTATATTCTTGTAACTTCTTTATGCTCTTACTGGCTTTTTCTCTAATTACTTCTAAATTTCTACATTCCCTATCTTTATTCAACTCTTCTAATTTTTCTTTTAAGCTATCTATAACCTTTCCCTTTTGAGACACTCCGAATAAAACTTGGCTTGGGTGCTAACTGATCTTTGGATCGTATTATTAAGTGCGTGTTCAACTGTTTCTAAAACTGTATTCCTGAACAATCCTTTGCCTGAATCAGTCAATTTAGCGATCATGGGTCCTATGCTTCTATTTATTTTTTCGACTTGCCCATTGGCCTGCGGCGATCCAGTGGCTATCTTAATGTGTTTTACTTCGTTTTCCTCTAAGAAGTCATGAAATTCTTTAGATGTAAAGCATGTCCCACGGTCTGAGATCACGCATCGCGGCCTACTATACAACCTGAAATAGTCCTTTAAAGCTACTTTTGCTTCCCTAGAGTTTGTAGTTTTTGCCGGATAAAGTCTTACAAACTTTGCGTCTATAATCACCAGTACGTGTTTGTTGGCTCTACTCTTATCTACCGGGCCATAATGATCTATGTGTATGACATCAAATGGAATGCTTACTTTGGGAATGCTGTGAAGGAAACCTTCGTCTTTACCAGACTTATCAGAATAGGCGATACATTTCAAACAATTATTAATGTGCTGCTTGCATTTTTCACGGACTTTGGGAAACCAGTAACTTTTTGAGATAACTTCTACCATCTTATCTATTCGAACATGTCCTAATTGATCGTGGTAACTACAAAGAACGTGTCTTTCCATTTCGCTTGGCACATAAAATAAAAGACCATCCTTATCCTTTTTTCTGTAAATTATTCCATTTCGCATTTCATAATCCTTTAATTCTGTTTCCTGCAGTTTCTCAGCTATACTTTTGATTTTCTCATCTCTACTTTGACATATAACTAAGTTTTCTTCAAACGAATTAGAATCTATTGTCAGTATGTGTGTGTTCCTGCTAAGTGCATCGACATGCTGCATACGCTTGCCTGCTCTGTGTTCTAGAGAGTAGTCATAATCTTGAAGAAAAAGTGCCCACCTGGCCATTCTTGGGCATAATTCCTTGTTATTTAACGCCAGTGTAAGAGCACTACAGTCTGTAACTGTTTTGAATTGTATTCCTTGAAGATAGATTCTAAAGCGTTGTAACGAGTAAGCTACAGCGAGCGTTTCTAATTCGAAACTATGGTACTTCGCCTCCACATCCGTCGTGCGTTTCGAAAAATAGAATACGGGGTGAAATTTACTGTCTTTTTTCTTCTGCATTAAAATTGAACCAAAACCTAGGGCACTAGCATCACAGTGTAACTCTGTTAGATCTTCTGGATTGTACAAGGCCAGAATAGGGGCTTCCAAAAGATTTACTTTTAATATTTCAAAACTCTCTAACTCTTTCGCACCAAATTCGAATTTTCTGTCCTTTCTTACAAGATCATACAACGGCTTTGCTTTTGTTGAAAAATCTTTTACACATCGTCTGAAATAAGAGCACAGTCCAAGAAAATTTTTAACCTCATGCGTTTTTGTCGGTACAGGAAAATCTTTTACTGCTTGCATACCTTTCGAATCCGGTTTGATACCCTCTTCCGATATAACGTATCCTAAATACTTTATTTCTCTTTGAAGGAACTCACACTTATCTAACCTAAACTCAAGCTTGTTTTCTACCAGTCGTTTAAAGACCTCCGTTAATATCTCCATATGACTCTTACTATCTTTCGTTGCTATTAAAATATCATCCATATAAATTAGAACCTTATCTTCTTTAACCAAATTGGCAAAGATTTTGATCACAAATCTTTAAAAAACTGCTGGTGCGTTTCGCAATCCAAACGGCATTCTGAGCCATTCATACTGACCCATAGGTGTTCTAAAAGCGGTATACATAATTGAATCCTCGTGCATGTGCACGTGAAAGAACCCATTTTTAAGGTCTAACTTGGTAAAAATAGTTTTATCAGACAGTTTATCAATAAGGTTATCTATTAAGGGGGTGTTGTAGTTATCTTTTAGCATGTTTTTGTTAAGGGCTCGGTAATCTACGCACATTTTTAATTCTCCAGACTTTTTCTTAACTAGAACTATCGGTGATGCATACTCAGACTCGCTTACTCGAATAATACCGTTTTTATATAATCATCTATCAAATTTTGAACTTGACTTTTCTCTGCGTATGATAAACGTCTTGGAGGGCAATTGAAAGGTTTAGTTTTATCAAAATTAAGTTTCATTTCCCATTTTACTAAGGGGATCTCCGGCCGTTTCGGTTTTGTATAAAACTTATCAAAAATTTCGATCAGTTTTTTTCTTAACGTAAACTCACACTTATCGCTAATATTTAACAGGTTGCATTCGGCGGGATCTGGGTATTCAATTGACATAATTGCTGACTCGAAATGATCGCTGGATTGGGCACATAAATTTTGACTTAACTCTATCATTTTACACGAATCACTTTGCGTTTCTTTGTGACCATAATTAATCTTTATACTATCATTTGAACAATCTTCTTTCTCACAGCTATCAGTCGAGCAATCATTTTTAATCTGTCTGTCTGAGCAATGAAATTTAAAACTACTATCCTTCTTTCCATTACTATTATCTGAGCGATCATTTGCAATACAGCAATCTTTTGAGCAAATATCCTTTAAACGATCATCAACACAACTTTCATTTGAATAATCATTTGTACAACTATCATTTGAACAATCATTTTCCCTAACAATCTTAAAGTTACAAATGTTCATAAAATCTCTTCCTAAAACAGTGCTATATGCCATCGATTTATTTGCCACAATTAGTAATTCAAAATTAAATTTCACTTTATTCATAATAACAAAACATGATATCTTTCCATATATATCTAAAGGACTGTGATTCAAGCCAAAGTTATGTGAAAAGTTGTTTTCATTAACGTTAATGATATTATTACTTAGAATGTTTTCAACGCAGGATAACTAACTGGACTCCCAGAATCGATTAGGCATTCTGCAAATAGGCACTGATTAGGGTGTGAATTAAAGTAAATTTTAAACGGTCTCACATATTCGTTTTTGGTTGCGTTCTTCTTCTCGTTGCAATGCGATACGAGGTGCTCCAAACTTCCACAGCCGTAGCAAGCGCCGTATGCGCGCTTGGACTTGCGGCAGTCGGCCGCGAAGTGACCCACGGAGTTACAGTTGTAGCATCTTACAGCGGGTCCGGGCGGGTTTCCGGAAACAACTTTGTGGCGTCCAAATGCGAGAGTTGGCTTTCGCAAAGTTACTTTGGAGAATGCCGACAGCAACTGGGCAGACGAATTAAAACAGTGCATGTGTGCCTGTTGTATCCGGTATTCCTTCAATGATACTGTCGATTAATTCCTCGTCGTCTATACGGATGTGTTCAGCCAACATGGTCTTGTCATTAAAGTACGCAGCAAAGTCTTCATCTGGATGCCACTTTCGCTCCTGTAACTTGCGTCTGGACGTTATCTTGCTCTCTTTTGACTGAAAAGCCTCTGCGAGTTGAGATAAGAGTTCCTGGGCTGGAAAGGACAGAAAGTTCTCAGAAGAGTGCAACCAAATTTGGGGTCGGTCTTTCAACTTTGACATAACCAGCATGCGAGTTATGTCTTCACTTAGCTTGTACATTTTTATGATCGCGTTGAGCTGTGCGATCCAAGTGTTAACTGGAAATTTGCTGTTAGCAGCACCGTCAAAAGGTGGAAGCATTTCCTTAACCGTGGTCAGCAAAGAGTTGTTGTTAAAAATGGCTGTATTAGGACTGGCAGCCTCTGCAACAACATCTCCCAAATCCGAGAGGATTTGTGGTCACATTGTTCTCGACTTCTGGCAAGTTGCTCGTCGGAGGTGCGGTCACATTATTCAATGGCTGACAGCGGGAAACTTCCAACTTGAGGAACTCATTTTCCAATTGGACCGCTTCTAATTGACGCTTCAGAGATTCCAATAGCATGGAAATTTCTGGAACGCACATGCTGTTGTTGGCAGCTTGGTGCCGCTTTTCGGCAACCCAAGTTTTTCCAGCCAACATCGAAGTTCTGATGCTGTGTAGCCATGCGCAGCTATGGTGTCCATCATTACGAACTATTTTAAATAACTCACTTAATAACTTTTGCTCGTAAACAGCGTTAAGGAAGCGAAAAAAAAAAAAATTTTTTTTTCACGGTAATCGCACTTCTGAAATTGGCACTTTCTAGCAACGGCTATAATCAAGGATATAATAAATATCAAAATAATAATTATAGCCAGAACAAGTGGGATCAAACAAAAAAATTTGAGACCCAGAACACTCAGCAAGGCCAAGCCCAAAATAAAAGGGTACCAACTGGAACTGTTAACCAACCGGCTAACAAGACGATGAGATTAAATAACATTGAGGAGAACCATTTTTTAGAAAAAAAATCCGGAGTAGGCTTACCCTACTTAATTAGAAATTATCCAAAAATAAATAAAAAATTAAAAATATGAATTGACACTGGGGCAACCTCGTGTTATATAAGAACAGGAATTTATAAAAATAAGAACGAGCTTCCAATTTACAAAAGAGTATCCATAGTGAATGGATATTCAATAATTAAATTTTATCATATGATAACTATTTTTGATATGCGATATACTTTTTATGAAATAGATGGGCTAGATACAGATTTACTGGTCGGCTATAACCTATTAAAAAAAATAGGAGCGGTAATTGATACAGCTATGGGAGTAATTAAATATAATGGAATAGAAGAAAAATTAAATTATGATAACGGAAACATATTAAACCAACATTCTTTAACAGAAGAAAATACCATTCTTCCATTAAAAGAATTTATATTAAAAAAATACTTTGATGAAAAAGCTCAAATCAGATCCGAATCTGAAATGGGTAATCAAAGCGAATCTAGTTTGGGATATACAAATCCTGAACACGCCGTCGTTGAAAAATCCGACAAAAATAAAAGTTTGGAATTCAAAATTTATGGATTGTACAAGGCCAGAATAGGGGCTTCCAAAAGATTTACTTTTAAAATTTCAAAACTCTCTAACTCTTTCGCACCAAATTCGAATTTTCTGTCCTTTCTTACAAGATCATACAACGGCTTTGCTTTTGTTGAAAAATCTTTTACAAATCGTCTGAAATAAGAGCACAGTCCAAGAAAATTTTTAACCTCATGCGTTTTTGTCGGTACAGGAAAATCTTTTACTGCTTGCATACCTTTCGAATCCGGTTTGATACCCTCTTCCGATATAACGTATCCTAAATACTTTATTTCTCTTTGAAGGAACTCACACTTATCTAACCTAAACTCAAGCTTGTTTTCTACCAGTCGTTTAAAGACCTCCGTTAATATCTCCATATGACTCTTACTATCTTTCGTTGCTATTAAAATATCATCCATATAAATTAGAACCTTATCTTCTTTAACCAAATTGGCAAAGATTTTGATCACAAATCTTTGAAAAACTGCTGGTGCGTTTCGCAATCCAAACGGCATTCTGAGCCATTCATACTGACCCATAGGTGTTCTAAAAGCGGTATACATAATTGAATCCTCGTGCATGTGCACGTGAAAGAACCCATTTTTAAGGTCTAACTTGGTAAAAATAGTTTTTTCAGACAGTTTATCAATAAGGTTATCTATTAAGGGGGTGTTGTAGTTATCTTTTAGCATGTTTTTGTTAAGGGCTCGGTAATCTACGCACATTTTTAATTCTCCAGACTTTTTCTTAACTAGAACTATCGGTGATGCATACTCAGACTCGCTTACTCGAATAATACCGTTTTTATATAATCATCTATCAAATTTTGAACTTGACTTTTCTCTGCGTATGATAAACGTCTTGGAGGGCAATTGAAAGGTTTAGTTTTATCAAAATTAAGTTTCATTTCCCATTTTACTAAGGGGATCTCCGGCCGTTTCGGTTTTGTATAAAACTTATCAAAAATTTCGATCAGTTTTTTTCTTAACGTAAACTCACACTTATCGCTAATATTTAACAGGTTGCATTCGGCGGGATCTGGGTATTCAATTGACATAATTGCTGACTCGAAATGATCGCTGGATTGGGCACATAAATTTTGACTTAACTCTATCATTTTACACGAATCACTTTGCGTTTCTTTGTGACCATAATTAATCTTTATACTATCATTTGAACAATCTTCTTTCTCACAGCTATCAGTCGAGCAATCATTTTTAATCTGTCTGTCTGAGCAATGAAATTTAAAACTACTATCCTTCTTTCCATTACTATTATCTGAGCGATCATTTGCAATACAGCAATCTTTTGAGCAAATATCCTTTAAACGATTATCAACACAACTTTCATTTGAATAATCATTTGTACAACTATCATTTGAACAATCATTTTCCCTAACAATCTTAAAGTTACAAATGTTCATAAAATCTCTTCCTAAAACAGTGCTATATGCCATCGATTTGTTTGCCACAATTAGTAATTCAAAATTAAATTTCACTTTATTCATAATAACAAAACATGATATCTTTCCATATATATCTAAAGGACTGTGATTCAAGCCAAAGTTATGTGAAAAGTTGTTTTCATTAACGTTAATGATATTATTACTTAGAATGTTTTCAACGCAGGATAACTTCGTTAAACTAACTGGACTCCCAGAATCGATTAGGCATTCTGCAAATAGGCACTGATTAGGGTGTGAATTAAAGTAAATTTTAAACGGTCTCACATATTCGTTTTTGGTTGCGTTCTTCTTCTCGTTGCAATGCGATACGAGGTGCTCCAAACTTCCACAGCCGTAGCAAGCGCCGTATGCGCGCTTGGACTTGCGGCAGTCGGCCGCGAAGTGACCCACGGAGTTACAGTTGTAGCATCTTACAGCGGGTTTCCGGAAACAACTTTGTGGCGTCCAAATGCTTGGCTTTCGCAAAGTTGCTTGGCTTTCGCAAAGTTACTTTGGAGAATGCCGACAGCAACTGGGCAGACGAATTAAAACAGTGCATGTGTGCCTGTTGTATCCGGTATTCCTTCAATGATACTGTCGATTAATTCCTCGTCGTCTATACGGATGTGTTCAGCCAACATGGTCTTGTCATTAAAGTACGCAGCAAAGTCTTCATCTGGATGCCACTTTCGCTCCTGGAACTTGCGTCTGGACGTTATCTTGCTCTCTTTTGACTGAAAAGCCTCTGCGAGTTGAGATAAGAGTTCCTGGGCTGGAAAGGACAGAAAGTTCTCAGAAGAGTGCAACCAAATTTGGGGTCGGTCTTTCAACTTTGACATAACCAGCATGCGAGTTATGTCTTCACTTAGCTTGTACATTTTTATGATCGCGTTGAGCTGTGCGATCCAAGTGTTAACTGGAAATTTGCTGTTAGCAGCACCGTCAAAAGGTGGAAGCATTTCCTTAACCGTGGTCAGCAAAGAGTTGTTGTTAAAAATGGCTGTATTAGGACTGGCAGCCTCTGCAACAACATCTCCCAAATCCGAGAGGATTTGTGGTCACATTGTTCTCGACTTCTGGCAAGTTGCTCGTCGGAGGTGCGGTCACATTATTCAATGGCTGACAGCGGGAAACTTCCAACTTGAGGAACTCATTTTCCAATTGGACCGCTTCTAATTGACGCTTCAGAGATTCCAATAGCATGGAAATTTCTGGAACGCACATGCTGTTGTTGGCAGCTTGGTGCCGCTTTTCGGCAACCCAAGTTTTTCCAGCCAACATCGAAGTTCTGATGCTGTGTAGCCATGCGCAGCTATGGTGTCCATCATTACGAACTATTTTAAATAACTCACTTAATAACTTTTGCTCGTAAACAGCGTTAAGGAAGCGAAAAAAAAAAAAATTTTTTTTCACGGTAATCGCACTTCTGAAATTGGCACTTTCTAGCAACGGCTATAATCAAGGATATAAATATCAAAATAATAATTATAGCCAGAACAAGTGGGATCAAACAAAAAAATTTGAGACCCAGAACACTCAGCAAGGCCAAGCCCAAAATAAAAGGGTACCAACTGGAACTGTTAACCAACCGGCTAACAAGACGATGAGATTAAATAACATTGAGGAGAACCATTTTTTAGAAAAAAAAATCCGGAGTAGGCTTACCCTACTTAATTAGAAATTATCCAAAAATAAATAAAAAATTAAAAATATGAATTGACACTGGGGCAACCTCGTGTTATATAAGAACAGGAATTTATAAAAATAAGAACGAGCTTCCAATTTACAAAAGAGTATCCATAGTGAATGGATATTCAATAATTAAATTTTATCATATGATAACTATTTTTGATATGCGATATACTTTTTATGAAATAGATGGGCTAGATACAGATTTACTGGTCGGCTATAACCTATTAAAAAAAATAGGAGCGGTAATTGATACAGCTATGGGAGTAATTAAATATAATGGAATAGAAGAAAAATTAAATTATGATAACGGAAACATATTAAACCAACATTCTTTAACAGAAGAAAATACCATTCTTCCATTAAAAGAATTTATATTAAAAAAATACTTTGATGAAAAAGCTCAAATCAGATCCGAATCTGAAATGGGTAATCAAAGCGAATCTAGTTTGGGATATACAAATCCTGAACACGCCGTCGTTGAAAAATCCGACAAAAATAAAAGTTTGGAATTCAAAATTTATGGATTGTACAAGGCCAGAATAGGGGCTTCCAAAAGATTTACTTTTAAAATTTCAAAACTCTCTAACTCTTTCGCACCAAATTCGAATTTTCTGTCCTTTCTTACAAGATCATACAACGGCTTTGCTTTTGTTGAAAAATCTTTTACAAATCGTCTGAAATAAGAGCACAGTCCAAGAAAATTTTTAACCTCATGCGTTTTTGTCGGTACAGGAAAATCTTTTACTGCTTGCATACCTTTCGAATCCGGTTTGATACCCTCTTCCGATATAACGTATCCTAAATACTTTATTTCTCTTTGAAGGAACTCACACTTATCTAACCTAAACTCAAGCTTGTTTTCTACCAGTCGTTTAAAGACCTCCGTTAATATCTCCATATGACTCTTACTATCTTTCGTTGCTATTAAAATATCATCCATATAAATTAGAACCTTATCTTCTTTAACCAAATTGGCAAAGATTTTGATCACAAATCTTTGAAAAACTGCTGGTGCGTTTCGCAATCCAAACGGCATTCTGAGCCATTCATACTGACCCATAGGTGTTCTAAAAGCGGTATACATAATTGAATCCTCGTGCATGTGCACGTGAAAGAACCCATTTTTAAGGTCTAACTTGGTAAAAATAGTTTTATCAGACAGTTTATCAATAAGGTTATCTATTAAGGGGGTGTTGTAGTTATCTTTTAGCATGTTTTTGTTAAGGGCTCGGTAATCTACGCACATTTTTAATTCTCCAGACTTTTTCTTAACTAGAACTATCGGTGATGCATACTCAGACTCGCTTACTCGAATAATACCGTTTTTATATAATCATCTATCAAATTTTGAACTTGACTTTTCTCTGCGTATGATAAACGTCTTGGAGGGCAATTGAAAGGTTTAGTTTTATCAAAATTAAGTTTCATTTCCCATTTTACTAAGGGGATCTCCGGCCGTTTCGATTTTGTATAAAACTTATCAAAAATTTCGATCAGTTTTTTTCTTAACGTAAACTCACACTTATCGCTAATATTTAACAGGTTGCATTCGGCGGGATCTGGGTATTCAATTGACATAATTGCTGACTCGAAATGATCGCTGGATTGGGCACATAAATTTTGATTTATCTATCATTTTACACGAATCACTTTGCGTTTCTTTGTGACCATAATTAATCTTTATACTATCATTTGAACAATCTTCTTTCTCACAGCTATCAGTCGAGCAATCATTTTTAATCTGTCTGTCTGAGCAATGAAATTTAAAACTACTATCCTTCTTTCCATTACTATTATCTGAGCGATCATTTGCAATACAGCAATCTTTTGAGCAAATATCCTTTAAACGATCATCAACACAACTTTCATTTGAATAATCATTTGTACAACTATCATTTGAACAATCATTTTCCCTAACAATCTTAAAGTTACAAATGTTCATAAAATCTCTTCCTAAAACAGTGCTATATGCCATCGATTTGTTTGCCACAATTAGTAATTCAAAATTAAATTTCACTTTATTCATAATAACAAAACATGATATCTTTCCATATATATCTAAAGGACTGTGATTCAAGCCAAAGTTATGTGAAAAGTTGTTTTCATTAACGTTAATGATATTATTACTTAGAATGTTTTCAACGCAGGATAACTTCGTTAAACTAACTGGACTCCCAGAATCGATTAGGCATTCTGCAAATAGGCACTGATTAGGGTGTGAATTAAAGTAAATTTTAAACGGTCTCACATATTCGTTTTTGGTTGCGTTCTTCTTCTCGTTGCAATGCGATACGAGGTGCTCCAAACTTCCACAGCCGTAGCAAGCGCCGTATGCGCGCTTGGACTTGCGGCAGTCGGCCGCGAAGTGACCCACGGAGTTACAGTTGTAGCATCTTACAGCGGGTCCGGGCGGGTTTCCGGAAACAACTTTGTGGCGTCCAAATGCGAGAGTTGGCTTTCGCAAAGTTACTTTGGAGAATGCCGACAGCAACTGGGCAGACGAATTAAAACAGTGCATGTGTGCCTGTTGTATCCGGTATTCCTTCAATGATACTGTCGATTAATTCCTCGTCGTCTATACGGATGTGTTCAGCCAACATGGTCTTGTCATTAAAGCACGCAGCAAAGTCTTCATCTGGATGCCACTTTCGCTCCTGGAACTTGCGTCTGGACGTTATCTTGCTCTCTTTTGACTGAAAAGCCTCTGCGAGTTGAGATAAGAGTTCCTGGGCTGGAAAGGACAGAAAGTTCTCAGAAGAGTGCAACCAAATTTGGGGTCGGTCTTTCAACTTTGACATAACCAGCATGCGAGTTATGTCTTCACTTAGCTTGTACATTTTTATGATCGCGTTGAGCTGTGCGATCCAAGTGTTAACTGGAAATTTGCTGTTAGCAGCACCGTCAAAAGGTGGAAGCATTTCCTTAACCGTGGTCAGCAAAGAGTTGTTGTTAAAAATGGCTGTATTAGGACTAGCAGCCTCTGCAACAACATCTCCCAAATCCGAGAGGATTTGTGGTCACATTGTTCTCGACTTCTGGCAAGTTGCTCGTCGGAGGTGCGGTCACATTATTCAATGGCTGACAGCGGGAAACTTCCAACTTGAGGAACTCATTTTCCAATTGGACCGCTTCTAATTGACGCTTCAGAGATTCCAATAGCATGGAAATTTCTGGAACGCACATGCTGTTGTTGGCAGCTTGGTGCCGCTTTTCGGCAACCCAAGTTTTTCCAGCCAACATCGAAGTTCTGATGCTGTGTAGCCATGCGCAGCTATGGTGTCCATCATTACGAACTATTTTAAATAACTCACTTAATAACTTTTGCTCGTAAACAGCGTTAAGGAAGCGAAAAAAAAAAAATTTTTTTCACGGTAATCGCACTTCTGAAATTGGCACTTTCTAGCAACGGCTATAATCAAGGATATAATAAATATCAAAATAATAATTATAGCCAGAACAAGTGGGATCAAACAAAAAAATTTGAGACCCAGAACACTCAGCAAGGCCAAGCCCAAAATAAAAGGGTACCAACTGGAACTGTTAACCAACCGGCTAACAAGACGATGAGATTAAATAACATTGAGGAGAACCATTTTTTAGAAAAAAAAATCCGGAGTAGGCTTACCCTACTTAATTAGAAATTATCCAAAAATAAATAAAAAATTAAAAATATGAATTGACACTGGGGCAACCTCGTGTTATATAAGAACAGGAATTTATAAAAATAAGAACGAGCTTCCAATTTACAAAAGAGTATCCATAGTGAATGGATATTCAATAATTAAATTTTATCATATGATAACTATTTTTGATATGCGATATACTTTTTATGAAATAGATGGGCTAGATACAGATTTACTGGTCGGCTATAACCTATTAAAAAAAATAGGAGCGGTAATTGATACAGCTATGGGAGTAATTAAATATAATGGAATAGAAGAAAAATTAAATTATGATAACGGAAACATATTAAACCAACATTCTTTAACAGAAGAAAATACCATTCTTCCATTAAAAGAATTTATATAAATTCAAAAATTCCGAACACGCCGTCGTAGAAATATCCGACAAAAATAAAAGTTTGGAAATTAAAAATCCTGAACGCGCTGTTGTTGAGAAATCCTACAAAAATAAAAGTTTGGAATTTAAAAATTCTGAGCACGCCCTCGTCGTACCTGACAATCAAAGAATAAGCAACATAATAATATCGCCTGCAGATCAAAGAAAAGATCTGGAGAACGAAATATTAAATATTATCAATGAAGAGCATTCAAAAATAAATAAGCAGATACCATTTAGGACAGATATCCGCGGTGAAATAAACACCGTAAATGATAGGGCCATTTACAGTAAACAATACCCTTATGCTCAATAAGCTTCAGATTTTGTAAATTCTGAAAAAAATCGAATGTTAAATGAAGAAATTATAAGACCAAGTAAAAGGCCTTATAATTCACCAGTACTAGTAGTACCAAAAAAGGGTTTCAATGAAGACGGAACTCCAAAACTCAGACTCGTAATTAATTATAAAAAACTTAATGAAAATACAATACCAGATAGATATCCAATGCAGGACCCTTCAGTGATTTTGTCAAATCTTGGGAAAGCCACATACTTCTCAACAATTGACTTAGAATCTGGATTTCATCAGATTTTCATGAACGAATCAGACATTCAGAAAACCTCATTCTCAATAAACAATGGGTTCTTTAAATTAGAAACAAACGTTGTTTTTCACAATGTGATCAAAACCGATCCCGAAAAAAATTATACAATTGTAAAATATCCGATCCCAAGAAATATTCGAGAGCTTAGAAGCTTTTTTAGGTCTTACAGGATATTAGAAGGCCAAAACGACAAAGTTCCTAAAAAAGCATCACGTAGAACTTTAATACAAGTTGATGAGTCAGCTGTAAGAACTTTTAACGAGCTCAAAGAAAATGTAAGTGCACAAGTAGAACTAGTACAACCGGACTCTAATATAAAATGTACCCCAACAAGTGACGCGTCTTAGCAATTAGTGCCGCTCTTTCTCAGGAAGGAAAACCAATAACATTTATTTCAAAAACTCTAACCAAAACTGACCAATTATATGCCACAAATAAAAAGAAACTTTTAGCCATAGTATGGGCTTTTAACAAAAAACATTCTAAATTACTTATATGGGGTTAACAACATCGAGATCTATACCGATCACCAACCTCTTTCATTCTCCATTTCTGAAAAAAAAAGATGGAAAAGATGGTATTCATTTACTGAAAGCCTATCACCCAAAATTATTTATAAGCCAGGAGCAAAAAATGTTGTTGCGGGCGCTTTGTCATATCCAATTTAATAACTTAACGGAAAGTATTGAATCGGTATCAGATTAAAACACTCAGCATTCAGCAGAGAGTAGTTTTAAGAATGTCATACAAGAAACCCGATAACCCTTAAACCAGTTTAAGCAACAATTGCTATTAGCAACGGGGAGGTACACAATACATGAGTCGATAAACGTATTCGGAAATACCAGACCTTTAATAGAGTTTGACACTCCAGAAAATTTAATATCAATCTTAAGAGAATGTATCCAATCAGTCCACTGTACTTTAGAAGATTTTTACAAAATTCAAAAACCACTTAAAGACAATTTTACAAATATATTTGTATACACTAAGACATTTGTCCAGGATGTCGAGAACACTGAAGACAGATCTCTAATTATCACAGAAACTCATTGTAGAGCTCATAGAGGGCTTGATGAAAATTATAAACAAATAACTAGACTCTATTATTGGCCAAATTTATACAAAAAGCTTAAGGAGTTTATAAAGAATTGCACTATCTGCAATCAAAACAAATACAACAGGCACCCAGTACAGATTCCTATTCCAGATTCCAGAAAGAGAAGGTGAGAATTTGCATTTTGACATATTTTACGCCCAAAAACTTATATTCATTACTTGCATAGATTCGTATTCGAAATACTTAGTGGTAAAAGAAAACCCCAATAAACTGAATATAGAAAATAAAGTTTCAAAAATTTTACAACAATTTCCATTAGCCAAATCTTTGATGATAGATAACGAACCAAGTTTTTCTTCATCCTAATTTAAATCTTTTGCACAAAGAAATGGGATATCTTTATTCTTTGCAGATCCTCGACATAGTACGTCTAACAGACAAATAGAAAGGGCACACTCTACCTTAACAGAAATTGCTCGCTGCATTAAAGATGAGCTTAATTTAATTGATTATTCCAAAATTTTATTTAGAGCAGCACAAAATATAATTTAACAAGTAATTCAATAACCAATCATTGACCTTTTGATATATTATTTAATAAAATCAAACACGATGATATTCCTAAATTATTGCAGCAAGCCCAAGAGAAAATGTTACATTTTCAAAATAAAGATAGACAAAATAAGAATTATCACGTAGGAGAGGTAATTTACGAAAAGAAACATGGGGAAAGGAACAAGCTTAATTCTAGATATAAAAAACAAGTAGTTAAGGAAAACCTCCTAAATAAAGTTATTATAAATAACAGAAACCGTACGATTCATAAAGATAATATTAAATAACTTGTTTCAAATTTCAGATAATGATTTCAATAATGTACTTATTATTGATGGTAGCAACAACCAAATCCGAAATTATGGATTACACGAACCATGATTTCCTTCTTTACAAGGATACCAAAGATGTTCTTATTTAAAAATCACACGCAGTTTTATTTCATATAACTAATATAAGTTGTTATAGACAAATAATTAATCTTGAAACAGAATTTCTAAAGGGTCACGACAACAAGAATTTTCTTTGGGAAATATCCCACGATTTAGAAATTATCAAAATACTTATTTCTCAAGTTATATGGATAGCGGGAACACCAGATCATGATGATTTCATAACAGTCCAAAATAAAATCGATGATTTAATACAAAATAATAACGATCAATTCGTTATTAATTCTAAAATATTTAAAGAGATAAAATCTTTGTCTGAACAATTCAAAACAGCCTTTAAAAATCAAGAAATTCCACCTAGAAAATATCGTCTGCGTTTGCTTACTTACGATCTTATGAATTTAATGGACACAATTACACTTGCCAAAATAGATGTATTTAATACTAAAATTCTAAACAATAATGATTTACTAGAAATTTATAAGCACGAAGATAGACCTGTAGTTATAACAGACCTTTTAGGTATATCTGAATTTAAAATCGCTTTGCATTAAGATCTTATTATAATTTACATAAAATACCCTATTATTACCGATCGTTGTGACGTTTACAATTCAAGATCCATTTCACGCAATGATGGAAAATTATTAATTGTAAAATGTAGAAATAAGTACTATGTAATGTCTAATTTTAAGACAGAAATATTTAATATTTAAATATTTAATATTTAATTTTAATATTTAAAAAATATGTAGAGAGAGCTTAGAAGCTTCCTAGGCCTTACAGGATATTACAGAAAATTTGTGCAAAATTACGCAAAGATAGCTAAACCTTTAACAAAATATTTAGAAGTCCAAAAAGGCAAAGTATCAAAAAAGGCATCACGTAAAACTTTAATACAGTTTGATGATTCAGCTGTAAGAGCTTTTAACGAGCTCAAAGAAAATTTAATTGCACAAGTAAAACTAGTACAACCAGACTATAATAAAAAATTTACTCTAACAACGGACGCATCTGGCTTAGCAATTGGTGCTGTTCTTTCTCAGGAAGGAAAACCAATTACATTTATTTCAAAAACTCTGACAAAAACCGAACAATTATACGCAACCAGTAAAAAAGAACTTTTAGCCATTGTATGGGCTTTTAAAAATCTTCGAAATTACTTATATGGGGTTAACAACATCGAGATCTATACCGATCATCAACCTCTTTCATTTTCCATTTCTCAAAAAAATTCAAATATTGAAATGAAAAGGTGGTATTCCTTTATTGAAAGCTATTCACCCAAAATTATTTACAAGCCAGGAGCAACAAATGTTGTTGCGGACGTTTTATCTAGGATTCAAATAAATAAGTTAACGGAAAGTAATGAATCGGTCTAAGATCAAAATACTCAGCATTCTGCAGAGAGTAGTTTTGAAAATGTAATACAAGAAACCCGAAAACCCTTAAACCAGTTTAAGCAACAATTGATAATAGCAACGGGGAGGTATACAATACATAAGTCGATTAATGTATTCGGAAATAATAGACATCTAATAGAGTATGACACTCCAGAAAATTTAGTGTCAATCTTAAGGGAATATATTCCACCCAATATAACAATAGGAGTTCACTGTACTCTAGAAGATTTTTACAGAATTCAAAAACCACTTAAGGACAATTTTATAAATAATTTTTTATACACTAAGACATTTGTCCTGGATGTCGATAACGCTGGGGACAGATTTCTTATAATCACAGAAACTCATTGTACAGCTCATAGAGGGCTTGATGAAAATTATAAGCAAATAACTAGACTTTATTATTAGCCTAATTTATACAAAAAGCTTAAAGAAAGAATTTACAATCTGCAATCAAAACAAATACAACTGAAACCCAGTACAGATTCCTATCGGTCAAGCACCTATTCCAGAAAGAGAAGGTGAACATTTGCATCTTGACATATATTACGCCCAAAATCTTGTACTCATTACTTGTATAGAAACCTATTCAAAATACTTTGTCGTAAAAGAAATCCCAAATAAAGAAAATGAAGTTTCAGAAATTTTACAACAATTTCCATTAGCGAAATCTTTGATGATAGATAACGAACCAAGTTTTTGTTCATCCCAATTCAAATCTTTTGCTCAAAGAAATGGGATAAATCTATTTTTTACAGACCCTCGACACAGTACGTCCATCGGACAAATAGAAAGGGCACACTAAACATTAACAGAAATTGCTCGCTATATTAAAGATGTGCTTAATTTAATTGATTGTTCTGAAATAATAATTAGAGAAGCACAAAAATATAATTTAACAATTCACTCAGTAACCAACCAACGACCTTTTGATATACTATTTAATAAAATCAAACACGAAGATACTTCTAAATTATTGCAGCAAGCTCAAAAGAAAATGTTGCATTTACACGATAAGGATAGACAAAATAAAAATTATCACGTAGGAGAGGTAATTTACGAAAAGTCGGATAAAGAAACACGCTTAATTCTAGATATAGGAAGTTAGCTTTGGCAAGCCGAAGTTTATATACCCGTGCAGTTATAATAAATAATCAACTTTAGTAAATAATTTGTTTCCCGATCGTTCCTATGACAGTCTTCCAATTTTGATAAAATGTAATTCGAAATTCAGAATTAATTAAAAAATGTTATTTCCAAGCTTAGAAGGTTATATGTTAAAACAAGAATGGAAGTTAACTTCGGCAAGCCAAATTGTGTATACCCTTGCAGTTATAAGAAATAATCAACTTTAGTAAATAATTTTTTCATATTATTTCACCACTAATTTCCCGATTGTTCCTATGACAGCTATATGATATAATCGTCCGATTTTGATAACATTTTATTCGAAATTCAGAACTAATTAAAAAAGGTTATTTCCTAGCTTAGTTATATATTAAAAAACACCTAAGCTATAATTTTTTCATATTATTTTACCACTAATTTTCCGATCGTAACAATGGCAGCTATATGATATAGCCGTCCGATTTTGATAAAATTTAATTCGAAATTCAGAACTAATTAAGAAAGTTTATTTCCTAGCTTATATGTTAAAAAACACCGAAGACATTATAATTCTTTAATTTTTTCCCCGGTAGTTCCTATGGGAGCTATAAGATATAGTTGTCCGATCCGGCTGGTTCCGACATATAGACTACCTGCAATAGAAAGAAGACTTTTGGAAAGTTTGAGCTCGATAGCTTTACGACTAAGAGACTAGTTCGCGTAGAAACGGACAGACTGACGGACGGACAGACGGACATGGCTAGATCGACTCGTTTAGTGACGCTGATCAAGAATATATATACTTTACGGAAACGTTTCCTTCACTGCGTTGCAAACTTCTGACTAAAATCATTATACCCTCTGCAAGGGTATAAAAACACCAAAATATATCATTTTTTCATATTTTCCGACTAATTTTCCGATCAAATGATATAGTCTTCCGATTTTGATAAATTTAAGTCGAAATTCAAAACTAATTAAAACATGTTATTTCCAAGCTTAGAAGGTTATATGTTAAAAAACACTGAAGATATTATTATTTTTTAACTTTTTAACGTGTAGTTCCTATGGGAGCTTTAAGATATAATTGTCCGATCCGGCTGGTTCCGACTTATATACACCCTGCAATAGAAAGAAGACTTTCGGAAAGTTTCAGCTAGTTTGCGTAGAAACGGGCAGACAGACGGACATGGCTAGATCGACTCGTGACGCTGATCAAGAAAAAGCTAAAAACAAGAGGAAGTTAACTTCGGTTTGCCGAATATCATGAAGTTATAAGAAATAATCAACGATAGTAACACCATGTGCAATTTTTATGGATTGTAGCTAGCTTTACTGATATCAAAAAACAAAATCATTTCATTATTTCTCTGACCGTTTCTTTGACAGCAACGTTTATGTAAGAGTCGTCCGAATATGTCACAAACACCGAAGCTATAATTTGTTTCTTATTATTTTCCCACCCATTTTCCGATATTTGCTATGACAGCTTTATGATATAGTCATCCGATTTTGATATAATTAAATTAGAAATTCAGAACTAATTAAAAAACCACAGCTTGGGAGGACTTTATGAAACAAGGGCGAACTTGGCGATTTTGAGTTGTGCTCCTCAATAGAGCTGTAAAAGCATCGATAGTACTATCGATATTATCGATAGTGGCTGGGCTGCGCGATACCTCCATTTATTTTTCACCATCGATGTATCGCGTTTGCAGTTGCAGAAGCGTCGTTCCAGAAAAAACGATATCTACCTAAAAAACATGCATTTAAGTATGATCGCAAATCTTCAAGACATCTTATGCAAGATAGAATATTGTGCAATCGCGACTGACGGATAGACATCAAAAGCGAGCACTAATTATTTGACAATAACCTGTCACTTCATTAGTGATTTTGAGCTGAAGTCTGTGGTTTTGTCAACCATGCCTCTTGTAAATGAACATAATCACAGCGGGCAAAATATTGCACACACTTTGGAGCTCGCGTTGAATAAATGGCATATTTTTAACAAAGTGGTTGCTATAAGATTTACTGGTTGCTGAAAAAATTTTTAAAACTCAAAAATGAAATCACCTCAGTTCTGTTAAATACTCCGAATTCGGAGCAGATGAAATAAAACTGCTGACTGACATTTGTGAGCTTTTAAAATTTTTGACGATGTTACGCATTATGTCTCTGGCGATACAAAGGTGACAATTTCTTTAATAATACCGGTGGCGTGCGGATTGTACCTAAACCTAGGAAAAATTACAACCAAATTGCAAACCACAGAAGGACTTGAAGTCTGTAAATTATTAAAGAAAGGAGTTGAAGCTCGATTTTTTCAGTTCGAGACCAGGACGGTAACTAGGATTGCCACTATGTTCGATCCGACATTTAAGAAGGAGGCCTTTAGAAGTCCTTTCATCGCCGCGGAGGCCATGAAGGCGTTAGAGGATGAGCTAACAATTTCTCCTACAATCAAAGTAGAGCCAGAAGAATAATCACAAAGAGAGTTCGACGGGTTGTCCCTAATTGGGTACGTTCAAGAAAAATGTCAAACTAAAATCAAAAACAAGAGGGTGAACTCAATCTTGGCACTTAGGCAGTACACAGAGAAGCCTAACTCTAAGCAGTGTCTGGATCCTCTTACGTATTGGAGATAATTAATAGAAACAATATTTTTCAAATTATATAAAATGTTAAAAAATTATATATGTATCCGTTTTTTTATCTACAGACTCATTTCTTGGAATACCCAAGCTTGGAATACCCGGCTTCATCTACCGAATTGGACAGGATGTTTAACAGAGCCGGTCAAATATATATATATAATATGTATATATATATATATATGTAATCACATAATCACATATATATATATATATATAATCACATAATTTATATATATATATATATATATATATATATTGAGTATTTACTCAAATAAAGATGAATGCATTGCATTAAACACTTTTCCGCCGATATGTACATACATTCATATACATATATGTACGTATGTGCCTGCATGCATACATACAAATGTTCATTCTCCAACAGTTTCTTTAATAAATGTGCCCATAATTCTCCCAATATGCCCGCCAAGACCACTACTTAGTCTATTAAAATAAAAGGTAGCAATGGATTAGTTTTTGTTAATAATATTCTCATTTAGTTTTACTTACCTTACCACGCGTTGATGCTTCCTCTTTTATCCAGTTGCAAGTGACGATAATCGATGTTGAAAAATAAAACATCGATATATCGATGTTACATCGAGGTTTTTTCCACCGCTAATTCCATGTTGGCATCGGTTTTTTTTACACCTCTTTTCTTAAATGGTGTGAATCACAATTTAGGTTACGAAGTAGACAAAGAAAAATAATGGCAGCCACACTGAAGCCCTATCTTAACGCAGTTCGCCACTCATTGACGGCGGCTATGTGTCTGCAGGACTTCCCATCGCAGGTGGTGGAGCGGCACAACAAGCCGGAAGTTGAGATCTGTTCCAGCAAGGAGCTGGTCCTCACACCAGTGGTAGTGTCGCGCAACGAACGAGAGAAGGTCTTGATCGAGCCCTCAATTAACTCGGTGCGCGTCAGCATTGCTGTGAAGCAGGCGGACGAGATCGAGCGCATCCTATGCCACAAATTCACCAGATTCATGATGCGCCGGGCCGAGTCTTTCGTCATTTTGCGCCGCAAACCCATTGAAGGCTACGACATTAGTTTTCTTATCACAAACTTCCACACGGAGCAAATGTACAAGCACAAGCTAGTGGATTTCGTAATCAGCTTTATGGAGGAGATTGACAAGGAAATCAGTGAGATGAAGCTGGCAGTCAACGCCAGAGCTCGCACCTGCGCCGAAGAATTCCTCAAACGCTTCTAGGTTAGTGCTTCCATTTGCTAGATACAAAAACTCATAAATTCATTTGCAGGTGAACGCAACCCACGATCGAGATGTATTTGTATTTTCAAAACGATTTAAGAATAAAAACGTATTTTATGTTATTTACTTCATGATCAAAGCGATTCACTTCCGCTCCACCACATGACCACTGCATTTTCATACACCACATTTAACAGCTGGTTTGCATAGAAATTAGTCTCCTCAACCGATTCCGAGTTGTTTAATATAACGTTGTTTATAACACTTTGATCTATGAAGTGATACTGGCCAGAGCTGGTGGCCAGAAGAGGCAGAACCGGATTGAAGCTCACTCCATTGCAACAGTCAGAGTGCAACTGCAATATGGAGGCCTCTCTGTACTCGCGAAGATCCCAAACATTTAGCGCTCCACTAGTGTCCCCGCTAGTCAGCCAACGGCGGTCAGATGTCAAATCGAAGTGAATGCGCTGGTTTGTGTCCACATTGCGCTGGAACTCTACCAGCGGTTTCTTGTAGTTGCGCATGTCCCATTGCAAAAGCTTGTCACATTTGCGAGCTCCGCTGAACAGATGCCACTCCTCGGAACCTCTTCCGCTATAAAGAAGTTGTGTAATGCCGCCTTTGTGGCCACCCAGCGTAAAGAGAGGTCCCTGCTTATGGCTGCATCGCAGGTCAAAGTGTTGGATATAGCCGTGCCAGTTGCCGCAGGTCAGAGTTTTGGAGTGCCTGCTGGTCTGGGCAATGCAGGATATGGCAAACTTGACAGGGTAATTGTCGCACAGTCGTCCGGGCCTGTTGATGGGATGAAGATAAATAGGGGAACGTAGCTCACCACACTTCTTACTTGCTAGTGTCGAAGATTTTTATGCATCGCTTGTATCCCGCGTATATTTTCAGTCCGTCGTTAGAGAAGGCCAAAGAAATGGCCGCCATGACTTCGTCCACATCATCATATCCGCTGTAGCTGCAACGTAGCGAGCCGTCAAAAGCGTCCCACATGTGAATGGGCTCATGCTGCCGCGAGGCCAGCCAACTGAAGAAGATAAATCTTGTTGAAGACCGGAAAAGACCCAACCGAGCTATTTACTCACAAGCAGGTCTCCGGCTGTTGGCTGCTCATGTGCGGAAACCAGACACAATCATAAACAATTCCGCCCTCGGGAACGTGTACTGCTGACTGAAGCTTAGTCAAGAAGCGCGCATTCTGCGCCGTCGGAGTTGAGTAGAGTTCCGTTGGCACCTCCATAACGTGCATACCGTCTAGGTGGACGGGAACCAAAAGGCAGGTGCCGTCTGGGGACCAGTAGCAGCCCTTGGTGTAGTGCTGGGCTCCCGTCGACGAGGTCCAGCAGCGCCGCCCCAGCTCAACGAGTCTGCTGTGGAAGTACTCGGGGGATGCCCGTTCCGCAGGCTGTTGAGACAAAGTCACAACTTGGGTTTCGTAAGGTGTCAGCTCCATAGTATCTTTTATGTTAATTATCCCCTCGCTCTTTTTGTCTTCGTCTAGATCCTCTGGCGAGACCTCAGCCTCCATGAGATCACATGCATCCAAAGAAGTAACGCTGTTTTGTGGATGTCTGAACCGCAGGTTTCGTATCTCAGACTCTGAGAGAGACACGCAGTGTTTGGGCAAAGAAAGTTCCCGGGCAGAAGTACATAAGTATGATGCATCAAGGATGTTTTCAAGTCTCAAATGCTTGCACTTATGTTGACAACTAAATAGATTAATATATTTATTTCTTTATGTACGTTTTAAAATGCAACTTACAATCATCTACCTCGGCCATTTTTGCCGCCTTAAGTAGGGATGAGAAAGATATATAAATATATCGATATTTTTAATACAATTGAATATTTAAGTCATGATACTTTATTCCCCTGATTATCAAATATCGGCAAAGTTTCCTTTCCGAGAAAGCGGTCATCTTGTAATTTTCCTAGCCTTCCTTCAGATCATTGATTAAATAAGAAATATCAAAAATATATTTAAGAAAAATATTTTTGATTTATGCTTTCTCGGAAAGGAAACTTTGCCTGGGCTGTCTAAGTTAGCAATGTGCTACCTTATCAGAGAAGTTGGCCTCAGCAATTATTTTTTTCTGAAACGCGAAGCCGCAGGACAGACGCGACCCAAAGGATACTTTTCAAATCACTAAATAGAGAATTTTGGTGCTGAAATGTATAGTTAATTTACTATTTTTTTATTTATTTATCATTATTAACTATTCATTGTATAAAAGGTATTAAATATGCATTGTATATAATGTATAAATTATACATTGTATAGACTATCCCCTGCAGTACCAATTCACTTTTGTGATTTCAAAAAGACAATTTGTGTCATATGCGGGTCTGATACGTCTATTTGCTTTTTATACCCTCATACCCGTATACCAAGCCTTTTCTACGACACATCATTTGTTGAAATCAAATGCCCCGTTTAAAAGTTATTCCCTTGCCTGTGGTTTTGTATAAAATCTAGTCTGTCCGTCCGTATCAACGCTGAGATCTCGGAAACTATGAGAGCTAGAGTATTCAGACGCCCAAGTATGTTTTAGCGAGGGGCCACGCCCACGCCCGCGAAAATCTATGGCGCCTACAGTTTTAATGATAAAAACTGAAATCTAGCTGTCTTAAATGTATTTGTCTCATCAACACCTATCGATTGACATTCTATCGCCCATAAGCCGACCAAAACTGTGGTAGTTACAGTTTTCATGCTATAAAATTTTGATTTCCGATTGATCTAAAAAAATGTTTTAATATTTTTTATATTTTTGTGTTAAGCTTTACAACTTGTAATGAGTTTAGATGTTCTGCACTAATCGAACTTATTCGTAAAATGTAGGGCTGAGAATGCCCGTTCGACGGAGACTTGCGTTGCAGGTGTAGCCAGCACAACCTGCGCTAGTGCACTTATATGCGTCATCCTAAGTTTCAAATCATTAAAAAAATTAAATATATTGGAATTTAATGGCAAGCGAACAAATGTTACGTCGAAGTTTTCGATGTCAGCATAAATTTTGGCAAACTGAATCTTCTTTGTTTTCTGAAACTGTCTGAAAATCGTCCAAAAATGCCGAGAAGAGCGACTTCTCTTCAGATGAGGATGCGGTTGAAAGAATTGACGAGGCAGTGGAAGCAACATCTCTTCATGCACAGGAGCGCTGGGTTTGTGCCTTAAATAATAAAGCGATAATAAATATGAAATGTATTTTGGATTTTAGTTTACTACAAGTATTAGTTTTTGACGAAGACAATTTTAATTAGAGTCTCAAAGCTACAACATAAAGAAAACAGGACCCACATTTCAAACATTTTACGACATACAGCTTACTTCTTTTAACTCATATAAACGAAAAGCAGTTTTTTATTAATTAGCCTTTGCTAAGGATTTTTGATTGTTCGGTAACATACAATTTACGCGAGGATCCATGTACAATTACAATTTTGATCAAAGAAGAAACAATTGCTTGTTCACTCGTTTGATACGATATTTTTCGTTTTTCTTTGCATTTTGCTAACTTTGTAGATCCAGAAATGAAATTAAAAATGTCCATATGCTTCGTTGTTAAGTGGCGTCTTAAATTTGTGGAATGATTCCCGGACAATTTAATTCCGCAAACATTACAAGTTGATTTCTTTTCGTCCGAATTAAAATAAAAAAAATTGTGCACATTTTTATTACTGTCTCTTCCCATTTTACAACAATAATTACTTAACACACTTAAACAACGCAACTTAACACACTCAATTCACGATCGCAATTAAACGTTTAACGATTTACTTGCCTAAGCGTGTAAATGTATACCAATACGCGAAACACTTTTTGCTTCCCTTAAAACGACAAAACGGTCTTGGAACAACCGAAACAAATCAAAATAGAAAAAAACGGAGCACATTGAAGAACCCATGAAACTGTTGCTCTCTGAGACTTTTCGTAAAGAGTCAGAAAGAGACGCTTATTTGCAGACAACGAGGAACGATCCACAGTTTTTTGGAAGCTCTGAAAATGTTTGCCACGACCACTCTAACGCTACCAAACGGCTAAAATGCTTAAAACTGTCTGCGGCCTACATAACATATATCGAAATAGCCGGTAGGTGGAAGAACGCTATAGTCAAGTGCCTCGACTATCAGATTGCCGTTACTCAGCTTAATGGAGCCAAAAGGGAATATATATATAAGCAGCAAAGCGATATTTTAGGACGCCACCCAATGGCTATTTCCGTAGATGGTATGTGGGCGGCAGACAGATTTTAGCGTTTAAATCATTTGTGGGCGTTAGAGTGGACGTGGCACCGAATTTTCAGCGTTGATACGGACAGACAGACTGGCGGGTGGACAGACAAACGGACATGGCTAGATCGTCTCGGCTAGTTATCCTGATCAAGAATAAATGTACTTTATGTGGTCGGAAACGCTTCCTTCTACTTGTTACATATTTCCGACAAATCTAGTATACACTTTTACTCTACGAAAACAGTAAGTATGTAAATATGCACAAATTCGTATGCATTTTATAGGGAAATCATGGAACTAAATTATCAAAGCACGGAAAGCGATCTCTTAACACATTGATAATTGAAACTGAGGAGCAAAGGAGCAGCAAGCAAGCAATTACAAAGCAAAATAGTGTCCCTACTAAAACAATTCAGGATTTTATAAAACCAGCTGTCCGTGTGTTCATTACATTTATATGTAAAACAAAGGCACCTTTCCAAGTCAACAGACAATATTATATGGTGGTCTGAATCTTCCGAAAAGTTCTCAGAGTTGGTTACAATTCACAAGTGAGCGTAGAAAGGTTATTTGCCAACCAATCAAATGATTTCCAAATATTTAACTTGTTTTCGTAAATTTAAATTTAAATTTTTATAAAGGCATTTCTATGATTTGAGATCCATTGAATTATTATTAATGTGCCTTTAAATAATGTTTTTATTTTCTTTTGAGAGTGCGGCGATTAAAAGACACAGAAAGAGAGGGTAGTTTCCGAAGTTCTGCGTCTCTTTTTTTGCCGGACCGCTTTCGTCGGCACACTTTACGCTGCCTCGAGTTCTCTGCTGACGTCGACAGTAGCATACAGTTTTAGGCAGAAACAAAAAGCTTTTTGCGCTTTGGCATATCCCGGGGATCCTACTGCGGAACTGAACGGTATTTTGCTTTTGGATGAATCCACAGATATATAGTACGCATTACCTTCTTTTAAGTAAATATGTTATTTTACATGTAATATGTACATAGGGTGGTCCAAATTTTTATGGAAATTTTGACAATAAGGTATTGAAATCGTCAAGTTGCATAATATTTATTGTTTAAAGCAAACTTAAGGACGATTCGCAAGGTCTAAAAATCAAAATTCTTTTATTTTTGATTAAATTTGTTACAGGCCTTATTTTACCATTTAAAACGGTAAGAAATAGTTTTCATTTTTTGGACCACTCTTATGTAAATATTGTAGGTGTCGTCGTTATGAAAACATTCCGCAGCCTAGTGCCTTTAGACAGTGGTAATTACATTTGCATTGTTGAAGGTTTAAGAAACAAGTTAAAGGAACTTAGTTAAAATAAAATAAAAACCTAATAGGAATCGGAACTGACAATGTCAATGTTAGCTGATGATGGTTTTTATAAAACGAAGCTTGTAAGGAGTTTCATACGGACGGATTCCAGTTCCTAATTGAGGTGACCTGTAATTGGTTCTGAAAGAGTTCAAGTCGACAATCTGAGAATAAAACTTTTTACAATCGATAAACAATGGCAAGGTCCGTGTGACTTTTTTATTCTCGTCTTCATTATACCCGTTACTTTTAGAGAGTTACTATATTCGTAAGAAAGTATGTAACAGGTAAAATGAAGCGTTTCCGACCCCATAAAGGGATAAACTTCCGTTTACCTCCTACGTCCGATTTTTTTCTTTCCAGAACAACGTTTTTTTTTGGGTCCTGATTAAGGGAAAAATGGTCGCAGTTGGCGAATATTACGGTATCTTGGAAAACAACGGTTTTTCTGTTTTTTCCCGAAAATATAAGGAAAATCAAAAAAATTTATCATTTTAATAATCATTTATTCCAAAAACTTAATGGTTTTCGAAAAAAACGGAAAAATTAATTAATTAAATTTAATGATTAATAGGCATCTTGGAAAATAACGGGTTTTCTGTTTTTTCCCGAAAATATAAGGAAAATCAAAAAAATGTATCATTTTAATAATCATTTATTCCAAAAACTTAATAGTTTTCGAAAAAAACGGAAAAATTAATTAATTAAATTTAATGATTAATAGGCATTTTTTTTACAATATATCGTGTTCAAATTGTTCAAATTGGTCCCCATTCTAGCACCCGGGAGAGTACTTTGCAATTGCTGCTGGATGTCGGGTTAATACCCCAAGGCCGCTAATGCCGTAAACATAATCATAAATCAATATGCGGGGAATTTAGATGCGTTTAAAGGGGAAATCAGACCATTCCAAGAGTGTTGCGAAGAACACGTGGCTGGAAAGGTGTTATTTATCGCCAGCATCATGCATCATTATAACCTATTGCTTTGCAAATTCTTTTACGTTTGCCCAAACTATACGGGAATGTAGCGTGAAAGAAGACCAAACTATTTCCTCAGAAACTGGCAGACAGATTTTTTTTTTGTCGCGAAGTTTGTATTGCAGCTTTGGATACAGATTTTGAGGAGCAGGTCCGTATTGGAGGGCTAGGCAAAGTTGTTGAAATAGACGAATGTAAAATTGGCAGACGGAAGTTCGAAAGTGGTCGTATTTTTGAAGGTTCATGGATCTTGGGACTTATAGAGCGAGGATGTCCCGAAAATTATAGATTATAAATCTGTCCCGACAATAAAAGGTACAAGGACACCCTGTCATCCTTAATAAAAACACATGTTAAACCAGGGACCGAAATTTATACAGATTGCTGAAAGGGGTATATTGGTTTGGAAACCGAGGGATATACGACGTGTGTTCAAAAAGTAAGGTGACTTTTCAAATTTCGCGGGCAACAAATTTTACGATTATCGATTTTTTGTTTTGTTATGTTGGTACACTCTTCCCTAACATCTGTACCAAGTTTCAATTGAATCCCCTTTTTTGTTTAGTTGTGAGAGGCGTAAAGGTAACCAGTTCTTTTGCGTGCTCAGCGAATTTTTGCTATCGAAAAATATGGATCAAGGGTTTTGCCAATGACGAGTCTCGCTCTGGACGCCCAAGTACGTCAACAACTGATGAAAACGTTCAAGCAGTGAAGAAAATTGTTTTGGAAAATCATCCAATCACTATCAGAGAAGTTGCTGAAGATGTCGGTATATCGCTTGGCTCGTGCCATGAAATTTTTTCAAACGTTTTGGGCATGAGTCGTGTGTCAGCGAAGTTTGATCTAAAATTGCTGAATTTTAACCAAAAGAACCGTCGCATGAGCATCGCTCAAGAGCTTTTGGATGACGTCAACGACGACCCAGATTTACTCAAAAGGGTCATAACTGGTGACGAATCATGGGTATATGGTTATGATATCGAAACCAAAGCCCAATCGTCACAATGGAAGAGCCCAGGTGAGCCAAGACCGAAAAAATCACGCCAAGTTCGATCAAATGTCAAAGGTTTGATCACTGTATTCTTCGATTACCATGGCTTGGTGCATCAGGAGTTCCTACCATATGGTCGTACGGTCAATAAACAGTATTATCTGGAAGTTATGCGCCGTTTGCGAGAAGCAATACGAAAGAAACGTCCAGAATTCTGGAAAAACAATTCATGGCTTTTGCATCAAGATAATGCCCCTGCTCACTCATCTTTGCTTGTGAGAGATTTTTTGACCAAAAACAACACCACAATAATGCCTCAGCCACCATATTCACCGGATCTGGCCCCATGTGACTTTTTCTTGTTTCCAAAACTAAAGATTCCTATGAAAGGACGGAGATTTGCAACGATTGAAGAGATAAAGACTGCATCGCTGGAAGAGCTCAAGGCTATACCTAAAAGTGCTTATGGAAAGTGCTTTGAGGATTGGAAAAACCGTTGGCATAAGTGTATTGTGTCTGAGGGGGATTACTTTGACAACATTAATATTGATAAATAAATTAATAGTTTTTCTTGAAAATTCAAAGTCACCTTACTTTTTGAACACACCTCGTATACACAAGACCGTCAACCACTCGGAACAATTTGTGGATTCGGTAACCGGTGCTCATACTCAAAATATTGAGGTCGATGCAGCGTAATTTGTCTCGTGGAGGCGTTCACACAGCCAAGTTGGACGAGCATCTTTGCGAATTTTCGTAGCGACGACGGACTACAAAGCGTAAGCTTGACGCGTTTGTATTACTATTGAAAGACATTAGGAAAGGATATCCCGAAATCTAATTTAATTGTTAAGCTATTTAAAAATGATTTCTGTTAAAAAAATTTTTTGGTTGCTACATTAGAAACGCTTTCTATATTTTTTTTGGTTAATACATTTTATTTCCGTTTTATAATTTGAATTTGATTTTGCTTTCTTATCTTATTTTTAACTACGACAACTGAAATGGTCCTTTTGACATTTCAATCATTTCAACGTAATTTCCCGAAATCTTGATTCCGAAGTTAACAACCGAGTAGGATTGCTGGGATCTGCATTGAAAATTTGGAGGCAAAAGCGACGCCTAAAATATGGGATCGCGGATTCTCTAGCGGATGTTTAGTCTTGAGGTTGCTGGCTAGCTAGGTGAATTTTTTACGTCTGTCTCAAGCTTGGCCGTTTATTTATTAGGCGAGAGTGTGGGAATGCTTATATGAAAATAACTTGTAAGAAGTCAGCCAGCAGAAAATAAAGGGGGTTTAGTTGAAGATGCAAAAGTATAATTTTTCTTAGAACAACAGTCATTATAGTTTAAAGAAGAAGAAAAAATATATATATATGAAAAATATCTCAAGTTAATTTTGGCACTGGGATCAAATTCCAAAAACGACAAATGCAGAAAACACAAGAAAAAACAATAAATTAGAGCATGAGTTCGAATGTAAATGTAAGAGAGCACGAGAGAATAAATCTTCGACTGAGCGTGACAATACACATTGTTTTTATCAAATTCCGATTATAGCTAGTTTAGTAGTAGTAATAATAGTATAGCAGTGAAAAACAATGATAGGGGAGCGGGCTTCTCGCTCCTTACATTTCCCTCTCTCCGAATTGACCTAAATTCCATTAACACGGGGAAAAAAGAGGAGGAAGATCGTTTACCCAGTGTCGAAAAGCACTAGTACGCAGGGAAAGGACAGAAAGCCGAATGCTATTTCTTGCGAACTTTTTTAAGTATATTTAAAAGCGGTCAACTTAACATATTAATTCAACTTTTATAAATTTTTTATTTAATAGCTGAGTGACGGGTATCTAATTCTCGAGACAGTCTTTCAGCAGGTTGGCTTAAATCTGCAGAGATATTAGCCCGATTTGGTGGTAAGCGTAGGTCACTTTAGGCGTTATACTTATTTTAGTACAACGTTTAAGCCTATTACCCAAATCAACGAAAACCGCGAGCTAACCATAGTAGTGAGCGAGAGAACTCGGCCACCACCAACTGTTTGGCAGCTTATATAGAGCTGGAGGACGTGCTGACTTTTAAAAAAAAAACACGAAATAAGGATGCCCGCTAAGGAATTACCAGTCTTCCCAGCTGTGCGTTTTTCTGCAGTATCAGCGGTACAACTCATTTTTCCCCAAGATCCATGTTGGCATATTGGGAATTGGAAGTGCTCGGCTGATGGCACGGAGACGTTGGGGAAGCATTCGCGACACTAGACAGATTCAAGCGTTTTGGTCGTTTGTGGGCGTGGCAAACTTTTTTTTTAAATCAATCATAGGTATTGATGAGACAAGACCATTTCAGCTTAAATGTTAGTTTTTATCATGACACATTTAGTTCAGTTCACTGGCCCCCTGCTAAAACAAACTGCGCTGTGCAAGAAGCGCAGAAATCTATATTGAAAATTCCAACTTTGGCTAAATCGACTCGGCTAGTGATCCTGATTAAAAATAAATATATGTACATACTTTATAGGGTCGGAAACGCTTCCTTCTACCTGTTACATACTTTCCGACGAACAAAGTCAATCACATCGGCACAGCAGCCACCGACTCGGGCAGACCAAAATGAGAGCCGCGCTCTTTCGCGGAGGAGAACGCACGTTAAATAAAGGGGAATACAAAAACTCAGTGGCGGAAAAAAAATTGCAGTGAAAATTGTGCATTTTAATAAAAAATATGAACACCATTCATCATCATAAATATTCTAAAGAATCTTAAATCATATTGAGTGAAACTTTATAGCAACCAAACTAATGGTTTTGGTTTACATTCCTTCATTCCGTAAACAAATTTCTAACGTGGCTATTAAAATAAGACTTCCAAATTTCTCTATTACTTCCAGGAAAAGTGTATACTTTTTCCGTAAATGTATATTTTCCATTATTATTTTTCAAAATTTGGTAAATCAAGATTAGCGCTCAACCTTCGCTGAACCTGTGTTTTTTCTTCAGCTTAAATAAGCACTCAACCTGTGTTGAACCCGTGTTTTTCTTCTGCTAAAAAACGATCATTAGGGTGCTTTTAAAAGCAATACATCTGTGATAGTATTAACGCTTAGTGATAAGCACTTTGTAGTGTTTCGGTTCTCATTCAGTGCTAAATGGTACTGCAGAGATAGTTAAATGCTTCCTTCTGGTGTTGGGATGCTTTATTTTTTGGTATTTCTGAGCACATCTGAGTACCACACTGAAATATATACCCGACAAAAATAGAGCCAACTGTGTGCCTCCGATATCAAAATTTATGAGAAAAAACCAGCGGCCAACAGCTCAAATTTTCTAAGTTTTCACTTTTACACTTTCACTGTCCTTTCTCCCAAGCAAATCCAATTCGTACTTCTTGGCATGCAATTTTCATAGTTTTTGGCATTAATTTTAGTGTATCAATCGGTAGAATCGGACTATCAAAACAGATATTAGCAGTTCTTTAAGAAACTTAAAAAAAGGTTCAGAAACCGTAAGTCCACTAGAAAGTATATTTTCCGAATGGAAATATATATACCTTTTAGAAAACATAAGGCGCATTTTGATCGAATCAAAAAAAAAAAGGACATAGATGCACTCTATGAAAGTACTACACTCATACAATTGAGTGGGGGTGGTTAGGTTAGATAAATTCAGGTTATTTCTTCTTGAGTTATGTTAGAAAGTTGAGATGAGGATCGTTTTGTGTTAATGTTTTTTCTTGCGTAAGATGATTTTTTAGAATTTTATGTCTTTTATATTTTTGCTTTGCGTTCGAGCGTTTATCTGCGAGCTCGTTTCCTGTAATGTTGGAGAGAACTGAGGTCCATACAATTTTTATTTTAGGTTGTTTTAGTGGTATTTGTCATAAGATGTGTGCTTGGTATTTGTTAAGGTTTTGTGGATTCCGAATTGCTCTCCTAAAGAGTCAGAGCAGATTACAAATTTTCGTGTTTACTAGTTGCAATTTTGACGGCTTTGAGGAATCCAATTGTCACTGCTGTTGGGATTGTTTCTGTTTCGGTGGTTGTAGCAAAAGCTGTAGTTGAGATTTGTTAAAATCAGTACGTGTATATAAATGGAAGGTTTTTGTAGTTATACCCGTTACTCGTAGCGTAAAAGGGTATACTATATTCGTCGGAAAGTATGTATGTGGCAGAAGAAAGCGTGAACGACCCCATAAAGTATGTATATTCTTGATCAGAATCACTAGCCACGTCGATCTTGCCATGTTCGTCTGTCCGCGTGAATGCTGGAATCTCGGTAACTATAAGAAATAGATAAGTCGGAGTTGTTAAGCAGATTCCTAAGCTTCCTGCGCATCGCAAGTTTGTTTCAGCAGGGTGCCACGCCCACTCTAACGACCACAAAAGACTGAAGCGTCTATTAAAATATATTGGTGTAGTCGAAACCTATTATTTGAGCCAACAAAAATTTTACCACTTTATTCTGAGCTAATGTGGTCAAGGAAATGGTAGTTGAAATGAGCGGGTTTGTGAAGCAGACTCGAGACAGCCTATTCAATATCTCAGGAGCTTTAAACAACTCAATGTTCTGTCTGTGTCCAGTTTTATAATAAAAAGTTACTAACCGAGTCACCTAAACCTTAACGGCAATTAATACGATTATGGAATCCATCTCAAATCTGTACTTGGTAGCAGAAGTTTCTGTTTACACAGAGTAATAGATCCAAACTTGCCTATGGATACAGCTATTTCTGTTGGAGTCCCTGTTTTCAGAATACAATCTTCGGTACTGGATAAGTCAAAGGACTCGGTGCCGACAGTTCCTGGTTCTCAGCTTAGAGAGGTTCAGACTGCTGTTGGAAGCTTTCACTTATTTCACATGGGAATCAATTATTTGTTTACAGATTCACCCCAGATACCACATCTGAGAATGTTTCGGAATTTATACGTGTAAAATTCCAATTCGAGGATATTGCTGTTGAACCATTTCGATTTTCATACTATCTACTTTTAAAATATTTGATCCGTCTGATATTTTTTCAAACTACTTATAGTTCGGCAGGTTGGTCAAATGCTAACTACCCTTAAATAGGGCAAATTATATTTTTTCTCCTGTAATTACCGAAAGCTCTCTCTTAGGAGATTTAGCAACAACAACGCCAAATTGTTCTCCCGGTCCAGATGGACTTCCTGGATGTGTGCTTAAGTTTTGTGCGTCTACCATTTGTAAACCGATTCTTAAACTTTTTAATTTGTCTATTTCATCATCAGTTTTTCCTTCTATCTGGAAGGACTCTTTTATTATTCCACTCCATAAAAAAGGTGCGAAGGTAGATGCCCAATATTATAGAGATATTTCTAAATAGTCGGCCATTCCTAAAGCATTTGAACGTATTATCACTTCTCATTTGCATTATTTATTTTCCTCGCATATCACCGTGCCAGCGTGGTTTTGTTAAGCCAAGATCGACCACCACCAACCTTTTTAAATTGACATCAATTGTAATAAAAGGGTCTAAGAAAAAAATGCAGACTGGCATTGTATATACAGATTTTAGTAAAGCCTTTGACTCCGTTAACCACTCACTTCTTTTATTTAAATTAGATCAGCTTGGGTTTCCTGGTAATCTATTATCTTGGATTTCATGTTACTTGAATGGTAGGACTCAGAGGGTTATATTCAAGAATGTTGTTTCAAAATTGATCTACGTGACATCTGGAGTGCCTCAGGGTAGTCATTTGGGCCCTTTGCTGTTTACTTTGTTTATTAACGATCTTCCTTCAATCATAACACATTCTCGTGTACTAATGTATGCTGATGATGTTAAGCTTTGTTTATCATATAATGATATAGCATCGGGATTTAACTTACAGTCGGATATTGATTGTTTTCATGGATGGTGTGAGTACAACCTTTTAAATTTGAACTGCCTTAAATGCAACGTTATGACTTTTTATAAGGGTACTCCTACGTTTATCAGTTACTTTCTTAAAAATACGCCACTTGGGTTTATAAAGCGTTGGTCAAAAGAATTTGATGACCCTTATACGACCAAATTATTATTTACCTCCCTTGTCCGTCCTATTTTGGAATATTGTTGTCGGTTTGGAGTCCACAATATCAAGTGCACAACGAACGTATTTTCTCTTATTTGCCCTTCGTAGTTTGAACTGCTATCAAAACGGAAAGCTACCTTTCTACCAGAGTAGATTACAATTGCTTAATTTACCTACACTTATAAATCGTAGAACAATGCTTGTTACTATTTTTATACAAAATCTTACAAGAGGTGACATTGATTCTGCAGATCTTTTAAACCACCTAACATTCAACATTCCTGTTAGACTATGTAATAACTATAATAAACTTTATCATTTATGTTAAAAAGCACCAAAGATATAATTTTTTCAAATTTTCCAACTAATTTTTCGATCGTTTCTATGGCAGTTATATGATAAAGTCGTCCGATTTTCATAAAATTTTATTCGAAATTCAAAACCAATTAAAAAATGTTATTTCCAAGCGTAGGAGGTTATATGCTAAAAAACACCGAAGATATAATTTTTCATATTATTTTACCATTTATTTTCCGGAACGATAGGATACTTCCTATGGGAGCTATAAGATATAGTTGTCTGATCCGGCTGGTTCTGACTAATATACTACCTGCAATACAAAGAAAAATTTTGGGAAAGTTTGCGTAGAAACGGACGGACAGACAGACGGACACTTGACGCCACGAGAGTTTAACGATCATTGAATGGCCATTACCTTCGTTCCGTCCTTGCAGATTGACCTGAGTCGCCTGAACAAGTTCAATTGCAACAACGGCACCGCCTGCAACAACATCAGGGGCGTCTTCAACTGCTCCAATGGTAAGCGGTATACTTGTGACCCCCTTTGTAGGATAGCATTAACCGATTGCCTTTATCGCAGGACACTGCAAGAACATGTCGGAGTTCTTCCTGTGCCACCACAAAGCAGATGGGCACACGATCAATTCCCAGAAGGACAACACCAAGCTGAATGGATTCTTCGAGTGTCATGGGGTGCACTGCACCAAGATCAAGAAGCCTTTCAGTTGCGATCGATACTGCTCCAAGATAACGGCTAGATCGACTCGTTTTCACTACGTTGCAAACTTCAGACTGAAATCATATACCCTCTGCAAGGGTATAAAAACTGAATAAAACTCGTTTTGAATTTGATTTGATCTACTAGCTTATTAGAGCTTTCACTGCTCTCTATGGCATTGACATAATTTATCATAAAGTTGAATGCTCGTAAAAAAGATCTTCGTAATAAAGGCATATTTTTAGACTGGGTCACGACATAAATAGAATTGGCATAGGTGTCTTTGAATATAATTTGTGCAACAAACTAACCCAGAATCCTTATCGGGTCACCAACATAATTTACATGTTTCGCAAGATTTTAATTTGGGCGTTTTCATTTTTCAAAATAGATCTACAGGATCTACGCTGCATCAAATTTGATACCATCCACTTCAGGACGCGTATTTAACTGACGCTTATAACAACAACCTGCTGCATCATTAGGGTGCTTTTAAAAGCAATACATCTGTGATAGTATTAACGCTTAGTGATAAGCACTTTGTAGTGTTTCGGTTCTCATTCAGTGCTAAATGGTACTGCAGAGATAGTTAAATGCTTCCTTCTGGTGTTGGGATGCTTTATTTTTTGGTATTTCTGAGCACATCTGAGTACCACACTGAAATATATACCCGACAAAAATAGAGCCAACTATGTGCCTCCGATATCAAAATTTATGAGAAAAAACCAGCGGCCAACAGCTCAAATTTTCTAAGTTTTCACTTTTACACTTTCACTGTCCTTTCTCCCAAGCAAATCCAATTCGTACTTCTTGGCATGCAATTTTCATAGTTTTTGGCATTAATTTTAGTGTATCAATCGGTAGAATCGGACTATCAAAACAGATATTAGCAGTTCTTTAAGAAACTTAAAAAAAGGTTCAGAAACCGTAAGTCCACTAGAAAGTATATTTTCCGAATGGAAATATATATACCTTTTAGAAAACATAAGGCGTATTTTGATCGAATCAAAAAAAAAAAGGACATAGATGCACTCTATGAAAGTACTACACTCATACAATTGAGTGGGGGTGGTTAGGTTAGATAAATTCAGGTTATTTCTTCTTGAATTATGTTAGAAAGTTGAGATGAGGATCGTTTTGTGTTAATGTTTTTTCTTGCGTAAGATGATTTTTTAGAATTTTATGTCTTTTATATTTTTGCTTTGCGTTCGAGCGTTTATCTGCGAGCTCGTTTCCTGTAATGTTGGAGAGAACTGAGGTCCATACAATTTTTATTTTAGGTTGTTTTAGTGGTATTTGTCATAAGATGTGTGCTTGGTATTTGTTAAGGTTTTGTGGATTCCGAATTGCTCTCCTAAAGAGTCAGAGCAGATTACAAATTTTCGTGTTTACTAGTTGCAATTTTGACGGCTTTGAGGAATCCAATTGTCACTGCTGTTGGGATTGTTTCTGTTTCGGTGGTTGTAGCAAAAGCTGTAGTTGAGATTTGTTAAAATCAGTACGTGTATATAAATGGAAGGTTTTTGTAGTTATACCCGTTACTCGTAGCGTAAAAGGGTATACTATATTCGTCGGAAAGTATGTATGTGGCAGAAGAAAGCGTGAACGACCCCATAAAGTATGTATATTCTTGATCAGAATCACTAGCCACGTCGATCTTGCCATGTTCGTCTGTCCGCGTGAATGCTGGAATCTCGGTAACTATAAGAAATAGATAAGTCGGAGTTGTTAAGCAGATTCCTAAGCTTCCTGCGCATCGCAAGTTTGTTTCAGCAGGGTGCCACGCCCACTCTAACGACCACAAAAGACTGAAGCGTCTATTAAAATATATTGGTGTAGTCGAAACCTATTATTTGAGCCAACAAAAATTTTACCACTTTATTCTGAGCTAATGTGGTCAAGGAAATGGTAGTTGAAATGAGCGGGTTTGTGAAGCAGACTCGAGACAGCCTATTCAATATCTCAGGAGCTTTAAACAACTCAATGTTCTGTCTGTGTCCAGTTTTATAATAAAAAGTTACTAACCGAGTCACCTAAACCTTAACGGCAATTAATACGATTATGGAATCCATCTCAAATCTGTACTTGGTAGCAGAAGTTTCTGTTTACACAGAGTAATAGATCCAAACTTGCCTATGGATACAGCTATTTCTGTTGGAGTCCCTGTTTTCAGAATACAATCTTCGGTACTGGATAAGTCAAAGGACTCGGTGCCGACAGTTCCTGGTTCTCAGCTTAGAGAGGTTCAGACTGCTGTTGGAAGCTTTCACTTATTTCACATGGGAATCAATTATTTGTTTACAGATTCACCCCAGATACCACATCTGAGAATGTTTCGGAATTTATACGTGTAAAATTCCAATTCGAGGATATTGCTGTTGAACCATTTCGATTTTCATACTATCTACTTTTAAAATATTTGATCCGTCTGATATTTTTTCAAACTACTTATAGTTCGGCAGGTTGGTCAAATGCTAACTACCCTTAAATAGGGCAAATTATATTTTTTCTCCTGTAATTACCGAAAGCTCTCTCTTAGGAGATTTAGCAACAACAACGCCAAATTGTTCTCCCGGTCCAGATGGACTTCCTGGATGTGTGCTTAAGTTTTGTGCGTCTACCATTTGTAAACCGATTCTTAAACTTTTTAATTTGTCTATTTCATCATCAGTTTTTCCTTCTATCTGGAAGGACTCTTTTATTATTCCACTCCATAAAAAAGGTGCGAAGGTAGATGCCCAATATTATAGAGATATTTCTAAATAGTCGGCCATTCCTGAAGCATTTGAACGTATTATCACTTCTCATTTGCATTATTTATTTTCCTCGCATATCACCGTGCCAGCGTGGTTTTGTTAAGCCAAGATCGACCACCACCAACCTTTTTAAATTGACATCAATTGTAATAAAAGGGTCTAAGAAAAAAATGCAGACTGGGATTGTATATACAGATTTTAGTAAAGCCTTTGACTCCGTTAACCACTCACTTCTTTTATTTAAATTAGATCAGCTTGGGTTTCCTGGTAATCTATTATCTTGGATTTCATGTTACTTGAATGGTAGGACTCAGAGGGTTATATTCAAGAATGTTGTTTCAAAATTGATCTACGTGACATCTGGAGTGCCTCAGGGTAGTCATTTGGGCCCTTTGCTGTTTACTTTGTTTATTAACGATCTTCCTTCAATCATAACACATTCTCGTGTACTAATGTATGCTGATGATGTTAAGCTTTGTTTATCATATAATGATATAGCATCGGGATTTAACTTACAGTCGGATATTGATTGTTTTCATGGATGGTGTGAGTACAACCTTTTAAATTTGAACTGCCTTAAATGCAACGTTATGACTTTTTATAAGGGTACTCCTACGTTTATCAGTTACTTTCTTAAAAATACGCCACTTGGGTTTATAAAGCGTTGGTCAAAAGAATTTGATGACCCTTATACGACCAAATTATTATTTACCTCCCTTGTCCGTCCTATTTTGGAATATTGTTGTCGGTTTGGAGTCCACAATATCAAGTGCACAACGAACGTATTTTCTCTTATTTGCCCTTCGTAGTTTGAACTGCTATCAAAACGGAAAGCTACCTTTCTACCAGAGTAGATTACAATTGCTTAATTTACCTACACTTATAAATCGTAGAACAATGCTTGTTACTATTTTTATACAAAATCTTACAAGAGGTGACATTGATTCTGCAGATCTTTTAAACCACCTAACATTCAACATTCCTGTTAGACTATGTAATAACTATAATAAACTTTATCATTTATGTTAAAAAGCACCAAAGATATAATTTTTTCAAATTTTCCAACTAATTTTTCGATCGTTTCTATGGCAGTTATATGATAAAGTCGTCCGATTTTCATAAAATTTTATTCGAAATTCAAAACCAATTAAAAAATGTTATTTCCAAGCGTAGGAGGTTATATGCTAAAAAACACCGAAGATATAATTTTTCATATTATTTTACCATTTATTTTCCGGAACGATAGGATACTTCCTATGGGAGCTATAAGATATAGTTGTCTGATCCGGCTGGTTCTGACTAATATACTACCTGCAATACAAAGAAAAATTTTGGGAAAGTTTGCGTAGAAACGGACGGACAGACAGACGGACACTTGACGCCACGAGAGTTTAACGATCATTGAATGGCCATTACCTTCGTTCCGTCCTTGCAGATTGACCTGAGTCGCCTGAACAAGTTCAATTGCAACAACGGCACCGCCTGCAACAACATCAGGGGCGTCTTCAACTGCTCCAATGGTAAGCGGTATACTTGTGACCCCCTTTGTAGGATAGCATTAACCGATTGCCTTTATCGCAGGACACTGCAAGAACATGTCGGAGTTCTTCCTGTGCCACCACAAAGCAGATGGGCACACGATCAATTCCCAGAAGGACAACACCAAGCTGAATGGATTCTTCGAGTGTCATGGGGTGCACTGCACCAAGATCAAGAAGCCTTTCAGTTGCGATCGATACTGCTCCAAGATAACGGCTAGATCGACTCGTTTTCACTACGTTGCAAACTTCAGACTGAAATCATATACCCTCTGCAAGGGTATAAAAACTGAATAAAACTCGTTTTGAATTTGATTTGATCTACTAGCTTATTAGAGCTTTCACTGCTCTCTATGGCATTGACATAATTTATCATAAAGTTGAATGCTCGTAAAAAAGATCTTCGTAATAAAGGCATATTTTTAGACTGGGTCACGACATAAATAGAATTGGCATAGGTGTCTTTGAATATAATTTGTGCAACAAACTAACCCAGAATCCTTATCGGGTCACCAACATAATTTACATGTTTCGCAAGATTTTAATTTGGGCGTTTTCATTTTTCAAAATAGATCTACAGGATCTACGCTGCATCAAATTTGATACCATCCACTTCAGGACGCGTATTTAACTGACGCTTATAACAACAACCTGCTGCATCATTAGGGTGCTTTTAAAAGCAATACATCTGTGATAGTATTAACGCTTAGTGATAAGCACTTTGTAGTGTTTCGGTTCTCATTCAGTGCTAAATGGTACTGCAGAGATAGTTAAATGCTTCCTTCTGGTGTTGGGATGCTTTATTTTTTGGTATTTCTGAGCACATCTGAGTACCACACTGAAATATATACCCGACAAAAATAGAGCCAACTATGTGCCTCCGATATCAAAATTTATGAGAAAAAACCAGCGGCCAACAGCTCAAATTTTCTAAGTTTTCACTTTTACACTTTCACTGTCCTTTCTCCCAAGCAAATCCAATTCGTACTTCTTGGCATGCAATTTTCATAGTTTTTGGCATTAATTTTAGTGTATCAATCGGTAGAATCGGACTATCAAAACAGATATTAGCAGTTCTTTAAGAAACTTAAAAAAAGGTTCAGAAACCGTAAGTCCACTAGAAAGTATATTTTCCGAATGGAAATATATATACCTTTTAGAAAACATAAGGCGTATTTTGATCGAATCAAAAAAAAAAAGGACATAGATGCACTCTATGAAAGTACTACACTCATACAATTGAGTGGGGGTGGTTAGGTTAGATAAATTCAGGTTATTTCTTCTTGAATTATGTTAGAAAGTTGAGATGAGGATCGTTTTGTGTTAATGTTTTTTCTTGCGTAAGATGATTTTTTAGAATTTTATGTCTTTTATATTTTTGCTTTGCGTGCGAGCGTTTATCTGCGAGCTCGTTTCCTGTAATGTTGGAGAGAACTGAGGTCCATACAATTTTTATTTTAGGTTGTTTTAGTGGTATTTGTCATAAGATGTGTGCTTGGTATTTGTTAAGGTTTTGTGGATTCCGAATTGCTCTCCTAAAGAGTCAGAGCAGATTACAAATTTTCGTGTTTACTAGTTGCAATTTTGACGGCTTTGAGGAATCCAATTGTCACTGCTGTTGGGATTGTTTCTGTTTCGGTGGTTGTAGCAAAAGCTGTAGTTGAGATTTGTTAAAATCAGTACGTGTATATAAATGGAAGGTTTTTGTAGTTATACCCGTTACTCGTAGCGTAAAAGGGTATACTATATTCGTCGGAAAGTATGTATGTGGCAGAAGAAAGCGTGAACGACCCCATAAAGTATGTATATTCTTGATCAGAATCACTAGCCACGTCGATCTTGCCATGTTCGTCTGTCCGCGTGAATGCTGGAATCTCGGTAACTATAAGAAATAGATAAGTCGGAGTTGTTAAGCAGATTCCTAAGCTTCCTGCGCATCGCAAGTTTGTTTCAGCAGGGTGCCACGCCCACTCTAACGACCACAAAAGACTGAAGCGTCTATTAAAATATATTGGTGTAGTCGAAACCTATTATTTGAGCCAACAAAAATTTTACCACTTTATTCTGAGCTAATGTGGTCAAGGAAATGGTAGTTGAAATGAGCGGGTTTGTGAAGCAGACTCGAGACAGCCTATTCAATATCTCAGGAGCTTTAAACAACTCAATGTTCTGTCTGTGTCCAGTTTTATAATAAAAAGTTACTAACCGAGTCACCTAAACCTTAACGGCAATTAATACGATTATGGAATCCATCTCAAATCTGTACTTGGTAGCAGAAGTTTCTGTTTACACAGAGTAATAGATCCAAACTTGCCTATGGATACAGCTATTTCTGTTGGAGTCCCTGTTTTCAGAATACAATCTTCGGTACTGGATAAGTCAAAGGACTCGGTGCCGACAGTTCCTGGTTCTCAGCTTAGAGAGGTTCAGACTGCTGTTGGAAGCTTTCACTTATTTCACATGGGAATCAATTATTTGTTTACAGATTCACCCCAGATACCACATCTGAGAATGTTTCGGAATTTATACGTGTAAAATTCCAATTCGAGGATATTGCTGTTGAACCATTTCGATTTTCATACTATCTACTTTTAAAATATTTGATCCGTCTGATATTTTTTCAAACTACTTATAGTTCGGCAGGTTGGTCAAATGCTAACTACCCTTAAATAGGGCAAATTATATTTTTTCTCCTGTAATTACCGAAAGCTCTCTCTTAGGAGATTTAGCAACAACAACGCCAAATTGTTCTCCCGGTCCAGATGGACTTCCTGGATGTGTGCTTAAGTTTTGTGCGTCTACCATTTGTAAACCGATTCTTAAACTTTTTAATTTGTCTATTTCATCATCAGTTTTTCCTTCTATCTGGAAGGACTCTTTTATTATTCCACTCCATAAAAAAGGTGCGAAGGTAGATGCCCAATATTATAGAGATATTTCTAAATAGTCGGCCATTCCTGAAGCATTTGAACGTATTATCACTTCTCATTTGCATTATTTATTTTCCTCGCATATCACCGTGCCAGCGTGGTTTTGTTAAGCCAAGATCGACCACCACCAACCTTTTTAAATTGACATCAATTGTAATAAAAGGGTCTAAGAAAAAAATGCAGACTGGCATTGTATATACAGATTTTAGTAAAGCCTTTGACTCCGTTAACCACTCACTTCTTTTATTTAAATTAGATCAGCTTGGGTTTCCTGGTAATCTATTATCTTGGATTTCATGTTACTTGAATGGTAGGACTCAGAGGGTTATATTCAAGAATGTTGTTTCAAAATTGATCTACGTGACATCTGGAGTGCCTCAGGGTAGTCATTTGGGCCCTTTGCTGTTTACTTTGTTTATTAACGATCTTCCTTCAATCATAACACATTCTCGTGTACTAATGTATGCTGATGATGTTAAGCTTTGTTTATCATATAATGATATAGCATCGGGATTTAACTTACAGTCGGATATTGATTGTTTTCATGGATGGTGTGAGTACAACCTTTTAAATTTGAACTGCCTTAAATGCAACGTTATGACTTTTTATAAGGGTACTCCTACGTTTATCAGTTACTTTCTTAAAAATACGCCACTTGGGTTTATAAAGCGTTGGTCAAAAGAATTTGATGACCCTTATACGACCAAATTATTATTTACCTCCCTTGTCCGTCCTATTTTGGAATATTGTTGTCGGTTTGGAGTCCACAATATCAAGTGCACAACGAACGTATTTTCTCTTATTTGCCCTTCGTAGTTTGAACTGCTATCAAAACGGAAAGCTACCTTTCTACCAGAGTAGATTACAATTGCTTAATTTACCTACACTTATAAATCGTAGAACAATGCTTGTTACTATTTTTATACAAAATCTTACAAGAGGTGACATTGATTCTGCAGATCTTTTAAACCACCTAACATTCAACGTTCCTGTTAGACTATGTAATAACTATAATAAACTTTATCATTTATGTTAAAAAGCACCAAAGATATAATTTTTTCAAATTTTCCAACTAATTTTTCGATCGTTTCTATGGCAGTTATATGATAAAGTCGTCCGATTTTCATAAAATTTTATTCGAAATTCAAAACCAATTAAAAAATGTTATTTCCAAGCGTAGGAGGTTATATGCTAAAAAACACCGAAGATATAATTTTTCATATTATTTTACCATTTATTTTCCGGAACGATAGGATACTTCCTATGGGAGCTATAAGATATAGTTGTCTGATCCGGCTGGTTCTGACTAATATACTACCTGCAATACAAAGAAAAATTTTGGGAAAGTTTGCGTAGAAACGGACGGACAGACAGACGGACACTTGACGCCACGAGAGTTTAACGATCATTGAATGGCCATTACCTTCGTTCCGTCCTTGCAGATTGACCTGAGTCGCCTGAACAAGTTCAATTGCAACAACGGCACCGCCTGCAACAACATCAGGGGCGTCTTCAACTGCTCCAATGGTAAGCGGTATACTTGTGACCCCCTTTGTAGGATAGCATTAACCGATTGCCTTTATCGCAGGACACTGCAAGAACATGTCGGAGCTCTTCCTGTGCCACCACAAAGCAGATGGGCACACGATCAATTCCCAGAAGGACAACACCAAGCTGAATGGATTCTTCGAGTGTCATGGGGTGCACTGCACCAAGATCAAGAAGCCTTTCAGTTGCGATCGATACTGCTCCAAGATAACGGCTAGATCGACTCGTTTTCACTACGTTGCAAACTTCAGACTGAAATCATATACCCTCTGCAAGGGTATAAAAACTGAATAAAACTCGTTTTGAATTTGATTTGATCTACTAGCTTATTAGAGCTTTCACTGCTCTCTATGGCATTGACATAATTTATCATAAAGTTGAATGCTCGTAAAAAAGATCTTCGTAATAAAGGCATATTTTTAGACTGGGTCACGACATAAATAGAATTGGCATAGGTGTCTTTGAATATAATTTGTGCAACAAACTAACCCAGAATCCTTATCGGGTCACCAACATAATTTACATGTTTCGCAAGATTTTAATTTGGGCGTTTTCATTTTTCAAAATAGATCTACAGGATCTACGCTGCATCAAATTTGATACCATCCACTTCAGGACGCGTATTTAACTGACGCTTATAACAACAACCTGCTGCATCATTAGGGTGCTTTTAAAAGCAATACATCTGTGATAGTATTAACGCTTAGTGATAAGCACTTTGTAGTGTTTCGGTTCTCATTCAGTGCTAAATGGTACTGCAGAGATAGTTAAATGCTTCCTTCTGGTGTTGGGATGCTTTATTTTTTGGTATTTCTGAGCACATCTGAGTACCACACTGAAATATATACCCGACAAAAATAGAGCCAACTATGTGCCTCCGATATCAAAATTTATGAGAAAAAACCAGCGGCCAACAGCTCAAATTTTCTAAGTTTTCACTTTTACACTTTCACTGTCCTTTCTCCCAAGCAAATCCAATTCGTACTTCTTGGCATGCAATTTTCATAGTTTTTGGCATTAATTTTAGTGTATCAATCGGTAGAATCGGACTATCAAAACAGATATTAGCAGTTCTTTAAGAAACTTAAAAAAAGGTTCAGAAACCGTAAGTCCACTAGAAAGTATATTTTCCGAATGGAAATATATATACCTTTTAGAAAACATAAGGCGTATTTTGATCGAATCAAAAAAAAAAAGGACATAGATGCACTCTATGAAAGTACTACACTCATACAATTGAGTGGGGGTGGTTAGGTTAGATAAATTAAGGTTATTTCTTCTTGAATTATGTTAGAAAGTTGAGATGAGGATCGTTTTGTGTTAATGTTTTTTCTTGCGTAAGATGATTTTTTAGAATTTTATGTCTTTTATATTTTTGCTTTGCGTGCGAGCGTTTATCTGCGAGCTCGTTTCCTGTAATGTTGGAGAGAACTGAGGTCCATACAATTTTTATTTTAGGTTGTTTTAGTGGTATTTGTCATAAGATGTGTGCTTGGTATTTGTTAAGGTTTTGTGGATTCCGAATTGCTCTCCTAAAGAGTCAGAGCAGATTACAAATTTTCGTGTTTACTAGTTGCAATTTTGACGGCTTTGAGGAATCCAATTGTCACTGCTGTTGGGATTGTTTCTGTTTCGGTGGTTGTAGCAAAAGCTGTAGTTGAGATTTGTTAAAATCAGTACGTGTATATAAATGGAAGGTTTTTGTAGTTATACCCGTTACTCGTAGCGTAAAAGGGTATACTATATTCGTCGGAAAGTATGTATGTGGCAGAAGAAAGCGTGAACGACCCCATAAAGTATGTATATTCTTGATCAGAATCACTAGCCACGTCGATCTTGCCATGTTCGTCTGTCCGCGTGAATGCTGGAATCTCGGTAACTATAAGAAATAGATAAGTCGGAGTTGTTAAGCAGATTCCTAAGCTTCCTGCGCATCGCAAGTTTGTTTCAGCAGGGTGCCACGCCCACTCTAACGACCACAAAAGACTGAAGCGTCTATTAAAATATATTGGTGTAGTCGAAACCTATTATTTGAGCCAACAAAAATTTTACCACTTTATTCTGAGCTAATGTGGTCAAGGAAATGGTAGTTGAAATGAGCGGGTTTGTGAAGCAGACTCGAGACAGCCTATTCAATATCTCAGGAGCTTTAAACAACTCAATGTTCTGTCTGTGTCCAGTTTTATAATAAAAAGTTACTAACCGAGTCACCTAAACCTTAACGGCAATTAATACGATTATGGAATCCATCTCAAATCTGTACTTGGTAGCAGAAGTTTCTGTTTACACAGAGTAATAGATCCAAACTTGCCTATGGATACAGCTATTTCTGTTGGAGTCCCTGTTTTCAGAATACAATCTTCGGTACTGGATAAGTCAAAGGACTCGGTGCCGACAGTTCCTGGTTCTCAGCTTAGAGAGGTTCAGACTGCTGTTGGAAGCTTTCACTTATTTCACATGGGAATCAATTATTTGTTTACAGATTCACCCCAGATACCACATCTGAGAATGTTTCGGAATTTATACGTGTAAAATTCCAATTCGAGGATATTGCTGTTGAACCATTTCGATTTTCATACTATCTACTTTTAAAATATTTGATCCGTCTGATATTTTTTCAAACTACTTATAGTTCGGCAGGTTGGTCAAATGCTAACTACCCTTAAATAGGGCAAATTATATTTTTTCTCCTGTAATTACCGAAAGCTCTCTCTTAGGAGATTTAGCAACAACAACGCCAAATTGTTCTCCCGGTCCAGATGGACTTCCTGGATGTGTGCTTAAGTTTTGTGCGTCTACCATTTGTAAACCGATTCTTAAACTTTTTAATTTGTCTATTTCATCATCAGTTTTTCCTTCTATCTGGAAGGACTCTTTTATTATTCCACTCCATAAAAAAGGTGCGAAGGTAGATGCCCAATATTATAGAGATATTTCTAAATAGTCGGCCATTCCTGAAGCATTTGAACGTATTATCACTTCTCATTTGCATTATTTATTTTCCTCGCATATCACCGTGCCAGCGTGGTTTTGTTAAGCCAAGATCGACCACCACCAACCTTTTTAAATTGACATCAATTGTAATAAAAGGGTCTAAGAAAAAAATGCAGACTGGCATTGTATATACAGATTTTAGTAAAGCCTTTGACTCCGTTAACCACTCACTTCTTTTATTTAAATTAGATCAGCTTGGGTTTCCTGGTAATCTATTATCTTGGATTTCATGTTACTTGAATGGTAGGACTCAGAGGGTTATATTCAAGAATGTTGTTTCAAAATTGATCTACGTGACATCTGGAGTGCCTCAGGGTAGTCATTTGGGCCCTTTGCTGTTTACTTTGTTTATTAACGATCTTCCTTCAATCATAACACATTCTCGTGTACTAATGTATGCTGATGATGTTAAGCTTTGTTTATCATATAATGATATAGCATCGGGATTTAACTTACAGTCGGATATTGATTGTTTTCATGGATGGTGTGAGTACAACCTTTTAAATTTGAACTGCCTTAAATGCAACGTTATGACTTTTTATAAGGGTACTCCTACGTTTATCAGTTACTTTCTTAAAAATACGCCACTTGGGTTTATAAAGCGTTGGTCAAAAGAATTTGATGACCCTTATACGACCAAATTATTATTTACCTCCCTTGTCCGTCCTATTTTGGAATATTGTTGTCGGTTTGGAGTCCACAATATCAAGTGCACAACGAACGTATTTTCTCTTATTTGCCCTTCGTAGTTTGAACTGCTATCAAAACGGAAAGCTACCTTTCTACCAGAGTAGATTACAATTGCTTAATTTACCTACACTTATAAATCGTAGAACAATGCTTGTTACTATTTTTATACAAAATCTTACAAGAGGTGACATTGATTCTGCAGATCTTTTAAACCACCTAACATTCAACGTTCCTGTTAGACTATGTAATAACTATAATAAACTTTATCATTTATGTTAAAAAGCACCAAAGATATAATTTTTTCAAATTTTCCAACTAATTTTTCGATCGTTTCTATGGCAGTTATATGATAAAGTCGTCCGATTTTCATAAAATTTTATTCGAAATTCAAAACCAATTAAAAAATGTTATTTCCAAGCGTAGGAGGTTATATGCTAAAAAACACCGAAGATATAATTTTTCATATTATTTTACCATTTATTTTCCGGAACGATAGGATACTTCCTATGGGAGCTATAAGATATAGTTGTCTGATCCGGCTGGTTCTGACTAATATACTACCTGCAATACAAAGAAAAATTTTGGGAAAGTTTGCGTAGAAACGGACGGACAGACAGACGGACACTTGACGCCACGAGAGTTTAACGATCATTGAATGGCCATTACCTTCGTTCCGTCCTTGCAGATTGACCTGAGTCGCCTGAACAAGTTCAATTGCAACAACGGCACCGCCTGCAACAACATCAGGGGCGTCTTCAACTGCTCCAATGGTAAGCGGTATACTTGTGACCCCCTTTGTAGGATAGCATTAACCGATTGCCTTTATCGCAGGACACTGCAAGAACATGTCGGAGCTCTTCCTGTGCCACCACAAAGCAGATGGGCACACGATCAATTCCCAGAAGGACAACACCAAGCTGAATGGATTCTTCGAGTGTCATGGGGTGCACTGCACCAAGATCAAGAAGCCTTTCAGTTGCGATCGATACTGCTCCAAGATAACGGCTAGATCGACTCGTTTTCACTACGTTGCAAACTTCAGACTGAAATCATATACCCTCTGCAAGGGTATAAAAACTGAATAAAACTCGTTTTGAATTTGATTTGATCTACTAGCTTATTAGAGCTTTCACTGCTCTCTATAGCATTGACATAATTTATCATAAAGTTGAATGCTCGTAAAAAAGATCTTCGTAATAAAGGCATATTTTTAGACTGGGTCACGACATAAATAGAATTGGCATAGGTGTCTTTGAATATAATTTGTGCAACAAACTAACCCAGAATCCTTATCGGGTCACCAACATAATTTACATGTTTCGCAAGATTTTAATTTGGGCGTTTTCATTTTTCAAAATAGATCTACAGGATCTACGCTGCATCAAATTTGATACCATCCACTTCAGGACGCGTATTTAACTGACGCTTATAACAACAACCTGCTGCATCAAACCTTGTCTTTAAAATGGCAAAAAAAACCTCTCGACAGCCCACAATTTGTTGCTGGCTATGTGACAACCTTGCGCACCCCAAACGTGCAGACCTGCAACACAGCGCAGGCCTCATTGCAGACCAAATCAAAAGTAGACCTGGATTGCACGTGCCCCAGTTGCCATCATATCAAAGTCAATATTATGGCTTTCAAAACGCAAACCGTACTGGAATACCATTCCTTATCGGCTGGATTTAAGGATCTATCTGATCGGTTTCTAAAGGAAGAATTTAATTATAAAGGTAGAGGCAGCTGGCGACCTCAGTGCTAATGCTACATTGGAACCACTTCCTGTTGCTGCCAATTCTACGTCGTGCGCTGCTACACTTGGCTCTTCTTATGATCCAACACTTGGGTTACATCGTTTATCTACCAGTAAACCCCTTTTTGGTTGAAGTAGATGGCTGCACTGCAGTCGTTTCCTCCGGACCTTCACTTGCCGATGCCCATTTTGGATCCTGTCTTACCTCCTGATATGCCCGTCAATAATAAGCAGGATTCTACGTCGCGTTCTGTTGCGAATAGTTCCGGCGCTTTGCCTTCAAACGTCAACACGGGACCATCGCCGTGAACTTCATCTGGAGTTGCTCAAAGGGAACCTAAGCTCTAATCGAGCATTGCACAAGAAAAGCTTTTTTCGATTCCCGCCTTAATCCAGACGCTTCTGAAGACGATGTCAAAAACCATCTGTACTATTTCTCGAACTCTCATGGAACTAACCGTCCTGAAGTTCAAGTTTAAGCAAAGACGTGAAATATCTTCGTTTGAAATTTGACTTCCTGAGGTACATTTTGATTGATACATTTGGCTCTTGATGCCACTATATGGCTTGAACATGGCGTTCTTTACGAATACGTAAACAAGCTTGATCTCCGGGTTCACGGGCCGCAAATTCCTTCAATCAACGTTTGGAAAAAGTAATCATTAATTTTTACCTACACTACGCAGTTTATTGGAAATACTTATAAAACTGCACGTCAACAGTGTCTTCATGGATGCCAATGTAATAGCTTTTACTGAAAAGTGGCTTAATTCTTCTTTGTCTGATAGCGAAATTAAGTTGTTTATAGATGTGACCGCTCAGTTCGCCTTGGTGGCGGTGTTCTTATTGCCGTTAAGGCCGGTCTTGTCTCTCTACGCATTCCGATGATTGGTACGCACAGAACGTTAGAGTTTGTTGCTGTTCGACTTCAGGATCACGAATATTATATTTTTATATCATGCTATAAACGAGCATGATATCTGATATCTACATTGATCATTTAGCTATTGATCTCTCTTTAGGAAAACTCAAATTAGTCTTATACTGCTCTGGTAAAGCTTAAGACTTTTGTCTCAAACTAGTCCTCTTTCGTATCCTGAAGACTCGTACTTGAGGTAACCTTAGAAGCATATGCTTCATCCCTGCTATGTCCCGAAACCGCACCAGCATCTTTTCGATGTTTTTGTAGAGCTAAGTTCACTAAAATGAGAACGTATTGTAGGACTCCACTGGTCCTTCATAGATTCAATCGACGACCCCTCTCATATTGTGGAACGGTTTTATGCTACTCTATATTCTGCTTTTGACATGTTTGTCTCGTGAACTCTCTTTCCCAAAAATTCCATGTCTAGGCTTTTTAAGAAATTTAAGAGAATCGGACAGCTGGCTGACCATCCGAAGCATTTAATTACTCGCTCTAATTTCTTAATGTATAATACCGATCGCTACAATGGTTACTTAAACGTTGTAAAAGCGATTTCAAGGATAACCCCAAACATTATTATGCCTTTGCTAATTTGAAACGAAAATCACAATAATTTCCATCTTGTTTTCTTTTTGATACGTCAACCGCCTCTTGTGAAAATAATATTGCTAACTTATTTGTCAAATTTTATCAGTCCACTTAATCATCCGTTGGATACGACAATACTTCATTCTACCCGTACCCTCAAGTTTGGAAGGAGGTTTTTTATCATTCCACTTTATAAAAAGGGGAGTAATCGAATATACCGTGGTATTGCAAAACTGAGTGCGATTCTCTAATTACCGCTTAGCTGCAGCACCGCCTTATAAAACGAACGTCTTCGAATCTCCTGGAATTTACTTCAAACTGATGTAATTTTTAAAGACTTCAGCTTTCGTCTCCGCGAACCATCGGTTATTATTGAAAAAACTGAATCTTATAGGATTTTCAATCACGTTGATTAAGTGGATTTCAACATATTTATCGAACACGACTCAGAAAGTAGCTTTTAAAAGCTCGTTCTCTAACCTTGTCCATGTAGTTCTTTCCTCTCAAACTCTGATGTACGCTAAAGATGTAAAACTTAGCATGCCGTTAACGAACAGCGATTCCCAAGCCCTTCTGCAAGCTGATCTGAAGAATATGCATTTTTGGTGCATCCAGAATTTGCTGTTCTCAAACCACTCTAAAATTAGCTTTATGTCCTTTTATCGGAAGAATCTAAAAGCATAAATTCAGCTACAGACCTTGGATTTTATTCACCCACAACATAAATTTCACGGATCGCATTGGCATCAACGTTTGTCAAACGTTGGTCAAAGGAATTTGATGATACATTTGGTTGGTTCGTCCAACCCCGGAACATTGCTCGTGTATTTGGTCACCTCAATATGCAAAGTATCAGGACCTTATCGAATCGGTACCCGGGCAAACTGCGGCTACTGAACCTGCCCTCCCTCAAGGATTGTTAAACCTGCCACGGCGTAATGTTTCTTCACTAACTAATCACTGGACTTGTAAATTCAAGCTACCTTCTCGGTCAAATACAGTTCTCCATCCTTGTAAGGTCAAGTCGTCACTTTCGGGATTAGGTCCCTTAAATATTTGTAAAATGAATTTTGAATTACATGATCTATTTCGCTTTGTGTGTTCGCAATATACTTTTTAATATTCATCAATCTGAATGTAACAAACATCCTACCCACCTGTCTTTGCCACCGCCCACTTAATGTAAGACGAGTACGTTGTTTATAATGGCAGATATTTGCTGACTTTAATTAAATAAATAAATTAAATAAATAAATGATGTGAATACAACCTTTTAAATTTTAACTGCCTTAGACGCAACGTAATGATATTTTATCAGTTATTTTATTAAAATTGGGCCACTTAACCGTATATATTGAGTTAACGATTTAGATGTTCTTCTGGACCCAAAACTTAAATATGTCTGCCACCTAGTGTCCACTGTTAACAAAGCCATGAGTGTTTTTGAGTTTAAAAAGCGTTGGTCAAAAGAATTTGATGACCCTTACTCAACCAAATTATTATGTACCTCCCTTGTCCGTCCCATTGTGGAATATTGTTCGTTGGTTTGGAGTACACAATATCAAGTGCACATTGACCGTATTGAGCGGGTTCAAAAAAAAATTCCTCTAAGGCTCCTTCCTACCAAAGTAGATTACTATTGTTTAATTTACTTACACTTGTAAATCATAGAAAAATGCTTGGTTCTATTTTTATGCAGAATCTTATAAGAGGTATTAGTGATTCAGCATGACTTGTAAGCCGCCTAACTTTCAATGTTCCTATTAGACTAAGAAGAAATTTGTATACCCTAAATTTCTATGTAATAACTACAAAACCTTTATCATTTAATTTGGGTTTCAACTTCTATCCCGGTATTATATATACCTTAACTCATATGCTTTATTCTTAGTTGTGCCCATTATTTTCATTTGTGTCCTGTCTTTATTTGTTTTATGTATCTTCGTCACGAACTTGCATTTTTTCCGAAGTGATAACAGGGCCCCAACAACAAGCACGTGCTTGGTGTGGTTGGGCCACCTGTTTGTACTGCTCGAAGTGTATCAACGTCCATCATATCTTCGCAGCAACGCAACAAAGAAGAGGACTCGCACATTTTTGCGGTCTTTTTAACTGAATTAAAACACTTTTGCTTTCGGAAATAACTGCTTTAAAAAATCCGGCTGCTGATCTACAAATTTGGAAGAAAGCATTTTAGAAATATGATTCAAGAACAAAGTAAAACTGCTTTTCAAAATCTTTAAAAAATAAACATTTGATAAAGTTACCCGCTTTTACTAAAAAGTCTCAGACAATCCGTTTGCTTCTTTGGACGGTGCCGTTTCATTCGGGAATTGGGAAATGATGAAACTTATCGAGGTTTATTAAGTGTTTCTTTACGACTCGTTGTGCAACTTATAACAAATGATAACAACAGCAGGAATTTTTCCCTCTCCCACTCACGACTTGTCTCCGTCTTCCCTGAAAAATTTAGGTGAAGGCATATAGGTCGAGCAATTAACCTGCATTTTAAATATTGCAAAATTTTTGATAAAAGTAAATACAAATAAATTAAATAATTTGTGAGGGGACTAAATATATTTGTTTTTTTTAGTTAATTAATTTATTAATAAGCGAATTTTTAAAATTATAGTTTTTATAAGTCCATAAATAGCCTGCTTGCCAGTGCAACGGAACACGCGTTGACAAAATGACAATGCAAAAAAAAAAACATAACAAAAACTGGTTAGCGGAACAGCACGCTTTTTTTTGTCTTTTGACTTGCGTTTACTTATGTAAAGTAGTTGAGGTTAACCACGCTAACATTGTTTATTAAACAAAACCAGTTATTTAAAAAAATATATATACGATCCCCATGTAATCCTCTCGGAACCAAAATTAAGAGTTTTTTTAACTATTGGTTTTTGATTAAATTCCTTAATTTTTACTTTTCTGTACGTAAAAAATTTGCCAACATCTCCTATGAACATGCCTATGGTAATTTAAACAGTCATTTAAAAAAAAATAAATTGAGCACTGAAAGTGCTCTCCGTCATGAGAGTGCGCAGTTAACTTGTTCTATTAAATAATTAGCAATTTAAACAATTTATGCTCTTTGCCCTATTCTCTATTACTTTAATAACCTCAATACGAATTTCTATTATATTTCTAATTACGTTTAGGTCAATGTAAATTTTAACGTGCTGAACAACATTGGTAGTGGCACGGTAGCGGCTTAGTACTTTTTGCACTTTCTCTTTTCGTTTCGACCTGCAGTGCATTTACATTTGTCAACACAATATAGAAAATTGAAGCTAAATTTAAGTTTAGCATATATACATAAATATTAATGTTTTTAGACTATTTTATGTTTGGCTACGTCATTCTGGCTGGCTTTAACAAAAGCGATTCCAGAGAATAAAGTATGAAAAGCTCTGGTAACATTCAGACAGTGCTCTGCCTCTTCCACAGTGCTTTTACAGGCGCCAAAAAGAAGGGAAATCGAAGTAAAAAGCCCAGTACTAACGTCGACGAAAACCGCGAACTAACAATAGGATCGGACTTAACACTTTTCGTCTGGTCTGGTCTTTATCGCGGTGATGAGCTAAAGAAATACCAGGAAAAATACCATATTTAGCAAGATTTTCGATGAGCTCCGTTAGCCGCAGCCCAAAGAATAAGGAATTCGACTTCTGGCTGTGTTCGTGCAGAAGCCGCGTGAAATTCCAAATTTAGAAAGGAAAAGTAGTCGGGTGCCTCGACTATCAGATACCGGTTACTCAGCTTAAGAGAGCAAAAGGGAACTGGAGACATATAAGCAGCAAAGTCATATGTCGGAGGCACACAGATTTAAGCGTTTGCCATTTGTGGGCGAGGCAAATTTTTTTAAAGTCAATCGATAGGTATTTATGAGACTAATATATTTCAGTATAAACAATTTTTCAAGCATAAAAACTGCGGCCGTCACAGTGGCGGCTTGTGGGCATTAAAGTGGGCGTAGTTATTTCAGTTAAATAGTGTTTTCTAGCTTAAAAGCTGCAGGCGCTATAATAGTTATCGAATTAGGGGCGTTGGAGTGGGTCGTATCGCCCTGCTGAAATAAACTTGCGGCGCGCAGTTAGCTCAGGAATATACATTCCAAGTCCCACTTCTCTAGATAGACTCACTTCGACGAATCTTGAATAAAATTTTACCAAAGGCATTGGAGCAATAAGATGCGTAAGGGCATACGATTTTGTTGCTCTCTTGAAATGTTATTCAAAAACCAGCCGCTCTTTTGTGCACTTGAGAATAAAACAGAGCTTGGGTACGCGCAAGCAGTAGTATTTTTAATGACATACATATAGCCCAAGACTGTAGCTTTAGTAGTTACTGGTGTACAAAATTAAGCTATTTAAAGCTTTTTGGTCGACAATTGAAAAATGTTTAATGAAAAATTCTTCCTTTTTTTGCGTATTCCTCCGATTTCGACAGTGAGGAGTCATTCGACGCGTATTTTATATGAGAATACAATTACAATAAAACTTTTTCCACTCTTTCTTAAAATCTAATCGATTTTCTTAAAGACTTGGTATTTAATTCTTTTTTTTTTGCAATACCCTTTGATTGATGATTGGTCGTAACAATCGGACGATTTCAATAGATTTTAACTTTTTCGTGTATATATTGTAACGAACTGATTTCTTTGGTTTCTGCTCGCTACGGTATTTGTGCGGCTAGCTCAGTAGATTGTGTGTGTTCGTCCCACCAAATTTATATAAACGTGACCGCCCAGTAGTTCAGTGAAAAAGCACAGAATTCTCGGGGTATAACTGCAGTCGGCTTTATAACTTGCTCGTCTCGCTGTCTCCGACGGTGAGGGTTGTCTTGTCGCTCCTCGAAGATCCTTGACCGCTGATTGCTCCTGACGTGGCTGGCTGTCTTGTTGCTCCTCGACGATCCTTGACCGCTGATTGATCCTGACGTCGCTGGCTCGGTGACTGCTCGGCCACGGTTCAGACTCGCTATGGGGTCAGGCGTGCGGGCTTAGGGAAGCGTCACCGTTCTCAGACTAGGGTGAACAGACTGACGAGCTCTCCAGGATCACTCCTCTCGATACCCGACCGCCTGTCCCTTGCTCTGTCCCAGATGGTCCCACGGGCTTCCGCTCAGATCGTGCGGACAGTCAAGGCAGAACGCCAGGAAGCTGCCTCGCTTTTCACTTCGCTTCTGTGCCTCGTGTAAACGAACGTTCCACCCTAGCCTCACCCTTCCGCGTACTGTCCGTGCCGTTCCTGCGGGCTCGATCCTCCTTGCGTAGCCGTTGCGGTGTGGTGTCCTGCTTGCTGGTAGCGATGTCCTGCGAACTACTCCTGACAGGTGGCTGTAGGTCTTGACTTCTGTGCTGGGTTCGAGGGTATACGCCGATCCGGGACTTCTCTCGCTTCTGGCTCGTGATTCTCAGGGTTCTGTTGCGCCGCTCCGGGACTTCTCTCCCTTCTGGCTTGCTACTCTAGGGGTTCCGTTGCGCCGCTCCGGGACTTCTCTCCCTTCTGGCTCGCTACTCTAGGGGTTCTGTTACGCCGCTCCGGGACTTCTCTCCCTTCTGGCTTGCTACTCTCGATTTCAAATCTCAGTCTAGTAGACCCTCCAAGCGTACCGCCAGGACTTCGTCGGCAGGACAGAACAGAACTTGGCCGTGTGGCGCCTCCTTGGACCGCAGCCACCTGTGTCTCAGTTCGGAGATTCCTAGTAATCCCAATCCCGAACGTCTCGACGTGACGATCTTGCTCCTCGTAGGCTCCCACGGCGCTGCCTCCGACGACTCCTTGCTCTCGACGGACTGCCCGCTCTTGACTGTATGATCTCCACTGGATGACTGATGCTGAATGACTGATCTTGACTGACTCTTCTCAATGACTGATCTTGACTGACTGATCTCAACGACTGATCCCGACTGACTGATCCCGCTGCCAGCGCCCTGCGGGTTTATATAGGGCCTCTGGGAACCGTTATTTCCCTTTTGCACACGGCCCGCCAAAACTCTCCACATCGGGTCCAAAGTCCATGGTCCCTGTTTGACCCTCTTGTCCTTGACGCACTGCTTCCCGCCGCCGTCCAGCCTGATGCTGCCGTCCCGCTGATCCCGGGGACCCTCTTTCCAAAGTCCAAAGTCCGGCGGCGTCCCGTTACTCCTTTTTGCACACGGCACTCTCGCTCCACCCGCCAAGTCTCCGCTCTCTCCGTCTCCATTGTTGGTCTCCAAACTCTCTTGGTCTCCGAACCCTCTTGCTCTCCAAACTCTCTCGCTCTCTAAATTCCCTTGTCTCCAAACTCTCTTTCTCTCCAAACTCTCTTCCTCTCCAAACTCTCACGTTCTCCAAACTCTCACGTTCTCCGTCCTCGATCTCCAAACTCTCTCGTTCTCCGTCCTCGATCTCCAAACTCTCTCGTTTTCCGTCCTCGATCACCGCCGCGCCGCCACTACGCGAATTCGCCGCGTACCTGGTGAGCGGCCGGCCATCTGCTGCTGGGATTTGTGGGGAGTTATTCAACTCCTCACATTCCCCCCTTACTTCGGGAAAGATTAAGAAAACTCAGCGCTCCCACTCTCCGGCGTTCCCTTGTATATCCCAGCCATTGAGTCAGGGCGCATCTCGTTCCGGTTCCCTCGGTGCTCCCTCGTTGCTCCCTCGACGTTCCCTCGACGCTTTCCATCTTATTTCCTTTCCACAGCGCCGGTCGTCCTCCGTATAGCAATTTCGAATCTCCCGCGCCGATCCTCCATCTGTTCCCACTGGGCACCGATATTAATCAGCTATCGATACCCAGAGGGCCTGCTCACGATATCGATATCGCAAGTGCGGCGTTGCCACTTGCGAGCCGCGATGTTCATCATCACCGATATTTCCATTTTCTTGTGCCCATCGATCGCACTATCGTCCAGTGCCAATCGACCGCCTATCGAGGCGCCCCCTTCCCTGTTGAATGGTGATTCTGCAAATTGTTTATGCCCGTGCACCGGTCGGCAGAAGTTTAGTTTTTTTCTACCCCTCAGCCCGGCGTTTCCACTTGTCCTTGCCACTACGTAAGTACACACACACACCCTGATCTCACACCGGACTCCTTGTATGTGCTCATCAGCTTCCTTTCTTTTGGCAGGTTGCCTTTGTTGACCACGAGTGCCCTTTCAGACTCCAGCAGCTGTGCTTCCTGGTTTGGACCCCGATCCGGCCCGCGATCCCGTCTCCTCGTCTGGGCATGATGCCCTTCTCCGTGATGCTTGGCCACTTTCGGTAAAGCTCTCTCAGCTGTGCCGACTTCCCCCTTCCTTCGGCAGACTGCTGCTGCCAGTCCTAATCAGATCCTTGTAGACCTTCTCCTCGCGTCCTTGGAGCTATCCTTAGACCCCTTTCCTCGCGTCCTTTGGGTATCCTTGGAGCTATCCTTGGACCCCTTTCCTCCCGTCCTTTGGGTATCCTTGGAGCTATCCTTGGACCCCTTTCCTCGTGTCCTTTGGGTATCCTTGGATCTATCCTTGGACCCCTTTCCTTGTGTCCTTTGGGTATCCTTAGATATATCCTTGGACCCTTTTCCTCGTGTCCTTCGGGTATCCTTGGAGGTATCCTTGGACCCCTTTCCTCGTGTCCTTCGGGTATCCTTGGAGGTATCCCTGGACCCCTTTCCTCGTGTCCTTTGGGTATCCTTGGAGCTCTCCTTGGACCCTTTTTCTCGTGTCCTTCGGGTATCCTTGGAGCTATCCTTGCCTTTTGTCTACCGTATCTGTTTGTAGCTGCTCGATGGTGTTCTGTGTTTGTTGTTGTTTCAGCTCGCTCACGTGGATGGTCCTCTCTTTTTTTGTGTTCACGTGCCGTATTTTGCAGATTACTGGTGACGCAAAATCCGTGACCTGGTAAGGTCCGTCGTATCTTGGGGCCAACTTTGCTGCGAACCCCTCGGCCGCCTTCGACAAATGATGTTCCTTGGCCCACACGACGTCTCCCACCGCTGGTGTCCATTGTCTCCTCCTCAGGTTGTAATGCCTAGCCTGATCCTGGGAGGCTCTCTCCAGATTCCGCCTTACAACCTCGAAGATTTCCACGAGTTTGTTTGCCTTCTCCCCTGGGGTCTCAGTGGGTCGTCCTGTTCCCAAGGTCTCTCTGTCGTATAGGGCGCTCGGCAGTCTCGGTTCTCTGCCTTGAGTAACAAACGCTGGCGTGTATCCTGTGGATTCCGAAACACTCGTATTTACTGCCAGCATGATCTCAGTTCATTTCTCGTCCCAGTTTCTCTGATCCTGCCCTGTGAACTGCGCTATCATCGTTTTCACGGTCCTGTTTGCTCTTTCTGTCGGGTTCTCTTGCGGGGTATATGGGGCCGTGAACTGTTGCTTGGCTCCCATCTCGGCCAGGAAACTCTTGAAGATTTTGCTGTTAAACTGCACTCCGTTGTCCGTTATGACTACCTTAGGGACCCCAAACCTTGCGATGATGCGCTCCCTGAACGCTTTCTTTAGGGACTCGGCTGTCGCGCTCCGCAGCGGCACCAATTCAGTCCACTTGGAGAACCTGTCTATCAGCACCAGCAGCATTTGGTTGCCGTGTTTTGAACGCGGCAGGGGTCCGACGAAGTCTGCGCACACTGTAGCCCACGGTTCCTCTGGCACCTGCGTTAGAATTTTCCCAGCTGCCTGCATCTGATTTGGCTTATATCTGATACATGTCTCGCATCCTCTTACGTGGGCTCGAGCGTCTCGGTGCATGCCTGGCCAGTAGTACCGCCGGCCGAATGCCGACTTATGTTCCTGTGTCCACACCCACTTGTTGCCCTTGCGCAGCAGATCGTTGAGTGGTTTGACTATTTTTGCGAAGTCAGGTACAAATCGCCGATACCATGAAGCTACTCCCAGGTACTGTCGGAGCTCTCTTACTGTTGACGGCGGCTCTAATTCGACAATGGCTGCTACCTTTTCCGGATCCGTGCCTATCCCGTCGCTAGTCACTCTATGACCCAAATACAGCAGCTCCTTCTTAAAAAACTGGCATTTTTCCGGGTTTAACCTCAGATTAGCCTTTTTTCAGTCGCCGGAATACCTCTTTCAAGTTTGCCTTGTGCTCTTCTAGTGTGCGTCCGATCACTATGATATCGTCCTGGTACGCAAATGCGTGCGGCGACATCTCGGGACCAATTACCCGATCCAACACCCGCTGGAAGGTCGCAGATGCCGAATGGAGTCCGAACGGCATTACTCTCCACTGGAATAAGCCCTTTCCCGGCACTGTAAATGCGGTGTACTGCTTTCTTTCAGCGGGATTTGCCAGTAGCCATCCTTCAGGTCCAAGCTGCTTATGTACCGTGCCTCTCTCAGCTGGTCGAGGATATAATTTATTCGAGGCATCGGGTAGGCATCCTTTATCGATTTGGCGTTGATCTGCCTGAAGTCGACGCACAGTCTCCACTTGCCCGTCTTCTTCCTAACCATCACGATGGGAGAACTGTATGGGCTGGTTGAGTGCTCTATGCATCCCATTTGGAGTAGCTCGTCCACCTTCGCGTTGATCTCCCCTAGAACTTTCGGATACTTCGGGTAGTATCGCTGTTTTATTGGCTTGTCGTCCTTCATCGTTATTTGGTGCTCTGCCATTTTCGACGTTCCTGTCATGGTTTTAAAACTGGCTAGCTCTGCCTCCAGGAACTTCGCTGTGTCGTCATACTCTGCTTCCTGCTGTACGACTGCTACCGATAGCCTCTCCTCAAACCACCCATTGTGTCGGTTCCTGGCCGGTATTCTCACCTCGTGTCCAGCGCACCTTATCTGTGTTCCGACTTGGGTTAGAAAGTCCCATCCTAACACCAATGAATCCACTACCCCTGGTAGTATCAACAGGTTCATGGTTAGTCGCTTGTTCCCGAATGCGATCTCCACCTCCAGCTGTTCATCGATTCCGCCGCACCTTCCGTCTGCCAACCTAACTTGCCGCCGTGTCCTCGTAATCCTCCCGAGGGCAGCCAGGTTGTCCGCTAGTTCCTTGCTTATAAAGCTCGCTGTTGCCCCGGTGTCGATCGTGGCCATGTACGTGCCTCCCCCAATCGTCACCGCTGCGGAGCAGTTGTCTCCTTCTCGATTAGCTTGCCCGTTAGTTTGGAGAGGTAGCATCTTGCGACCCCCGCACGCCTCTCTGCGGCTGAGGTCGCTGGGCATTTCCCGCCTGCTGGCAGCACTCGACGCTCCTGACACCTACTCTCCCGCACACCCAGCAGAACAGCAGGCGTTGGAGTCGACATCCTCGTGCCCAGTGTCCGTGGCCGCCGCACCTTCGGCAGGCCTCATGGGGATCTGCAATGTGTGTCGTCCCCCGCGGCCTCTGTGTTGTGTTTGGCGGTCTCCACACCGTGTTCGCTGGTTGTATCTGTTGCTGCTGTGGTGGCGTCCATTGGCCTCCTCGTGGTGCTCCTGTTGCCTGCTGTCGTGGGACTCGTTGCGGCGGTGAAAACTGTTCATTTCTCCGTGTCTCCTGGCTATCTGTCTCCTCGCATCTTCTGCTCGTGACCTGTGTTGGTGGTGACGACTTTGCCTTTGAGAACTTGTTTTCCTGGGCGAACGCTTCCCGCTCCTTTTCCAGTTCTTCGTATTCATCGGCTAATAGCATCAACGTGTCCAGGTCCGGCACTTTGTACGCCCTTAAGAAGATCCTTAGGCTTGGGGTGCAGTTTTCCTTTATGATCTTTAAGGTGTCTTTCGCAGAATAGTTTAGTGGCCTCGACATCGTTTGCATGTCGATCATGTAGTCTTTAAATGACTCACTGAAACCCTGCTTCCGTTGCCTGACCTGATCCGGCAGCCTTGTAAAGAAATCTCTCGGCAGAAAATAGAGATGGAAGCTCTCAATGAAATCGGCTCAGGTTTTCCATTGTTTATAGTTGGCGATAAACCACTTCAACGCCCTTCCTTTCAGCAACTCCGGCATTGCTCGGGGGATGATGTCTAGGTCTAAACCGTAGGTGTTGGCGGACCATTCGACTTGTTCCAGGAACTCGAACGGTTTCTCCGCCCCGTCGAACCTGAATGACCACTCGCGGACTTGTTTTGCGACCCTTGCATAATCCTCCTGGCTGTGTCTAGAGGTCAGCACCGCTGTCTTCCTGTCCTGGCTTGACTCTCTCCTGTGGGCCTCCCTTTGCATGTTGTCGACGCTCAGGCTTGCTACTAGGTTATCCCCTTCAGCGTTAGTTAGCGTGATACTCGGGCCGGTTCTGTCGTAATACATGGCTTCCAGCTCAGCCCAGATGTCGGCAAGTTGTGGGTCGTTCTCTGTTTCGGAGTAATACTCCGACAATGTCCTCCTCATGTCCTCTAATCTGCCGTCCAGGACGACATTGGACATGGGCGAAGTCCTCCTTCTTAAGGCGGTAAATCCACTTCTTTCCCATTCTGTTTATTTTGCTTTCACCACTGGGACAATCACGATTTGGGCGCCAGATGTAACGAACTGATTTCTTTGGTTTCTGCTCGCTACGGTATTTGTGCGGCTAGCTCAGTAGATTGTGTGCGTTCGTCCCACCAAATTTATATAAACGTGACCGCCCAGTAGTTCAGTGAAAAAGCGCAGAATTCTCGGGTCCGGAGTGGGTTTATTGCGGGTATAACTGCAGTCGGCTTTATAACTTGCTCGTCTCGCTGTCTCCGACGGTGAGGGTTGTCTTGTCGCTCCTCGAAGATCCTTGACCGCTGATTGCTCCTGACGTGGCTGGCTGTCTTGTTGCTCCTCGACGATCCTTGACCGCTGATTGCTCCTGACGTCGCTGGCTCGGTGGCTGCTCGGCCACGGTTCAGACTCGCTATGGGGTCAGCCGTGCGGGCTTAGGGAAGCGGACAGTCAAGGCAGAACGCCAGGAAGCTGCCTCGCTTTTCACTTCGCTTCTGTGCCTCGCGTAAACGAACGTTCCACCCTAGCCTCACCCTTCCGCGTATTGTCCGTGCCGTTCCTGCGGGCTCGATCCTCCTTGCGTAGCCGTTGCGGTGTGGTGTCCTGCTTGCTGGTGGCGATGTCCTGCGAACTACTCCTGACAGGTGGCTGTAGGTCTTGACTTCTGTGCTGGGTTCGAGGGTATACGCCGATCCGGGACTTCTCTCCCTTCTGGCTCGTGATTCTCAGGGTTCTGTTGCGCCGCTCCGGGACTTCTCTCCCTTCTGGCTCGCTACTCTAGGGGTTCCGTTGCGCCGCTCCGGGACTTCTCTCCCTTCTGGCTCGCTACTCTAGGGGTTCTGTTACGCCGTTCCGGGACTTCTCTCCCTTCTGGCTTGCTACTCTCGATTTCAAATCTCAGTCTAGTAGACCCTCCAAGCGTACCGCCAGGACTTCGTCGGCAGGACAGAACAGAACTTGGCCGTGTGGCGCCTCCTTGGACCTCAGCCACCTGTGTCTCAGTTCGGAGATTCCTAGTAATCCCAATCCCGAACGTCTCGACGTGACGATCTTGCTCCTCGTAGGCTCCCACGGCGCTGCCTCCGACGACTCCTTGCTCTCGACGGACTGCCCGCTCTTGACTGTATGATCTCCACTGGATGACTGATGCTGAATGACTGATCTTGACTGACTCTTCTCAATGACTGATCTTGACTGACTGATCTCAACGACTGATCCCGACTGACTGATCCCGCTGCCAGCGCCCTGCGGGTTTATATAGGGCCTCTGGGAACCGTTATTTCCCTTTTGCACACGGCCCGCCAAAACTCTCCACATCGGGTCCAAAGTCCATGGTCCCTGTTTGACCCTCTTGTCCTTGACGCACTGCTTCCCGCCGCCGTCCAGCCTGATGCTGCCGTCCCGCTGATCCCGGGGACGCATGCGACATGTTTGTGTGCCGCACCGCTGCTGAGATGTGGCACCCTCTTTCCAAAGTCCAAAGTCCGGCGGCGTCCCGTTACTCCTTTTTGCACACGGCACTCTCGCTCCGCCCGCCAAGTCTCCGCTCTCTTCGTCTCCATTGTTGGTCTCCAAACTCTCTTGGTCTCCGAACCCAAACTCTCTTCCTCTCCAAACTCTCACGTTCTCCAAACTCTCACGTTCTCCGTCCTCGATCTCCAAACTCTCTCGTTCTCCGTCCTCGATCTCCAAACTCTCTCGTTCTCCGTCCTCGATCTCCAAACTCTCTCGTTCTCCGTCCTCGATCTCCAAACTCTCTCGTTCTCCGTCCTCGATCTCCGCCGCGCCGCCACTACGCGAATTCGCCGCGTACCTGGTGAGCGGCCGGCCATATGCTGCTGGGATTTGTGGGGAGTTATTCAACTCCTCACAATATAGTCTGTATATATGTCATAATCATTCAAAAAGTTTTTTATGTTCCCCTATTTAAAATTTTTTTTTCCCTATTTAGGCTAGGGCTAAGTTTTAAAATTTAGGGTGTATGTTCCACATAAGAAACTTGAATACTATTTATATTATGAAAGTAGATGAATTATATGATTGATTTGATACGATATTTTTTATTATTACATTCGAGGTGTGTTCAAAAAGTAAGGTGACTTTTCAAATTTCGCGGGCAACATATTTTCGATTATCGATTTGTTTGTTTTGTTATGTTGGTACACTCTTCCCTAACATCTGTACCAAGTTTCAATTGAATACCCTTTTTTGTTTAGTTGTGAGAGGCGTAAAGGTAACAAGTTGTTTTGCGTGCTCAGCGATTTTTTGCTATCGAAAAATATGGATCAAAGGATTTGCAAACTTATTTGTCAAATTTTATCGTTCCACGTAATCATTCGTTGGATACGACAATACTTCATTCTACCCGTACCCTCCTCTTCACTCTACCTCTATTTTTATACCACTAATTAGTGAGGATTACGTTTCCCAAACCTTCAAACAGTCAAGCTGCCTTCCTCTTCGAGCCCTGATCTTGTACCGAGCTGTGTTATAAATACATGTGCTGATGCGTTGTTCAAACCATTATCTAAACTTTTTAGATATCCCTTCTAGACTTTTCTTTCCCTCAAGTTTGGAAGGAGGTTTTTTATCATTCCACTTTATAAGAAGGGGAGTAATCGAATATACCGTGGTATTGCAAAACTGAGTGCGATTCTCTAATTACCGCTTAGCTGCAGCACCGCCTTATAAAACGAACGTCTTCGAATCTCCTGGAATTTACTTCAAACTGATGTAATTTTTAAAGACTTCAGCTTTCGTCTCCGCGAACCATCGGTTATTATTGAAAAAACTGAATCTTATAGGATTTTCAATCACGTTGATTAAGTGGATTTCAACATATTTATCGAACACGACTCAGAGAGTAGCTTTTAAAAGCTCATTCTCTAACCTTGTCCATGTAGTTCTTTCCTCTCAAACTCTGATGTACGCTAAAGATGTAAAACTTAGCATGCCGTTAACGAACAGCGATTCCCAAGCCCTTCTGCAAGCCGATCTGAAGAATATGCATTTTTGGTGCATCCAGAATTTGCTGTTCTCAAACCACTCTAAAATTAGCTTTATGTCCTTTTATCGGAAGAATCTAAAAGCATAAATTCAGCTACAGACCTTGGATTTTATTCACCCACAACATAAATTTCACGGATCGCATTGGCATCAACGTTTGTCAAACGTTGGTCAAAGGAATTTGATGATACATTTGGTTGGTTCGTCCAACCCCGGAACATTGCTCGTGTATTTGGTCACCTCAATATGCAAAGTATCAGGACCTTATCGAATCGGTACCCGGGCAAACTGCGGCTACTGAACCTGCCCTCCCTCAAGGATTGTTAAACCTGCCACGGCGTAATGTTTCTTTACAAACTAATCACTGGACTTGTAAATTCAAGCTACCTTCTCGGTCAAATACAGTTCTCCATCCTTCTAAGGTCAAGTCATCACTTTCGGGATTAGGTCCCTTAAATATTTGTAAAATGAATTTTGAATTACATGATCTATTTCGCTTTGTGTGTTCGCAATATACTTTTTAATATTCATCAATCTGAATGTAACAAACATCCTACCCACCTGTCTTTGCCACCGCCCACTTAATGTAAGACGAGTACGTTGTTTATAATGGCAGATATTTGCTGACTTTAATTAAATAAATAAATTAAATAAATAAATGATGTGAATACAACCTTTTAAATTTTAACTGCCTTAGACGCAACGTAATGACATTTTATAAATGTACTCCAACGTCTATCAGTTATTTTATTAAAAATGGGCCACTTAACCGAATATATTGAGTTAACGATTTAGATGTTCTTCTTGACCCAAAACTTAAATATGTCTGCCACCTAGTGTCCACTGTTAACAAAGCCATGAGTATTTTTGAGTTTAAAAAGCGTTGGTCAAAAGAATTTGATGACCCTTACTCAACCAAATTATTATGTACCTCCCTTGCCCGTCCTATTGTGGAATATTGCTCGTTGGTTTGGAGTACACAATATCAAGTGCACATTGACCGTATTGAGTAGGTTCAAAAAAAAATTCCTCTAAGGCTCCTTCCTACCAAAGTAGATTACTATTGTTTAATTTACTTACACTTGTAAATCATCAGCATGACTTGTAAGCCGCCTAACTTTCAATGTTCCTATTAGACTAAGACGAAATTTGTATACCCTAAATTTCTATGTAATAACTACAAAACCTTTATCATTTAATTTGGGTTTCAACTTCTATCCCGGTATTAAAAACTAATACTTTAACTCATATGCTTTATTCTTAGTTGTACCCATTACTTTCATTTGTGTCCTGTCTTTATTTGTTTTATGTATCTTCGTCACGAACTTGCATTTTTTCCGAAGTGATAACAGGGCCCCAACAACAAGCACGTGCTTGGTGTGGTTGGGCCACCTGTTTGTACTGCTCGAAGTGCATCAACGTCCATCATATCTTCGCAGCAACGCAACAAAGAAGAGGACTCGCACATTTTTGCGGTCTTTTTAACTGAATTAAAACACTTTTGCTTTCGGAAATAACTGCTATAAAAAATACGGCTGCTGAGACTGGTAAGGCTGTAATCTATAAATTTGGAAGAAAGCATTTTAGAAATATGATTCAAGAACAAAGTAAAACTGCTTTTCAAAATCTTTAAAAAATAAACATTTGATAAAGTTACCCGCTTTTACTGAAAAGTCTCAGACAATCCGTTTGCTTCTTTGGACGGTGCCGTTTCATTCGGGAATTGGGAAATGATGAAACTTATCGAGGTTTATTAAGTGTTTCTTTACGACTCGTTGTACAACTTATAACAAATGATAACAACAGCAGGAATTTTTCCCTCTCCCACTCAAAAATTCAGGTGAAGGCATATAGGTCGAGCAATTAACCTTTGCATTTTAAATATTGCAAAATTTTTGATAAAAGTAAATACAAATAAATTAAATAATTTGTGAGGGGATTAAATATATTTGTTTTTTTTTTAGTTAATTTATTTATTAATAAGCGAATTTTTAAAATTATAGTTTTTATAAGTCCATAAATAGCCTGCTTGCAAGTGCAACGGAACACGCGTTGACAAACTGACAATGCAAAAAAAAAAAACATAACAAAAACTGGTTAGCGGAACAGCACGCTTTTTTTTGTCTTTTGACTTGCGTTTACTTATGTGAAGTAGTTGAGGTTAACCACGCTAACATTGTTTATTAAACAAAACCAGTTATTTAAAAAAATATATATACGATCCCCATGTAATCCTCTCGGAACCAAAATTAAGAGTTTTTTTAACTATTGGTTTTTGATTAAATTCCTTAATTTTTACTTTTCTGTACGTAAAAAATTTGCCAAACATCTCCTATGAACATGCCTATGGTAATTTAAACAGACATTTAAAAAAAAATAAATTGAGCACTGAAAGTGCTCTCCGTCATGAGAGTGCGCAGTTAACTTGTTCTATTAAATAATTAGCAATTTAAACAATTTATGCTCTTTGCCCTATTCTCTATTACTTTAATAACCTCAATACGAATATTTCTAATTACGTTTAGGTCAATGTAAATTTTAACGTGCTGAACAACATTGGTAGTGGCACGGTAGCGGCTTAGTACTTTTTGCACTTTCTCTTTTCGTTTCGACCTGCAGTGCATTTACATTTGTCAACACAGACTATTATTTTATGTTTGGCTACGTCATTCTGGCTGGCTGAAACAAAAGCGATTCCAGAGAATAAAGTATGAAAAGCTCTGGCAACATTCAGACAGTGCTCTGCCTCTTCCACAGTGCTTTTACAGGCGCCAAAAAGAAGGGAAATCGAAGTAAAAAGCCCAGTACTAACGTCGACGAAAACCGCGAACTAACAATAGGATCGGACTTAACACTTTTCGTCTGGTCTGGTCTTTATCGCGGTGATGAGCTAAAGAAATACCAGGAAATACCATATTTAGCAAGATTTTCGATGAGCTCCGTTAGCCGCGGCCCAAAGAATAAGGAATTCGACTTCTGGCTGTGTTCGTGCAGAAGCCGCGTGAAATTCCAAATTTAGAAAGGAAAAGTAGTCGGGTGCCTCGACTATCAGATACCGGTTACTCAGCTTAAGAGAGCAAAAGGGAACTGGAGACATATAAGCAGCAAAGTCATATGTCGGAGGCACACAGATTTAAGCGTTTGCCATTTGTGGGCGAGGCAAATTTTTTTAAAGTCAATCGATAGGTATTTATGAGGCTAATATATTTCAGTATAAACAATTTTTCAAGCATAAAAACTGCGGCCGTCACAGTGGCGGCTTGTGGGCATTAAAGTGTGTAACGAACCGCTACACTTATAAAAACTCTAGGCCAGATGTTACCTCGAGATGCCAGCGCACGCGACAAGTTATTCTCCGGCTCTGGCTCTTCGGCTATGGGTGTGATGGTCTTGCCGACATCTCGGAATGCTTATTCCTAATAAAATTCCGATGTTCGCGTGCCTCACCAATTTAACCGGTATGGGGAACAACATACACATCATGTTGCTGCACCTTTCTTATATACTTCCTATCCGACTGATCTGCCCCTCTCGCCTCCCTCGATGTTCTGAAGGTCTTGGTCATGCCCACCCTACCAATGGTCGCTCTTGCCCTCATCGCTTAACAGCCTGAGCGACACCTTTTTTCTTTTTAAGTGCACTCCTTCATTGCAGGTCAACGCCAGCCGCGGCCAACACTAATAACTCTTAGCACATTATAAACATTTTAATTACAGTATAATACAAACATAACTTATTCTAAGATAGACGATAAAAAATCTCATGCGAATAGACGACAATTTAAAAATTACAAGATTAAAGACTTTTGGGACTAAACTGATGAGCGATTTCGCAAATCCCCTTGGTGGACTTTGCCTAAATTATTAATGGTATGATTTTCTTGTCGTGCTTGCTAATATTGGGGTTTCTTCATGGACATTTCAAATCCAAATTTTAAGTAAAATTAGTCAGACAAATTTTGTCGACTGGCCAATTTAACAAAACTCAAAACGAACGAAGAGCTTGGAATCCACGCGATCGAGCTTTCTTTCGCTCATGTTTTCCCGGTTCGTTCAGATGTTGTCGTAAATTTTTTCTCTACTTCATGCTCATTCGGCCATCCCTTCTGATCATTCCTTCTTAAGTCTCACCCTCCAATTTATTACATTTCCTTCCTACTTTCTTTTATGTAATGAATATATGAAAATTTGGACTCACCACTGTTTCAAATCCATCGACGAAAGCGCTTTCTTCGGGATGATGCTGAGAGCTGTGAAAGGGGGAAAGAAAATGCAAAAAAAGAAGAGGGGAAAGGGAGACACTCAAACCGACACAGCAAAAAAATGTAAAAAAAATTACTTTCGGGGCTGGCTGAAACTTCGATCGCGGCTTCAACGCATGCTTACTTTTTCTTCTCTTTTTTTCTTAGCTAGCTGCCTAAGGCACTATTACACCCACATATTCACAAGCACCAACACAAAAAAAAAACTATGCTTACACTTAAATTTGCTTAAACTATGTTCTAGCCGCTAACTAACTCGCGGGCAGCTACTACAGGCTTTCACCGACGCGTGCGGCGGGTGCAAAAAAAACGTTTACTTTCGCGTAAATTGATCTTTTTCTCTAAATTCTTCTTTTCGCGACGGAGCGTAACGAAGGCGACTGGCGTGATCCGATCCGTGTAGGAGACTGAAAGCTCCCGCTTTTGCGAAGCCCCGCCTCTCTTTACCCACGCAAACGATAGCGGCTGCTTTTACGGCTCAATTTAAACTTTGCTGTCGTAGGTTGGGATTTTGTAACTTCTAAAACCGTGGATATCTAAATTAGAACTCTCTTCTCCTTTTTCTTGCTCAAACACATGGCCGGTACCGCCTAGGGTTATGGGGTCAGACGCAGCTGGTATAATTTGGGTCAGGTTAGGTCGAAAATGTATATATAAAATTAATGCTTGATTTCCAATGCTGCTGCCGCCGCCTTTTCCGCTTGGGCGCCGAATTTCTCGCTTTCGTTTGGCACCAAGATCCACATCCGTTTCTTTTCCACTCCTTCCCCAGCGCCTTCTCGGGGACTTTCCGAATCGCCTTCCGCCGACCGCCTACAATAATTTCCCCGGCTGAACTCAATTTTCTAAACATTCCCTTTTCTATCAAAACTCACCAGTCTAGGCGCGATCCAACCGAAAATTGAACAAGTAACAAAAATTCCCTCTTGAGTCACTCGCGAACTGACTTGAGTTGACTGCGTCTATACGCTGCCGCTGCCGAAAAGGAAAAGAAAGCATCCGCCGCTGCCGACCCGCCGGTAACCTCGCTCGTGGGGCATGGTGAATTTCTAGGGCCGCTTGACATTTGCCGCTGTTATTCTCCTAGACCCACCAGCTACCTATAAACCCTTTCTAGGCCTGTCACAGGTGGCGCCACCGCTGGGTTTTATCGGACCCACAGATGGAGCTACCAAACCATCTAGCATTTTAGACAAACGTTTCAAAAATACCCAGCTCAAGAGAGTCTTCTCTAGAAAACGCCAACGTTTTATCTTCCAGCAAATTGAGGGCTCTTAACAGCTTGTATGTGGCCCCAGACGATATGAAATGCTGTCCGAACACCATATAATATGGGGACGTCCCTAAGCTTGAGTGAAAAGCTGATCTCAGGGCGCAGCATATACTACTTAGCTGCTCATCCCAATCCTTCTGATCACTTCGCACGTAGGATCGAATGGCGGCTATCACGGAGCGATTTACCCGCTCTGAGGCATTTGACTGAGGAGAGTAAACTCGAAGTCCTCTGTTTTTCCTTCGTACTGTACTGGTGTCTTTAAACGACCTATCACATTTTGCCTTTGCCCATCAGCTGTGTTCACTGTACTTGCACCCCTCTTGAACGGAACTCGACCTTTAATTGTTTGCTCGGCCAACTTTCCGCCTATAGCGCTTATGGATGCCCCCGTATCTAACAGTCCTATTACAACTCTGTCAAGCAAACGAACCTCTGCATAGGGCCGTCTGTCCAAGCTCTTATAGCGGATTGCGTATATGTCCTTCGCTGACTGCCAATACCCTTTGATCATTTTTGCATTTCGAGAAGGTTTCTTATAAGGTCTAATTTTAGTATTTGGAAATTCCGTGTTCCTTATGAGTTGCGGCCAGAAAACTGGTGGCTTTCCCTCAACCCCTGGTCCACAATCGTTTAATGCTGATTGACAACGGAATTCGCTGGTTTGTTGCGAAGAACACACGGCTGTTGTCGAGGACGTGAGTTCAGCTCCGCGTTTTTTGACACTTCGGACAGGTATGTTTGTAGGTGTTTGGAATACCGCATCATAGCAGAATATTTTCCGCCTCGCCTTACAATCATGATAGCGGTGTTCCTCTTGCCTGCAATTCCAGCACACGAGACCTATAGCATCCACCTCTACTACCTGGTCAGGATCCGAAAGCTTCGAAGCTTCATCTGATAGATACCCCTGCACCAACTCCGACACCTGTTTCCGAAAGGGAACTGGCTTCTGATAACCGTAGGTACGCTTCACGTCTTCAAGAAAACCTTCCCTGCGACGGCAAATATCGCGAAGCTTTTGAACAGAATCGATGGTAACATTCAGCAACTCATGCCTTATTTCCGGTCGCAAATTCCGTCGAAGAGTTTCAATCAGGTCCTTTTCTGCCATCGGTACTTCCAGACAGTCGGTGATCTGCACAATGGCGTCGTAGAAAGCGTCAAAGTTTTTTTTTTCTTTCTGCTTCCGGTCTCGGAACTGCTTGCGTAAAGCTTCCGTCAGCAAACCCCACCTAGAGCTGTCTGAGACCTTGTGGAATCGCCAATAATATTCGCGAGCTTTTCCTTCAAAGAGAACACTGGTATTTCCACAGAGCAAGTCAAATCGCGAGTTCAGAGCTTGGCGTGTTAGCGCCTCCACACGATATAAGAATTTATCTACAATTAACCCGTCCTGATCACCATTAAAACGCAACTTCCAACTGCTTATAATTTGCCCGACTTTGTCGGGACGACTCCCCAAATCAGAGCTTGAAAAGGCTGAGATGGGCCGGTCTGGAATATCAATATCTCCTATCTCTGACGAAACTCTAAAATTATGGCTGGATTCGGCTGGCCTGAGCGGATCTTGCATCTGCGCAGCTACATTAGTTTGGATCATCGCCCCCATCCGTTCGGTTAGCTAAGTTAATAGGTCATTCTGCATTGCCTTTAATTGCTGCGCAACAATATTGGCGATCACCTCAGCTTCAGTGCCACTAGTTGGCTGTTTCTCATTAGAACTGGATGGAGCTTTCGGCTTGGCACCTTCTCCCTTGGATTTGCAACCAGGACAACTGCCCTTGGCCTTGATGAGATTGTCAATACAATCTTTGTGGAATTCGTGGCCGCATTTTGCCCGTCCCACTTGGTCTGCTGACAACGGCCTGTCGCAAAGCGCGCATTTGGGCGATCCTGAAGCCTCAGACTCCATTACTGCGTAGGAAAATAATGACTAATTTTCGTTTGAACAACTCGAATATATCCAGCCTACGACTAACAACAGACAACCAGAAACCCGCAAAAAAATATATAAAAGAATTTGACACCCGATTTCGTATAAATACAATCAAAAATAAATCAAATAAAGGTAATTGTTTAAGAACTTATTCACGTTCCATCTACCAGATCGCGGAGGGCTCTTTGATCCCCCCAAGCTCGAATTAACGGACCGCTTGAATTTTAAAATGGGGCTCCAAATGTTTAATAAATTAGATGGATTATAACTAGTAAATTAGATAACTTATAATTAATAATATAAGAATTATAAATTGTATACAAAAATAAATAGATAAAATCAATTCAAACAACTCAACAAAATCTCAATATCAACAGTCTGACCAGCAAGCTTAGCTGATTGCTTGCAATAATAATGCACTTTTATACAACCAAAAGGTTTCGATCAGCACAAAAAGGGAAAATAAAAACACAGCGCTTTGTCTCGCCTATCGGCGACAACAAAAACAAACAATGTCCGCCGTGGTCAGATTGTAACGCGAAGCTTTTCGCTCTCTGCTATCCAAGCGACAGATTATTACACTCTGAGATAAATGTCGGACATATGCCTCTTGTCTCTATCCGTGGCCTGAGGTTTATATAAAAACATTTTTACTCAGTAATTCCTTTGCGAATATTTGACAAATGGATATGTGCAACTTGTGGGATTTTTCTTCGCGAGCCTTTGGTGATGCCTGTCATCCGTGGTCAAGTGTCCCGCTTTTCGTAAGCAAGTCCACTTGCATGTCCTATGCGTCTGACTTGCACCGCCTCGAGCTGCGACGTGTAGAGTATACACAAATAGGTTTGCTTCGGCTAAAAAAACTGTCGGCAGTGGTCGGCTTGGTGATGATCATCCGTTTTCCTAGCTTCCGAACACCTTTAAAGTCGAAACTGATATCCTAACGACTGGAGCAACCTTAGCTAAGTACATATATGTAAACACACCTATATGCCAGCCCACCCCTTGGTCCTTAGTACTCTCAGCAAAACGAATGTATGTGTGTGTGTAAGTCACATTAAAAATGTGGCCCCACACGTTGGGCGCCAATCATAATTTTATTAATTATTCTTTTATTAATTATAACTGTAACGAACCGCTACACTTATGAAAACTCTAGGCCAGATGTTACCTCGAGATGCCAGCGCACGCGACAAGTTATTCTCCGGCTCTGGCTCTTCGGCTATGGGTGTGATGGTCTTGCCGACATCTCGGAATGCCTATTCCTAATAAAATTCCGATGTTCGCGTGCCTCACCAATTTAACCGGTATGGAGAACAACATACACATTATGTTGCTGGACCTTTCTTATATACTTCCTATCCAACTGATCTGCCCCTCTCGCCTCCCTCGATGTTCTGGAGGTCTTGGTCATGCCCACCCTACCAATGGTCGCTCTTGCCCTCATCGCTTAACAGCCTGAGCGACACCTTTTTTCTTTTTAAGTGCACTCCTTCATTGCAGGTCAACGCCAGCCGCGGCCAACACTAATAACTCTTAGCACATTATAAACATTTTAATTACAGTATAATACAAACATAACTTATTCTAGGATAGACGATAAAAAATCTCATGCGAATAGACGACAATTTAAAAATTACAAGATTAAAGACTTTTGGGATTAAACTGATGAGCGATTTCGCAAATCCCCTTGGTGGACTTTGCCTAAATTATTAATGGTATGATTTTCTTGTCGTGCTTGCTAATATTGGGGTTTCTTCATGGACATTTCAAATCCAAATTTTAAGTAAAATTAGTCAGACAAATTTTGTCGACTGGCCAATTTAACAAAACTCAAAACGAACGAAGAGCTTGGAATCCACGCGATCGAGCTTTCTTTCGCTCATGTTTTCCCGGTTCGCTCAGATGTTGTCGTAAATTTTTTCTCTACTTCATGCTCATTCGGCCATCCCTTCTGATCATTCCGTCTTAAGTCTCACCCTCCAATTTATTACATTTCCTTCCTACTCCCTTTCTTTTATGTAATGAATATATGAAAATTTGGACTCACCACTGTTTCAAATCCATCGACGAAAGCGCTTTCTTCGGGATAATGCTGAGAGCTGTGAAAGGGGGAAAGAAAATGCAAAAAAAGAAGAGGGGAAAGGGAGACACTCAAACCGACACAGCAAAAAAAATGTAAAAAAAATTACTTTCGGGGCTGGCTGAAACTTCGATCGCGGCTTCAACGCATGCTTGCTTTTTCTTCTCTTTTTTTCTTAGCTAGCTGCCTAAGGCACTATTACACCCACATATTCACAAGCACCAACACAAAAAAAAACTATGCTTACACTAAAATTTGCTTAAACTATGTTCTAGCCGCCAACTAACTCGCGGGCAGCTACTACAGGCTTTCACCGACGCGTGCGGCGGGTGCAAAAAAAACGTTTACTTTCGCGTAAATTGATCTTTTTCTCTAAATTCTTCTTTTCGCGACGGAGCGCAACGAAGGCGACTGACGTGATCCGATCCGTGTAGGAGACTGAAAGCTCCCGCTTTTGCGAAGCCCCGCCTCTCTTTACCCACGCAAACGATAGCGGCTGCTTTTACGGCTCAATTTAAACTTTGCTGTCCTAGGTCGGGATTTTGTAACTTCTAAAACCGTGGATATCTAAATTGGAACTCTCTTCTTCTTTTTCTTGCTCAAACACACGGCCGGTACCGCCTAGGGTTATGGGGTCAGACGCAGCTGGTATAATTTGGGTCAGGTTAGGTCGAAAATGTATATATAAAATTAATGCTTGATTTCCAATGCTGCTGCCGCCGCCTTTTCCGCTTGGGCGCCGAATTTCTCGCTTTCGTTTGGCACCAAGATCCACATCCGTTTCTTTTCCTCTCCTTCCCCAGCGCCTTCTCGGGGACTTTCCGAATCGCCTTCCGCCGACCGCCTACAATAATTTCCCCGGCTGAACTCAATTTTCTAAACATTCCCTTTTCTATCAAAACTCACCAGTCTAGGCGCGATCCAACCGAAAATTGAACAAGTAACAAAAATTCCCTCTTGAGTCACTCGCGAACTGACTTGAGTTGACTGCGTCTATACGCTGCCGCTGCCGAAAAGGAAAAGAAAGCATCCGCCGCTGCCGACCCGCCGGTAACCTCGCTCGTGGGGCATGGTGAATTTCTAGGGCCGCTTGACATTTGCCGCTGTTATTCTCCTAGACCCACCAGCTACCTATAAACCCTTTCTAGGCCTGTCACAGGTGGCGCCACCGCTGGGTTTTATCGGACCCACAGATGGAGCTACCAAACCATCTAGCATTTTAGACAAACGTTTCAAGTGGGCGTAGTTATTTCAGTTGAATAGTGTTTTCTAGCTTAAAAGCAGCAGGCGCTATAATAGTCCTCGAATTAGGGGCGTTGGAGTGGGTCGTATCGCCCTGCTGAAATAAACTTGCGGCGCGCAGTTAGCTCAGGAATATACATTCCAAGTCCCACTTCTCTAGATAGACTCACTTTCCGAGGTAGACGGATATTGCTAGATCTACTCGTCTTGTGATTCTAATCAAGAAACGCTTTCTTCTGCCTGATACATAATTTTCGACGAATCTTCAATAAAATTTTACCAAAGGCATTGGAGCAATAAGATGCGTAAGGGCATACGATTTTGTTGCTCTCTTGAAATGTTATTCAAAAACCAGCCGCTCTCTTGTGCACTTGGGAATAAAACAGAGCTTGGGTACGCGCAAGCAGTAGTATTTTTAATGACATACATATAGCCCAAGACTGTAGCTTTAGTAGTTACTGGTGTACAAAATTAAGCTATTTAAAGCTTTTTGGTCGACAATTGAAAAATGTTTAATGAAAAATTCTTCCTTTTTTTGCGTATTCCTCCGATTTCGACAGTGAGGAGTCATTCGATGCGTATTTTAAATGAGAATACAACTACAATAACACTTGTTCCACTCTTTCTTAAAATCTAATCGATTTTCGAAAAGACTTGGTATTTAATTCTTTTTTTTTTTTGCAATACCCTTTGATTGATGATTGGTCGTAACAATCGGACGATTACAATAGATTTTAATTTTTTCGTGTATATATAGTCTGTAATAATCATTCAAAAATTTTGTTATGTTCCCCTATTTAAAATTTCCCCTATTTATCAAAATCGGTTCTAATGATTTCGGGCTAAGTTTTAAAATTTAGGGTGTATGTTCCACATAAGAAACTTGAATACTATTTATATTATGAAAGTAGATGAATTATATGATTGATTTGATACGATATTTTTTATTATTACATTCGAGGTGTGTTCAAAAAGTAAGGTGACTTTTCAAATTTCGCGGGCAACATATTTTCGATTATCGATTTGTTTGTTTTGTTATGTTGGTACACTCTTCCCTAACATCTGTACCAAGTTTCAATTGAATACCCTTTTTTGTTTAGTTGTGAGAGGCGTAAAGGTAACAAGTTGTTTTGCGTGCTCAGCGATTTTTTGCTATCGAAAAATATGGATCAAAGGATTTGCAAACTTATTTGTCAAATTTTATCGTTCCACGTAATCATCCGTTGGATACGACAATACTTCATTCTACCCGTACCCTCCTCTTCACTCTACCTCTATTTTTATACCACTAATTAGTGAGGATTACGTTTCCCAAACCTTCAAACAGTCAAGCTGCCTTCCTCTTCGAGCCCTGATCTTGTACCGAGCTGTGTTATAAATACATGTGCTGATGCGTTGTTCAAACCATTATCTAAACTTTTTAGATATCCCTTCTAGACTTTTCTTTCCCTCAAGTTTGGAAGGAGGTTTTTTATCATTCCACTTTATAAGAAGGGGAGTAATCGAATATACCGTGATATTGCAAAACTGAGTGCGATTCTCTAATTACCGCTTAGCTGCAGCACCGCCTTATAAAACGAACGTCTTCGAATCTCCTGGAATTTACTTCAAACTGATGTAATTTTTAAAGACTTCAGCTTTCGTCTCCGCGAACCATCGGTTATTATTGAAAAAACTGAATCTTATAGGATTTTCAATCACGTTGATTAAGTGGATTTCAACATATTTATCGAACACGACTCAGAGAGTAGCTTTTAAAAGCTCATTCTCTAACCTTGTCCATGTAGTTCTTTCCTCTCAAACTCTGATGTACGCTAAAGATGTAAAACTTAGCATGCCGTTAACGAACAGCGATTCCCAAGCCCTTCTGCAAGCCGATCTGAAGAATATGCATTTTTGGTGCATCCAGAATTTGCTGTTCTCAAACCACTCTAAAATTAGCTTTATGTCCTTTTATCGGAAGAATCTAAAAGCATAAATTCAGCTACAGACCTTGGATTTTATTCACCCACAACATAAATTTCACGGATCGCATTGGCATCAACGTTTGTCAAACGTTGGTCAAAGGAATTTGATGATACATTTGGTTGGTTCGTCCAACCCCGGAACATTGCTCGTGTATTTGGTCACCTCAATATGCAAAGTATCAGGACCTTATCGAATCGGTACCCGGGCAAACTGCGGCTACTGAACCTGCCCTCCCTCAAGGATTGTTAAACCTGCCACGGCGTAATGTTTCTTTACAAACTAATCACTGGACTTGTAAATTCAAGCTACCTTCTCGGTCAAATACAGTTCTCCATCCTTGTAAGGTCAAGTCGTCACTTTCGGGATTAGGTCCCTTAAATATTTGTAAAATGAATTTTGAATTACATGATATATTTCGCTTTGTGTGTTCGCAATATACTTTTTAATATTCATCAATCTGAATGTAACAAACATCCTACCCACCTGTCTTTGCCACCGCCCACTTAATGTAAGACGAGTACGTTGTTTATAATGGCAGATATTTGCTGACTTTAATTAAATAAATAAATTAAATAAATAAATGATGTGAATACAACCTTTTAAATTTTAACTGCCTTAGACGCAACGTAATGACATTTTATAAATGTACTCCAACGTCTATCAGTTATTTTATTAAAAATGGGCCACTTAACCGAATATATTGAGTTAACGATTTAGATGTTCTTCTTGACCCAAAACTTAAATATGTCTGCCACCTAGTGTCCACTGTTAACAAAGCCATGAGTATTTTTGAGTTTAAAAAGCGTTGGTCAAAAGAATTTGATGACCCTTACTCAACCAAATTATTATGTACCTCCCTTGCCCGTCCTATTGTGGAATATTGCTCGTTGGTTTGGAGTACACAATATCAAGTGCACATTGACCGTATTGAGTAGGTTCAAAAAAAAATTCCTCTAAGGCTCCTTCCTACCAAAGTAGATTACTATTGTTTAATTTACTTACACTTGTAAATCATCAGCATGACTTGTAAGCCGCCTAACTTTCAATGTTCCTATTAGACTAAGACGAAATTTGTATACCCTAAATTTCTATGTAATAACTACAAAACCTTTATCATTTAATTTGGGTTTCAACTTCTATCCCGGTATTAAAAACTAATACTTTAACTCATATGCTTTATTCTTAGTTGTACCCATTACTTTCATTTGTGTCCTGTCTTTATTTGTTTTATGTATCTTCGTCACGAACTTGCATTTTTTCCGAAGTGATAACAGGGCCCCAACAACAAGCACGTGCTTGGTGTGGTTGGGCCACCTGTTTGTACTGCTCGAAGTGCATCAACGTCCATCATATCTTCGCAGCAACGCAACAAAGAAGAGGACTCGCACATTTTTGCGGTCTTTTTAATTGCATTAAAACACTTTTGCTTTCGGAAATAACTGCTATAAAAAATCCGGCTGCTGAGACTGGTAAGGCTGTAATCTATAAATTTGGAAGAAAGCATTTTAGAAATATGATTCAAGAACAAAGTAAAACTGCTTTTCAAAATCTTTAAAAAATAAGCATTTGATAAAGTTACCCGTTTTTACTGAAAAGTCTCAGACAATCCGTTTGCTTCTTTGGACGGTGCCGTTTCATTCGGGAATTGGGAAATGATGAAACTTATCGAGGTTTATTAAGTGTTTCTTTACGACTCGTTGTGCAACTTATAACAAATGATAACAACAGCAGGAATTTTTCCCTCTCCCACTCACGACTTGTCTCCGTCTTCCCTGAAAAATTTAGGTGAAGGCATATAGGTCGAGCAATTAACCTGCATTTTAAATATTGCAAAATTTTTGATAAAAGTAAATACAAATAAATTAAATAATTTGTGAGGGGACTAAATATATTTGTTTTTTTTAGTTAATTAATTTATTAATAAGCGAATTTTTAAAATTATAATTTTTATAAGTCCATAAATAGCCTGCTTGCCAGTGCAACGGAACACGCGTTGACAAAATGACAATGCAAAAAAAAAAAACAACAAAAACTGGTTAGCGGAACAGCACGCTTTTTTTTGTCTTTTGACTTGAGTTTACTTATGTGAAGTAGTTGAGGTTAACCACGCTAACATTGTTTATTAAACAAAACCAGTTATTTAAAAAAATATATATACGATCCCCATGTAATCCTCTCGGAACCAAAATTAAGAGTTTTTTTAACTATTGGTTTTTGATTAAATTCCTTAATTTTTACTTTTCTGTACGTAAAAAATTTGCCAACATCTCCTATGAACATGCCTATGGTAATTTAAACAGTCATTTAAAAAAAAATAAATTGAGCACTGAAAGTGCTCTCCGTCATGAGAGTGCGCAGTTAACTTGTTCTATTAAATAATTAGCAATTTAAACAATTTATGCTCTTTGCCCTATTCTCTATTACTTTAATAACCTCAATACGAATTTCTATTATATTTCTAATTACGTTTAGGTCAATGTAAATTTTAACGTGCTGAACAACATTGGTAGTGGCACGGTAGCGGCTTAGTACTTTTTGCACTTTCTCTTTTCGTTTCGACCTGCAGTGCATTTACATTTGTCAACACAATATAGAAAATTGAAGCTAAATTTAAGTTTAGCATATATACATAAATATTAATGTTTTTAGACTATTTTATGTTTGGCTACGTCATTCTGGCTGGCTGAAACAAAAGCGATTCCAGAGAATAAAGTATGAAAAGCTCTGGCAACATTCAGACAGTGCTCTGCCTCTTCCACAGTGCTTTTGCAGGCGCCAAAAAGAAGGGAAATCGAAGTAAAAAGCCCAGTACTAACGTCGACGAAAACCGCGAACTAACAATAGGATCGGAATTAACGCTTTTCGTATGGTCTGGACTTTTTATCGCGGTGATGAGCTAAAGAAATACCAGGAAAAATACCATATTTAGCAAGATTTTCGATGAGCTCCGTTAGCCGCAGCCCAAAGAATAAGGAATTCGACTTCTGGCTGTGTTCGTGCAGAAGCCGCGTGAAATTCCAAATTTAGAAAGGAAAAGTAGTCGGGTGCCTCGACTATCAGATACCGGTTACTCAGCTTAAGAGAGCAAAAGGGAACTGGAGACATATAAGCAGCAAAGTCATATGTCGGAGGCACACAGATTTAAGCGTTTGCCATTTGTGGGCGAGGCAAATTTTTTTAAAGTCAATCGATAGGTATTTATGAGACTAATATATTTCAGTATAAACAATTTTTCAAGCATAAAAACTGCGGCCGTCACAGTGGCGGCTTGTGGGCATTAAAGTGGGCGTAGTTATTTCAGTTAAATAGTGTTTTCTAGCTTAAAAGCTGCAGGCGCTATAATAGTTCTCGAATTAGGGGCGTTGGAGTGGGTCGTATCGCCCTGCTGAAATAAACTTGCGGAGCGCAGTTAGCTCAGGAATATACATTCCAAGTCCCACTTCTCTAGATAGACTCACTTTCCGAGGTAGACGGATAGCTAGATCTACTCGTCTTGTGATTCTAATCAAGAAACGCTTTCTTCTGCCTGTTACATAATTTTCGACGAATCTTGAATAAAATTTGTTCCTTGAAATATTCTTCCTTTTTTTGCGTATTCCTCCGATTTCGACAGTGAGGAGTCATTCGACGCGTATTTTAAATGAGAATACAATTACAATAAAACTTTTTCCACTCTTTCTTAAAATCTAATCGATTTTCTTAAAGACTTGGTATTTAATTCTTTTTTTTCTGCAATACCCTTTGATTGATGATTGGTCGTAACAATCGGGCGATTACAATAGATTTTAATTTTTTCGTGTATATATAGTCTGTATATATGTCATAATCATTCAAAAAGTTTTTTATGTTCCCCTATTTAAAATTTTGTTCCCCTATTTATCAAAATCGGTTCTAATGATTTCGGGCCAAGTTTTAAAGTTTTTTTTATTACATTCGAGGTGTGTTCAAAAGGTAAGGTGACTTTTCAAATTTCGCGGGCAACATATTTTCGATTATCGATTTTTTTTGTTTTGCTATGTTGGTACACTCTTCCCTAACATCTGTACCAAGTTTCAATTGAATCCCCTTTTTTATTTAGTTGTGAGAGGCGTAAAGCCAGTTGTTTTGCGTGCTCAGCGAAAAATATGGATCAAAGGATTTGCATCAAATTTTGTGTAAAAAATAAAATTAAGTGCTCCGAAAGACTTGAAATGTTGACAGTGGCATACGGTGAAACTGTTCTGAGTAAAAAAAAATGTTTACATGTGGTACAAACTCTTCCAAGATGGCCGGCAAGATGCCAATGATGAGCCTCGCTCTGGACGCCCAAGCACGTCAACAACTGATGAAAACGTTCAAGCAGTGAAGAAAATTGTTTTGGAAAATCGTCCAATCACTATCAGAGAAGTTGCTGAAGATGTCGGTATATCGCTTGGCTCGTGCCATGAAATTTTTTCAAACGGTTTGGGCATGAGTCGTGTGTCAGCGAAGTTTGTTCTAAAATTGCTGAATTTTGACCAAAAGAACCGTCGCATGAACATCGCTCAAAGAGCTTTTGGATGACGTCAACGACGACCCAGATTTACTCAAAAGGGTCATAACTGGTGACGAATCATGGGTATATGGTTATGATATCGAAACCAAAGCCCAATCGTCACAATTGAAGAGCCCAGTTGAGCCAAGACCGAAAAAATCACGCCAAGTTCGATCAAATGTCAATGTTTTGATCACTGTATTCTTCGATTACCATGGCGTGGTAATCAGGAGTTCTTACCATATGGTCGTACGGTCAATAAACAGTATTATCTGGAAGTTATGCGCCGTTTGCGAGAAGCAATACAAAAGAAACGTCCAGAATTGTGGAAAAACAATTCATGACTTTTGCATCACGATAATGCCCCTGCTCATTCATCTTTGCTTGTGAGAGATTTTTTGGCCAAAAACAACACCACAATAATGCCTCACCTAGGTGCGATTGTCACTAGATTTATAACTTGTTCAGGGCTGTTTTTTTTTTTTTGATATGGTAGTCGCCTTTTCACACCATTCTTGTCCGCTTAGTCACTACGTGGACTGCCGTCTACAGTGATAAATAATACAAATAAAATATAAGAAAACAAGGATGAAAGCTAGGCAGTCGACTATAGCTATCAGATTCCCGTTACTCAGCTTAGGGGAGTAAAAGGTAAATGGAGATATAAAAGCAGCAAAGCGATATTTCAGTGCGCTTCCTAACGGCTATTTCAGTAGATGTTATTTGGGCGGCAGACAGATTTGAGCGATTAAGCCGTTTGTGGGCGTTAGAGTGGGAGTATAGACTTGCGCTGCGCAGGTAGCCCAGAAATCTGCATGCCAGGTTTGGCTGTTCTAGTTTCCAAGATCTCAGCGTTCATACGGACAGACGGACATGGCTAGATCGACTCGGCTAGTTATCCTGATCAAGAATATAAGTATATATTTTATGGGGACGGAACCCCTTCCTTCTACCCCTTACATACTTTCCGACGAATCTAGTATACCCTTTTACTCTACGAGTAACGGATATAATAAGGTAGTAAGCAATAAATAGAAATCTTTGGGGAACATGGAAATGTTTTAATCGGGGGTGTCCCAGTAATCCATTCCAACCAAATTTCCTCCGAAAAGCAACCTACAAATGCTTGCCAAGAATACACCTTTATTTAGGACAACACTAATGAAATCTATGAACTATCTGCATACTTTAATTTTTTATATTTACTTCGCGTTATATTTAAAAAATAGGCATTATACATATCAACTGTTTTGAAAAAATTAGCTTAAAACCCATATGCAAACAGTCCAGGCTGACAGTGGTACCAATTTGCTCGAACTTTAAAATACCCAATTTCGGAGTAGTTATTGAAATGTTTTGTTAACGTATTATTTATGGTATGGCACTTAGTATTATAGTAAAAATCAAAAATTAAAAGATTTCAAGTCGACTCGAAGTTGGTATAAATATATGACCCCATTAGAATTGTAATGGCCTTCTCGTGGTGTTGCGAGGAGTTGAAATACTCCCCACAAATCCAAGCATCAATTACAACAAATGGCCGGCCGCTTGCAAGATACTGGGTGAATTCGTGTAGTAACAGCGCCGAAGAGCGGTTGGAGGGAAAGAGAGTTTGGAGACCAAGGTTGGGAAAAAACCATTAAGGTCAGTCAAAGCGAATATGCGTTTTACAATTTGCTGCTTCTATATCCATATCCCTCTTTTGCCTCCTTTACCTAAAAAACAGTTATCTGATCATTTTCGTTAGTTAGTAATTTAAGGCATCCTTCGCGGATGCTTCTTATCTGCGACTTCTGAGTTCACGCCGTAAGTCATATTAAAAAAAGATACTTTTATTAGTACAACGTAACCAACATCCGGGAGGATGGGGTGCGAACTCATACTCAGCATCATTTTCCCTGTTGTGGTGTTACTTCTTTTGGATTAAGTCCCGCAATACTAGGTGACCCTCCGCAGCATGAATTAAGCTTACTTTAAACACAATATTACTGAAATTTGCGCGCTGAAAAACAGCACATACGTAAAGCGTTTTGCCTCTCGCGGTTTTCGTACTAGGCTAAAATTTGCAAATTAGCCATCCATATTAAACGGACTTTGACAGACACTTTTTGCGATACTTACGAGTTGTGTTCAAAAAGTAAGGTGACTTTGTATTTTCAAGACAAACTATTAATTTTTTTATCAATATTAATGTTGTCCCCTTCAAAGTAATCCCCCTCAAATACAATACACTTATGCCAACGGTTTTTCCAATCCTCAAAGCACTTCCCATAAGCACTGTTTGGTATAGCCTTGAGCTCTTCCCGCGATGCAGTCTTTATCTCTTCAATCGTTGCAAATCTCCGTCCTTTCATAGGTCTCTTTAGCTTTGGGAACAAGATAAAGTCACATGGGCCAAATCCGGTGAATATGGTGGCTGAGGCATTATTGTGGTGTTGTTTTTGGCCAAAAAATTTCTTACAAGCAAAGATGAGTGAGCAGGGGCATTATCGTGATGCAAAAGTCATGAATTGTTTTTCCACAATTCTGGACGTTTCTTTTGTATTTCTTCTCGCAAACGGCGCATAACTTCCAGATAATACTGTTTATTGACCGTACGACCATATGGTAAGAACTCCTGATTACCACGCCATGGTAATCGAAGAATACAGTGATCAAAACATTGACATTTGATCGAACTTGGCGTGATTATTTCGGTCTTGGCTCACCTGGGCTCTTCCATTGTGACGATTGGGCTTTGGTTTCGATATCATAACCATATACCCATGATTCGTCACCAGCTATGACCCTTTTGAGTAAATCTGGGTCGTCGTTGACGTCATCCAAAAACTCTTGAGCGATGTTCATGCGACGGTCAAAATTCAGCAATTTTAGAACAAACTTCGCTGACACACGACTCATGCCAAAACGTTTGAAAAAATTTCATGGCACGAGCCAAGCGATATACCGACATCTTCAGCAACTTCTCTGATAGTGATTGGACGATTTTCCAAAACAATTTTCTTCACTGCTTGAACGTTTTCATCAGTTGTTGACGTGCTTGGGCGTCCAGAGCGAGGCTCATCATTGGCATCTTGCCGGCCATCTTGGAAGAGTTTGTACCACTTGTAAAAATTTTTTTTACTCAGAACAGTTTCACCGTATGCCACTGTCAACATTTCAAGTGTTTCGGAGCACTTAATTTTATTTTTTACACAAAATTTGATGCAAATCCTTTGATTCATATTTTTCGATAGCAAAAAATCGCTGAGCACGCAAAACAACTTGTTACCTTTACGCCTCTCACACCTAAATAAAAAAAAGGGGATTCAATTGAAACTTGGTACAGATGTTAGGGAAGAGTGTACCAACATAGCAAAACAAAAAAAATCGATAATCGAAAATATGTTGCCCGCGAAATTTGAAAAGTCACCTTACTTTTTGAACACACCTCGTATAGCGTATTCCCACAGAAATCCGTCCACCAAAGATCATAAAATACCATGGTGCGTACACAAAAGTAAGAAAATTTACAAGGCCGGCTTTATTTTTGCAGAGCAAGACTTACTCGTATGGGAATCTTTTTTAAGAGCTCAATTGTTTTGCCTTCTTCTCTAAAAGATATATTGTTCCATTTTAATTTGTTTCTGTTTTTGTTGCACTTAAAATTTTATTTTTCATTTTGTTACAAAATTAACTGCTCTTATAGATATATTCTATATATGAATTTATATATCTGAATACATTAAGCAATTCCATTTGAATCAATATGTGATGTGTACTCGACCTGACTATTTTTCATTGAATTTTAAGGAACATGCTTCGATAAATAAATTAGAAAATCCCCAAAAAAATATTTGTCTGGTGAGTCCTGCCAGTTACAATGTTTGTAAAGCTAAGCTTTAATAAATGTATCCAACATAATCATATTAAGCAAATACCACTCACCTTGTTTATCAATCTACGATGAAAAATCGCTTTCTCTATTCATGTTTTCAATACCTTGATGTTTATTTTACAAACATTGAAAAATATATTTTAAGAGGCAATTAATTTTCAGATTTTGCTGAACAATTCGTCCTGTGGCGGTTACTCATCTTGTCGTCTTTATTATCTATGCACCATCTTTTCCGTGCCATCTGCAGTGCTATTCAGATTCCTTCCCTTGGAGGAGTTAGAGCCGGGATGGAACGGACTTGTACCGCTGATACGGCAGGATATGGCTTCTCCACCTGTCCTTTAGCGGGAGCATTTTTCCTCCGCTCTGTAGAAGCCAGCACTTTTTGATAATATTGTCTTCAGCACTTCTACAACTCTGTATTCTGTGGATTTACACTGCGTGGTATTCCTTCTTGTGGGTCAAGTTCCAAAAGAATGGCCAACGTCTTGGCTTCATTTTTAATCTGTACTGACCTTCTGAAGATTTATGTTTTGTGTTTTTCCTTCCATTTATAACGTTTGGTTTCCACAAGTCTTATCCACGAATATAGCCAAAAATATAATTTCTTATTCGTTAGGACGCCGAAAGTTTACCGTGTATTGATTATCAGGTGACCAAAATTTAACAATTAAGTTATTTAAAAGTTTAGGGAATACCCCTTTTTAAACCCTTGCAGAGAGTATAATGATTTCAGTCAGAAGTTTGCAACGCAGTGAAGGAGACGTTTCCGACCCAATAAAATTTATATTTTCTTGATCAGCGTCACAAGACAAGTCGATATAGCCATGTCCGTCTGTCCGTCCGTTTCTACGTGAACTAGTCTCTCAGTTTTAAAGCTATCGGACTGAAACTTTCCCAAAAGTTTTCTTTCTATTGCAGGTAGTATATAAGTCGGACCCAGCCGGACCGGACAACTATATCTTATAGTTCCCATAGGAACTATCCGGGAAATTAAGAAATTATATTTTTCGTGTTTTTCAACATATATTTCTAAGATTGGATATAACATTTTTAAATTATTTCAGAATTTCGAATTAAATTTTAGCAAAATCGTACGACTATATCATATAGCTGTCATAGGAACAATCGGAAAATTAGTAGGAAAACCTGAAATAAAAATTATATCTTCGGTGTTTTTTAACTTATAACCTGCTACGCTTGGAAATAACATTTTTTATTTGGTTTTGAATTTCGAGTTAAATTTTATCAAAATCGGACGACTATATGATATAGCTGTCATAGGAAAGATTGGATAATTAATGGGAAATAATGTGAAACAAATTATAACTTTGGGGCTTTTTACATATTATCTTATAATATTGGGAATACACATTTTTATATTTTTAAAAATTTCGAATTCAATTTAATAAAATGATTATTTTTTATAACTGCAAGGGTATACAAACTACGGCTTGCCGAAGTTAACTTACTTTCTTGTTTAAATATATTTTTAGCAAGGAAGAACGCTGAAGTCGAGTGCCTCGACTATCAGATACCCTCTACTCAGCTTATGAGAGCAAAATGTAAATGGAGATATAAAAGCAGCACAGAAATATCGTAAAGCGCCACCAACCGCCGATTTTGATCCATGTTATGTGGGTGGCGGACAGTTTTAGTAGTTCGGGGCGTTAGAGGGCGTGGCAAACATTTTTTAGGTCAATCGATTGGTATTGCTGACACAAATACGTTTTAGCAAAAGAATTCATTTTAGCATGACAATTGTGGACACATTTATGTTTGGGTCAATCGATGGGTTTGACGCGACAAATACATATTAGGTGAAATTATTTTCGATCATAAAAACTGTCGGAAAGGCTTCCATTTACGTGTTACATATTTTCTGACGAACCTATGATAAATTTTTAATCTACTAGTATAAAAATATCGATGTTCAAAAATATTGAAACTACAGTAAAAAAATATTAATTTCGAAAATATCGATACATAACAATTTTTATATTTTGCACATCCCTACTTTGGAAAAACAGTTTCTGCGTGCACATGCCGAAGCACCTCTAGTGTTCATATTACAAATGGATTTCTCGTCCAGTTTGGCCGACAAACTGCCCTCCAAAAGGGTCAGTAGCAACTCACTTGATAGCAACTCCAAGAGCAGTTCGCTAGGCTCTAAGTATGATGGCGGGGAGAACGGCGTTTTGCGGGACACGCCCTTTGTTTACCTGGTCGGTGAGGAGGATCAGGACCACAAAAATGACGTGACCTACGTCTGTCCCTACCGCGGTCCCGTGTTTGGGGCTCTGACCATCACCAACTACCGATTGTTCTTCCGGTCGCTTCCTATGCGGGAACAGGAGCCACCCTTGGTCGTTGATGTCCCCTTGGGCGTGATCGCTCGCGTGGAGAAGATTGGTGGTGCTACATCGCGGGGCGAAAACTCTTATGGCATTGAGATCTTTTGTAAAGACATGCGTAACCTGCGCTTTGCCCACAAGCAGCAGAATCACTCTCGCAGGTCAGTCTTTGAGAAATTGCAAGCAAATGCTTTTCCGCTTTCGTACAGTGGTCGCCTCTTCGCCTTCGCCCATGCAGCGGGAAACACGCTGAATGGACATGGTGGTTGCGATGGATGGGCGGTGTATGAACCTCTGGCGGAGCTCCGGCGCTTGGGTGTTCCCAATGAAATGTGGCGGGCTACCAGGCTAAATGAGACCTACACCATCTGCGACAGCTATCCGGCCGTGTGGGCTGTGCCTAAGGCGGCATCCGATGATTTTCTTAGGCGCGTGGCTACATTTCGCTCGCGTTGCCGCCTACCGGTGTTGTCCTGGATGAACCCCAGGACCCAGGCAACCATAACGCGGTGCTCCCAGCCCCTGGTGGGCGTGAGTGGCAAGCGAAATTCTGACGATGAGACGTACCTTAGTTTTATCATGGAGGCAAACGCCCAGTCGGACAAGTTGACAATCATGGACGCGCGGCCAAGCGCCAATGCGATCGCCAACAAGGCTAAGGGCGGAGGCTACGAGTCTGAGGACGCTTACAAGAACGTAGAAATAAATTTCCTAGACATCCACAACATCCACGTGATGCGGGAAAGCCTGCGCAAGGTTAAGGAGGCTTGTTTTCCCACAACCGATGATTCCAAGTGGCAGACGGCTATCGACAACACTCTGTGGTTGAAGCACATCAGGTGCATCCTAGCCGGAGCGGTCAGAATCGTGGATAAGGTGGAGACCATGAGCACCTCTGTTGTGGTGCACTGCTCTGACGGCTGGGATCGTACAGCACAGCTGACGGCTCTTTCCATGCTGTTGCTTGACCCTTATTATCGTACTGTGCGCGGCTTCGAGGTGCTCATCGAGAAGGAATGGATGTCCTTTGGCCACAAGTTTCAGCAACGGATTGGACACGGCGACAACAAGCATTCCGATGCAGACAGGTCACCAGTCTTCCTGCAATTCATCGACAGCGTGTGGCAGGTTATCCATCAGTTTAACAATGCTTTTGAGTTTAATGAGCATTTCTTGATTTCTATTGTGGATCACTTGTACTCCTGCCGCTTCGGTACCTTCCTTTGCAACACGGAGGCCGAGCGCGTGACCGAAGGTGACGCCCATGGTCAATTGCCTGTGCAAAAAAAAATCATTCCCTTATACATTTCAGATTTAAAGCATAGAACAACATCCCTGTGGACACACATAAATTCCTCGCTGGATCAATACTTAAATCCATTATTTCCCTCATTCACGCAGGGGGCTGAGCTGGTGCTGCGCCCCATCGCTAGCGTGCGGTCGGTCCGCCTGTGGAAGGGGCTATACTGTCGCTGGAATCCTGGTCTATGCGCCCCGCAGCATGGTTGCCAGCGAACGCGCGAGCTGCTCTCCAAGCAGGACCAGCTCTTCAAACTCGTCAGCGAGCTGCGTCTAAAGTCCAACAGCAGTAGCAATAGCATGCAAACAACTACGCGATTGGCCTCACCTCTGCACTAATAGTGTTTCAGTATTTGTTTTATTTCACAGCATAAGTATTGTAAACTGTGGAGTAATTTATAAACTAAAGTGTAAAAGGGTTTACTAGATTCGTTGACATTTTTTAAGATTTTGAAAAAGTATCTATCTTCATGCCCAAAATGTTTAGAATCAGACCATCCCTTAAAAAGTTATCAGAAAATGAATCGCCACTAGGTTGTGCTTTTGGAGATGTAGGGATGTGCAATTGTTGCTTTCTTATTTCATACCATATACTGAGTTACCATACTTGGTTTTCCCTAAACTGTTGAATTCTTAAAAGTTCAACAAAAAGTTTCAGCGATCGAACTACCGATTCTAAATGGTCGAATTTCGTGTTTTCAAATACCTTTGGACAGATACCAAATTTTAAATGAACAAATTTTTTTTAAATACGTTAAAATAAAATAAAAACTTTATATTCGATTTCTACTACGAACGCATTATGCAGCAAGTAGCGCTTTTTACTATCTTTGGTGCTTTTTAACACAAAATCTTGGATGTACTTTAAACATAAACATCAAAGCACAACATACTACACCTATGGTAGCACTTTAACATTATTTAAAAAAAAAGCACTTTAAAAAAAACAAATATCAAATCGATCGCGGCTCACAATTCAAACAGCCTGGTGCTCTCTACTAATAACTCAAACAGAATGCACTACTCTTTTTGTTTTCTCTTCGCTGTTGGCACGTGCTACTGCAGCAATGTATAACCTTATTACTCCTTAGGTGAAAAATACAAAAGGAATTTTAAAAAAATGCTAATATAAAAATTTGTAAATATTTATGTAAATACGGACCAAATTTGGTAACACTCCCCCGAAATTCTCGGAAAAATTATTCCAATGGACTGCGATTTCTTAAGAATTTACGTGCAAAAAGAACTGGCGGTCAGTCTTGGTTCTCTTGTAATTGAATTTCATATTTACCGGCTTTGCTATAAAAAACAGTGGTTTTTCTCATATAATTGATCAATGTAATTATAATTTAATGAGCTGCCATAAAATAAAATTTTTTATCAAGTCGTCAAGCACCCTGGCACTGTTTACTGGATATTCCCGATATCGTGTTAATGATGGTTCCGCTAAAAAAAATTATTATATTATTAGCGTGAACACTTCCGGGAGGATGGACATGTAGGGAGCGAATTCAAACTGGTCATGCGATATTTTTTCCTGTGGATAAAGTCCCACAACAATGCTCAAGATTTTCTTGAATTCCTAAAAGCGTCTTTTGTCTTTTTTTCTTGCATTTAAAAAATTTTTGGTTTCCACACCGAAATGGACATTTTGCTGGGAGTGTCTGCGCAAGGAGAGTAAATTCTTGGACGGATTTTGGATAAATACTCCAATGGGGAGCCATTGGACCATACCACCGCCAGCTACTTTGCAGGTAATAAGAAGCTGGAGGACGCGCTGTCTTCTGTGCTGCTAAGGGACAGTTGAAGGAGCAATCAGTAGACATAGCGGGGATGCCAGGCGCCTTTCTGCAGTACCAGTGGTACAACTCCTATTCCAACCTCCAACTTCCCGGAGGCCCATGTTGGCATATTAGGAATCGAAACTGGCTCGGATATTATTAGCTATTATCATAAGTAAAGAAAATTCTTTGAGCATTCTATTATATGTGTATGTATGTCTTTGTGCAGCAGAAGAGACCATGCATTACGGGTGAACTTTAAAATCTTCGGTCACAATAAATTAGATTTTTCGACTGGTGAAACTCTTAGCCCGACTTAATGCACAGAAAGCAATACCACAATAGGTCGACCAGTGGGACTTTGGGCAGGCCACTCGGTAAGGGACAGCTGGAGGAGCCATGAAATAGCCATGTCTTTCCATCCGTCCGTCTGCCTCGTAAACTATAAAATCTATAAATTTCCTAAATTGGCATGCCTGAGATTCTTGCGCAGTGCATGTTTGATTTAGCAAGGTACCATGCCGAAAACTGTGGCTTCTAAATTTTTAAAACTAAAATAATGTATTGTATTAATTAAAATCTATTGATTGATATCAAAGATATAGAATTGGGATTTTAGATTTAGATTATTTCTCTATTATTATTACGGAAAATTACTACGCCCACTTAAAAAAAAGTTTGTCACGCTCACTCCAGCGCCCACACTCTTAACAGTCATAACGCAAATATAAATAAAGTATTGAAATCGCGGGTAGATGCCGCTTTTTAATCTTGCTTTGGTCCTTTTTTATCAACATCTTTTTTTGCTTCCTTAGGTATCAGGTATCTGATAGCTAAGATAGTTTAGAGCTCTCGCTCCACTGTAGGCTGGCTGACCATTTTTTGTGACCAAAACATTTCTTACATTTGAAAGTCGTTAATAGTAAGATCTAGTGAAGACATAGTCTCCCCAAATTTGCCTTTATTATAGAAAGATTAGCTTATAGAAACAACGCCGAGCATTAAGTCGGAGGGGTGCATTTGACTGACCAGACTCAGGCTAATAAAGTCAAAATAAATTGCAAATCGGAAACTTTCTGGTAGCCCATGACCAGAAGAACGGCTATGATCGACCTACTGGTAACCATACCCCGGGAGCTGGCAAGTAAAACAGCCGGTCGTTGACTCCCAAGATAGCGGATATCGTGAAATAGAAATCCTAGATGGAACAATCTAGTTTATCCCATCCGAACAGGCATCCAAGTAAAATATCATTATACAAAATATAATATATAGTATAAAAGACCTTAGACGATTAAAAGAGAAATGAAAATCTATTCTGGTGTCTTGCTGACGGAAGCCGCCAGCTCCGAGGTAAGGCGACTTTCCCAGTGGCAGTGGGCCACAGAGTCCTCTGCCACCAGGATCAGCTACAATATCGAACAGCCCTTGGGAAGGACACAAATAATTCAAAAGAATTTTATGTGTCGGACTACCGCCGGCATTATAATCAATGAAGGAGGTGAGAATCCACCAAAAGGACGACATCCGACATACTGGGATGTTTGTGGTACTCGTGATCCTTATGCTCCTGAATATTGTTCAGCTGTAGGAATCATCCGATCAGAGGCCAATACTATACTTCAAAAGCTAGGCTAAGGTGAACTTATCATAACAAAAGGCCAATAGCCTCATATAATACAACCAGAAAGCTTTGGAAGCACTCAAAAATGCATTCAAATACATTTAAATCAAGTGAATCAATAGTGCGGACTTGAATCATTAGCGAGGACGATTCCCTCCATCAGCCATTACCGACGTCGCGTGCCGTAGGCATACATAAATATATAAATTTCGTGTTTAAGTGAATTGCTATACTTCAGGGCAGCAGTATTTTTGGTGCACGTATATTTATATATATGTATCTGATATAATATATTGCAATTCCCAGGATCCGAAGCGTAGAGATCTCATCGCACATGATTGTCGCAACCCAGTTCATTTCTTAAAACATATACATATATATTCCCTGCAAGCATTTTCTATCGCGGAATACACTTCTAAGTGACTTCTAGAAGATGAAAACTATCGTCCGCGATATCGCATTGGGATCGCGGAAGTCACTCCCGTCGGGAAGAAATGTGCCACTTCGGCGACACTTCGAGAAGTCACTTCGGCGACTCTTCTTGAAGTGTCGCCGAAGTAACTTCTGGACGTGTCTCCGAAGTGACTCCGAGAAGTGCCGCCGAAGTGGCACGATCCGAATGCGATATCGCCGAAGGCACTTCTGGATGTAACTTAAAAGTGACTTAACAGACGCGTATAGAATATACCAGAAGGGCCTTTCCTCATTGGGAATCTTGGAAATCTTGAATAAAAAAAACTTGTTTTTACATGTTAGGCAATATTTTGCATTTATTTTTTCCATTATGTCTTTGAGCGTTTGTAGACCGGTCCTTGATATATCGGAAACGCTGCTTAATAATATTATTTATGCTCAGCTCCGTTCACTTGAGAAATTTAATAATAACCATTTCTAAAATAAACAAAAGCAAAATTTCATTTATATTTAAAATAAAAATAAATTTGTTGGAATTACCTTTTATAATCAGGTGGAGAATCTTTTAATGCTTATTTCACTGCAATCGAGCCAGATAATGTAAAAATATCTTGAAGTAATCGTACAGCTTCACGTAAATTCGCACTGTTCGTTGAGTTGAACATTTTAATGTGTTATACAATTTTAAAAATTCCGAAAAACAAAGCAACACACAAATTTTATACAAAACTGGACTGATCACAAGCAAAGTGCGAAATAAACTGTCGCTCTGTCGAAAAACAACAGCGTAGGTAAAAAGGGAGAGGAATTTTCGGAAATAAAGGGTAACGGCACTTATCTTGTCCTCTTTTTTCCCAGTAACTTGTTTTTCTATGGTCTAACTATCGTCCAGAAGTGTCTCAGAAGTTACTTCTTCGAGATCGCGACCCTTTTTGTTTTTGTAAAATCTTCTAACTATCGTCCAGAAGTGTCTCAGAAGTTACTTCTTTGCGATCGAAATGTGTGCTATCGCCTTTCTATCGATCAGAAGTGACTTAGAAGTGTACTATTGTCTTTCTATCTTCCAGAAATTACTTAGAAGTTACTTCTGGACGAATGACGATAGACTTATCGCCCTTTTGCTTGCAGGGTATACTCATTTGGTGTATGGCCTGTGCCCTACAAGAGAAACGTGCCAGGGAAATCATTTCGGAAATTCTCAATTTTTTCAACGAGTTTCAATACTTTTCTATTGATCTATCACTCGAAACAATCGGACGATTCCTTTAAATTTTCAATTCTTCGTGTATATATAGTAGTCGTCTTCGAACACCCTCCAGGTGCGCTTAGTCACTACGTGGGCTGATTATCGCAACCTTCTTTTTCCCAAGACTTTGTTTTTGTAAAATGCGTACTATCGTCTAACTATCGTCCAGAAGTGTCTCAATAGACACTTCTTCGCGATCAAAATGTGCGCTATCGCCTTTCTATCTTCCAGAAGTGACTTAGAAGTTACTTCTACACGATATATGTTTATTTTGTTTTTTGTAAAATGTGTACTATGTGTTCTATCTTCCAGAAGTGACTTAGAAGTGACTTGTGGACGATAGGCGATAGAATTATCGCCTTTTTGCTTGCAGGGTTAATATTCGTGCAGTGCCCAACAGTTTTATAGACTCTTACTAACTTTTCGACCGACGTTTACAGTCGTGAATAGTCAGCGTTTTGCTGATGTGTGCATCTTTACCGGTGGTAAATTCGATACTCACCGCTAATAAAATAATTGTCAAATAGATTTAAAACATATGCTTTAGCCTACACTATATTGCTTGTCCCAATCACTGTGGACGGCAGTCCATGTAGTGACGAAGCGCAGCAAAAGGGTGTCCGAAGGCGACTACTATATACAACCCTAAACTGTCCGGTGTCCGAAGGCGACTACTATATACAACCCTAGTCAAAATTATTTTCACAACACACAATTATTTGCACATTCCAACTTCCTTTACTTGTTATTCTTGTTGTTGTTGAACAATTTCCCTGAAATAAATGTTATAGCGTAGCTTGATCTATTCTTAAGCGACTCAAAAAGAAAGGCGAAAAAAAGCGGTTCATAGGACAAAGCTAAAAGAAACAGAAAAAAAGCTTATCAGTTGTCAGAAGTATTTGCACATGTTTTCGGTGCGTCAAAATTATTTTCACATTGCAAGTTCGTCATTAGTATTTGGTTTGCAGCGACAAGTGGCGGTTCGTTTTCTCTAATAAATTCAATTCTGTGAAAATTCAATTAAAATAATTATTTATCTTTTAGATTTATCTAAACAAAATGCCTAAAACAAGAGAATCAGCAGCTGAAATCGCTAAAATGTTTACTACTTAGTAAAAAAGCGAGACACAACTGGCACTTTAAAAAATAAGAAAAGATCAGGACGAAAACCTATGTTGGACCAAAGACAATGCAGGCACTTACTAGGAGTTGTAGCGAGCAATCCAAGTGCAAGTCCATTGAAAATTGCCCAAGAATCAAAAAATATAATTGGTAAACAAATAAATGATTCTACAATTCGTCGCAGGTTAAAAGAAGCTGATTTTAATACATATGTTGTCCGCAAAGTGATTGACATCACACCAACCAACCGAACAAATCGCCTCCAATTTGCATTGGAATATATTAAGAAACCTCTTGACTTTTGGTTTAATGTTTTATGGACGGATGAGGCTGCATATCAGTTCCAGGGGTCCTACAGCCATCATTTGATGCATTTGAAGAAAAACCAAAAGCGGTTCTTCCTTGGCCACCGCAAAGCCCAGACCTAAATAGTATCGAAAACGTTTGGGCTATCCAGAAAGCTATTTTGATATGTTTGTTTAATTTAAAAATAAAAACTTCTGATATAAAAAAAAACCTCTTAACGAGGTAAAAAAACAATCAAAAGCTGTGATATCAACTTTTGTGATGAAAAAATCTGTTGTACGACTAAATAAATACATTTTCTTATTTTTATTTTTTTACATTCGGCACGGTTTATGAAAATTGTACAGCTAAACAAAAGCATATTAAGTAACGGGTATAAATATACACTTTATTATTATGGCATTGGCACATTTTTTTGTGGGAGTAGCACCCCGCTGAAACAAAATTTGCGCTGGGCGGGAAGCCCAGGTATCTGCATGACTAGTCCGACTGTGCTAGCTTGTATAGTTCCGAGATCTCAGATGAAATTTTTTTGACAGTTTTGGCTGGTTGGTGGGCGTTAGAGTAAGCGTGGCACATTTTTTTGGTCAATCTATAGGTTTGAGGCGACAAATACATTTCTGTTAAAATTTTTTTTCTATCATAGATTTTTGCGCTATAGATTTTCGCGGATTGTGGGCGTTAGAGTAGGCGTGGAACCCCTCTGAAACGAACTTGCGTTGAATAGAAAGCTCAGGAATCTGCATGCCGAGTCTGACTGTTGCTCATATAGTTTTCGAGATTTCAGCGTTCAAACGGACGGACGGACAGGCGGACATGGTTAGGTTGACTCGCTAGTGCTAAGTGCTGATCATGAATATATAAATATAAATATACATACGAGGTGTGCTCAAAAAGTAAGGTGACTTTTAAAATTTCGCGGGCAACATATTTTTGATTACCGATTTTTTTGTTTTTTTTATATTGGTACACTCTTTCCTAACATCTGTACCAAGTTTCAATTGAATCCCCTTTTTTGTTTAGTTGTGAGAGGCGTAAAGGTAACCAATTGTTTTGCGTGCTCATCGATTTTTTGCTATCAAAAATGGATCAAAGGATTTGCATCAAATTTTGTGTAAAACATAAAATTAAGTGCTCCGAAACACTTGAAATGTTGACGTCAACGACGACCCAGATTTACTCAAAAGGGTCATAACTGGTGACGAATCATGGGTATATGGTTATGATATCGAAACCAAAGCTCAATCGTCACAATGGAAGAGTGGAGGTGAGCCAAGACCGAAAAAAGCACGCCAAGTTCGATCAAATGTCAAAGTTTTGATCACTGTATTCTTCGATTACCATGGCGTGGTAATCAGGAGTTCTTACTATATGGTAGTACGGTCAATAAACAGTATTATCTGGAAGTTATGCGCCGTTTGCGAGAAGCAATACGAAAGTAACGTCCAGAATTGTGGAAAAACAATTCATGACTTTTGCATCACGATAATGCCCCTGCTCACTCATCTTTGCTTGTAAGAAATTTTTTGGCCAAAAACAACACCACAATAATGCCTCAGCCACCATATTCACCGGATTTGGCCCATGTGACTTTATCTTGTTCCCAAAGCTAAAGAGACCTATGAAAGGACGGAGATTTGCAACGATTGAAGAGTAAAGACTGCATCGCGGGAAGAGCTCAAGGCTATACCGAACAGTGCTTATGGGAAGTGCTTTGAGGATTGGAAAAACCGTTGGCATAAGTGTATTGTGTCTGAGGGGGATTACTTTGAAGGGGACAACATTAATATTAATAAATAAATTAATAGTTTTTCTTGAAAATACAAAGTCACCTTACTTTTTGAACACACCTCGTATACTCTTTATTATTACGTTTTAGTTTTATATTCAGTTTTTTTTACCTATTTTTTATGACACAAATTGTAAAAAGGCTACGCCCTTTTCACAACCAATGTTCCTCTGCTTAATTTTAAATATTATAATCAAAATCAAAAAACCGTTCCCATTTACTTAGTTTCTACATTCCCTGTTCTGAAAAGTGCTGGTAAATATTTTAACACATTTTGTCTCCATATTATTATTTTAAAGAAGACTACTATTCCTGGTATAATTTGTATACTCTTGCAGAGGGTATAATAATTTCAGTTAGAAGTTTGCAATGCAGTGAAGGAGACGTTTCCGACCCCATAAAGTATATATATTCTTGATCAGCGTCACTAGACAAGTCGATCTAACCATGTCCGTCTGTCCGTCCGTTTCTACGCAAACTAGTCTCTCAGTTTTAAAGCTATCGTGCTGAGACTTTCCCAAAAGTCTTCTTTCTATTGCAGGTAGTATATAAGTCGGAACCAGCCGGATCGGACAATTATATCTTAAGGCTCCCATAGGGACTGTCGGAACACAAAATTTAAAAAAAAAATGATATCTTCGGTGTTTTTTAGCATATAACCTTCTAAGCTTGGAAACAACATTTTTTTATTAGTTCTGAATTTCGAATCAAGTTTTATCAAAATCGGACGACTATATATAGCTGCCATATGAACAATCGGAAAATGAGTAGTAAAATAATATGAAAAAATTATATCTTCGGTGTTTTTTAACATATAACCTTCTTAGCTTGGAAAGAACATTTTTCAATTAGTTCTGAATTTTGAATTAAATTTTATCAAAATCGGACGACTATATCATATAGCTGTCATAGGAACGATCGGAAAATTGGTGGGAAAATAAAATTTAACAAATTGTAGCATTGGTGCTTTTTGACATATAACCTTCTTAGCTTGGAAATTATTCAGAAAATAATATGAAAAAATTATTTACTAAAGTTGATTATTTCTTATAACTGCAAGGATATATAAACTTCGGCTTGCCGAAACTAACTTCCTTTCTTGTTTTTTTGTTTTTGTAGTATCACTGAAGTCAGAAACAATCATTAAAAATTTTACATGGTGTTACTAACGTTGATTATATCTTATAACTGCAACGGTATACAAACTTGCCGAAGTTAACTTCCTTTCTTGTGTTTTGCATATTATGTATATCGATCAGTTGAGTTTTGTATACTTATTTTCTGTTGATTTAAACATTTTAAATACACTCAAGTAAATTTGTTATTGGTTAATTAAAATTAGTTTTTCCATTTTAAGAAAAGCATATTATTATATGTGTTGTTAAATAAAATTAAAATTTGAATTAAAAACCTTCTTTATTTTGTTAAAAATGTATACCTAAAATTACACTCTCGACTCGGCTACTGGTCATGATCAAGAAAATATTTACTTAATGGGGTCAAAAACGTTTCCTGCCAATAGTTTCCGACAAACCATCTACATCATTTTACTCTATAAGTAACGGGTATAATTAGATCTATTTTACTGTGGATTTTGTCTAAATAAGGCTTGTTTGCTTCGTTCCTATTTTTTTTTTTAATTTTTACGATATTAAAATTTGTATATTAAATCAATGAATAAAATATTTAATTTAAATTTAATATTCATATTAAAGTTAATCAATACCGTAATAGATGAAAACTAAGTGAAAACATTAAAAGTTAATTTCATTTCTTGACAAAAAATATTTACAGTAAATAAAGATAAAACCATATAATAATATATATATATATATATATATAAGTAGTTTATCCGTTTCAAGCTATCAAAATAAAACATTTCTAAAAGCCTTTCTCTATCGGGTTGAAGAACTGTACCCTTTGGATGTTATAGGATCGTGTTTGTAACACGTTTTGTTTATGCCCTCGCAGAAGGTACAATGAATATATTCAGAACCTAGTGAAGGAGACCTTTCCAACCTAATCAAGTAAATACATATTTTCAATTAATTCCTTGCAAAAGTTAAAATGATATAGCAATTTTTATTTGAGTTGTTTTTTTTGAGTTGCCTAAGAAATATATCAAATTTCATCCCCAATTCGAGTTAAAGTAGGGACGCAGGATAGGACTAATGATAACGGTTTTACCGATACAGAACATGGCTGCATTATTTTTAGCAAAACAACGAAATTTCTTACGATCTTTTGTATTAATAGCAGTTTTAATTCAGCTATCGGTATTAAACACGGGTGCTTTTCTCATATTTTCAATAGAAGTAATTACTTTTTAATGAGTTCATATAAAAATAATTAATTAATAAACTGAGTTCCTATAAAACTAATTATGAGAAATGTTATGATTAATGTTAAATATGAAATCAAAACATCGTGTGAGTACAAATTGAAAAAATGTAACTAGTCATGCAAAATTTTACTTGTGACTCGTTCCTTTTTTTATTGCGAAATTTTACTCGTGACTCGTATTATTTTTATTTTTAACCGATACTCGTAGACTAAAAGGGTTATACTAGATTCGTCGAAAAGTATGTAACTCCTAGAAGGAAGTATTTCCGACCTTATGATCAGGATCACTAGCCGAGTTGATCTAGCCATGTCCGCCTGTCCGTCTGTCTGTCCTAACGCCCACAAATCCCATATCTTTATGCAATGACGTCAGAGCTAGGCAATGAAAAGAGCTTGGGCCTAAAACCTCTGCCGCTCTCGACGTGAGCAGAGAAGTAAGCGCAGCGTAAAAGTGCCGAAATAAGCGGTATTCCTCTCTTTCTATGTCTTATAATCTGCCTACCCTCGGAGCACGGAGAGACAACCTTCGGACGGTCCTTTTTTTGCGTCTCTCCGTTATGTTCATAAGGAAACAAAAAGAAGAAGAAGACCTGTAAATTCGTAGAGTAACAAGGATGTAATAGGAAGCGATTCCGACCCCATAAAGCATAAATATTCTTGATCAGGATCACAAGCCGAGTCGAACTAACCATGTCCGTCTGTCCGTCCGTCCGTGAAAACGCTGAGATCTCTGAAACTGTAAGAGCTAGAACAGTCAAACTTGGCATGCAGGTTACTGGGCTTCCTACGGAGTGCCACGCCCACTTTAACGCCCACAATCCACGAAAATCTTTAGGGCCTTTTTGCTAAAACTCATTTGTCTCATTAAAACCCTTCTATTGGCCCACAAAGGACTACAACTCATAAAACTATCTGCCGCTCACATATCGAAAACTAAAATAGCCGGTAGGTTTCGCTTTACAATACTTCTTTTTTTTATTTTCTTCGTCAAGCTGATTAACGGGTATCTGGTCCCGCCACCCGAATTTGTCACCCGCAAATGGTTTTACACAGTTCGAAAGGGTAAATATACAAGTAAAACACATTTTTTTAAACACATGCCCTTATTTTTCAGGAGCGTTGGCCAGTGATTCGGCGGACCCGGACAAATGTTTTAAAAATACGATGATGTACGTAAAAAGCAAATTTACAAAAGAAAAAACTAGGCCAACTAACAATAACTGTAATTCAATAGAAAATACCAAAACCTAATTAAAATGAATTAAAAAGTAATTAGAAATAAATATTTTTATAGGTGAAAACTCATTTGAACTCACTTGGAACGTGTCACTTAAAGGTTGCAGACCATACAACAATTCTCGCTCTTTGCATTTCCTCTCTCTCCATTCTGAACTGGATACAGATAATGAACATCGATTAGCTAGTGTTGCAACCACTAGAATGCAGTGAAAGGACCAAAATTCGTACACGTAATATTGACGGGCAAAATCTTTACAACGCTGTATATTATTGAGTTTTCCCGTTAGCCTACGAGGGCAGTCCGACAAGTACTTAGCCTCACTGCCCGATGGCGTCACTATAGCAAGAGAGTATACGGCTACTGTCCGCGGTTTTTAGAAAAATGAGCAATATCGGTCTGTGTTTCGATTCTTGTTTTTCGAAGGGAAATCGCGCAGCGATTAAATTAAAGAGCGCTAGGATGCTGTGTACGGTGACCCTTCTCCCTCGATGGCGACCGTCAAAAATTGGCATAACGAGTTTCAACGTGGTCGTACGTCGGTTTTTGATGAGCCATGCCCAGGTGCCCCGAAAACGGATACCACGGAGGAAACCGTGACAAAAATCCACGATCTCGTATTGGCATACCGCTGATTGAAGATACGCGAGATACCTTAGACAGTAGGCATGTCAAAAGACCGCGTGGCTCATATTCTGCATGAAATTTTGGGCATGAGAAAGCTGTCGGTGCGATGGGTGCCGCGTTGTCTCACTCCGCAGTGTTTGACACTGTTTAAGAGCAATCCGAAGCAGTTTTTTGCGTTGTTTCGTGACCGTCGACGAATAAAGGATCCACTGGTACGCACCAGAGACCAAGGAGCAGTCAAAACAGTGGACTTCACCCGGCGAACCTGCTCCGAACAAGGCGAAGCCCGTCCCATCGGCCGGAAAGGTGATGAGCACCGTTTTTTGGGAATTACAAAGTGTGATCTACAATATACCTGGAGAGGGCAAAACGGTCACAGGACTGTACCGAATTATTAAGCCGAATACCGGCTCACACTTCCGCTCTCGCCAAGACCAAATTGGTCGGATTGGGCTACGAACTGCTACCCAATCCATCATATTCTCCAGATTTGGCTCCGTGTGACATATTTTTGTTATACCCTTGCAGAGGGTCAGAAGTTTGCAACGCAGTGAAGGAGACGTTTCCGACCCCATAAAGTATATATATTCTTGATCAGCGTCACAAGACGAGTCGATGTAGCCATGTCCGTCTGTCCGTCCGTTTCTACGCAAACTAGTCTCTCAGTTTTAAAGCTATCGTGCTGAAACTTTCCCAAAAGTCTTCTTTCTATTGCATGTAGTATATAAGTCGGAACCAGCCGGATCGGACAACTGTATCTTATAGCTTCCATAGGAACTATCCGGAAAAAAAATTATATCTTTTGTGTTTCTTAACATATACCTTTCTAAGCTTGGATATAACATTTTTAAATTAGTTCTAAATTTCGAATTAAATTTTATCGAAATCGGACGACTATATCATATAGCTCCCATTGGAACAATCCAAAAATTAGTGGTAAAATAATAATGAAAAATTATATCTTTCGTATTTTTTAACATATAACCTTATGAGCTTGAAAATAACATTTTTTAATTAGTTCTAAATTTCCGATAAATCGGACGACTATAACATATAGCTGTTCTAGGAACGATCCGAAAATTGGTGGAAGATAATATGAAACAAATTATAGCTTTGGGGCTTTTTGACAAATTATCTAATATTGGGAATATACATTTTTATACGTTTAAGAATTTCGAATTCAATTTATTAAAATTATTGATTATTTTTTATAGCTGCAAGGGTATACAAACTTTCTTGTTTTTAAACTTAAAAAAGTCACTCGCTGGACAGAAATTTGCGTCGAATGAGGAGGTGGTCGCCGCCACAAAAGTCTATTTTACAGACCTCGAGAAAACTTTTTTTCCATACGGGTTAAAGTAGTTGGAGCATCACTGGGTCAAGTGTATCAAGCTAAAAGAAGATTATGTTGAAAAAACATGAGGCTAAATACTTATCGGACCACCCTGGTATATCTAACTCTTATGGCAAGGCTTATGTTCCAAATACTATTTTTGCTAATTCATAAAGCATTGTGTCAATTTTGTATTTAAAAGCTAAGTAACGCTTATCTTATAGTCGATACTCTCGACAGAAACGGCCTCTTTTTTGTTTAATTTAGGCTTACACGATCAATTTAACATACATCATAATAATCTTCATATATATTTTTAGAATACCTCCGATTACGACTCAGTTGTTAATTAGGGCACTCTTTGTTTATATTCTCATATATATACACTTTAAAAAAAGGCGCATGAAACTATACCTCAATGGTGGTTTCGAAAAGGAAATTATTTAAATAAAAAAAAACAACTCTTAACGAGGTTAAAATCTTGTGACATGCTCACCTACACCAAAACAAAAGTTCTGATATTAAAAAATAAATTTTTTGGGTGTGAAGAATGTTCCCGGTAACCTGGTGCGTTTTTTAAAAGTCGTAGAGCTATAGTTACTTATAACGATTACAGGACCTTAAAATAGAGTTGTTGTATTTATTTGTGCATGTATTTATTTATTTATGTATATATTTCTTTATTTATATATGTATATATATATATAATTTTATTTATTTATTTTTAATTTTTTTTTGTTTACTAGTTTACTTATGTTTGAAAGACGTACATAGTATTTCGACATACTTTTCCAAGGACATGTATTAGTAGTTCATAAATTATGGGTGTATAAAATGTAGCTATTTATAGCTGTTTTCTCGACAAACCTGCTAGTTTTTCAAAAGTAGTAATGTTTTTTATATTGAGCTGTTAAACATCGTCCAAAATCTCTAAAATTCAAAACATAATTTCGGGACAAATGGACAAACTGACGAACAGAAGTCCCCAAAAATCTCGTGTGGCGTATTACTTTTGAACGAAACATCCGATTCTGACAGTTGAGGTGTCATTCTACGCGTGTTTAAGTAAGAAGTTGTATTCTAATATTTTTTTACTTCTACACTTTTTCTCCCAAAGCAAATCATTTTTTTTAAGTCTTGATATGAAATCTTTTTAGTTTTAGCAATTCCTTCCCAATGATGTACGAGTCGTAACTGCCGTCCACAGTGATAAATAAAAAGATACAAATTGTTGGAGTATTATTTAATGCATTAAAATGGGGGGAACCATGGATGGCTATGATCGTTCCTGGCCGTCACTAGAATCATAATACAGCATTGTGGCATCAATTATGTGTCCTTTATCGACCGCGCTCCACGCATAACATGATTATTTAGATTTTAGTAGAAAAGGGCTTTAGGAGTTATTTAAGACAACACAAATTAAATCTATAAACTATCTGCAAACTACAATGTTTATATTTACTTCGGGTTATATTAAGAAATAAGCGATTTATAAACCTATTGAAAAAATTAGATAAAAAAAACAGTCAGCAAACCGTCCGGCCTGACAGTTGTAACAATTTGTCCAAACTATAAAATACCAAAGCATTTGTAAGTTGATTTATTTTATCAAACCGTCTATTAAAATACAAGACATTTAGAAACCGTCAAAAGTGAGGTCTGTTACACCAAGATTTGCTTTTCGAGGAAAATTTGGTTGAAGAGATTTCTGTGTCACCCCCGATTATTTAAAAATAATATTTAATTATTATCGGATGTTGGAATATGACATTACTTTATATCGATAAGAATATCGTATAACCAAAAGTATTCTGCTCACTACTGGTAACACTAATATCGTTTTGGTTCCGATGAGCTGGTTCAGCTCTCACTTATTCCGCATAATTTTGAAGTGACAAGACGTGATCCAAGGAACTTAAAATATATATGTACATATCTAAAACTATACATAAAGTGTATTTAACTTGGTTTGTGAGTTGGTGGGAAGTGTATTGCGCTGAGCACATTACATGCTGTGGGAGGATCACAGGACGAATACAAGAGACAACACGTGATATCTGGATTCTGACGAAATAGTGTGACGCTTCCAGGAAATCACTCACACACATAAATAAATTGTATGTATTCTTATAGGTTATGGGCCCAGACCACGCCATAACTGCAGCTAAGTAAAAGTATCATTTTATTATATATATTAAACAAAAAATGGAGAAAACCAATAAACGAAATATAAGGCCATTTAATGGAGAAAAATAATAATTATAGACCAAGAAAAAAGAAGATTTGGTTGAATGGCAGAAAAAGGAGAAATGCGCAAAAAGCGTGATCATTGAGTACTTAAGTGACTCGTTTTTAGGTTTTGCTAAAATTGAAGATACTGCAAAGCAGGTTTTCCAAAATTAAGATTCAATCTATGAGAGGAAGAGTTTGGCCTCACAGTTGTCTACACGCAAGCAACTGCTATCTTTAAAACTTAGGAGCGATTCTCAGTTATTAAGCCATTTTAATTTGTTTGACGAACACATTGCCGAATTGTTAGCATCAGGTGCTAAAATTGAAGAAATGAACAATGTTTCGCATTTACTACTAACACTTCCATCTTTGTATGACGGCGTTATAACGGCAATAGAAACTTTAGCAGAAAACAATTTAAACTTGGCCTTTGTAAAAAATCGTCTGTTGGATCACGAGATCAAGCTAAAAAATAAAAAGGACTGTAAGCCTCAATTTTCTTATAAGAAAAGTAGCAAATTTGCAACAAATAGAGTTTCAAAGTTCCAGAAAAAATGTTTTCATTGCGGTAAGAGTGGTCACATTAAAAAAGATTGCTTTGCTCTAAAAAGGGAAAAGGAGAAACATGGAAATGGCAAACAGGCGCAGATGACATCCACACAAAGCCAAGGAAATCATAATGGGATCGCATTTATGATGAGACGCGCAAATAGCCAACTAAACATTGGGTTCTTATTGGGTTCTGGCGCATCAGACCATTTGGCCAACAATGAGAGTTTGTTTACAACTATCACTGAACTAGATGAACCTATTAAAAGTTCTGTTCCCAAGAACGATGTATTCATTTATGCAGTTAAGAAAGGAACAGTGAAGCTGTACACAGATTCAAATGAGAAAATTGAGCTTAAAGATGTCTTATACTGTCCTGCTATCCTTGAAAACTTGATCTCAGTTACCATTGTATTTCACCCAGGAGGTGTAACTGTTAAAAAAGGTAAAATAATTGTAATGAATGGAAGTATATTTGGAAATGTTCCATTTGTTAATTTCTTTTCTAATAAACTAGCTTGTATTGCAAATGCAGCTAAAAATAATAATTATAGTTTGTGGCATGAGAGGGTAGGTCATTTGAGTAAGAGAAAGTTTTTAGAAATTAAAACCAAAAATATGTTTGACGATATAGATTTGCTGGATAACATAAAACTAGAAAATGAATTATGTGAATCTTGTGTCAAGGGAAAGCAAGCGAGATTAAGTTTTAATAAATTTCAAAATAAGGACCACATAAATCGACCATTATTTGCTGTACATTCTGATGTGTATGGTCCAATAACCCTATCTACTGTTGATCATAAGAATTATTATTTAGTTTTTATTGATGAGTAATACGCATTATTGTGTAACTTACCTGTTGAGTTATAAGTCAGAAGTTTTTAGTGTATTTCAAGACTATGTAGCTAAAACGCATGCTTTGTTTAATTTAAATATTGTTAACCATTATATTGATAATGGTAGGGAGTATTTATCGAATGAAATGAAGGAGTTCTGTGTTCAAAAAGGCATTAGTTACCACTTGGCGGTTCCACATACTCCACAAAACAATAACGGTAAAAGCTCGAGCTTTAGTTATAGGGGGCAAGATTTAGAAAACTTTCTGGGGTGAAGCAGAGCTAACAGCCACCTACCTCATTAATAGAAGCCCAACTAGTGCATTACATGAATGCAGAAAACACCTTTTGAAATGTGGCACAGCAAAAAGCCGTGCCTGAAGTACTTAAGAGTTTTTGGTTCGACAGTATACGTTCTCAATAAAACGAGAAAAAGAAAATTTGATGACAAATCATGGAAAGGTATACTTGTCGGGTATGAACCAAATGGATATAAAGTATGGGATGTGGAGAATAACAAATTTGTTATTGCAAGAGATGTAGTGTTTGATGAATCAAGCAGGATAATGTCTAGAGCTGTGGATGTTGATTACAACATGGATTTTCCATTCTTTAAGAAAATATTGAACCTCCTTTTCAAGACTCTGGTCTTATTGAGAGTGAAACGGTTCAGAAAAACACTGATATGGTAGTATCAGATGTGCAGCCTGAAATTGAAAATGAAGTGGAAAATGCCGATCCAGAGATATCTGGTGTTTTATCTAAAGGTGAACCAAGTGACTCTAATACTCAAATTCGAAAAAGCAAAAAACAAAAAGAAAAGCCCAAATTGTCATATAGAGATATGATTAAAAATTGTGTTATGAATGCGCAAACTTTAACAGGTAGTGCTCCAATATCTTTTGATGAAATTAATAATAGGAGTGATTAAGAACAGTGGAGAGCAGCTATTGAAGATGAGCTTAATTCTCATGAAATTAACAAAACATGGTCACTGGTAGAAAGACCTGAAAACAAAAACATAGTCGATTGTAAATGGATATTTACAATAAAACAGAACGAGTTTGGTAGACCAGTAAAATATAAAGCCAGACTTGTAGAACGAGGATTTACACAGGAATATTTAATCGATTACGACGAAACATTTGCCCCTGTGGCTAGAATTGCAAGTTTCAGACTTATAATGTTTTTTTCAAACCAGTATAAGATATTGGTTTTAAAAATTCACCTGTAGATAGATGTATATATATTTTGGATAAAGGGACTATTTTAAAAAATATGTATGTTTTGTTATACGTAGATGACTTGGTTATTTGTGCAGAAAACATTTTAACAATGAATAAATTTAAGTCATATTTAATGAGCAAGTTTCAAATGACAGATTTAATGGAAATTAAGTATTTTATTGGTATTAAAATAGACACAAAAGAAATGAAAGTGGAATTAAGCCAATCAGCTTATATTAAAAATATTTTATTAAAATTTAACATGGAGCAATGTAATTCTGTAAATTCACCACTTCAAAGTAAACTGAACTTTAATTTATTAGACTCTGATGAAAGATGGGTGGAAGTCAATTGAGGAGAAGTACAACAGGATACTTTTTCAAGATGTTTAAAACAAACCTGATTTGTTGGAGTACTAGAAAACAGAATTCAGTGGCAGCATCATCAACCGAATCCGAATATATGGCATTGTTTGAGGCTGTAGGGGAAGCCCTATGGTTAAAATCTTTACTAGAAAGTTTGAACATAAATCTAAAGCAACCTATTACAATTTTTTTAAATATTCAGGGCTGTATTAGTATCGCCAACAACCCCTCTTGCCACAATTGTTCAAAACATATATACATCAAATATCATTTTTCACGTGAAAAAGTTGAAAATAAACTAATAAAACTTGAGTATATTTCTACAGATCATCAACTGGCGGATATATTAACAAAACAAAACAGCGTCTTGGCTTAACCGATTTATGGATGCAGACGACAATTTTTTTTTATACTTGCATAAAAGTTGAAGACATTATTTAATTTATCATTTTAAAGAATAATTTTTTGAAACTATGTTATTGAATTTAAAATCTGTTATATTCTCTAGTTATTAAGTTTGGAAACAGAAGATATTCCTAATTACTTTATAATTTTCAAATTTATAAGATTACTTCCGGAAATTGTCTTTAATTGTTTTGTTAATTTTGCATCACATCATTTTGTCATTTTGAATATTCATTTTTCTTTGTATTAATTTTAAGATTGACATAATTGGGTTTTACTGGGTTTCCCTAATTCAAGCAACAAATGTTGGGTCAATGTGCACTCCCAGAAATATCTTGTCTTGCCAATTCAAATTTCAGATTTTTTATTTAACTTTAAATTTATAAATCATGAGCATCAGACTTTTGAGGAGGTGTGTTGGAATATGACATTATTTCATATCGATAAGAATATCGTATAAGCAAAAGTATTCTGCTCACTACTGGTAACACTAATATCGTTTTGGTTCCGATGAGCTGGTTCAGCTCTCACTTATTCCGCATAATTTTGAAGAGACAAGACGTGATCCAAGGAACTTAAAACATATATCTAAAACTATACATAAAGTGTATTTAACTTCGTTTGTGAGTTGGTGGGAAGTGTAGTATTGCGGCGAGCACATTATGCATGCTGTGGGAGGACCACAGGAAGAATACAAGAGACAACACGTGAAATCTGGATTCTGACGAAATAGTGTTACGCTTCCAGGAAATCACACACACATATAAATAAATTGTGTATATTCTTATATCGGATTATAAACAAAATATGAAACAGGAGGAAAATAGACCCAACAGGATGTAGGAAGCTTCTTTTTGTATTCGTTCTTGATAACTTATGGTGTAACAACAGCATTCGTTTCTATTCTTTTAATCCATTTATTTGTTGTTTACAATTTTGGTTTGTATTCAAAATAGGGTGACCGTAAATTTAAGATATTACCACATTAATTAGCACTGGACCCTCAGAAATATTGGTTTAACAATAGTATTTTTTGCCAGTTTTTGTTAGGTTGAATACTAAACCTAACTGTACGTTAAATGTCTATTTCACTCCTAATGCTAAGTTAAACAAATAATTACATAATATAACACAAACAAGGAAGAACGCTATATGTTATGTGGGAGGCAGACAGATTTAAGCGTTTAGTGTGCATTAGAGTGGGCGTGGCAAACATTTTTTTGGATAATCGATAGGTATTGGTAAGTCAAATACATTCTAGCAATCATGAAAACTGTGACCACCACAGTTTTGGGCGGTTTGTGGGTGTGGCACATTTTTAGGTCAGCCGATAGGAATTGATGAAATTGATAAAAATTTGTTTTTTATCATAAAAACTGTAGGCGCTGATTGTGGGCGTTAGAGTGGTCGTAGCACCTCAGGAATTTGATTCCAAATTTTACTTTTGTATTTTATTTTTAATGTTATTTGGTTTTTGTGTTTTACAACTTACATAGCTAAATAAAATTCCAAGTTGCGGAACGTTTTAGCGCCTTAAATTTGTATACCCTTGTAGAGGGTATAATAAGGAGTTAAGGAGTTGTTTCCGAACCCGAAAGTATATAAATTCTTGATCAGCGCACTATGTAAAATTGACCCACTTTTTTTTTGGCCAAAAACACATTTGTCAAAAGTGGTTTAAAATTGATTTTGACTATCAGAATGCGTTAAGATAACACCAATCTCCAATGTTACCAACAGAAAAATGTAATAGACTGCACCACTGTTTAGTCATCAGCTGTTAAAGTCTGTTTTTATTTCAACGAGGTGGCAGCTCTGGTAAATCAACAATTATTCTTAATAGTTAAAATGTTCAAAAAGTGTAACATTGAGGAAAGGAATGATGTTTTTGAAATACCATACAATCAGAGGGTTAGTAACTTGTGTGTTTGACCTTGACATTGTCCTAATTTATTGTGGTGCTTGTATACTGTACCAAAAAAAAAAGAAATCCTTATGTTAATTTTGCACACTTTCTCTTAAATTTGGCTTTTAAGACCTCTACCTAATACTGTATATTTCCCGGATTTTTGTCTGGTAAGTTGCACTTCCAGTGCTAGCTTAAAAAAAACAGTACACAACTTAATTATTTTAAAATTATTTTCTACCACCACTTCACTTAATGTAAATATAAAGGATTTTAGTTTTTTTTAGAATTATAAAAATAAAATTACGATTTCACTTTAAAAATGGGAGAAAAAATATAAATATTATTTTTTTTATTTAAGGTTGAGTTTAATTAAAGAAACAATTTTTTTATTTTAATTTAACGGGACTACTACCATATTTATTATTTTATTCCTTAAATTTTATATACTTAATTAAAAAAAAAAACGTTTAAATATCGCTTTGTTTGTAAGTTATTAATTAATGCAACAAAAAGTGGCCAAATTTCCCATAGTGGAGCGGTGAGAAAATGAAACATTTATATAAAACATTTCTTTGTGATAACAAGAGCATGTTTAAACGAAAACGAAAAGGTTTTTTGAGAACTCATTTTCGTTATACATAAATAAGCATAAATAGCTTCTAAATCGCAAACAAGCCAATATAAGTGATGGAAGCAGAAAGATATTTTTATGATAGGAATAATTTTTATTCCGTTACCTTTCCTGTTTTTTTTAGAAATAATTTCTAAATATAAGCCTATTTTTTATAGCTTTTAGAGCAATTCTAGTTTATTGTATCCATTTCCCACATTTGAATACGATTTTTTGATTAAAAAAAATATATCCTCGACTTTGGAAAAAAAATTCCTGGGAGTTTTCTAAAACTTAGGGTAAACATTATTTTGAGTAAAGGTTTTCCGAGAAAGAAAAATACACACGTGCTTTGATTTTTATACCCTTGCAGTGGGTATAATGATTTCAGTCAGAAGTTTGCAACGCAGGGAAGGAGAAGTTTCCGACTCCATAAAGTATATATATTCTTGATCAGCGTCACAAGACGAGTCTATCTAGCCATGTCCGTCTGTCCGTCCATTTGAACTCAATCTAGTTTCTCAGTTTAAAAAATATCGGGATGAAACCTTTCCAAAAGTCGTCTTTCTTTTGCAGGTAGTATATAAGTCGAAACCAGCCGAATCGTTATGGATCCCAAGTTCTGATATCAAAATTTGTGACGAAAATGTTTATACGATTGAAATAAATACATTTTTGATATTCTTTAGTTATAAGCACTTGAGCCACTTTTCTCCTTTTTTCATACAAATTCTTCCTGACATTGTCACCTTCAAAAAATCATAAAAAATATAAGAAAATGATTTTTGAAAAATTATTTTGGCAGTTTCTATTAATTTTGTTTGTTTGCATCAAATTTAAATTTTCAAGACGAGAAAAAAATTTAAAAAGTATACTTTTGTACGCATTTGGAATTTTTAATAAGAAAAGAAGGTTAAGAAAAGTAGTGTATCATTCAAATGGCATTTAAATTACCTTTCCATTGATGCCAAAAGTTAAACGAAGCAAGTTCCACTTACGAGTTACGAGATTTTGAATAAATACTTTTGACCACCCTTGTATATAGAAGCCGCTTTCGCACACTCTCCTGGTGAGCTTCGTCACTACGTGGTGACGTCACCGTCCTCAGTGATGAATGGCTTTGGCTTAAAATCGGTATAAGAAACAAGAAGTATATATTTTAAAAAAAATTTTTTTATTGTCCAGCCTTAACATTGCGGTTTATGTATGAAACACCACTTCGTTCATTTGGCTGCCTCAGCTGGCTACACAGTAATCCATTCGGTCGACGTCAATCTCGTGCTTTAGGTCGTCAATCCTCTCTGGTTGGCGTAACACTTATCCTGCGAGGTGGCCAGTTGACACTGCCTTTTCGGCTTATTATGCAATTTTCGAGCATACCGCGCAAAAGATCGATTGTGACGTTGGCTGTGTGGCACGAAGCGCCGTCCTGCTGGAACCATATGTCGTCTATGTTTTCCTCTTCCATTCGGGGAAAGGAAAAGTCTTCTAATATGCCGCGATAAGAGACGGTTACGACGGCTTCTTTCTCGTTTTCAAAGAAAAACGGCCCAACGGTGTCATCCGATTACGTACCGCACCAAACAGTCACCCGTTGTGGATGCATTAGCTTCTCTAAGACGACGTGTGGATTTTCTGAACAGTTTTTCTTATTACAATAACCACCGAGTTGGAAAGGGGCCCCATCAGAAAACACGATTTACACTCTTGAGCACGGTTGACGTTGACGGATTGTCATTGACACTTTCGGCCACCGCAGCGATATATTCGACCGACTGAACTGGACGAGCACGTAAACGTGTTTTTTTATCCATCAAATATCCAGTCTGACGGACATGCTTAATAAAACTATCCACAAACTGCCTGAAGGAGCTTTATTTTTTCCGAATTTTGACCGCAATTTTCATGCAGTTTCGGTTGCAAACTCTCCACTTTGGAAGAAAGTTTTCAATATTTTCTAATTTTCTTCCAGCGTAAACTTAACAATTTCGTAAGCCGAAAACCTTCTGCTAAATATCAGTCACATGTCAATGACATTCGAAATGTCAAAATCAAAATTATCGATATTTTAAAAAGCAAACGCTAGATGGGCCAACCTGTATAAAAAAGAAGAAGAAAGGAAGTTAACTTCGGCAAGCCTAAGTTTGTATACCCTTGCAGTTATAAGAAATAATCAACTTTAGTAACACCATGTGAAATTTTTAAAGATTGTTGCTGACTTTAGTGATATTAAAACAAAAAATTATTTAATTCGTTTTTTCAGATCCTTTTTTTGACATCTATATGTTATTTTTATTAAATTGAATTCGAAATTCTTAAAAATATAATATGTCAAAAAGCCCCAAAGCTATAATTCGTTTCATATTATTTTCCCACCAATTTCCCTATCGTTCCTGTGACAGCTCTATGATATAGTCGTCCGATTTCGATAAAATTTAATTCGAAATTCAGAACTAACTAAAAGGGTTATTTACAAGCTTAGAAGGTAATATGTTGAAAAACACCAAAGATACATTTTTTTAAAAATTTTTTCCACGATAGTGTCTATAGTTGTTCGATCCTGCTGGATCCGACTTTTATACTTCCTTCAAAAAAAGAAACTTTTGGTAAAATTTCAGCCCGATAGCCTTAAAACTGAGAGACTAGCTTGCATAGAAACGGACGGACAGACGGCCAGACGGACATTGATAGATCGACTAGTCTAGTAACGCTGACCATTCCTACGCAAACTAGTCTCACAGCTTAAAGCCATCGGGCTGAAACTTCCGCAAAAGTCTTCTTTTTTTGAAGGAAGTATAAAAGTCGGATCCAGCAGGATCGGACAACTATACCTTATAACTCCTGAAGAAATAATATGATGGACGTTGATGCTCTTCGAACAGTACAAACAAGTGGCCCAACGACACCAAGCAAGTGCTTATTGCTAAGTTTGGGCAAAAGAAGATATTTAAAACAAATAGAGAAGCAAAAAATTAAATAAAAAATTAAATAAAAGCCATAACTAAGAATGAAGCAAATGAATTAAAATATTAGTTAGGAAAGAAGTTGAAGTGCAAATTAAATGATAAACGTTGTTATTAGGAACATTGAGAATTAGGCGGTTTATAAGTAGTTAAAAAGAACGCGAAAATGTGCGATTCCTCGTCGTTGCTGCGTTGTCTGTCACGATATGATGGACGTTGATGCACTTCGAGCAGTACAAACCTCTTATAAGATTTTGCATACAAATAGTATCAAGCATTTTTCTATGATTTACAAGTGTAGGTAAGTTGTAATAGTAATCTACTCTGGTAGGAAGGTAGCATTACGTTTTGATCCCAAACTACGAAACTATTGCACTTGATATACCAACCGACGAACAATATTCCAAAATAGGACGGACAAGGGAGGTAAATAATAATTTGGTCGTATACGGGTCATCAAATTCTTTTGACCAACGCTTTATAAACCAATAACACTCATGGCTTTGTTAACAGTGGGCATTGTGTGGCAGTTAAATTTAAGTTTATTGTTCAGAAGAACACCTATATCGTTACGTAAATTGGTTGGTTACAGTAAGATTGTTTATTACGATTAATATAATGCTGAGATAATGAAATATTGGTGTTTACAAAGTTGGAATAAGTTATAACCGAATTCAAGTTTAGACGACTTTAACAACTGTAGCAACTGCGACCGCTTCCGACTACTTCTGACTCTGACTGAATTCCTTCTCCTTTTCCCGCTAATTCCCGCGCTGCTTTCTTGGATCGCAGATTTGTCATTCACAACGAGCCAAATGTGTACTCGCTGCCCAGCTCTGCCTTACCACCTTATACTCGGCCCTCCTGCTCATCTTCATCTGACCCAGATGATGCAAATTCGTCATCGTTATCTTCTATGAACCTCCATAGCTTCATGTTGTTGGGTCCTTCCATTTCGGCTGCTTTGCGGACGTTGTACCGCCCGTTTCGATTAATCTGTACGCAACCAAATCACCTAACTTGTAGATGTGAGCGTGCTTGCGTTGTGTCTGTATACTTCTTAAGCTGCTTCAAATTTTTTTCTGGCTTCTCGCATTTAGTTTCGTTCAACGTTAAACTGGGAAACAAACTCTTCGGTTAAAATCTCCTGCAAACGCCCCTCTGCCTGGGTGTACATTTTCGTGCCAAACAGCATCTCAAAGGGTGAAAGCTTTGTTGAGCTGTTGATTTGTGAGTTTATAGCCTTTTGCACCTGAGGCACATACCACTTGCTTGGTTTTTATGCAGAGATTTTGGCGATAACAGCAAAAATCGATCGGTTAACTCGCTCGACGGACATTTCCACAAGCAACTCCAGTAGTTGAGCAGATGTTATCGATTTTGTTGATGTTTAGCCACTCTTCAAATGCGACTAACGTGAATGCTGCTCCTCGATCGCTGACAACTCGTTTTGGAAATCCAAAAACATTGGACCATTCGGTGAATCTCTTGATGACTTCTTCAGACCCTGTAGTTTTGGTGGGGTAAAGCCAAACAAACTTGGCGAAGACATCCACAAATGCCAATATATATTTGTAATGCTTCGACGTGGCGTCCGTCGTCCCCAAGTGGTCCACGTGTAATGTATGTAGCGGAGTGTCTCCTTTGGCTATGCAGTGTAAGAGTCCTTCTTGTTTGCCCAACTTCTTACTGTAAATAATACACTTAACACAGTTGGCGATAAAATTCATTACCTTCCGCTCTAAATGAGGGATCCAAAACAGCTGCTTTACGCGATGAACAGTCTTCTGTACTGCAAAGTGGCCGACTTCGTGTGCCTCTCGAATGACTTCTTTCTCCATGGACTTTGGCACAACTCTAAGGTCATTGCCTTCGACGGTTTTGCGGAGTACATCTCTTTTCATCTGCAAGTTTTGGTACGGACGATACTGGAGAATAACTGCAATCGCTCTTATATGGTCATCATTTTGTTGTGCTATCTTTATCTGTGCTGCTACTTATGCTGCGACGATCCAAACCGACTGTGGATGTCGTCTTAAGTGATCCACGTGCTTGATCTTTGCCCCTGGCTTGTGCAAATTATAGATTTAATGGGGGTTAGCTGGCGGGCAGGTCCCACGCAGTAGTCACTAATTGTTATATAATACAGATCGGCTGGCGGGCAGGTCCCACGCAGCAGTCACTAATATCAGTCCCAATTCTTATGGGACGGGTGTTGGATCCAGGGGGGATCACGCGTACTTGGTGTTGGTGATTCTTGAGGAGCCGGCTGGCTACTCCTATCCACTGAAGATTAGGAAGTTTACGTTGGAAGGGTGACTGCCCTTCTTTACCTGCTGGCCTAGAGACTCAGTCAGTATATTTTAATTAAAGATTTAACGGCTAAGTGCCGGAGTTTCATTAATAGGAGCTGGTGCTCTTTATTTATTGAATATCCTATATGAACTGAACTTAAGAATTAACAAAGGCTCATGCATGACCGGATGCCCGTGGCAGACCGCTGACCATGCACATTTTGCAGAAGTCATACGTTCGCTGTCAGCCAATGGGACAAAGCCACGGCCCATATGTTGGCACAATATGTTGGCTCAGCACTTGGGCTCATTAGGGTGGACCTCAAATTGAGGCGAACCATACACGAGTGGTATAAGAAGTGTAATAATAATATAATAATAGTGATTAATATTAATAAAGGGAATATGAATTGGCCTGCTCAGCCCAAGTTGGGAGTTGGTTGTTAACTACTCCCCCCTTTAAATTAGACGCCGTCCTCGGTGACAGCCAATTCGTCGATGGACTTTCGTAATCGGGATGCCTCTCGTTTGCGCCTGCAGTGATGTTGGAGCAGGACCAGGCCGCATAATGTAAAGCTGACGGCAACTCCCGCGGCGAACCACATCTTAGGTGCACCTCCCGCCGACACGTCATCTCTGAGTTCCTGCATCAGACGCAGGTTGTGCTCGTTCATCCGTTGCAGTAATGGCAAACTCAATATGTGATCATGTCCCGTTATGTTGATTAATGGGGAGGCCGCGATCCCTGGGCTCTTTTTCACAGAGAAGCCGAGGTTCAAAAACACGGAGTCATTAACCACCGCCTTCCTTTCGAAAGTAATAAGGTGGGTCCCTATTATGGTTGTTGGGGGACCGTCATCGATGGTGATCCTCGTGAGTTTTTCATTGACGATCATTATTCCGTCGTCCACGATTGTAAGTGGTTCCAGATTACTGGGCCGCGTCCGGCATGTAGCCGCCCCGCCTGCATGTAATTGCCTGGCGCAGGTGTCGTGCGGCGCCTTTTTACAAAATGTGGCCAAGTTGGTGGAGGCGCAGTCGGAAACTGCTAGGACTTCGTCGTCGCATTCCGCCACGCTGTTATCTTCTATTTGTAGAATAGTATGGTAGTGCGCGACCGGGAAGAGCAGGACTTTTTTACAAATACGCTTAACTTTAGGATACTGAACTAAGACATGGATAAAGACATTAGATTGAAAAATTTTAATCTTAGATACAGCCATAAGACTGACTATGGGGACCTCTGTGAGCTGTTCGTCAAAGATAGATTTAAGGTCATTGTGATTAAATATAACCGGATTTATAATGTTGTTCTTGGCAAGTGTGATTGTGAGCATGCAATTTTGTAATTCTGAAATGAGGATTCTATTCCTGGCTAGAAGTGTTTCGAAAAGGTGGCCGGAGTCAACTAACCCGTCCCTTTTTTCCTTGAGGATTTTATTTACTGTATCTGTAAGTTGGTTAATGTGTTTCTGTGTTTCTGTATTGATTACAACCTGCCTATTGTTTGCTTCGATCAGCGCTGCTTCGTTAGTCTTAATTCTATAGAGGTCCTCCGCGTCGGGCGTGCCTGCCACGACCTTAAGTGCAGTGCCCAGGAAATCTAGGCTCCTGGCCATTCTATGGTGCACGGTTAATTCATCCAGAATGTTCTGGGCATGATCGACGTCCACTTCCAATAACTTCCTCATATGCGACTGTGGGAACAGCTCCAGCATTCTGACCGTAGAGTCAATTATGCTGGAGAACTCAGACAAATTTGTCGAGTGCCTAACTAGGCCATATTGTTCCCACACCAGGACATTCCCGTCCAGTACCGGAATATACTTCGCGTGAGAGAAGTCGGTAATTCTCGCATTCGCTATGGACAGCAGTAAGACGAGTATAACGGCAAGCCTGTGGAGATGGTAGTAATGTTGAGTTCTGAATAACATAAGGGCGAGTATGGATGGCGGAGATGTTTATTTTATATTGTCCTTATGGACCACCCTCCCTTTAATGAGAACAGACGTTTTTAGGTCTGCTTCTATGCGCTCTTCCGAGTAGAGCGGCGTCAGCTTATTTCCGAGTCTTTTATTATTGCGCACGAGGACCTTTTCCCCAACTTCAAAGACTCTGTTTTGTCTTGAAGTGTTAATTCTATCGAGGTTGGTTTGTTGCGCCTTGTCGATCTTGGCTCTAATAGCCGAATTAGCCTCGTCGCTGCTGGCATGGATAACTTCTGCTGGCCTACAATCCGTGACTGAGTGCAACGATCTATTATATTCTACTGTAGCCCGCAAAATTAATTCCACAGTGTCGTCAATTTTTTTATCGATTTTGAGGCACCTGGCTATTTCTGCCAAGGTACTGTGGAATCTTTCCACTTGGCCATTGGAGCTACTGTGAAGCGGTGGCGCATTAATGACATCGATGCTGTATTGATTTTTCAGCAAAGACGTAATCGTTTCAGAATTGAAGGAAGCCTCATTGTCACAATAGATGGTTTTAGTTTTGTGGTAGAAATTTACCAATTGGAGTATAGGGGCCCGTACATCAACTATTGCCCTAGAAGATAAGGGCTGTACGATGGCGAACTTAGAGAACTTATCGATGCAAGTTAGGAAGATCTTTTTGTCGGTAGAAAAAATGTCAATATGTAACATCTCCCCTACATATGAAGGAATTGGGGTGCTTCCTAACTCCTGTCGTTTGGGGTGGCGATCGTATTTGGCTTTATTGCAGACCTTGCAATTTGCGACGACTTCGCTGGCCAGCTTTGACATGTTGGGAAAATAGTAGTCGCGAAGAATTTGCTTGGCGTTTTCCTGCGCAGCCCTGTGGGCGCGGTTGTGTTCGGCATTAACAATTTCCAGCTTTTCATTGGTATTTGTAATGTCAGTGACAAAGTTTTTACAATGCCAAAATTTCGTTGCAGGGAACTCCTGCCTCAAGGCATGTTGAACACAAGCTAGTGTCGGAAAGTCGCAGTGGATCGCGTTTACGACGTTGGCGTTGATAATTTCTTTAACAGATTGGACAAGTAGGTTTTTGTTATTAAAGTAAATGACGTGGCGAGTTCTATTGCCAAAAACAATGAAGTCTCGCCGAAGTGGTTGGTTTGCCTCTTCCAAAATAATTTGGTTTCTGAAGCAGTTTAGGGGTTTATCCGTAGTCTCGATGGTGTATGAGAGCGAAAGCTCGCTATGCACCGTGGCAGCGTCGGACTGAGGCTCAGCCTCTAGGTTGTTCAAGTGTTGCCGAGACAGCGCATCGGCTACAAGGTTTTGCTTCCCTGGCGTGTAAAACACCTTCCCGTTGTTTTCGTCTATAAAGGCCTTCCATCGCTTGATTTTAGCGTTGGTGTTTCTGTCAGATACCGCGTAAGTCAGCGGCTGGTGGTCTGTGAAGATCCTAACCTCCTGAGTGCCGTAAAGGTAGTTCTGTAGTTTGCCTATGGCCCAAACTATCGCTAACAATTCTCTTTCGTTGGTAGCGTAATTTAGCTCGCAATCCTTAAGCGTGCGCGATATCATTGTAATGGGCCTCTTGTTCTGGGACAATACCGCGCCTATTCCACTGGCTGAAGCGTCGGTGGTTAGGTCGAATGGTAATTTAAAGTCGGGGTACGTTAGAATGACATCTTCTGATGCCAGGATATTGCGCAGGTGGTCAAACGCATTGCGCTGGGCTTCATCAAACGTAATAGGAACTTTTTTCGACATGTTTTTACTGACTGCTCCGTTTTGCCCTTTGAGAATATGAGTAAGGGGCCTGGCAATGGAGGCAAAATTTTTGACAAAGCTTCTGTAATAACTCGCCAGGCCGAGGAAGGACCTGAGGCTAAAGAGGGTTTTAGGTTCTGGGAATTCTTGTATTGCCCTGACTTTTTCGGGATCTGTTTTTGTTCCCCCTCTAGTAACTATGAAGCCTAAAAATTCTACGCTTTCTTTAAAGAATTTAGTCTTTTCTCGAGCCACCTTCATGTTGGCGTCGAGCAGTCGCTTAAGCACTATATCGATGTGCTTAACATGTTCGGTTTCGTTTTCGGAAAAAACAATAACGTCATCGACGTACACGTAACATATCTTGCCTATTTCTTCCCGCAGTACATCATCGATGGCTCTTTGGAATATGCTACCTGCGTTTTTTAATCCGAAAGGTAGTCGACAAAATTCGTATTTTCCTCCGTTAACTGAGAACGAGGTTTTTTCCCGGTCTTTCTCGGCCAAGTATATCTGATGATACCCTGACTTCAAGTCTAGGGTAGTAAAGTATTTGGCTTTCCCTAAATTCGCTAGAATCATGGGAATGCTTGGCATAGGGTAGCGATCGGCAATTGTTTGCTCGTTTAGTTTCCTAAAGTCGATTACCAAACGTTTCTTCCTGATGCCATTCTCGTCGGTCCCTTTTTTGTCAACTACCCAAGTAGGGCTGTTGTACGGGGATCTGGAAGGCCTGATTATGCCATTGCTCAGCAGTTCCTTGATTTCGCTGTTTACAAAGTCTGCTGCCCCCATGGGGTAGGGGTATAACCTGGAGTAGACGGGTTCGTCACTCTTAGTTCGGATAGTGGCGATGACCGAGGTGTTGAATGTTAGGGCCTCGTTAGAGGTCGAAAACACCTTTATTCTTTTCAGAATAACTTTTTTGAACTCGGCTTTCGCCGAATTTGGTACCACGATGTCGTCGATTTTTGTAAAATTCACGTTATCGCAGTCAAAGAATTTTAGTTTTTCCGTGGAGTTTGCGAATTTTATTACGCCATTGCCTAAGTCCAATGCGACCCCTGCTCGCGTTAGCGAGTCAAAGCCAATTATGGCATCGAACGTGCTTAGCGTATTTAACAAAAAAAATGGGGCGTTTAGCCCAAAAATGCGCATCATGCATTTTTGCTTGACGCTACTGGAGCCGTGAATAGAGCTCACAGTAAAGGGGTTCTCGACCGGCATTACGTTTTTTAGCTCCTTTACGGGCTTAACGTAATTTTTTGCCGCCCCCGTGTCGATAAGTATTTTTAATGTTCTATCAGCCAACTGTCGTTCGATGAACGGCAGTCGGGAGCGCTCCCTAAAAAATGTAGCAGGTCCTTAAGTTCGTCGGAGTCATTACCTTCTTCAATGCTGGCGACTTCCGCTTCAGCTGCGGCGGCGTAATCTGCCTCCTCCTGCTCATGGGACTGGGTTATGTTATTGACGCGCTGGCGTCTTTGCCCCGAATAACGCTGAGATGAATTCTGTCTTTTGTGATTGTTATTATTCTGAGGCTTTCCCCAATTAGTCTCCTGCCTAAACTTTGATGTGGAAGGGTCGACCTCCATAGGCTGTACTTTGTTATGGTCTGTAACTTCGGGGTCCCCGCGCTTCTGCCAGGGGCTGTCCTCCTGGGGCTTGCTTTGGCTTTGCTTCGGAACGAAGTGTGGATTTTTATCCTCTCCTTTCCATTGCTTTCCCTGAAATTTATTGTTACGCCTGTTTCCATCGTGGACAAGGGACTTGTCTTCTATTGCTTTTGCGTAGGAAGCCGCGAATGCACTTCTTTCAATGCTATTTTCGGCCTCCCGCGCTAGCGCAAGCGCAGACGGAAGGTCTTTTGGCTGTGCTGGCAGCACCAGTGCTCTAAGGGGTCTTTTCAGTCCAGCAATAAATGCGTGTAAGGCGTCGCCCCTAACTTCTTTATTCAGGATGGTTGCCGTGTCTGCAGTGTGCGACATAACTATTTTGTTCGTGACGAGCGTGAGTTTCCTCTCGACCTCGTCATAATATGCCATGAGATCGGCATCGCGCTGTTGAACCATCTCTAGATTTTGACGCAGTACGCGTAGGGACGTTTTGTCCGCGTATGTGCAATCCAGCCTAGCCAGAATTGCATCGAAATTTAGCACTGTATTATGGGACGTGAGGAGCGATCGCGCATTACCACAAATTTTGTTTTTGATAATAACCACTGCTTCATAGTGGGCCTCGCTGCCTTTGTATCTCTTGAATACCTCATACGCATCTGATGCGGCCTGCCTCCACGACACGTATTCATCGTGGCTGCCACTAAAGGTTGGGAGCGATTTTACAATATCTAATTTGACATCGCACTTTATGGCGGGGTCCGGTGTTACCCTTTCATAAACTTCTACTTGGGGTGCCTGCACAGTTAACGAGCTGACCTGATTTCTAACTGATTCAATTTCTGCCCGCCAGCGCTGCTCCTGTGCGGTTAGCGCGGCGTTGACAGCATTTGTAATGAGGGCCTGTATCATTTCTGGGTTCATTTCTGAGTCTGGTTGTGTCGTTGTGGGGCAAAATCCGATTTCTTCACTGTCGTCGCTCTCTACTTCTTGTTTAACTTCCCTATATTCCCAACTCATCGGCCGCAAATGGGGCTGAGTGAGTTAATCGGCAGTAATAAAGGCGACGATGGACAATTATTTAGGGGAGTAACTGCGCGGTGGGTGAAGCACAACGAATTTGAAGAGAAACTATAATAAAAAACCCGCTGAATTTATATATCTCAAGAAAAATTCCGGTTGGAAAATGGCTGGGTCGAAACAACAGGCTTAGTAATCACACAGGTACACTGGACACAAAATTTCTGTTTTTTTTTTTTTTTAAAATAAACGCATGCAAATCGAGTATAATCATAGAATAATCAAGGGAATAGGGGAGGGGAAAATTTTCCACGCGTAATAACCACTTAAAATTGCAAACAAATATATATTTCATATAACTGCTTTGTGTATTTTTAAATTTAAATTTTTAAATTTAAATTGCTAGCTCTGGCACAAGTTTGTAAGTAAATATGGAGAATTTGTGTAGGCACTTATCTGTCACAATATTTCGTATTGACCTGGGTGACCTATCTTCGTCGCACAGTCACTTACATTTTGTTTTCCTCAGGGTGAGATTCGAAGAGTAGTTGGGCGCCAATTATGGATTTAATGGGGGTTAGCTGGCGGGCAGGTCCCACGCAGTAGTCACTAATTGTTATATAATACAGATCGGCTGGCGGGCAGGTCCCACGCAGCAGTCACTAATATCAGTCCCAATTCTTATGGGACGGGTGTTGGATCCAGGGGGGATCACGCGTACTTGGTGTTGGTGATTCTTGAGGAGCCGGCTGGCTACTCCTATCCACTGAAGATTAGGAAGTTTACGTTGGAAGGGTGACTGCCCTTCTTTACCTGCTGGCCTAGAGACTCAGTCAGTATATTTTAATTAAAGATTTAACGGCTAAGTGCCGGAGTTTCATTAATAGGAGCTGGTGCTCTTTATTTATTGAATATCCTATATGAACTGAACTTAAGAATTAACAAAGGCTCATGCATGACCGGATGCCCGTGGCAGACCGCTGACCATGCACATTTTGCAGAAGTCATACGTTCGCTGTCAGCCAATGGGACAAAGCCACGGCCCATATGTTGGCACAATATGTTGGCTCAGCACTTGGGCTCATTAGGGTGGACCTCAAATTGAGGCGAACCATACACGAGTGGTATAAGAAGTGTAATAATAATATAATAATAGTGATTAATATTAATAAAGGGAATATGAATTGGCCTGCTCAGCCCAAGTTGGGAGTTGGTTGTTAACTTGCACAACATCGCAGGTAAAATCCTGAAGGTACATGACATAGGCTGCAACTTCGCGCGGAATGTCGACTTTTCTAGTTGACAATCCATGACAAGTTTAAAATGAATGCCCATTAGATATTGTCGAAATTTCCTGAGAGCTCGTCTTCGCCTCGAGGATGTAGCTTGGTCGTTCGGCCTCTGAAGTGGATGTCTTTCTACTCAAGAAGTAAGCAGGGTGTAACTGGCCATCAAACATCTGAAGTAAAACTTCCCCAAAACCATCCTTGCAGGCATCCGTGTTTAGCTCAGTGTGTGCTGTTCTGCAGTATATATGTAGTACTGGTTCACTGGTTAAAATCTTTTTGAGCTCCTGAAGCTACTGTAACTCTGCACTTTCTATTTTGAACTCCACATCCTTCCTTAGAAGATTTGTCAGCGGTCGGGCAATGTTTGCATAGCCTGGAATACATTTTCTAAAGAAACCGGTTAGTCCAAGAAATGACTGCACCGCTCGAATATTTTTGGGAGTTTTAAATCTGTTTTCAGCTGATGTTTTCTCGTCCACTGCATAAAGCTACACTTCTTCCATTTGATCTTTAAACCAAACTCCATAGCTGTCTCCAGTATGCGCCTTGTTTTGTCCATGCATTCGTCAGCTGTGGATGCATACACAATAATAATATAATCATGTATAACTGCATAACGTCATTGTTGATCAGGTCTTGGAATATTTGATTGACAAATCTAATAAATTCAGGTGGTGAATTCTTGAAACCAAAAGGAGTTTTATTAAACTCAAAAAGCCCTTCTTTTGTAACAAAGGCAGTTTACAGTTTGCTTGCCTCGTCCACTGGAACGTGAAAAAACCGTTCTCCAGATCGAGCGTTGAGAAAAATGTGGCTGCTTGTAACTTTTCCAATACTTCTTCCATCAACGGCACTGGAAAACGATCAGCCAAAACCATGTGGTTCAGTGTTCTTTAGTTAATACAGACTCGTAGAGTACCATCCTTCTTCTTGACTACTACTACTCTACTGGCGACGTTTGATACTGACTTACGTATTATGCCTTGGGCCAACCATTCATCAACTTGCGTTTGACCGCCTCTGCTTCGTTCACGGAGAACCGAGATGGAGACTGATGAAATGGTTTTATTACGCCATCGGGAGTGATGCTTAGTTTGACTGGACATTGTTTTGGAATCTCTGGTAGTGTTTGCTGAACTTTTAATCACTGACTCTTCATACCTGGGAGAAACAGTAAAAAGGTTAGACTTTTCTACGATATTGTACTCATCGGCAGCCAGCACATCAAGTTCCTTTGGTCCATCCCTCAAGCCCGTCAGCTTGAAGCCATTGTCGTCGCAGCAAAGTGTAAACTTGCTGGTAAAATCGTATCCTAGCAAAGCACCGCAATCGATCACGTCGTTAGGCACAACCAAAAACTTTTGTTGTGTGAACAACTGGTCGGCAAGAACATCAGCTGTGAAAAATCCAATCGGTTTTGTTTTTTTTTTACCGAGACCACTCAATAAAGATACACTTTTGTAAATGTCAGTGTTCTTTATTTTTTCAGCAATATTCATTGTTACAAGTGACACGTCCGATCCAGTTTCAATTGAGCACTCTATATCCACGCCATTAACAGAGATAACTTTATTGCGGCTTTCATCAAAAGCCTTGCGAACATTTGATCACGAACGGACAATCTCGAGCCATATGACCATTCTCGTTACATTTGAAGCACTTCGTTGGAGACTGGCAATCTTTGATTTTATGTTCACCAGAACCACACTTGAAACAAAATTCTGTCCTTTTCTCTTCTTATTTTGGTGATCCATTGCTTCTATTCCGAGAATAACGAGGCTTATCGTCCAGTTGGTCTATGATTTCGTACTGCTCTCTTAAGGACTTAAACGTCTTGCACGAGTAAAGAATAGCCTTGTACTCGTTCTTTACATCAACTAGTCCGTTTACGATGTAACAAAGAACGTCTGCTTCCTACACATTTCCTGCTGCTACAATATGCCGAAGTGGTAGCACATACTCGTGAAAGGTTTTGCTCTTCTTTTTCTTTCTCATTTGCAGCTGGCGATGAACATCTGCACTGTTGAGACTGCTTGCAAATTCCTCAAGCAGTGCACTTTTCATTTCGTTGTAGTCGCTCACACACACCGATTGCAAAAAGTGGCAGTGGCTACCATTTTACCTTTCGCCTGGACATACATCTGTTTGAGTGTAAGCTCATAAGCTTCTGCGTTTTGCTCGAAAGTTTCAAACCACTGATTAACAGCTTGAACGTCAAAATCGTTCACCCCTTTCTCGAAATTATCAATTTGCAGCTTCTCTGTTGTACTGGACTTTTCATCAATTTGGATTTTTAAAGACAGCAACTGCAATATTTTGTCCATTTGTTTTTTCATTTCGTCGAGTTTCATTTTCCTGTCTTCTTCGTCTTCTATTGTCTCGTACTGCAACTCCTCTATTTTATTGGTTTTCTTTTTTGCCGGTGTTCGACGCGTCATTTATGAATGTATTTGTGTATCCATATAAGAAATATTGTCGTTATTAAAGAACTTTGATGCACCATTTGTTTTTCGATCAACAAACTTTCCAACGGGGCTACTTTTTAGCTTTAGTTATCTCACACCCGGATCGAGCCCCCAAATGTAGAGTTGGTTATAATAAGATTGTTTATTACGATTAATATAATGCAGTTAAGAAAGTAACTGATTAATATAGGAGTAGACCTATAAAAAGTCATAACGCTGTATTTAAGGCAGTTCAAATTTAAAAGGTTTAACTTACACCATCCTTTAAAACAATCAATATCTGACTGTAAGTTAAATCCCGACGCTATATCATTATATGATAAACAAAGCTTAACATCATCAGCACACATTAGTAAAAGCAAAGGGCCCAAATGACTAACCTGAGGCACTTTAGATGTCACGTAGATCAATTTTGAAACAGCATTCTTGAATATAACCCTCTGAGTCCTACCATTCAAGTAACTTTAAATCCAAGTTAATAGATTACCTAAACTGATCTAATTTGAATAAAAGAGAGTGGTTTACGGTGTGAAAGGCCTTACTAAAATCTGTAAATATAACGTCAGTCTGCATTTTTTTTTAAATCCATTTGTTACAAAAATCATAATAATAGTTAAAATGTCAATTCAAGAAGGTTGGTGGTGGTCGATCTTCGCTTAACAAAACCTTGTTGACACGGTGATATAAGGAGGAACATAAATGGTGCAAATGAGAAGTGATAATACTCATACCAATTTTGGGCATCCGCCTTTCGCATCCTTTTTATGGAGTGGAATAATAAAAGAGTCCTTTCAGATAGTAGGAAAAACTGATGATGAAATAGACAAATTAAAAAGTTTAAGAATCGGTTTACAAATGGTTGACGTACAAAACTAAAGCACACATCCAGGAAGTCCATCTGGGCCGGGAGAATAAGTTGGCGTTGTTGTTGTTGAATCTCTAAAAAAAGCTGTGATTATAGGGGAAAAAAATTGGCCCTATTTAAGGGATTTGGGTAATCTGCTATCTGGTAAATCTGCTAGCCTACCCGATGTATAGGAATAGAACAGATTTTATTGCAGACCGATGGTGCTTATAAATTACTAGATCAGAACCAGGTGGAATATAAGAGCATGTAACAAAAACAGATTAAGATTGCAGGGAAACTTTCACACTTAGAAATTCAATTTTATTTGGGGTATGAATGAGAATTCTTTTAGATATTAGTCTAGAGGTAACGCCAGTTACACACAATCATGGATTCATATTTAGTCTCCTAAAATTATGATACGCCAAAAATAATCTTTTTAGTTTTTTGGCACAGTGGAAAGCCTGTTATTTGTTCTCGGTTTATTGGGAAAAAATTACTAAATTATCACTAAACCAAAAGGTTTCAGAAAGTAAAACATTTAAAACATCAGGCGGAGCAATTTGTAATAACGATATACTACGAGCGTATGAAAATCGAAATTGGTCAAATGCAATATCTTCGGATGGAAATTTTTCACGTATAAATTCCAAAACATCCTCAGATGTGGTATCTGTGGTGAATCTAAAAACAAATAATTGCTTCTTGTGTGAAACAACTAAAAGTTTCTTATGCCCCCAGGAGCAGTCTGAACCTTACTAGGCTGAGATCCAGGAACGGTCCCTACTGTACCTATAGGTACGATCGGCACCGATTTCTTTGACTTAGCCAGTACAGAATATATTATTCCGGAAACACCCGACCTAGCTGTATCCATACGCACAGTTGGTTCGTTTACCCCTGTGACAACAGATACAGCTGCTACCAGCCGCCGTTTTAACGGCGGTTAATTTGGCTTTTTGCGTTTAGGTGACTCGGTTAATAATTGGTGTTTCGAGTCTGCTTCATAAATCCGCTCATCTCCACTACCATTTCATTGCAGGATCCACATGACCACAAAAGACCAGATTTAAGATCAATAAAATCTTTAAATCCTGCACAATTGACGTGCATCATCGACTCGCAGAACCAGCAAAAAAAAAGGGTCTTTAGTTGAAGGTCCAAGAGTACAATTTTTCTTAGAACAGACAAGAGCCATTTTAATATGTTACTTCAATATGAAAAATACTTTAAAGTAAATTTGGCACTGGGAACAAATTTAAAAACCACAATGGCACAAAACACACAAAAAAACAAGAAAGGAAGTTAACTTCGGCAAGCCGAAGTTTGTATACCCTTGCAGTTATAAGAAATAATCAACTTTAGTAAATAACTTTTTCCCACTAATTTCCCGGTTGTTCCTATGACGGCTATATGATACGCTTTTGATAAAATTTAATTCGAAATTAAAAACTAAATAAAAATTTTATTTCCAAGCTGAGAAGGTTTTATGTCAAAAAGCACCAAAGCTTTAATTAGTTATATATTATTTTCCCACCAACTTTCAGATCGTTCCTATGGCAGCTATATGATATAGTCTTCCGATTTTGATACAATTTAAATCGAAATTCAGAAATAATTTAAAAATGTTATTTCCAAGCTTAGTACCTTATATGTTAAAAAAACACCGAAGATATCATTTTTTCATATTACTTACAGCTATATGATATAGTTGTCCGATTTTAATAAAACTTAATTCGAAATTCATAACTAATTAAAAAAGGTTATTTCCAAGCTTAGAAGGTTATATGTTAAAAAACACCAAAGATATAATTTTTTTTTTAATTTTTTTCCCGATAGTTCCTATGGGAGCTATAAGATATAGTTGTCCGATCTGGCTGGTTCCGACTTATATACTACATGCAATAGAAAGAAGACTTTTGGGAAAGTTTCAGCCCGATAGCTTTAAAACTGAGAGACTAGTTTGCGGAGAAACGGACGGACAGACGGACGGACAGACGGACGGACAGACGGACATGGCTACATCGACTCGTCTTGTGACGCTGATCAAGAATATATATACTTTATGGGGTCGGAAACGTCTCCTTCACTGCGTTGCAAACTTCTGACCCTCTGCAAGGGTATAACAAAAATATGTCACATCTGCCATCATCTGCCGATGGGACGGGCTTCGCCTTGTTCGGAGCAGGTTCGTCGGGTGAAGTCCACTGTTTTGACTGTTCCTTGGTCTCTGGTGTGTACCAGTGGGTCCTTTATTCGTCGACGGTCACGAAACGACGCAAAAAACTGCTTCGGATTGCTCTTAAACAGTGTCAAACACTGCGGAGTGAGCCAAATGCATTCTAGTGGTTGCAACACTAGCTAATCGATCTTCTTTATCTTTATCCAGTTCAGAATGGAGAGAGAGGTAATGCAAAGAGCGAGACGGACAGTCGGACATGATTAGATCGACTCGGCTTGTGATCCTGATCAAGAAAATTTATACTTTATGGGGTCGGAAACGCTTCCTTTTACATCCTTGTTACTCTACGAATTTACAGGTCTTCTTCTTCTTTTTGTTTCCTTATGAACATAACGGAGAGACGCAAAAAAAGGACCGTCCGAAGGTTGTCTCTCCGAGCTCCGAGGGTAGGCAGATTATAAGACATAGAAAGAGAGGAATACCGCTTATTTCGGCACTTTTACGCTGCGCTTACTTCTCTGCTCACGTCGAGAGCGGCAGAGGTTTTAGGCCCAAGCTCTTTTCATTGCCTAGCTCTGACGTCATTGCATAAAGATATGGGATTTGTGGGCGTTAGGACAGACAGACGGACAGGCGGACATGGCTAGATCAACTCGGCTAGTGATCCTGATCATAAGGTCGGAAATACTTCCTTCTAGGAGTTACATACTTTTCGACGAATCTAGTATAACCCTTTTACTCTACGAGTATCGGTTAAAAATAAAAATAATACGAGTCACGAGTAAAATTTCGCAATAAAAAAAGGAACGAGTCACAAGTAAAATTTTGCATGACTAGTTACATTTTTTCAATTTGTACTCACACGATGTTTTGATTTCATATTTAACATTAATCATAACATTTTTCATAATTAGTTTTATAGGAACTCAGTTTAATAATTAATTATTTTTATATTAAAAAGTAATTACTTCTATTAAAAATATGAGAAAAGCACCCGTGTTTAATACCGAAAGCTGAATTAAAACTGCTATTATGACAAAAGATCGTAAGAAATTTCGTTGTTTTGCTAAAAATAATGCAGCCATGTTCTGTATCGGTAGAACCGTTATCATTAGTCCTATCCTGCGTCCCTACATCAACACGAATAAAAATTGCTATATCATTTTAACTTTTGCAAGGAATTAATTGAAATAATAAATGCAAGGAAATTGAAATGTATTTACTTGATTAGGTTGGAAACGTCTCCTTCACTAGGTTCTGAATATATTCATTGTACCCTCTGCGAGGGCATAAACAAAACGTGTTACAAACACGATCCTATAACATCCAAAGGGTACAGTTCTTCAACCCGAAAGAGAAGGACTTTAGAAATGTTTTATTTTGATAGCTTGAAACGGATAAACTACTTTGCGTAAACGCGGAAACTGGCTTGGAGCCCCTCCCCGGGTTGGCTTCTGGTACTCGGGGTCTCACGCAGACGCCGATCCGGTAAGAAGCATATTTTTTGTTAAAATGTATTTGTCTCATCGATACCTATTCATTGACACAAAAAAAAAATGTGGCCACGCCCACTAACGGCTTAAACGCTTAAATCTGTCTGCCGCCCACATATTATATACTAAATTAGCCGCTAGGTGACGCTTTATAATAAAGCTTTGCTGCCTTACTAAAATCTGTAAACACAACGTCAGTCTTCATTTTTTTTATATCCATTTGTTACAATAGTCATAACAATAGTTACAATGTCAGTTCAAGAAGGTTGGTGGTGGTCGATCCTCGATCCTTACTAAATCATCATTAAACCAAAAGGTTTCAGAATGTACATTTAAAACATCAGGCGGAGCAAATATTTTAAAAGACGATATCCTACGATCGTATGAAAATCGAAATTGTTCAACTGCAATATCTTCGGGCGGGAATTTTTCACGTATAAATTCCAAAACATTCTCAGATGTGGTATCCGGGGGAATCTAGAAACAAATAATTGCTTCCTTTGTGGAACAACTGAATGTTTCTTACTAGGCTGAAATCCAGGGACGGTGCCTACTGTACCTATAGGAACGGTCGGTATAGATTTCTTTGACTTAGCCAGTACAGAAGCTTTTATTTCGGAAACATGGACTTCACTCGAGCTAGCTGTATCCATACGCATAGTTGGTTACCCCTGTGTCGACAGGAACTTCTGCTACCAAGTTCGGATTTGGGTTAGATTCCATGGTGGTATTAACGGCGGTTAAGCTGACTTTTTTGCGTTTAGGCGACTCGGTAAATAATTTTTTATTATTAAACTGGGCACAGACGGTAGGAACCCCCTATTGAGTTGCCTAAAAGCACCCGAGATATTTAGTAGGCTGTCTCGAGTCTGCTTCATAAAGTCGCTCATCTCAACCACCATTTCCTGCAGGACCCACATGACCACATAAGACCAGAGTTAATATCAATAAAATCTTTTACTCTGCCAGTGAATCCTGCACATTTGACGTTCATCATCGAATCGCAGAGCCAGCAAAAAATAAATGGGTCTTTCGTTGAAGACGAAAGTGTACAGTTTTTCTTGGAACAGACAAGGGCCATTATAAGAAAACAAAAAGAAAAATGAAATGAAATAAAAATATGAAAAATACCTCAAAGTAAATTTGCCACTGGGATCAAATTCAAATATTACAAAGGCTCAAAACACAAAAAAAATAAGAGCGCGAGATCGCAAAAATTTAACAAAACGTAAGAGAGCACGAAAGAAAGAAGTATTCTAACGACTGAGCGTGGCTTGTGCGACACTAACAACTTTCAGCACGAACAAATACAAAGTAAGTCAAGCAAGAGAGAGAGACAGAGAGAGAGAGAGAGAGAGAGAGAGAGAGAGAGAGAGAGAGAGAGAAAGAGAGAGAGAGAGAGAGAAAGAGAGAGAGAGAGAGAGAAAGAGAGAGAGAGACAGAGAGAGAGAGAGAGAGAGAGAGAAAGAAAGAGGGAAAGAAAGAGGGAAAGAGAGAGTTGCAGAAATAGCGAAAAAGTCTTCCAGAAATTCAGCGGGTTCATAGAGAGCAGTTATAAAATAGAGCGAGGGAGATCCACCGGTCACCTTTTTTGCTTGACATATTCGAGGTTTGGACACGCCGCTGCGGAAAGTCCAACTCTTGAAGTCCCAGATCGGCGTCTGCCTGAGACCCCGAGTACCAGAAGCCACACTACGTCCAGCCACGCAGCCAGGAGCAGTTCGCAGGACATCGCCATCATGAAGAAAGACACCTAATCGCGAAAGCCACGCAAGACAGATCAAGCCCCGCAGGAACGTCACGGACAGTAAGCGAAAGATGAGGCTAGAGTGGAACGAGGCAGCTTCCTGGCGTTTGCCTTCACTGCCGCGCGATTTGAGCAGAAACCCCAGTGGGACCATTTGGAACAGAGCAAGGGACAAAAGGAGTAATCCTAGGGAGCTCGCCGTTCTGTTCACGCTTCCTTAAGCCTGCACGGCTGACCCCTCCGAGTCCGAGTCGGTGCCAAGCAGTCTCCGAGTCAACGCGTCAGGGACGAGTAGCGAACAGCGATCTCAGGGAGCTACTGGACTGGAGGAGGACAACGAGGCAACCAGAACCGCCGGAGACTCCAAGGGCCACTTGTGGCGATATCAAGGACATCCGAGCCACAAAGCCGTTTATAATATTATACCCGCATTAAACCCACTACGAACCCCTGAATTCTGTGCATTCTCACCGAGCTGCTGGGCGGTCACTTTTATATAAACTTGGTGGGACGAACACACACAATCTACTGAGCTAGCCACACGAACCTCTTAGAGAGCAAACCGTACAAAATCAGTTCGTTACACGGTGTCAGTTTTGAATGTTAATACATACAAAAAGACAGAAAGATCGCAAACGTCACTGAAAACCACGAGACTCAATTGACAGATTCTGTTTTTGTTTTGCCCAATCAAGGAAGATGCGCAGCGTCTCATAAAAGCAGGTATTTGAAAACCAATAAAGTTTAGCAACTGGGCATCGTTAATAGTACTAGCACCGAAACCAGGTGGAGCACTACAAATGTGTGGCCCATATAAAGCCGCAGGGCGCTGGCAAGATCAGTCAAGATATGAAAGTGAACAGTCTGTCAACTACAAGGGAGCCAAAATAAGTCGAGTCGTCTGAAGCAGTGCCGTGGGAGCCTACAAGAAGCAAAAAATTATAGGTTGTGCAAATTATCTCGACGACATAATTATTTAGGCTCCTACAGTGGATCAACACCTAGCCAGCCTTGAAAAAAATGTATGCATTTTACAGGAGAATGGAATAAAGTCTTTAAAAGGAATTAAAACCGCCCTCTAATCTACAACAGCTAGACGCATTCTTGGGAAAAGTGAACTTTTACTGGAATTTCATACCAAATTACTCCCAGTTAACTTCACCCCTAAAACAATTGCATAGAAAGAACATACCCTTCATGTTTGGATCAGAGCAACACCAAGATTTCTCAGCTTTGAAGAAGCATATCCTCGACGCTACTGAGCTAGCACATTTCAACGAGAGTCTTCCGCTTCTTTTAACCATAGATGCATTCTCTTTCGGCATTGGTGTTGTATTGTCACACATACAACGAGATGGCATAAAAAGGCCAACAGCCTTTGCATCGAAAACCTTTGGCGTTCACCAAGTTTTATTTAGACAAATTGAGAAGGAAGCCCTTTCAATCTTATTTGGGGTAATGAACTTTCATCAGTATTTATATATATCTCTGTTCACAAGCCGTTGGTCACAAGCATTTGGCTATAATATTGATGGCTTGCAATTCCTCCTTACAAGAACCAATTTTCGATAAGGAAGAGGAATGCTATAACATCGTCGATATATCCTGTCCAACAAATGCCAATATAATCAGCGAATGTCTGAAAAGCGATACAATTTTTCAGAGAGTATTCAATTTCGTATCAACTAGTTGGCCAGAACAATAGATTGATTCCAAAATACAACTTTACTTTAGCCGCAGATCGACAACAAGCTGCTATGTCTCCATTCTGATGTTAACAGAATAATTATCCACGCAAGCTTCAAAGTAAAATTCGTGTACTTTTCCATGACGGTCACTGGTGAATACTTCGCAGGAAACAACTAGCACGTCAGCATTTTTGGTGGCCATAGTAGACTTAACTCAGAGTTGTAGCTTTTGCAAGGTAGGCAACCCAACAGCGTCAAAAGAGTTTCAAGGCTGGCTAAAAGTTACAAGTGCCTGCAAATGGATACACATAGACTTTGCCGGTCCCATATTTGACTTAATGTGGTTAACATGCGTTTTCAGTTTCCGTTCAAAACCCAAATATCGTCGACTACAAATGCAAATACTACATCAGCGCTTACAGCTATATTTGCAATTGAGGGTTACCCCAAAACAATTCTCAGTGAATCACTGCGAAAACGTTTAAGGAATTTTGCCTTTAACATGTAGTTAACCACTTAACAACATCTCCTTTTCACCCAGCATCAAAAGAACTTGCTGAGCGCTTTGTCCAAACTTTAAAAACTTTTTTTGGCAACAACATAAAGGACGGTTTTTTAATAAAAATAGCCGTCCCGAAATATCTTACTTCGTATTGTTTCACCCCAAATTCAGAAGAAAAAAGTCCTGCAGAACTGCACATGACAACACTCCGTTTTGGTGGATTCCCGAAACTTCCAAACCACCCACAACTCCGGCAAGCTCTGAAAAAATGTAAGTTTAATGGATATATGCGATATACATCTTATCACTAAATCTTGTCCACTACTTTATCGATATTCTCTGTTATTATGTATACTCTAACACACCAAAAATAAGTTTGAAATTTAACACATACGGTCACAAGAACCTTCATGTTTTAAAAAAATGAAATTCTAGCCGAACTGAAGTTCCAAAAGTCGCCCTAAGCGTACGATCTTAAATACATTTTTTGAAAAACAAACTAAAAGCCAGCATATCGAACCAAAAAAAATTCATCGAACCAAAAAGTATTTGCCAAAAATTACACAAGGGGAGAAAAGTGGATAAAAGCTGTCACCGATCGGTCCATAGACCGTATGGTATTTATTCTTCAAGAATCCACAGGTTAATTAAACCTCGCATAAATCAAATTAAGCTGAGATTTGATTACGATGACCTTAGTAGCAGCTCCAACGATGACAACACTCCGTTTTGGTGGATTTGCGAAACTTTCGAACAACCCACAACTCCGGCAAGCTCAAAGACATAAAGAACAGCAGCCATCTAGCCCATCACAGCTTCTCCAATCCACACAAGATTCCAATCAAGTACCAGCGCCAATCCATCTAGATGAAACACAGCCACATCGATCTTGTATCCCAATCCGCAGCAGTTCTCGTTCGCGCCTAAAAGTCAACCGTATCCAACCACCAGGTTTCTGAAAAAATTTAAGTTTAATGGATATATGCAACATTCATCTTATCACTAAATCTTGTCCATTACTTTATGCCCTTAAAAATATAACAATAGAATATAATGGTAAATTTAAACACCTACAAGCAACTACTAACACTCATCACATCCCAACCACATTTCCTATAGAAACCGACTAGCCCCTAAACAAAATCGTATTAACCATTGCTCTTCAAAATTATTGGGAACAACAAACTTATAAACCCAAATTAATTCAGTTTCAAAACAAGAAAGGAAGTTAACTTAGGCAAACCGAAGTAGGTATATCCTTGCAGTTATAAGAAATAATCAACTTTAGTAACACCATATGAAAATTTTAAGGATTATTGCTGACTTCAGTGATATTAAAAAAAAATAATTTCATTCTTTTTTTCCGACAGTTCTTTTGTTATATATGTTATAGTAGTCCGAGTAGTCCGATTTTTATTAAACTGAATTCGAAATTCTTAAAAATATAAAAAATTATATTCCCAATATTATAAGATAATATGTCAAAAAGCACCAACACTTTAATTTGTTTCATATTATTTTCTCACCAATTTTCCGATCATTCGTATGGCATCTATATGTTATAGTCGTCCGGCTTTCACAAAATTAAAATCGAAATTCAGAACTAATTAAAAAATGCTATTTCCAAGAGTAGGAGGTCATATGTCAAAAACACCAAAGCTATAATTGGTTTCATACATATTATTTTCCCACAAATTTTTCGATTGTTCCTATGGTAGCTATATGGTATAGTCGTACGATTTGGATAAAATTTAATACGAAATTCAGAAATAATTAAAAAATGTTATTTCCAAGAAGGAATGTTATTTCTAAGAACGTTATATGTCAAAAAGCACCAAAGCTATAATTTGTTATATAATATTTTCCCACCAATTTTCAGATCGTTCCTATGACAGACAGCTATATGAAATACGAGGTGTGTTCAAAAAGTAAGGTGACTTTTTAAATTTCGCGTGCAACATATTTTCGATTATCGATTTTTTTGTTTTGTTATGTTGGTACACTCTTCCCTAACATCTGTACCAAGTTTCAATTGAATCCCCTTTTTATTTTTAGTTGTGAGAGGCGTAAAGGTAACAAGTTGTTTTGCGTGCTCAGCGATTTTTCGCTCGAAATGGATCAAAGGATTTGCATCAAATTTTGTGTAAAAAATAAAATTAAGTGCTCCGAAACACTTGAAATGTTGACAGTGGCATACGGTGAAACTGTTCTGAGTAAAAAAAATTTTTACAAGTGGTACAAACTCTTCCAAGATGGCCGGGAAGATGCCAATGACGAGCGTCTGGACGCCAAAGCACGTCAACAACTGATGAAAACGTTCAAGCAGTTTAGAAAATTGTTTTGGAAAATCGTCGAATCACTATCAGAGAAGTTGCTGAAGATGTCAGTATATCGCTTGGCTCGTGCCATTAAATTTTTTCAAACGTTTTGGGCATGAGTCGTGTGTCAGCGAAGTTTGTTCCAAAGTTGCTCAATTTTGACCAAAAGAACCGTCGCATGAGCATCGCTCAAGAGCTGTTGGATGACGTCAACGACGACCCAGATTTGCTCAAAACGGTCATAACTGGTGACGAATCATACCCGTTACTCGTAGAGTTAAAGGGTATACTAGTTTCGTCGGAAAGTATGTAACAGGTAGAAAGAAGCGGTTCCGACCCCATAAAATATATAGTTGTATTCTTGATCACGATAACTAGCCGAGACGATCTAGCCATGTCCGTCTGTCCGTATGAACGCTGAGATCTTGGAAACTATAAAAGCTAAAACAGCCAAGCCTGGCATGCAGATTTCTGGGCTACCTGCGCAGCGCAATTCTGTACCTGTAGCTCCCACTCTAACGCCCACAAACGGCTTAATCGCTCAAATGTGTCTGTCGCCCACATAACATCTACTGAAATAGCCGTTAGGTAGCGCACTAAAATATCGCTTTGCTGCTTTTATATCTTCATTTACGTTTTACTCCCTTAATCTGAGTAACTGGCATCTGATAGTCGAGGCAGTCGACTATAGCTTTCATCCTTGTTTTTTTATATTTTATTTGTATTATTATCACTGTAGACGGCAGTCCACGTAGTGACTAAGCGCACAAGAATGGTGTGCAAAGGCGACGTAGCACAGTGGTGCCAAAAAGTGGGGTTGGTTTCAAATTTAAAGCCTTTTCAGCAATGCATTAGTAAAATGAAAATGGTAACTTGGCTATAAAGAGTTGACATAAAATGTTTAATTTTGTTTCTTGAAATAAATTTTATACAAAAATATAACTTTCTATTCTTCTAAAATATATTTAACATATAAAAAAAAAAACCACCCCTGAACAAGTTTAAAATCTAGTGACAATCGCACCTACATCAAAGAAAACTTTTGAGAATACAACTATTAAATACTTATTTTTACTTTTTTACATTTGGCAAGCTTTATGAAAATTTAACAGCTAAACCCAAGCATATTAAATAGCAGCGTACCGAATGTAATAATAAAAAATATCGTATCAAATCAATCATATAATTTATCTACTGTCATAATATAAATAGTATTCAAGTTTCTTATGTGGAACATACACCCTAAATTTTAAGACTTAGCCCGAAATCATTAGAACCGCTTTTGATAAATAGGGAAAAAAAATTTTAAATAGAGGAACATAACAAAATTTTTGAATGATTATGACATATATACAGACTATATATACACGAAAAAATGTAAAATCTATTGTAATCGTCCGATTGTTACGACCAATCATCAATCAAAGGGTATTGCAAAAAAAAAAAAGAATTAAATACCAAGTCTTTACGAAAATCGATTAGATTTTAAGAAAGAGTGGAACAAGTGTTATTGTAGTTGTATTCTCATTTAAAATACGCGTCGAATAACACCTCACTGTCGAAATCGGAGGAATACGCAAAACAAGGAAATGAAAAATTAATTCTGTTTGTCAGTTTGTAAGAAAAATTTGGTTTTTGGATCCTAGAAGTTTTAGATAATGTTAAAGAGCTAGTTTGGCGACCAAAAATCCAAAAAAAATATAAATAGCTCAATTTTGTACAACAGCAACTTGTGAACTACTAAAGCTACAGGCTTGGGCTATATGTCGTTAGAAATACTGTTTACGTCGTTTAAATATGATTTGTCTAAAGAAGTTTTTCTGATTGCTCAAACGGCTTTTTCAATTTCAAATTACATTTTAAGCTGTGTAGCTCCCCTTCAGTTTCATAGTCCGTTCGCCGGGACATGTCCCAGTGCAAAAAGCTTTTTGTTTTTTTTTCTGCCTAAAACTGCCTTTCCACCTCTCTGTTATGTTCAGAAAGAAACCAAAAGAAGAAGACCTGGTGTATCTGCTTGAGTTTTAAAAAGAGAAGCAGCGGCTGTTTAAATTGTGCGCTGCGACACTTTAAGGAAAATGATGATTTTTTTGAAAAAAATCAAGTCAGGTAAGTGTTTCCTTAAGTTAAAGATGTTGTGCGTTGATCCACGTTTAAAGAACATCCCATTTTGAGATTTTTTCTATAGATTTTATAATATAATCCAAAAAATGCTGGTTCCGTTACCCGAAAGAGGCGTGCTGAAATCCCTCAAAGGGTTATAAATAGTTTGAAAAGGTAAACACACATTTTTTAAAGCACATGCCCTTATTTTTTTCAGGAGCGACAGGAATTCCGACGACCAGGACCGAAAAGCGATGTTAAATATTAAAAACAACAAAAAAAAACTTTTAGTTTGGAACTGAAGGGCAGTTACAAGTCGACTAAAAAACTGTGCTGCATGCATATGGTAGCATACATATATACATAAAAATCAGCCATTGTTAATAGTAACCAATTTACCTACTTATTTCATACTTAACCTTATTTATATAATATATATGTATGTATTACAAACACATTACCTATTACGTTTCTTACGAAAAAAAGTGGTCAAATAAAAATCGCAGAATAAATAGCACAAATTGTAATAAATCAAACAATTTTATTTACATTGTAACAACGTTGTAAATTTTACTTACGTTAAAATCCTGGATAAGTGGAGGACCAATTTTTTGTTGTATTTATTGTCGCTCTTTATCGCACTGCACAGTTTACAATATAAGAAGAAGTGAATTTGCAACAATATATCTTCGCGGTAATTTCAATAAAGAAGTTTGGTCTCTCTTCTCTCACTCTCAATTTTTCTACGTCTTCCCCTCACGTCCCTCGTCAACAAACAACAGACGCCCCATTTTCCCAGGGAAAAATGCAAAGGAAACCTTTTCTAAGTCCCTTTGGATTTCCCTTGCTCCTTATACTCATTTGCTGTATGACCTGTCCCCTGCAAGGGAAACGTCCTATGGAAATCACTTTGGAAATTCTTGATTTTTTCATTGAGTTTCATCTGTGAAATTCCTTGCAATGGAATCGTCCCAGGGAAATCACCTCGGAAATTCTTGATTTTTCCATTAAGTTCTATGTTTTTTTTGATAATTTGTTTTTAATGTTTGTCATCGCTTTTATTAAAGATTGGTTCGGGTCCTCTGAATCTCTGTCCAACGCTCCTGAAAAAAATGTGTTTTACTTGTACATTTACCTTTTCAAATTGTTTAAAACCCTTTGAGAGATTTCCTCGCGCCACTTTCGAGTAACGGAACCAGAATTTTCACTTTTATTAGAAAATTAAAATGTGTCGCAGCGCACAATTTATACAGCCTCTGCTTCTCTTTTCATAACTCAAGCAGAATGCACCAGGTCTTCTTCTTTTCCCTAGGGACGCCTTTTTTTTTGAACTGAAGGGTCTGGAGATTCCTCAACTTTTGACCTACGACACGTTGTTGTAAAAAGTCCCGTTTGAAAGTTATTAATAAATAAAAATAGCCCCGTTTACTCCGTTTTTTTTGTTCGTATCCAATCTTTATTTGATGGTGCTGGATAATTTAGAATCCCTTCAGTTACGCAGAAGGTTCGCCGGGACATGTCCGAGCGAAAAAAGTTTTTTTTTAGTTTTTATTTCTGCCTAAAACAGTGTGCTGCTGTCGACGTCAGCAGAGAATTCTAAGCAGCGTAGAAGAGTGCCGACGAAAGCAGTCCGTAAAAAAAGAGAGACAGATCTTCGGAGATTATCCTACCCCTTCGACCGGTTAGCGTAGGGTGCCTTGAAACTGTCTACATGTTCCCTCCCCTCAGAAAGATAGGTCTACTCCATATTCATTCTATTGCCATTTATTCACTTAGATTATTTAGAGAGCTTCTTCATCTTCCCGTAAGGAAGCCCATCCACCGCCCGCCAGGTGCAACAGTCACACAAATGGACGGTCTGTTTTCTTTCTTTCGGTCCCTACCTAAAGAAGCTCTCTTAAATGGACTCGATGATAAACGCGAACCTATTCGACGCGGTCGCTGGAGAGGATTCCCCATGGGGTTAACAAGTGCTTCGCGATAACATTGCGGTTTTGTTTGTTTTTTTTTTTCTTTGGCCTTGACGATTTAAATATTAAGCCTCACCAAGAAGGAGCGATATGTGATAAATAACAAATAGATTCCAATATGAAAACACTCCCCATGAATCTTTTACATCCTCCAATAAATAAATTGGTTTAAATTTGTGATATAAATAAATAAATAATCGTGCAATAGATACGGTGTGATAAATACTTTATTTATAAAGTGTAATAAAAATTCCCTCCACCAACGAATATTATACGAAAAGAATATAACAAATTAAACAAATAAATAAATAAATAATTGGCTAATTTAATGGACAACACAACATAAATATAAAGGGATTATTTCGCGTTAGGCCGCCGATCTCTTCTAGCTCCGTTTGGTGACGTAACTCCACCACGTGCTGTTACGCGCGATTGAATTCTGGAGAGGTCAATGCCCCTTCCTGAGTAAATTCTCCACGCGCGAGGATAACTTCTGGCAGGTTCCTCCAGGTAGCTAGCGGCTGGAGGCTCCGGATACGCCAATTACGTAACCTTCGGCTGAGAACGGGGGATGCTTCAAAAAAACTTGACCAGGTCTAACTAATGGAACCTGGCCACTATCTTCCTCGGCTCCTCTCGGCTAGCCTGAAGTGGGGTTCCTATTTGACTTTCCTTTTTCCTTCCCCCCACCAACCGGTACGCACTTACCGTAGGGTCTTGACCAGTCCGGCTTCAGAGACAGTTTTTTCTTCCCCAGCTGGACATCGTATTGTGTTTGTTTTTGGGACTTGGAACCTTGTCGCGGGAGCCAGGTAAGTACATAATCGAAGCAAAAATTTCTCACGTACATCTTTTCTTCCAGTGTTCGTCGTGGGTCGCTTGTAGGTCCGTTTTTACTGTTTCAAATCCTTCACTTGATATATTCCACTAGGTTTCCCTTGCACTGTCTCGGTGTCAAACATGTTGTTTCCTATCCTTGACTTGATTCGACACTTAACAAATTTCTCAAGGTAAGTTGTTCCGGTATACCTCCTGTCCGACTGCAAATCGTACATTTACAGCTGCGCTTCTTTCGCATGCCTTGTGTGAATTCTTCCAAATTTCTTCGCGCATCAGGGCGATCCTCGATTCTATTGGCAGGGCATACAGTTCCTTGTCTTCTAATGCCCTCAAATGTCTCGCCAGTTGGTAAACAGAGCGAAATATGGAGATACTCCAGTAGTCCGACGAACCGCTCCACTGAGCGCACACTCAATCTCCGACAGATACAGATCCCAGTCTCGGTGATCGTCCTCTTAATAGGATCGAATTTGATTTACAACCGAGTGGTTGATTCTTTCCGACGCGTTTGACTGTTGCGACTAAACAGCGGTTTTCCTTTAGAAATTCCGAGAACGGCTTACAAACAAATTGTTTCTTGCTATCGGAATGTAACAATTCCGGAACCGCGAACTTGTTAAACACCTTCTGCTTAAAAATCGAATTACTCCCGCAGAGGTTGCTTCCCGCACGCCACTAAGGACTTCGAACTTCGAGAAATGATCAACTACTATGAACACATATGAATTCCCTCCTAGAGACCTCGGATACTTTCCCAGAAAATCGTTGTATATTTTCTGGAATGGCACCAAACTCTGGCTTACGGCAATTCGTTGGTTTGGTTTCTTTGAATACCGTAAAATCTCTAACGTAAGCTCAGACTTGGCTCACCATCTCCGGCCAGTGAAATCTCTGACGACTACGAATCTACCGCGGATTACGTGGAATATTTAGCTTCTGAGTAGCTTCTACCTTCATGGGATCTGTTCTTAACCCTTTAAGACGTAAGCCTGCCTGAACGCAAGTATTACGTTTTTGGCCTTAACAAATAAACTAAAAGCTTTGCAATCGATTAAATAATTGTTGGCGGTTGATAAAAAGCCCACAAAATTATGAGTCTCAGCTTTGAATTCTCTCCGAAGATTCTAACGGGACTTATCTTTCGGTATACACAAACCATATGTTTTTTCGCGCGAAAAATTTGGTCTGCTGTATGTTGTGTTTTGCTGTTAAAATAATAGTAAATATATAAAACCTATCCAGCTCATAATTTTTTTCTTCAAAGGTTAGTTTATTTATTATTAAAATGAAGTTGCAGATTTGCAAATATATAAAAGACATGCGTTTTGAAGGGCTGTTCGTTTTGACAAAAAAGCCATGTGATACATTTCAATTGATTGTCCCCAAATTGTCCATGATTGCGGCGTAGATCTCATGGACGGCCTAATGGGACGCTATCATATCAGAGCTAAAACTCGGGATGCTGCAACACGAATTTTTTATCTCCTAATTGATATGACAGCCATCACAGAGCACAAACCAACGCCTATATTTTTCACAGATCCTAACAGAGACCGATCGCACTCCCAGACTTTCGCGAAACACTAGCCGCAGGGCTGGTGACATATAGAAACCAAAACTTACCGGTTCGTCCAATCAATACCAACAAAGCGCCTTCACCGCGATGGGCAAACCAATCTCCACCCTCTCAGTCAGAAAGAACAAGAAATTCCCCATTTTTGCAGACAGATCGGGCAAAGCAGTCTCCACTCTCTTATCGACTTTTTCAGCATCAGCTTTAACATGGTCAAAAATAAAACATCCAATATCGGACTTGCGGTTTGACCAGCTAAACAATTTCCCACATTCGTTTGAATCGAAACGGTGGAAAAAGGTGTTGCGAGCACTGTAAAACTTTACAAACGCAATCCATATTCACGAAATGCAATCTGCATTTATGCTGCACAGCGAATTAAACTGTTTTTTTTAGAATACCATAAGAAAAAATAAAATAAATCTTCATTACTTGAAAATTAATTTTTTTCACCCAAAGCCCCAAGCGTGCTTTCAGGCCCGTTTACTACTTCACATATGTATACCCAAGTAAAAAAGAAGAAAAAAGACGCCTGCCTGCCCGCTAATCCGTTTTTGTTCTTTTTTTTTGCATAATAAAAACAAATAGATTTAATACCCACACAAATTATTTAAATTATTTACAAAAAAATTAGCATTAATTTAAATGCAAGGGTGTACAAAAGTAAGGTCGTTTTAATTGCCTGACCTATATGCCTTCACTTGCATTTTTCAGAGAAGACGAAGAAAAGTCTTGAGGGAAAAATTCCTGCTGTTGTTATCACTTTTTGTAAGTTGCACAACACTTAATAAATATCGCTAAGTTTCATTATTTCCCAATTCCCGAATAAAACGGCTCAGTCCAAAGAAGCAATTGGATTGTATGAGACTTTTCAATTCTTAGAATATAACTTTAACCTAAAAACGAGTATCTTTATCAAATGTTTATTTTTTAAAGATTTGAAAATTAATAAATGCAGCCTTACCAGTCTCAGAAAAAGTGTATTGATGTAGTTAAAAAGACCGCTAAAAAATGTGCCATTAGGCAATATTTTGCATTTATTTTTTCCATAAGGTCTTTGAGCGCTTGTAGACACGTCCCTGACATATTGGAAATGCTGTTCACATGGGAAATTTAATAATAACCATTTCTAAAATAAACAGTAGCGATTTTTATTATTTTAAAATAAAAATAAATTTGGACGAATTACCTTTTATAATTAGGTGCAGAATCTTTGAATGCTTTTTCACTGCAATCGAGCCAGGTAATGTGAAAATATCTTGAAGAACTGGACTGATGCCAAGCAAATTGCGAAGTAAACTGACGCTCGGTTGAAAAACAACAGCTTAGGTAAAAGGGAGAGGAATTTTCAGAATAAATGGGTAATGGCAATTATCGTGTCCTTCTTTTTCCCAGTAACTTTGTTTTTGTATCATCTATCTATCGTCCAGAAGTGTCTCAGAAGTTACTTCTTCGCGATCGCGACCTTTTTTGTTTTTGTAAAATGTGTGCTATAGTCTAACTATCGTCCAGAAGTGCCTCAGAAGTTACGCGATCGCGACCCTTTTCGTTTTTGTAAAATGTGTGCTATCGTCGATCGTCCAGAAGTGTCTCAGAAGTTACTTCTTTGCGATCGGAATGTGCGCTATCGCCTCTCTATCGCTCAAAAGTGACTTAAAAGTTACTTCTACGCGATATATGTATATTTTGTTTTTCTATATTATTTGCACTTTTGGTAAAATGTGTGCTATCTTCTAACTACCGCCTTTCTATCGCCTTGAAGTGACTTCGAAGTTACTTCTACGCGATATATGTATATTTTGTTATTGTAAAATATGTACTATCATCTTTCTATCTTCCAGAAGTGACTTAGAAGTGCCTCCTGGACGATAGGCGATAGAATTATCGCCCTTTTTCTTGCAGGCCGTGGCTCTAGTTGCTCACACTGCTCAAACCGTTATCTTTTTTCGCATGCGCCAACAAGTCGGGCCAGAAGAAGATTTACAAAATTTTGCAACAACACAACCCAAGCGACCGAACTCGCACATCGTACCAAAAACAGGAACAATTTTAAAGGGAACTGCGCGGATGGCTGAATATAAAAAATACTAACAGATATAAGCCTATTCGATTTGCTTAGAATAGCTATAAGCAACGAAACAATCGATTTTGAAGAATTAATAAACAAATATACATTTTTGACCAATACATTTAATAAACAAATATAATTAATTCAATTCAAAAAGTTTTCGTAAGTGTATTTATTCTGCTCGCACATTCTCTGCGGCAGTTAGCTGCTACGCGTCGCGACGCTGGGGGTTGTTGTTTTTTTCTGGCCGAGCTGCTACCCAAACGCACAGTGAACGATCCCATAGGCCAAAAATAAAAAAATCAATGTTTGAATTTTGAATTTTTTTGTCCCGCACTTAGTTATTAATAAAATCCGTTTTAATATCGATTATTTGTTTTGTTATGCTTTTCACATTCGCGAAGAAAATAGCTGGTAAAGAGAGAGCACAAACCAAGTAATAAACATCAAGCGTGCGCATCACAAATTTAAGCCGTTCAGTATTAACACGAAAACAGATATTAAAGTTTAAATAAAGTGATCAAACTAATATGAATATAAAAGTTGAAGGTATTGACATTATTTTTGTGTAATTTTTATTTGATTTTCATTGTTTATGTGTGTTTTAACAATACATGTGTATTAACCCTAATTGTTAGCTTCCAGCCTAAAAGAACATCAAATGTAAAAGTGGTTTTGCCGCCCTCCAATGAAACTTTTTTTTATAAAAATAATCAATATTTAGTAATTTTTAGTTATGAAAATCAGCTGCTACAATTTGTTGTAATCGTGCGTAGAATATCTCAGTGTCGTCCAAGATTTGTATGTTGTAGGGTTTTTGTTTCGTTGCGTTAGTTGTTTTTTTTCGTTGCGCCTGCATTTGTTATTTTCGTGAGTTCAGATCTTTTTATTATTTGTATTGCTTTTGTTTTTATATTTTAATTTAGTACTTTTTATACGATATAGGAACATGTCATCAGTGCCAGATTTCGAGCAATTGCCTTTTAGATGTTTTGATAGATATCTTCAATGAACTTGAATCTTACATCGAAAGTCGCGGCTACACATTCGATCATGATGAAGCAACAACTTTACTCAAATATAATTTCAAGCGATTTTCTTAGTTTTATAACAAATGTTGCCAGAATAAAATCTATTATGCCTGGAAACACTCGGATTGGCTTTCCAAAACAGATGACAATTCTTTAAGCTTGCAAACAGCAGCATCTTAAAATCAAAATCGAGGTCGTCCTAGGATTAATTAAGCAAATGAGTCCGCAGGCAATGACTTACACTCCGCAAGTTTCAAAGAGCAGCCCTCAATATTACCAGCTAAAATTTCGTCTGTCATTGATCTTATAACGAATGCTAATTTAACAAAGCATCAATACATGTTAATAAGAACTTTTATTAACGCAACAATAGATGCAGATTTTTTACCATGCTATGACAACATTGTAAAGGAGAAAAGGAAAAGTTACCCTGACAACATCGATGTGGATTTAATAAATGATCTGACATTAATTGCAAAATGGGGATTTGAAGGCAGCTTGGAAAAATCCTCGCCCTATAAGACTTCAATTTAAAAAGGAATCCGCTGAAGTCTCAATGGAGGAATATGAATATTTCAAAGCTAAAATACTTAACCTAATACCAACCCAATATAAACTAAATGATATTGTTATTAATGTTACTCATTTGCTGCAGCTGACTATGGTAGATGGTAAGTTTGTAACGCACTTTCCCAATCGTCTTCAGCCAAATGTTATTTATGTAATGCCAAACCAATCGAAATGAATAACATAAAAATCTGTTAGAAAGAACAGTTCATATAGATCGGTATGAATTTGGATTATCTCCGCTACATACATATATACGTTATTTTGAGTACTTCATACATATGGCTTATAGACTTCCAATTAAACAATGGCAAATAAGAACAGATGAAGGGAAAGAAAAAATGCAGGACCAAAAAGTTCTTATTTAAAAAGAATTTCGTAAAAAAAAGGGAATCATTGTTAGGCAAACCCAAAGTTGGAGGATATGTATCCTCAAACGATGGAAACACAGCCAGAGAGTTTTTTAAAAACAGTAAATTGTCTGCCGAAATAACAGGCATATATTGTCACTTGATAGATAGATGTCGTACAATATTAAGTACATTGAACGTAGAAGCCATCACACACGAAAAGTTTCGCGTGTTCTTACAAATACAGGTTAGGTTAATATTAAGTTCTGACCCTTACATATCCGGACAATGAAAATTAAAAAACCAAAAATCCATTTTGGACGCATCAGTTTATGATTTGCTTGTGTAATGGTTTTCAGCTCGCATTAACATGTTCTTTTTACACTTTAAACTATTGAATCTGTTTTTTTTTATAACACCTTGGTCATAGTTTAATTAAAATTAAGTATTTAATAAATTCATCTCGGCAATAACTAAAAAAAAGTGTTACATTCTTCTAGTGGTCCGCTCTGATTTAATTTTTAATATTGGCGAACAAATTGAGGATATATACGGTGCAATAAAAATTTCAAGCCGATATCTCTACTGGAAGTATTTTTGGCCGCGTTCTCCATACACGACCGTCCACTGTGAAACGGTTTGATCTCGAACAATTGCTGTCTCAGAGCCGACGACGTTTTTGGCAATTTGTTGTCATTGTGAAATTAAACAGAAATCTGCTTAAGTGTGCGAAAAAGAACGCAAAGCTTGTGATGTATTGAATACAACCACAAGTACGTGTAGGCACAAAATCCGTTAAGAAGTGTTGGTGCCCTTAATTTACCGTACTCAATCCAGACTCTGCAAGTCTGTTCGAAAATTGTCTAAGGAAACGGAGAGCTTATTTTTGGTGACCTAAGACGGTTATGAACAGGGGCATAGCTAGCCATACTTGCAGCGCTCCGAACTGACACGAAAATTATTAATGAACATTTAGGAATAGCTTACCATTAATTGAAGCAGTTTGAATGTGTACGCGATACGCAATGCGATGAGAGTTAACATAGAACGGGGGAAGCAAACAATACTTACAGCAACAGGTCCCATGATGAACCTTTGGTCGTAAATATTCAAAACCGCAGTCCTTAATTATCACCCTAAGTTTTCGGAAAAGACTGGGGAATGGCGGCTGTTTTAAAGAAGAAAAAAAGAAAAAACAATAACTTGCAGAGCCTGATGCGCTAACGAAAACGGTTGGTTGGGGAAGCCAAGGAAACAATTGCATCCCTACTTATATATCCAGACAACTTAGGGGAAAAATATGGAAATGCTGGAATTCTAATTTGGTCGGCCGGAATTACTAATTCGCACTTAACTAACAAGAATTCGTGTATTCCCAAAGGCGCCATATAATAAGCCTGAACAGATTGTAATTTTCTTAACGAATCTTCGCGGAGTGGTAATCAGCGTCCAACCACTACGAGCACTTACATAACTCAATCCTATTATTAGAACTTTTAAAAAACTTCCAACTTATTTACAGATGGAATGGCTTAAGAGCGCAGAGAGTTAGGACGTGTCGTTTGTGCTTTTCATGCCGTAATTATAAGTATAACATGTAGGTTTACAGAAACTATAAAATTTGCGGTATTTATCATTTAAATCATGTTAGAATGCACAATTGTGCAGCCTGAACAGATTGTAATTTTCTTAACGAATCTTCGCGGAGTGGTAATCAGCGTCCAACCACTACGAGCACTTACATAACTCAATCCTATTATTAGAACTTTTAAAAAACTTCCAACTTATTTACAGATGGAATGGCTTAAGAGCGCAGAGAGTTAGGACGTGTCGTTTGTGCTTTTCATGCCGTAATTATAAGTATAACATGTAGGTTTACAGAAACTATAAAATTTGCGGTATTTATCATTTAAATCATGTTAGAATGCACAATTGTACACGCTCGGAACTTTCTTAACCCACGGATTCGAAGCCTTTACTCAATTGCTTGCCAAACTCCGCAGACGCACATCCATACCTATGTATGAACTAAAGGAAAAAATTAAAACATTCTCCATGTTTCACGATGGAAGTGCAGAATCGTTGTTTGAGGTAGTCATCGCAGATCATTTGGGTTAAAAAGGTAAACAATTTTCAACTATTTACGGTGGTATGATAACAAAACAAGGAAGAACGCTATAGTCGAGTGCCTCGACTATCAGATATCAGATACTCAGCTTAAGGGGAAAAAGAGAAATGGAGATATAAAAGCAGCAAAGCGATATTTTAGGGCGCCACATTTGTAGATGTTATGTGTGCGGCAGACAGATTTAAGCGTTTTAACCGTTTGTGGGCGTGGTAAATTTTTCTAAGCAGCAAAGCGATATTTAAGGCTATTTCAGTAGATGTTATGTGGGCGGCGGACAGATTTAGGCGATTTAACCGTTTCTGGGTGTTAAAGTGGGCGTCGCACATTTTTTTAGGTCAGTCGATAGGTATTTATGAGACAAACACATTTCAGTTAAACTGTAGGCGCTACAGATTTAAGCGGATTGTGGCCGTTCAGAAAACACATATCATAATAACTGTAGGCGCTACAGATTTTCGGGAAGCCCAGGAATCTGCATGCCCAGTTTGTCTGCTCTAGCTCTTATAGTTTTCGACATCTCAGCAATTATACGGATATACAGACATGGCTAGATCGATTAGTGATCCTGATCTGATACATACCTTATGGGGTTGGAAACGCTTCCTTCTACCTGGTTTGCACATTCCGACGAATCTAGTATACCCTTTTACTCCTCCAGTAACGGGTTTAAATAGTATTGAAATGTCTAAAAAAGTAAGACTTGAAATTGTCGGTGTACACACTGAAGTACGAGGTGTGTTCAAAAAGTAAGGTAACTTTGTATTTTCAAGAAAAACTATTAATTTATTTATCAATTTTAATGTTGTCCCCTTCAAAGTTATCCCCCTCAGACACAATACACTTATGCCAACGGTTTTTCCAATCCTCAAAGCACTTCCCATAAGCACTTTTCTGTACAGCCTTGAGCTCTTCCAGCGATGCAGTCTTTATCTCTTCAATCGTTGCAAATCTCCGTCCTTTCATAGGTCTCTTTAGTTTTGGGAACAAGAAAAAGTCACATGGGGCCAAATTCGGTGAATATGGTAGCTGAGGCATTATTGTGGTGTTGTATTTGGCCAAAAAATCTCTCACAAGCAAAGATGAGTGAGCAGGGGCATTATCGTGATGCAAAAGCCATGAATTGTTTTTCCACAATTCTGGACGTTTCTTTCGTATTGCTTCTCGCAAACGGCGCATAACATCCAGATAATACTGTTTATCGACCGTACGAACATATGGTAAGAACTCCTGATGCACAACGCCATGGTAATCGAAGAATACAGTGATCAAAACTTTGACATTTGATCGAACTTGGCGTGCTTTTTTCGGTCTTGGCTCACCTGGGCTCTTCCATTGTGACGAGTGGGCTTTGGTTTCGATATCATAACCATATACCCATGATTCGTCACCAGTTATGACTCTTTTGAGTAAATCTGGGTCGTCGTTGACGTCATCCAACAGCTCTTGAGCGATGCTCATGCGGCGGTTCTTTTGGTCAAAATTCAGCAGTTTTGGAACAAACTTCGCTGGCACACGACTCATGCCCAAAACGTTTGAAAAAATTTAATGGCACGAGCCAAGGATATACCGACATCTTCAGCAACTTCTCTGATAGTGATTCGACGATTTTCCAAAACAATTTTCTAAACTGCTTGAACGTTTTCATCAGTTGTTGACGTGCTTTGGCGTCCAGACGCTCGTCATTGGCATCTTCCCGGCCATCTTGGAAGAGTTTGTACCACTTGTAAAAATTTTTTTTACTCAGAACAGTTTCACCGTATGCCACTGTCAACATTTCAAGTGTTTCGGAGCACTTAATTTTATTTTTTACACAAAATTTGATGCAAATCCTTTGATCCATTTCGATAGCAAAAAATTGCTGAGCACGCAAAACAACTTGTTACCTTTACGCCTCTCACAACTAAACAAAAAAGGGAATTCAATTGAAACTCGGTACAGATGTTAGGGAAGAGTGTACCAACATAACAAAACAAAAAAATCGGTTATCAAAAATATGTTGCCCGCGAAATTTGAAAAGTCACCTTACTTTTTGAACACACCGCGTAAATTACAACTTACATAGGAGGCGTACACACTGTAAAGAATTTAAACTTATCAGTTCAGACTTTTTCAAGGTATGAATATAAACACCTCACCAACCCTCCTCAAAATCCGTATTAAACCCACGTCAAGCCAGTTTTGCTAATCGGACCAAGCAAAATATTGTGAAAAAAGAAACTACCTGTAGCAGCCAGTAGCAATAAAGGTGGGATGGTTAGCTTTTGGCTCAGGCCAGCGAATGTTAAAAGAAAGCGTTGCAGAAACATTTCACTTAATTTAATGGAGACAGATACCGATTTTGTGGAATTGGAAAATTTTCATATTATAGATATATGGACTCCGTTAGGGAAATTTCCCCCCCCTAGGAACCACAGAACCTGAAAATTTTAGTTGTTTGCTAGAAAAATATTCTCTGCAATAAAAACAACAGTGGCACTCTTCATACCAAATACGCTATGGAAATCACAACAACATACTATCATAAATTGCATTATATGACCTGTCTAAACTTATTTAACCCTTTTCTGGGCGACTCATAGCGACCACCCCTGGCACTATCTGGCAGTGTTCCCCACCGTTACATGATTATCCTATACGATAATGAGTATGAGTGTGAGTCATACTGTACAATTGGCACTATTGAGTATGAAAAAACTCAACGCATGGTGACGTATCATTTAAATCCGTTTATATCGCCAAAAACCATCTAGAAGATGAAAACTATTGTCCGCGATATCGCATTCGGATCGCGGAACTCACTCCCGTCGGGAAGAAATGTGCCATTTTGGCGGCACTTCTCGGAGTCACTTCGGCGACACTTCGGGAAGTGTCTTCGGCGACACTTCCAGGAGTGACATCGGCGATACTTCTGAAAGTGTCGCCAAAGTGACTCAAGGAGTGCCGCCGAACTGGCACATTTCTTCCACATCCGCGATCCGAATGCGATATCGCCGAAGTGACTTCTGGAAGTGTCGCCGAAGTAACTTCTGGAATTGTCGCCAAAGTTACTCCGAGAAGTGCCGCCGAAGTAACTTCCGCGATGCGAATGCGATATCGCCGAAGTCACTTCTGGAAGTTACATAGAAGTGACCTAACAGACGCTTGAAGAAGATACCAGAATTTTCAGAATAAATGGATAAAGGCTATTATCGTGTCCTCCTTTTTTCCAGTAACTTTGCTTTTGTATCATCTATTTAGGTCGCAGATTTTTTAACTGAATATTTGTTCCCTTTTTTTCATCTGGGATGTGGATCTATTGTATCTACAGTTACCCTATCGAAAGAACTTCGTTGGGTTTCAGTTATAGTTTTTTCTAGCATAAAAACTGTAGGCGTCACAGTTTTGTGCGACTTGTGAGCGTTAGAGTAAGCGTGGCAAAAAGATAGGTATCGAAGAAAATAATACATTTCAGCTTAAGTTTTTTTCTAGCATAAAAGATGCAGCGGCTAAAGTCTTTCGCGAATTGTGGGCGTGAAAAAACTTTGTTTGGCTCAAACGATAGGAATTTATAAGGCAAATACATTTTAGTTAAAAATTGTTTTCTAGCATAAAAAAAGTTTTTAATATACCGTATATTGAGGGTATACTGTACCAATAAAAAAACATCGATTAAGCATAAATAAATCAGCAACATATTGTTGCAGTACACAAATAAAACTTTTTCAAGTGAGCGTGTAACAGGATTTCCCTTTTACGAGCTTTGCTATGTCAGCGGCAACGTGCTTTTAACATATACATACATATATGTAATTTTGCACATATGACTCTCTCACGATTGTACCTTTAGACAAAATATCTATGAAGCCGCTCCGTTGCTGGCGTAACCGGAATGAGTGAAACGAGTGAAATGAGGCAATTGGAATTTCGCTGCCTTTCTGCGGTGTGCCGTTTTTTGTCTATTATTGTGGGCATATTGCATACAGCAATTGCATACAGACCAATTTACTTCTGATTCTAGAATAATTTCCACCAGATTAGAAACGGTTGGCGTTCTCCCATCTCTTATGCTTAGATCTTTTCGTTCATTTTCAAATCTCGGACAGACAAAAAGTACGTGTTCTGCATTTTCATTATCCGACTCCCAGAGTGGACAGTGCTGAAAACGTTCATTTTAGGCTTGGGCGAGATTTAATTGTGACTTTTTCAATTTTGATAGTAGCCGTCTCCACTTTCAGCCTGCTACTTGTCAGGACTGCTTTGGTCTTATGTGCTGCCAAGGCGGGTCCCTTAGAGTCGAGCCATGCGCTTGCTCGTCCCATCTTCGTTGCAGATTCTTTTCGCGTCTGGGAGTTTCTCGGCCGTCATTCGTGAAACCAATGAGTTGTGCGCTATGCAATACTGCTTAGTGCCGTACAACCACCTTTTTCCCTCAAAGGCTTTGTCTGCGCTTTCGCACAGCTTACCGACGGCATCGATGGTAGATAGCCTCATTCGAAAACCATACTGCAACTCAGTGGCCGTTGGTTCCGATAAGAGCACTTTCTCGCAGGGGTGGATTATTCATTCATGAATTTTACCCACCGTATCCAGCATGCAAAGTGGCCTATACAAAGAAGTCTCCTCCGCCGGCGTGTCCCCCTTTCGTATGAGTACCAACTGCTGAGTTTTCCATCAACTAGGGATCATACCTTCTGTCTTTTGTGTTGGCTTTTATGGCTATTCGTTTTGTGACGAATTTATATGCGAAGCCCCAAGGGTTGGAGTCTATTTCTTCGCATATATTATTAAAGCACCTGAGCTTGCTTTCATTTATGGATTTTTCCAGGGCTCGTCTTTTTTGCCTGTAGTATATCTGGAGTGCTCTGAATTTTAGTCTTCCTCTTGAGTGTTGGTATACGCGTCTTTCTCTATGGCATTCTTTCCTGGCTTCCGCAATGGATTGGATCCTCCAGTATGCAGGTCTTCTTCTTGATGGGGTTTTCCCCTTCCCCTGCATAGATGGATCACAGGCTACCTTGATGTAATCTGCGATGCGGGCTGCCCTTTCTTTGGCTGATCCGCTTGTATAGAGATCCTCGAACAACATCGGCATCGTCTAGCGTTTCTATTTTATAACCTAACAGGGTCTTTGAAACTCGTGGTGGGCCATTTATAGACTTATCGTGCAAATTATTGCAGCATGGTCACTACCCATGAAGGTGTCACTAACCTCCCAGCTGGAGCCTTAGGCAAATCTAGCGCTCACAAATGTGAGGTCAGTGATGGAACTTGTGCCGGCTCTAGTTTGCCTGGAGAATGCTAAGGCTTGGAGGCAGGTAGCAGCAACAAGCTATACCAATCACTTGGGTCCTGACGAAGAAATATCCGCTTTTTTTCCCACTATTCTTCAGCAGCATCATGTTGCCGATTTTTTGCTACTATTTGCTATCCATTCTTCCGAGTTTTTATTCCTGTATTGACGCTTATATTCATTCATATTTTTAATATTAATAGGCCACCTATTATATAAATTGTATGAACTGCACAATGACCAGGACAAAATTTTAAACAAATTTATAATAATTAGCAAGAAATATTGTTTAAAAAATTGTTTTTTTTTAATAAAAATTCAGAATTAAAACATAAATAAAATAACATAGCTATTCAATTTAAAAAAATTTATGGTTTTGCACGTTTTGATAACTTATTTTAAAATAAAATGGAACAGAAAAATTTTGATAAATCATACAAGTGTCTAGCACGAAATATAAATATCTCAAAAGAGAATATAATTAAACACCCAAAAACATTATTTGCATTTTTTAACCAAGCTTGTTCAGTGATACACGACAAAAAAAGTCAACATTGGTCGTATGTAAAAAGATTTTTGAATAAATAAGAAAAAAAATTTAAATAGCATAAAATCAAAATACTTGCTAGACACAACAATACCTTCGATTGTTAGTACTCCAGTATTAGTCGAAGAAGAAACAAACACAGATTTAGGGACAGTAATCTATTCAGAAATTGCAAGGGGCTCAGATAAACATAAAAAAAGAAGATGTAGGCAACCTTACGATACCAGCGGTTATCCACTAGAAGAACTATTTGAGTCAGAATCAGAGACGATTACAGAAATAAAAGCAGTAAATATGGCTATGTCAGAAGTAGAATTTCTTAAGCTACCCTTTACACTCATACCCAAGTATTGTGAAAAGCATGGGAATCTTCAATGTTTCATTGATGCTCTTATTTTAGTGGATTCCCTAAAAAGAACTTAGGAAACTACAGCAGTAAGCCTTATAAAAACTAGACTCAAAGGCCGTAATAGGCAAAAAGACAAAAAGCGGTATTTAATTGTTCAATGTGCAGCAAAAGCAGAAGACAGCAAGTCAATATATTCAAGAAGTTAAACAGTTGACAAGGGCTTTGCAATCAGCATATATGATCAACGGTAGCAAGAACATGCCGAACAACTGAGCTTACAAACAATCATAGCAAACAGCACAATATTATTATAACAAAAATCACAAAATTTAAATAAGGTGAGTGAGATAACAACTGTGTTCGTCGATAATTGTATAGACGCAATCAGACACCCAAATACAGTGCTATATGCTGAGCAACAACAAAGATATAGACCCGGATGAGGGGATGACCGTGGAAACTACCTTGAAAACTACCGCGGAAGTTACCAGAATAATGGTAATATTTATAATAATAATTACAACAATTATGGCAACAATAGCAAAAGAGGCCAATATAGAGGAAACTCTAGAAACTCTAACTCAAACGGAGGTCACAACAATAACAACGGTGATAGCCATATTGTGAGAACTGCCCAGAATACAGTAAACTTACAACAGCCCTTAGGTACGCAGCAGCAAAAAGGTTCATTCGATTAATCTTAATAATAATATTCCTAATTAATTAATATTCGTAATAAATTATTAATAATTTTGATAGATATACAAAATGAACCATTGTCAAACTATTATACGAGTATATCCGAAATAAATAATACAACTAGAACGAACGACATGATGTCAAAGTTAACTGAAAAATTTCCAAAAATATTTAATAAACATTAAAAAAAAATATTCAAACTTGATACTGGACTACTAACAAATTGTTTTTATAAGCAGAAACTAAGATTAAAAGATAATGAATTTGTATATATAACCAATTATAGAAGTCCTTATAGTCAAAAAACGAAATTCAAACTCAAGTCAATAAACTTATTAAATATATAGTATTTGAACCTTCAGTCTCAAAGTACAAACGTCCCCTGTTATTAGTACTAAATAAATCCATAAATAACGAAAAGAAAAAATGGAGATTAGCAAATCCGACAAATATCCACTTCCTAGGATCGATTATATCTTAGATCAACTAGGAAGAGGAAAATATTTCGCTTGCCTTGACGTAATTTCAGGATTCAATCAGATTGAGCTAGACGAAATACGACATCTTTTTCAACTAGCAATGGATCCTATTTGGTTTGGAAATAGCGCCAAATGCATTCCAGAGAATGATGACTATTGCATTCTCGGTTGTTCCGAAAAACATATGCTTACCAATTTAATTAATGTGTTTGACATAAAGTCAAAATTTTAGGGCGCAAATGAACAGATAAGGGAATCTTGCCAGATGACAAAAAGTTGGATGTTATACAAAACTATCCAGTTCCACATGACTCTGACATCGCAAGACATTTTATTGCATTTTGCATCACTACGGACGATTCATCAAAAATGTTTGCTGAATATTCTAGGCATATAACAAGAATGAATTGATGATTGTCAAAATGCATTTCAATGTCTTAAAGCTCAATAAATAAAGCCTATTTTGTTACAATATTCAGATTTTACAAAGAATTATGTATAATAACAGATGCTAGTAAGCAAACCTGTGGTGCAGTACTAACACAAGACCAAAATAAAATTCAATTTCCAGTACCTTACGCATCGAAAGCATATCTACGGAACTCATTTCACGGTAGAAACAGACCATAGACCATATTTATTTTTTTAAACATGGTAAGAAAATTATGACAAGAATTGATTTAGAAGGTTTTTATTCTAGTAAAAGGAAATATTGGCTTAGGACAACTACATTCAAGGCTCAAAAAAGAAGACGGTATATTAAAAATCAGGCAATTAAAAATGGCACCCCGAGAAAATATCTTTGAATAAGTTCCAAAAGATGATTTTAAAATGATGGGCAATAAAATATTGAAAACATAGAGTACCGCTACTCAACACGGTGACCACATTAACAAATGTTAAAGAGAAAGAAGTTATATGATGATGAAGCTATATTATGTGGTGATAGTACAAGGAGGTAATGCAGGCATTGGAAAAACCTTGGCCGAGGTCAAAAGACATTATTAATGGAAAGGTATGACTCGAGATACTGCTGAATACATACAAAAATGTTCAAAATGCCAAAAACCAAAAATGAACAAAAATTAAGCTCCTTTAAGAAGTACTGATACGCCTGTACACGCTTTCGACAGGGTTATAGTAGACACTATTGGTCCTCTACCCAAGTCTGAGAATGGTAATGAATACGCAGTAACATTAATTTGTGATATGACTTTTGATTTGATTACCTAGTCGCGATTCCAATTCCAAACAAAAATGCTAGCACAGTAAGCAATATTTGCGAATTTTATTGTGAAATACAGTCAAATATAGACGTTCATTACGAATATGGGAACAGAATACAAAAATTATATAATAACATCAACTGCTCATAATCACCAGACAGTTTAAACAGTAGGTGTTCGCGGGCCATTCAACTTGTTCCAGGAACGGTTTGTCCGTCCCGTCGAACCTGAATGACCACTCGTGGACTTGTTTAGCAACCTTTGCCCCTATGGGCCTCCCTTTGCAAGTTGTGGCCGCTCAGGCTTGCCACAGGCTTGTCCCTTCAGCGTTCGTTAATGTGATACTCGGGCCGGCTCTGCCGTAGTACATAGCCTCCAGCTCGGCCCAGCTGTCGACAAGTTGTGGGTCGTTCGTCTGTCTCCGAGTAATACTCCGACAATGCCTTCCTCATGTCTTCTAATCTGCCAACCTAGGCGAAGTCCTCCTTCTTAAGGCGGTAGATCCACGTCTTTCTCATTCTGTTAATGTTGCTTTTACCGCTTGGACAACTGTAAGAACTGATTAGTTTTCAATTTGCTCGCTATGCGATTCGGGCGGCTAGCTCATTAGATTGTGTGTGTTCGTCCCACAAAATTTATACGAACATGACCGCACAGTAGTTCAGTGAGAAAGCACAGAATTCACGGGTTCGTAGTGGGTTTATTGCGGGTATAACTACAGCCGGCTTGGTAATTCGCTTGTACTTGATATCGCCACTTGTGGACGTCTCCGACGGTCCTGGTTGTCTCAATGTCCTCTCGCCTCGTTGACACGCTGTTCTAGTCCTGAAGCTCCCTGACGACCCTTGTTTGGTGCTTGTCCCTGACGCGTTGACACGGGCACTGCCGTGCCATGCGGGCTTAAAGAAACGCCACCGTTTACAGGTTAAGGTGAACAGACTGACGGGCTCTCCAGGATCACTCCTTGCTCTGTCCCGAATAGTCCCACTGGGGTTTGTGCTCAGATCGCGCGGACAGTCAAGGCGAAACGCCTAGTGTACTCAAACGTTCCACCCTAGCCTACCCTTTCGCTTACTGTCCGTGCCGTTCCTGCGGGCTCGATCTGCCTTGCCTTCTCGGGCATACGCCGCTTCGGGACTTCACGAGTGAGAACCGAATCCTCTCCTGGAAAATTCCACTTGAGACCGTACTGATCGACCACTTTTCCTTTTGATAGCGCCAGGACCTGCTCAAAGAAGTGCTTGGGGCGAGGTACACTGAGTTTAGATAGGCTTACACCAGACGTAACGTTAGGACTTCGTTGGCAGGAGTAAACATATCACCTTGACCTAGCAGTGTGATGCCCTCTGGACCTCAGCTACCTATGTCTCAATTCGGAGATTCCTTGTAGTCCCAATCCCGAACGTCTCGACGTAGCGATCTTGTTCCTTGTAGGCTCCCACGGCGCTGCTTCTGACGATACGACTTGTAGTGGCTCCCTTGTTTTTTAATTGGTTGGTTGACTGCTCACTTGATATCTGCTCTTGATGGTTCGACTCTGATCGACTGATCCCATCTGGACTACTCCCTGCTGCTGCCAGCGCCCTTCGGGCTTATATAGGGCCTCCGGGAACCATTATTTCCCCCTTTTGGGCACGTCCCGCCGAAACTCTCCACACCGGAACCAAAGTCCATGGTTGCTGTTTGACCCACTTGTCCTTCATGCGCAGCTTCCTACCAACGTCCTGCCTAATGCTGCCGTCCCGCTGGTTCCTGTGATGCATGTGGCATGCTTGCGTGCCGCTCCGCTGCCGAGATGTGGGACCTTCTCTCTTGGTCCAACGTTCACGGCAGAGTCCAAGGTCCCTTTTGCACACGGCACTCTCGCTCTGCCCGCCAGGTCCCCACTCTCTCTCTGGTCTCCAAATTCTCTCCGTGTCCAAACTCTCACGTTCTCCAAACTCTCACGTTCTCCAAACTCTCACGTTCTCCATCCTTGATCACCAAACTCTCACGTTCTACATCCTTGAACACCAAACTCTCACGTTTTCTATCCTTGATCACCAAATTGTCACGTTCTCCAACCGCTCCTCGCCGCGCCGTTACGACGCGAATTCGCCGCGTACCTGGTGAGCGGCCGGCCATCCTGGGATTTGTGTGTAGTTATTAAACTCCTCACAAGTTATTTCCGGAAATAACAGTAAAAACAAACCGTTCATAAAGATAATTAAAAAAATTCCGTTTGGGCATAAATGAATTAGCAACACATTGTTGCTAATGTATGAAGCCGCTCCGGTGCTGGCGTAACCGGCTGCGCAGCTAAGCGGTCTTAGCTATAAGAATAAATTGAATAAAATATTCAAAAAAAAAAGTTAAACGGCACAGACGTGCCATTGAAATTATTTTTATTTTACTGAATGTTGGTCCGATGCATTCTTAGCTGATCATATTTAAAAGACTAATAGTCTTTGGCTCCAGTGTTATTGGCATATAAGAAGTATACACTGGACATTCAGCTGAGTACAGCGAGCCCTGGATATGTGCCTTCTATTTAAAAAACGACGTAATTATATGAAGTTATTTTTAATTTGCTTGTATTATTATTATAATTTCTTTTTATATCCTTACAGATGTAATGATTTCAGTCAGAAGTTTTTGACCCCATAAAGTATATATATTCTTGATCAGCGTCACTAGACGAGTCGATCTAGTCATGTCCGTCTGTCTGTTTGTCCGTACATCTGTCTGTCTGTCCTACGCAAACTCGTCTCTCAGTTTTGAAGCTATCGGCTGAAACTTTTCAAAAGTCTTCTTTCTATTGCAGGTAATATAAGTCGGAACCAGCCGGATCGGACAACTATATCTTATAGCTCCCATAGCAACCCGATAGAAAAAATTAAAAAAAATTTACATCTTCGGTGTTTTTCAACATATAAAATTCTAAGCTGGGAAATATCATTTTTTAATTAGTTCTGAATTTCGAATAAAATATTTTCAAAATCGGACGACTATATATTATAGCTGCGACAGGAACAATCGGAAAATTAGTGGTAAAATAATATGAAAAAATTATATCTTCGTTGTTTTTAAACATATATTCATCTAAGCTTGAAAATAACATTTATTATTTAGTTCTGAATTTCGAATTACATTTTATCAAAATCGGAGGACTATATCATATAGCTGTCATAGGAACGATCGGAAAATTGGTGGGAAAATAATACATAAAAAATTATATCTTTTTGACATATGTATAACCTTTTTAGCTTAGAAATAACATTTTTTAATTAGTTCTTAATTTCAATTTAAATTTTATCAAAATCGGACGACTTTATCATATAGCTGTCATAGGAATAATCGGGAAATTAGTGGAAAAATAATATGAAAATATTATTTACTAAAGTTGATTATTGAATGGTGAAATTGTAAAATTTTAATTTTGTGTTTATATGTTTTATGTTATATATATAGCAAACGAGTTTTTGAATATCTTATGCCTAATCTTATTAAGTGTCTGTGGTTTCTTTTTTCCTATGTCTATTTTAAAATTGTTTCTATCTTATATTTTTATTATTTTGTAGGGTCCTAATTATAGATTATCTAGCTTATGACCTGAGTCAGTACTAAATTTCCTATTTGAGTCAAAATCTGCGAAGCGTGTCAACCTTGTTCGATTTTTATCGAACTTAACATTTGAACGCTTTTGCAAAATGTTTAGTTATACCGGAGTTATAAGGTTCAGAATATGGCATTTTTGGCACTTTTTCGAAAAAGTTGCACTCAATCATTATTCTACATCCTTGGAATCGTTAAATATATCTTTACAATGTTTTCGCTAATCGATCAAGAATTATTATGGCCTAAAAACAAAAGAAAATTATTTTTTGGTTTTAATTTATATTTCTAAAAAAATAAATTTAATTATTTTTTAAAGTTTTTTATTTAGTTTTCTTCACTAGCTTAAGAGTTTAAAACCATTTGAAAATAAATTTTGATTCATTACAAAAAGGAGAGAATTAAAACTCTTTTTTTTCCCTCGGACAAAGGATTTTTCGCAATGATTGTACGGAGCGCAGACAGCGGTTTTCCATATAAAAACTCAAAAAGACGCTTATAGTTTCTGCTTACTACTGTAGTATTGCTTTCTCCCTGTGTGAAAACTCTTTATGCATAAGCAATTGGTAATAGCGCACCGTTGCAGTCTTGAGATGCACCACAGGTTTACCAGTATCTGTAGTAATGCAAAATTCTTTGCTCAATCAGGGCATTTTTAAGATAATTAAATTATTCTTTACATTCTTTAGTCCATTTAAGTTGCACATTTTTTTTGTACAGTCTTCTTAAATGATGTGAGTATTGAATAAAGAGCGATGATACGTCATGCGTCTTTTGGTGTTGGATAGTTTTAAATTACATCATATTTTTTATCATCCGGAAGGATGCCATGGTTTTCATTTATGACCGAGAAATGTTACCTCTGCCCAGGTTTTTCATTGCTTATTGTTGGCGATGAGCCACCTCAACGCCCTTCCTTTAAGCAACTCTGGCATCGCTCGGGTGATCATACCTTGGTTTCAACCGTACGTGTTCGCGGACCATTTAATTTGTTCCAGGAACGGTTTCTCCGTCCCGTCGAACCTGAATGACCACTCGTGGACTTGTTTAGCAACCTTTGCCCCTATGGGCCTCCCTTTGCAAGTTGTGGCCGCTCAGGCTTGCCACAGGCTTGTCCCTTCAGCGTTCGTTAATGTGATACTCGGGCCGGCTCTGCCGTAGTACATAGCCTCCAGCTCGGCCCAGCTGTCGACAAGTTGTGGGTCGTTCGTCTGTCTCCGAGTAATACTCCGACAATGCCTTCCTCATGTCTTCTAATCTGCCAACCTAGGCGAAGTCCTCCTTCTTAAGGCGGTAGATCCACGTCTTTCTCATTCTGTTAATGTTGATTTTACCGCTTGGACAACTGTAAGAACTGATTAGTTTTCAATTTGCTCGCTATGCGATTCGGGCGGCTAGCTCATTAGATTGTGTGTGTTCGTCCCACAAAATTTATACGAACATGACCGCACAGTAGTTCAGTGAGAAAGCACAGAATTCACGGGTTCGTAGTGGGTTTATTGCGGGTATAACTACAGCCGGCTTGGTAATTCGCTTGTACTTGATATCGCCACTTGTGGACGTCTCCGACGGTCCTGGTTGTCTCAATGTCCTCTCGCCTCGTTGACACGCTGTTCTAGTCCTGAAGCTCCCTGACGATCCTTGTTTGGTGCTTGTCCCTGACACGTTGACACGGCCACTGCTTGGCCACGACTCAGACTCGCTATGGGGTTAGCCATGCGGGCTTAAAGAAGCGCCACCGTTTTCATGTTAGGGTGAACAGACTGACGGGCTCTCCAGGATCACTCCTTGCTCTGTCCCGAATAGTCCCACTGGGGTTTGCGCTCAGATCGCGCGGACAGTAAGGGCGAAACGCCTAGTGTACCCAAACGTTCCACCCTAGCCTACCCTTTCGCTTACTGTCCGTGCCGTTCCTGTGGGCTCGATCTGCCTTGCCTTCTCGGGCATACGCCGCTTCGGGACTTCACGAGTGAGAACCGAATCCTCTCCTGGAAAATTACACTTTAGACCGTACTGATCGACCACTCTTCCTTCTGATAGCGCCAGGACCTGCTCAAAGAAGTGCTTGGGGCGAGGTACACTGAGTTAAGATAGGCTTACACCAGACGTAACGTTAGGACTTTGTTGGCAGGAGTAAACAGATCACCTTGACCTAGCCGTGTGATCTCAGCTACCTATGTCTCAATTCGGAGATTCCTTGTAGTCCCAATCCCGAACGTCTCGACGTAGCGATCTTGTTCCTTGTAGGCTCCCACGGCGCTGCTTCTGACGATACGACTTGTAGTGGCTCCCTTGTTTTTTAATTGGTTGGTTGACTGCTCACTTGATATCTGCTCTTGATGGTTCGACTCTGATCGACTGATCCCATCTGGACTACTCCCTGCTGCTGCCAGCGCCCTTCGGGTTTATATAGGGCCTCCGGGAACCATTATTTCCCCCTTTTGGGCACGTCCCGCCGAAACTCTCCACACCGGAACCAAAGTCCATGGTTGCTGTTTGACCCACTTGTCCTTCATGCGCAGCTTCCTACCAACGTCCTGCCTAATGCTGCCGTCCCGCTGGTTCCTGTGATGCATGTGGCATGCTTGCGTGCCGCTCCGCTGCCGAGATGTGGGACCTTCTCTCTTGGTCCAACGTTCACGGCAGAGTCCAAGGTCCCTTTTGCACACGGCACTCTCGCTCTGCCCGCCAGGTCCCCACTCTCTCTCTGGTCTCCAAATTCTCTCCGTGTCCAAACTCTCACGTTCTCCAAACTCTCACGTTCTCCAAACTCTCACGTTCTCCATCCTTGATCACCAAACTCTCACGTTCTACATCCTTGAACACCAAACTCTCACGTTTTCTATCCTTGATCACCAAATTGTCACGTTCTTCAACTGCTCCTCGCCGCGCCGTTACGACGCGAATTCGCCGCGTACCTGGTGAGCGGCCGGCCATCCTGGGATTTGTGTGTAGTTGTTAAACTCCTCACAAGTTATTTCCGGAAATAACAGTAAAAACAAACCGTTCATAAAGATAATAAAAAAAAATTCCGTTTGGGCATAAATGAATTAGCAACACATTGTTGCTAATGTATGAAGCCGGTCCGGTGCTGGCGTAACCGGCTGCGCAGCTAAGCGGTCTTAGCTATAAGAATAAATTAAATGAAATATTCCAAAAAAAAAGTTAAACGGCACAGACGTGCCATTGAAATTATTTTTATTTTACTGAATGTTGGTCCGATGTATTCTTAGCTGATCATATTTAAAAGACTAATAGTCTTTGGCTCCAGTGTTATTGGCATATAAGAAGTATACACTGGACATTCAGCTGAGTACATCGAGCCCTCGATATGTGCCTTCTATTTAAAAACCAAGTAATTGTATGAAGTTATTTTTAATTTGCTTGTATTATTATTATAATTTCTTTTTATATCCTTACAGATGTAATGATTTCAGTCAGAAGTTTTTGACCCCATAAAGTATATATATTCTTGATCAGCGTCACTAGACGAGTCGATCTAGTCATGTCCGTCTGTCTGTTTGTCCGTACATCTGTCTGTCTGTCTGTCCTACGCAAACTCGTCTCTCAGTTTTGAAGCTATCGGCTGAAACTTTTCAAAAGTCTTCTTTCTATTGCAGGTAATATAAGTCGGAACCAGCCGGATCGGACAACTATATCTTATAGCTCCCATAGGAACCCGATAGAAAAAATTAAAAAAAATTTACATCTTCGGTGTTTTTCAACATATAAAATTCTAAGCTGGGAAATAACATTTTTTAATTAGTTCTGAATTTCGAATAAAATATTTTCAAAATCGGACGACTATATATTATAGCTGCGACAGGAACAATCGGAAAATTAGTGGTAAAATAATATGAAAAAATTATATCTTCGTTGTTTTTAAACATATATTCATCTAAGCTTGAAAATAACATTTATTATTTAGTTCTGAATTTCGAATTACATTTTATCAAAATCGGAGGACTATATCATATAGCTGTCATAGGAACGATCGGAAAATTGGTGGGAAAATAATATATAAAAAATTATATCTTTTTGACATATGTATAACCTTTTTAGCTTAGAAATAACATGTTTTAATTAGTTCTTAATTTCAATTTAAATTTTATCAAAATCGGACGACTTTATCATATAGCTGTCATAGGAATAATCGGGAAATTAGTGGAAAAATAATATGAAAATATTATTTACTAAAGTTGATTATTGAATGGTGAAATTGTAAAATTTTAATTTTGTGTTATATATATGTTATATATATGTTATATATATAGCAAACGAGTTTTTGAATATCTTATGCCTAATCTTATTAAGTGTCTGTGGTTTCTTTTTTCCTATGTCTATTTTAAAATTGTTTCTATCTTATATTTTTATTATTTTGTAGGGTCCTAATTATAGATTATCTAGCTTATGACCTGAGTCAGTACTAAATTTCCTATTTGAGTCAAAATCTGCGAAGCGTGTCAACCCTGTTCGATTTTCATCGAACTTAACATTTGAACGCTTTTGCAAAATGTTTAGTTATACCGGAGTTATAAGGTTCAGAATATGGCATTTTTGGCACTTTTTCGAAAAAGTTGCACTCAATCATTATTCTACATCCTTGGAATCGTTAAATATATCTTTACAATGTTTTCGCTAATCGATCAAGAATTATTATGGCCTAAAAACAAAAAAAAATTGTTTTTGTTTTAATTTATATTTCTAAAAAAATAAATTTAATTATTTTTTAAAGTTTTTTATTTAGTTTTCTTCACTAGCTTTAGAGTTTAAAACCATTTGAAAATAAAGTTTGATTCATTACAAAAAAGATAGAATTAAAACTTTTTTTTTTTCCCTCGGACAAAGGATTTTTCGCAATGATTGTACGGAGCGCAGACAGCGGTTTTCCATATAAAAACTCAAAAAGACGCTTATAGTTTCTGCTTACTACTGTAGTAATCGATCAAGAATTATTATGGCCTAAAAACTAAAGAAAATTATTTTTGTTTTAATTTATATTTCTAAAAAAATAAATTTAATTATTTTTTAAAGTTTTTTATTTAGTTTTCTTCACTAGCTTTAGAGTTTAAAACCATTTGAAAATAAAGTTTGATTCATTACAAAAAAGATAGAATTAAAACTCTTTTTTTTTCCCTCGGACAAAGGATTTTTCGCAATGATTGTACGGAGCGCAGACAGCGGTTTTCCATATAAAAACTCAAAAAGACGCTTATAGTTTCTGCTTACTACTGTAGTATTGCTTTCTCCCTGTGTGAAAGCTCTTTATGCATAAGCAATTGGTAATAGCGCACCGTTGCAGTCTTGAGATTGTACTGCACCACATGTTTACCAGTATCTGTAGTAATGCAAAATTCTTTGCTCAATCAGGGCATTTTTAAGATAATTAAATTATTCTTTACATTCTTTAGTCCATTTAAGTTGCACATTTTGTTTGTACAGTCTTCTTAAATGATGTGAGTATTGAATAAAGAGCGATGATACGTCATGCGTCTTTTGGTGTTGCACAGAATTCACGGGTTCGTAGTGGGTTTATTGCGGGTATAACTACAGCCGGCTTGGTAATTCGCTTGTACTTGATATCGCCACTTGTGGACGTCTCCGACGGTCCTGGTTGTCTCGATGTCCTTTCGCTTCGTTGACATGCTGTTCCAGTCCTGAAGCTCCCTGACGACCCTTGTTTGGTGCTTGTCCCTGACGCGTTGACTCGGCAACTGCATGGCCACGACTCAGACTCGCTATGGGGTTAGCCATGCGGGCTTAAAGAAGCGCCACCGTTTTCATGTTAAGGTGAACAGACTGACGGGCTCTCCAGGATCACTCCTTGCTCTGTCCCGAATAGTCCCACTGGGGTTTGCGCTCAGATCGCGCGGACAGTAAGGGCGAAACGCCTAGTGTACCCAAACGTTCCACCCTAGCCTACCCTTTCGCTTACTGTCCGTGCCGTTCCTGCGGGCTCGATTTGCCTTGCCTTCTCGGGCATACGCCGCTTCGGGACTTCACGAGTGAGAACCGAATCCTCTCCTGGAAAATTACACTTTAGACCGTACTGATCGACCACTCTTCCTTCTGATAGCGCCAGGACCTGCTCAAAGAAGTGCTTGGGGCGAGGTACACTGAGTTTAGATAGGCTTACACCAGACGTAACGTTAGGACTTTGTTGGCAGGAGTAAACAGATCACCTTGACCTAGCCGTGTGATCTCAGCTACCTATGTCTCAATTCGGAGATTCCTTGTAGTCCCAATCCCGAACGTCTCGACGTAGCGATCTTGTTCCTTGTAGGCTCCCACGGCGCTGCTTCTGACGATACGACTTGTAGTGGCTCCCTTGTTTTTTAATTGGTTGGTTGACTGCTCACTTGATATCTGCTCTTGATGGTTCGACTCTGATCGACTGATCCCATCTGGACTACTCCCTGCTGCTGCCAGCGCCCTTCGGGTTTATATAGGGCCTCCGGGAACCATTATTTCCCCCTTTTGGGCACGTCCCGCCGAAACTCTCCACACCGGAACCAAAGTCCATGGTTGCTGTTTGACCCACTTGTCCTTCATGCGCAGCTTCCTACCAACGTCCTGCCTAATGCTGCCGTCCCGCTGGTTCCTGTGATGCATGTGGCATGCTTGCGTGCCGCTCCGCTGCCGAGATGTGGGACCTTCTCTCTTGGTCCAACGTTCACGGCAGAGTCCAAAGTCCGGCGGCCTCCCGTTACTCCCTTTTGCACACGGCACTCTCGCTCTGCCCGCCAGGTCCCCACTCTCTCTTCATCCATCCTTGGTCCAAACTCTCACGTTCTCCAAACTCCCACGTTCTCCATCCTTGATCACCAAACTCTCACGTTCTACATCCTTGAACACCAAACTCTCACGTTTTCTATCCTTGATCACCAAATTGTCACGTTCTCCAACCGCTCCTCGCCGCGCCGTTACGACGCGAATTCGCCGCGTACCTGGTGAGCGGCCGGCCATCCTGGGATTTGTGTGTAGTTATTAAACTCCTCACAAGTTATTTCCGGAAATAACAGTAAAAACAAACCGTTCATAAAGATAATTAAAAAAATTCCGTTTGAGCATAAATGAATTAGCAACACATTGTTGCTAATGTATGAAGCCGCTCCGGTGCTGGCGTAACCGGCTGCGCAGCTAAGCGGTCTTAGCTATAAGAATAAATTGAATAAAATATTCCAAAAAAAAGTTAAACAGCACAGACGTGCCATTGAAATTATTTTTATTTTACTGAATGTTGGTCCGATGCATTCTTAGCTGATCATATTTAAAAGACTAATAGTCTTTGGCTCCAGTGTTATTGGCATATAAGAAGTATACACTGGACATTCAGCTGAGTACAGCGAGCCCTCGATATGTGCCTTCTATTTAAAAAACGACTTGTATTATTATTATAATTTCTTTTTATATCCTTACAGATATAATGATTTCAGTCAGAAGTTTTTGACCTCATAAAGTATATATATTCTTGATCAGCGTCACTAGACGAGCCGATCTAGTCATGTCCGTCTGTCTGTTTGTCCGAACATCTGTCTGTCTGTCTATCCTACGCAAACTCGTCTCTCAGTTTTGAAGCTATCGGCTGAGACTTTTCAGTCTTCTTTCTATTGCAGGTAATATAAGTCGGAACCAGCCGGATCGGACAACTATATCTTATAGCTCCCATAGGAACCCGATAGAAAAAATTAAAAAAAATTTACATCTTCGGTGTTTTTCAACATATAAAATTCTAAGCTGGGAAATAACATTTTTTAATTAGTTCTGAATTTCGAATAAAATATTTTCAAAATCGGACGACTATATATTATAGCTGCGACAGGAACAATCGGAAAATTAGTGGTTAAATAATATGAAAAAATTATATCTTCGTTGTTTTTAAACATATATTCATCTAAGCTTGAAAATAACATTTATTATTTAGTTCTGAATTTCGAATTACATTTTATCAAAATCGGAGGACTATATCATATAGCTGTCATAGGAACGATCGGAAAATTGGTGGGAAAATAATATATAAAAAATTATATCTTTTTGACATATGTATAACCTTTTTAGCTTAGAAATAACATTTTTTAATTAGTTCTTAATTTCAATTTAAATTTTATCAAAATCGGACGACTCTATCATATAGCTGTCATAGGAATAATCGGGAAATTAGTGGAAAAATAATATGAAAATATTATTTACTAAAGTTGATTATTGAATGGTGAAATTGTAAAATTTTAATTTTGTGTTTATATGTTTTATGTTATATATATAGCAAACGAGTTTTTGAATATCTTATGCCTAATCTTATTAAGTGTCTGTGGTTTCTTTTTTCCTATGTCTATTTTAAAATTGTTTCTATCTTATATTTTTATTATTTTGTAGGGTCCTAATTATAGATTATCTAGCTTATGACCTGAGTCAGTACTAAATTTCCTATTTGAGTCAAAATCTGCGAAGCGTGTCAACCCTGTTCGATTTTCATCGAACTTAACATTTGAACGCTTTTGCAAAATGTTTAGTTATACCGGAGTTATAAGGTTCAGAATATGGCATTTTTGGCACTTTTTCGAAAAAGTTGCACTCAATCATTATTCTACATCCTTGGAATCGTTAAATATATCTTTACAATGTTTTCGCTAATCGATCAAGAATTATTATGGCCTAAAAACAAAAGAAAATTGTTTTTGTTTTAATTTATATTTCTAAAAAAATAAATTTAATTATTTTTTAAAGTTTTTTATTTAGTTTTCTTCACTAGCTTTAGAGTTTAAAACCATTTGAAAATAAAGTTTGATTCATTACAAAAAAGATAGAATTAAAACTTTTTTTTTTTCCCTCGGACAAAGGATTTTTCGCAATTATTGTACGGAGCGCAGACAGCGGTTTTCCATATAAAAACTCAAAAAGACGCTTATAGTTTCTGCTTACTACTGTAGTATTGCTTTCTCCCTGTGTGAAAGCTCTTTATGCATAAGCAATTGGTAATAGCGCACCGTTGCAGTCTTGAGATTGTACTGCACCACATGTTTACCAGTATCTGTAGTAATGCAAAATTCTTTGCTCAATCAGGGCATTTTTAAGATAATTAAATTATTCTTTACATTCTTTAGTCCATTTAAGTTGCACATTTTGTTTGTACAGTCTTCTTAAATGATGTGAGTATTGAATAAAGAGCGATGATACGTCATGCGTCTTTTGGTGTTGCACAGAATTCACGGGTTCGTAGTGGGTTTATTGCGGGTATAACTACAGCCGGCTTGGTAATTCGCTTGTACTTGATATCGCCACTTGTGGACGTCTCCGACGGTCCTGGTTGTCTCAATGTCCTCTCGCCTCGTTGACACGCTGTTCTAGTCCTGAAGCTCCCTGACGACCCTTGTTTGGTGCTTGTCCCTGACACGTTGACTCGGCAACTGCATGGCCACGACTCAGACTCGCTATGGGGTTAGCCATGCGGGCTTAAAGAAGCGCCACCGTTTTCATGTTAAGGTGAACAGACTGACGGGCTCTCCAGGATCACTCCTTGCTCTGTCCCGAATAGTCCCACTGGGGTTTGCGCTCAGATCGCGCGGACAGTAAGGGCGAAACGCCTAGTGTACCCAAACGTTCCACCCTAGCCTACCCTTTCGCTTACTGTCCGTGCCGTTCCTGCGGGCTCGATCTGCCTTGCCTTCTCGGGCATACGCCGCTTCGGGACTTCACGAGTGAGAACCGAATCCTCTCCTGGAAAATTACACTTTAGACCGTACTGATCGACCACTCTTCCTTCTGATAGCGCCAGGACCTGCTCAAAGAAGTGCTTGGGGCGAGGTACACTGAGTTTAGATAGGCTTACACCAGACGTAACGTTAGGACTTTGTTGGCAGGAGTAAACAGATCACCTTGACCTAGCCGTGTGATCTCAGCTACCTATGTCTCAATTCGGAGATTCCTTGTAGTCCCAATCCCGAACGTCTCGACGTAGCGATCTTGTTCCTTGTAGGCTCCCACGGCGCTGCTTCTGACGATACGACTTGTAGTGGCTCCCTTGTTTTTTAATTGGTTGGTTGACTGCTCACTTGATATCTGCTCTTGATGGTTCGACTCTGATCGACTGATCCCATCTGGACTACTTCCTGCTGCTGCCAGCGCCCTTCGGGTTTATATAGGGCCTCCGGGAACCATTATTTCCCCCTTTTGGGCACGTCCCGCCGAAACTCTCCACACCGGAACCAAAGTCCATGGTTGCTGTTTGACCCACTTGTCCTTCATGCGCAGCTTCCTACCAACGTCCTGCCTAATGCTGCCGTCCCGCTGGTTCCTGTGATGCATGTGGCATGCTTGCGTGCCGCTCCGCTGCCGAGATGTGGGACCTTCTCTCTTGGTCCAACGTTCACGGCAGAGTCCAAAGTCCGGCGGCCTCCCGTTACTCCCTTTTGCACACGGCACTCTCGCTCTGCCCGCCAGGTCCCCACTCTCTCTTCATCCATCCTTGGTCCAAACTCTCACGTTCTCCAAACTCCCACGTTCTCCATCCTTGATCACCAAACTCTCACGTTCTACATCCTTGAACACCAAACTCTCACGTTTTCTATCCTTGATCACCAAATTGTCACGTTCTCCAACCGCTCCTCGCCGCGCCGTTACGACGCGAATTCGCCGCGTACCTGGTGAGCGGCCGGCCATCCTGGGATTTGTGTGTAGTTATTAAACTCCTCACAAGTTATTTCCGGAAATAACAGTAAAAACAAACCGTTCATAAAGATAATTAAAAAAATTCCGTTTGAGCATAAATGAATTAGCAACACATTGTTGCTAATGTATGAAGCCGCTCCGGTGCTGGCGTAACCGGCTGCGCAGCTAAGCGGTCTTAGCTATAAGAATAAATTGAATAAAATATTCCAAAAAAAAGTTAAACAGCACAGACGTGCCATTGAAATTATTTTTATTTTACTGAATGTTGGTCCGATGTATTCTTAGCTGATCATATTTAAAAGACTAATAGTCTTTGGCTCAAGTGTTATTGGCATATAAGAAGTATACACTGGACATTCAGCTGAGTACAGCGAGCCCTCGATATGTGCCTTCTATTTAAAAAACGACTTGTATTATTATTATAATTTCTTTTTATATCCTTACAGATATAATGATTTCAGTCAGAAGTTTTTGACCTCATAAAGTATATATATTCTTGATCAGCGTCACTAGACGAGCCGATCTAGTCATGTCCGTCTGTCTGTTTGTCCGTACATCTGTCTGTCTGTCTATCCTACGCAAACTCGTCTCTCAGTTTTGAAGCTATCGGCTGAGACTTTTCAGTCTTCTTTCTATTGCAGGTAATATAAGTCGGAACCAGCCGGATCGGACAACTATATCTTATAGCTCCCATAGGAACCCGATAGAAAAAATTAAAAAAAATTTACATCTTCGGTGTTTTTCAACATATAAAATTCTAAGCTGGGAAATAACATTTTTTAATTAGTTCTGAATTTCGAATAAAATATTTTCAAAATCGGACGACTATATATTATAGCTGCGACAGGAACAATCGGAAAATTAGTGGTAAAATAATATGAAAAAATTATATCTTCGTTGTTTTTAAACATATATTCATCTAAGCTTGAAAATAACATTTATTATTTAGTTCTGAATTTCGAATTACATTTTATCAAAATCGGAGGACTATATCATATAGCTGTCATAGGAACGATCGGAAAATTGGTGGGAAAATAATATATAAAAAATTATATCTTTTTGACATATGTATAACCTTTTTAGCTTAGAAATAACATTTTTTAATTAGTTCTTAATTTCAATTTAAATTTTATCAAAATCGGACGACTCTATCATATAGCTGTCATAGGAATAATCGGGAAATTAGTGGAAAAATAATATGAAAATATTATTTACTAAAGTTGATTATTGAATGGTGAAATTGTAAAATTTTAATTTTGTGTTTATATGTTTTATGTTATATATATAGCAAACGAGTTTTTGAATATCTTATGCCTAATCTTATTAAGTGTCTGTGGTTTCTTTTTTCCTATGTCTATTTTAAAATTGTTTCTATCTTATATTTTTATTATTTTGTAGGGTCCTAATTATAGATTATCTAGCTTATGACCTGAGTCAGTACTAAATTTCCTATTTGAGTCAAAATCTGCGAAGCGTGTCAACCCTGTTCGATTTTCATCGAACTTAACATTTGAACGCTTTTGCAAAATGTTTAGTTATACCGGAGTTATAAGGTTCAGAATATGGCATTTTTGGCACTTTTTCGAAAAAGTTGCACTCAATCATTATTCTACATCCTTGGAATCGTTAAATATATCTTTACAATGTTTTCGCTAATCGATCAAGAATTATTATGGCCTAAAAACAAAAGAAAATTGTTTTTGTTTTAATTTATATTTCTAAAAAAATAAATTTAATTATTTTTTAAAGTTTTTTATTTAGTTTTCTTCACTAGCTTTAGAGTTTAAAACCATTTGAAAATAAAGTTTGATTCATTACAAAAAAGATAGAATTAAAACTTTTTTTTTTCCCTCGGACAAAGGATTTTTCGCAATGATTGTACGGAGCGCAGACAGCGGTTTTCCATATAAAAACTCAAAAAGACGCTTATAGTTTCTGCTTACTACTGTAGTATTGCTTTCTCCCTGTGTGAAAGCTCTTTATGCATAAGCAATTGGTAATAGCGCACCGTTGCAGTCTTGAGATTGTACTGCACCACATGTTTACCAGTATCTGTAGTAATGCAAAATTCTTTGCTCAATCAGGGCATTTTTAAGATAATTAAATTATTCTTTACATTCTTTAGTCCATTTAAGTTGCACATTTTGTTTGTACAGTCTTCTTAAATGATGTGAGTATTGAATAAAGAGCGATGATACGTCATGCGTCTTTTGGTGTTGCACAGAATTCACGGGTTCGTAGTGGGTTTATTGCGGGTATAACTACAGCCGGCTTGGTAATTCGCTTGTACTTGATATCGCCACTTGTGGACGTCTCCGACAGTCCTGGTTGTCTCGATGTCCTTTCGCTTCGTTGACATGCTGTTCCAGTCCTGAAGCTCCCTGACGACCCTTGTTTGGTGCTTGTCCCTGACGCGTTGACTCGGCAACTGCATGGCCACGACTCAGACTCGCTATGGGGTTAGCCATGCGGGCTTAAAGAAGCGCCACCGTTTTCATGTTAAGGTGAACAGACTGACGGGCTCTCCAGGATCACTCCTTGCTCTGTCCCGAATAGTCCCACTGGGGTTTGCGCTCAGATCGCGCGGACAGTAAGGGCGAAACGCCTAGTGTACCCAAACGTTCCACCCTAGCCTACCCTTTCGCTTACTGTCCGTGCCGTTCCTGCGGGCTCGATCTGCCTTGCCTTCTCGGGCATACGCCGCTTCGGGACTTCACGAGTGAGAACCGAATCCTCTCCTGGAAAATTACACTTTAGACCGTACTGATCGACCACTCTTCCTTCTGATAGCGCCAGGACCTGCTCAAAGAAGTGCTTGGGGCGAGGTACACTGAGTTTAGATAGGCTTACACCAGACGTAACGTTAGGACTTTGTTGGCAGGAGTAAACAGATCACCTTGACCTAGCCGTGTGATCTCAGCTACCTATGTCTCAATTCGGAGATTCCTTGTAGTCCCAATCCCGAACGTCTCGACGTAGCGATCTTGTTCCTTGTAGGCTCCCACGGCGCTGCTTCTGACGATACGACTTGTAGTGGCTCCCTTGTTTTTTAATTGGTTGGTTGACTGCTCACTTGATATCTGCTCTTGATGGTTCGACTCTGATCGACTGATCCCATCTGAACTACTTCCTGCTGCTGCCAGCGCCCTTCGGGTTTATATAGGGCGTCCGGGAACCATTATTTCCCCCTTTTGGGCACGTCCCGCCGAAACTCTCCACACCGGAACCAAAGTCCATGGTTGCTGTTTGACCCACTTGTCCTTCATGCGCAGCTTCCTACCAACGTCCTGCCTAATGCTGCCGTCCCGCTGGTTCCTGTGATGCATGTGGCATGCTTGCGTGCCGCTCCGCTGCCGAGATGTGGGACCTTCTCTCTTGGTCCAACGTTCACGGCAGAGTCCAAAGTCCGGCGGCCTCCCGTTACTCCCTTTTGCACACGGCACTCTCGCTCTGCCCGCCAGGTCCCCACTCTCTCTTCATCCATCCTTGGTCCAAACTCTCACGTTCTCCAAACTCCCACGTTCTCCATCCTTGATCACCAAACTCTCACGTTCTACATCCTTGAACACCAAACTCTCACGTTTTCTATCCTTGATCACCAAATTGTCACGTTCTCCAACCGCTCCTCGCCGCGCCGTTACGACGCGAATTCGCCGCGTACCTGGTGAGCGGCCGGCCATCCTGGGATTTGTGTGTAGTTATTAAACTCCTCACAAGTTATTTCCGGAAATAACAGTAAAAACAAACCGTTCATAAAGATAATTAAAAAAATTCCGTTTGAGCATAAATGAATTAGCAACACATTGTTGCTAATGTATGAAGCCGCTCCGGTGCTGGCGTAACCGGCTGCGCAGCTAAGCGGTCTTAGCTATAAGAATAAATTGAATAAAATATTCCAAAAAAAAGTTAAACAGCACAGACGTGCCATTGAAATTATTTTTATTTTACTGAATGTTGGTCCGATGTATTCTTAGCTGATCATATTTAAAAGACTAATAGTCTTTGGCTCAAGTGTTATTGGCATATAAGAATTATACACTGGACATTCAGCTGAGTACAGCGAGCCCTCGATATGTGCCTTCTATTTAAAAAACGACTTGTATTATTATTATAATTTCTTTTTATATCCTTACAGATATAATGATTTCAGTCAGAAGTTTTTGACCTCATAAAGTATATATATTCTTGATCAGCGTCACTAGACGAGCCGATCTAGTCATGTCCGTCTGTCTGTTTGTCCGTACATCTGTCTGTCTGTCTATCCTACGCAAACTCGTCTCTCAGTTTTGAAGCTATCGGCTGAGACTTTTCAGTCTTCTTTCTATTGCAGGTAATATAAGTCGGAACCAGCCGGATCGGACAACTATATCTTATAGCTCCCATAGGAACCCGATAGAAAAAATTAAAAAAAATTTACATCTTCGGTGTTTTTCAACATATAAAATTCTAAGCTGGGAAATAACATTTTTTAATTAGTTCTGAATTTCGAATAAAATATTTTCAAAATCGGACGACTATATATTATAGCTGCGACAGGAACAATCGGAAAATTAGTGGTAAAATAATATGAAAAAATTATATCTTCGTTGTTTTTAAACATATATTCATCTAAGCTTGAAAATAACATTTATTATTTAGTTCTGAATTTCGAATTACATTTTATCAAAATCGGAGGACTATATCATATAGCTGTCATAGGAACGATCGGAAAATTGGTGGGAAAATAATATATAAAAAATTATATCTTTTTGACATATGTATAACCTTTTTAGCTTAGAAATAACATTTTTTAATTAGTTCTTAATTTCAATTTAAATTTTATCAAAATCGGACGACTCTATCATATAGCTGTCATAGGAATAATCGGGAAATTAGTGGAAAAATAATATGAAAATATTATTTACTAAAGTTGATTATTGAATGGTGAAATTGTAAAATTTTAATTTTGTGTTTATATGTTTTATGTTATATATATAGCAAACGAGTTTTTGAATATCTTATGCCTAATCTTATTAAGTGTCTGTGGTTTCTTTTTTCCTATGTCTATTTTAAAATTGTTTCTATCTTATATTTTTATTATTTTGTAGGGTCCTAATTATAGATTATCTAGCTTATGACCTGAGTCAGTACTAAATTTCCTATTTGAGTCAAAATCTGCGAAGCGTGTCAACCCTGTTCGATTTTCATCGAACTTAACATTTGAACGCTTTTGCAAAATGTTTAGTTATACCGGAGTTATAAGGTTCAGAATATGGCATTTTTGGCACTTTTTCGAAAAAGTTGCACTCAATCATTATTCTACATCCTTGGAATCGTTAAATATATCTTTACAATGTTTTCGCTAATCGATCAAGAATTATTATGGCCTAAAAACAAAAGAAAATTGTTTTTGTTTTAATTTATATTTCTAAAAAAATAAATTTAATTATTTTTTAAAGTTTTTTATTTAGTTTTCTTCACTAGCTTTAGAGTTTAAAACCATTTGAAAATAAAGTTTGATTCATTACAAAAAAGATAGAATTAAAACTCTTTTTTTTTGTACGGAGCGCAGACAGCGGTTTTCCATATAAAAACTCAAAAAGACGCTTATAGTTTCTGCTTACTACTGTAGTATTGCTTTCTCCCTGTGTGAAAGCTCTTTATGCATAAGCAATTGGTAATAGCGCACCGTTGCAGTCTTGAGATTGTACTGCACCACATGTTTACCAGTATCTGTAGTAATGCAAAATTCTTTGCTCAATCAGGGCATTTTTAAGATAATTAAATTATTCTTTACATTCTTTAGTCCATTTAAGTTGCACATTTTTTTTGTACAGTCTTCTTAAATGATGTGAGTATTGAATAAAGAGCGATGATACGTCATGCGTCTTTTGGTGTTGGATAGTTTTAAATTACATCATATTTTTTATCATCCGGAAGGATGCCATGGTTTTCATTTATGACCGAGAAATGTTACCTCTGCCCAGGTTTTTCATTGCTTATTGTTGGCGATGAGCCACCTCAACGCCCTTCCTTTAAGCAACTCTGGCATCGCTCGGGTGATCATACCTTGGTTTCAACCGTACGTGTTCGCGGACCATTTAATTTGTTCCAGGAACGGTTTCTCCGTCCCGTCGAACCTGAATGACCACTCGTGGACTTGTTTAGCAACCTTTGCCCCTATGGGCCTCCCTTTGCAAGTTGTGGCCGCTCAGGCTTGCCACAGGCTTGTCCCTTCAGCGTTCGTTAATGTGATACTCGGGCCGGCTCTGCCGTAGTACATAGCCTCCAGCTCGGCCCAGCTGTCGACAAGTTGTGGGTCGTTCGTCTGTCTCCGAGTAATACTCCGACAATGCCTTCCTCATGTCTTCTAATCTGCCAACCTAGGCGAAGTCCTCTTTCTTAAGGAGGTAGATCCACGTCTTTCTCATTCTGTTAATGTTGCTTTTACCGCTGGGACAACTGTAAGAACTGATTAGTTTTCAATTTGCTCGCTATGCGATTCGGGCGGTTAGCTCATTAGATTGTGTGTGTTCGTCCCACAAAATTTATACGAACATGACCGCACAGTAGTTCAGTGAGATAGCACAGAATTCACGGGTTCGTAGTGGGTTTATTGCGGGTATAACTACAGCCGGCTTGGTTATTCGCTTGTACTTGATATCGCCACTTGTGGACGTCTCCGACGGTCCTGGTTGTCTCAATGTCCTCTCGCCTCGTTGACACGCTGTTCTAGTCCTGAAGCTCCCTGACGACCCTTGTTTGGTGCTTGTCCCTGACGCGTTGACACGGGCACTGCCGTGCCATGCGGGCTTAAAGAAACGCCACCGTTTACAGGTTAAGGTGAACAGACTGACGGGCTCTCCAGGATCACTCCTTGCTCTGTCCCGAATAGTCCCACTGGGGTTTGCGCTCAGATCGCGCGGACAGTCAAGGCGAAACGCCTAGTGTACTCAAACGTTCCACCCTAGCCTACCCTTTCGCTTACTGTCCGTGCCGTTCCTGCGGGCTCGATCTGCCTTGCCTTCTCGGGCATACGCCGCTTCGGGACTTCACGAGTGAGAACCGAATCCTCTCCTGGAAAATTCCACTTGAGACCGTACTGATCGACCACTTTTCCTTCTGATAGCGCCAGGACCTGCTCAAAGAAGTGCTTGGGGCGAGGTACACTGAGTTTAGATAGGCTTACACCAGACGTAACGTTAGGACTTCGTTGGCAGGAGTAAACATATCACCTTGACCTAGCAGTGTGATGCCCTCTGGACCTCAGCTACCTATGTCTCAATTCGGAGATTCCTTGTAGTCCCAATCCCGAACGTCTCGACGTAGCGATCTTGTTCCTTGTAGGCTCCCACGGCGCTGCTTCTGACGATACGACTTGTAGTGGCTCCCTTGTTTTTTAATTGGTTGGTTGACTGCTCACTTGATATCTGCTCTTGATGGTTCGACTCTGATCGACTGATCCCATCTGGACTACTCCCTGCTGCTGCCAGCGCCCTTCGGGTTTATATAGGGCCTCCGGGAACCATTATTTCCCCCTTTTGGGCACGTCCCGCCGAAACTCTCCACACCGGAACCAAAGTCCATGGTTGCTGTTTGACCCACTTGTCCTTCATGCGCAGCTTCCTACCAACGTCCTGCCTAATGCTGCCGTCCCGCTGGTTCCTGTGATGCATGTGGCATGCTTGTGTGCCGCTCCGCTGCCGAGATGTGGGACCTTCTCTCTTGGTCCAACGTTCACGGCAGAGTCCAAGGTCCCTTTTGCACACGGCACTCTCACTCTGCCCGCCAGGTCCCCACTCTCTCTTCCTCCATCCTTGGTCTCCAAATTCTCTCCGTGTCCAAACTCTCACGTTCTCCAAACTCCCACGTTCTCCAAACTCCCACGTTCTCCAAACTCTCACGTTCTCCATCCTTGATCACCAAACTCTCACGTTCTACATCCTTGAACACCAAACTCTCACGTTTTCTATCCTTGATCACCAAATTGTCACGTTCTCCAACCGCTCCTCGCCGCGCGGTTACGACGCGAATTCGCCGCGTACCTGGTGAGCGGCCGGCCATCCTGGGATTTGTGTGTAGTTATTAAACTCCTCACAAGTTATTTCCGGAAATAACAGTAAAAACAAACCGTTCATAAAGATAATTAAAAAAATTCCGTTTGGGCATAAATGAATTAGCAACACATTGTTGCTAATGTATGAAGCCGCTCCGGTGCTGGCGTAACCGGCTGCGCAGCTAAGCGGTCTTAGCTATAAGAATAAATTGAATAAAATATTCCAAAAAAAAAGTTAAACGGCACAGACGTGCCATTGAAATTATTTTTATTTTACTGAATGTTGGTCCGATGTATTCTTAGCTGATCATATTTAAAAGACTAATAGTCTTTGGCTCCAGTGTTATTGGCATATAAGAAGTATACACTGGACATTCAGCTGAGTACAGCGAGCCCTCGATATGTGCCTTCTATTTAAAAAACGACGTAATTATATGAAGTTATTTTTAATTTGCTTGTATTATTATTATAATTTCTTTTTATATCCTTACAGATGTAATGATTTCAGTCAGAAGTTTTTGACCCCATAAAGTATATATATTCTTGATCAGCGTCACTAGACGAGTCGATCTAGTCATGTCCGTCTGTCTGTTTGTCCGTACATCTGTCTGTCTGTCTGTCCTACGCAAACTCGTCTCTCAGTTTTGAAGCTATCGGCTGAAACTTTTCAAAAGTCTTCTTTCTATTGCAGGTAATATAAGTCGGAACCAGCCGGATCGGACAACTATATCTTATAGCTCCCATAGGAACGCGATAGAAAAAATTAAAAAAAATTTACATCTTCGGTGTTTTTCAACATATAAAATTCTAAGCTGGGAAATAACATTTTTTAATTAGTTCTGAATTTCGAATAAAATATTTTCAAAATCGGACAACTATATATTATAGCTGTCATAGGAATAATCGGGAAATTAGTGGGAAAATAATATGAAAATATTATTTACTAAAGTTGATTATTGAATGGTGAAATTGTAAAATTTTAATTTTGTGTTTATATAATCTATGTTTATATAACCTAATCTTATTAAGTGTCTGTGGTTTCTTTTTTCCTATGTCTATTTTAAAATTGTTTCTATCTTATATTTTTATTATTTTGTAGGGTCCTAATTATAGATTATCTAGCTTATGACCTGAGTCAGTACTAAATTTCCTATTTGAGTCAAAATCTGCGAAGCGTGTCAACCCTGTTCGATTTTCATCGAACTTAACATTTGAACGCTTTTGCAAAATGTTTAGTTATACCGGAGTTATAAGGTTCAGAATATGGCATTTTTGGCACTTTTTCGAAAAAGTTGCACTCAATCATTATTCTACATCCGTGGAATCGTTAAATATATCTTTACAATGTTTTCGCTAATCGATCAAGAATTATTATGGCCTAAAAACAAAAGAAAATTATTTTTGTTTTAATTTATATTTCTAAAAAAATAAATTTAATTATTTTTTAAAGTTTTTTATTTAGTTTTCTTCACTAGCTTTAGAGTTTAAAACCATTTGAAAATAAAGTTTGATTCATTACAAAAAAGATAGAATTAAAACTCTTTTTTTTTCCCTCGGACAAAGGATTTTTCGCAATGATTGTACGGAGCGCAGACAGCGGTTTTCCATATAAAAACTCAAAAAGACGCTTATAGTTTCTGCTTACTACTGTAGTATTGCTTTCTCCCTGTGTGAAAGCTCTTTATGCATAAGCAATTGGTAATAGCGCACCGTTGCAGTCTTGAGATGCACCACATGTTTACCAGTATCTGTAGTAATGCAAAATTCTTTGCTCAACCAGGGCATTTTTAAGATAATTAAATTATTCTTTACATTCTTTAGTCCATTTAAGTTGCACATTTTTTTTGTACAGTCTTCTTAAATGATGTGAGTATTGAATAAAGAGCGATGATACGTCATGCGTCTTTTGGTGTTGGATAGTTTTAAATTACATCATATTTTTTATCATCCGGAAGGATGCCATGGTTTTCATTTATGACCGAGAAATGTTACCTCTGCCCAGGTTTTTCATTGCTTATTGTTGGCGATGAGCCACCTCAACGCCCTTCCTTTAAGCAACTCTGGCATCGCTCGGGTGATCATACCTTGGTTTCAACCGTACGTGTTCGCGGACCATTTAATTTGTTCCAGGAACGGTTTCTCCGTCCCGTCGAACCTGAATGACCACTCGTGGACTTGTTTAGCAACCTTTGCCCCTATGGGCCTCCCTTTGCAAGTTGTGGCCGCTCAGGCTTGCCACAGGCTTGTCCCTTCAGCGTTCGTTAATGTGATACTCGGGCCGGCTCTGCCGTAGTACATAGCCTCCAGCTCGGCCCAGCTGTCGACAAGTTGTGGGTCGTTCGTCTGTCTCCGAGTAATACTCCGACAATGCCTTCCTCATGTCTTCTAATCTGCCAACCTAGGCGAAGTCCTCCTTCTTAAGGCGGTAGATCCACGTCTTTCTCATTCTGTTAATGTTGCTTTTACCGCTTGGACAACTGTAAGAACTGATTAGTTTTCAATTTGCTCGCTATGCGATTCGGGCGGCTAGCTCATTAGATTGTGTGTGTTCGTCCCACAAAATTTATACGAACATGACCGCACAGTAGTTCAGTGAGAAAGCACAGAATTCACGGGTTCGTAGTGGGTTTATTGCGGGTATAACTACAGCCGGCTTGGTAATTCGCTTGTACTTGATATCGCCACTTGTGGACGTCTCCGACGGTCCTGGTTGTCTCAATGTCCTCTCGCCTCGTTGACACGCTGTTCTAGTCCTGAAGCTCCCTGACGATCCTTGTTTGGTGCTTGTCCCTGACACGTTGACACGGCCACTGCTTGGCCACGACTCAGACTCGCTATGGGGTTAGCCATGCGGGCTTAAAGAAGCGCCACCGTTTTCATGTTAAGGTGAACAGACTGACGGGCTCTCCAGGATCACTCCTTGCTCTGTCCCGAATAGTCCCACTGGGGTTTGCGCTCAGATCGCGCGGACAGTAAGGGCGAAACGCCTAGTGTACCCAAACGTTCCACCCTAGCCTACCCTTTCGCTTACTGTCCGTGCCGTTCCTGCGGGCTCGATCTGCCTTGCCTTCTCGGGCATACGCCGCTTCGGGACTTCACGAGTGAGAACCGAATCCTCTCCTGGAAAATTACACTTTAGACCGTACTGATCGACCACTCTTCCTTCTGATAGCGCCAGGACCTGCTCAAAGAAGTGCTTGGGGCGAGTTACACTGAGTTTAGATAGGCTTACACCATACGTAACGTTAGGACTTTGTTGGCAGGAGTAAACAGATCACCTTGACCTAGCCGTGTGATCTCAGCTACCTATGTCTCAATTCGGAGATTCCTTGTAGTCCCAATCCCGAACGTCTCGACGTAGCGATCTTGTTCCTTGTAGGCTCCCACGGCGCTGCTTCTGACGATACGACTTGTAGTGGCTCCCTTGTTTTTTAATTGGTTGGTTGACTGCTCACTTGATATCTGCTCTTGATGGTTCGACTCTGATCGACTGATCCCATCTGGACTACTCCCTGCTGCTGCCAGCGCCCTTCGGGTTTATATAGGGCCTCCGGGAACCATTATTTCCCCCTTTTGGGCACGTCCCGCCGAAACTCTCCACACCGGAACCAAAGTCCATGGTTGCTGTTTGACCCACTTGTCCTTCATGCGCAGCTTCCTACCAACGTCCTGCCTAATGCTGCCGTCCCGCTGGTTCCTGTGATGCATGTGGCATGCTTGTGTGCCGCTCCGCTGCCGAGATGTGGGACCTTCTCTCTTGGTCCAACGTTCACGGCAGAGTCCAAGGTCCCTTTTGCACACGGCACTCTCGCTCTGCCCGCCAGGTCCCCACTCTCTCTCTGGTCTCCAAATTCTCTCCGTGTCCAAACTCTCACGTTCTCCAAACTCTCACGTTCTCCATCCTTGATCACCAAACTCTCACGTTCTACATCCTTGAACACCAAACTCTCACGTTTTCTATCCTTGATCACCAAATTGTCACGTTCTCCAACCGCTCCTCGCCGCGCCGTTACGACGCGAATTCGCCGCGTACCTGGTGAGCGGCCGGCCATCCTGGGATTTGTGTGTAGTTATTAAACTCCTCACAAGTTATTTCCGGAAATAACAGTAAAAACAAACCGTTCATAAAGATAATTAAAAAAATTCCGTTTGAGCATAAATGAATTAGCAACACATTGTTGCTAATGTATGAAGCCGCTCCGGTGCTGGCGTAACCGGCTGCGCAGCTAAGCGGTCTTAGCTATAAGAATAAATTGAATAAAATATTCCAAAAAAAAGTTAAACAGCACAGACGTGCCATTGAAATTATTTTTATTTTACTGAATGTTGGTCCGATGCATTCTTAGCTGATCATATTTAAAAGACTAATAGTCTTTGGCTCCAGTGTTATTGGCATATAAGAAGTATACACTGGACATTCAGCTGAGTACAGCGAGCCCTGGATATGTGCCTTCTATTTAAAAAACGACGTAATTATATGAAGTTATTTTTAATTTGCTTGTATTATTATTATAATTTCTTTTTATATCCTTACAGATGTAATGATTTCAGTCAGAAGTTTTTGACCCCATAAAGTATATATATTCTTGATCAGCGTCACTAGACGAGTCGATCTAGTCATGTCCGTCTGTCTGTTTGTCCGTACATCTGTCTGTCTGTCTGTCCTACGCAAACTCGTCTCTCAGTTTTGAAGCTATCGGCTGAAACTTTTCAAAAGTCTTCTTTCTATTGCAGGTAATATAAGTCGGAACCAGCCGGATCGGACAACTATATCTTATAGCTCCCATAGGAACCCGATAGAAAAAATTAAAAAAAATTTACATCTTCGGTGTTTTTCAACATATAAAATTCTAAGCTGGGAAATAACATTTTTTAATTAGTTCTGAATTTCGAATAAAATATTTTCAAAATCGGACGACTATATATTATAGCTGCGACAGGAACAATCGGAAAATTAGTGGTAAAATAATATGAAAAAATTATATCTTCGTTGTTTTTAAACATATATTCATCTAAGCTTGAAAATAACATTTATTATTTAGTTCTGAATTTCGAATTACATTTTATCAAAATCGGAGGACTATATCATATAGCTGTCATAGGAACGATCGGAAAATTGGTGGGAAAATAATATATAAAAAATTATATCTTTTTGACATATGTATAACCTTTTTAGCTTAGAAATAACATTTTTTAATTAGTTCTTAATTTCAATTTAAATTTTATCAAAATCGGACGACTCTATCATATAGCTGTCATAGGAATAATCGGGAAATTAGTGGGAAAATAATATGAAAATATTATTTACTAAAGTTGATTATTGAATGGTGAAATTGTAAAATTTTAATTTTGTGTTTATATGTTTTATGTTATATATATAGCAAACGAGTTTTTGAATATCTTATGCCTAATCTTATTAAGTGTCTGTGGTTTCTTTTTTCCTATGTCTATTTTAAAATTGTTTCTATCTTATATTTTTATTATTTTGTAGGGTCCTAATTATAGATTATCTAGCTTATGACCTGAGTCAGTACTAAATTTCCTATTTGAGTCAAAATCTGCGAAGCGTGTCAACCCTGTTCGATTTTCATCGAACTTAACATTTGAACGCTTTTGCAAAATGTTTAGTTATACCGGAGTTATAAGGTTCAGAATATGGCATTTTTGGCACTTTTTCGAAAAAGTTGCACTCAATCATTATTCTACATCCGTGGAATCGTTAAATATATCTTTACAATGTTTTCGCTAATCGATCAAGAATTATTATGGCCTAAAAACAAAAGAAAATTATTTTTGTTTTAATTTATATTTCTAAAAAAATAAATTTAATTATTTTTTAAAGTTTTTTATTTAGTTTTCTTCACTAGCTTTAGAGTTTAAAACCATTTGAAAATAAAGTTTGATTCATTACAAAAAAGATAGAATTAAAACTCTTTTTTTTTCCCTCGGACAAAGGATTTTTCGCAATGATTGTACGGAGCGCAGACAGCGGTTTTCCATATAAAAACTCAAAAAGACGCTTATAGTTTCTGCTTACTACTGTAGTATTGCTTTCTCCCTGTGTGAAAGCTCTTTATGCATAAGCAATTGGTAATAGCGCACCGTTGCAGTCTTGAGATTGTACTGCACCACATGTTTACCAGTATCTGTAGTAATGCAAAATTCTTTGCTCAATCAGGGCATTTTTAAGATAATTAAATTATTCTTTACATTCTTTAGTCCATTTAAGTTGCACATTTTTTTTGTACAGTCTTCTTAAATGATGTGAGTATTGAATAAAGAGCGATGATACATCATGCGTCTTTTGGTGTTGGATAGTTTTAAATTACATCATATTTTTTATCATCCGGAAGGATGCCATGGTTTTCATTTATGACCGAGAAATGTTACCTCTGCCCAGGTTTTTCATTGCTTATTGTTGGCGATGAGCCACCTCAATGCCCTTCCTTTAAGCAACTCTGGCATCGCTCGGGTGATCATACCTTGGTTTCAACCGTACGTGTTCGCGGACCATTTAATTTGTTCCAGGAACGGTTTCTCCGTCCCGTCGAACCTGAATGACCACTCGTGAACTTGTTTAGCAACCTTTGCCCCTATGGGCCTCCCTTTGCAAGTTGTGGCCGCTCAGGCTTGCCACAGGCTTGTCCCTTCAGCGTTCGTTAATGTGGTACTCGGGCCGGCTCTGCCGTAGTACATAGCCTCCAGCTCGGCCCAGCTGTCGACAAGTTGTGGGTCGTTCGTCTGTCTCCGAGTAATACTCCGACAATGCCTTCCTCATGTCTTCTAATCTGCCAACCTAGGCGAAGTCCTCCTTCTTAAGGCGGTAGATCCACGTCTTTCTCATTCTGTTAATGTTGCTTTTACCGCTTGGACAACTGTAAGAACTGATTAGTTTTCAATTTGCTCGCTATGCGATTCGGGCGGCTAGCTCATTAGATTGTGTGTGTTCGTCCCACAAAATTTATACGAACATGACCGCACAGTAGTTCAGTGAGAAAGCACAGAATTCACGGGTTCGTAGTGGGTTTATTGCGGGTATAACTACAGCCGGCTTGGTAATTCGCTTGTACTTGATATCGCCACTTGTGGACGTCTCCGACGGTCCTGGTTGTCTCAATGTCCTCTCGCCTCGTTGACACGCTGTTCTAGTCCTGAAGCTCCCTGACGACCCTTGTTTGGTGCTTGTCCCTGACACGTTGACACGGCCACTGCTTGGCCACGACTCAAACTCGCTATGGGGTTAGCCATGCGGGCTTAAAGAAGCGCCACCGTTTTCATGTTAAGGTGAACAGACTGACGGGCTCTCCAGGATCACTCCTTGCTCTGTCCCGAATAGTCCCACTGGGGTTTGCGCTCAGATCGCGCGGACAGTAAGGGCGAAACGCCTAGTGTACCCAAACGTTCCACCCTAGCCTACCCTTTCGCTTACTGTCCGTGCCGTTCCTGCGGGCTCGATCTGCCTTGCCTTCTCGGGCATACGCCGCTTCGGGACTTCACGAGTGAGAACCGAATCCTCTCCTGGAAAATTACACTTTAGACCGTACTGATCGACCACTCTTCCTTCTGATAGCGCCAGGACCTGCTCAAAGAAGTGCTTGGGGCGAGTTACACTGAGTTTAGATAGGCTTACACCATACGTAACGTTAGGACTTTGTTGGCAGGAGTAAACAGATCACCTTGACCTAGCCGTGTGATCTCAGCTACCTATGTCTCAATTCGGAGATTCCTTGTAGTCCCAATCCCGAACGTCTCGACGTAGCGATCTTGTTCCTTGTAGGCTCCCACGGCGCTGCTTCTGACGATACGACTTGTAGTGGCTCCCTTGTTTTTTAATTGGTTGGTTGACTGCTCACTTGATATCTGCTCTTGATGGTTCGACTCTGATCGACTGATCCCATCTGGACTACTCCCTGCTGCTGCCAGCGCCCTTCGGGTTTATATAGGGCCTCCGGGAACCATTATTTCCCCCTTTTGGGCACGTCCCGCCGAAACTCTCCACACCGGAACCAAAGTCCATGGTTGCTGTTTGACCCACTTGTCCTTCATGCGCAGCTTCCTACCAACGTCCTGCCTAATGCTGCCGTCCCGCTGGTTCCTGTGATGCATGTGGCATGCTTGTGTGCCGCTCCGCTGCCGAGATGTGGGACCTTCTCTCTTGGTCCAACGTTCACGGCAGAGTCCAAGGTCCCTTTTGCACACGGCACTCTCGCTCTGCCCGCCAGGTCCCCACTCTCTCTCTGGTCTCCAAATTCTCTCCGTGTCCAAACTCTCACGTTCTCCAAACTCTCACGTTCTCCATCCTTGATCACCAAACTCTCACGTTCTACATCCTTGAACACCAAACTCTCACGTTTTCTATCCTTGATCACCAAATTGTCACGTTCTCCAACCGCTCCTCGCCGCGCCGTTACGACGCGAATTCGCCGCGTACCTGGTGAGCGGCCGGCCATCCTGGGATTTGTGTGTAGTTATTAAACTCCTCACAAGTTATTTCCGGAAATAACAGTAAAAACAAACCGTTCATAAAGATAATTAAAAAAATTCCGTTTGGGCATAAATGAATTAGCAACACATTGTTGCTAATGTATGAAGCCGCTCCGGTGCTGGCGTAATATAGAATAAGAATAATTGAATAAAATATTCAAAAAAAAAAAGTTAAACGGCACAGACGTGCCATTGAAATTATTTTTATTTTACTGAATGTTGGTCCGATGCATTCTTAGCTGATCATATTTAAAAGACTAATAGTCTTTGGCTCCAGTGTTATTGGCATATAAGAAGTATACACTGGACATTCAGCTGAGTACAGCGAGCCCTGGATATGTGCCTTCTATTTAAAAAACGACGTAATTATATGAAGTTATTTTTAATTTGCTTGTATTATTATTATAATTTCTTTTTATATCCTTACAGATGTAATGATTTCAGTCAGAAGTTTTTGACCCCATAAAGTATATATATTCTTGATCAGCGTCACTAGACGAGTCGATCTAGTCATGTCCGTCTGTCTGTTTGTCCGTACATCTGTCTGTCTGTCTGTCCTACGCAAACTCGTCTCTCAGTTTTGAAGCTATCGGCTGAAACTTTTCAAAAGTCTTTTTTCTATTGCAGGTAATATAAGTCGGAACCAGCCGGATCGGACAACTATATCTTATAGCTCCCATAGGAACCCGATAGAAAAAATTAAAAAAAATTTACATCTTCGGTGTTTTTCAACATATAAAATTCTAAGCTGGGAAATAACATTTTTTAATTAGTTCTGAATTTCGAATAAAATATTTTCAAAATCGGACGACTATATATTATAGCTGCGACAGGAACAATCGGAAAATTAGTGGTAAAATAATATGAAAAAATTATATCTTCGTTGTTTTTAAACATATATTCATCTAAGCTTGAAAATAACATTTATTATTTAGTTCTGAATTTCGAATTACATTTTATCAAAATCGGAGGACTATATCATATAGCTGTCATAGGAACGATCGGAAAATTGGTGGGAAAATAATATATAAAAAATTATATCTTTTTGACATATGTATAACCTTTTTAGCTTAGAAATAACATTTTTTAATTAGTTCTTAATTTCAATTTAAATTTTATCAAAATCGGACGACTCTATCATATAGCTGTCATAGGAATAATCGGGAAATTAGTGGGAAAATAATATGAAAATATTATTTACTAAAGTTGATTATTGAATGGTGAAATTGTAAAATTTTAATTTTGTGTTTATATGTTTTATGTTATATATATAGCAAACGAGTTTTTGAATATCTTATGCCTAATCTTATTAAGTGTCTGTGGTTTCTTTTTTCCTATGTCTATTTTAAAATTGTTTCTATCTTATATTTTTATTATTTTGTAGGGTCCTAATTATAGATTATCTAGCTTATGACCTGAGTCAGTACTAAATTTCCTATTTGAGTCAAAATCTGCGAAGCGTGTCAACCCTGTTCGATTTTCATCGAACTTAACATTTGAACGCTTTTGCAAAATGTTTAGTTATACCGGAGTTATAAGGTTCAGAATATGGCATTTTTGGCACTTTTTCGAAAAAGTTGCACTCAATCATTATTCTACATCCGTGGAATCGTTAAATATATCTTTACAATGTTTTCGCTAATCGATCAAGAATTATTATGGCCTAAAAACAAAAGAAAATTATTTTTGTTTTAATTTATATTTCTAAAAAAATAAATTTAATTATTTTTTAAAGTTTTTTATTTAGTTTTCTTCACTAGCTTTAGAGTTTAAAACCATTTGAAAATAAAGTTTGATTCATTACAAAAAAGATAGAATTAAAACTCTTTTTTTTTCCCTCGGACAAAGGATTTTTCGCAATGATTGTACGGAGCGCAGACAGCGGTTTTCCATATAAAAACTCAAAAAGACGCTTATAGTTTCTGCTTACTACTGTAGTATTGCTTTCTCCCTGTGTGAAAGCTCTTTATGCATAAGCAATTGGTAATAGCGCACCGTTGCAGTCTTGAGATTGTACTGCACCACATGTTTACCAGTATCTGTAGTAATGCAAAATTCTTTGCTCAATCAGGGCATTTTTAAGATAATTAAATTATTCTTTACATTCTTTAGTCCATTTAAGTTGCACATTTTTTTTGTACAGTCTTCTTAAATGATGTGAGTATTGAATAAAGAGCGATGATACATCATGCGTCTTTTGGTGTTGGATAGTTTTAAATTACATCATATTTTTTATCATCCGGAAGGATGCCATGGTTTTCATTTATGACCGAGAAATGTTACCTCTGCCCAGGTTTTTCATTGCTTATTGTTGGCGATGAGCCACCTCAACGCCCTTCCTTTAAGCAACTCTGGCATCGCTCGGGTGATCATACCTTGGTTTCAACCGTACGTGTTCGCGGACCATTTAATTTGTTCCAGGAACGGTTTCTCCGTCCCGTCGAACCTGAATGACCACTCGTGGACTTGTTTAGCAACCTTTGCCCCTATGGGCCTCCCTTTGCAAGTTGTGGCCGCTCAGGCTTGCCACAGGCTTGTCCCTTCAGCGTTCGTTAATGTGGTACTCGGGCCGGCTCTGCCGTTGTACATAGCCTCCAGCTCGGCCCAGCTGTCGACAAGTTGTGGGTCGTTCGTCTGTCTCCGAGTAATACTCCGACAATGCCTTCCTCATGTCTTCTAATCTGCCAACCTAGGCGAAGTCCTCCTTCTTAAGGCGGTAGATCCACGTCTTTCTCATTCTGTTAATGTTGCTTTTACCGCTTGGACAACTGTAAGAACTGATTAGTTTTCAATTTGCTCGCTATGCGATTCGGGCGGCTAGCTCATTAGATTGTGTGTGTTCGTCCCACAAAATTTATACGAACATGACCGCACAGTAGTTCAGTGAGAAAGCACAGAATTCACGGGTTCGTAGTGGGTTTATTGCGGGTATAACTACAGCCGGCTTGGTAATTCGCTTGTACTTGATATCGCCACTTGTGGACGTCTCCGACGGTCCTGGTTGTCTCAATGTCCTCTCGCCTCGTTGACACGCTGTTCTAGTCCTGAAGCTCCCTGACGACCCTTGTTTGGTGCTTGTCCCTGACACGTTGACACGGCCACTGCTTGGCCACGACTCAAACTCGCTATGGGGTTAGCCATGCGGGCTTAAAGAAGCGCCACCGTTTTCATGTTAAGGTGAACAGACTGACGGGCTCTCCAGGATCACTCCTTGCTCTGTCCCGAATAGTGCCACTGGGGTTTGCGCTCAGATCGCGCGGACAGTCAAGGCGAAACGCCTAGTGTACCCAAACGTTCCACCTACCCTTTCGCTTACTGTCCGTGCCGTTCCTGCGGGCTCGATCTGCCTTGCCTTCTCGGGCATACGCCGCTTCGGGAGTTCACGAGTGAGAACCGAATCCTCTCCTGGAAAATTACACTTGAGACCGTACTAATCGACCACTCTTCCTTCTGATAGCGCCAGGACCTGCTCAAAGAAGTGCTTGGGGCGAGTTACACTGAGTTTAGATAGGCTTACACCAGACGTAACGTTAGACGTAACTTTGTTGGCAGGAGTAAACAGATCACCTTGACCTAGCCGTGTGATCTCAGCTACCTATGTCTCAATTCGGAGATTCCTTGTAGTCCCAATCCCGAACGTCTCGACGTAGCGATCTTGTTCCTTGTAGGCTCCCACGGCGCTGCTTCTGACGATACGACTTGTAGTGGCTCCCTTGTTTTTTAATTGGTTGGTTGACTGCTCACTTGATATCTGCTCTTGATGGTTCGACTCTGATCGACTGATCCCATCTGGACTACTCCCTGCTGCTGCCAGCGCCCTTCGGGTTTATATAGGGCCTCCGGGAACCATTATTTCCCCCTTTTGGGCACGTCCCGCCGAAACTCTCCACACCGGAACCAAAGTCCATGGTTGCTGTTTGACACTTGTCCTTCATGCGCAGCTTCCTACCAACGTCCTGCCTAATGCTGCCGTCCCGCTGGTTCCTGTGATGCATGTGGCATGCTTGTGTGCCGCTCCGCTGCCGAGATGTGGGACCTTCTCTCTTGGTCCAACGTTCACGGCAGAGTCCAAGGTCCCTTTTGCACACGGCACTCTCGCTCTGCCCGCCAGGTCCCCACTCTCTCTCTGGTCTCCAAATTCTCTCCGTGTCCAAACTCTCACGTTCTCCAAACTCTCACGTTCTCCAAACTCTCACGTTCTCCAAACTCTCACGTTCTCCATCCTTGATCACCAAACTCTCACGTTCTACATCCTTGAACACCAAACTCTCACGTTTTCTATCCTTGATCACCAAATTGTCACGTTCTCCAACCGCTCCTCGCCGCGCCGTTACGACGCGAATTCGCCGCGTACCTGGTGAGCGGCCGGCCATCCTGGGATTTGTGTGTAGTTATTAAACTCCTCACAAGTTATTTCCGGAAATAACAGTAAAAACAAACCGTTCATAAAGATAATCAAAAAAATTCCGTTTGGGTATGAAGCCGCTCCGGTGCTGGCGTAACCGGCTGCGCAGCTAAGTGGTCTTAGCTATAAGAATAAATTGAATAAAATATTCCAAAAAAAAAGTTAAACGGCACAGACGTGCCATTGAAATTATTTTTATTTTACTGAATGTTGGTCCGATGTATTCTTAGCTGATCATATTTAAAAGACTAATAGTCTTTGGCTCAAGTATTATTGGCATATAAAAAGTATGCACTGGACATTCAGCTGAGTACAGCGAGCCCTCGATATGTGCCTTCTATTTAAAAAACGACGTAATTATATGAAGTTATTTTTAATTTGCTTGTATTAATATTATAATTTCTTTTTATATCCTTACAGATATAATGATTTCAGTCAGAAGTTTTTGACCCCATAAAGTATATATATTCTTGATCAGCGTCACTAGACGAGTCGATCTAGTCATGTCCGTCTGTCTGTTTGTCCGTACATCTGTCTGTCTGTCTGTCCTACGCAAACTCGTCTCTCAGTTTTGAAGCTATCGGCTGAAACTTTTCAAAAGTCTTCTTTCTATTGCAGGTAATATAAGTCGGAACCAGCCGGATCGGACAACTATATCTTATAGCTCCCATAGGAACCCGATAGAAAAAATTAAAAAAAATTTACATCTTCGGTGTTTTTCAACATATAAAATTCTAAGCTGGGAAATAACATTTTTTAATTAGTTCTGAATTTCGAATAAAATATTTTCAAAATCGGACGACTATATATTATAGCTGCGACAGGAACAATCGGAAAATTAGTGGTAAAATAATATGAAAAAATTATATCTTCGTTGTTTTTAAACATATATTCATCTAAGCTTGAAAATAACATTTTTTATTTAGTTCTGAATTTCGAATTACATTTTATCAAAATCGGAGGACTATATCATATAGCTGTCATAGGAACGATCGGAAAATTGGTGGGAAAATAATATATACAAAATTATATCTTTTTGACATATGTATAACCTTTTTAGCTTAGAAATAACATTTTTTAATTAGTTCTTAATTTCAATTTAAATTTTATCAAAATCGGACGACTCTATCATATAACTGTCATAGGAATAATCGGGAAATTAGTGGGAAAATAATATGAAAATATTATTTACTAAAGTTGATTATTGAATGGTGAAATTGTAAAATTTTAATTTTGTGTTTAAATGTTTTATGTTATATATATAGCAAACGAGTTTTTGAATATCTATCCTATGTCTATTTTAAAATTGTTTCTATCTTATATTTTTATTATTTTGTAGGGTCCTAATTATAGATTATCTAGCTTATGACCTGAGTCAGTTCTAAATTTCCTATTTGAGTCAAAATCAGCGAAGCGTGTCAACCCTGTTCGATTTTTATCGAACTTAACATTTGAACGCTTTTGCAAAATGTTTAGTTATACCGGAGTTATAAGGTTCAGAATATGGCATTTTTGGCACTTTTTCGAAAAAGTTGCACTCAATCATTATTCTACATCCTTGGAATCGTTAAATATATCTTTACAATGTTTTCGCTAATCGATCAAGAATTATTATGGCCTAAAAACAAAAGAAAATTGTTTTTGTTTTAATTTATATTTCTAAAAAAATAAATTTAATTATTTTTTAAAGTTTTTTATTTAGTTTTCTTCACTAGCTTTAGAGTTTAAAACCATTTGAAAATAAAGTTTGATTCATTACAAAAAAGATAGAATTAAAACTCTTTTTTTTTCCCTCGGACAAAGGATTTTTCGCAATGATTGTACGGAGCGCAGACAGTGGTTTTCCATATAAAAACTCAAAAAGACGCTTATAGTTTCTGCTTACTACTGTAGTATTGCTTTCTCCCTGCGTGAAAGCTCTTTATGCATAAGCAATTGGTAATAGCGCACCGTTGCAGTCTTGAGATGCACCACATGTTTACCAGTATCTGTAGTAATGCAAAATTCTTTGCTCAATCAGGGCATTTTTAAGATAATTAAATTATTCTTTACATTCTTTAGTCCATTTAAGTTGCACATTTTTTTTGTACAGTCTTCTTAAATGATGTGAGTATTGAATAAAGAGCGATGATACGTCATGCGTCTTTTGGTGTTGGATAGTTTTAAATTACATCATATTTTTTATCATCCGGAAGGATGCCATGGTTTTCATTTATGACCGAGAAATGTTACCTCTGCCCAGGTTTTTCATTGCTTATTGTTGGCGATGAGCCACCTCAATGCCCTTCCTTTAAGCAACTCTGGCATCGCTCGGGTGATCATACCTTGGTTTCAACCGTACGTGTTCGCGGACCATTTAATTTGTTCCAGGAACGGTTTCTCCGTCCCGTCGAACCTGAATGACCACTCGTGGACTTGTTTAGCAACCTTTGCCCCTATGGGCCTCCCTTTGCAAGTTGTGGCCGCTCAGGCTTGCCACAGGCTTGTCCCTTCAGCGTTCGTTAATGTGGTACTCGGGCCGGCTCTGCCGTAGTACATAGCCTCCAGCTCGGCCCAGCTGTCGACAAGTTGTGGGTCGTTCGTCTGTCTCCGAGTAATACTCCGACAATGCCTTCCTCATGTCTTCTAATCTGCCAACCTAGGCGAAGTCCTCCTTCTTAAGGCGGTAGATCCACGTCTTTCTCATTCTGTTAATGTTGCTTTTACCGCTTGGACAACTGTAAGAACTGATTAGTTTTCAATTTGCTCGCTATGCGATTCGGGCGGCTAGCTCATTAGATTGTGTGTGTTCGTCCCACAAAATTTATACGAACATGACCGCACAGTAGTTCAGTGAGAAAGCACAGAATTCACGGGTTCGTAGTGGGTTTATTGCGGGTATAACTACAGCCGGCTTGGTAATTCGCTTGTACTTGATATCGCCACTTGTGGACGTCTCCGACGGTCCTGGTTGTCTCAATGTCCTCTCGCCTCGTTGACACGCTGTTCTAGTCCTGAAGCTCCCTGACGACCCTTGTTTGGTGCTTGTCCCTGACACGTTGACACGGCCACTGCTTGGCCACGACTCAGACTCGCTATGGGGTTAGCCATGCGGGCTTAAAGAAGCGCCACCGTTTTCATGTTAAGGTGAACAGACTGACGGGCTCTCCAGGATCACTCCTTGCTCTGTCCCGAATAGTGCCACTGGGGTTTGCGCTCAGATCGCGCGGACAGTCAAGGCGAAACGCCTAGTGTACCCAAACGTTCCACCTACCCTTTCGCTTACTGTCCGTGCCGTTCCTGCGGGCTCGATCTGCCTTGCCTTCTCGGGCATACGCCGCTTCGGGAGTTCACGAGTAAGAACCGAATCCTCTCCTGGAAAATTACACTTGAGACCGTACTGATCGACCACTCTTCCTTCTGATAGCGCCAGGACCTGCTCAAAGAAGTGCTTGGGGCTAGGTACACTGAGTTTAGATAGGCTTACACCAGACGTAACGTTAGGACTTTGTTGGCAGGAGTAAACAGATCACCTTGACCTAGCCGTGTGATCTCAGCTACCTATGTCTCAATTCGGAGATTCCTTGTAGTCCCAATCCCGAACGTCTCGACGTAGCGATCTTGTTCCTTGTAGGCTCCCACGGCGCTGCTTCTGACGATACGACTTGTAGTGGCTCCCTTGTTTTTTAATTGGTAGGTTGACTGCTTACTTGATATCTGCTCTTGATGGTTCGACTCTGATCGACTGATCCCATCTGGACTACTCCCTGCTGCTGCCAGCGCCCTTCGGGTTTATATAGGGCCTCCGGGAACCATTATTTCCCCCTTTTGGGCACGTCCCGCCGAAACTCTCCACACCGGAACCAAAGTCCATGGTTGCTGTTTGACACTTGTCCTTCATGAGCAGCTTTCCACCAACGTCCTGCCTAATGCTGCCGTCCCGCTCGTTCCTGTGATGCATGTGGCATGCTTGTGTGTCGCTTCGCTGCCGAGATGTGGCACCTTCTCTCTTGGTCCAACGTTCACGGCAGAGTCAAAAGTCCGGCGGCCTCCCGTTACTCCCTTTTGAAAACGACACTCTCGCTCTGTCCGCCAGGTCCCCACTCTCTCTTCTTCCATCCTTGGTCTCTAAACTCTCTCCGTGTCCAAACTCTCACGTTCTCCATGCTCTCACGTTCTCCAAACTCTCACGTTCCCCATCCTTGATCACCGAACTCTCACGTTCTCCATCCTTTATCACCAAACTCTCACGATCACCATCCTTGGTCGCCAAACTCTCACATTCTCCAACCGCTCTTCGCCGCGCCGTTACTACGCGAATTCGCCGCGTACCTGGTGAGCGGCTGGCCATTTGCTGCTGGGATTTGTATGGAAATAACAGTAAAAAACAAGAAAGGCAAGCCGAAGTTTGTATACCCTTGCAGTTATAAAAAATCAATAATTTTATTTAATTGAATCCTAAATTCTTAAAGATATAAAAATGTATATTCCCAATATTATAAGATAAGATAAGATCAAAAAGCCCCAAAGCTATAATTTGTTTCAAATTATTTTCCCACCAATTTTCCGATCGTTCCTATGACAGCTATATGATAAAGTCTACCGATTTTGAAAATATTTTATTCGAAATTCAGAACTTATTAAAAACTGTTATTTTCAAGCTTTTAAGGTTATATGTTAAAAAACACCAAAGATATAATTTTTACTTCATGTTTTCCGACTAATTTACCGATGTGTACCATGTCCCCTACGTATCTTAAAGTCACCTAAAACTATTAACTAATCCCCATCTGATAGTACTCTACGTTGTGAACGTACTTGGAAAGACAAGGAAAAATTATCAGTATATAATTTGGTCATTTTACTTTGGTTTGGTTTGATTAATGTTACGCAGCATGATGGCAACTAATCCTATTTTTTACTGCAAATTGTGAGGTGCTTATCCAGGCAAACCAGTGAATTTCAAAATTCCGTGGGATAGTTTACTACGTAAGGGAACCGGCTATCCTGGAAAATTGTGAATGGTCGCATTGAGATCCTCGACATCTTTTTTCGCTGCCAATATTGCTCGTTCCTCCAGTCAATTATGGTTATTGAACTTTTGGATGTATGTTAAAACACGCTGAATAAGCTCCTCTTTTAAATCCGGGATGTGACAGAAATCTGTGGGTAATGTGATGAATCCGATCGAGGTGTCCATTGCAATTTTATTATTGGCAATGTCTAACAACTGCATCGCAAACACATTTGAATTACGAGGCAAAAATACTCGCATGTTAATTGGAGTGTATTTACGCTGCCACAAATTCGATGATTTATTACATTTAGTTCATCAGCAACAGTTGATCAGGGAATAACTGTAAGAGTCTGACGAGTCGGCTGGCTCATTTATTTTAAACATTCCCTAGACCTACATGAACATTTCAAGACTAGGATAAGATAAATCTGTTCAGCCGTTCTCGAGTTTTTAAAAAATAGATTTAAAGAAACCAAATTTTGTTTATTTTTGTTTGTTGTTTTGTTTTAAAGATTTTACACAGAAAATTGGAGGTCATAATTAAAGTAATTATTATCCTTAGCGTTGTTATAATTGTCATATCTTGACTTTCTACTTCTACTTTATTTATTACATTTGCAGTGAAATTCACTGTTTTCGTGCCCATTAAACCCATCTTTGGGGCTCGTATTCCTCATATGTATCTTGGTCTGTCAAATATTTTAAAGTTTTTAATTTACCAGTAAGCTTTGTTAATGTTATTCATTAACAACTAGTTTGATTAAAGTATTTGAGATTTAACTGTTTGGACCAAGAATTTTTATATTATAAGCTCAATATTTTGCGCCGATTATGTCAAGATTCCCAATGCTGAAGAGTACAGAGAGCAATTTCCAAGGGCAGCAGATGCTATTTTTGAACATCACTACGTGGATAAGCTCATAAATTTTACATCAGAGGACAAAGGCTCAAAATCTGTAAAAAAAATTGTGGAGGTTTCGAACTACGTCATTTTTGCTTAAATTCTGCTGCTCTACAGAGCGTTATGGATGATAAAAACTTCCAAAGCAGCCAATTATTTACAGACCCAATTAAGCAGTGAAAAGGTCTTGGCCATGTATGTCCAAAATTTTTCTACATACTACATGGAGCTATGTTACAAATTGGGATGCGCCTATTGCGCAGAGTTAAATCAAAATTGGACCTACTGGCTATCAGAAATATGTCATACGCACCATTTTAAAATCCCGCCAGTATACTCTCAGGACTTTAGTTAAGAAAATTTTTAAATGCATTTTGTTGATGCAAGCCATGCCTTGTCCAATAAAAGTTGATGTTGCCTTTGTCATGGATAAAACGCGTATAGCTCCGAAGATTGGAATTGCAAGCTGCCATTTTTACCAGAACATATTTAGCTACCTATAGAAGACATACTGTTTTGGAGTGAATTCAAAACCATTCTGCTGTGTATTTTTTAGAGAGCAAAAAAGTTAAAGCCATTGGTCGGCCACTTAATTGCTGAGATCTTAGCAAGTACTACATCACAGCATACGCTGCCACTCGTTTGAGTAATTTGCCAAAAATATGTAACAACTGTTCTTGGATACTTGGTCCAAGTTTCTTGAAATCGTCACGTTTAGACTGGCAGAAGATGATTGATTTGAAGCTATGTCGGAACGGTTGATAGAGAAATTTTGTAAACGCTAAATGTTTATGTATCAGCCTGGAGAATTTGGCTAGAACTTTAATCCTAGAGCGGATTTTTGACTGCCGAGATATGTTGACTGGTCCAGCAAGAGTAATACCCAAACAATATCACGTCATTGCTAAGCAACAAAGCGCTGTCAGGCAAAAGTTTTGGATTCCGCATGCCAAGAAAATTGCTCAACGCTCGAGTGCACGCTATGTGTCAGAGACCGAGGAAAACTGAAAACCCCACAGATGGGTAAATTGCCACCTGATCGGCTGAAGGCATTCAACGCAATCCCTACATCCACCGGATGAAGGAGGTAATGGAGGATCGCTTAAGCTCAAAGATGGATAGTTAAGTATCTCCCTTAACTCATGTGTAGAACTAAATGGCATCATAAAAAAACAACATTTCAAGTTGACGACTTAGTTCTTGTACTGGACGCCACTAGACCGAGAAGTACTTAGAAAAAGGGAAGAGTCATAAGAGTGCTTGTCGAGAAGGATTAGAAAGTTCGTTCTCTCTCACTACGCCGGCCAACATCCAAGTTAATGGAACTTCAGTTCAGTGGTGGATCCTTAGACGATTTACGGGGTAGAGGGATGTAAGTATTTAATTTGAAAAAATATCTTTTGTTTTTGGTATTTTAATTTGAATTGAAAAATAAATAAATTTCGGTTCTGGTCGCCTCGATGACTTCGTACCTCGTTCATTTGCTCCTCGTTCAGTGCTCCGGTCCGTGAGTATGCTCGTCGCTGCTCTTCCCTGACCGGCGACGCGTGGCCTCTGGTACTCGGGGTTTCAGGCATACGCCGATCCGGGAATTCAGTCGAAACCGTATGGCTCTCTTAGTCTACTCCACCTGAGGCCTCCGTTCAAGTTTCCCACAACGACCTTCCATTTGTTCCAACTTAGCACTGATACCCATAAGCTTTCGATAACTCAGCTGGACTCCCCATGATATCGATACCCATCAGCTACCGAACTCGCTGGGGCAGCGTTTCCATTTGCTCTCTGTGATGTCCACTATAAATGATGATTTCATTTTGCTTATTTCCATCCAATCACAAACGTCCAGTGCCAATCGGTAGCCTAATCGATGCGCCCCCTTCCTAGTCTATGATGATTTTGCAAACTTCATGCATATGTTTCCAAATTTTGTAATTCCTTTTTCCTGCATTCTTTCTCTCTTTACTCTTCACTCTCTTCAGTCGGTTTACCTTGGCTTTACGCTGGTAACATTCAAGAGAGAGTGCTGAGACGATTTCGCATTTGCCTCGCAACCGAGGCAACGGGTAAGTATTGTGTTTTTTGTTTTCTGCTTCCTGAACTAACCCTTTTTTTTCCACATTGCATGAAGATAAAAAGTCATTATTGAGAATCAATTAGGGTGAGGCTTCCTCCTCTGGGGTTTAATATGTGTCTAATAACAGAGCAGGCGTTCCTGCTTCCAGTTTCCTCTTCCTTCGGCAGACTACTGATGTGTGTTTTCTGATCAGTTCCAACCTAGTGTTTGGATGCTTTGGCTTCCAGGTCGTTCTAATGTGTTTTTGACATATTTTTTTAAACCTTTGTAGTAACCTTGAAATAACTTTGGATATTTTTTGGGGTTACCTTGGAGTAATTTTGTAGTGCCTTGGAGTTATCTTGTAGTACCCTAGGAGTTATCATGCAAGTTATCTGTACTTTTTAATGTCTTTAGACATATTTTTCCAATAATAGTGCCTCTGGACCAGAGTAGTTCCTAATTAACAACTGAATTGGTAATTTCATTACAATTAAAATAAAAGAAATCGCTTTACTCGAGTGTCTCATGTATTAGGAACCAGTTACTCAGCTTTCAAATAAAAAATTGACAAAAGTTAAGTTAAAATGTTGGGATGGCCGCTTTTAACTTGGAATATGCTTTTAAATTTGGCAAGAAATAGCAATAGGCACACGGGCCTTGCCATAAGGGAGTTAGTCATAGACTAATATGAACACTCAATGATATACAGCGCTTTAAAGTTATATCCCCTCAATTTTACGGGTGCGAACTCTAACTCCTTTTACTGCCATCTAGTTCTTCTCAACACTGGGTACATGGTCTTATTGACGATGCACAATTATACACTCGGTCGAGAAGAACAACGGTATGGTGCACTGCTGACACGACTTCCAAAAGGAAACCAGTTCAACGCAGCGAATGGAGTAAGTATGCTGCCCCCGATATTAACGACTTATCCTCAGTACCCACAGTTTCGATCTCGCCTGCAATCCGGCACCGGAATACCCATAATTACCGGTGCCGCGGCGCGATCCTCCCACCGTAAAAAACGTCACCGTCCCAGTGACAAGGCGCTTACTATACAATTGTCTGTTAAATAACCAAAATGAGCTATATGGGCAAATCAAACAGCTCATTAAGAATTACGGCAAGGATTCCGCGAACGACGCAACCGAAACAGCTGTTATGTCGGAAGACTCGGATATTTAAGAGATCTCTGAAAATATTTTTGCGATCTCGATGAAGAGATCCAAAAACCGGCAATACCCACTGGAAGTAAAAATACATCAAGATTAGTGGTTTTTCAAGAGCTAGTCAAGAAATATCAAAAGATATTCCTGCATAACATTCCAACAGGAAGCGGGCCTTTCAAAGCCCCAGGCGAACTGCTGCCAATATACAAATTACAACAGGAGATTTATACTAAGAATACGAAATGAGTCTGCTTCGAGAAAACGACGCTCCATTGACCTTAAGCTTGGCATTTCCGCCAATTAGCCACCCAGAGCTTAATGGCGAGTGTCTAGACCTGCCATGATTCCATGATCTCTTTGTGGAATTGGTCCATAATAAACCACATTCGGCCGATCAAAAGCTACATATCCTACAGAGTTCACTTCGTGGTAAAGGGTTGAACTTTTTGACAGACACAGCCTTCTTACAGGGTGGCTATGACGACACCTGGTTACGCTTGATGGTTAGGATTCAAAACGGAAAAGTACAAGTATTCGCCGGCATGTTAAAAATAGTTGACTATAAGACTATTGACGCGTAGTTGACGCACTACATGACACTATCAAAAACTTGATTATTACCCTAAAAACCACTTATAGTGTTTCAAGTACGTCGAAAACTAGACAGTATACGTTAGCTACAATCGATTCAAACCACTCACTGAGGCCCCACTGCTGGAAAGTGTTTTATCCTTTTTAGAACGACGCTCCGGTATGTTAGAAAAATTCGATGCTCAACCCACGGCGTATATGAAACCAATGGTAACAATAGACTGCAACTGTTTTGACGAATGGTGTGTCTTAGCTAATTCTTTGTCAAGAAGAATGGCAGATCGACTTGCACTCGCATCACCAGAGCATCACTTAGTATTAACTGAGTTGAAAAACAGGAGGAAGGACCACCACCACGGAATCCGTCCTTGACGTCAAAGTGTCAGATGAAAGTCGAGGTATTTATCTTATCAGATTTGAAGAAAAGCCAACTATCTGAATTCATAGATGTGGGGTGTGTCTGCTTTGGGCGGCGATCATTCCACAATTACATAATACCCTAGACAACATTTCGAGCTCAACGAGACCAACGACGAATAACCCATGTGAGGAAGCAAAGACGACCCAGAGAAAAGACGAGAGACCGACGAGTAATGACGGAGGAGTTGAGTGTAAGCTTTTGACGAGTGCGGTTCGAAGACGTTGGCCGAAAGACGAAAAAGACGCCTAAGATTCAATTTATCAATGTTCATTTCCATATCTTGTATTTAACCTAAATTAAACAATAAATAAACTTAAATACTTAACCAAAATACTCAAAAAATCCCTCATAGATGACACTTTCTATTAAACGAACATTTTTTTTAGTCTGAAACATAGGCTACAAAAACATTTAATTTTATTCTTCAACTGGTTACAATATTTATAACCTTGCAGAGGGAAGTTTGCAACGCAGTGAAGGAGACGTTTCAGACCCCATAAAGTATATATATTCTTGATCAGCGACACTAGACGAGTCGATCTAGCCATGTCCGTCTGTCCGTCTGTCTTTCCGTTTCTACGCAAACGAGTCTCTCAGTTTTAAAGATATCGGGCTGAAACTTTCCCAAAAGGCTTCTTTCTATTGCAGGTAGTATATAATTCGGAACCAGCCGGATCGGACCAATATATCTTATACCTCCCATAGGAACTATCGGGGAAAAAACTAAAATAAAATTATATTTTCGGTGTTTTTTAACATATAACCTTCTAAGCTTGGAAATAGCATTTTTTAATTAGTTCTGAATTTTGAACTAAATATTTTCATAATCGGACGACTATAAAATATAGCTGCCATAGGAACGTTCGAAAAATTAGTGGTACAATAATATGACAAAATTATATCTTCGGTGTTTTTTGCCATATAACCTCCTGCGCTATATCAAAATCGGACGACTATATCTATGATATGGCTATATGCTGCCATAGAAAAAATAGGAAAATTAATCGAAAATTTGGAAAAAATTGTATCTTTGGTGTTTTTAAACATATAGCCTTCTGAGCTTGGAAATAACATTTTTTAGTTAGTTATGAATTTTGATTTAAATTTTATCGAAATCGAAGAACTTTATCATATAGCTGTCATAGGAACGATCGGAAAATTGGTGGGAAAATAATATGAAACAAATTATAGCTTTGCGGCTTTTTGACATATTATCTTACAACATTGGGAATATAACTTCTTATATTTTTAAGAATTTCGAATTCAATTTAATAAAATCGGATCACTCTAACATACAGATGTCAAACATATAGTCTTAAAAAAAATTAAATCATTTTTTTTTTAATTTCACTGAAGTCAGCAACAATCCTTAAAAATGTAAAGTTTATCATTTCTTTTAACTGCAAGGGTATACAAGCTTCGGCTTGTCGAAGCTAACTTCCTTTCTAGTTTTATCAATCGATAAGTATGAGCGTATGTATTCGTTAAATGTTCTGTGACTTCTTTCTACTGTTCCAATTGTCTGGTGGTGGTGTGTTTTAGATCATATATTTTTAATTTTTAAGTATCTGCATAACTCTTTTATAGTCCAATTTTTATACTCGGTTCCCGTGTCCGAAATGAACGTCTTCATTGGACCGTACCTTTATATAAAAGACTCCAAAATAACTTTTGCGACAGTGTTTGCACTTTTATTTGCAACTTTTGGTTACCAAAATCTGATTTTGTGTCTATTATCACTCTGTCGAAAGCACTTATTGGAGTGTCTATGATTGTCACAGGAGTCTTTGTATGTGTTGTCACTTTTGATTTTTGGCATTTTTTACATTTTCTTACGTAATTAGTAATATATCGGGTTATACCTTTTCAATAATAATAATACCTTTTGATCTTAGCCAAGGTTTTTTTTTATTCCGTATTTTTTTTTTGTGAAATGTAAACCCAACCTAGTGTTTGGATGCTTTGGCTTGCTTTCCTTCCAGGTCGTTCTAATGTGCTTTTGACGTATTTTCTTAAACCTTTGTAGTAACCTTGAAATAACTTTGGATATTTTTTGGGGTTACCTTGGAGTAATTTTGTAGTACCTTGGAGTTATCTTGTAGTACCCTAGGAGTTATCATGCAAGTTATCTGTACTTTTTAATGTCTTTAGACATATTTTTCCAATAATAGTGCCTCTGGACCAGAGTAGTTCCTAATTAACAACTTTAGTAATGAATTGGTAATTTCATTACAATTAAAATAAAAGAAATCGCTTTACTCGAGTGTCTCATGTATTAGGAACCAGTTACTCAGCTTTCAAATAAAAAATTGACAAAAGTTATGTTAAAATGTTGGGATGACCGCTTTTAACTTGGAATATGCTTTTAAATTTGGCAAAAAATAGCAATAGGCCCACGGGCCTTGCCATAAGGGAGTCAGTCATAGACTAATATGAACACTCAATGATATACAGCGCTTTAAAGTTATATCCCCCCAATTTTACGGGTGCGAACTTTAACTCCTTTTACTGCCATCTAGTTCTTCTCAACACTGGGTACATGGTCTTATTGACGATGCACATTTATACACTCGGTCGAGAAGAACAACGGTATGGTGCACTGCTGACACGACTTCCAAAAGGAAACCAGTTCAACGCAGCGAATGGAGTAAGTAAGCTGCCCCCGATATTAACGACTAATCCTCAGTACCCACAGTTTCGATCTCGCCTGCAATCCGGCACCGGAATACCCATAATTACCGGTGCCGCGGCGCGATCCTCCCACCGTAAAAAACGTCACCGTGCCAGTGACAAGGCGCTTACTATACAATTGTCTGTTAAATAACCAAAATGAGCTATATGGGCAAATCAAACAGCTCATTAAGAATTACGGCAAGGATTCCGCGAACGACGCAACCGAAACAGCTGTTATGTCGGAAGACTCGGATATTTAAGAGATCTCTGAAAACATTTTTGCGATCTCGATGAAGAGATCCAAAAACCGGCAATACCCACTGGAAGTAAAAATACATCAAGATTAGTGGTTTTTCAAGAGCTAGTCAAGACAGAGTCCTACAGAGTTCACTTCGTGGTAAAGGGTTGAACTTTTTGACAGACACAGCCTTCTTACAGGGTGGCTATGACGACACCTGGTTACGCTTGATGGTTAGGATTCAAAACGGAAAAGTACAAGTATTCGCCGGCATGTTAAAAATAGTTGACTATAAGACTATTGACGCGTAGTTGACGCACTACATGACACTATCAAAAACTTGATTATTACCCTAACAACCACTTATAGTGTTTCAAGTACGTCGAAAACTAGACAGTATACGTTAGCTACAATCGATTCAAACCACTTACTGAGGCCCCACTGCTGGAAAGTGTTTTATCCTTTTTAGAACGACGCTCCGGTATGTTAGAAAAATTCGATGCTCAACCCACGGCGTATATGAAACCAATGGTAACAATAGACTGCAACTGTAATTTAGTAATGACGGAGGAGTTGAGTGTAAGCTTTTGACGAGTGCGGTTCGAAGACGTTGGCCGAAAGACGAAAAAGACGCCTAAGATTCAATTTATCAATGTTCATTTCCATATCTTGTATTTAACCTAAATTAAACAATAAATAAACTTAAATACTTAACCAAAATACTCAAAAAATCCCTCATAGATGACACTTTCTATTAAACGAACATTTTTTTTAGTCTGAAACATAGGCTACAAAAACATTTAATTTTATTCTTCAACTGGTTACAATATTTATAACCTTGCAGAGGGAAGTTTGCAACGCAGTGAAGGAGACGTTTCAGACCCCATAAAGTATATATATATATAGTCGATCTAGCCATGTCCGTCTGTCCGTCTGTCTTTCCGTTTCTACGCAAACGAGTCTCTCAGTTTTAAAGATATCGGGCTGAAACTTTCCCAAAAGGCTTCTTTCTATTGCAGGTAGTATATAATTCGGAACCAGCCGGATCGGACCAATATATCTTATACCTCCCATAGGAACTATCGGGGAAAAAACTAAAATAAAATTATATCTTCGGTGTTTTTTAACATATAACCTTCTAAGCTTGGAAATATCATTTTTTAATTAGTTTTCATAATCGGACGACTATAAAATATAGCTGCCATAGGAACGTTCGAAAAATAGTGGTAAAATAATATGACAAAATTATATCTTCGGTGTTTTTTGCCAAATAGCCTCCTGCGCCTGCAAATAATATTTTTTTAATTGGTTTTGAACTTCGAATTAAATTGTATCAAAATCGGACGACTATATCTATGATATGGCTATATATATATGCTGCCATAGAAAAAATCGGAAAATTAATCGAAAATTTGGAAAAAATTGTATCTTTGTTTTTAAACATATAGCCTTCTGAGTTTGGAAATAACATTTTTTAGTTAGTTATGAATTTTGATTTAAATTTTATCGAAATCGAAGGACTTTATCATAAAGCTGTCATAGGAACGATCGGAAAATTGGTGGGAAAATAATATGAAACAAATTATAGCTTTGGGGCTTTTTGACATATTATCTTATAATATTGGGAATATAACTTCTTATATTTTTAAGAATTTCAAATTCAATTTAATAAAAGTCGGAGCACTCCACGGCGTATATGAAACCAATGGTAACAATAGACTGCAACTGTTTTGACGAATGGTGTGTCTTAGCTAATTCTTTGTCAAGAAGAATGGCAGATCGACTTGCACTTGCATCACCAGAGCATCACTTAGTATTAACTGAGTTGGAAAACAGGAGGAAGGACCACCACCACGGAATCCGTCCTTGACGTCAAAGTGTCAGATGAAAGTCGAGGTATTTATCTTATCAGATTTGAAGAAAAGCCAACTATCTGAATTCATAGATGTGGGGTGTGTCTGCTTTGGGCGGCGATCATTCCACAATTACATAATACCCTAGACAACATTTCGAGCTCAACGAGACCAACGACGAATAACCCATGTGAGGAAGCAAAGACGACCCAGAGAAAAGACGAGAGACCGACGAGTAATGACGGAGGAGTTGAGTGTAAGCTTTTGACGACTGCGGTTCGAAGCCGTTGGCCGAAAGACGAAAAAGACGCCTAAGATTCAATTTATCAATGTTCATTTCCATATCTTGTATTTAACCTAAATTAAACAATAAATAAATTTAAATATTTAACCAAAATACTCAAAAAATCCCTCATAGATGACACTTTCTATTAAACGAACATTTTTTTTAGTCTGAAACATAGGCTACAAAAACATTTAATTTTATTCTTCAACTGGTTACAATATTTATAACCTTGCAGAGGGAAGATTGCAACGCAGTGAAGGAGACGTTTCAGACCCCATATAATCGGACGACTATAAAATATAGCTGCCATAGGAACGTTCGAAAAATAGTGGTAAAATAATATGACAAAATTATATCTTCGGTGTTTTTTGCCAAATAGCCTCCTGCGCTTGCAAATAATATTTTTTTAATTGGTTTTGAACTTCGAATTAAATTGTATCAAAATCGGACGACTATATCTATGATATGGCTATATATATATGCTGCCATAGAAAAAATCCGAAAATTAATCGAAAATTTGGAAAAAATTGTATCTTTGTTTTTAAACATATAGCCTTCTGAGTTTGGAAATAACATTTTTTAGTTAGTTATGAATTTTGATTTAAATTTTATCGAAATCGAAGGACTTTATCATAAAGCTGTCATAGGAACGATCGGAAAATTGGTGGGAAAATAATATGAAACAAATTATAGCTTTGGGGCTTTTTGACATATTATCTTATAATATTGGGAATATAACTTCTTATATTTTTAAGAATTTCAAATTCAATTTAATAAAAGTCGGAGCACTCTAACATACAGATGTCAAAAATATGGTCTTAAAAAAAATGAAATTTTTTTTTTAATTTCACTGAAGTCAGCAACAATCCTTAAAAATGTAAAGTTTATCATTTCTTTTAACTGCAAGGGTATACAAACTTCGGCTTGTCAAAGCTAACTTCCTTTCTAGTTTTATCAATCGATAAGTATGAGCGTATGTATTCGTTAAATGTTCTGTGACTTCTTTCTACTGTTCCAATTGTCTGGTGGTGGTGTGTTTTAGATCATATATTTTTAATTTTTAAGTATCTGCATAACTCTTTTATAGTCGAATTTTTATACTCGGTTCCCGTGTCCGAAATGAACGTCTTCATTGGACCGTACCTTTATATAAAAGACTCCAAAATAACTTTTGCGACAGTGTTTGCACTTTCATTTGCAATTTTTCGTTACCATCATCTGATTTTGTGTCTATTATCACTCTGTCGAAAGCACTTATTATGTGTTGTCACTTTTGATTTTTGGCATTTTTTACATTTTCTTATGTAATTAAATTAAATAAAATTAAATAATACCTTTTGATCTTAGCCAAGGTTTTTTTTTTATTTCGTATTTTTTTATTGTGAAATGTAAACAGTATAGCTTCGTTTTCTTTATCATTATATATTACGGTCACCGGGTAGATTAGCGCTACCCTTAATGATTTCAGTGAATTGTTGTCCATATTTTTTAAATTATTTATTGAAACTTGTTTAATGATTTTTTCCCATTGCGTCACTTTTAGTTGGCTGATTTTGCATCTACCGGCTTTGGAAGTCAAGAACTCCATTGGTAAATAAATATTATTATATTTGGTAGTAATTTGTTTTCTATATTTAAAGAAACAGGTTATATTATTTAACTGCAAGGTCACTACCTTAAGTACTTCGTAATTATTGATGACTCCTTAAACGTTGGGCTTTGAAGTTTATAGATTGCCTAAGCAACTCTCTTTCATTTTCTCCTGCGCAGGATTTCTGTCTACTTTGATATTTTGTAGTGACTGACTTTCGATGTTTATTCTCGATAACGCATCTTTTACGTAATTGTCTTTACCCTTTAGATACTCTACAGTGAAGTTGTACTCTTCTAATTAAATTCTTAATCGCGTGAGTTTGGCACTCGGATTTTTTATTGAAAATAGGTACGTAAGTGGTCTGTGATCTGTTTTGACAGTAAAGTGTCTACCATAATTATATAGTCTAAAGTGTGTTATTCCTCAATGAATTGCCGTACGTTCCTGTTCCGTTGTACTTTTGTTACTTTCACCCTTTGTAAACGAACTTGATGCGTATGCAATTGGGAGTTGGAGTCCATTTTTGTTTTGATTTAAAACTGCTTTTGAGATATAGCTTGCTTACTAGCATCTGTTATTTTGCAACATTCTTTGCTGAGATCTGGGTATTGTAACAATGTTGGTTCTATCAAAGCTTATTTAAGATGTTCAAACGCATGCTGGCAGTCAGTTCATTCAAGTTTTACATTCTTCTTGCATAGCTTAGTTATGTGACGAGAATAGTCGGCCAAATTTTAAAAAAAGCGTCTGTAATAATTGCAGTGCATTTATGTTCTAGAAAAGTGACTTCATGCATGAGGTTTTATTTCCTACATTTCTCAAAAACATCTGTTAAATTATCATGCATATGTTTTTCGGAACAACCAATGACTATGAGATCATCCATGTAAAGGAATGCTTTAGAATTTTCTAGTCCTTAGAATTAGGGTTGTCGAAAATTTAAAAAAATATTGTATCGATGATATTTTTTTTATCAAAAAAAATGATATTATTTTAAATATCATATAAAAACATCGATAATATCGATATTTCCGATATTTTTCGTGTTAAATAAAAAAATTTCCCGTCCCCAATAAAAAGACAATAAGTTTCTTTTTAAAAATAACAGTATTATTAAATAGTTCTTAAGACCAGTTTGCCGTTTTTAGGGATTTTAGGATTACCCATTGGGTGCGTCCGTCATCCTTCTCCTTGAGTCACACACCACACATTTAATGGCGGACGCCAGCCGCTCTGAGGGCGCCGAACATTCCAGGGTGATTAAATATTTCATGGCCAGCTTGTACAGGCCCGCCATAGTCGCTTTGTGCGATTTCCATATTTCCAGGGGATTGCTTTCCGACGCAGCTTTGGGCAAGCTAAAATAAAGTTTTAGCTCCATATTCTCCGATTCGTCACTGTCATTTCCAATGGACTTGTTATGGAAGCACTTAAAGTCCTTAAAGTTATTTATTTGTTCGACATCAGAAATCTGTAAGAATTTAAGTAGTTAGCAAGTGTTTTTCTTATTTTAGCAAAATTTTAAATGTTATAATATTACAATTTTTATTTTTACGAGTTAATGAGTTATTACATTATAAAAATTTGTAATTTTATGACCTACCCTTTTTTCTTGGGTAAATATATTGGTTTCAATGGTTATGTCGAGAATGGCCTCCCTTACGGAAAGCAGTGTCAAATACATTTTTTTGAACCTAGGGTCTAAAAATGACGATTTTACTAAAATTTTATTTACTGAAACGACTGGAACCTCTTTTCTGAATTCCTTCAAAGAGCCTCCCTGGCTCGATTTCCCTCGTCTGTTTCCATATGAAATTGTTTCATGTTGTTTTCCAGTAGCGAAATAAGTGGAACCACCATGCTTACGGTGACGTACTGTTTACCGCTTATCTGCTCAGTGGCTTATTTAAATGTCTGCAGGAGACTACATAAGTCGCTGCACACACTGAGCTATAAGGCATTGAGCATTTCGGGTAGTCCCTTAACTCGTTCTGATCTTTGAATTAATATCACTGCTACTTTGGTGGCTAAGCCTACGAAGGACTCCATATGTCTACACATGAATTCCAGCGGGTGTCTACGTTTTGAACCAATGTTCTTATTTTTCCTTCCGGAGTACCCTCATCGGCTTGAGCCTTTCGCAGTTGGTCCATCATGGACGTACTGTGCTTAAAATGCATGACAATTCTTTTTATTTTATCCTAAATGTTGGTAAATAAATAAATCTCTTTAATAGTATCGTCTACTACCAAGTTTATGGAGTGCGCGAAGCACGGCACATGTTTGCCAGGCCCCATAAAAAGTTTGGCAGCGCACTTCATATTTGCTGCACTGTCGGTAGTGAGGGTGGTCCACTTGGCTCGATCTATTTGAAACTCTGAGCAAGCTTCTTTCAACAATGAGGCTATATATTCACTGGTATGACACTAAATTGAATGTGGAAAATATGTTTTACTTAATTATTTGCTAAAAAAAAATAAGACACAAGACACGTATCGACAGAGCAGAAGACAAACACGAAAAACAATGGACCGCAAAACACATATAAAATACGAATATTTATATTCAAACTAACCTGCTCCATCCTTGTAGATTTCAGACATATTGAGTTCAGTGACTCTTGATAAAGGAAGTGAGCTGTGATTGTGAGGAAGGAGCGACTTGATTTTGGAATGGTAACAGCGTCGCAGGTGAACGCCAAGTCCTCCACTTCACTCAACATCTTATTGAGACTTGTTTATTTCCTTTGTCTTAAATCCTTCTTCTAAAATGAAAATAAAAGTAAGTTAAGGTAACAAACGCCACCGGCTTCCCCTCGATTTTATTCATTTACATAAAGGTAAAGTTGTGCTTTAGTGGCTTTTGCTAAAAAGTTCTAGGAATTTTATTTCATTTTTTTTAAAGCTACCATAAAAAATGGCGGAAAGCGTGATTTCTAAATATTAATTGTTAAAATAGCAAAAAAGCTGCTGCTTATTATTTTCAATTAAATAATTAGAAATCACGCTTTCCGCCATTTTTTTTATTAATGTTTAGGTTTCAAGGTAGCTTAAAAAAAAAAAAAATTCGTAGAACTTTTAAGCAAATGCCCCTAAAGCGCAACTTTACCAACCAAAAAACCAAGAGATTTAAACATACCTTTAAAATGCTCAACATTCCTTAAAGACTACGTTATCGTCATAACTTTCTCGAAGTTCATTGAGAGCTAAGGAAAAAAACTTATTAATATATGTTGTGAACGTATACGTGTGCGTTTGGCGCCAATTTTCAGTCATATGTGCATAAGTTACATATGCAAGTTATATGACACATTATTTAGGGGCTCTTACCCAATTTATAAACAACTTTGAGCCGAGAGCCAATTTCCAAATATCTCTGACAGACCCGAGATAAATCCGTGGTCAGCTATTTCTTTCAACCTGGCATCCGAATCATTTCCACCCAGATCAATTTCACGCAGACCAAATCAAACGGATGCTGTAAACATCCAGTCCGCTAGCGTAAACAAAAGATACCCAAAGCGGTCCCTAAAACTCCGCTAATGTAAACACCAATTTCCGGCCAAGATTGGACTTCAAATTTAATTGGCAAACTGCATCATCCTATTTTCCGACTTTCTTTATCAATTTTTGGGGATAAATTCTCTTAATCCGAGGTTTGATTATTGATCATTGAACTAGAGATCAGGCAGTCCGTTTTTGAGATCCGAATCGAGCAGTAGTACAAATCGAGTAAAAGTAAACGAGCAGTGAATTAACTAAGTAACTAAGATTAAGTGATTAAAAAATAAAAATAAATTTTTTTAATTAAATCAGAAACCCAAAGCTTTAAAATAAAAACAAAAAAGTTTTAAAGTGAAAAATGAATTTAGCGCGGCCAAAACAACCCGATACAACCGACGAATAAATAAAAAGTTTGTGTTGATCAAAAAAACGAAGGTGGAAATTAATTAATGAAATAATCTCCTTGAAATCTCAAACTACAAAATAGTGATCGTAACATAAATTCACTGCTCGTACAATATAAAAATCAAAAAGCGACAAAAAAATTTTTCATAAAAAAAAAAATAAAAATAAACATTGTGAAAAACAATTTAAAAAAAATCTTCAAAATCAACAACAAAGACATTCTAAGAAAACAGGCTGAAGGGCAATCCCTCTCCAAATATTTGAAAGGAAGGAAGACCCAATTTAAAAACATAAAAAAAGAAGGACGACCGCAATCAGGATCATCATTCAGGATAAGGACGACCCCAACAGGAAAAATAACAACGAGAAGAAAAAAAATAAGGACGATTCGTGAGCGATACTATTTTTTTGTATTATTATTATCATACATTTTTTATTATTATTATTTTATAAAAAATTTGTAAGAAAGGAAATATAAATATACAAAGTGGAAGAGTTAATTTCTAATTACGAAAAAGCTCTCAAAATGTCAGAACCTTCAACAAGCCAGGCTGGAGCAAATAAAAGACTCCACATGAATCCGCCACAAGAGAATACAAGCCATCAGGCAATAACAAGCAACACCATGTTAAATGTAGGAGATTTATTTAAGCAAATTGTAAATTTTGAATTAAATCCATTAAAGGAAGAGATCGTTAACTTAAGATCGCAGCTTTCTCACAAAATTAAAACGAATAAGGATTATTAGATAGAGATCGTAGATCCGAATATAAAATGCGACACGTCTTATGAGATCATCAAATTTGTTAGGGAATATAAAGGTGAAGAGGATAAATATGTAAGCTGGAGAGAATCGGCAGAAGTAGCCATGGGGCAATATGCCAGCGAGATTGAAAGATTTTATTCTGCCTTATCTATGTTACGAAACAAAATAACAGGAATGGCAAACGACGCCTTAACCCATAACGGCACTGTATTAAATTTCGATGCCATAATGGCCAGATTGACTTCGTCTTTAGCTACGACCAATACACATTATTGAACAGGAACTAAGTGTATTGAGTCAGGGAAAGTTATCCATAATGGATTATTATGGTAGAGTTAATAGAAAATTAACTCTGCTAATTAATAAAACTATTATGACCTACGGTAGAAACAAACCTATAACAGCGGAAATGAATGAGAAACATAGGAAGACAGCTCTTAGAGTTTTCATTACCGGCCTCAACGGCCAAATTTCAGATACTATTTTCTCAATAAATCCACCTGACCTACCAAATGCAATGGCCATAGTTCAGGAATTGGAAAGCAACAACATGAGGGCTCATTTCGCAAATAGATTCTCTACTACTCAGAGAAAACATAGCGAACCAAACTCTAGTGGAAATGGACAAACACATTTCAACCACAAGACAAGACAGCAAAACAATAGTTACAGTAACCAGCGAAACAATAATAATTTAAGGTTTAATCATGACAACTACCAGAACAAAAATACTTACGGTTGTTATAATCAGAATAGAAATAATTCTTGGAACCACGGTAGATTTAATAATAACCAACAAAAACAGTGGAACACCTATAGGCAGCCACAAAATAACCCGGAGCCAATGGAGGTAGACGAGTCTATCCAGGTTCAGAATAAGCCCAACAACGGCTATAATCAAGGCAATAATAAATATCAAAATAATAACTATAGTCAGAACAAGTGGGATCAAACAAAAAAATTTGAGACCCAGAACACTCACCAAGGCCAAGCCCAAAATAAAAGGATACCAACTGGAACTGTTAACCAACCGGCTAACAAGAGGGTGAGATTAAATAACATTGAGGAGAACCATTTTTTAGACAAAAGTCAGGAGTGGGCTTACCCAACTTAATTAGAAATGATCCAAAAATAAATAAAAAATTAAAAATATTAATTGTCACTGGGGCAACCTCGTGTTATATAAGAACAGGAATTTATAAAAATAAGAACGAGCTTCCAATTTACAAAAGAGTATCCACAGTGAATGGATATTCAATAATTAAATATTATCATATGATAACTATTTTTGATATGCGATATACTTTTTATGAAATAGATGGGCTAGACTCAGATTTACTGGTCGGCTATAACCTATTAAAAAAAATAGGAGCGGTAATTGATACAGCTAAGAGAGTAATTAAATATAATGGAATAGAAGAAAAATTAAATTATGATAACGGAAACATATTAAACCAACATTCTTTAACAGAAGAAAACACCATTAAAAGAATTTATATTAAAAAAATACTTTGATAAAAAAGCTCAAATCAGATCCGAATCTGAAATGGGTAATCAAAGCTAATCTAGTTTGGGATATACAAATCCTGAACACGCCGTCGTTGAAAAATCCGACAAAAATAAAAGAAATAATAAATATCATCAATGAAGAGCATTCAAAAATAAATATGCAGATCCCATATAGGACAGATATCCGCGGTGAAATAAACACCGTAAATGATAGGGCCATTTACAGCAAACAATACCCTTATGCTCAATCAGCTTCAGATTTTGTGAATTCTGAAATAAATCGAATGTTAAATGAAGAAATTATAAGGCCAAGTAGAAGTCCTTATAATTCACCAGTACTAGTAGTACCAAAAAAGAGTTTCAATCAAGACGGAACTCCAAAACTCAGACTCGTAATTGATTTAAAAAACTTAATGAAAACACAATACCAGATAGATATCTAATGCAGGACCCTTCAGTGATTTTGTCAAATCTTGGAAAAGCCAAATACTTTTCAACAATTGACTTGGAATCTGGATTTCATCAGATTCTCATGAATGAACCAGACATTCAGAAAACCTCATTTTCAACAAACAACGGGAAATACGAATTCCTAAGAATGCCTTTCGGTTTGACCAACGCTCCAGGAATATTCCAACGAGCGATGGATGATATTTTAAGAGAACAAGTGGGTAAAACATGTCAAGTTTATATGGATGACATAATTATATTTTCAAAAACATTGAACAGCATTACAAAGATTTAATTCTCATTATTAAAGTTTTGCTGAACTCAAACATGAAAATTTCAATTGAAAAATCAAAGTTCTTTCAATTAGAGACCAATTTTCTCGGTTACGTTGTTTCCCACAATGTGATAAAAACCGATCCCGAAAAAATTTCTACTATCGTAAAATATCCGATACCTAAAAATATTCGAGAGCTTAGAAGCTTCCTAGGCCTTACAGGATATTACAGAAAATTTGTGCAAAATTACGCAAAGATAGCTAAACCTCTAACAAAATATTTAGAAGGCCAAAACGGCAAAGTATCAAAAAAGGCATCACGTAAAACTTTAATACAGTTTGATGATTCAGCTGTAAGAGCTTTTAACGAGCTCAAAGAAAATTTAATTGCACAAGTAGAACTAGTACATCCAGACTATAATAAAAAATTTACTCTAACAACGGATGCATCAGACTTAGCAATTGGTGCTGTTCTTTCTCAGGAAGGAAAACCAATTACATTTATTTCAAAAACTCTGACAAAAACCGAACAATTATACGCAACCAATAAAAAGGAACTTTTAGCCATTGTATGGGCTTTTAAAAATCTTCGAAATTACTTATATGGGGTTAACATCATCGAGATCTATACTGATCATCAACCTCTTTCATTTTCCATTTCTCAAAAAAATCCAAATATTGAGATGAAAAGGTGGTATTCCTTTATTGAAAGCTATTTACCCAAAATTATTTACAAGCCAGGAGCAACAAATGTTGTTGCGGACGCTTTATCTAGGATTCAAATAAATAACTTAACGGAAAGTAATGAATCGGTCTCAGATCAAAATACTCAGCATTCTGCAGAGAGTAGTTTTGAGAATGTGATACAAGAAACCCGAAAACCCTTAAACCAGTTTAAGCAACAATTGCTAATAGCAACGGGGAGGTATACAATACATGAGTCGATAAATATATTCGGAAATAATAGACATATAATAGAGAATGACACTCCAGAAAATTTAGTATCAATCTTAAGGGAATATATTCCACCCAATATAACAATAGGAGTTCACAGTACTCTAGAAGATTTTTACAGAATTAAAAAACCACTTAAGGACAATTTTATAAATACATCTTTATACACTAAGAAATTTGTCCAGGATGTCGAGAAAGCTGAAGACAGATCTCTTATTATCACAGAAACTCATTTTAGTGCTCATAGAGGGCTTGATGAAAATTATAAACAAATAACTAGACTCTATTATTGGCCAAATTTATACAAAAAGCTTAAGGAGTTTATAAAGAATTGCACTATCTGCAATCAAAACAAATACAACAGACACCCAGTACAGATTCTTATCGGTCAAGCACCAATTCCAGAAAGACAAGGTGAGAACTTGCATCTTGACATATTTTACGCCCAAAATCTTATATTCATTATTTGTATAGATTCGTATTCAAAATACTTAGTGATAAAAAAATCCCTAATAAACTAAATATAGAAAATAAAGTTTCAGAAATTTTACAACAATTTCCAATTGCCAAATCGTTGATGATAGATAACGAACCAAGTTTTTCTTCATCCCAATTTAAATCTTTTGCACAAAGAAAAGGAAAATCTTTATTTTTTACAGATCCTCGACATAGTACGTCTAACGGACAAATAGAAAGGGCACACCTACCTTAACAGAAATTGCTCCCTGCATTAAAGATGAGCTTAATTTAATTGATTAATCCGAAATTATAATTAGAGCAGCACAAAAATATAATTTAAAAATTCATTCAATAACCAATCATCGACTTGTTGATTTATTATTTAATAAAATCAAACACGATGATATTCCTAAATTATTGCAGCAAGCCCAAGAGAAAATGTTACATTTTCAAAATAAAGATAGACAAAATAAGAATTATCACGTAGGAGAGGTAATTTACGAAACGAAACATGGGGAAAGGAACAAGCTTAATTCTAGATATAAAAACAAGTAGTTAAGGAAAACCTCCCAAATAAAGTTATTATAAATAACAGAAACCGTACGATTCATAAAGAAAATATTAAATAACTTGTTCCAAATTACAGATAATGATTTCAATAATGTACTTATTATTGCTGGTAGCAACTGGTAGATTTAATACAAAATAATAACGATCAATTCGTTATTATTCTAAAATATTTAAAGAGATAAAATCTTTGTCTGAACAATTTAAATCAGCCTTTAAAAATCAGGAAATTCCACTTAGAAAATATCGTCTGCGTTTGCTTACTTACGATTCTATGAATTTAATGGACACAATTACACTTGCCAAAATTGATGTTTTTAATACTAAAATTCTAAACAATCATGATATACTAGAAATTTATAAGCACGAAGATAGACCTGTAATTATAACAGACCTTTTAGATATTATAATAATTATAATTATAATTTACATAAAATACCCTATTATTACCGATCGTTGTGACGTTTACAATTCAAGATCCATTTCACATAATGATGGTAAATTATTAATAGATATTCACGTCGCAAAATGTAGAAACAAGTACTATGTAATGTCTAATTTTAGGACAGAAATAGACAATAAGATATTGGAATACATCACAGCTCGAAAATATACCGATTTTTTAGTATCCGAATATATTATATCTAATGATTCGGAACTCACATTCGATAATATTAACATACTAAATCCATTTATTCAAATTAAACAAACTCAAATACCAGTTACGTTAATATTAATCATATTCACATTTATATATTTAACTATTATGATTATAATCAAATTCAGAAAATTTTTAATATTCAAACCATGGCAAAATCATATAGAAATTGAACCAGAAAATAATATTTCCGATAATGAAATAAATAATATACCCGACAATGAAAATACCCTAGAAGAAAATATCATTGTCGAATTAACCCAACAATTACATTCAATATACCCATCAGTTCCAATGAATCGGGACGATTCAATTTAGAATGGGGAGAGCTATATGACACATTATTTAGGGGCTCTTACCCAATTTATAAACAACTTTGAGCCGAGAGCCACTTTCCAAATAACTCTGACAGACCCGAGATAAACCCGTGGTCAGCTATTTCTTTCAACCAGGCCTCCGAATCATTTCCACCCAGATCAATTTCACGCAGCCCAAATCAAACGGATGCTGTAAACATCCAGTCCGCTAACGTAAACAAAAGATACCCAAAGCGGTCCCTAAAACTCCGCTAATGTAAACACCAATTTCCGGGCAAGATTGGACTTCAAATTTAATTGGCAAACTGCATCATCCTATTTTCCGACTTTCTTTATCAATTTTTGGGGATAAATTCTCTTAATCCGAGGTTTGATTATTGATCATTGAACTAGAGATCAGGCAGTCCGTTTTTGAGATCCGAATCGAGCAGTAGGATGACATAATTATATTTTCATAAACATTGAACAGCATTACAAAGATTTAATTCTCATTATTAAAGTTTTGCTGAACTCAAACATGAAAATTTCAATTGAAAAATCAAAGTTCTTTCAATTAGAGACCAATTTTCTCGGTTACGTTGTTTCCCACAATGTGATAAAAACCGATCCCGAAAAAATTTCTACTATCGTAAAATATCCGATACCTAAAAATATTCGAGAGCTTAGAAGCTTCCTAGGCCTTACAGGATATTACAGAAAATTTGTGCAAAATTACGCAAAGATAGCTAAACCTCTAACAAAATATTTAGAAGGCCAAAACGGCAAAGTATCAAAAAAGGCATCACGTAAAACTTTAATACAGTTTGATGATTCAGCTGTAAGAGCTTTTAACGAGCTCAAAGAAAATTTAATTGCACAAGTAGAACTAGTACATCCAGACTATAATAAAAAATTTACTCTAACAACGGATGCATCAGACTTAGCAATTGGTGCTGTTCTTTCTCAGGAAGGAAAACCAATTACATTTATTTCAAAAACTCTGACAAAAACCGAACAATTATACGCAACCAATAAAAAGGAACTTTTAGCCATTGTATGGGCTTTTAAAAATCTTCGAAATTACTTATATGGGGTTAACATCATCGAGATCTATACTGATCATCAACCTCTTTCATTTTCCATTTCTCAAAAAAATCCAAATATTCAGATGAAAAGGTGGTATTCCTTTATTGAAAGCTATTTACCCAAAATTATTTACAAGCCAGGAGCAACAAATGTTGTTGCGGACGCTTTATCTAGGATTCAAATAAATAACTTAACGGAAAGTAATGAATCGGTCTCAGATCAAAATACTCAGCATTCTGCAGAGAGTAGTTTTGAGAATGTAATACAAGAAACCCGAAAACCCTTAAACCAGTTTAAGCAACAATTGCTAATAGCAACGGGGAGGTATACAATACATGAGTCGATAAATATATTCGGAAATAATAGACATATAATAGAGTATGACACTCCAGAAAATTTAGTATCAATCTTAAGGGAATATATTCCACCCAATATAACAATAGGAGTTCACAGTACTCTAGAAGATTTTTACAGAATTAAAAAACCACTTAAGGACAATTTTATAAATACATCTTTATACACTAAGACATTTGTCCAGGATGTCGAGAAAGCTGAAGACAGATCTCTTATTATCACAGAAACTCATTTTAGTGCTCATAGAGGGCTTGATGAAAATTATAAACAAATAACTAGACTCTATTATTGGCCAAATTTATACAAAAAGCTTAAGGAGTTTATAAAGAATTGCACTATCTGCAATCAAAACAAATACAACAGACACCCAGTACAGATTCCTATCGGTCAAGCACCAATTCCAGAAAGAGAAGGTGAGAACTTGCATCTTGACATATTTTACGCCCAAAATCTTATATTCATTATTTGTATAGATTCGTATTCAAAATACTTAGTGATAAAAAAAATCCCTAATAAACTAAATATAGAAAATAAAGAAATTAGAAATTTTACAACAATTTCCAATTGCCAAATCTTTGATGATAGATAACGAACCAAGTTTTTCTTCATCCCAATTTAAATCTTTTGCACAAAGAAAAGGAAAATCTTTATTTTTTACAGATCCTCGACATAGTACGTCTAACAGACAAATAGAAAGGGCACACCTACCTTAACAGAAATTGCTCCCTGCATTAAAGATGAGCTTAATTTAATTGATTAATCCGAAATTATAATTAGAGCAGCACAAAAATATAATTTAAAAATTCATTCAATAACCAATCATCGACTTGTTGATTTATTATTTAATAAAATCAAACACGATGATATTCCTAAATTATTGCAGCAAGCCCAAGAGAAAATGTTACATTTTCAAAATAAAGATAGACAAAATAAGAATTATCACGTAGGAGAGGTAATTTACGAAACGAAACATGGGGAAAGGAACAAGCTTAATTCTAGATATAAAAACAAGTAGTTAAGGAAAACCTCCCAAATAAAGTTATTATAAATAACAGAAACCGTACGATTCATAAAGAAAATATTAAATAACTTGTTCCAAATTACAGATAATGATTTCAATAATGTACTTATTATTGCTGGTAGCAACTGGTAGATTTAATACAAAATAATAACGATCAATTCGTTATTATTCTAAAATATTTAAAGAGATAAAATCTTTGTCTGAACAATTTAAATCAGCCTTTAAAAATCAGGAAATTCCACTTAGAAAATATCGTCTGCGTTTGCTTACTTACGATTCTATGAATTTAATGGACACAATTACACTTGCCAAAATTGATGTTTTTAATACTAAAATTCTAAACAATCATGATATACTAGAAATTTATAAGCACGAAGATAGACCTGTAATTATAACAGACCTTTTAGATATTATAATAATTATAATTATAATTTACATAAAATACCCTATTATTACCGATCGTTGTGACGTTTACAATTCAAGATCCATTTCACATAATGATGGTAAATTATTAATAGATATTCACGTCGCAAAATGTAGAAACAAGTACTATGTAATGTCTAATTTTAGGACAGAAATAGACATTAAGATATTGGAATACATCACAGCTCGAAAATATACCGATTTTTTAGTATCCGAATATATTATATCTAATGATTCGGAACTCACATTCGATAATATTAACATACTAAATCCATTTATTCAAATTAAACAAACTCAAATACCAGTTACGTTAATATTAATCATATTCACATTTATATATTTAACTATTATGATTATAATCAAATTCAGAAAATTTTTAATATTCAAACCATGGCAAAATCATATAGAAATTGAACCAGAAAATAATATTTCCGATAATGAAATAAATAATATACCCGACAATGAAAATACCCTAGAAGAAAATATCATTGTCGAATTAACCCAACAATTACATTCAATATACCCATCAGTTCCAATGAATCGGGACGATTCAATTTAGAATGGGGAGAGCTATATGACACATTATTTAGGGGCTCTTACCCAATTTATAAACAACTTTGAGCCGAGAGCCACTTTCCAAATAACTCTGACAGACCCGAGATAAACCCGTGGTCAGCTATTTCTTTCAACCAGGCCTCCGAATCATTTCCACCCAGATCAATTTCACGCAGCCCAAATCAAACGGATGCTGTAAACATCCAGTCCGCTAACGTAAACAAAAGATACCCAAAGCGGTCCCTAAAACTCCGCTAATGTAAACACCAATTTCCGGGCAAGATTGGACTTCAAATTTAATTGGCAAACTGCATCATCCTATTTTCCGACTTTCTTTATCAATTTTTGGGGATAAATTCTCTTAATCCGAGGTTTGATTATTGATCATTGAACTAGAGATCAGGCAGTCCGTTTTTGAGATCCGAATCGAGCAGTAGGATGACATAATTATATTTTCAAAAACATTGAACAGCATTACAAAGATTTAATTCTCATTATTAAAGTTTTGCTGAACTCAAACATGAAAATTTCAATTGAAAAATCAAAGTTCTTTCAATTAGAGACCAATTTTCTCGGTTACGTTGTTTCCCACAATGTGATAAAAACCGATCCCGAAAAAATTTCTACTATCGTAAAATATCCGATACCTAAAAATATTCGAGAGCTTAGAAGCTTCCTAGGCCTTACAGGATATTACAGAAAATTTGTGCAAAATTACGCAAAGATAGCTAAACCTCTAACAAAATATTTAGAAGGCCAAAACGGCAAAGTATCAAAAAAGGCATCACGTAAAACTTTAATACAGTTTGATGATTCAGCTGTAAGAGCTTTTAACGAGCTCAAAGAAAATTTAATTGCACAAGTAGAACTAGTACATCCAGACTATAATAAAAAATTTACTCTAACAACGGATGCATCAGACTTAGCAATTGGTGCTGTTCTTTCTCAGGAAGGAAAACCAATTACATTTATTTCAAAAACTCTGACAAAAACCGAACAATTATACGCAACCAATAAAAAGGAACTTTTAGCCATTGTATGGGCTTTTAAAAATCTTCGAAATTACTTATATGGGGTTAACATCATCGAGATCTATACTGATCATCAACCTCTTTCATTTTCCATTTCTCAAAAAAATCCAAATATTGAGATGAAAAGGTGGTATTCCTTTATTGAAAGCTATTTACCCAAAATTATTTACAAGCCAGGAGCAACAAATGTTGTTGCGGACGCTTTATCTAGGATTCAAATAAATAACTTAACGGAAAGTAATGAATCGGTCTCAGATCAAAATACTCAGCATTCTGCAGAGAGTAGTTTTGAGAATGTAATACAAGAAACCCGAAAACCCTTAAACCAGTTTAAGCAACAATTGCTAATAGCAACGGGGAGGTATACAATACATGAGTCGATAAATATATTCGGAAATAATAGACATATAATAGAGTATGACACTCCAGAAAATTTAGTATCAATCTTAAGGGAATATATTCCACCCAATATAACAATAGGAGTTCACAGTACTCTAGAAGATTTTTACAGAATTAAAAAACCACTTAAGGACAATTTTATAAATACATCTTTATACACTAAGACATTTGTCCAGGATGTCGAGAAAGCTGAAGACAGATCTCTTATTATCACAGAAACTCATTTTAGTGCTCATAGAGGGCTTGATGAAAATTATAAACAAATAACTAGACTCTATTATTGGCCAAATTTATACAAAAAGCTTAAGGAGTTTATAAAGAATTGCACTATCTGCAATCAAAACAAATACAACAGACACCCAGTACAGATTCTTATCGGTCAAGCACCAATTCCAGAAAGACAAGGTGAGAACTTGCATCTTGACATATTTTACGCCCAAAATCTTATATTCATTATTTGTATAGATTCGTATTCAAAATACTTAGTGATAAAAAAATCCCTAATAAACTAAATATAGAAAATAAAGTTTCAGAAATTTTACAACAATTTCCAATTGCCAAATCGTTGATGATAGATAACGAACCAAGTTTTTCTTCATCCCAATTTAAATCTTTTGCACAAAGAAAAGGAAAATCTTTATTTTTTACAGATCCTCGACATAGTACGTCTAACGGACAAATAGAAAGGGCACACCTACCTTAACAGAAATTGCTCCCTGCATTAAAGATGAGCTTAATTTAATTGATTAATCCGAAATTATAATTAGAGCAGCACAAAAATATAATTTAAAAATTCATTCAATAACCAATCATCGACTTGTTGATTTATTATTTAATAAAATCAAACACGATGATATTCCTAAATTATTGCAGCAAGCCCAAGAGAAAATGTTACATTTTCAAAATAAAGATAGACAAAATAAGAATTATCACGTAGGAGAGGTAATTTACGAAACGAAACATGGGGAAAGGAACAAGCTTAATTCTAGATATAAAAACAAGTAGTTAAGGAAAACCTCCCAAATAAAGTTATTATAAATAACAGAAACCGTACGATTCATAAAGAAAATATTAAATAACTTGTTCCAAATTACAGATAATGATTTCAATAATGTACTTATTATTGCTGGTAGCAACTGGTAGATTTAATACAAAATAATAACGATCAATTCGTTATTATTCTAAAATATTTAAAGAGATAAAATCTTTGTCTGAACAATTTAAATCAGCCTTTAAAAATCAGGAAATTCCACTTAGAAAATATCGTCTGCGTTTGCTTACTTACGATTCTATGAATTTAATGGACACAATTACACTTGCCAAAATTGATGTTTTTAATACTAAAATTCTAAACAATCATGATATACTAGAAATTTATAAGCACGAAGATAGACCTGTAATTATAACAGACCTTTTAGATATTATAATAATTATAATTATAATTTACATAAAATACCCTATTATTACCGATCGTTGTGACGTTTACAATTCAAGATCCATTTCACATAATGATGGTAAATTATTAATAGATATTCACGTCGCAAAATGTAGAAACAAGTACTATGTAATGTCTAATTTTAGGACAGAAATAGACAATAAGATATTGGAATACATCACAGCTCGAAAATATACCGATTTTTTAGTATCCGAATATATTATATCTAATGATTCGGAACTCACATTCGATAATATTAACATACTAAATCCATTTATTCAAATTAAACAAACTCAAATACCAGTTACGTTAATATTAATCATATTCACATTTATATATTTAACTATTATGATTATAATCAAATTCAGAAAATTTTTAATATTCAAACCATGGCAAAATCATATAGAAATTGAACCAGAAAATAATATTTCCGATAATGAAATAAATAATATACCCGACAATGAAAATACCCTAGAAGAAAATATCATTGTCGAATTAACCCAACAATTACATTCAATATACCCATCAGTTCCAATGAATCGGGACGATTCAATTTAGAATGGGGGGAGCTATATGACACATTATTTAGGGGCTCTTACCCAATTTATAAACAACTTTGAGCCGAGAGCCACTTTCCAAATAACTCTGACAGACCCGAGATAAACCCGTGGTCAGCTATTTCTTTCAACCAGGCCTCCGAATCATTTCCACCCAGATCAATTTCACGCAGCCCAAATCAAACGGATGCTGTAAACATCCAGTCCGCTAACGTAAACAAAAGATACCCAAAGCGGTCCCTAAAACTCCGCTAATGTAAACACCAATTTCCGGGCAAGATTGGACTTCAAATTTAATTGGCAAACTGCATCATCCTATTTTCCGACTTTCTTTATCAATTTTTGGGGATAAATTCTCTTAATCCGAGGTTTGATTATTGATCATTGAACTAGAGATCAGGCAGTCCGTTTTTGAGATCCGAATCGAGCAGTAGGATGACATAATTATATTTTCAAAAACATTGAACAGCATTACAAAGATTTAATTCTCATTATTAAAGTTTTGCTGAACTCAAACATGAAAATTTCAATTGAAAAATCAAAGTTCTTTCAATTAGAGACCAATTTTCTCGGTTACGTTGTTTCCCACAATGTGATAAAAACCGATCCCGAAAAAATGTCTACTATCGTAAAATATCCGATACCTAAAAATATTCGAGAGCTTAGAAGCTTCCTAGGCCTTACAGGATATTACAGAAAATTTGTGCAAAATTACGCAAAGATAGCTAAACCTCTAACAAAATATTTAGAAGGCCAAAACGGCAAAGTATCAAAAAAGGCATCACGTAAAACTTTAATACAGTTTGATGATTCAGCTGTAAGAGCTTTTAACGAGCTCAAAGAAAATTTAATTGCACAAGTAGAACTAGTACATCCAGACTATAATAAAAAATTTACTCTAACAACGGATGCATCAGACTTAGCAATTGGTGCTGTTCTTTCTCAGGAAGGAAAACCAATTACATTTATTTCAAAAACTCTGACAAAAACCGAACAATTATACGCAACCAATAAAAAGGAACTTTTAGCCATTGTATGGGCTTTTAAAAATCTTCGAAATTACTTATATGGGGTTAACATCATCGAGATCTATACTGATCATCAACCTCTTTCATTTTCCATTTCTCAAAAAAATCCAAATATTGAGATGAAAAGGTGGTATTCCTTTATTGAAAGCTATTTACCCAAAATTATTTACAAGCCAGGAGCAACAAATGTTGTTGCGGACGCTTTATCTAGGATTCAAATAAATAACTTAACGGAAAGTAATGAATCGGTCTCAGATCAAAATACTCAGCATTCTGCAGAGAGTAGTTTTGAGAATGTGATACAAGAAACCCGAAAACCCTTAAACCAGTTTAAGCAACAATTGCTAATAGCAACGGGGAGGTATACAATACATGAGTCGATAAATATATTCGGAAATAATAGACATATAATAGAGAATGACACTCCAGAAAATTTAGTATCAATCTTAAGGGAATATATTCCACCCAATATAACAATAGGAGTTCACAGTACTCTAGAAGATTTTTACAGAATTAAAAAACCACTTAAGGACAATTTTATAAATACATCTTTATACACTAAGAAATTTGTCCAGGATGTCGAGAAAGCTGAAGACAGATCTCTTATTATCACAGAAACTCATTTTAGTGCTCATAGAGGGCTTGATGAAAATTATAAACAAATAACTAGACTCTATTATTGGCCAAATTTATACAAAAAGCTTAAGGAGTTTATAAAGAATTGCACTATCTGCAATCAAAACAAATACAACAGACACCCAGTACAGATTCTTATCGGTCAAGCACCAATTCCAGAAAGACAAGGTGAGAACTTGCATCTTGACATATTTTACGCCCAAAATCTTATATTCATTATTTGTATAGATTCGTATTCAAAATACTTAGTGATAAAAAAAATCCCTAATAAACTAAATATAGAAAATAAAGTTTCAGAAATTTTACAACAATTTCCAATTGCCAAATCTTTGATGATAGATAACGAACCAAGTTTTTCTTCATCCCAATTTAAATCTTTTGCACAAAGAAAAGGAAAATCTTTATTTTTTACAGATCCTCGACATAGTACGTCTAACGGACAAATAGAAAGGGCACACCTACCTTAACAGAAATTGCTCCCTGCATTAAAGATGAGCTTAATTTAATTGATTAATCCGAAATTATAATTAGAGCAGCACAAAAATATAATTTAAAAATTCATTCAATAACCAATCATCGACTTGTTGATTTATTATTTAATAAAATCAAACACGATGATATTCCTAAATTATTGCAGCAAGCCCAAGAGAAAATGTTACATTTTCAAAATAAAGATAGACAAAATAAGAATTATCACGTAGGAGAGGTAATTTACGAAACGAAACATGGGGAAAGGAACAAGCTTAATTCTAGATATAAAAACAAGTAGTTAAGGAAAACCTCCCAAATAAAGTTATTATAAATAACAGAAACCGTACGATTCATAAAGAAAATATTAAATAACTTGTTCCAAATTACAGATAATGATTTCAATAATGTACTTATTATTGCTGGTAGCAACTGGTAGATTTATTACAAAATAATAACGATCAATTCGTTATTATTCTAAAATATTTAAAGAGATAAAATCTTTGTCTGAACAATTTAAATCAGCCTTTAAAAATCAGGAAATTCCACTTAGAAAATATCGTCTGCGTTTGCTTACTTACGATTCTATGAATTTAATGGACACAATTACACTTGCCAAAATTGATGTTTTTAATACTAAAATTCTAAACAATCATGATATACTAGAAATTTATAAGCACGAAGATAGACCTGTAATTATAACAGACCTTTTAGATATTATAATAATTATAATTATAATTTACATAAAATACCCTATTATTACTGATCGTTGTGACGTTTACAATTCAAGATCCATTTCACATAATGATGGTAAATTATTAATAGATATTCACGTCGCAAAATGTAGAAACAAGTACTATGTAATGTCTAATTTTAGGACAGAAATAGACAATAAGATATTGGAATACATCACAACTCGAAAATATACCGATTTTTTAGTATCCGAATATATTATATCTAATGATTCGGAACTCACATTCGATAATATTAACATACTAAATCCATTTATTCAAATTAAACAAACTCAAATACCAGTTACGTTAATATTAATCATATTCACATTTATATATTTAACTATTATGATTATAATCAAATTCAGAAAATTTTTAATATTCAAACCATGGCAAAATCATATAGAAATTGAACCAGAAAATAATATTTCCGATAATGAAATAAATAATATACCCGACAATGAAAATACCCTAGAAGAAAATATCATTGTCGAATTAACCCAACAATTACATTCAATATACCCATCAGTTCCAATGAATCGGGACGATTCAATTTAGAATGGGGGGAGCTATATGACACATTATTTAGGGGCTCTTACCCAATTTATAAACAACTTTGAGCCGAGAGCCACTTTCCAAATAACTCTGACAGACCCGAGATAAACCCGTGGTCAGCTATTTCTTTCAACCAGGCCTCCGAATCATTTCCACCCAGATCAATTTCACGCAGCCCAAATCAAACGGATGCTGTAAACATCCAGTCCGCTAACGTAAACAAAAGATACCCAAAGCGGTCCCTAAAACTCCGCTAATGTAAACACCAATTTCCGGGCAAGATTGGACTTCAAATTTAATTGGCAAACTGCATCATCCTATTTTCCGACTTTCTTTATCAATTTTTGGGGATAAATTCTCTTAATCCGAGGTTTGATTATTGATCATTGAACTAGAGATCAGGCAGTCCGTTTTTGAGATCCGAATCGAGCAGTAGTACCAATCGAGAAAAAGTAAACGAGCAGTGAATTAACTAAGTTTGACCTATTAAAAAATTGTAGTAGTGATTAAGTGATTAATAAATAAAAATTTAATTTTTTTAATTAAATCACTAGTAAGAAACTTAATTGGCGCCCAACGGGGGACCGTGCGATTAAAAAATTCTAAAAAAAACAAGCTTTAAAATAAAAACAAAAAAATTTTAAAGTGAAAAAAGGAATTTAGCGCGGCCAATACAACCCGATACAACCGACGAATAAATAAAAAGTTGATCAAAAAAAACTAAGGTGGAAATTAATTAATGAAATAATCCCCTTAAAATCTCAAACTACAAAATAGTGATCCTAACATAAATTCACTGGTCGGACAATATAAAAATCAAAAAGCGACAAAAAATTTTCATAAAAATAAATAAAAAATAAACAATGTGAAAAACAATTTAAAAAAATCTTCAAAATCAACAACAAATACATTCTAATAAAACAGGCGGAAGGGCAATCCCTCGCCAAATATTGGAAAAGAAGGAAGACCTAATTAAAGAAGGAAGACCCCGAGACAATTTAAAAACAGAATTAAAGAAGGACGACGCCAATCAATATCATCATTCAGGATAAGGACGACCCCAAAAAAAAAATAACAACGAGAAGAGAAAAAAATAAGGACGATTCGTGAGCGATACTATTTTTATCATACATTTTTTATTATTATTTTTTTTATAAAAAATTTGTAAGAAAGGAAATATAAATATACAAAGTGGAAGAGTTACTTTCCAATTTCGAAAAAGTTCTCAAAATGCCAGAAGCTTCAACAAGCCAGACTGCAGCAAATAAAAGACTCCACATGAATCCGCCCCAAGAAAATTCAAGCCATCAGGCAATAACAAACAACACCATGTTAAATGTAGGAGAATTAATTAAGCAAATTGTAAATCTTGAATAAAATCCATTAAAGGAGGAGATCGTTAACTTAAGATCGCAGCTTTCTCACAAAATTAAAACGGTTGAGGATTATCAGACACATCTTATGAGATCATCAAATCTGTTAGGGAATATAAAGGTGAAGAGGATAAATATGTAAGCTGGAGAGAATCGGCAGAAGTAGCCATGGGGCAATATGCCAGAGGGAGTGAAAGATTTTATTCTGCCTTATCTATATTACGAAACAAAATAACAGGAATGGCAAACGACGCCTTAACCCATAACGGTACTGTATTAAATTTGATGCCATAATGGCCAGACTTGACTTCGTCTTTAGCGACAAACGACCAATTCACATTATTGAACAGGAATTAAGTGTATTGAGTCAGGGAAAGTTATCCATAATAGATTATTATGGTAGAGTTAATAGAAAATTAACTCTGCTAATTAATAAAACTATTATGACCTACGGTAGAAACAAACCTATAACAGCGGAAATGAATGAGAAACATTGGAAGACAGCTCTTAGAATTTTCATTACCGGCCTCAACGTCCAAATTTCAGATACTATTTTCTCAATGAACCCACCTGACCTACCAAATGCAATGGTCATAGTTCAGGAATTGGAAAGCAACAACATGAGGGCTCATTTCGCAAATAGTTTCTCTACTACTCAGAGAAAACAAAGCGAAACAAACTCTAGTGGAAATGGACAAACACATTTCAACCACAAGACAAGACAGCAAAACAATAATAATTTAAGGTTTAATCATGACAACTACCAGAACAAAAATACTTACGGTTATTATAATCAGAATAAAAATAATTTTTGGAACCAGGGTAGATTTAATAATAACCAACAAAAACAGTGGAACACCTATAGGCAGCCACAAAATAACGCGGAACCAATGGAGGTAGACGAGTCTATCGAGGTTCAGAATAAGGCTAGCAACGGCTATAATCAAGGCTATAATAAATATCAAAATAATAATCATAGTCAGAACAAGTGGGAACAAACAAAAAAATTTGAGCCCCAGAACACTCACCAAGGCGAAGCCCAAAATAAAAGAGTACCAACTGGAACTGTTAACCAACCAGCTAACAAGACGATGAGATTAAATAACATTGAGGAGAACCATTTTTTAGACAAAAGCCAGGAGTAGGCTTACCCTACTTAATTAGAAAAGATCCAAAAATAAATAAAAAAATTAAAAATATTCATTGACACTGGGGCAACCTCGTGTTATATAAGAACAGGAATTTATAAAAATAAGAACGAGCTTCCAATTTACAAAAGAGTATCCACAGTGAATGGATATTCAATAATTAAATTTTATCATATGATAACTATTTTTGATACGCGATATACTTTTTATGAAATAGATGGGCTAGACTCAGATTTACTGGTCGGCTATAACCTATTAAAAAAAATAGGAGCGGTAATTGATACAGCTAAGGGAGTAATTAAATATAATGGAATAGAAGAAAAATTAAATTATGATAACGGAAACATATTACAACATTCTTTAACAGAAGAAAACACCATTCTTCTATTAAAAGAATTTATATTAAAGAAATACTTTGATGAAAAAGCTTAAATCAGATCCGAATCTGAAATGGGTAATCAAAGCGAATCTAGTTTGGGATATGCAAATCCTGAACACGCCGTCGTTGAAAAATCCGACAAAAATAAAAGTTTGGAATATAAAAATTCTGAACACGCCGTCGTTGAAATATCCGATAATCAAAAAATAAACAACGTAAAAATATCGTCTGCAGATCAAAGAAAAGATCTGGAGAACGAAATATTAAATAATATCAATGAAGAGCAATTAAAAAATAAATATGCAGATCCCATTTAGGACAGATATCCGCGGTGCAATGAACACCGTAAATGATAGGGCCATTTACAGCAAACAATACCCTTATGCTCAATCAGCTTCAGATTTTGTAAATTCTGAAATAAATCGAATGTTAAATGAAGAAATTATAAGGCCAAGTAGAGTAGGCCAAGTAATTCACCAGTACTAGTAGTACCAAAAAAGGGTTTCAATGAAGACGGAACTCCAAAACTCAGACTCGTAATTGATTATAAAAAACTTAATGAAAACACAATACCAGATAGATATCCAATGCAGGAGCCTTCAGTGATTTTGTCAAATCTTGGGAAAGCCAAATACTTTTCAACAATTGACTTGGAATCTGGATTTCATCAGATTCTCATGAATGAACCAGACATTCAGAAAACCTCATTTTCAATAAACAACGGGAAATACGAATTCCTAAGAATGCCTTTCGGTTTGACCAACGCTCCAATAATATTCCAACGAGCGATGGATGATATTTTGTGAGAACAAGTGGGTAAAACATGTCAAGTTTATATGGATGACATAATTATATTTTCAAAAACATTGAACAGCATTACAAAGATTTAATTCTCATTATTAAAATTCTGCTGAAAAATCAAAGTTGAAAAAATTGAAAAATCAATGTTCTTTAAATTACAAACCAATTTTCTCTGTTACGTTGTTTCTCACAATGTGATAAAAACCGATCCCGAAAAAATGTATACTATCGTAAAATATGCGATACCCAAAAATTTGTGCAAAAATTACGCAAAGATAGCTAAACCTTTAACAAAATATTTAGAAGGCCAAAACGGCAAAGTATCAAAAAGGGAATCACGTAAAACTTTAATACAGTTTGATGATTCAGCTGTAAGAGCTGAAAGAAAATTTGATTGCACAAGTAGAACTAGTACAACCAGACTATAATAAAAAATTTACTCTAACAACGGACGCATCTGACTTAGCAATTGGTGCTGTTCTTTCTCAGGAAGGAAAACCAATTTCATTTATTTCAAAAACTATGACAAAAACCGAACAATTATACGCAACCAATAAAAAGGAACTTTTAGCCATTGTATAGGCTTTCAAAAATCTTCGAAGTTACTTGTATAGGGTTAACAACATCGAGATCTATACCGATCATCAACCTCTTTCATTTTCCATTTCTCAAAAAAATCCAAATATTGAGATGAAAAGGTGGTATTCCTTTATTGAAAGCTATTCACCAAAAATTATTTACAAGACAGGAGCAACAAATGTTGTTGCGGACGCTTTATCTAGGATTCAAATAAATAACTTAACGGAAAGTAATGAATCGGTCTCAGATCAAAATACTCAGCATTCTGCAGAGAGTAGTTTTGAGAATGTAATACAAGAAACCCGAAAACCCTTAAACCAGTTTAAGCAACAATTGCTAATAGCAACGGGGAGGTATACAATACATGAGTCGATTAATATATTCGGAAATAATAGACATATAATAGAGTATGACACTCCAGAAAATTTAGTATCAATCTTAAGGGAATATATTCCACCCAATATAACAATAGGAGTTCACAGTACTCTAGAAGATTTTTACAGAATTAAAAAACCACTTAAGGACAATTTTATAAATACATCTTTATACACTAAGACATTTGTCCAGGATGTCGAGAACGCTGAAGACTGATCTCTTATTATCACAGAAACTCATTTTAGTGCTCATAGAGGGCTTGATGAAAATTATAAACAAATAACTAGACTCTATTATTGGCCAAATTTATACAAAAAGCTTAAGGAGTTTATAAAGAATTGCACTATCTACAATCAAAACAAATACAACAGACACCCAGTACAGATTCCTATCGGTCAAGCAACAATTCCAGAAAGAGAAGGTGAGAATTTGCATCTTGACATATTTTACTCCCTTGTATAGATTCGTATTCAAAATACTTAGTGATAAAAAAAATCCCTAATAAACTAAATATAGAAAATAAAGTTTCAGAAATTTTACAACAATTTCCATTTGCCAAATCTTTGATGATAGATAACGAACCAAGTTTTTCTTCATCCCAATTTAAATCTTTTGCACAAAGAAAAGGAAAATCTTTATTTTTTGCAGATCCTCGACATAGTACGTCTAACGGACAAATAGAAAGTTTCAGAAATTTTACAACAATTTCCATTTGCCAAATCTTTGATGATAGATAACGAACCAAGTTTTTCTTCATCCCAATTTAAATCTTTTGCACAAAGAAAAGGAAAATCTTTATTTTTTGCAGATCCTCGACATAGTACGTCTAACGGACAAATAGAAAGGGCACACCTACCTTAACAGAAATTGCTCGCTGCATTAAAGATGAGCTTAATTTAATTGATTATCCCGAAATTATAATTAGAGCAGCAAAAAAATGTAATTTAACAATTCATTTAATAACCAATCATCGACCTTTTGATATATTATTTAATAAAATCAAACACGATGATATTCCTAAATTATTGCAGCAAGCCCAAGAGAAAATGTTGCATTTTCACAATAAAGATAGACAAAATAAGAATTATCACGTAGGAGAGGTAATTTACGATAAGAAACACGGGGAAAGCAACAAGCTTAATTCCAGATATAAAAAACAAGAAGTTAAGGAAAATCTCCCAAATAATATTTATATAAATAACAGAAACCGTACGATTCATAAAGAAAATATTAAATAACTTGATTCAAATTACAGATAATGATTTCAATAATGTACTTATTATTGCTGGTAGCTACAAATCCGAAATTATGGATTACGCGAACCATGATTTCCTTCTTTACAAGGATACCAAAGATGTTCTTACTTATGAATCACACGCAGATTTATTTCATATAACTAATAAAAGTCTTTATAAAGAAATAATTAATCTTGAAGCAGAATTTCTAAAGGGTCACGACAACAAGAATTTTCTTTGGGTAATATCCCACGATTTAGAAATTATCAAAATACTTATCTCTCAAGTTATACCCAGTAGATCAAAAAGAGGCATTAATGAAATAGGTACCATTTGGAAATGGATAGCGGGAACACCAGATCATGATGATTTCATAACAGTCCAAAATAAAAACGATGATTTAATACAAAATAATAACGATCCATTCGTTATTATTCTAAAATATTTAAAGAGATAAAATCTTTGTCTGAACAATTCAAAACAGCCTTTAAAAATCAAGAAATTCCACTTAGAAAATATCGTCTGCGTTTGCTTACTTACGATCCTATGAATTTAATGGACACAATTACACTTGCCAAAATTGATGTATTTAATACTAAAATTCTAAACAATCATGATATACTAGAAATTTATAAGCACGAAGATAGACCTGTAATTATAACAGACCTTTTAGATATTATAATAATTATAATTATAATTTACATAAAATACCCTATTATTACCGATCGTTGTGACGTTTACAATTCAAGATCCATTTCACATAATGATGGTAAATTATTAATAGATATTCACGTCGCAAAATGTAGAAACAAGTACTATGTAATGTCTAATTTTAGGACAGAAATAGACAATAAGATATTGGAATACATCACAGCTCGAAAATATACCGATTTTTTAGTATCCGAATATATTATATCTAATGATTCGGAACTCACATTCGATAATATTAACATACTAAATCCATTTATTCAAATTAAACAAACTCAAATACCAGTTACGTTAATATTAATCATATTCACATTTATATATTTAACTATTATGATTATAATCAAATTCGGAAAATTTTTAATATTCAAACCATGGCAAAATCATATAGAAATTGAACCAGAAAATAATATTTCCGATAATGAAATAAATAATATACCCGACAATGAAAATACCCTAGAAGAAAATATCATTGTCGAATTAACCCAACAATTACATTCAATATACCCATCAGTTCCAATGAATCGGGACGATTCAATTTAGAATGGGGGGAGCTATATGACACATTATTTAGGGGCTCTTACCCAATTTATAAACAACTTTGAGCCGAGAGCCAATTTCCAAATAACTCTGACAGACCCGAGATAAACCCGTGGTCAGCTATTTCTTTCAACCAGGCCTCCGAATCATTTCCACCCAGATCAATTTCACGCAGCCCAAATCAAACGGATGCTGTAAACATCCAGTCCGCTAACGTAAACAAAAGATACCCAAAGCGGTCCCTAAAACTCCGCTAATGTAAACACCAATTTCCGGGCAAGATTGGACTTCAAATTTAATTGGCAAACTGCATCATCCTATTTTCCGACTTTCTTTATCAATTTTTGGGGATAAATTCTCTTAAGCCGAGGTTTGATTATTGATCATTGAACTAGAGATCAGGCAGTCCGTTTTTGAGATCCGAATCGAGCAGTAGTACAAATCGAGTAAAAGTAAACGAGCAGTAAATTAACTAAGTTCGACCTATTAAAAAATTGTAGTAGAGATTAAGTGATTAATAAATAAAAATAATTTTTTTTAATTAAATCACAAGTGAGAAACTTAATTTGCACACATAGACTCAACGAAATCTGGCCATACGCATACTCGTACATACATACACAAACCAAACATACCTTGAAGGTATTACCTTCTTTTGTCCGCATTTTGCGGATGCATGCTTGTTTTTAAGATGCGAAGCCAGGTTGATGGTATTGCCGCTGGTTTTTATTACTTTGTTGCAAAGTTTGCACTTTGCTGTCCCGTTTTTCTCAATAAAATAGTTAAATTTCACACTCATTTTCTTGTTTGTTTGCGCATTGATTTTTTCACGTGCAGCCAGCCAATTCAGAATTCAGAGTAACCGAAGACAAAAATATCAAAATTTTTTAATCGATATTCCGATATTTGGCAAAAAATATCATATCTTTTTTAGAAAAAATGTCGATATATTGATATTTTGATATATTATCAACAACCATACTTAGAATGCTATAGTTATCATTCTCTAAAAAGAGTTTGGTGCTATATTTAACCTGAATGGTAATCGCGTGAAGCGATACGAACCATTGCTTGTTGAGAGGGACGTTATATCTCTAAAGCTTTTTTCAAGCTCGATTTGGTGAAACCCTGACATTAAGTTGAGACATAAAAAATATTTTCTTCTATCTAGTTGGTCTAAAATGTCGTCAATTCTAGGTAGTGTGAACTTATCAGAAAATAGTTTTTCAATCGCCATTTTTTTTTATCTGAGTCCGGTATGGACTTTTTCGGAGGGATCTGTTATACGCAGATACAAATAGTTCCACAGTTTTATCTTTTATTAATTTTTGTATCCGTCTTTTTGACTATGAGGACTTATATCGTTCTTGATATAGACCTGTCCATCATTCTTTAATCTCAGCTTTTGCTTAAAAAAATTATTTTTACTCAAAGATTCGGTTTCCAGTTTGTATACATCGCTTTATTGTGTGCATAGGGTTGACAGTTGTGTTCGGGATTGTGGACGAAAATTTTTGGCAAGTTGAGATGATACAGACAATTTTCTATTTTCTTTGTTTGATTGAACTATGTCGTAGGTTGAAAGTTATTCATAACTAAATTTAGTAATATTGACTACCTTATCTGTAATTATTGTGTTAAGTAGTTTTATGAAAGCATTTTTAGGGGATGCTATGGTGTTTGCTTTGTATACTCGTATGATATAGTCGTCCGATTTTAATAAAATTTAATTCGAAATTCAGAACTAATTATAAAATGTTATTTTAAAGCTAATAAAGTTGTAGGTTAAAATAAACCAAAGATATAATTTTCATTTCATGTTTTCCGACTAATTTGCAGATCGTTCCTATGGCAACTATATGATATAGTCATCTGATTTTGATAAAATTTTATTCGAAAATCAAAATCAAATTAAAAAATGTTAGTTCCAAGCGTAGGAGGTTGAAAAACACCGAAGATGTAATTTTTCAATATTATTTTACCACTAATTGTTCCTATATGATATAGTCGTCCGATTTTGATAAAATTTTATTTGAAATATAAATGAAAATAGTTCCTATGGAAGCTATAAGATATAGTTGTCCGGTCCGGCTGGGTCCGACTTATATACTACCTGCAATAGAAAGACTTTTGGGAAAGTTTCACCCCGATAGCTTTAATCCTGAGAGACTAGTTTGTGTAGAAACGGACGGACAGACGGACATGGCTAGATCAACTCATCCTGTGACGCTGATCAAGAATATATATACTTTATGGGGTCGGAAACGTCTCCTTCACTGCGTTGCAAACTTCTGACTGAAATTATTATACCCTCTGCAAGGGTATACAAAATAAACGAGCTCAGAGCGGGCGATAAAGTCGCTTAGCTCCAATGGGAAACCAACCAAATCAGAAGTGTTTTTTATCGATCCCTAAACGAAAGTGGATCAAGTTAGAAAAAAATGAAAGTAAATAAAAATGGAAACAAAGTTTCTACATGGCGCCCGTGACACTCGAAGCTGCATTTAAAAGTGTAAATATATTACAAAAGTTATCTGCAATCGAGAGTAAAAAATGGACAACAACAAAAAAATAATAAATAAAATAAATACAAATTAACCCTGTGAAAAAAGACAAAAAAAATTAAAAAGGACACCTGTGCAAAATAGACAAAAATAAATAAAATAATTACAAAAAAATACATGTTTGAGAGGCAGTCCGCACTTGCACCTACGCGTATATCTCTTTAAAATTATTACAGATATATTTCTTTAAATTAAAAAAATAATAATAATAAAAAAACAAAATAGATAACAGAGAGAAATAAATCCCTACAAATGGGAGGATATGAAAGAAGCCCGAAAAAGCCTTTTGAGAGCACTGAGTGCACATTTACAAGTAGTCCAAAAAAAAAATAAATAGAAAAGAAAGAAGAAAAAATATGAATAAACATTTTTCTTTCAATTAAATTTAAAGTTATGCGATATCTAAATACAGTATAGAAATAACTCCCGAAGTGGGTTTAATTCACAACAAAACAGTTGACTACACTGCTGATGATACCGATTTAACAAATATATTGTTATCAATAATTGTTTTTATTACGAGTGCATACATTTTGTTTAAAGCCTATGTGTACCACAAAAGAGGCCAATAAATACAAGCCAGGCTAATGATCCGGATAAAATCTAAATTATTAAAATGAAAACAATTGTTATAACAATATATTCAAAAAAAGTAATATACAAAAATGGTATATGTATGCAGCGACATACACCTAGCCTGACCTAGCTTTTTCCCCGGCCTAAAAAAGCCAATACATAAAGACACTATTAATAAACATGAAAGGATTCTTGTTGATTCTTTCAGTAAGGCAAGAACTTTAGAATATGAAAATAGGAAAGCAATAAACAAAGCCAATTGGTCAAAATTATCAAAATTATTATTCAAGTTACGAACAAATTTAATAACTGTCAAAGATAGGCATAATTTAAATATATCGAAACCGACAATTTTAAATACCCCTTTGACAATAGATCCAAAAATAGACCTAACCGAAAATTAAGATTCTGATTCGAGCAAAGGAATTGAAATTAAAGAAAAAGATCTGCAAGATCTAACAATTCCTGCATTTATAACAGTAACAGAAGCGAAAGAAGAAGAAGATATACCCTCTTATATAAGTGCGCCAGACATAAAAGAAAAAATAATAGCAGATACAGCAGCTCAAAGGGCATATATTTTATTAAACGGAAAAAGGATATACCTTCAAGGATTTGTAACAGCTTTAAAGTTAACCAACTTTACTAAAGGCTGTAGAAGTCAATAAATCATAAATTATAGGATCTACATTATACAAGAAGAAGAACCCCTGACAATAAACTCTATCATAAAAAGAATTGCAAGACACTATAGACGGTGAAACATCTGACGTAGTCAAAGCTAAAATGGAAACATGCCAAACAAGCCATTAGCACAATGATTAAAAATTGTGAGCATTGAAAACTTAAAACAATTCTTGAGGCAGGAAACTTAGCAACGATGAACGAAGCAATCACTAAGTACTTATAATGTAGTACTGAAATGGCAGGTAACGCAAAATCCCTTTTATACGCCCAAAGAAGACATGGCCAGCGTGGTAATTACAATAACAGAAGTAATTATCGCGGTAGAGGCAATGTCCGTGGATATAATAATAATAATAATAATTATTATAATAAGAATTGAATAAAACAATAACAAAAAATACAGAGGAAATAACAGACGAAATTATAGAGGAAATAACAAATAATATACAAGTTAAACTGCGATAAATAATAATAATAATAACAACAACGTCAGAGTAAACCACAATATTTCGGGAAATTCCCAACAACTTTTAGATACCCAGCAATAGGAACCACAAAAATTCGCACAATTAATCTTAGCCAAAATATTTGCAACTTTTAATAATGTCGCAACCGGAAAGGAATCAACTTAAAATATTCAGTTTATTTTCCAATAACATACAGTTCTGGCAATAGCTCCACAATTCTGCCAGCAAGATCCCAAGATCCAAAGAAAAATTAAATTAGATTCAGTGCATTGATTCCAAACCTAGAAAATGAGCATGGTATACGAGTATAGATGTCATAGGAACGATCGGATAATTGATAAGAAATAATATGAAACAAATTAAAGCTTTGGGGCTTTTTGACATTATCTTATAATATTGGAAATATACATTTTTATATTTTTAAGAATTTCGAATTCAACTTAATAAAATTATTGATTATTTTTACAACTGCAAGGGTATATAAACTTCGGCTTGCCGAAGTTAACTTCCTTTCTTGTTTTTTAACTTCCTTTCTTGTTTTTTTTTTAATTACATACATTGCTTTTGGAACACAGTCATGTCAAGTATGCTGACTTTCTAATGTCTAGTCCCAGTGCACTCAAGGGTGTTCATATAACCATGCACTCTGGGAACTGCTTGGGTTGTACTTTTGTCTGTAAGTATTGTAACCAAGTGCTACAATATGTTTGTACTTATATTATTGAACACTGAACACTGAGTACAGTGTGGATTCGATATGTTAACATGCTACAATAGAATGTGTTTTTCCAATGAAGTGAACAAAATTATAATATCATCTAGATATACTAAACAATCTTTATAGATTAAATCTTCTAATAAATCTTTGGAAAGTAGCGGTGGCATTTTTAAGACCAAATTGCATTCAAGTACATTTGTAATGACCATGTTTTGTTAAGAACGTTGTTTTTGATATTGATTCTCGTTCCATTTGAATTTCATGGAATCCTCTGGCTAAATCAATGGTAGTGAAATATTGACATCTTCCTAATTTGTCTAATATTTCATCCATTCTGGGTATCGGGAATTTATCATTGATAGTGTTTTCGTTTAAATTTCTGTAATCTACTACTAATTCTTATTTCGGTTTTCCTGATGCGTTGCTCTTTTTTTGAACTATCCAAATTGCTGAACAATGGGAACACATTTCAATCATTTCATTTATTTGTTAAAGGGTATTTTTATGGTTTTCTATACACTGGATCTTCATGATTGGTTTGAATTGAATGTATAATAGTACCTGTAAAAATCAGATTTTCACGTTCTTTGTACTGAATGTCATTAATTTCAAGTAAAACCATTTTAAATTTTCTTTTTCTTCCTCGTTCAAATTAACCTGTATTCATTAAATTCTTTTAATTCATTATTTAGGGCAAAATTAAATGATTGGTCCTTTGATAAGGGCGAAGTAAGGCATTCTAATGCAGTATTATCCTCTTCAATCTTTTTCTCAAATGATGGTGAATTAAGGCATTTTAGTGCGGTCTTATCCTTTCCTATATCATTTTCTCCATACTTTATATAAAGTCTCCTAACATCACTGGTTCCTCTTCGCAATTTATTTTTGCCTTACTTTCTTTGAAGTAATCACTGCCTATAAAAATATCATAATTGTCAGAAAATTTACATTAATAAAATTTTTGTTTAGTAGGACAGGTTTTACAATATTATTTAATTCCATTGATCCATTTTTTGTAAACGCTTTCAGCTTTTCCTCCTCTTCTTTATTTTCTGCAAAATTCTTTGTCAATAAATTGATAGATGACCCTGTAAATATCATAGCTCTATGGAGTTTTCCCATTAGTCATTACTCTGACATATAAGCAACACTTTCTGTATCCGAGGCAGTTTGCTGAAAATGTACGTCCATCCTATTCTGTGCACTATCGGTTTCCCTTTGTCTCTTAACAGGTGCATTAGGAGAATTATTTGAAGAAGATGCCTGGAAATTTACCTTAGTCTAGATTTCTCTTAAACTCATGTTTTTAAGGGAATTTAATTTTTATTTTAAGAAACTTGAAAATTTGATTAAATATTTGAATTATTATTATCCCTTGAATTGTTATTGCTACACTTTGGGAAGCTTTGTGATTGAGAATTAAATTTTTGATATTAATTTTGATGTGATATGAACTTTCCATTATCATGACGTTTAGACGTATAGTTATCGAATGGATCTGCATCCCAATGGCCTAAAGTCATTGCTGGTTCTTTAAAGTTACCAAGAGTTGTAATATCTTTTTTAGATAAACAATTATACAATCTGCTTCTCTCGATACAATCCTTTATAGTCTTATTTAATGAACTTGTATAAAGTAACCTTTCTGTTCTGTCTGACTGTAATTCTAGTTTATTGTGTACTTTTGAAGATCTAAATTTAAGTTCATTCGGGAACTTACTAATGCTTCCTTGATATGGGGTGTGCCGGATATGCCGGATGATGCCTTCATAAGGCCTGTGGTCCTTGAAGGCCTTGATTAGAGATGCTCTCTTAGTTAACCAAGCATTGCACTTTTCTTCTTCGATGACTGCTTGCCCTGAGTCGACGATGGTCCTTTAGATGGCTTTATATATAATGTGAGTTTGTCGGGCATCTTGAGTAGGGTATAGTTGTAAAATATGGCAATTCTTTGATTTGCCCAAGTGACTCTCGGACAGCTGTGGTAGCGCTGAAGGATTTGCCATTTTGGTCGTCCTTACTTTTTGTTATTTTACAATATTTGCCCTAAAATTAATTAAATTCTTGCACCATAAGTTTATAAAAAAAAAACTTTATGTAATTTTATTCTTAAGCTGGTTCAAATATGTTTATGATTGAAAAACACCGACTTGCTATTGACAAATTTCAAACTGTTCTCGCTCTCTAACTCCTACTTTATTACGACTGACTGCATCCCCCAATATTCATAACAAGGAAGTACGATCGGGACAACAAGGAAACAGATAGACAAAGTCAGGCAGGAATAAATGGAGCCACAAATATTTGCAAGAGGTGCAAAAGCGGTCAAAATTGACAAGAATAAATAAAGATAAATGTCAGAAGGTCTCCAAGGTTATATATCGACTCATGATGTTTTTGGCCCTGACCAACACCACACAGGCTTTGCCGATCGTGGCAGAACCCCCGTAAAGGGACTATGTAGAATGGAACATATGTAAAATTCAGAAATTGATATGCTCTGACGTCAGCAGATAGGACGATATCATCAATTCGATCTGCAATTATTGGCAAAGAAAATCACGGCATTTAAAAAGAGTATGAAAGACTTCTCAGCATGGTGCTTGCGGAACGGATCCTATCCAACAATAATAAAGGAACTCGAACAAGAGGTTATATGATGGTTAAGAACTGTTCGATCATCATCGGCATCGGAGAGGAGCATTGCTTGTTACGCAAGTTGCCCTGCATGACATATATCAGGTAATGGTCTTTAAAGTCAAGGAATTGGACGATACCCTGATATTCCTTACAAAGATATCGTTATTTGACGATCCGAATGATTACGGTACAGTGGCACCTATCTGTAAGGTCGACAATAGAAAAAATTCCATCTACAATAGGTCCACACGAAGTCCAAATAAAAACTGTAAGGTCGTGGTGGCGTACGTAAAACCCAAGGATGTTAGCTAGTAAAGACCGGCAATAGGAGCTTATAAGTCCATCGGGGTGGAAGAATGTTCGCAACCAAGGTTGCTTGACGTGGGTCAAGCATATGCATCATCCAACACAACGAAGTTGTATGTTGTCTACCTACAAGCAACTCAACTGATATAAAATAGCGAAAAATGAAGGGCCGAGGATTTACGTTGGATGGGAACAACAAGACTACAATGCACTGCTGACACGGTAGCTTGCTCGATCAATTAGCAGTCACCAAGGGGAAACCAGGCCAACGCAACCAATGGAGTAGATAAGCAGCCCTCGATATGAAGATGTACATAGACAATATCTTATAAACAAGCATGGGGACAAAATAGTATCTAAGCACTAATCAGCTTAATAAAATCAAATACAAACTTTATCTCACTCGACTCATAATTTCTATTAACGGCTAATCCTCAATACCCACCAACACAGTTACCCTCCTGTAATCCGGCACCGGAATTTCCATAATTACCCGTTATAACGAAGTTATTTTTGTGGTCTTCTCGCTACGAGATTCGTACGGCTAGGTTAGTAGATAGTGTATTCGTCTCACCAAATTGCTAATAGATGTGCTTGCTGCCCGGCTGGTCGACGCGTGGCTTCTGGTATCGCTTCTACATGATCGGCCGCTCTGCCTTTTTGGCTGATCGTGCCAGGATCTGCTTAGTTTCCACTTGACTTACTGGGCTTACGCCGGCACATGCCAAAGTAGTGATTGTAGTTGAAGTAGTGATTTCGAGGCTACCTGTGCCTCGATTCGGAGATTTCTGGTTTCTCAATTCCGAAATCTCGATGTAGCTATCTCGTTTCTTGTGGGCTCTCTCGGCACTGCTTCCGACGACTCGACTTGTTGTGGTTCACTTATAGTTTGCTTGGTATCTAGTCTGATCTTGACGGATTGACTTATCGTGATCGACTGATGAATTCGCCAGCGCCCTGCGGCCTTATACTTACGGCCCGGCGAATTCCTCCACTCCAGGTCCAAAGTCCATGGCTCACGCTTGACCAATTGGTCCGTTTCGTACAACTTCTAACTGACATCATGCCTATTGCTGCCGTCCCGCTTGTTATCGTGATGCATGAAAGCCTCCACCCTTGGTCACCAAACTCTCTTATTCCCTGGTAAGGGTCGGCAATCCGTTGTTACGGCTGTTAGAATTTTAGTGGAGCTATTTAGCTCCTCTCAGTACTTACGCTGTATTTGTATTGTATTGGCAAGTTTTAATTAATTTAATTATGTGCCATAGTGTAGTGTAGTGTTAAAAACGCAATGGAAGTATAGAAGAGGCCGGCCCGCTAAGTCGTGTCTCGTGGTGTATAAGGCTATGAACTGTTGCTTGGTATCCATCTCGGCCAGAAAACTCTTGAAGGTTCTGCTGGCAAACTGTGCTCAGCTTGTCTGTTATAAGATGTCCTTTACTTCACGCTGTCTCGGGTCTCGCCTTTTCCTCTTTAAATGCCTTCTGATGTTCCTGTGTCCACACCCTCTTGTTGACCTTAACTATTTTTTGCAAAGACAGATACAAATCGGCGTTACCATGAAGATGGGCCCAGAAACTGTTGAAGTTTTCTTACTGTGGATGGTGGTTCTGGTTCGGCGATTCCAGATCCGTGTCTATTCCTTCGCTAGTCACTCGATGGCCGAGAAATAACAGTTTTTTCTTGAAAGATTTTACATTTTTCTGGGCTTAGTCACAAATTTGTTTCCTGTAGCAGCCGGATTTGCTTTGTATTTTTATAGGGTGCGTTCGATCACTATAATGTAATCCTGATAGACAAATGCGTGCGGTGGCATTTCGAGACCGATCAAACCGATCAAACCGACCAGCTCCTGTTGAAAAGTCGCAGACGCCGAGTGAAGCCCGAATGGCATTACTTTCCACTCGAGTGACTATTAGAGGCATCGGTCCCATAGTTTAAAACTGTTTGCAAATACGCTCTATAACGATCAAATTTACCATTTTGGGACACCAATATGCTATTTAGATAAACTGAAGAACTTCTAACCAGAGAATGTAAAAAATTGCTTACTACACAGACGGTGTTTACTTCAATGACGGTATTATCATTTTTTCTGAGTTGCAGTATAATATATTTAATGTAGTTATTGAAATATAAATTTTTCATTTAAACTTCCCAATCAGCAGCAATATCTTCAGGAATATTAATATTAACCTGCTTTTCGTGAGGCTGAGCAAGCAGCCGTTACTCGACGTCGTGCAATAGGACGGGGAAAAAGCCACGTACCAGCTACAGAGCAGGTTCAAGACTCTGCTGACCACTCGGAAAGGCGCTTTAATCCTGCTTTTCGTGCGGTTGAGCAAGCAGCCGATACTCGGCGTCGTGCAATTGGGCGGGGAAATAACCACGTACGAGCTACAGAGCAGGTTCAAGTACTGTTAACCACTCGGAAAGGCGCTTGAATCCTGCTTTCCGTGCGGCTGAGCAAGCAGCAGGTATTCGGCGTCGTGCAATAGGGCGGGGAAACAACCACGTACGAGCTACAGAGCAGGTTCAAGTACTGTTAACCACTCGGAAAGGCGCATGAATCCTGCTTTCCGTGCGGCTGAGCAAGCAGCAGGTATTCGGCGTCGTTCAATTAGACGTCGAAATAGCCAAGTCCGAGCTAAAGAGCAGGTTCAAGTACTGCTGACCACTCGGAAAGGCGCTTGGATCCTGCTTTCCGTGCGGCTACGCAAGCAGACGATACTCGGCGTCGTTCAATTAGGCGCTTGGATCCTACGTATCGTGCGGGTAAGCGAGAAGCAAATACCACGCAATGAGCGCAGGTAAGAGCAACTAGGGCTAGGAGAGCTACAGCTAAGAGTTTTAGGGACCGCAGGGTCGTCGAGCAGGCGAGAAATACACTGCATGGGCGAAGGTCATATATAGCTGCTCGACAATAAACTAGCAAAGCAATTAGAAATATTAGTCAAAGAGTTAGTCAGTACAGAAGTAGTAGTGATAATAAGGTAGCAGAAAACCTTCGGAACTCCATCCGAAGTCAGGAGTTACGACTTAGTATATCTCACGAAAATAGGCCCAGTAGAAGACCTACTGAGTTGGAAAGTCTTATTGCTACTTTTAATAGAAAAGTCAAGCTTGGACCTAATCAGATTTGCTTTTGTTGCAAGGGATTGTGGTTCCCCAAGCAAATAAATAAGCTTTCTAGGGCCTATTTAGAAGAACATGGAGAGTTCAGGAAAGAGATTTACCAGAACGCAAGCAAGCTTGCTTTAGTGAATCTTTTAAGTTCTGTGCCACTTGTCACAGCCATATAAAAGCTGTAAGAAAGCCGAAAGGTTTTCCAACGGCTTAGATTTTCTAGAAATTCCTCATTTTTTGAGGGGGCTTACTTCTGTGAAAAACGAATGATTATACTCGTACCTCGCCTTCCATTTATGATTATTAAGTCGATAGGTCATGCGCGTCAGATTGCTATTAAAGGAGCTGTTGTAAATGTTAAAATTCCAGTTAGAAATATCATGACGTCCCTTCCAAGAGCGTTCAATGAGGTTGAGGTTATACAGCTCCACCTCAACAGAAGAATGGAATATGGATATGATGACATAGACCATTAGGCCTTCTAAAATTGTTGACGCTATTAGATACTTAGTAAATACCGAGCTTTATAGAATACATAATGTGTCAGTAAACAAGCAGTGGATTACTGATTTTAGCTTCTCAAGCTGACTTACTATTAGCTATCCAGCAGGAGGATGTAAAACCAGAGGTGACTAATTCCGATTAGAATACGGAAGCAGAAGATCTAAATCCTGTAAGATGCTTAAGAATAACCAGAGCCACAGAGTAGGAATTCAGAGAATACCAGTGGCTCCAGGTGAGAGCCAAAGGTCTCTCGAAGTGCTGCTCGATGCTGACTTTGAAGAATTAGCGTTCCCAAGCATATATGCTGGCGTCAAGAGACAATCTTCAGAGAGTTATACAACTGTAGTTAGGTATGATCTTAGGAACGTATATAGAAGAGATTGTAGAACCGACAAATTATTCTTTAAGAGCGATAACAGCGGCTAACGTACTGGACGAAGATTTCATTGGCAACTTAATTAGCCATGATGATGAATATCGAATTGTTAAAGATATTCGCACGATTCCTGCTCACTGGGAAGATGAGAAGAAAAAAGTCGTGGCTATGATTCGCCAGTTTGGTTTTCCAACTTTCTTTATGACTCTGTCGGCCGCTGAAACTAGGTGACCAGAGCTGATAGTACTGCTCAAGCGCAATGTAGGTAGAAATGAAATTAATAAAGAAGAAGCTATAAATTTACAATTTAGGGAAAAGGCGCGCCTGATTAAGACAGACCAAGTGATGTGGTTTGAATATAGATATATGACGTTTGATTAAAGATATAGGGAAGTCCTTAAATTGATAAAGAAAACTGGTGGTATTTTTGAAAGTAATTTTTGTTACTACCTATTGGCGAGTTGAATACAAACAGAAAGATCACCCCCTATTCACGGTATGTTTTGGGTGAATGACGCCCCGGAAGTGGATTTCAACAATAATCATTGATAAGATTGTAACTGTAGATGTTACACAGACAGATTTGGCTCCTTATGTAAAATAGCAAATGCATAAGCACGGGCACTCGTGCCTTAAAAAGGTGCGCGGGCAATCTGATTGTCGATTCGGTATTCCATATCCATATTGAAGCAACTCCCCAAAGAAACTCCAAACTTTTCTTTTACCACGAAAACTTTCAAAAAATTCGTATTCCTTTGCTTCGCGATCAATCATTAGGTCTAGTTTGAAAAGCCACAGATTTTTCTGAAGAGAACATTTGCAGAAATACAAGTTAATGCTTATAATAAACACATTATTTCTTCACAAAGGGCAACTATGGATATCCAGTTAATTTTTGACGCTTTTGCTTGCTAAAGCAACATCATTAATTATATTAACAAATCCCAAAGTGTTATTTCCAAATTAATACGAGAAGCAGCTAATGACATTCGAAGAGGCAATTTAAGCATGCGTTATGTACAGTGTCTTGATCACAAATTTGTTTCGGGCACTGAGATTACTGCTCAGGAGGCCGTATATTGTTGTCTAGGATTTACGTTGTAAGAAACTAGCAATAAATGCGTTTATATCAACACCTTCCCTCCAGGACACCGAGTTCATATGCTTAGACCTACAAGCGTCCTGCAAAATATTCCTCAGAATTCCACTGACATCTTTCAGAAAGGTTTGCTGGCCCTGTGCTTAGCAGATTTTGCTGCAAGTTATGAGTCTTCAAAAAGCCGTGGAAGAACTCGTCAAGGGGAAAATAGTGACAATGAAGCTGAAAAAGGAAGTGTAATTTTAGGAGAAGTTTATTGAACATAGATAGACAGAATTATTTTAGAGAATTAGTTATGCTTTATACTACGTGGAGAAACGAACAGGTAAAAATGAATACATATTGATTGATCCAAAAAATAATTTGGCAACGCCTGCTTTAGTGCCCATTAACGGTTTAAACGCTTATCTCACAGTCGAAACACACGACTTCTTCCTTGTTTATATTAAATTATATCGTTATTTGCTTAATTTAGCATTAGGACTTAAATACAAATTTTTTTAAACGTACAGTTAGGTCTAGTATTCAACCTAACAAAAACTGGCAAAAATATATTTTTCTTAGGCCAATATATCTGAGGGTCAAGTGTTGATTAATGTGGTATATTGGTTTATTTTATCAAAAGGCCTGTCAAAATACGGGGAATACCGAGATTTGCTTTTCGGAGGAAATTCCTGTTAAAAGGAATACCTCTTTTGCTTTCTATAGATAATTAAGAGGTATCTGATAGTCGATGCTCTCAACCATGCGTTTTTCTTTGAAAACCTCTGAGCAGGCTCCTAGCGCCTGAGTTTATTTTTTAGTTTAGAACCCTACTATGTGCGACAGCTTATAAAACGTGAATAATTTTAAAAAACTAGTAAAGAAAAAAATATTTATTTTGGGCGTTATTAACTCTCAAAACTTGAAAAATACTTTAGATTAGGGGACTCACTGCCGAAACTCGGAAAATTATCCTCGATAGTCCGCGATTTCTTAATAATTTACGTGCAAATTGCTAATTTTGATATTTTCTTTATTTTTTTTAAATTAATGTTTTTTTTTATCTACTAAAAAAGTAAATCCAAAAAATCATGTTATACGTTGAGTGCGTTCGGTAAAGAACACATAATTGATGACACAATGCTGTACCATGATTCTAATTACCGCCAGGAACGATCTAGCCATCCACAGTCCCCCACCATTTTATTGCATTAAATAACACTCCAAAAATGTGTTTCTTTTTATTTATCTTAACATCTAACATCAATTAAAAAGTATTTCTAAAACTAAGAGGACTGCATACCACACTTTAAGAAAATTAATTCGTTTGGGAGAAAAAGTGGTAAAAGTTCAAATTTGGAACATTTTTTGTGATAATTACCTTAAGTTGCGCTATTAAACTAGTTCTTTTTTTCCTTAAAGCACGCGTCGAATGACACCTCAACTGTCAGAATCGGGTGATTCGTTCAAAAGTAATACGCAAAACAAGGTTTTGGCGGCTTTCTGTTTGTGAGATGGCCGTTTGTCCAAAATTATGTTTTAAGATCTTAAGAATTTTAGATGCATTTTTTTCAATATATTTTTTTAATATATAAATACATACATAAATAAATACATATGTTGAACTAATAAGCTTTTTTATTAATTATTGCTAAATTAGGTGCTTGCTTACAATTTAATAGCGAAAGAGAGTACAGCAGGCTAGACGAGAATGCATTGAATGTCGAGATCAGAATTCGTACTGATTTTACAAAGTGACAGCCATCCGAATGCTGGGCTGAAGAATGCAAGAAAAATCGAAAGAGCTAGATAGAGAGAGCTACCTCTCGCGATGCAATCGAATTAGAGATCGAATAAGAGATCGTATAAAGACGTTAGTTAGCTGCTGTGGCTGCGTGACGCGACAACATACATAAATAAATAAATACATATCTATATATATAAAAGAAAGTCGCGTTAGTTACACCACTTATAACTCAAGAACGGCAGAACAGATTTGGCTGAAAATTTGTAGGGAGGAGCCAGGAGACGGACATAGGATACTTTTTATCCCGTTCGACAGCGTTCCTCTGTGACTTGACATGAAACGTCAGTCACTATAAAACGTGGTATAACAAAAAAGAATCAGACTTGGAATAACAAAACGCAAATGACAGCTATGTAATTGACGTAAAATGACAGCTATGTAATGACGTATGGATGACACTTTGATATTTGTAAGAAATCAATATTAAAACTATTTCTATTAAATAAATAATTAACAAGTGGATTGAAGTGAAGTGAAGTTTAATTAATAATGCCGCGACCAAGATGATCGAATCTTTCCCGACAAAGCCGTAATGCAAGAAGAATACAAAATACTGCAAATGAATGGGCTGAGGAAGAACAAGAAATTGCACGTGAACAGCACCGCAATAGTATGGCTCGACTTCGTGCTTCTCAATCACGAAAGTAAAGTGAAGCAGCCCGTGAAACAGCTCGGTTGGCAATGCAGAATCGTCGAGCGAACAACAGAAGTCAACAAAGAGATAATTTGCGACGCAGAACAAGATATTTAGCTGATTTGAATCGAGCTGCGTTTCGATACGATTGAAGCAATGATTACAGCCTGCATCCTAGCGTTTGCATTGGGCAAATGGACGTTGTTTGCGAGTATTGTGGTGCATTAAAGTTTTCCGGAGAAACGCCTGGATTATGCTGCGTTAATGGTAAAGTGAAATTTCCAGTGTTGACTCCGCCACATGAGCCATTGTATTCATTGCTTTGCGGCGAAACACAATAATAACGCCACTTTCTTGCAAATACTCGAAAATACAATAGTTGTTTCCAAATGACGTCATTTGGGGCAGACATTATCGAAGAAGGAGGTTTTAATCCGACAATTAAGGTATTTATTTTTGTACTTACATAAAATGTAGTTAAAGAATAACTTAGTTTATCTATTGGTATGTAATATACTACTCTCCTACAGAAAAAGTGTTTATAACCCAGTTAATACGGTCTGGTTTTTATTTTGTAGATACAAGGACAGATTCACCATCGAATTGGATCATTACTACCTTTCGAATATACACAGAATAAATTTTAACAAATATATTTCATGGGCAACATGCAAGAACAACTTGATCGACGCCTAGGGATCAATGCATAAATGAAGCGAGCAATTCTTCAAGACTTGCAGTGCCTGCTTCATGAACATCATGCGTTGGTCAGGTTGGTCGGAACAAAGTTAGCCGGGTCAGATAGTAAATAAATAAAAAAAAAATAATAATAAAAAAAGAACATATTTAAAGACATATATAAAAAAATATATATAAAAAAGTTAATAAAAAAAAATAATAAATAATAAATAATTAATACATTTACGTTTAGATTTTTACCTCGTTAAAAGGGGCTTTTATTTGATTGGAAATTCAGCGAAAATTGAATAATGGAAAAATACTGACGCCAAAAGAATACCTGAAAATTAGAACAGATTTTGTATTGTAACATTTTCTAAAAATATATATATATTGGTCTTACTATTAGGACAATTTTTCATAAATCTACGATGAGTTTTCTTAAAATTAAATTAAATCTTTTTATGCATACTACCCTTTAAAGATAACGCGCTTTAAAATAACAAGGGCAATTGTACGTACAATTTTAATAAAAAAAAAAATATTTTTGAAATATTTGCTGGCTCTTCAACAATTTCTACGGTACTTTACCAATTTTTTTTTTGGATTTCTTGTTTGTTGTATTATTTGAGGGGCTGAAAAGGGAAGGTTATTATTCGGCGGCTCAGTGTATGTTGGTAAACTGCTAATTAGAATAATAAGAACTGAAAGTAGTCTTAACAGAATCGGGGAAATAAAAAATGGTTCATATCCCAATTTTTGGGGTCTAAGAACTATTCTCACTAAGGACAATCAACTATTTTAACAATGTATAGTACATCCTATAGTAGCTCACATTTTACAAGTGTACAAACTGAAGCTTTTTATAGCTTTTTTCTCTTCCGGAAGTGTTTAATGATTATTTATATTGAGCTGTTTAACATCCTTTAGAATTTCCAGGACTCTAAAATAATATTTTGGGAAAACCCGAAAACAAAATAAGCGGACAAATTGACAAACGAAATACAATTTTCATTTAAAGAAGTCCCCCAAATTCTTGCTTTTTTTTTCTCTTAGATGTCAGCACAAACAAATGGCGCTTACGACACCAAGCAATGCTTGTCTCGCGCGGAGCCCATTCATCGTTTAGGGCGAGTAAACGGGCGGACAAAAAAAAACAATATAACAAAAGACAATTGAAAACACGGGTCAAAATACGCATAGGAAAGATACATGAAGTAAAACTAAGGATAGGCAGTGAGTCGGTAGTAGATATTAGATGATATAGTCTATTAAAATCATTGTACTTTAAAGTTCTTTAAAAGGTTCATGCAATGCATAATTGGAAGTACATTGATTTAATACAAGCGGAATATAGTTTCTAGTGAATCTATTTGGCACCTTAAGACCCACCTAAAAAGATCACATGGAAACTCTAAAATGTCCAATTTCCGGACTAGAATCAGGTGATTTACAGAATGAAATGCCTTACCGAAATCAGTGTAAATTACATCAGTCTGACGATTTTTTCTAAAAGCAGTTATCACAAATGAAGTAAATTCCAAAAGGTTTTGTTGTCGTTGATCTACGTTTTATAATTCCGCGTTGACAAGAGGAGATAAAGGACCTCAATAAGGCGTAATAATGTTCATAAAGAGCTTTAAAATAGCTGAAACCTTAGAAATACCTCTGTAATTACATGCTTTTTTTATGAAGAACGATAACGAATGAGTCCTTCGATCTGTAAGGGAAATTTTACATTTCTAAAGAAAAATTCTTAGCCAATATCTAAGCACACACTCCGTCAGGACCCGGAGAGTAGAGTGGTTTGACCCTTTGCTCTGAAAGAAGTGCTTTCACATATAAAAGGACAAACAATAAACAGATCTGGAGGACTTGATGTTAAATAAGTGAATTGAAAAAACTGTGCAAAAGAATCGGCTATGGTCTGATCCGTGTTTGCGGCCGAATTTTCAAATTTAAGTGATGATGAAAGAAAAAAGAAAAAATGCTACGCAAGTTAAGAGATAGTTAGAGAGCGGAAGAGAGTTTGCGGTGGTGAGTAAGCTGGGGGAGAGTAAGTTATGATATTCCAGCAACAAAGGGTGGACGGGTAACTACAGTTTAAACTCTTACCGCTCCAGGCAGCGTTTGGAAGAAAAGGAGAAGGTAATAAGATAAAACAAAAACAACAAACACTACACAGAGATTAGATGTGCAAACTAACTTTTTTAATTAAGCACAAAACAATCACTATGTTGGGGACATAAATAAATATACGAAAATATAAATGAAACCCCAATGGTTTATGGACAAAAAGAATACAAAATCGGAGTGCAAGACAAAACTACGAACGTAGCACCTTCCCAGAAGCAATTTCAAATCCCCTGCGTCGATCTGTTTCCACTGGGCACCGATGCTCATCAGCTATTGATAACCACCATATGCATCTTAATCAGCTACCGATACTTCAGGGGAAGCGTTGCCACTTGCCCGCCGCGATGTTCACCATAACCGATATTTCCATTTGGCGTGTACCCTATATCGTTCAGTGCCAATCGACCGCCTATCGATGCGAATTTGCAACTTTCATGGGTAAGTTTCCGAATTCCTTCACACTTTTCTCTTTCATCCTTTTTCTCTCTTTTTCATTTCTCTCACCATTTATTTGTCCTCAGCCGGTTAAAACGAGTGCCACGCTAGCAGCACTCGAGAGCGGGAGCGGACAGGATTAGTACTTGCTTTGCTGCACGTAAGTACGGTGGAGTTTTTTTTTCTGCTTCCGATGGCAGCTTTAACTTTGGAGTGAGTGGCCGCGTTGGATTCCCTCGTGCTGCGTCAGCGGTGATAGCGAGTATGGTTGCGGCTATGTTTGCGGCTCAGGTTGCTCCGGCGTCGGAGGCTCGGGTCCTGGTGTGGGTAGTCCATCTCGCTGACCCCTTGTACCGCGGCGTGTACTCCGGTAGGGATGATTCTTGGACTCTTGGTTCTCTGCCTTGGGTAAAAAAGGACGGTGTGTAGCCTGCGGACTCCGAAACGCTTGTCTTTACTGGAGCCGTGAACTGTTGCTTGACTCCCATCTTGGCCAGCCAGATTCTGCTGGAGAACTGTACTCCGTTGTCCGCTATGACAATTTTAAGTTTTCGAATCGCCCAAAAGATTGCGAAGCACTCCTTGTCGGTTGTGGAGTAGTTCTACCCAGCGCCGTTAAGCGTTCGGCTTGAGGATGATATCACTTTTTCGCCTCGTTTAGTTTCCTGGGTCAAAATTGCCTTTATACTGTAGTCGCTCGCGTTCGTGTGCAAGATAAAAGGTTTGTCGAAATCCGGGCCGTCTGATGTTCCTGTGTTCACACCTTCTTTTTGCCCTTACGTAGCAGATGGTTGAGGGGTTTGAATATTTTTGCGAAGTCAGGTACAAATCGGCGGTACCATGTTGCTAAGTCCAGGTGCTGTCGGAGCTCTCTAACTGTTGACGGTGGTTCTAGTTCGGAGATGGCCGCTAACATTTCCGGGTCCGTGCCTATTCCGTTTCTAGCCTCCTCAAAACAGCCATTGTGTCGATCCTGGCTGGTATTATTATTTCGCGTCCATCACATTTAACCTCGGTTCCGACTTGTGTTAGAAAATGCTACCCCAACCCCAATTAATTCACTAAACCTGGCAGTATCAGCATGCTCATAGTCGCTTGTTCCCGAATTCGATTTCCTCTAGCTGTTTATCGATTCCACCGCATCTTCCTTCTGCCAACCCCTTCTTGCCTTAATCTTCCCGAGGGCAGCCGGTTGTCGTCAAGTTCTTTGCTTATAAAGCTTGATGTTGCCCCGGTGCCGATTGTGTCCTTGTATGTCCCTCCACCAATCGTCACCGCTACGAACAACTGCTGCTTCTCCTCGATCTCCTCGCCCGTTAGTTTCGAGAGTTAGCATCTTCCGACCCCCGCCTCGCCTCTCTTCGGCTAAGATTGGCTGCATCTGTTGCTGTTGTGGTGGTTTCCATTCCACCACGATGTCATGGTGCTCCTGTTGGCTGCTGCCGTGGCACTTCTGGCGACCATTGGTAATTTCCCGCTGTCTCTTAGTTACCTGCCTCTTCGCGTTTTCTGCATGTGACCTGCGTTAGTGATGCTGACTTAGCCTTCGAGAAGTTCCTTTTCTCTGCGAACGCTTACCGTTCCTTTTTTAGCTCTTCGGGTCCGACACTTTGTAATAAAACTTGGGGTGCAGTTTTTTTTTATGATTTATAAGTTATCTTTTGAGGAATACTTAAGTGGCCTTAGATCCACTTCTTTTCCATTCTATTTTGCTTGCTTGCACTGGTGGGACAATCACGCTTTGGGCTCCGAATGTATCGAGCTGATTTTTGTGGTCTGCTCGCTACGAGATTCGTGCAGTAGATTGTGTACTCGTCCCAACAAATGTATATAAACGAGACCGTCCAGTAGACCAGCGAGGAAGCGTAGAACTCATGGGGTCGAAGTGGGTTCATTGCGAATATATTATTACAAACGATTTGGTAGCTCGGCCCCTCTCCCTTTCTATCTGATTGCGCCAGGACCTCCTCAGTATCCACTTAACGTACTCGGTTTCCGCCTGGACACGCCGAAGTAGTGATTGGGTCGAGGTACACTGAAGCCTTAGACAGGCTTCTCCCCGAGTTCAAGATTTCTTTTTGAATGTCTCAGACTCTGCCATACTCTCTAGGCGTGATGCTAGGTTTCATTTGTGACAGGACTAAAGAGATCGCCGTGACCTAGCCGTGTGATGGCCCCTTGCACCTCAGATAACGCTGTCTCAATTCGGAGATTCCTGGTGTCCCAATCCCGAACGTCTTGACGTAGATATCTTGCTCCCTGTAGGCTCCCACAGCGCTTGCTCGTGATCAACAGATTCACTTGTTGTTTTTTTGCTTGATTTACTTATTCACGTTGATTGATCTGCAAGCCCCTGCCGCTTTATATACGGCTTCCGGGAACCGTTGTTTCCCTTTTGCGCACGGCCTGCTGCGTCCAAAGTCCGTGTCTCCCGCTTGAACAACATCTCCTTTACACACAGCATTAAACTGAAATCCTGAAATTCTGGGAAGGCAGCAATCTTTCCGCTGGTTTTCGAGAAGCATGCGTCACGCCTATGTGGCGCTGCCGATATGCCGATATGTGGCACTTCCTTTTCCGATCCAAAGTTCACATCAAAGTCCAAAGTCCAGTAGAGTTCCGTTATTCCTTCGGCACTCTCGCTCTGCCCGAAAACCTTGGCCTCAAAACTTATTCTTCAACATTGGTTTCAAACTCTTTTATTCACCACCACCGGTCTCTAAACTCTCTTATTCCCGTCCTTGGAGTCCAAACTCTCTTATTCTCCAACCTTGATCTCCGAACACGCGAATTCGCCGCGTATCTGGTAAGCGGACGGCCATCTATTTTAAGTGTTGCTTGAATGTATGGGGAGTTATTCAACTCCTCACAAATTTCTTTGTCTTATCATTCTTTATGCCGCGCCTTCTCTTACACCCACAACCGTCCAAACTTTTCACGCCAGAAATATAAATTTAACTGAAATGTGTTTGACTCATCAAAACCTAAAAAGTATTTCATGCCCACTTCAGCACGCACAAACCCTGTTTCTTGTGTTTACTTTATGGTCGCATTTTTTTTTAATATTTTATTTTATTTCTATTTTATTGTTTTTTATACCTGTTACTCGTAGATTAAAGGGTATACTAGATTCATCGGAAAGTATGTAAGGAAGCGTTTCTGACGCCATAAAGTATGTCGGATTTCTACCGAAATCGGGATTGCTGAAAAGTGTTTTTTTTTCCTCAAGTACAGAACCAGTGGCAATAGTCGCCGCAATAAGTACGGAACCAATTGGGCTGCGGAGAAGTGAATACGTCAAGAATTCTTTTCGTACTGTTTTTATTGAGCATGGATCCGGATTTATATACATGACTTGGGGTTACAAGGATATTTACTGAGGTCTAGTCTAGATACAAATGGACAACATGATTTGTTAACAGATTTCAGGAAAATATCCTAAATAAGCAATTACATCTACCAAAATGGTGTGAAGACACGTCCGTCGGCTGGATGCACATGGTTTATCACATGCAGATGTGCGCAGACCAAGATATCAGCCACCTATTTATTTAGGTCAAAGTAGCTATCAGAAGCGAACGAATTTCTGCTATGTCGAAATCGTACGTATTCCCGGCCGTTAAACTAATGTTCAACAATCGTTAATTTTGATCGTGAAGGGCTGGACCGAAGAACCGTCTCTATTTACAGGTGTGCCTTGACTTGTAATTGTGAATAAGGAATTTCAAATGGTGCATCCACGTTTTGCTACCATTAACCTTGAACCTCTTAAATTTATATTGGAGGTTCCGTCTAAGCACACTGCAGATAATGTTACGTGGATCTTGTTGTAAAAATCCAGTGATTTTTTACATGTGTCCTCAGCCAGACTTACGGTCTTTCTTCCTTTATTAATCTGCAAGAATAATCAGTTTTATTATGAAACATCTGCTTTCGCAGCTAGTTTCTGAAAAGAGCATTTCTTGTTTGTCGTAGCATATAAAATCATCTTTTGCTCTCTCTTGACAAGCCTTCAAATCAGTCTCTGATATTTCAAAGAATTCATCGCGATGACTGTTGATTGCAATGTATGGGGCTTTAACTGCAAACATTCTATTTCCATCTTCAGTCAGAAACGGAATTGGTGGCAATCTGTGAATATCCAAAATCTGCGTAGATACCAAAGCCAAATTTACCCTGATGATAACATTCTCCTTTGTCCAGGCTTCAAATGATTTCGTATCTGATCTAAGTGATTCTTTAATTGCCTTCGTGACAGCAAAATTGGACTTATTGTGTTATGCCGAATATCTGTTAAAGCGTTTCTAATCTCGGTTTGCATTCTTTGCAAAGTGGAGGCTAATAGAGAGAGTTAAGTCGCAAGTGTTATGTACCATGAAAATGTATTAAATCTACTTTTAGTACCAGTTGAGTGGAGATCTCATCCTTTTAAATGACATTAATTGTAGAGTCAATCAAAAATGTTTGATTTTTTAACAAAGTAAGCAAATGCTTCTCATTCTCCTTAACGTTTGTTATCGTTTGCACCATTTTATCAGCATAGGTAGAGTCTAATACGCCGCAATATTTCCAACGATGTCCAATGGCGCTCTTGTCTGACTTGATCTTGCTATCAGCATGTTTTCTGCTTGAAGATCCTCCTCGTTGATGGCTCTCTATCTGCTTGTGCGGTTAATGGTTCTCCAATTAGAAAGTGACCAGGGGTAAGTGCCGTCACATCATTTGGATCGCTCGATATCGGAACCAATGGTCTTGAATTCATGATAGCTTCTATTTCTACTATTACAGTTTCTAGTACTTCATAGGTAAGATCCACTGTAGAAACATTCTTAAGCAATAAATGTTTTGCCGATTTTACCGCAGCTTCCCAAAGTCCTCCAAAATGCGGTGCTCTTGGTGGGATAAACTTAAAGTTGACTCCATTATTATTGCATGTCTCCACTTCAGACCTCTTGGCTTTTTTCTTCCAATTCTTCCAATTCTTGAAGCTTTTCCTTGCTCCAACAAAATTCGTAGCGTTATCGCAGTGTAAAGTCTGACATTTCCCCCGACGACTTATGAATCGACGAAGTGCTGCCAAGAATGCTTCTGTGGTTAAATCGCTGACTAATGCCAAATGCACTGCCTTGGTCGCAAAGCAACAAAAGTTTGCTGTGTAGGCAGTATGTGGTTTCTTTCCACGAATTTTATAGTGAATCTTAAATGGTCCACAAAAGTCAACTCCAGAATTAAAAACCGGTCTAGCTTGTCTGACTCTAAAGTATGGTAACTGTCCCATTATTTGTTCCATTAACTTTGGTTTAGCTCTCGTTCATTTCACACATTTTAAAATGACATTTCGAGCTATTGTTTTTTGCCTTTATTGCCCAATATCTTTGCTTTGATGTGGCTATTAGGGTTTGGGATCTACAATGCATATTTTGCATCTCTTCAAATTTCACCATTGTCGTTGTGTCTGAAGATTTCCTTTTGAAACGCATGATGTGGTCTTCTATTCTAAGTAATTTATTGAACGAATTCCCGTGGTTTATACCATAAAGCCAATTCGGACTTTGCGTGGTAGCTACCAAAATTTCTGGGTTTTCCTGGGGTATTGAACGGCGTTCTGATTTTGACGCAACAAATGGTAATGGCCATTTTGAGGACATACCATGCAAAAACAGTGGACCATAGAACCAAAGACAAAGATTCCTCTTGATGCTATATCTGCAGCATTGCCTTCCGAAAGAACATGGCGAAATTCTCTTTGCAACGATGCTTCACACACGATGCTAGCCACATTTTTGTCCTTTATTGTCTTTGGGCTATTTGTCCAGGACAACACAGGTTCGGAATCTGCCAAAAATATGTTGCAGTTCCTTGCAGCGACAATTGTTCCTTTATGATCGCTGTTAATTGAGCTCCTAAAACTGCTGCCTTCAATTCTAGTCTCGGGAGTGTAATCGCATTTACTGGGGCCAAACGAGACATAATACAGTTACTCGCTGTGGCATACGCATTTTCTGAAGCGTCGACGAACGTTTGTATTTCCTTTAATACCGGAATCTTTCCATCAAACACATGACCGGAAATTTTAATGTCATTTAACATTTTTAAATCTTCCCGGAATTGCTTCCATTCCGATTGTAATTGCTTTGGCAGTTCTTCATTATATTCAAATTTCTCCTTTGTTAAGCCTTGCATGAATATTTTGGACATTATAACTACTGGAGAAAATAGTCCGAGAGGATCGAATATTTTGAATATTTCTGAAACCACTATGCGTCTTGTTATTTTGTCTGTGTTCACCGTTTGTGTTTTTCCACAGAGTTTGTCAATCGTAGGATTCCAAGTGATTCCCAAGGTCTTAAAATTGTACTGTATGAATGATATCTTTCTTATCCAGTCCTTGAAGAAGATGGTTACTATTTGCGCACCATTTTCCTTATTTAAGTCCGGAACTTAATAGTATGTGATTAAGTTCCTTTTGAATTTGAAGATCCTCCGGTATTGTATCAGCTCCGGTGTTACAGTCGTCGACATAAAATTAATTTTTAAGAGCAGACGATCCTATAGGATATTTCTGCATTTCCTTGCTTGCCAAATACTCAAAGCATTTCGTCGCCAGATATGGTGCAGACTTAGTGCCATAAGTGACGGTTATCAACCGATAAAACTTAAGCCTTTCTGCCGGCTCATTTCTCCAGACGATCATTTGATATTGTTGATCACTTGGATTTATCCAAATCTGCCTGTACATTTTTTCAATGTCAGCAGTGAATACATATTTATGCATTCTAAATCGTACTTCCTTGATATGCCCAAGAGCTTCATACTCCTTCATAAACCCTATGTATCCTTGTTTTATTGCCTGATCCTTTTGAAATCGTTTCTCCAATGATAGAAACCGTCTCATGGCAATGTCACGACTCTCCCACACTGCTGAAGTATGCTCCAAAAAGGGCAATTTAACAATCAGTCTAGAGTCCTGAGCATTCTGAACGTTTTGAAGGAAGTGACCTTGACACTATTTCTTCATTGGTGAATAGCATTTTGATTCTGGTTCAAAATTATTCAATTCCCAGAATCTAACGAGTTGCTCATTAACTTTTTCTCCTTCCGTAAGTACAGCACATACTGATGATGTAGGTGTTCTCTCCGAATTTTTCCCGACTACAATCCATCCAAGTTTAGTATTCTGTAACTTGGGGAGTCCATTCTTTAAGCTCATGTACTCGGCTTGCATTATATTGAAGTAATGCTCGGCTCTAAGAAGAATATCAATAGGTAACAATATCAAATTGAGGATCAGCCAATATTATATTTTTTGGCTTTTGGCTTTAGCTGAACGTTGATCCTTGCTTCGGAAGTCTGATATTTTCCGCCAATGCCATTTATTTTCAGCATCGAATTTGTGGTTTTCAGTGAGAACATTTTAATTGCTCTTTCGGAAATGGCATTAATTTGGGATCCAGAGTCGAGCAGGGCTCTGAATTCTGCCTTTTGTCCATTTATTCCTTGAATAATTACACGTGCGGTCGCCAGGAGAATATAGCTGGAGTGCTTTCCACTCGCAGATGCTTGCTTGTGCTTTTTGATGCATTTAAAGCAATCTCTCTTTGTGCATGTCTTTGATGGTTGATTTTGACTCAGACATTTAAGACATCATTTTTGTTTTTGAACCCAGTTAAGACGTTCTGCTGATGTTTTCTTTAAAAACTCATTACAAAAGTAACAGTTATATTGTGTCTCAGCTCCAACTGATGCAAGTGTATTTTGTTTTCTTCCTTTTTCTGATACAATGTCTTCAAGCATGAGAAACCTTTGTTCAAGAAAGGTTAAAAATTTGGTTCAAAGGTTGAATTTCACTTGTATTTTGAACGGATTGTTCATAGAACAAGTGGTTTTGTCGATCAAGCTTATTTGTTAGAAGACAGAGTAGAAGTGGATCCCATTTGTCTTTTTCTATGCCGATATTATGAGAGCAGACAATGTTTCCTTCACATTATCATGCAACGATTTAATTGTTTTGGAATCATTTGTTATCATTGAATGATCCAATAATTTTTGAATTAAGGTTCCACGCAGTGGAATAATTTGCCTCCGTTAGTGATAACTGGCGAATTAGGCGCTCTGCCTCTCCAATAACGTTATACTTCAAGTACCACATTTTTTGTATAGTGGGTAATGTTGATTCATGAATCATTTTTCTGAATATATCATGAAACTGTTGCCATTTTAAATAATCCCCAACAAATTTGGGTATGGCTAAATTTGGAAAATGTAATGCATTTTGAACAGCACTTGGTGAAGAACTAATTGTTGTCTCCTTTATCACATACATTTCGGTTTGTACATTTATTACTTCATCTTCTGCTGCCATGTATCTGCTGTCGTCATATCCAAGTTCCTTCGGGTCCTAAAATTTTTTATAAATTTGGACATGAATATATTTTATTTCATTCCAGGATTGTGTAATGACGTGTGTGAAATTTTGTTTCGTTTCTTCTGTCATTTTATTCATGATGCTCTCTAAACTGTCAAGCAACACCCTCGCTTCTCTGAACATCGATTCTATTTCAATGTCCTCTGCTGTGGATGCGATGGATGTAACATCCGCTTCCAAGAGAGACCACTTATTGTTGAATTCCGTCTTATAATCCTCAACCAGTTGCTTAATTTTATTAAAGAATTCATTATTAAAATAATTGTGTTCTAGCGTGACTCCTTTGAGGAAATTATTTATTTCATTATTTCCGGAGTTAAATTTATCCCACAGGTATTCTAACGTTAATAAACGTTCTGTGTAGGCTGGCTTGGTATTCCTGTCGACGGAATACTTTTTGAATTCCGAATGACATTCTGAATTTGCTTTCCTATCGATATCTGTCCTGTCAACAACTGATGAATATTGTTCGGTGCCATTTTCACCTAATGATGTGCCTCGACACACACCGTTGGATACATATATGTAAATTTGCTTTGAACGGATCGATCAGTGAAACAGCAGTTTATCTGGTTCAAATCGCCTGGTTGATCAGAACCTGTCCTTTTGAACTTAAATCCTCACAGTGTTTGATTGCCAACTTGATCGCACACCTGAAGTAGTTAAACTTGTCGTTTCAGCTTGAAGATCCTCCTCGATGTGTTTAAAATGGTGATACATGCTTGTACATGCCTCAGATTTGGAAACTGATTGCACAAGTGACCAATATTTGTTGTGCCCATTGAAAAGGTACTCATATCCTTCCAGTAGGGTTGAAAATTATAGTAGACAATCAAAGTCAAATCCGTTTTCGCAAGTTGACTCTTTCCAATCTTTTCAAAAAATATTCCAGTTTTCGATGCAAATTGAGTAACTTTAATCGATTGTGCTGCTACTAAAGGTAATAGAAGAAGCATAACTATTACCACCATTGTTAGTGAAGGCATTGTTGATTTCTTCTGCCTTTTCGCCTGCCTCTCATCAGGTGTATTCTCATCTTCCTCTACGGCAGCTGGATGCTTATAAACAGGTTCCTCCTCTGAGAATAGTAGGACGATATGTTGAATATCTCGTTTAAATATTCCGTTACTCGTTTTGACTTCTACAACTCTGACAAAATTATCCTTGCCATGAATTGTCTTAATTATTCGTCCCAATGGCCATTGTAAAACTGGAGTATTGTCTTCCTTTATCAACACTAATCCTCCTTCTTTTACGTTTGCCGAGGATCTTCTCCATTTCTGACGATGCTGAAGTTGTTGCAGATTATCAGCTGACCATTGAGTTCAAAACGTACCCTTTAACTTGGAGACGGCTTGCCATCTCTGTCCCATTGATTGTGGTTGCTAAGATGGCTTACTATCTGCTTGTGCTGTTAATGGTTCTCCAATTAGAAAGTGTCCAGAGGTAAGAACCGTCACATCACTTGTATCGCTCGATATCGGAACCAATGGTCTCGAATTCATGATAGCTTCTATTTCCACTATCACAGTTTCTAATTCTTCATAGGTCAGATCACGCTGTAGAAACATTCTTTAGCAATAAATATTTTGCCCATTTCACCACCGCTTCCCAAAGTCCTCCAAAGCGCGGTGCTCTTGGTGGGACAAACTTAAAGTTGACTCCTTTATTATTGCATGTCTCCACTATAGACCGCTTGGCCTTTTCTGAGAAGATAGCTTCCTCCAATTCTTAAAGGTTGTTCCTTGCTTTTATAAAATTCGTAGCGTTATCGCAGTGTAAGATGTGGTTAAATCGCTGACTAATTCCCATAATTTGTTCCAGTAACTTTGGTTTAGCTCTGGCGCATTTGACACATTTTAAAATGACATTTCGCGCTATTGATTTTGCCTTTATTGCCCAATATCTTTGCTTCGATGTGGCTATTAGGATTTGGGATCCACAATACATATTTTTCTTGTGGATTTTTTCAAATATTAATTTGACTATTGGCGATAGCACAGGATGTTTTGCATCAAAGGAAAGCTCAGATGCTTCCAATCTGCCTCCAACTCCAGTGAGATCATCCTGATCCAAGAAAGGCGTTAGGGCGCTGAGATTACTGCCTCGTCCAACTTCCCGGGATTTCCCTAATTCTTTGATTTCAGCGCTAAAATTATTGTGCTGAATTAAACGGAGAACTATCTTTCGAGATTGTTCCAACTCTTCAAATTTCACCATTGTCATTGTGTCTGAAGATTTCCTTTTGAAACGCATGATGTATGCTACTATTCTAAGTAATTTATTGAACGAATTCCAGTGGTTTATACCATAAAGCCAATTCGGACTTTGCGTGGAAGCTACCAAAATTTCTAGGTTTTCCTGGGGTATTGAACGGCGTTCTGATGGCCATTTTGGGGACATACCATGCAAAAACAGTGGATCATAGAACCAAGGACTGAAATTGTCGAACTTGGTACCACTTATTCCTCTTGATGCTATAATCTGCAGCATTGCTTTTCGAAAGAACATGGCGAAATTCTCTTTGCAACGATGCTTCTTGAATGGTGGTGATTCTAGTGGCCACAAATTTGTCCTTTATTGTCTTTGGGCTATTTATCCAGGACAACACAGTTTCGGAATCTGCCCAAAATTATGTTGCAGTTCCTTGCAGCGACAATTGTTCCTTTATGATCGCTGTTAATTAAGCTCCTAAAACTGCTGCCTTCAATTCTAGTCTCGGGAGTGTAATCGCATTTACTGGGGCCAAACGCGACATAATACAGTTACTCGCTGTGGCATACGCATTTTCTGAAGCGTCGACGAACGTTTGTATTTCCTTTAATACCGGAATCTTTCCATCAAACACATGACGGGAAATTTTAATGTCATTTAACATTTTTAAATCTTCCCGGAATTGCTTCCATTCCAATTGTAATTGCGTTGGCAATTCTTCATTATATTCAAATTTCTCCTTTGTTAAGCCTTGCATGAATATTTTGGACTTCATAACTACTGGAAAAAATAGTCCGAGAGGATCGAACATTTTGAATATTTCTGAAACCACTGTGCGTCTTGTTATTTTGTCTGTGTTCACCGTTTGTGTTTTTCCACAGAGTTTGTCAATCGTAGGATTCCAAGTGATTCCCAAGGTCTTAAAATTGTACTGTATGAATGATATCTTTCTTATGCAGTCCTTGAAGAAGATGGTTACTATTTGCGCACAATTTTCGTTATTTAAATCCGGAACTTAATAGTATGTGATTAAGTTCCTTTTGAATTTGAAGATCCTCTGGTATTGTATCAGCACCGGTGTTACAGTCGTCGACATGAAATTAAGAGCAGCATTTCCTTGCTTGCTAAATACTCAAAGCATTTCGTCGCCAGATATGGTGCAGACTTAGTGCCATAAGTGACTGTTATCAACCGATAAAAATTAAGCCTTTCTGTTGGCTCATTTTTCCAGACGATCATTTGATATTATTGATCACTTGGATTTATCCAAATCTGCCTGTACATTTTTTCAATGTCAGCAGTGAATACATATTTATGCATTCTAAATCGTACTTCCTTCATATGCCCAAGAGCTTCACACTCCTTCATAAACCCTATGTATCCTTGTTTTATTGCCTGATCCTTTTGCAATCGTTTCTCCAATGATAGAAACCGTCTCATGGCAATGTCACGACTCTCCCACACTGCTGAAGTATGCTCCAAAATGGGCAATTTAACAATCAGTCTAGAGTCCTGAGCCTTCTGAACGTTTTGAAGGAAGTGACCTTGACACTATTTCTCCATTGGTGAATAGCATTTTGACTCTGGTTGAAAATTATTCAATTCCCAGAATTTTACGAGTTGCTCATCAACCTTTTCTCCTTCCGTAAGTACAGCACATACTGATGATGTAGGTGTTCTCTCCGAATTTTTCCCGGCTACAATCCATCCAAGTTTAGTATTCTGTAACTTGGGGAGTCCATTCTTTAAGCTCATGCACTCGGCTTGCATTATATTGAAGTAATGCTCGGCTCCATGAAGAACATCAATAAGTAACAATATCAAATTGAGGATCAGCCAATATTATATTTTTTGGCATTTTCCAATTATCAGTTGAAATTGTATAAGTGGTTGATCAGCGACTATGTGAGGCAAATCCATTGATTCAAGCCGTGAACTAAAATAGCCTTGCTTTGGCTTTAGCTGAACGTTGATCCTTGCTTCGGAAGTCTGAAATTTTCCGTCAATGCCATTTATTTTCAGCATCGAATTTGTGGTTTTCAGTGAGAGCATTTTAATTGCTCTTTCGGAAATGACATTAATTTGGGATCCAGAGTTGAGCAGGGCTCTGAATTCTGCCTTTTGTCCATTTATTCCTTGAATAATTACACGTGCGGTCGCCAGGAGAATATAGCTGGAGTGCTTTCCACTCGCAGATGCTTGCTTGTGCTTTTTGATGCATTTAAAGCAATCTCTCTTTGTGCATGTCTTTGATGGTTGATTTTGACTCAGACATTTAAGACATCATTTTTGTTTTTGAACCCAGTTAAGACGTTCTGCTGATGTTTTCTTTAAAAACTCATTACAAAAGTAACAGTTATATTGTGTCTCAGCTCCAACTGATGCAAGTGTATTTTGTTTTCTTCCTTTTTCTGATACAATGTCTTCAAGCATGAGAAACCTTTGTTCAAGAAAGGTTAAAAATTTGGTTCAAAGGTTGAATTTCACTTGTATTTTGAACGGATTGTTCATAGAACAAGTGGTTTTGTCGATCAAGCTTATTTGTTAGAAGACAGAGTAGAAGTGGATCCCATTTGTCTTTTTCTATGCCGATATTATGAGAGCAGACAATGTTTCCTTCACATTATCATTCAACGATTTAATTGTTTTGGAATCATTTGTTATCATTGAATGATCCAATAATTTTTGAATTAAGGTTCCACGCAGTGGAATAATTTGCCTCCGTTAGTGATAACTGGCGAATTAGGCGCTCTGCCTCTCCAATAACGTTATACTTCAAGTACCACATTTTTTGTATAGTGGGTAATGTTGATTCATGAATCATTTTTCTGAATATATCATGAAACTGTTGCCATTTTAAATAATCCCCAACAAATTTGGGTATGGCTAAATTTGGAAAATGTAATGCATTTTGAACAGCACTTGGTGAAGAACTAATTGTTGTCTCCTTTATCACATACATTTCGGTTTGTACATTTATTACTTCATCTTCTGCTGCCATGTATCTGCTGTCGTCATATCCAAGTTCCTTCGGGTCCTAAAATTTTTTATAAATTTGGACATGAATATATTTTATTTCATTCCAGGATTGTGTAATGACGTGTGTGAAATTTTGTTTCGTTTCTTCTGTCATTTTATTCATGATGCTCTCTAAACTGTCAAGCAACACCCTCGCTTCTCTGAACATCGATTCTATTTCAATGTCCTCTGCTGTGGATGCGATGGATGTAACATCCGCTTCCAAGAGAGACCACTTATTGTTGAATTCCGTCTTATAATCCTCAACCAGTTGCTTAATTTTATTAAAGAATTCATTATTAAAATAATTGTGTTCTAGCGTGACTCCTTTGAGGAAATTATTTATTTCATTATTTCCGGAGTTAAATTTATCCCACAGGTATTCTAACGTTAATAAACGTTCTGTGTAGGCTGGCTTGGTATTCCTGTCGACGGAATACTTTTTGAATTCCGAATGACATTCTGAATTTGCTTTCCTATCGATATCTGTCCTGTCAACAACTGATGAATATTGTTCGGTGCCATTTTCACCTAATGATGTGCCTCGACACACACCGTTGGATACGTATATGTAAATTTGCTTTGAACGGATCGATCAGTGAAACAGCAGTTTATCTGGTTCAAATCGCCTGGTTGATCAGAACCTGTCCTTTTGAACTTAAATCCTCACAGTGTTTGATTGCCAACTTGATCGCACACCTGAAGTAGTTAAACTTCTCGTTTCAGCTTGAAGATCCTCCTCGATGTGTTTAAAATGGTGATACATGCTTGTACATGCCTCAGATTCTGGAAACTGATTGCACAAGTGACCAATATTTGTTGTGCCCATTGAAAAGGTACTCATATCCTTCCAGTAGGGTTGAAAATTATAGTAGACAATCAAAGTCAAATCCGTTTTCGCAAGTTGACTCTTTCCAATCTTTTCAAAAAATATTCCAGTTTTCGATGCAAATTGAGTAACTTTAATCGATTGTGCTGCTACTAAAGGTAATAGAAGAAGCATAACTATTACCACCATTGTTAGTGAAGGCATTGTTGATTTCTTCTGCCTTTTCGCCTGCCTCTCATCAGGTGTATTCTCATCTTCCTCTACGGCAGCTGGATGCTTATAAACAGGTTCCTCCTCTGAGAATAGTTGGACGATATGTTGAATATCTCGTTTAAATATTCCGTTACTCGTTTTGACTTCTACAACTCTGACAAAATTATCCTTGCCATGAATTGTCTTAATTATTCGTCCCAATGGCCATTGTAAAACTGGAGTATTGTCTTCCTTTATCAACACTAATCCTCCTTCTTTTACGTTTGCCGAGGATCTTCTCCATTTCTGACGATGCTGAAGTTGTTGCAGATTATCAGCTGACCATTGAGTCCAAAACGTACCCTTTAACTTGGAGACGGCTTGCCATCTCTGTCCCATTGATTGTGGTTGCTAAGATGGCTTACTATCTGCTTGTTCTGTTAAGGGTTCTCCAATTAGAAAGTGTCCAGGGGTAAGAACCGTCACATCACTTGTATCGCTCGATATCGGAACCAATGGTCTCGAATTCATGATAGCTTCTATTTCCACTATCACAGTTTCTAATTCTTCATAGGTCAGATCACGCTGTAGAAACATTCTTTAGCAATAAATATTTTGCCCATTTCACCACCGCTTCCCAAAGTCCTCCAAAGCGCGGTGCTCTTGGTGGGACAAACTTAAAGTTGACTCCTTTATTATTGCATGTCTCCACTATAGACCGCTTGGCCTTTTCTGAGAAGATAGCTTCCTCCAATTCTTAAAGGTTGTTCCTTGCTTTTATAAAATTCGTAGCGTTATCGCAGTGTAAGATGTGGTTAAATCGCTGACTAATTCCCATAATTTGTTCCAGTAACTTTGGTTTAGCTCTGGCGCATTTGACACATTTTAAAATGACATTTCGCGCTATTGATTTTGCCTTTATTGCCCAATATCTTTGCTTCGATGTGGCTATTAGGATTTGGGATCCACAATAAATATTTTCCTTGTGGATTTTTTCAAATATTAATTTGACTATTGGCGATAGCACAGGATGTTTTGCATCAAAGGAAAGCTCAGATGCTTCCAATCTGCCTCCAACTCCAGTGAGATCATCCTGATCCAAGAAAGCCGTTAGGGCGCTGAGATTACTGCCTCGTCCAACTTCCCGGGATTTCCCTAATTCTTTGATTTCAGCGCTAAAATTATTGTGCTGAATTAAACGGAGAACTATCTTTCGAGATTGTTCCAACTCTTCAAATTTCACCATTGTCATTGTGTCTGAAGATTTCCTTTTGAAACGCATGATGTATGCTACTATTCTAAGTAATTTATTGAACGAATTCCAGTGGTTTATACCATAAAGCCAATTCGGACTTTGCGTGGAAGCTACCAAAATTTCTAGGTTTTCCTGGGGTATTGAACGGCGTTCTGATGGCCATTTTGGGGACATACCATGCAAAAACAGTGGATCATAGAACCAAGGACTGAAATTGTCGAACTTGGTACCACTTATTCCTCTTGATGCTATATCTGCAGCATTGCTTTTCGAAAGAACATGGCGAAATTCTCTTTGCAACGATGCTTCTTGAATGGTGGTGATTCTAGTGGCCACAAATTTGTCCTTTATTGTCTTTGGGCTATTTATCCAGGACAACACAGTTTCGGAATCTGCCCAAAATTATGTTGCAGTTCCTTGCAGCGACAATTGTTCCTTTATGATCGCTGTTAATTAAGCTCCTAAAACTGCTGCCTTCAATTCTAGTCTCGGGAGTGTAATCGCATTTACTGGGGCCAAACGCGACATAATACAGTTACTCGCTGTGGCATACGCATTTTCTGAAGCGTCGACGAACGTTTGTATTTCCTTTAATACCGGAATCTTTCCATCAAACACATGACGGGAAATTTTAATGTCATTTAACATTTTTAAATCTTCCCGGAATTGCTTCCATTCCAATTGTAATTGCGTTGGCAATTCTTCATTATATTCAAATTTCTCCTTTGTTAAGCCTTGCATGAATATTTTGGACTTCATAACTACTGGAAAAAATAGTCCGAGAGGATCGAACATTTTGAATATTTCTGAAACCACTGTGCGTCTTGTTATTTTGTCTGTGTTCACCGTTTGTGTTTTTCCACAGAGTTTGTCAATCGTAGGATTCCAAGTGATTCCCAAGGTCTTAAAATTGTACTGTATGAATGATATCTTTCTTATGCAGTCCTTGAAGAAGATGGTTACTATTTGCGCACAATTTTCGTTATTTAAATCCGGAACTTAATAGTATGTGATTAAGTTCCTTTTGAATTTGAAGATCCTCTGGTATTGTATCAGCACCGGTGTTACAGTCGTCGACATGAAATTAAGAGCAGCATTTCCTTGCTTGCTAAATACTCAAAGCATTTCGTCGCCAGATATGGTGCAGACTTAGTGCCATAAGTGACTGTTATCAACCGATAAAAATTAAGCCTTTCTGCCGGCTCATTTCTCCAGACGATCATTTGATATTGTTGATCACTTGGATTTATCCAAATCTGCCTGTACATTTTTTCAATGTCAGCAGTGAATACATATTTATGCATTCTGAATCGTACTTCCTTCATATGCCCAAGAGCTTCATACTCCTTCATAAACCCTATGTATCCTTGTTTTATTGCCTGATCCTTTTGAAATCGTTTCTCCAATGATAGAAACCGTCTCATGGCATTTTGATGCATTTAAAGCAATCTCTCTTTGTGCATGTCTTTGATGGTTGATTTTGACTCAGACATTTAAGACATCATTTTTGTTTTTGAACCCAGTTAAGACGTTCTGCTGATGTTTTCTTTAAAAACTCATTACAAAAGTAACAGTTATATTGTGTCTCAGCTCCAACTGATGCAAGTGTATTTTGTTTTCTTCCTTTTTCTGATACAATGTCTTCAAGCATGAGAAACCTTTGTTCAAGAAAGGTTAAAAATTTGGTTCAAAGGTTGAATTTCACTTGTATTTTGAACGGATTGTTCATAGAACAAGTGGTTTTGTCGATCAAGCTTATTTGTTAGAAGACAGAGTAGAAGTGGATCCCATTTGTCTTTTTCTATGCCGATATTATGAGAGCAGACAATGTTTCCTTCACATTATCATGCAACGATTTAATTGTTTTGGAATCATTTGTTATCATTGAATGATCCAATAATTTTTGAATTAAGGTTCCACGCAGTGGAATAATTTGCCTCCGTTAGTGATAACTGGCGAATTAGGCGCTCTGCCTCTCCAATAACGTTATACTTCAAGTACCACATTTTTTGTATAGTGGGTAATGTTGATTCATGAATCATTTTTCTGAATATATCATGAAACTGTTGCCATTTTAAATAATCCCCAACAAATTTTTTTGAACATTTTGAACAGCACTTGGTGAAGAACTAATTGTTGTCTCCTTTATCACATACATTTCGGTTTGTACATTTATTACTTCATCTTCTGCTGCCATGTATCTGCTGTCGTCATATCCAAGTTCCTTCGGGTCCTAAAATTTTTTATAAATTTGGACATGAATATATTTTATTTCATTCCAGGATTGTGTAATGACGTGTGTGAAATTTTGTTTCGTTTCTTCTGTCATTTTATTCATGATGCTCTCTAAACTGTCAAGCAACACCCTCGCTTCTCTGAACATCGATTCTATTTCAATGTCCTCTGCTGTGGATGCGATGGATGTAACATCCGCTTCCAAGAGAGACCACTTATTGTTGAATTCCGTCTTATAATCCTCAACCAGTTGCTTAATTTTATTAAAGAATTCATTATTAAAATAATTGTGTTCTAGCGTGACTCCTTTGAGGAAATTATTTATTTCATTATTTCCGGAGTTAAATTTATCCTACAGGTATTCTAACGTTAATAAACGTTCTGTGTAGGCTGGCTTGGTATTCCTGTCGACGGAATACTTTTTGAATTCCGAATGACATTCTGAATTTGCTTTCCTATCGATATCTGTCCTGTCAACAACTGATGAATATTGTTCGGTGCCATTTTCACCTAATGATGTGCCTCGACACACACCGTTGGATACGTATATGTAAATTTGCTTTGAACGGATCGATCAGTGAAACAGCAGTTTATCTGGTTCAAATCGCCTGGTTGATCAGAACCTGTCCTTTTGAACTTAAATCCTCACAGTGTTTGATTGCCAACTTGATCGCACACCTGAAGTAGTTAAACTTGTCGTTTCAGCTTGAAGATCCTCCTCGATGTGTTTAAAATGGTGATACATGCTTGTACATGCCTCAGATTCTGGAAACTGATTGCACAAGTGACCAATATTTGTTGTGCCCATTGAAAAGGTACTCATATCCTTCCAGTAGGGTTGAAAATTATAGTAGACAATCAAAGTCAAATCCGTTTTCGCAAGTTGACTCTTTCCAATCTTTTCAAAAAATATTCCAGTTTTCGATGCAAATTGAGTAACTTTAAGCGATTGTGCTGCTACTAAAGGTAATAGAAGAAGCATAACTATTACCACCATTGTTAGTGAAGGCATTGTTGATTTCTTCTGCCTTTTCGCCTGCCTCTCATCAGGTGTATTCTCATCTTCCTCTACGGCAGCTGGATGCTTATAAACAGGTTCCTCCTCTGAGAATAGTTGGACGATATGTTGAATATCTCGTTTAAATATTCCGTTACTCGTTTTGACTTCTACAACTCTGACAAAATTATCCTTGCCATGAATTGTCTTAATTATTCGTCCCAATGGCCATTGTAAAACTGGAGTATTGTCTTCCTTTATCAACACTAATCCTCCTTCTTTTACGTTTGCCGAGGATCTTCTCCATTTCTGACGATGCTGAAGTTGTTGCAGATTATCAGCTGACCATTGAGTCCAAAACGTACCCTTTAACTTGGAGACGGCTTGCCATCTCTGCCCATTGATTGTGGTTGCTAAGATGGCTTACTATCTGCTTGTTCTGTTAATGGTTCTCCAATTAGAAAGTGTCCAGGGGTAAGAACCGTCACATCACTTGTATCGCTCGATATCGGAACCAATGGTCTCGAATTCATGATAGCTTCTATTTCCACTATCACAGTTTCTAATTCTTCATAGGTCAGATCACGCTGTAGAAACAGTCTTTAGCAATAAATATTTTGCCCATTTTACCACCGCTTCCCAAAGTCCTCCAAAGTGCGGTGCTCTTGGTGGGACAAACTTAAAGTTGACTCCTTTATTATTGCATGTCTCCACTATAGACCGCTTGGCCTTTTCTGAGAAGATAGCTTCCTCCAACTCTTAAAGGCTGTTCCTTGCTTTTATCGCAGTGTAAGATGTGGTTAAATCGCTGACTAATTCCCATAATTTGTTCCAGTAACTTTGGTTTAGCTCTGGCGCATTTGACACATTTTAAAATGACATTTCGCGCTATTGATTTTGCCTTTATTGCCCAATATCTTTGCTTCGATGTGGCTATTAGGATTTGGGATCCACAATACATATTTTTCTTGTGGATTTTTTCAAATATTAATTTGACTATTGGCGATAGCACAGGATGTTTTGCATCAAAGGAAAGCTCAGATGCTTCCAATCTGCCTCCAACTCCAGTGAGATCATCCTGATCCAAGAAAGGCGTTAGGGCGCTGAGATTACTGCCTCGTCCAACTTCCCGGGATTTCCCTAATTCTTTGATTTCAGCGCTAAAATTATTGTGCTGAATTAAACGGAGAACTATCTTTCGAGATTGTTCCAACTCTTCAAATTTCACCATTGTCATTGTGTCTGAAGATTTCCTTTTGAAACGCATGATGTATGCTACTATTCTAAGTAATTTATTGAACGAATTCCAGTGGTTTATACCATAAAGCCAATTCGGACTTTGCGTGGAAGCTACCAAAATTTCTAGGTTTTCCTGGGGTATTGAACGGCGTTCTGATGGCCATTTTGGGGACATACCATGCAAAAACAGTGGATCATAGAACCAACGATGCAACGATGCAACGATGCTTCTTGAATGGTGGTGATTCTAGTGGCCACAAATTTGTCCTTTATTGTCTTTGGGCTATTTATCCAGGACAACACAGTTTCGGAATCTGCCCAAAATTAAGTTGCAGTTCCTTTCAGCGACAATTGTTCCTTTATGATCGCTGTTAATTGAGCTCCTAAAACTGCTGCCTTCAATTCTAGTCTCGGGAGTGTGATCGCAATTACTGGGGCCAAACGCGTCATAATACAGTTACTCGCTGTGGCATACGCATTTTCTGAAGCGTCGACGAACGTTTGTATTTCCTTTAATACCGGAATCTTTCCATCAAACCCATGACGGGAAATTTTAATGTCATTTAACATTTTTAAATCTTTCCGGAATTGCTTCCATTCCAATTGTAATTGCGTTGCCAATTCTTCATTATATTCAAATTTCTCCTTTGTTAAGCCTTGCATGAATATTTTGGACTTCATAACTACTGGAAAAAATAGTCCGAGAGGATCGAACATTTTGAATATTTCTGAAACCACTGTGCGTCTTGTTATTTTGTCTGTGTTCACCGTTTGTGTTTTTCCACAGAGTTTGTCAATCGTAGGATTCCAAGTGATTCCCAAGGTCTTAAAATTGTACTGTATGAATGATATCTTTCTTATGCAGTCCTTGAAGAAGATGGTTACTATTTGCGCACAATTTTCGTTATTTAAATCCGGAACTTAATAGTATGTGATTAAGTTCCTTTTGAATTTGAAGATCCTCTGGTATTGTATCAGCACCGGTGTTACAGTCGTCGACATGAAATTAAGAGCAGCATTTCCTTGCTTGCTAAATACTCAAAGCATTTCGTCGCCAGATATGGTGCAGACTTAGTGCCATAAGTGACTGTTATCAACCGATAAAACTTAAGCCTTTCTGTTGGCTCATTTTTCCAGACGATCATTTGATATTATTGATCACTTGGATTTATCCAAATCTGCCTGTACATTTTTTCAATGTCAGCAGTGAATACATATTTATGCATTCTAAATCGTACTTCCTTCATATGCCCAAGAGCTTCATACTCCTTCATAAACCCTATGTATCCTTGTTTTATTGCCTGATCCTTTTGCAATCGTTTCTCCAATGATAGAAACCGTCTCATGGCAATGTCACGACTCTCCCACACTGCTGAAGTATGCTCCAAAATGGGCAATTTAACAATCAGTCTAGAGTCCTGAGCCTTCTGAACGTTTTGAAGGAAGTGACCTTGACACTATTTCTCCATTGGTGAATAGCATTTTGACTCTGGTTGAAAATTATTCAATTCCCAGAATTTTACGAGTTGCTCATCAACCTTTTCTCCTTCCGTAAGTACAGCACATACTGATGATGTAGGTGTTCTCTCCGAATTTTTCGCGGCTACAATCCATCCAAGTTTAGTATTCTGTAACTTGGGGAGTCCATTCTTTAAGCTCATGCACTCGGCTTGCATTATATTGAAGTAATGCTCGGCTCCAAGAAGAATATCAATAAGTAACAATATCAAATTGAGGATCAGCCAATATTATATTTTTTGGTATTTTCCAATTATCAGTTGAAATTGTATAAGTGGTTGATCAGCGACTATGTGAGGCAAATCCATTGCTTTAAGCCGTGAACTAAAATAGCCTTGCTTTGGCTTTAGCTGAACGTTGATCCTTGCTTCGGAAGTCTGAAATTTTCCGTCAATGCCATTTATTTTCAGCATCGAATTTGTGGTTTTCAGTGAGAGCATTTTAATTGCTCTTTCGGAAATGACATTAATTTGGGATCCAGAGTTGAGCAGGGCTCTGAATTCTGCCTTTTGTCCATTTATTCCTTGAATAATTACACGGGCGGTCGCCAGGAGAATATAGCTGGAGTGCTTTCCACTCGCAGATGCTTGCTTGTGCTTTTTGATGCATTTAAAGCAATCTCTCTTTGTGCATGTCTTTGACGGTTGATTTTGACTTAGACATTTAAGACATCATTTTTGTTTTTGAACCCAGTTAAGACGTTCTGCTGATGTTTTCTTTAAAAACTCATTACAAAAGAAACAGTTATATTGTGTCTCAGCTCCAACTGATGCAGATGTATTTTGTTTTCTTCCTTTTTCTGATACAATGTCTTCAAGCATGAGAAACCTTTGTTCAAGAAAGGTTAAAAAGTTGGTTCAAAGGTTGAATTTCACTTGTATTTTGAACGGATTGTTCATAGAACAAGTGGTTTTGTCGATCAAGCTTATTTGTTAGAAGACAGAGTAGAAGTGGATCCCATTTGTCTTTTTCTATGCCGATATTATGAGAGCAGACAATGTTTCCTTCACATTATCATGCAACGATTTAATTGTTTTGGAATCATTTGTTATCATTGAAAGATCCAATAATTTTTGAATTAAGGTTCCACGCAGTGGAATAATTTGCCTCCGTTAGTGATAACTGGCGAATTAGGTGCTCTGCCTCTCCAATAACGTTAGTCTTCAAGTACCACATTTTTTGTATAGTGGGTAATGTTGATTCATGAATCATTTTTCTGAATATATCATGAAACTTTTGCCATTTTAAATAATCCCCAACAAATGGGTATGGCTAAATTTGGAAAATGTAATGCATTTTGAACAGCACTTGGTGAAGAACTAATTGTTGTCTCCTTTATCACATACATTTCGGTTTGTACATTTATTACTTCATCTTCTGCTGCCATGTATCTGCTGTCGTCATATCCAAGTTCCTTCGGGTCCTAAAATTTTTTATAAATTTGGACATGAATATATTTTATTTCATTCCAGGATTGTGTAATGACGTGTGTGAAATTTTGTTTCGTTTCTTCTGTCATTTTATTCATGATGCTCTCTAAACTGTCAAGCAACACCCTCGCTTCTCTGAACATCGATTCTATTTCAATGTCCTCTGCTGTGGATGCGATGGATGTAACATCCGCTTCCAAGAGAGACCACTTATTGTTGAATTCCGTCTTATAATCCTCAACCAGTTGCTTAATTTTATTAAAGAATTCATTATTAAAATAATTGTGTTCTAGCGTGACTCCTTTGAGGAAATTATTTATTTCATTATTTCCGGAGTTAAATTTATCCCACAGGTATTCTAACGTTAATAAACGTTCTGTGTAGGCTGGCTTGGTATTCCTGTCGACGGAATACTTTTTGAATTCCGAATGACATTCTGAATTTGCTTTCCTATCGATATCTGTCCTGTCAACAACTGATGAATATTGTTCGGTGCCATTTTCACCTAATGATGTGCCTCGACACACACCGTTGGATACGTATATGTAAATTTGCTTTGAACGGATCGATCAGTGAAACAGCAGTTTATCTGGTTCAAATCGCCTGGTTGATCAGAACCTGTCCTTTTGAACTTAAATCCTCACAGTGTTTGATTGCCAACTTGATCGCACACCTGAAGTAGTTAAACTTGTCGTTTCAGCTTGAAGATCCTCCTCGATGTGTTTAAAATGGTGATACATGCTTGTACATGCCTCAGATTCTGGAAACTGCTTGCACAAGTGACCAATTTTTGTTGTGCCCATTGAAAAGGTACTCATATCCTTCCAGTAGGGTTGAAAATTATAGTAGACAATCAAAGTCAAATCCGTTTTCGCAAGTTGACTCTTTCCAATCTTTTCAAAAAATATTCCAGTTTTCGATGCAAATTGAGTAACTTTAATCGATTGTGCTGCTACTAAAGGTAATAGAAGAAGCATAACTATTACCACCATTGTTAGTGAAGGCATTGTTGATTTCTTCTGCCTTTTCGCCTGCCTCTCATCAGGTGTATTCTCATCTTCCTCTACGGCAGCTGGATGCTTATAAACAGGTTCCTCCTCTGAGAATAGTAGGACGATATGTTGAATATCTCGTTTAAATATTCCGTTACTCGTTTTGACTTCTACAACTCTGACAAAATTATCCTTGCCATGAATTGTCTTAATTATTCGTCCCAATGGCCATTGTAAAACTGGAGTATTGTCTTCCTTTATCAACACTAATCCTCCTTCTTTTACGTTTGCCGAGGATCTTCTCCATTTCTGACGATGCTGAAGTTGTTGCAGATTATCAGCTGACCATTGAGTCCAAAACGTACCCTTTAACTTGGAGACGGCTTGCCATCTCTGTCCCATTGATTGTGGTTGCTAAGATGGCTTACTATCTGCTTGTTCTGTTAATGGTTCTCCAATTAGAAAGTGTCCAGGGGTAAGAACCGTCACATCACTTGTATCGCTCGATATCGGAACCAATGGTCTCGAATTCATGATAGCTTCTATTTCCACTATCACAGTTTCTAATTCTTCATAGGTCAGATCACGCTGTAGAAACAGTCTTTAGCAATAAATATTTTGCCCATTTTACCACCGCTTCCCAAAGTCCTCCAAAGTGCGGTGCTCTTGGTGGGACAAACTTAAAGTTGACTCCTTTATTATTGCATGTCTCCACTATAGACCGCTTGGCCTTTTCTGAGAAGATAGCTTCCTCCAACTCTTAAAGGCTGTTCCTTGCTTTATCGCAGTGTAAGATGTGGTTAAATCGCTGACTAATTCCCATAATTTGTTCCAGTAACTTTGGTTTAGCTCTGGCGCATTTGACACATTTTAAAATGACATTTCGCGCTATTGATTTTGCCTTTATTGCCCAATATCTTTGCTTCGATGTGGCTATTAGGATTTGGGATCCACAATAAATATTTTCCTTGTGGATTTTTTCAAATATTAATTTGACTATTGGCGATAGCACAGGATGTTTTGCATCAAAGGAAAGCTCAGATGCTTCCAATCTGCCTCCAACTCCAGTGAGATCATCCTGATCCAAGAAAGCCGTTAGGGCGCTGAGATTACTGCCTCGTCCAACTTCCCGGGATTTCCCTAATTCTTTGATTTCAGCGCTAAAATTATTGTGCTGAATTAAACGGAGAACTATCTTTCGAGATTGTTCCAACTCTTCAAATTTCACCATTGTCATTGTGTCTGAAGATTTCCTTTTGAAACGCATGATGTATGCTACTATTCTAAGTAATTTATTGAACGAATTCCAGTGGTTTATACCATAAAGCCAATTCGGACTATGCGTGGAAGCTACCAAAATTTCTAGGTTTTCCTGGGGTATTGAACGGCGTTCTGATGGCCATTTTGGGGACATACCATGCAAAAACAGTGGATCATAGAACCAAGGACTGAAATTGTCGAACTTGGTACCACTTATTCCTCTTGATGCTATATCTGCAGCATTGCTTTTCGAAAGAACATGGCGAAATTCTCTTTGCAACGATGCTTCTTGAATGGTGGTGATTCTAGTGGCCACAAATTTGTCCTTTATTGTCTTTGGGCTATTTATCCAGGACAACACAGTTTCGGAATCTGCCCAAAATTATGTTGCAGTTCCTTGCAGCGACAATTGTTCCTTTATGATCGCTGTTAATTGAGCTCCTAAAACTGCTGCCTTCAATTCTAGTCTCGGGAGTGTGATCGCATTTACTGGGGCCAAACGCGACATAATACAGTTACTCGCTGTGGCATACGCATTTTCTGAAGCGTCGACGAACGTTTGTATTTCCTTTAATACCGGAATCTTTCCATCAAACACATGACGGGAAATTTTAATGTCATTTAACATTTTTAAATCTTCCCGGAATTGCTTCCATTCCGATTGTAATTGCGTTGGCAATTCTTCATTATATTCAAATTTCTCCTTTGTTAAGCCTTGCATGAATATTTTGGACTTCATAACTATTGGAAAAAATAGTCCGAGAGGATCGAACATTTTGAATATTTCTGAAACCACTGTGCGTCTTGTTATTTTGTCTGTGTTCACCGTTTGTGTTTTTCCACAGAGTTTGTCAATCGTAGGATTCCAAGTGATTCCCAAGGTCTTAAAATTGTACTGTATGAATGATATCTTTCTTATGCAGTCCTTGAAGAAGATGGTTACTATTTGCGCACAATTTTCGTTATTTAAATCCGGAACTTAATAGTATGTGATTAAGTTCCTTTTGAATTTGAAGATCCTCTGGTATTGTATCAGCACCGGTGTTACAGTCGTCGACATGAAATTAAGAGCAGCATTTCCTTGCTTGCTAAATACTCAAAGCATTTCGTCGCCAGATATGGTGCAGACTTAGTGCCATAAGTGACTGTTATCAACCGATAAAAATTAAGCCTTTCTGTTGGCTCATTTTTCCAGACGATCATTTGATATTATTGATCACTTGGATTTATCCAAATCTGCCTGTACATTTTTTCAATGTCAGCAGTGAATACATATTTATGCATTCTAAATCGTACTTCCTTCATATGCCCAAGAGCTTCACACTCCTTCATAAACCCTATGTATCCTTGTTTTATTGCCTGATCCCTTTGCAATCGTTTCTCCAATGATAGAAACCGTCTCATGGCAATGTCACGACTCTCCCACACTGCTGAAGTATGCTCCAAAATGGGCAATTTAACAATCAGTCTAGAGTCCTGAGCCTTCTGAACGTTTTGAAGGAAGTGACCTTGACACTATTTCTCCATTGGTGAATAGCATTTTGACTCTGGTTGAAAATTATTCAATTCCCAGAATTTTACGAGTTGCTCATCAACCTTTTCTCCTTCCGTAAGTACAGCACATACTGATGATGTAGGTGTTCTCTCCGAATTTTTCCCGGCTACAATCCATCCAAGTTTAGTATTCTGTAACTTGGGGAGTCCATTCTTTAAGCTCATGCACTCGGCTTGCATTATATTGAAGTAATGCTCGGCTCCATGAAGAACATCAATAAGTAACAATATCAAATTGAGGATCAGCCAATATTATATTTTTTGGCATTTTCCAATTATCAGTTGAAATTGTATAAGTGGTTGATCAGCGACTATGTGAGGCAAATCCATTGATTCAAGCCGTGAACTAAAATAGCCTTGCTTTGGCTTTAGCTGAACGTTGATCCTTGCTTCGGAAGTCTGAAATTTTCCGTCAATGCCATTTATTTTCAGCATCGAATTTGTGGTTTTCAGTGAGAGCATTTTAATTGCTCTTTCGGAAATGACATTAATTTGGGATCCAGAGTTGAGCAGGGCTCTGAATTCTGCCTTTTGTCCATTTATTCCTTGAATAATTACACGGGCGGTCGCCAGGAGAATATAGCTGGAGTGCTTTCCACTCGCAGATGCTTGCTTGTGCTTTTTGATGCATTTAAAGCAATCTCTCTTTGTGCATGTCTTTGACGGTTGATTTTGACTTAGACATTTAAGACATCATTTTTGTTTTTGAACCCAGTTAAGACGTTCTGCTGATGTTTTCTTTAAAAACTCATTACAAAAGAAACAGTTATATTGTGTCTCAGCTCCAACTGATGCAGATGTATTTTGTTTTCTTCCTTTTTCTGATACAATGTCTTCAAGCATGAGAAACCTTTGTTCAAGAAAGGTTAAAAAGTTGGTTCAAAGGTTGAATTTCACTTGTATTTTGAACGGATTGTTCATAGAACAAGTGGTTTTGTCGATCAAGCTTATTTGTTAGAAGACAGAGTAGAAGTGGATCCCATTTGTCTTTTTCTATGCCGATATTATGAGAGCAGACAATGTTTCCTTCACATTATCATGCAACGATTTAATTGTTTTGGAATCATTTGTTATCATTGAAAGATCCAATAATTTTTGAATTAAGGTTCCACGCAGTGGAATAATTTGCCTCCGTTAGTGATAACTGGCGAATTAGGTGCTCTGCCTCTCCAATAACGTTAGTCTTCAAGTACCACATTTTTTGTATAGTGGGTAATGTTGATTCATGAATCATTTTTCTGAATATATCATGAAACTTTTGCCATTTTAAATAATCCCCAACAAATGGGTATGGCTAAATTTGGAAAATGTAATGCATTTTGAACAGCACTTGGTGAAGAACTAATTGTTGTCTCCTTTATCACATACATTTCGGTTTGTACATTTATTACTTCATCTTCTGCTGCCATGTATCTGCTGTCGTCATATCCAAGTTCCTTCGGGTCCTAAAATTTTTTATAAATTTGGACATGAATATATTTTATTTCATTCCAGGATTGTGTAATGACGTGTGTGAAATTTTGTTTCGTTTCTTCTGTCATTTTATTCATGATGCTCTCTAAACTGTCAAGCAACACCCTCGCTTCTCTGAACATCGATTCTATTTCAATGTCCTCTGCTGTGGATGCGATGGATGTAACATCCGCTTCCAAGAGAGACCACTTATTGTTGAATTCCGTCTTATAATCCTCAACCAGTTGCTTAATTTTATTAAAGAATTCATTATTAAAATAATTGTGTTCTAGCGTGACTCCTTTGAGGAAATTATTTATTTCATTATTTCCGGAGTTAAATTTATCCCACAGGTATTCTAACGTTAATAAACGTTCTGTGTAGGCTGGCTTGGTATTCCTGTCGACGGAATACTTTTTGAATTCCGAATGACATTCTGAATTTGCTTTCCTATCGATATCTGTCCTGTCAACAACTGATGAATATTGTTCGGTGCCATTTTCACCTAATGATGTGCCTCGACACACACCGTTGGATACGTATATGTAAATTTGCTTTGAACGGATCGATCAGTGAAACAGCAGTTTATCTGGTTCAAATCGCCTGGTTGATCAGAACCTGTCCTTTTGAACTTAAATCCTCACAGTGTTTGATTGCCAACTTGATCGCACACCTGAAGTAGTTAAACTTGTCGTTTCAGCTTGAAGATCCTCCTCGATGTGTTTAAAATGGTGATACATGCTTGTACATGCCTCAGATTCTGGAAACTGCTTGCACAAGTGACCAATTTTTGTTGTGCCCATTGAAAAGGTACTCATATCCTTCCAGTAGGGTTGAAAATTATAGTAGACAATCAAAGTCAAATCCGTTTTCGCAAGTTGACTCTTTCCAATCTTTTCAAAAAATATTCCAGTTTTCGATGCAAATTGAGTAACTTTAATCGATTGTGCTGCTACTAAAGGTAATAGAAGAAGCATAACTATTACCACCATTGTTAGTGAAGGCATTGTTGATTTCTTCTGCCTTTTCGCCTGCCTCTCATCAGGTGTATTCTCATCTTCCTCTACGGCAGCTGGATGCTTATAAACAGGTTCCTCCTCTGAGAATAGTAGGACGATATGTTGAATATCTCGTTTAAATATTCCGTTACTCGTTTTGACTTCTACAACTCTGACAAAATTATCCTTGCCATGAATTGTCTTAATTATTCGTCCCAATGGCCATTGTAAAACTGGAGTATTGTCTTCCTTTATCAACACTAATCCTCCTTCTTTTACGTTTGCCGAGGATCTTCTCCATTTCTGACGATGCTGAAGTTGTTGCAGATTATCAGCTGACCATTGAGTCCAAAACGTACCCTTTAACTTGGAGACGGCTTGCCATCTCTGTCCCATTGATTGTGGTTGCTAAGATGGCTTACTATCTGCTTGTTCTGTTAATGGTTCTCCAATTAGAAAGTGTCCAGGGGTAAGAACCGTCACATCACTTGTATCGCTCGATATCGGAACCAATGGTCTCGAATTCATGATAGCTTCTATTTCCACTATCACAGTTTCTAATTCTTCATAGGTCAGATCACGCTGTAGAAACAGTCTTTAGCAATAAATATTTTGCCCATTTTACCACCGCTTCCCAAAGTCCTCCAAAGTGCGGTGCTCTTGGTGGGACAAACTTAAAGTTGACTCCTTTATTATTGCATGTCTCCACTATAGACCGCTTGGCCTTTTCTGAGAAGATAGCTTCCTCCAACTCTTAAAGGCTGTTCCTTGCTTTATCGCAGTGTAAGATGTGGTTAAATCGCTGACTAATTCCCATAATTTGTTCCAGTAACTTTGGTTTAGCTCTGGCGCATTTGACACATTTTAAAATGACATTTCGCGCTATTGATTTTGCCTTTATTGCCCAATATCTTTGCTTCGATGTGGCTATTAGGATTTGGGATCCACAATAAATATTTTCCTTGTGGATTTTTTCAAATATTAATTTGACTATTGGCGATAGCACAGGATGTTTTGCATCAAAGGAAAGCTCAGATGCTTCCAATCTGCCTCCAACTCCAGTGAGATCATCCTGATCCAAGAAAGCCGTTAGGGCGCTGAGATTACTGCCTCGTCCAACTTCCCGGGATTTCCCTAATTCTTTGATTTCAGCGCTAAAATTATTGTGCTGTATTAAACGGAGAACTATCTTTCGAGATTGTTCCAACTCTTCAAATTTCACCATTGTCATTGTGTCTGAAGATTTCCTTTTGAAACGCATGATGTATGCTACTATTCTAAGTAATTTATTGAACGAATTCCAGTGGTTTATACCATAAAGCCAATTCGGACTATGCGTGGAAGCTACCAAAATTTCTAGGTTTTCCTGGGGTATTGAACGGCGTTCTGATGGCCATTTTGGGGACATACCATGCAAAAACAGTGGATCATAGAACCAAGGACTGAAATTGTCGAACTTGGTACCACTTATTCCTCTTGATGCTATATCTGCAGCATTGCTTTTCGAAAGAACATGGCGAAATTCTCTTTGCAACGATGCTTCTTGAATGGTGGTGATTCTAGTGGCCACAAATTTGTCCTTTATTGTCTTTGGGCTATTTATCCAGGACAACACAGTTTCGGAATCTGCCCAAAATTATGTTGCAGTTCCTTGCAGCGACAATTGTTCCTTTATGATCGCTGTTAATTGAGCTCCTAAAACTGCTGCCTTCAATTCTAGTCTCGGGAGTGTGATCGCATTTACTGGGGCCAAACGCGACATAATACAGTTACTCGCTGTGGCATACGCATTTTCTGAAGCGTCGACGAACGTTTGTATTTCCTTTAATACCGGAATCTTTCCATCAAACACATGACGGGAAATTTTAATGTCATTTAACATTTTTAAATCTTCCCGGAATTGCTTCCATTCCGATTGTAATTGCGTTGGCAATTCTTCATTATATTCAAATTTCTCCTTTGTTAAGCCTTGCATGAATATTTTGGACTTCATAACTATTGGAAAAAATAGTCCGAGAGGATCGAACATTTTGAATATTTCTGAAACCACTGTGCGTCTTGTTATTTTGTCTGTGTTCACCGTTTGTGTTTTTCCACAGAGTTTGTCAATCGTAGGATTCCAAGTGATTCCCAAGGTCTTAAAATTGTACTGTATGAATGATATCTTTCTTATGCAGTCCTTGAAGAAGATGGTTACTATTTGCGCACAATTTTCGTTATTTAAATCCGGAACTTAATAGTATGTGATTAAGTTCCTTTTGAATTTGAAGATCCTCTGGTATTGTATCAGCACCGGTGTTACAGTCGTCGACATGAAATTAAGAGCAGACGATCCTATAGGATATTTCTGCATTTCCTTGCTTGCTAAATACTCAAAGCATTTCGTCGCCAGATATGGTGCAGACTTAGTGCCATAAGTGACTGTTATCAACCGATAAAACTTAAGCCTTTCTGTTGGCTCATTTTTCCAGACGATCATTTGATATTATTGATCACTTGGATTTATCCAAATCTGCCTATACATTTTTTCAATGTCAGCAGTGAATACATATTTATGCATTCTAAATCGTACTTCCTTCATATGCCCAAGAGCTTCATACTCCTTCATAAACCCTATGTATCCTTGTTTTATTGCCTGATCCCTTTGCAATCGTTTCTCCAATGATAGAAACCGTCTCATGGCAATGTCACGACTCTCCCACACTGCTGAAGTATGCTCCAAAATGGGCAATTTAACAATCAGTCTAGAGTCCTGAGCCTTCTGAACGTTTTGAAGGAAGTGACCTTGACACTATTTCTCCATTGGTGAATAGCATTTTGACTCTGGTTGAAAATTATTCAATTCCCAGAATTTTACGAGTTGCTCATCAACCTTTTCTCCTTCCGTAAGTACAGCACATACTGATGATGTAGGTGTTCTCTCCGAATTTTTCCCGGCTATAATCCATCCAAGTTTAGTATTCTGTAACTTGGGGAGTCCATTCTTTAAGCTCATGCACTCGGCTTGCATTATATTGAAGTAATGCTCGGCTCCAAGAAGAATATCAATAAGTAACAATATCAAATTGAGGATCAGCCAATATTATATTTTTTGGTATTTTCCAATTATCAGTTGAAATTGTATAAGTGGTTGATCAGCGACTATGTGAGGCAAATCCATTGCTTCAAGCCGTGAACTAAAATAGCCTTGCTTTGGCTTTAGCTGAACGTTGATCCTTGCTTCGGAAGTCTGAAATTTTCCGTCAATGCCATTTATTTTCAGCATCGAATTTGTGGTTATCAGTGAGAGCATTTTAATTGCTCTTTCGGAAATGACATTAATTTGGGATCCAGAGTTGAGCAGGGCTCTGAATTCTGCCTTTTGTCCATTTATTCCTTGAATAATTACACGGGCGGTCGCCAGGAGAATATAGCTGGAGTGCTTTCCACTCGCAGATGCTTGCTTGTGCTTTTTGATGCATTTAAAGCAATCTCTCTTTGTGCATGTCTTTGACGGTTGATTTTGACTTAGACATTTAAGACATCATTTTTGTTTTTGAACCCAATTAAGACGTTCTGCTGATGTTTTCTTTAAAAACTCATTACAAAAGAAACAGTTATATTGTGTCTCAGCTCCAACTGATGCAGATGTATTTTGTTTGTTTCTTCCTTCCTTTCTGATACAATGTCTTCAAGCATGAGAAACCTTTGTTCAAGAAAGGTTAAAAATTTGGTTCAAAGGTTGAATTTCACTTGTATTTTGAACGGATTGTTCATAGAACAAGTGGTTTTGTCGATCAAGCTTATTTGTTAGAAGACAGAGTAGAAGTGGATCCCATTTGTCTTTTTCTATGCCGATATTATGAGAGCAGACAATGTTTCCTTCACATTATCATGCAACGATTTAATTGTTTTGGAATCATTTGTTATCATTGAATGATCCAATAATTTTTGAATTAAGGTTCCACGCAGTGGAATAATTTGCCTCCGTTATGGATAAATGCGAATTAGGCGCTCTGCCTCTCCATTACGTTAGTCTTCAAGTACCACAGTTTTTGTATAGTGGGTAATGTTGATTCATGAATCATTTTTCTGAATATATCATGAAACTGTTGCCATTTTAAATAATTTCCAACAAATTTGGGTATGGCTAAATTTGGAAAATGTAATGAATTTTGAACAGCACTTGGTGGAGAACTAATTGTTGTCTCCTTTTTCACATACATTTCGGTTTGTACATTTATTACTTCATCTTCTGCTGCCATGTATCTGCTGTCGACATATCCATATTCCTTCGGGTCCTTAAATTTTTGATAAATATCTTTTATTTCATTCCAGTGTTCTGTAATGAAATTTTGTGTGAAATTTTGTTTCGTTTCTTCTGTCATTTTATTCTTATTTGCTCTCTAAACTGTCAAGCAACACCCTCGCTTCTCTGAACATCGATTCTATTTCAATGTCCTCTGCTGTGGATGCGATGGATGTAACATCCGCTTCCAAGAGAGACCACTTATTGTTCAATTCCGTCTTATAATCCTCAACCAGTTGCTTAATTTTATTAAAGAATTCATTATTAAAATAATCGTGTTCTAGCGTGACTCATTATTTCCGGAGTTAAATTTATCCCACAGGTATTCTAACGTTAATAAACGTTCTGTGTAGTAGGCTGGCTTGGTATTCCTGTCGACGGAATCCTTTTTGAATTCCGAATGACATTCTGAATTTGCTTTCCTATCGATAACTGTCCTGTCAACAACTGATGAATATTGTTCGGTGCCATTTTCACCTATTTTATATAATCCGACTTAGAGCTATTTGTAATGATGTGCCTGGACACACACCGTTGGATACGTATATGTAAATTTGCTTTGAACGGATCGATCAGTAAAACAGCAGTTTATCTGGTTCAAATCGCCTGGTTGATCAGAACCTGTCCTTTTGAACTTAAATCCTCACAGTGTTTAATCGCCAACTTGATCGCACACCTGAAGTAGTTACACTTACCGTCTTTTGGTCGCCTTGTTGACCGTTGAAGACTGTAATTGACGTCGTGAAGTGGGATCAAATGGATATTATATTTGACCGACATAAGCGGTTCAAATTTATTACCATGTTGACCTTAAGTTGATCAAACTATGATCGATGATGCAGGTTCAAATTGGAGTCCCAATTTGAACAGTTGTTGCTGTTCAAAGTCGAGGGTCACCCAATGTTTGGTGACGGGTTCGCTGAAAAGTGTTTTTTTTTGCGTGCTTCAAGTACAGAACCAGTGGCAATAGTCGCCGCAATAAGTACAGAACCAATTGGGCTGCGGAAAAGTGAATACGTCAAGAATTCTTTTTGTACTGATTTCATTGAGCATGGATCCGGGTTTATATACATGACTTGGGGTTACAAGGATATTTACATAGGTCTAGTCTAGATACAAATGGACAACATGTTTTTTTAACGCAGCAGATCAAGATATTAGCTACCTATTTATTTAGGGCAAAGTAGCTATCAGAAGCGAACGAATTTCTGCTAAGTCGAAATCGTACTTCCTCCTGGCCGTTGAACTAATGTTCAACAATTGTTAACGTTGATCGTGAAGGGCTGGACCGAAGAAACGTCTCTATTTACAGGTGTGGTTTTTTCATAAAATGAATAACAATAATAATTATTATAAAAATGAATGCAATATAAATAGCAATATGATGTTCAATATTTTTAGGATTATGTGGTAATTTAAAACTATTGGGAGGAAAGAGTTGAGCTTCTCGTTGATACAACTCCTTGTATTTAAGGTTCGGGTCTTCCATCACTCTCTACCTCTAGATCTTCTTGAATTATGTATTAAATTCTCCATGAGTTTTCCTTCTCCAAAGCGAGCATACGAAGTACGTAATGTGGTTTCCAATATGTCTTGACTTGTAATTGTCATTAAGGAATTTCGTATGGTGCATCCAGTTTTTGCAACCATTAATGCTGAACCTCTTAAATTTATATTGGAAATTCTGTCTAAGCACACTGCAGATTATGTTAGCGTGGATCTTGTTGTAAAAATCCAGTGATTTTTTACATGTGTCCTTAGCCAGACTAACGGTCCTTCTGCCTTTATTAATCTGCAAGAAGAATCAGTCTTATTATGAAATATCTGCATTTCACAGCTAGTTTCTGAAGAGAACATTTCTTGTTTGTTGTAGTATATAAAATCATCTTTTGCTCTCTCTTGACAAGCTTTTAAATCAATCTCTGACATTTCAAAGAATTCATCTCGATCACTGTTGATTGCAGTCAATCTGTAGATATAAAAAATCTGAGTAGATACCAGAGGCAAATTTACCTTGACGATAACATGCTCCTTTATGATGGTTCCCTCAGCCCTCATCATCTGATATGCCATTAATATATTATCAGGTGAAACTGGAAGCATTTGTCTGGACAGAAGCCTGGGCTGATCTAACTGATCCTTTCATTGCCTTGGTGACAGTAACATTGGACTTATTGGGTTACACCGAATATCTGTTAAAACGTTTATGATCTCGGCTTGCGGTTGAGTTGCAAGTGTTATGTACTATGAAAATTTATTAAGTCTACTTTCTGCGATATAATTCTCTATCCTTTTTAAACGCTTGGAATTCGAGATCTCATCCCTTTTAATGACATTAACTGTATAGTCAATTAAAGATGTTTGATTTTTTAACAAAGTAAGCAAATGCTTCTCATTCGCCTTAACCTTTGTTATCGTTTGCACCATTTTATCAGCTTAGGTAGAGTCCATCCAACGATGTCCAACGGCGCTCTTGGCTGACGTGATTTTGCTGTCAGCATGTTTTCAGCTTGAAGATCCTCCTCGATGTGTTTAAATTGGTGATACATGCTTGTACATGCCTCAGATTCTGGAAACTGCTTGCACAAGTGACCAATTTTTGTTGTGCCCATTGAAAAGGTACTCATATCCTTCCAGTAGGGTTGCAAATTATAGTAGACAATCAAAGTCAAATCCGTTTTCGCAAGTTGACTCTTTCCAATCTTTTCAAAAAATATTCCAGTTTTCGATGCAAATTGAGTAACTTTAATCGTTTGTGCTGCTACTAAAGGTAATAGAAGAAGCATAACTATTACCACCATTGTTAGTGAAGGCATTGTTGATTTCTTCTGCCTTTTCGCCTGCCTCTCATCAGGTGTATTCTCATCTTCCTCTACGGCAGCTGGATGCTTATAAACAGGTTCCTCCTCTGAGAATAGTTGGACGATATGTTGAATATCTCGTTTAAATATTCCGTTACTCGTTTTGACTTCTACAACTCTGACAAAATTATCCTTGCCATGAATTGTCTTAATTATTCGTCCCAATGGCCATTGTAAAACTGGAGTATTGTCTTCCTTTATCAACACTAATCCTCCTTCTTTTACGTTTGCCGAGGATCTTCTCCATTTCTGACGATGCTGAAGTTGTTGCAGATTATCAGCTGACCATTGAGTCCAAAACGTACCCTTTAACTTGGAGACGGCTTGCCATCTCTGTCCCATTGATTGTGGTTGCTAAGATGGCTTACTATCTGCTTGTTCTGTTAATGGTTCTCCAATTAGAAAGTGTCCAGGGGTAAGAACCGTCACATCACTTGTATCGCTCGATATCGGAACCAATGGTCTCGAATTCATGATAGCTTCTATTTCCACTATCACAGTTTCTAATTCTTCATAGGTCAGATCACGCTGTAGAAACAGTCTTTAGCAATAAATATTGTGCCCATTTTACCACCGCTTCCCAAAGTCCTCCAAAGTGCGGTGCTCTTGGTGGGACAAACTTAAAGTTGACTCCTTTATTATTGCATGTCTCCACTATAGACCGCTTGGCCTTTTCTGAGAAGATAGCTTCCTCCAACTCTTAAAGGCTGTTCCTTGCTTTTATCGCAGTGTAAGATGAGGTTAAATCGCTGACTAATTCCCATAATTTGTTCCAGTAACTTTGGTTTAGCTCTGTCGCATTTGACACATTTTAAAATGACATTTCGCGCTATTGATTTTGCCTTTATTGCCCAATATCTTTGCTTCGATGTGGCTATTAGGATTTGGGATCCACAATACATATTTTCCTTGTGGATTTTTTCAAATATTAATTTGACTATTGGCGATAGCACAGGATGTTTTGCATCAAAGGAAAGCTCAGATGCTTCCAATCTGCCTCCAACTCCAGTGAGATCATCCTGATCCAAGAAAGCCGTTAGGGCGCTGAGATTACTGCCTCGTCCAACTTCCCGGGATTTCCCTAATTCTTTGATTTCAGCGCTAAAATTATTGTGCTGAATTAAACGGAGAACTATCTTTCGAGATTGTTCCAACTCTTCAAATATCACCATTGTCATTGTGTCTGAAGATTTCCTTTTGAAACGCATGATGTATGCTACTATTCTAAGTAATTTATTGAACGAATTCCCGTGGTTTATACCATAAAGCCAATTCGGACTTTGCGTGGAAGCTACCAAAATTTCTAGGTTTTCCTGGGGTATTGAACGGCGTTCTGATGGCCATTTTGGGGACATACCATGCAAAAACTGTGGATCATAGAACCACTTATTCCTCTTGATGCTATATCTGCAGCATTGCCTTCCGAAAGAACATGGCGAAATTCTCTTTGCAACGATGCTTCACACACGATGCTAGCCACATTTTTGTCCTTTATTGTCTTTGGGCTATTTGTCCAGGACAACACAGTTTCGGAATCTGCCAAAAATATGTTGCAGTTCCTTGCAGCGACAATTGTTCATTTATGATCGCTGTTAATTAAGCTCCTAAAACTGCTGCCTTCAATTCTAGTCTCGGGAGTGTAATCGCATTTACTGGGGCCAAACGCGACATAATACAGTTACTCGCTGTGGCATACGCATTTTCTGAAGCGTCGACGAACGTTTGTATTTCCTCTAATACCGGAATCTTTCCATCAAACACATGACGGGAAATTTTAATGTCATTTAACATTTTTAAATCTTCCCGGAATTGCTTCCATTCCGATTGTAATTGCGTTGGCAGTTCTTCATTATATTCAAATTTCTCCTTTGTTAAGCCTTGCATGAATATTTTGGCCTTTATAACTACTGGAGAAAATAGTCCGAGAGGATCGAATATTTTGAATATTTCTGAAACCACTATGCGTCTTGTAATTTTGTCTGTGTTCACCGTTTGTGTTTTTCCACAGAGTTTGTCAATCGTAGGATTCCAAGTGATTCCCAAGGTCTTAAAATTGTACTGTATGAATGATATCTTTCTTATCCAGTCCTTAAAGAAGATGGTTACTATTTGCGCACCATTTTCCTTATTTAAGTCCGGAACTTAATAGTATGTGATTAAGTTCCTTTTGAATTTGAAGATCCTCTGGTATTGTATCAGCTCCGGTGTTACAGTCGTCGACATAAAATTAATTTTTAAGAGCAGACGATCCTATAGGATATTTCTGCATTTCCTTGCTTGCTAAATACTCAAAGCATTTCGTCGCCAGATATGGTGCAGACTTAGTGCCATAAGTGACGGTTATCAACCGATAAAACTTAAGCCTTTCTGCCGGCTCATTTCTCCAGACGATCATTTGATATTGTTGATCACTTGGATTTATCCAAATCTGCCTGTACATTTTTTCAATGTCAGCAGTGAATACATATTTATGCATTCTGAATCGTACTTCCTTCATATGCCCAAGAGCTTCATACTCCTTCATAAACCCTATGTATCCTTGTTTTATTGCCTGATCCTTTTGAAATCGTTTCTCCAATGATAGAAACCGTCTCATGGCAATGTCACGACTCTCCCACACTGCTGAAGTATGCTCCAAAAAGGGCAATTTAACAATCAGTCTAGAGTCCTGAGCCTTCTGAACATTTTGAAGGAAGTGACCTTGACACTATTTCTCCATTGGTGAATAGCATTTTGACTCTGGTTGAAAATTATTCAATTCCCAGAATTTAACGAGTTGCTCATTAACCTTTTCTCCTTCCGTAAATACAGCACATACTGATGATGTAGGTGCTCTCTCCGAAATTTTCCCGGCTACAATCCATCCAAGTTTAGTATTCTGTAACTTGGGGAGTCCATTCTTTAAGCTCATGCACTCGGCTTGCATTATATTGAAGTAATGCTCGGCTCTAAGAAGAATATCAATAAGTAACAATATCAAATTGAGGATCAGCCAATATTATATTTTTTGGCTTTTGGCTTTAGCTGAATGTTGATCCTTGCTTCGGAAGTCTGATATTTTCCGCCAATGCCATTTATTTTCAGCATCGAATTTGTGGTTTTCAGTGAGAACATTTTAATTGCTCTTTCGGAAATGGCATTAATTTCGGATCCAGAGTCGAGCAGGGCTCTGAATTCTGCCTTTTGTCCATTTATTCCTTGAATAATTACACGTGCGGTCGCCAGGAGAATATAGCTGGAGTGCTTTCCACTCCCAGATGCTTGCTTGTGCTTTTTGATGCATTTAAAGCAATCTCTCTTTGTGCATGTCTTTGATGGTTGATTTTGACTCAGACATTTAAGACATCATTTTTGTTTTTGAACCCAGTTAAGACGTTCTGCTGCTGTTTTCTTTAAAAACTCATTACAAAAGTAACAGTTATATTGTGTCTCAGCTCCAACTGATGCAGATGTATTTTGTTTTCTTCCTTTTTCTGATACAATGTCTTCAAGCATGAGAAACCTTTGTTCAAGAAAGGTTAAAAATTTGGTTCAAAGGTTGAATTTCACTTGTATTTTGAACGGATTGTTCATAGAACAAGTGGTTTTGTCGATCAAGCTTTTTTGTTAGAAGACAGAGTAGAAGTGGATCCCATTTGTCTGTTTCTATGCCGATATTATGAGAGCAGACAATGTTTCCTTCACATTATCATGCAACGATTTAATTGTTTTGGAATCATTTGTTATCATTGAATGATCCAATAATTTTTGAATTAAGGTTCCACGCAGTGGAATAATTTGCCTCCGTTATGGATAAATGGCGAATTAGGCGCTCTGCCTCTCCATTACGTTAGTCTTCAAGTACCACAGTTTTTGTATAGTGGGTAATGTTGATTCATGAATCATTTTTCTGAATATATCATGGAACTGTTGCCATTTTAAATAATTACCAACAAATTTGGGTATGGCTAAATTTGGAAAATGTAATGAATTTTGAACAGCACTTGGTGGATAACTAATTGTTGTCTCCTTTTTCACATACATTTCGGTTTGTACATTTATTACTTCATCTTCTGCTGCCATGTATCTGCTGTCGACATATCCATATTCCTTCGGGTCCTTAAATTTTTGATAAATTTGGACATGAATATCTTTTATTTCATTCCAGTGTTCTGTAATGAAATTTTGTGTGAAATTTTGTTTCGTTTCTTCTGTCATTTTATTCTTATTTGCTCTCTAAACTGTCAAGCAACACCCTCGCTTCTCTGAACATCGATTCTATTTCAATGTCCTCTGCTGTGGATGCGATGGATGTAACATCCGCTTCCAAGAGAGACCACTTATTGTTCAATTCCGTCTTATAATCCTCAACCAGTTGCTTAATTTTATTAAAGAATTCATTATTAAAATAATCGTGTTCTAGCGTGACTCATTATTTCCGGAGTTAAATTTATCCCACAGGTATTCTAACGTTAATAAACGTTCTGTGTAGTAGGCTGGCTTGGTATTCCTGTCGACGGAATCCTTTTTGAATTCCGAATGACATTCTGAATTTGCTTTCCTATCGATAACTGTCCTGTCAACAACTGATGAATATTGTTCGGTGCCATTTTCACCTATTTTATATAATCCGACTTAGAGCTATTTGTAATGATGTGCCTGGACACACACCGTTGGATACGTATATGTAAATTTGCTTTGAACGGATCGATCAGTAAAACAGCAGTTTATCTGGTTCAAATCGCCTGGTTGATCAGAACCTGTCCTTTTGAACTTAAATCCTCACAGTGTTTAATCGCCAACTTGATCGCACACCTGAAGTAGTTACACTTACCGTCTTTTGGTCGCCTTGTTGACCGTTGAAGACTGTAATTGACGTCGTGAAGTGGGATCAAATGGATATTATATTTGACCGACATAAGCGGTTCAAATTTATTACCATGTTGACCTTAAGTTGATCAAACTATGATCGATGATGCAGGTTCAAATTGGAGTCCCAATTTGAACAGTTGTTGCTGTTCAAAGTCGAGGGTCACCCAATGTTTGGTGACGGGTTCGCTGAAAAGTGTTTTTTTTTGCGTGCTTCAAGTACAGAACCAGTGGCAATAGTCGCCGCAATAAGTACAGAACCAATTGGGCTGCGGAAAAGTGAATACGTCAAGAATTCTTTTTGTACTGATTTCATTGAGCATGGATCCGGGTTTATATACATGACTTGGGGTTACAAGGATATTTACATAGGTCTAGTCTAGATACAAATGGACAACATGTTTTTTTAACGCAGCAGATCAAGATATTAGCTACCTATTTATTTAGGGCAAAGTAGCTATCAGAAGCGAACGAATTTCTGCTAAGTCGAAATCGTACTTACTCCTGGCCGTTGAACTAATGTTCAACAATCGTTAATGTTGATCGTCTTACAGGTGTGGTTGGAATTTGATTCAGCTGAAGGGTATTTTTAGGTTTTCGCCATTTCTTCATAATGAATTACAATAATAATTATTATAAAAATGAATGCAATATAAACAGCAATATGATGTTTAATATTTTTAGGATTATGTGGTAATTTAAAACTATTGGGAGGAAAGAGTTGAGCTTCTCGTTGATACAACTCCTTGTATTTAAGGTTCGGGTCTTCCATCACTCTCTACCTCTAGATCTTCTTGAATTATGTATTAAATTCTCCATGAGTTTTCCTTCTCCAAAGCGAGCATACGAAGTACGTAATGTGGTTTCCAATATGTCTTGACTTGTAATTGTCATTAAGGAATTTCGTATGGTGCATCCAGTTTTTGCAACCATTAATGCTGAACCTCTTAAATTTATATTGAAAATTCTGTCTAAGCACACTGCAGATTATGTTAGCGTGGATCTTGTTGTAAAAATCCAGTGATTTTTTACATGTGTCCTCAGCCAGACTAACGGTCCTTCTGCCTTTATTAATCTTCAAGAAGAATCAGTCTTATTATGAAATATCTGCATTTCACAGCTAGTTTCTGAAGAGAACATTTCTTGTTTGTTGTAGTATATAAAATCATCTTTTGCTCTCTCTTGACAAGCTTTTAAATCAATCTCTGACATTTCAAAGAATTCATCTCGATCACTGTTGATTGCAGTCAATCTGTAGATATAAAAAATCTGAGTAGATACCAGAGGCAAATTTACCTTGACGATAACATGCTCCTTTATGATGGTTCCCTCAGCCCTCATCATCTGATATGCCATTAATATATTATCAGGTGAAACTGGAAGCATTTGTCTGGACAGAAGCCTGGGCTGATCTAACTGATCCTTTCATTGCCTTGGTGACAGTAACATTGGACTTATTGGGTTACACCGAATATCTGTTAAAACGTTTATGATCTCGGCTTGCGGTTGAGTTGCAAGTGTTATGTACTATGAAAATTTATTAAGTCTACTTTCTGCGATATAATTCTCTATCCTTTTTAAACGCTTGGAATTCGAGATCTCATCCCTTTTAATGACATTAACTGTATAGTCAATTAAAGATGTTTGATTTTTTAACAAAGTAAGCAAATGCTTCTCATTCGCCTTAACCTTTGTTATCGTTTGCACCATTTTATCAGCTTAGGTAGAGTCCATCCAACGATGTCCAACGGCGCTCTTGGCTGACGTGATTTTGCTGTCAGCATGTTTTCAGCTTGAAGATCCTCCTCGATGTGTTTAAATTGGTGATACATGCTTGTACATGCCTCAGATTCTGGAAACTGCTTGCACAAGTGACCAATTTTTGTTGTGCCCATTGAAAAGGTACTCATATCCTTCCAGTAGGGTTGCAAATTATAGTAGACAATCAAAGTCAAATCCGTTTTCGCAAGTTGACTCTTTCCAACCTTTTCAAAGAATATTCCAGTTTTCGATGCAAATTGAGTAACGTTAATCGATTGTGCTGCTACTAAAGGTAATAGAAGAAGCATAACTATTACCGCCATTGTTAGTGAAGGCATTGTTGATTTCTTCTGCCTTTTCGCCTGCCTCTCATCAGGTGTATTCTCATCTTCCTCTACGGCAGCTGGATGCTTATAAACAGGTTCCTCCTCTGAGAATAGTAGGACGATATGTTGAATATCTCGTTTAAATATTCCGTTACTCGTTTTGACTTCTACAACTCTGACAAAATTATCCTTGCCATGAATTGTCTTAATTATTCGTCCCAATGGCCATTGTAAAACTGGAGTATTGTCTTCCTTTATCAACACTAATCCTCCTTCTTTTACGTTTGCCGAGGATCTTCTCCATTTCTGACGATGCTGAAGTTGTTGCAGATTATCAGCTGACCATTGAGTCCAAAACGCACGCTTTAACTTGGAGACGGCTTGCCATCTCTGTCCCATTGATTGTGGTTGCTAAGATGGCTTACTATCTGCTTGTGCTGTTAATGGTTCTCCAATTAGAAAGTGTCCAGGGGTAAGAGCCCTCACATCATTTGTATCGCTCTATATCGGAACCAATGGTCTCGATTTCATGATAGCTTCCATTTCCACTATTACAGTTTCTGATTCTTCATAGGTCAGATCACGCTGTAGAAACATTCTTTAGCAATAAATATTTTGCCCATTTTACCGCCGATTGCCAAAGTCCTCCAAAATGCGGTGCTCTTGGTGAGACAAACTTAAAGTTGACTCCTTTATTATTGCATGTCTCCACTATAGACCGCTGGGCCTTTTCTGAGAAGATAGCTTCCTCCGATTCTTAAAGATTGTTCCTTGCTTTAATAAAATTCGTAGCGTTATCGCAATGTAAGATGTGGTTAAATCGCTGACTAATTCCAAATGCACTGCCTTGGTCCCATTATTTGTTCCAGTAACTTTGGTTTAGCTCTGGTGCATTTGACACATTTTAAAATGACATTTCGCGCTATTGACTTTGCCTTTATTGCCCAATATCTTTGCTTCGATGTGGCTATTAGGATTTGGGATCCACAATACATATTTTCCTTGTGGATTTTTTCAAATATTAATTTGACTATTGGATTATTATATGGCAATAGCACAGGATGTTTTGCATCGAAGGAAAGGTCAGATGCTTCCAATCTGCCTCCAACTCCAATGAGATCATCCTAATCCAAGAAAGGCGTTAGGGCGCTGAGATTACTGCCTCGTCCAACTTCCCGGGATTTCCCTAATTCTTTAATTTCAGCGCTAAAATTATTCTGCTGAATTAAACGGAGAATTATCTTTCGAGATTGTTCCAACTCTTCAAATTTCACCATTGTCATTGTGTCTGAAGATTTCCTTTTGAAACGCATGATGTATGCTATTATTCTAAGTAATTTATTGAACGAATTCCAGTGGTTTATACCATAAAGCCAATTCGGACTTTGCGTGGAAGCTACCAAAATTTCTAGGTTTTCCTGGGGTATTGAACGGCGTTCTGATGGCCATTTTGGGGACATACCATGCAAAAACAGTGGATCATAGAACCAACGATGCAACGATGCAACGATGCTTCTTGAATGGTGGTGATTCTAGTGGCCACAAATTTGTCCTTTATTGTCTTTGGGCTATTTATCCAGGACAACACAGTTTCGGAATCTGCCCAAAATTAAGTTGCAGTTCCTTTCAGCGACAATTGTTCCTTTATGATCGCTGTTAATTGAGCTCCTAAAACTGCTGCCTTCAATTCTAGTCTCGGGAGTGTGATCGCAATTACTGGGGCCAAACGCGTCATAATACAGTTACTCGCTGTGGCATACGCATTTTCTGAAGCGTCGACGAACGTTTGTATTTCCTTTAATACCGGAATCTTTCCATCAAACCCATGACGGGAAATTTTAATGTCATTTAACATTTTTAAATCTTTCCGGAATTGCTTCCATTCCAATTGTAATTGCGTTGCCAATTCTTCATTATATTCAAATTTCTCCTTTGTTAAGCCTTGCATGAATATTTTGGACTTCATAACTACTGGAAAAAATAGTCCGAGAGGATCGAACATTTTGAATATTTCTGAAACCACTGTGCGTCTTGTTATTTTGTCTGTGTTCACCGTTTGTGTTTTTCCACAGAGTTTGTCAATCGTAGGATTCCAAGTGATTCCCAAGGTCTTAAAATTGTACTGTATGAATGATATCTTTCTTATGCAGTCCTTGAAGAAGATGGTTACTATTTGCGCACAATTTTCGTTATTTAAATCCGGAACTTAATAGTATGTGATTAAGTTCCTTTTGAATTTGAAGATCCTCTGGTATTGTATCAGCACCGGTGTTACAGTCGTCGACATGAAATTAAGAGCAGCATTTCCTTGCTTGCTAAATACTCAAAGCATTTCGTCGCCAGATATGGTGCAGACTTAGTGCCATAAGTGACTGTTATCAACCGATAAAACTTAAGCCTTTCTGTTGGCTCATTTTTCCAGACGATCATTTGATATTATTGATCACTTGGATTTATCCAAATCTGCCTGTACATTTTTTCAATGTCAGCAGTGAATACATATTTATGCATTCTAAATCGTACTTCCTTCATATGCCCAAGAGCTTCATACTCCTTCATAAACCCTATGTATCCTTGTTTTATTGCCTGATCCTTTTGCAATCGTTTCTCCAATGATAGAAACCGTCTCATGGCAATGTCACGACTCTCCCACACTGCTGAAGTATGCTCCAAAATGGGCAATTTAACAATCAGTCTAGAGTCCTGAGCCTTCTGAACGTTTTGAAGGAAGTGACCTTGACACTATTTCTCCATTGGTGAATAGCATTTTGACTCTGGTTGAAAATTATTCAATTCCCAGAATTTTACGAGTTGCTCATCAACCTTTTCTCCTTCCGTAAGTACAGCACATACTGATGATGTAGGTGTTCTCTCCGAATTTTTCGCGGCTACAATCCATCCAAGTTTAGTATTCTGTAACTTGGGGAGTCCATTCTTTAAGCTCATGCACTCGGCTTGCATTATATTGAAGTAATGCTCGGCTCCAAGAAGAATATCAATAAGTAACAATATCAAATTGAGGATCAGCCAATATTATATTTTTTGGTATTTTCCAATTATCAGTTGAAATTGTATAAGTGGTTGATCAGCGACTATGTGAGGCAAATCCATTGCTTTAAGCCGTGAACTAAAATAGCCTTGCTTTGGCTTTAGCTGAACGTTGATCCTTGCTTCGGAAGTCTGAAATTTTCCGTCAATGCCATTTATTTTCAGCATCGAATTTGTGGTTTTCAGTGAGAGCATTTTAATTGCTCTTTCGGAAATGACATTAATTTGGGATCCAGAGTTGAGCAGGGCTCTGAATTCTGCCTTTTGTCCATTTATTCCTTGAATAATTACACGGGCGGTCGCCAGGAGAATATAGCTGGAGTGCTTTCCACTCGCAGATGCTTGCTTGTGCTTTTTGATGCATTTAAAGCAATCTCTCTTTGTGCATGTCTTTGACGGTTGATTTTGACTTAGACATTTAAGACATCATTTTTGTTTTTGAACCCAGTTAAGACGTTCTGCTGATGTTTTCTTTAAAAACTCATTACAAAAGAAACAGTTATATTGTGTCTCAGCTCCAACTGATGCAGATGTATTTTGTTTTCTTCCTTTTTCTGATACAATGTCTTCAAGCATGAGAAACCTTTGTTCAAGAAAGGTTAAAAATTTGGTTCAAAGGTTGAATTTCACTTGTATTTTGAACGGATTGTTCATAGAACAAGTGGTTTTGTCGATCAAGCTTTTTTGTTAGAAGACAGAGTAGAAGTGGATCCCATTTGTCTGTTTCTATGCCGATATTATGAGAGCAGACAATGTTTCCTTCACATTATCATGCAACGATTTAATTGTTTTGGAATCATTTGTTATCATTGAATGATCCAATAATTTTTGAATTAAGGTTCCACGCAGTGGAATAATTTGCCTCCGTTATGGATAAATGCGAATTAGGCGCTCTGCCTCTCCATTACGTTAGTCTTCAAGTACCACAGTTTTTGTATAGTGGGTAATGTTGATTCATGAATCATTTTTCTGAATATATCATGAAACTGTTGCCATTTTAAATAATTTCCAACAAATTTTGGTATGGCTAAATTTGGAAAATGTAATGCATTTTGAACAGCACTTGGTGGAGAACTAATTGTTGTCTCCTTTTTCACATACATTTCGGTTTGTACATTTATTACTTCATCTTCTGCTGCCATGTATCTGCTGTCGTCATATCCAAGTTTCTGAGGGTCCTAAAATTTTTTATAAATTTGGACATGAATATATTTTATTTCATTCCAGGATTGTAAAATGACGTGTGTGAAATTTTGTTTCGGTTCTTCTGTCATTTTATTCATGATGCTCTCTAAACTGTCAAGCAACACCCTCGCTTCTCTGAACATCGATTCTATTTCAATGTCCTCTGCTGTGGATGCGATGGATGTAACATCCGCTTCCAAGAGAGACCACTTATTGTTCAATTCCGTCTTATAATCCTCAACCAGTTGCTTAATTTTATTAAAGAATTCATTATTAAAATAATCGTGTTCTAGCGTGACTCCTTTGAGGAAATTATTTATTTCACTATTTCCGGAGTTAAATTTATCCAACAGGTATTCTAACGTTAATAAACGTTCTGTGTAGGCTGGCTTGGTATTCCTGTCGACGGAATCCTTTTTGAATTCGGAATGACATTCTGAATTTGCTTTCCTATCGATAACTGTCCTGTCAACAACTGATGAATATTGTTCGGTGCCATTTTCACCTATTTTATATAATCCGACTTAGAGCTATTTGTAATGATGTGCCTCGACACACACCGTTGGATACGTATATGTAAATTTGCTTTGAACGGATCGATCAGTAAAACAGCAGTTTATCTGGTTCAAATCGCCTGGTTGATCAGAACCTGTCCTTTTGAACTTAAATCCTCACAGTGTTTAATCGCCAACTTGATCGCACACCTGAAGTAGTTACACTTACCGTCTTTTGGTCGCCTTGTTGACCGTTGAAGACTGTAATTGACGTCGTGAAGTGGGATCAAATGGATATTATATTTGACCGACATAAGCGGTTCAAATTTATTACCATGTTGACCTTAAGTTGATCAAACTATGATCGATGATGCAGGTTCAAATTGGAGTCCCAATTTGAACAGTTGTTGCTGTTCAAAGTCGAGGGTCACCCAATGTTTGGTGACGGGTTCGCTGAAAAGTGTTTTTTTTTGCGTGCTTCAAGTACAGAACCAGTGGCAATAGTCGCCGCAATAAGTACAGAACCAATTGGGCTGCGGAAAAGTGAATACGTCAAGAATTCTTTTTGTACTGATTTCATTGAGCATGGATCCGGGTTTATATACATGACTTGGGGTTACAAGGATATTTACATAGGTCTAGTCTAGATACAAATGGACAACATGTTTTTTTAACGCAGCAGATCAAGATATTAGCTACCTATTTATTTAGGGCAAAGTAGCTATCAGAAGCGAACGAATTTCTGCTAAGTCGAAATCGTACTTACTCCTGGCCGTTGAACTAATGTTCAACAATCGTTAATGTTGATCGTCTTACAGGTGTGGTTGGAATTTGATTCAGCTGAAGGGTATTTTTAGGTTTTCGCCATTTCTTCATAATGAATTACAATAATAATTATTATAAAAATGAATGCAATATAAACAGCAATATGATGTTTAATATTTTTAGGATTATGTGGTAATTTAAAACTATTGGGAGGAAAGAGTTGAGCTTCTCGTTGATACAACTCCTTGTATTTAAGGTTCGGGTCTTCCATCACTCTCTACCTCTAGATCTTCTTGAATTATGTATTAAATTCTCCATGAGTTTTCCTTCTCCAAAGCGAGCATACGAAGTACGTAATGTGGTTTCCAATATGTCTTGACTTGTAATTGTCATTAAGGAATTTCGTATGGTGCATCCAGTTTTTGCAACCATTAATGCTGAACCTCTTAAATTTATATTGGAAATTCTGTCTGAGCACACTGCAGATTATGTTAGCGTGGATCTTGTTGTAAAAATCCAGTGATTTTTACATGTGTCCTTAGCCAGACTAACGGTCCTTCTGCCTTTATTAATCTGCAAGAAGAGTCATATTATGAATCATCTGCATTTCACAGCTAGTTTCTGAAGAGAACATTTCTTGTTTGTTGTAGTATATAAAATCATCTTTTGCTCTCTCTTGACAAGCTTTTAAATCAATCTCTGACATTTCAAAGAATTCATCTCGATCACTGTTGATTGCAGTCAATCTGTAGATATAAAAAATCTGAGTAGATACCAAAGGCAAATTTCCCTTGATGATAACATGCTCTTTTATGATGGTTCCCTCAGACCTCATCATCTGATATGCCATTAATATATTATCAGGTGAAACTGGAAGCATTTGTCTGGACAGAAGCCTGGGCTGATCTAACTGATCCTTTAATTGCCTTGGTGACAGTAACATTGCACTTTTTGTGTTATGCCGAATATCTGTTAAAACGTTTATGATCTCTTCTTCCAGTTGAGTCGCAAGTGTTATGTACTATGAAAATTTATTAAGTCTTCTTTCATATCTCATCCCTTTTAATGCCATTAACTGTATAGTCAATTAAAGATGTTTGATTATTTAACAAAGTAAGCAAATGCTTCTCATTCGCCTTAACCTTTGTTATCGTTTGCACCATTTTATCAGCTTAGGTAGAGTCCATCCAACGATGTCCAACGGCGCTCTTGGCTGACGTGATTTTGCTATCAGCATGTTTTCAGCTTGAAGATCCTCCTCGATGTGTTTAAAATGGTGATACATGCTTGTACATGCCTCAGATTCTGGAAACTGCTTGCACAAGTGACCAATTTTTGTTGTGCCCATTGAAAAGGTACTCATATCCTTCCAGTAGGGTTGCAAATTATAGTAGACAATCAAAGTCAAATCCGTTTTCGCAAGTTGACTCTTTCCAACCTTTTCAAAGAATATTCCAGTTTTCGATGCAAATTGAGTAACGTTAATCGATTGTGCTGCTACTAAAGGTAATAGAAGAAGCATAACTATTACCGCCATTGTTAGTGAAGGCATTGTTGATTTCTTCTGCCTTTTCGCCTGCCTCTCATCAGGTGTATTCTCATCTTCCTCTACGGCAGCTGGATGCTTATAAACAGGTTCCTCCTCTGAGAATAGTTGGACGATATGTTGAATATCTCGTTTAAATATTCCGTAACTCGTTTTGACTTCTACAACTCTGACAAAATTATCCTTGCCATGAATTGTCTTAATTATTCGTCCCAATGGCCATTGTAAAACTGGAGTATTGTCTTCCTTTATCAACACTAATCCTCCTTCTTTTACGTTTGCCGAGGATCTTCTCCATCTCTGACGATGCTGAAGTTGTTGCAGATTATCAGCTGACCATTGAGTCCAAAACGCACGCTTTAACTTGGAGACGGCTTGCCATCTCTGTCCCATTGATTGTGGTTGCTAAGATGGCTTACTATCTGCTTGTGCTGTTAATGGTTCTCCAATTAGAAAGTGTCCAGGGGTAAGAGCCGTCACATCATTTGTATCTCTCTATATCGGAACCAATGGTCCCGATTTCATGATAGCTTCTATTTCCACTATCACAGTTTCTGATTCTTCATAGGTCAGATCACGCTGTAGAAACATTCTTTAGCAATAAATATTTTGCCCATTTTACCGCCGATTGCCAAAGTCCTCCAAAATGCGGTGCTCTTGGTGGGACAAACTTAAAGTTAACTCCTTTATTATTGCATGTCTCCACTATAGACCACTGGGCCTTTTCTGAGAAGAAAGTTTCCTCCAATTCTTAAAGATTGTTCCTTGCTTTAATAAAATTCGTAGCGTTATCGCAATGTAAGATGTGGTTAAATCGCTGACTAATTCCAAATGAACTGCCTTGGTCCCATTATTTGTTCCAGTAACTTTGGTTTAGCTCTGGTGCATTTGACACATTTTAAAATGACATTTCGCGCTATTGACTTTGCCTTTATTGCCCAATATCTTTGCTTCGATGTGGCTATTAGGATTTGGGATCCACAATACATATTTTCCTTGTGGATTTTTTCAAATATTAATTTGACTATTGGATTATTATATGGCAATAGCACAGGATGTTTTGCATCGAAGGAAAGGTCAGATGCTTCCAATCTGCCTCCAACTCCAATGAGATCATCCTGATCCAAGAAAGCCGTTAGGGCGCTGAGATTACTGCCTCGTCCAACTTCCCGGGATTTCCCTAATTCTTTAATTTCAGCGCTAAAATTATTCTGCTGAATTAAACGGAGAATTATCTTTCGAGATTGTTCCAACTCTTCAAATTTCACCATTGTCATTGTGTCTGAAGATTTCCTTTTGAAACGCATGATGTATGCTACTATTCTAAGTAATTTATTGAATGAATTCCCGTGGTTTATACCATAAAGCCAATTCGGACTTTGCGTGGAAGCTACCAAAATTTCTAGGTTTTAATGGGGTATTGAACGGCATTCTGATTTTGCCGCAACAAATGGTAATGGCCATTTTTGGGACATACCATGCAAAAACAGTGGATCATAGAACCAAGGACTGAAATTGGCGAACTTGGAACCACTTATTCCTCTTGATGCTATATCTGCAGCATTGCCTTCCGAAAGAACATGGCGAAATTCTCTTTGCAACGATGCTTCACACACGATGCTAGCCACATTTTTGTCCTTTATTGTCTTTGGGCTATTTGTCCAGGACAACACAGTTTCGGAATCTGCCAAAAATATGTTGCAGTTCCTTGCAGCGACAATTGTTCCTTTATGATCGCTGTTAATTAAGCTCCTAAAACTGCTGCCTTCAATTCTTGTCTCGGGAGTGTAATCGCATTTACTGGGGCCAAACGCGACATAATACAGTTACTCGCTGTGGCATACGCATTTTCTGAAGCGTCGACGAACGTTTGTATTTCCTTTAATACCGGAATCTTTCCATCAAACACATGACGGGAAATTTTAATGTCATTTAACATTTTTAAATCTTTCCGGAATTGCTTCCATTCCGATTGTAATTGCGTTGGCAATTCTTCATTATATTCAAATTTCTCCTTTGTTAAGCCTTGCATGAATATTTTGGCGTTTATAACTACTGGAGAAAATAGTCCGAGAGGATCGAATATTTTGAATATTTCTGAAACCACTATGCGTCTTGTTATTTTGTCTGTGTTCACCGTTTGTGTTTTTCCACAGAGTTTGTCAATCGTAGGATTCCAAGTGATTCCCAAGGTCTTAAAATTGTACTGTATGAATGATATCTTTCTTATCCAGTACTTGAATAAGATGGTTACTATTTGCGCACCATTTTCCTTATTTAAGTCCGGAACTTAATAGTATGTGATTAAGTTCCTTTTGAATTTGAAGATCCTCTGGTATTGTATCAGCTCCGGTGTTACAGTCGTCGACATAAAATTAATTTTTAAGAGCAGACGATCCTATAGGATATTTCTGCATTTCCTTGCTTGCTAAATACTCAAAGCATTTCGTCGCCAGATATGGAGCAGACTTAGTGCCATAAGTGACGGTTATCAACCGATAAAACTTAAGCCTTTCTGCCGGCTCATTTCTCCAGACGATCATTTGATATTGTTGATCACTTGGATTTATCCAAATCTGCCTGTACATTTTTTCAATGTCAGCAGTGAATACATATTTATGCATTCTGAATCGTACTTCCTTCATATGCCCAAGAGCTTCATACTCCTTCATAAACCCTATGTATCCTTGTTTTATTGCCTGATCCTTTTGCAATCGTTTCTCCAATGATAGAAACCGTCTCATGGCAATGTCACGACTCTCCCACACTGCTGAAGTATGCTCCAAAATGGGCAATTTAACAATCAGTCTAGAGTCCTGAGCCTTCTGAACGTTTTGAAGGAAGTGACCTTGACACTATTTCTCCATTGGTGAATAGCATTTTGACTCTGGTTGAAAATTATTCAATTCCCAGAATTTTACGAGTTGCTCATCAACCTTTTCTCCTTCCGTAAGTACAGCACATACTGATGATGTAGGTGCTCTCTCCGAATTTTTCCCGGCTACAATCCATCCAAGTTTAGTATTCTGTAACTTGGGGAGTCCATTCTTTAAGCTCATGTACTCGGCTTGCATTATATTGAAGTAATGCTCGGCTCTAAGAAGAATATCAATAAGTAACAATATCAAATTGAGGATCAGCCAATATTATATTTTTTGGCTTTTGGCTTTAGCTGAATGTTGATCCTTGCTTCGGAAGTCTGATATTTTCCGCCAATGCCATTTATTTTCAGCATCGAATTTGTGGTTTTCAGTGAGAACATTTTAATTGCTCTTTCGGAAATGGCATTAATTTCGGATCCAGAGTCGAGCAGGGCTCTGAATTCTGCCTTTTGTCCATTTATTCCTTGAATAATTACACGTGCGGTCGCCAGGAGAATATAGCTGGAGTGCTTTCCACTCGCAGATGCTTGCTTGTGCTTTTTGATGCATTTAAAGCAATCTCTCTTTGTGCATGTCTTTGATGGTTGATTTTGACTCAGACATTTAAGACATCATTTTTGTTTTTGAACCCAGTTAAGACGTTCTGCTGCTGTTTTCTTTAAAAACTCATTACAAAAGTAACAGTTATATTGTGTCTCAGCTCCAACTGATGCAGATGTATTTTGTTTTCTTCCTTTTTCTGATACAATGTCTTCAAGCATGAGAAACCTTTGTTCAAGAAAGGTTAAAAATTTGGTTCAAAGGTTGAATTTCACTTGTATTTTGAACGGATTGTTCATAGAACAAGTGGTTTTGTCGATCAAGCTTTTTTGTTAGAAGACAGAGTAGAAGTGGATCCCATTTGTCTGTTTCTATGCCGATATTATGAGAGCAGACAATGTTTCCTTCACATTATCATGCAACGATTTAATTGTTTTGGAATCATTTGTTATCATTGAATGATCCAATAATTTTTGAATTAAGGTTCCACGCAGTGGAATAATTTGCCTCCGTTATGGATAAATGGCGAATTAGGCGCTCTGCCTCTCCATTACGTTAGTCTTCAAGTACCACAGTTTTTGTATAGTGGGTAATGTTGATTCATGAATCATTTTTCTGAATATATCATGAAACTGTTGCCATTTTAAATAATTTCCAACAAATTTGGGTATGGCTAAATTTGGAAAATGTAATGCATTTTGAACAGCACTTGGTGGAGAACTAATTGTTGTCTCCTTTTTCACATACATTTCGGTTTGTACATTTATTACTTCATCTTCTGCTGCCATGTATCTGCTGTCTTCATATCCAAGTTTTTTAGGGTCCTAAAATTTTTTATATCTTTGGACATGAATATATTTTATTTCATTCCAGGATTGTAAAATGACGTGTGTGAAATTTTGTTTCGGTTCTTCTGTCATTTTATTCATGATGCTCTCTAAACTGTCAAGCAACACCCTCGCTTCTCTGAACATCGATTCTATTTCAATGTCCTCTGCTGTGGATGCGATGGATGTAACATCCGCTTCCAAGAGAGACCACTTATTGTTCAATTCCGTCTTATAATCCTCAACCAGTTGCTTAATTTTATTAAAGAATTCATTATTAAAATAATCGTGTTCTAGCGTGACTCCTTTGAGGAAATTATTTATTTCACTATTTCCGGAGTTAAATTTATCCCACAGGTATTCTAACGTTAATAAACGTTCTGTGTAGGCTGGCTTGGTATTCCTGTCGACGGAATCCTTTTTGAATTCCGAATGACATTCTGAATTTGCTTTCCTATCGATAACTGTCCTGTCAACAACTGATGAATATTGTTCGGTGCCATTTTCACCTATTTTATATAATCCGATTTAGAGATATTTGTAATGATGTGCCTTTGCTTTGAACAGATCGATCAGTAAAACAGCAGTTTATCTGGTTCAAATCGCCTGGTTGATCAGAACCTGTCCTTTTGAACTTAAATCCTCACAGTGTTTGATCGCCAACTTGATCGCACACCTGAAGTAGTTACACTTACCGTCTTTTGGTCGCCTTGTTGACCGTTGAAGACTGTAATTGACGTCGTGAAGTGGGATCAAATGGATATTATATTTGACCGATATAAGCGGTTCAAATTTATTACCATGTTGACCTTAAGTTGATCAAACTATGATCGATGATGCAGGTTCAAATTGGAGTCCCAATTTGAACAGTTGTTGCTCTTCAAAGTCGGGGGTCACCAAATGTTTGGTGACGGGTTCGCTGAAAAGTGTTTTTTTTTTTGCGTGCTTCAAGTACAGAACCAGGGGCAATAGTCGCCGCAATAAGTACAGAACCAATTGGGCTGCGGAAAAGTGAATACGTCAAGAATTCTTTTTGTACTGATTTCATTGAGCATGGATCCTGGTTTATATACATGATTTGGGGTTACAAGGATATTTACTTAGGTCTAGTCTAGATACAAATGGACAACATGGTTTTTTAACGCAGCAGACCAAGATATCAGCTACCTATTTATTTAGGTCAAAGTAGCTATCAGAAGCGAACGAATTTCTGCTAAGTCGAAATCGTACTTCCTCCTGGCCGTTGAACTAATGTTCAACAATTGTTTACGTTGATCGTGAAGGGCTGGACCGAAGAAACGTCTCTATTTACAGGTGTGGTTTTTTCATAAAATGAATAACAATTATAATTATTATAAAAATGAATGCAATATAAATAGCAATATGATGTTCAATATTTTTAAGATTATGTGGTAATTTAAAACTATTGGGAGGAAAGAGTTGAGCTTCTCGTTGATACAACTCCTTGTATTTAAGGTTCGGGTCTTCCATCACACTCTACCTCTAGATCTTGTTGAATTATGTATTAAATTCTCCATGAGTTTTCCTTCTCCAAAGCGAGCATACGAAGTATGTAATGTGGTTTCCAATATGTCTTGACTTGTAATTGTCATTAAGGAATTTCGTATGGTGCATCCAGTTTTTGCAACCATTAATGCTGAACCTCTTAAATTTATATTGGAAATTCTGTCTGAGCACACTGCAGATTATGTTAGCGTGCATCTTGTTGTAAAAATCCAGTGATTTTTTACATGTGTCCTTAGCCAGACTAACGGTCCTTCTGCCTTTATTAATCTGCAAGAAGAGTCATATTATGAATCATCTGCATTTCACAGCTAGTTTCTGAAGAGAACATTTCTTGTTTGTTGTAGTATATAAAATCATCTTTTGCTCTCTCTTGACAAGCTTTTAAATCAATCTCTGACATTTCAAAGAATTCATCTCGATCACTGTTGATTGCAGTCAATCTGTAGATATAAAAAATCTGAGTACATACCAAAGGCAAATTTCGCTTGATGATAACATGCTCTTTTATGATGGTTCCCTCAGACCTCATCATCTGATATGCCATTAATATATTATCAGGTGAAACTGGAAGCATTTGTCTGGACAGAAGCCTGGGCTGATCTAACTGATCCTTTAATTGCCTTGGTGACAGTAACATTGCACTTATTGTGTTATGCCGAATATCTTTTAAAACGTTTATGATCTCTTCTTCCAGTTGAGTCGCAAGTGTTATGTACTATGAAAATTTATTAAGTCTTCTTTCATATCTCATCCCTTTTAATGCCATTAACTGTATAGTCAATTAAAGAAGTTTGATTATTTAACAAAGTAAGCAAATGCTTCTCATTCGCCCTAACCTTTGTTATCGTTTGCACCATTTTATCAGCTTAGGTAGAGTCCATCCAACGATGTCCAACGGCGCTCTTGGCTGACGTGATTTTGCTGACGGCATGTTTTCAGCTTGAAGATCCTCCTCGATGTGTTTAAAATGGTGATACATGCTTGTACATGCCTCAGATTCTGGAAACTGCTTGCACAAGTGACCAATTTTTGTTGTGCCCATTGAAAAGGTACTCATATCCTTCCAGTAGGGTTGCAAATTATAGTAGACAATCAAAGTCAAATCCGTTTTCGCAAGCTGACTCTTTCCAATCTTTTCAAAGAATATTCCAGTTTTCGATGCAAATTGAGTAACGTTAATAGATTGTGCTGCTACTAAAGGTAATAGAAGAAGCATAACTATTACCGCCATTGTTAGTGAAGGCATTGTTGATTTCTTCTGCCTTTTCGCCTGCCTCTCATCAGGTGTATTCTCATCTTCCTCTACGGCAGCTGGATGCTTATAAACAGGTTCCTCCTCTGAGAATAGTTGGACGATATGTTAAATATCTCGTTTAAATATTCCGTAACTCGTTTTGACTTCTACAACTCTGACAAAATTATCCTTGCCATGAATTGTCTTAATTATTCGTCCCAATGGCCATTGTAAAACTGGAGTATTGTCTTCCTTTATCAACACTAATCCTCCTTCTTTTACGTTTGCCGAGGATCTTCTCCATCTCTGACGATGCTGAAGTTGTTGCAGATTATCAGCTGACCATTGAGTCCAAAACGCACGCTTTAACTTGGAGACGGCTTGCCATCTCTGTCCCATTGATTGTGGTTGCTAAGATGGCTTACTATCTGCTTGTGCTGTTAATGGTTCTCCAATTAGAAAGTGACCATAGGTCACTTCATTTGTATCGCTCGATATCGGAACCAATGGTATTGAATTCATGATAGCTTCTATTTCCACTATCACAGTTTCTAATTCTTCATAGGTCAGATCACGCTGTAGAAACATTCTTTAGCAATAAATATTTTGCCCATTTTACCGCCGCTTCCCAAAGTCCTCCAAAATGCGGTGCTCTTGGTGGGACAAACTTAAAGTTGACTCCTTTATTATTGTATGTCTCCACTATAGACCTCTTGGCCTTTTCTGAGAAGATAGCTTCCTCCGATTCTTAAAGATTGTTCCTTGCTTTAATAAAATTCGTATCGTTATCGCAGTGTCAGATGTGGTTAAATCGCTGACTAATTCCAAATGCACTGCCTTGGTCCCATTATTTGTTCCAGTAATTTTGGTTTAGCTCTGGTGCATTTGACACATTTTAAAATGACATTTCGCGCTATTCATTTTGCCTTTATTGCCCAATATCTTTGCTTCGATGTGGCTATTAGGATTTGGGATCCACAATGCATATTTTCCTTGTGGATTTTTTTTAAATATTAATTTGACTATTGGATTATTATATGGCAATAGCACAGGATGTTTTGCATCGAATGAAACGAAGATGCTTCCAATCTGCCTCCAACTCCAATGAGATCATCCTGATCCAAGAAAGGCATTAGGGCGCTGAGATTACTGCCTCGTCCAACTTCCCGGGATTTCCCTAATTCTTTGATTTCAGCGCTAAAATTATTGTGCTGAATTAAACGGAGAACTATCTTTCAAGATTGTTCCAACTCTTCAAATTTCACCATTGTCATTGTGTCTGAAGATTTCCTTTTGAATCGCATGATGTATGCTACTATTCTAAGTAATTTATTGAACGAATTCCCGTGGCTAATTCGGACTTTGCGTGGAAGCTACCAAAATTTCTGGGTTTTCCTGGGGTATTGAACGGCGTTCTGATTTTGCCGCAACAAATGGTAATGGCCATTTTGGGGACATACCATGCAAAAACAGTGGACCATAGAACCAAGGACTGAAATTGGCGAACTTGGTAAGTGGTTCCTCTTGATGCTATATCTGTAGCATTGCTTTCCGAAAGAACATTACGAAATTCTCTTTGCAACGATGCTTCTTGAATGGTGGTGATTCTAGTGGCAACAAATTTGTCTTTTATTGTCTTTGTGCTATTTATCCAGGACAACACAGTTTCGGAATCTGCCCAAAAATATGTTGCAGTTCCTTGCAGCGACAATTATTCCTTTATGATCGCTGTAAATTAAGCTCCTAAAACTTCTGCCTTCAATTCTAGTCTCGGGAGTGTGATCGCATTTACTGGGGCCAAACGCGACAAAATAACTGTACAGTTACTCGCTGTGGCATACGCATTTTCTGAAGCGTCGACGAACGTTTGTATTTCCTTTAATACCGGAATCTTTCCATCAAACACATGACCGGAAATTTTAATGTCATTTAACATTTTTAAATCTTCCCGGAATTGCTTCCATTCCGATTGTAATTGCGTTGGCAGTTCTTCATTATATTCAAATTTCTCCTTTGTTAAGCCTTGCATGAATATTTTGGCCTTTATAACTACTGGAAAAAATAGTCCGAGAGGATCGAACATTTTGAATATTTCTGAAACCACTGTGCGTCTTGTTATTTTGTCTGTGTTCACCGTTTGTGTTTTTCCACAGAGTTTGTCAATCGTAGGATTCCAAGTGATTCCCAAGGTCTTAAAATTGTACTGTATGAATGATATTTTTCTTATCCAGTCCTTGAAGAAGATGGTTACTATTTGCACACCATTTTCCTTATTTAAGTCCGGAACTTAATAGTATGTGATTAAGTTCCTTTTGAATTTGATGATCCTCTGGTATTGTATCAGCTCCGGTGTTACAGTCGTCGACATAAAATTAATTTTTAAGAGCAGACGATCCTATAGAATATTTCTGCATTTCCTTGCTTGCTAAATACTCAAAGCATTTCGTCGCCAGATATGGTGCAGACTTAGTGCCATAAGTGACTGTTATCAACCGATAAAACTTAAGCCTTTCTGTTGGCTCATTTCACCAGACGATCATTTGATATTGTTGATCACTTGGATTTATCCAAATCTGCCTGTAAATTTTTTCAATGTCAGCAGTGAATATATATTTATGCATTCTAAATCGAAGCAGTATTGACATTAAACTGTTTTGCACTGTAGGACCTTTGTGCATAAAATCGTTCAAAGATTTCCCGGAAAATGTCACTACAGATGCGTCAAATACAACTCATAATTTTGGTGTCTTACATCGGGTTTGAGAATACAATGATGCGGTGTAAAGTAATGGGACTTCGGGAGATGTATATAAGGTATTTCCTTCATATGCCCAAGAGCTTCATAGTCCTTCATAAACTCTATGTATCCTTGTTTTATTGCCTGATCCTTTTGCAATCTTTTCGCCAATGTCACGACTTCCCCCCACTTCTGAAGTATGCTCCAAAAAGGGCAATTTAACAATCAGTCGAGAGTCCTGAGCCTTCTGAACGTTTTGAAGGAAGTGACCTTGACACTATTTCTCCATTGGTGAATAGCATTTTGACTCTGGTTGAAAATTATTAAATTTCCAGAATTTAACGAGTTGCTCATAAACCTTTTCTCCTTCCGTAAGTACAGCACATACTGATGATGTAGATGCTCTCTCCGAAATTTTCCCGGCTACAATCCATCCAAGTTTAGTATTCTGTAACTTGGGGAGTCCATTCTTTAAGCTAATGCACTCGGCTTGCATTATATTGAAGTAATGCTCGGCTCCAAGAAGAATATCAATAGGTAACAATATCAAATTGAGGATCAGCCAATATTATATTTTTTGGTAATTTCCAATTATCAGTTGAAATTGTATATGTGGTTGATCAGGGACTATGTGAGGCAAATCCATTGCTTCAACCCGTGATCTAAAATTGCCTTGCTTTGGCTTTAGCTGAACGTTAATCCTTGCTTCGGAAGTCGGAGATTTTCCGCCAATGCCATTTATTTTCAGCATCGAATTTGTGGTTTTCAGTGAGAGCATTTCAATTGCTCTTTCGGAAATGGCATTAATTTGGGATCCAGAGTCGAGCAGGGCTCTGAATTCTGCCTTTTGTCCATTTATTCCTTGAATAATTTCACGGGCGGTCGCCCGGAGAATATAGCTGGAGTGCTTTCCACTCGCAGATGCTTGCTTGTGCTTTTTGATGCATTTAAAGCAATCTCTCTTTGTGCATGTCTTTGACGGTTGATTTTGACTTAGAAATTTAAGACATCATTTTTGTTTTTGAACCCAGTTAAGACGTTCTGTTGATGTTTTCTTTAAAAACTCATTACAAAAGAAACAGTTATATTGTGTCTCAGCTCCAACTGATGCAGATGTATTTTGTTTTCTTCCTTTTTCTGATACAATGTCTTCAAGCATGAGAAACCTTTGTTCAAGAAAGGTTCAAAATTTGGTTCAAAGGTGGAATTTCACTTGTATTTTGAACGGATTTTTCATAGAACAAGTGGTTTTGTCAAACAAGCTTTTTTGTTAGAAGACAGAGTAGAAGTGGATCCCATTTGTCTGTTTCTATGCCGATATTATGAGAGCAGATAATGTTTCCTTCACATTATCATGCAACGATTTAATTGTTTTGGAATCATTTGTTATCATTGTATGATCCAATAATTTTTGAAATAAGGTATTACTTAACACTCTTTTATTGTTGAAGCGTTCTTCAAGTGTTTTCCACGTAGTGGAATAATTTGCCTCCGTTAGTGATAAATGGCGAATTAGGCGCTCTGCCTCTCCATTAACGTTAGTTTTCAAGTACCACAGTTTTTGTATAGTGGGTAATGTTGATTCATGAATCATTTTTCTGAATATATCATGAAACTGTTGCCATTTTAAATAATCCCCAACAAATTTGGGTATGGCTAAATTTGGAAAATGTAATGCATTTTGAACAGCACTTGGTGGAGAACTAATTGTTGTCTCCTTTTTCACATACATTTCGGTTTGTACATTTATTACTTCATCTTCTGCTGCCATGTATCTGCTGTCGTCATATCCAAGTTTTTTAGGGTCCTAAAATTTTTTATATATTTGGACATGAATATATTTTATTTCATTCCAGGATTGTAAAATGACGTGTGTGAAATTTTGTTTCGGTTCTTCTGTCATTTTATTCATGATGCTCTCTAAACTGTCAAGCAACACCCTCGCTTCTCTGAACATCGATTCTATTTCAATGTCCTCTGCTGTGGATGCGATGGATGTAACATCCGCTTCCAAGAGAGACCACTTATTGTTCAATTCCGTCTTATAATCCTCAACCAGTTGCTTAATTTTATTAAAGAATTCATTATTAAAATAATCGTGTTCTAGCGTGACTCCTTTGAGGAAATTATTTATTTCACTATTTCCGGAGTTAAATTTATCCCACAGGTATTCTAACGTTAATAAACGTTCTGTGTAGGCTGGCTTGGTATTCCTGTCGACGGAATCCTTTTTGAATTCCGAATGACATTCTGAATTTGCTTTCCTATCGATAACTGTCCTGTCAACAACTGATGAATATTGTTCGGTGCCATTTTCACCTATTTTATATAATCCGATTTAGAGATATTTGTAATGATGTGCCTTTGCTTTGAACAGATCGATCAGTAAAACAGCAGTTTATCTGGTTCAAATCGCCTGGTTGATCAGAACCTGTCCTTTTGAACTTAAATCCTCACAGTGTTTGATCGCCAACTTGATCGCACACCTGAAGTAGTTACACTTACCGTCTTTTGGTCGCCTTGTTGACCGTTGAAGACTGTAATTGACGTCGTGAAGTGGGATCAAATGGATATTATATTTGACCGATATAAGCGGTTCAAATTTATTACCATGTTGACCTTAAGTTGATCAAACTATGATCGATGATGCAGGTTCAAATTGGAGTCCCAATTTGAACAGTTGTTGCTCTTCAAAGTCGGGGGTCACCAAATGTTTGGTGACGGGTTCGCTGAAAAGTGTTTTTTTTTTTTGCGTGCTTCAAGTACAGAACCAGGGGCAATAGTCGCCGCAATAAGTACAGAACCAATTGGGCTGCGGAAAAGTGAATACGTCAAGAATTCTTTTTGTACTGATTTCATTGAGCATGGATCCTGGTTTATATACATGATTTGGGGTTACAAGGATATTTACTTAGGTCTAGTCTAGATACAAATGGACAACATGGTTTTTTAACGCAGCAGACCAAGATATCAGCTACCTATTTATTTAGGTCAAAGTAGCTATCAGAAGCGAACGAATTTCTGCTAAGTCGAAATCGTACTTCCTCCTGGCCGTTGAACTAATGTTCAACAATTGTTAATGTTGATCGTGAAGGGCTGGACCGAAGAAACGTCTTTATTTACAGGTGTGGTTTTTTCATAAAACGAATAACAATAATAATTATTATAAAAATGAATGCAATATAAATAGCAATATGATGTTCAATATTTTTAAGATTATGTGGTAATTTAAAACTATTGGGAGGAAAGAGTTGAGCTTCTCGTTGATACAACTCCTTGTATTTAAGGTTCGGGTCTTCCATCACACTCTACCTCTAGATCTTGTTGAATTATGTATTAAATTCTCCATGAGTTTTCCTTCTCCAAAGCGAGCATACGAAGTATGTAATGTGGTTTCCAATATGTCTTGACTTGTAATTGTCATTAAGGAATTTCGTATGGTGCATCCAGTTTTTGCAACCATTAATGCTGAACCTCTTAAATTTATATTGGAAATTCTGTCTGAGCACACTGCAGATTATGTTAGCGTGCATCTTGTTGTAAAAATCCAGTGATTTTTTACATGTGTCCTTAGCCAGACTAACGGTCCTTCTGCCTTTATTAATCTGCAAGAAGAGTCATATTATGAATCATCTGCATTTCACAGCTAGTTTCTGAAGAGAACATTTCTTGTTTGTTGTAGTATATAAAATCATCTTTTGCTCTCTCTTGACAAGCTTTTAAATCAATCTCTGACATTTCAAAGAATTCATCTCGATCACTGTTGATTGCAGTCAATCTGTAGATATAAAAAATCTGAGTAGATACCAAAGGCAAATTTCCCTTGATGATAACATGCTCTTTTATGATGGTTCCCTCAGACCTCATCATCTGATATGCCATTAATATATTATCAGGTGAAACTGGAAGCATTTGTCTGGACAGAAGCCTGGGCTGATCTAACTGATCCTTTAATTGCCTTGGTGACAGTAACATTGCACTTTTTGTGTTATGCCGAATATCTGTTAAAACGTTTATGATCTCTTCTTCCAGTTGAGTCGCAAGTGTTATGTACTATGAAAATTTATTAAGTCTTCTTTCATATCTCATCCCTTTTAATGCCATTAACTGTATAGTCAATTAAAGATGTTTGATTATTTAACAAAGTAAGCAAATGCTTCTCATTCGCCTTAACCTTTGTTATCGTTTGCACCATTTTATCAGCTTAGGTAGAGTCCATCCAACGATGTCCAACGGCGCTCTTGGCTGACGTGATTTTGCTATCAGCATGTTTTCAGCTTGAAGATCCTCCTCGATGTGTTTAAAATGGTGATACATGCTTGTACATGCCTCAGATTCTGGAAACTGCTTGCACAAGTGACCAATTTTTGTTGTGCCCATTGAAAAGGTACTCATATCCTTCCAGTAGGGTTGCAAATTATAGTAGACAATCAAAGTCAAATCCGTTTTCGCAAGCTGACTCTTTCCAATCTTTTCAAAGAATATTCCAGTTTTCGATGCAAATTGAGTAACGTTAATCGATTGTGCTGCTACTAAAGGTAATAGAAGAAGCATAACTATTACCACCATTGTTAGTGAAGGCATTGTTGATTTCTTCTGCCTTTTCGCCTGCCTCTCATCAGGTGTATTCTCATCTTCCTCTACGGCAGCTGGATGCTTATAAACAGGTTCCTCCTCTGAGAATAGTTGGACGATATGTTGAATATCTCGTTTAAATATTCCGTAACTCGTTTTGACTTCTACAACTCTGACAAAATTATCCTTGCCATGAATTGTCTTAATTATTCGTCCCAATGGCCATTGTAAAACTGGAGTATTGTCTTCCTTTATCAACACTAATCCTCCTTCTTTTACGTTTGCCGAGGATCTTCTCCATCTCTGACGATGCTGAAGTTGTTGCAGATTATCAGCTGACCATTGAGTCCAAAACGCACGCTTTAACTTGGAGACGGCTTGCCATCTCTGTCCCATTGATTGTGGTTGCTAAGATGGCTTACTATCTGCTTGTTCTGTTAATGGTTCTCCAATTAGAAAGTGTCCAGGGGTAAGAACCGTCACATCACTTGTATCGCTCGATATCGGAACCAATGGTCTCGAATTCATGATAGCTTCTATTTCCACTATCACAGTTTCTAATTCTTCATAGGTCAGATCACGCTGTAGAAACAGTCTTTAGCAATAAATATTGTGCCCATTTTACCACCGCTTCCCAAAGTCCTCCAAAGTGCGGTGCTCTTGGTGGGACAAACTTAAAGTTGACTCCTTTATTATTGCATGTCTCCACTATAGACCGCTTGGCCTTTTCTGAGAAGATAGCTTCCTCCAACTCTTAAAGGCTGTTCCTTGCTTTTATCGCAGTGTAAGATGTGGTTAAATCGCTGACTAATTCCCATAATTTGTTCCAGTAACTTTGGTTTAGCTCTGGCGCATTTGACACATTTTAAAATGACATTTCGCGCTATTGATTTTGCCTTTATTGCCCAATATCTTTGCTTCGATGTGGCTATTAGGATTTGGGATCCACAATACATATTTTCCTTGTGGATTTTTTCAAATATTAATTTGACTATTGGCGATAGCACAGGATGTTTTGCATCAAAGGAAAGCTCAGATGCTTCCAATCTGCCTCCAACTCCAGTGAGATCATCCTGATCCAAGAAAGCCGTTAGGGCGCTGAGATTACTGCCTCGTCCAACTTCCCGGGATTTCCCTAATTCTTTGATTTCAGCGCTAAAATTATTGTGCTGAATTAAACGGAGAACTATCTTTCGAGATTGTTCCAACTCTTCAAATATCACCATTGTCATTGTGTCTGAAGATTTCCTTTTGAAACGCATGACGTATGCTACTATTCTAAGTAATTTACTGAACGAATTCCCGTGGTTTATACCATAAAGCCAATTCGGACTTTGCGTGGAAGCTACCAAAATTTCTAGGTTTTCCTGGGGTATTGAACGGCGTTCTGATGGCCATTTTGGGGACATACCATGCAAAAACAGTGGATCATAGAACCACTTATTCCTCTTGATGCTATATCTGCAGCATTGCCTTCCGAAAGAACATGGCGAAATTCTCTTTGCAACGATGCTTCACACACGATGCTAGCCACATTTTTGTCCTTTATTGTCTTTGGGCTATTTGTCCAGGACAACACAGTTTCGGAATCTGCCAAAAATATGTTGCAGTTCCTTGCAGCGACAATTGTTCCTTTATGATCGCTGTTAATTAAGCTCCTAAAACTGCTGCCTTCAATTCTAGTCTCGGGAGTGTAATCGCATTTACTGGGGCCAAACGCGACATAATACAGTTACTCGCTGTGGCATACGCATTTTCTGAAGCGTCGACGAACGTTTGTATTTCCTTTAATACCGGAATCTTTCCATCAAACACATGACCGGAAATTTTAATGTCATTTAGCATTTTTAAATCTTCCCGGAATTGCTTCCATTCCGATTGTAATTGCGTTGGCAGTTCTTCATTATATTCAAATTTCTCCTTTGTTAAGCCTTGCATGAATATTTTGGCCTTTATAACTACTGGAGAAAATAGTCCGAGAGGATCGAATATTTTGAATATTTCTGAAACCACTATGCGTCTTGTTATTTTGTCTGTGTTCACCGTTTGTGTTTTTCCACAGAGTTTGTCAATCGTAGGATTCCAAGTGATTCCCAAGGTCTTAAAATTGTACTGTATGAATAATATCTTTCTTATCCAGTCCTTGAAGAAGATGGTTACTATTTGCGCACCATTTTCCTTATTTGAATCCGGAACTTAATAGTATGTGATTAAGTTCCTTTTGAATTTGAAGATCCTCTGGTATTGTATCAGCTCCGGTGTTACAGTCGTCGACATAAAATTAATTTTTAAGAGCAGACGATCCTATAGAATATTTCTGCATTTCCTTGCTTGCTAAATACTCAAAGCATTTCGTCGCCAGATATGGTGCAGACTTAGTGCCATAAGTGACGGTTATCAACCGATAAAACTTAAGCCTTTCTGCCGGCTCATTTCTCCAGACGATCATTTGATATTGTTGATCACTTGGATTTATCCACATCTGCCTGTAAATTTTTTCAATGTCAGCAGTGAATATATATTTATGCATTCTAAATCGAAGCAGTATTGACATTAAACTGTTTTGCACTGTAGGACCTTTGTGCATAAAATCGTTCAAAGATTTCCCGGAAAATGTCACTACAGATGCGTCAAATACAACTCATAATTTTGGTGTCTTACATCGGGTTTGAGAATACAATGATGCGCTGTAAAGTAATGGGACTTCGGGAGATGTATATAAGGTATTTCCTTCATATGCCCAAGAGCTTCATAGTCCTTCATAAACTCTATGTATCCTTGTTTTATTGCCTGATCCTTTTGCAATCTTTTCGCCAATGTCACGACTTCCCCCCACTTCTGAAGTATGCTCCAAAAAGGGCAATTTAACAATCAGTCGAGAGTCCTGAGCCTTCTGAACGTTTTGAAGGAAGTGACCTTAACACTATTTCTCCATTGGTGAATAGCATTTTGACTCTGGTTGAAAATTATTCAATTCCAGAATTTAACGAGTTGCTCATCAACCTTTTCTCCTTCCGTAAGTACAGCACATACTGATGATGTAGGTGCTCTCTCCGAAATTTTCCCGGCTACAATCCATCCAAGCTTAGTATTCTGTAACTTGGGGAGTCCATTCTTTAAGCTCATGCACTCGGCTTGCATTATATTGAAGTAATGCTCGGCTCCAAGAAGAATATCAATAGGTAACAATATCAAATTGAGGATCAGCCAATATTATATTTTTTGGTATTTTCCAATTATCAATTGAAATTGTATATGTGGTTGATCAGGGACTATGTGAGGCAAATCCATTGCTTCAAGCCGTGAACTAAAATTGCCTTGCTTTGGCTTTAGCGGAACGTTGATCCTTGCTTCGGAAGTCTGATATTTTCCGCCAATGCCATTTATTTTCAGCATCGAATTTGTGGTTTTCAGTGAGAACATTTTAATAGCTCTTTCGGAAATGGCATTAATTTGGGATCCAGAGTCGAGCAGGGCTCTGAATTCTGCCTTTTGTCCATTTATTCCTTGAATAATTACACGGGCGGTCGCCAGAAGAATATAGCTGGAGTGCCTTCCACTCGCAGATGCTTGCTTGTGCTTTTTGATGCATTTAAAGCAATCTCTCTTTGTGCATGTCTTTGACGGTTGATTTTGACTTAGACATTTGAGACAAAATTTTTGTTTTTGAACCCAGTTAAGACGTTCTGCTGATGTTTTCTTTAAAAACTCATTACAAAAGAAACAGTTATATTGGGTCTCATCTCCAACTGATGCAGATGTATTTTGTTTTCTTCCTTTTTCTTATACAATGGCTTCAAGCATGAGAAACCTTTGTTCAAGAAAGGTTCAAAATTTGGTTCAAAGGTTGAATTTCACTTGTATTTTGAACGGATTGTTCATAGAACAAGTGGTTTTGTCGATCAAGCTTTTTTGTTAGAAGACAGAGTAGAAGTGGATCCCATTTGTCTGTCTCTATGCCGATATTATGAGAGCAGATAATGTTTCCTTCACATTATCATGCAACGATTTAATTGTTTTGGAATCATTTGTTATCATTGAATGATCCAATAATTTTTGAAATAAGGTATTACTTAACACTCTTTTATTGTTGAAGCGTTCTTCAAGTGTTTTCCACGTAGTGGAATAATTTGCTTCCGTTAGTGATAAATGGCGAAATAAGCGCTCTGCCTCTCCATTAACGTTAGTCTTCGAGTACCACATTTTTTGTATAGTGGGTAATGTTGATTCATGAATCATTTTTCTGAATATATCATAAAACTGTTGCCATTTTAAATAATTTCCAACAAATTTGGGTATGGCTACATTTGGAAAATGTAATGCAAATGCAAACAGCACTTGGTGGAGAACTAATTGTTGTTTCCTTTTTCTTATACATTTCGGTTTGTACATTTATTACTTCATCTTCTGCTGCCATGTATCTGCTGTCGACATATCCATGTTCCTTCGGGTCCTAAATTTGTTTATAAATTTGGAAATGAATATCTTTTATTTCATTCCAGTATTGTGTAATGACTTGTGTGAAATTGCGCTCTAAACTGTCAAGCAACACCCTCGTTTCTCTGAACATCGATTCTGTTTCAATGTCCTCTGCTGTGGATGCGATGGATATAACATCCGCTTTCAAGAGAGACCACTTATTGTTGAATTCCGTCTTATAATCCTCAACCAGTTGCTTAATTTTATTAAAGAATTCATTATAAAAATAATCGTGTTCTAGCGTGACTCATTATTTCCGGAGTTAAATTTATCCCACAGGTATTCTAACGTTAATAAACGTTCTGTGTAGTAGGCTGGCTTGGTATTCCTGTCGACGGAATCCTTTTTGAATTCCGAATGACATTCTGAATTTGCTCTCCTATCGATAACTGTCCTGTCAACAACTGATGAATATTGTTCGGTGCCATTTTCACCTACTTTATATAATCCGATTTAGAGATATTTGTAATGATGTGCCTTTGCTTTGAACAGATCGATCAGTGAAACAGCAGTTTATCTGGTTCAAATCGCCTGGTTGACTAGAACCTGTCCTTTTGAACTTAAATCCTCACAGTGTTTGATCGCCAACTTGATCGCACACCTGAAGTAGTTACACTTACCGTCTTTTGGTCGCCTTGTTGACCGTTGAAGACTGTAATTGACGTCGTGAAGTGGGATCAAATGGATATTATATTTGACCGATATAAGCGGTTCAAATTTATTACCAAGTTGATCTTAAGTTGATCAAACTATGATCGATGATGCAGGTTCAAATTGGAGTCCCAATTTGAACAGTTGTTGCTCTTCAAAGTCGGGGGTCACCCCATGTTTGGTGACGGGTTCGCTGAAAAGTGTTTTTTTTTTGCGTGCTTCAAGTACAGAACCAGTGGCAATAGTCGCCGCAATAAGTACAGAACCAATTGGTCTGCGGAAAAGTGAATACGTCAAGAATTCTTTTTGTACTGATTTCATTGAGCATGGATCCGGCTTTATATACATGACTTGGGGTTACAAGGATATTTACTTAGGTCTAGTCTAGATACAAATGGACAACATGGTTTTTTAACGCAGCAGACCAAGATATCAGCTACCTATTTATTTAGGTCAAAGTAGCTATCAGAAGCGAACGAATTTCTGCTAAGTCGAAATCGTACTTCCTCCTGGCCGTTGAACTAATGTTCAACAATCGTTAATGTTGATCGTGAAGGGCTGGACCGAAGAAACGTCTCTACTTACAGGTGTGGTTGGAATTTGATTCAGCTGAAGGGTATTTCTAGGTTTTCGCCATTTCTTCATAAAATGAATTACAATAATAATTATTATAAAAATGAATGCAATATAAACAGAAATATGATGTTCAATATTTTTAAGATTATGTGGTAATTTAAAACTATTGGGAGGAAAGAGTTGAGCTTCTCGTTGATACAACTCCTTGTATTTAAGGTTCGGGTCTTCCATCACACCCTACCTCTAGATTTCTTGAATTATGTATTAAATTCTCCATGAGTTTTCCTTCTCCAAAGCGAACATACGAAGTACGTAATGTGGTTTCCAATGACTTGACTTGTAATTGTCATTAAGGAATTTTCTGTCTAAGCACACTGCAGATTATGTTAGCGTGGATCTTGATGTAAAAATCCAGTGATTTTTTACATGTCTCCTTAGACAGACTAACGGTCCTTCTGCCTTTATTAATCTGCAAGAAGAATCAGTCTTATTATGAAATATCTGCATTTCACAGCTAGTTTCTGAAGAGAACATTTCTTGTTTGTTGTAGCATATAAAATCATCTTTTGCTCTCTCTTGACAAGCTTTTTAATCAATCTCTGACTCGATTCATCTCGATCACTGTTGATTGCAGTGTATGGGGTTCTAATTGCAAATACTGATTCCATCTTCAGCCAGAAACGGAATTGGGGTCAATCTGTAGATATAAAAAATCTGAGTAGATACCAAAGGCAAATTTACCTTGACGATAACATGCTCCTTTATGATGGTTCCCTCAGCCCTCATCATCTGGTATGCTATTAATATATTATCAGGTGAAACTGGAAGCATTTGTCTGGACAGAAGCCTGGGCTTCAAATGATTTCGTATCTGATCTAACTGATCCTTTAATTGCCTTGGTGACAGTAATATTGCACTTATTGTGTTATGCCGAATATCTGTTAAAACGTTTATGATCTCGGCTTGCGGTTGAGTCGCAAGTGTTATGTACTATGAAAATTTATTAAGTCTACTTTCTGCTATATAATTCTCTATCCTTTTTTAACGCTTGGAATTCGAGATCTCATCCCTTTTAATGACATTAACTGTATAGTCAATTAAAGATGTTTGATTCTTTAACATAGTAAGCAAATGCTTCTCATACGCCTTAACCTTTGTTATCGTTTGCAACATTTTGTCAGCTTAGGTAGAGTCCATCCAACGATGTCCAACGGCGCTCTTGGCTGACGTGATCTTACTGTCAGCACGTTTTCAGCTTGAAGATCCTCCTCGATGTGTTTAAAATGGTGATACATGCTTGTACATGCCTCAGATTCTGGAAACTGCTTGCACAAGTGACCAATTTTTGTTGTGCCCATTGAAAAGGTACTCATATCCTTCCAGAAGGGATGCAAATTATTGTAGACAATCAAAGTCAAATCCGATTTCGCAAGTTGACTCTTCCAATCTTTTCAAAGAATGTTCCAGTTTTCGATGCAAATTGAGTAACGTTAATCGATTGTCCTGCTACTAAAGGTAATAGAAGAAGCATAACTATTACCGCAATTGTTAGTGAAGGCATTGTTGATTTCTTCTGCCTTTTTGCCTGCCTCTCATCAGGTGTATTCTCTCTGTGGTGTATTCTCTCTTTTCTGAGAAGATAGCTTCCTCCAATTCTTGAAGATTATTCCTTGCTTTAATAAAATTCGTAGCGTTATCGTAATGTATGATGTGGTTAAATCGCTGACTAATTCCAAATGCACTGCCTTGGTCCCATTATTTGTTCCAGTAACTTTGGTTTAGCTCTGGTGCATTTGACACATTTTAAAATGACATTTCGCGCTATTGATTTTGCCTTTATTGCCCAATATCTTTGCTTCGATGTGGCAATTAGGATTTGCGATCCACAATGCATATTTTCCTTATCCACAGGATGTTTTGCATCGAATGAAAGCTCAGATGCTTCCAATCTGCATCCAACTCCAATGAGATCATCCTGATCCAAGAAAGCCGTTAGGGCGCTGAGATTACTGCCTCGTCCAACTTCCCGGGATTTCTCTAATTCTTTGATTTCAGCGCTAAAATTATTGTGCTGAATTAAACGGAGAACTATCTTTCGAGATTGTTCCAACTCTTCAAATTTCACCATTGTCATTGTGTCTGAAGATTTCCTTTTGAAACGCATGATGTGTGCTACTGTTCTAAGTAATTTATTGAACGTGGTTTATACCATAAAGCCAATTCGGACTTTGCGTGGTAGCTACCGAAATTTCATACATACATACAGTGGACCATAGAACCAAGGACTGAAATTGTCGAACTTGGTACCACTTATTCCTCTTGATGCTATATCTGCAGCATTGCTTTCCGAAAAAACATGACGAAATTCTCTTTGCAACGATGCTCCTTGACGGGAAATTTTAATGTCATTTAATATTTTTTAATCGTCCCGGAATTGCTTCCATTCCGATTGTAATTGCGTTGGCAATTCTTCATTATATTCAAATTTCTACTTTGTTAAGCCTTGCATGAATATTTTGGCCTTTATAACTACTGGAGAAAATAGTCCGAGAGGATCGAATATATTGAATATTTCTGAAACCACTGTGCATCTTGTTATTTTGTCTGTGTTCACCGTTTGTGTTTTTCCACAGAGTTTGTCAATCGTAGGATTCTAAGTGATTCCCAAGGTCTTAAAATTGTACTGTATGAATGATATCTTTCTTATCCAGTCCTTGAAGAAGATGGTTACTATTTGCGCACCATTTTCCTTATTTAAATCCGGAACTTAATAGTATGTGATTAAGTTCCTTTTGAATTTGAAGATCCTCTGGTATTGTATCAGCTCCGGTGTTACAGTCGTCGACATAAAATTAATTTTTAAGAGCAGACGATCCTATAGAATATTTCTGCATTTCCTTGCTTGCTAAATACTCAAAGCATTTCGTCGCCAGATATGGTGCAGACTTAGTGCCATAAGTGACGGTTATCAACCGATAAAACTTAAGCCTTTCTGCCGGCTCATTTCTCCAGACGATCATTTGATATTGTTGATCACTTGGATTTATCCACATCTGCCTGTAAATTTTTTCAATGTCAGCAGTGAATATATATTTATGCATTCTAAATCGAAGCTGTATTGACATTAAACTGTTTTGCACTGTAGGACCTTTGTGCTTTAAATAAGTCAAAGATAGTTCAAAGGAAAATGACACTGCAGATGCGTCAAATATAACTCTTAATTTTGTTTGTTTGGTTTGAGAATACAATGATGCGGTATAAAGTAATGGGACTTCGGGAGATGTATATGGGGTACTTCCTTCATATGCCCAAGAGCTTCATACTCCTTCATAAACTTTATGTATCCTTGTTTTATTGCCTGATCCTTTTGCAATCGTTTCTCCAATGTCACGACTTTCCTCCACTTCTGAAGTATGCTCCAAAAAGGGAAATTTAACAATCAGTCGAGAGTCCTGAGCATCTGAACGTTTTGAAGGAAGTGACCTTGACACTATTTCTCCATTGATGAATAGCATTTTGACTCTGGTTGAAAATTATTCAATTCCCAGAATTTAACGAGTTGCTCATCAACATTTTCTCCTTCCGTAAGTACAGCACATACTGATGATGTAGGGGTTCTCTCCGAATTTTTCCCGGCTACAATCCATCCAAGTTTAGTATTCTGTAACTTGGGGAGTCCATTCTTTAAGCTCATGCACTCGGCTTGCATTATATTGAAGTAATGCTCGGCTCCAAGAAGAATATCAATAGGTAACAATATCAAATTGAGGATCAGCCAATATTATATTTTTTGGTATTTTCCAATTATCAGTTGAAATTGTATGTGGTTGATCAGGGACTATGTGAGGCAAATCCATTGCTTCAACCCGTGATCTAAAATTGCCTTGCTTTGGCTTTAGCTGAACGTTGATCCTTGCTTCGGAAGTCTGATATTTTCCGCCAATGCCATTTGTTTTCAGCATCGAATTTGTGGTTTTCAGTGAGAGCATTTTAATTGCTCTTTCGGAAATGGCATTAATTTGGGATCCAGAGTCGAGCAGGGCTCTGAATTCTGCCTTTTGTCCATTTATTCCTTGAATAATTACACGGGCGGTCGCCAGGAGAATATAGCTGGAGTGCTTTCCACTCGCAGATGCTTGCTTGTGCTTTTTGATGCATTTAAAGCAATCTCTCTTTGTGCATGTCTTTGACGGGTGATTTTGACTTAGACATTTAACACATCATTTTTGTTTTTGAACCCAGTTAAGACGTTCTGTTGATGTTTTCTTTAAAAACTCATTACAAAAGAAACAGTTATATTGTGTCTCAGCTCCAACTGATGCAGATGTATTTTGTTTTCTTCCTTTTTCTGATACAATGTCTTCAAGCATGAGAAACCTTTGTTTAAGAAAGGTTAAAAATTTGGTTCAAAGGTGGAATTTCACTTGTATTTTGAACGGATTTTTCATAGAAAAAGTGGTTTTGTCAAACAAGCTTTTTTGTTAGAAGACAGAGTAGAAGTGGATCCCATTTGTCTGTTTCTATGCCGATATTATGAGAGCAGATAATGTTTCCTTCACATTATCATGCAACGATTTAATTGTTTTGGAATCATTTGTTATCATTGAATGATCCAATAATTTTTGAAATAAGGTATTACTTATCACTCTTTTATTGTTGAAGCGTTCTTCAAGTGTTTTCCACGTAGTGGAATAATTTGCCTCCGTTAGTGATAAATGGCGAATTAGGCGCTCTGCCTCTCCATTAACGTTAGTTTTCAAGTACCACATTTTTTGTATAGTGGGTAATGTTGATTCATGAATCATTTTTCTGAATATATCATGAAACTGTTGCCATTTTAAATAATCCCCAACAAATTTGGGTATGGCTAAATTTGGAAAATGTAATGCATTTTGAACAGAACTTGGTGGAGAACTAATTGTTGTCTCCTTTATCACATACATTTCGGTTTGTACATTTATTACTTCATCTTCTGCTGCCATGTATCTGCTGTCGACATATCCATGTTCCTTCGGGTCCTTAAATTTTTTATAAATTTGGACATGAATATCTTTTATTTCATTCCAGTGTTCTGTAATGAAATTTTGTGCGAAATTTTGTTTCGTTTCTTCTGTCATTTTATTCTTATTTGCTCTCTAAACTGTCAAGCAACACCCTCGCTTCTCTGAACATCGATTCTATTTGAATGTCCTCTGCTGTGGATGCAATGGATGTAACATCCGCTTCCAAGAGAGACCACTTATTGTTGAATTCCGTCTTATAATCCTCAACCAGTTGCTTAATTTTATTAAAGAATTCATTATTAAAATTATCGTGTTCTAGAGTGACTCCTTTTATGAATATTTCATTATTTCCGGAGTTAAATTTATCCCACCGGTATTCTTATGTTAATAAACGTTCTCTGTAGTAGACTGGCTTGGTATTCCTGTCGACGGAATGCTTTTTGAATTCCGAATGACATTCTAAATTTGCTCTCCTATCGATAACTGTCCTGTCAACAACTGATGAATATTGTTCGGTGCCATTTTCACTTATTTTATATAATCCGATTTAGAGATATTTGTAATGATGTGCCTTTGCTTTGAACAGATCGATCAGTGAAACAGCAGTTTATCTGGTTCAAATCGCCTGGTTGACTAGAACCTGTCCTTTTGAACTTAAATCCTCACAGTGTTTGATCGCCAACTTGATCGCACACCTGAAGTAGTTACACTTACCGTCTTTTGGTCGCCTTGTTGACCTTTGAAGACTGTAAGTGACTTCGTGAAGTGGGATTAAATGGATATTATATTTTACCGATATAAGCGGTTCAAATTTTTACCAAGTTGACCTTTAGTTGATCAAACTATGATCGATGATGCAGGTTCAAATTGGAGTCCCAATTTGAACAGTTGTTGCTCTTCAAAGTCGGGGGTCACCCCATGTTTGGTGACGGGTTCGCTGAAAAGTGTTTTTTTTTGGGTGCTTTAAGTACAGAACCAGTGGCAATAGTCGCCGCAATAAGTACAGATCCAATTGGGCTGCGGAAAAGTGAATACGTCAAGAATTCTTTTTGTACTGTTTTCATTGAGCATGGATCCGGGCTTATATACATGATTTGGGGTTACAAGGATATTTACTTAGGTCTAGTCTAGATACAAATGGACAACATGGTTTATTAACAGATTACAGGAAAATATCCTAAATAAGCAATTTCATCTACCAAAATGGTGCGAAGACACGTCCGTCGGCTGGATGCATATGGTTTATGACCCGCATATCACATGCAGATGTGCGCAGACCAAGATATCAGCTACCTATTTATTTAGGTCAAAGTAGCTATCAGAAGCGAACGAATTTCTGCTGTGTCGAAATCGCACTTACTCCTGGCCGTTGAACTAATGTTCAACTATCGTTAATGTTGATCGTGAAGGTCTGGACCGAAGAAACGTCTCTATTTACAGGTGTGGTTGGAATTTGATTCAGCTGAAGGGTATTTCTAGGTTTTCGCCATTTTTTCATAAAATGAATTACAATAATAATTATTATAAAAATGAATGCAATATAAATAGCAATATGATGTTCAATATATTTAAGATTATGTGGTAATTTAAAACTATTGGGAGGAAAGAGTTGAGCTTCTCGTTGATACAACTCCTTGTATTTAAGGTTCGGGTCTTCCATCACACTCTACCTCTAGATCTTGTTGAATTATGTATTAAATTCTCCATGAGTTTTCCTTCTCCAAAGCGAGCATACGAAGTACGTAATGTGGTTTCCAATATGTCTTGACTTGTAATTGTCATTAAGGAATTTCGTATGGTGCATCCAGTTTTTGCAACCATTAATGCTGAACCTCTTAAATTTATATTGGAAATTCTGTCTAAGCACACTGCAGATTATGTTAGCGTGGATCTTGTTGTAAAAATCCAGTGATTTTTTACATGTGTCCTTAGCCAGACTAACGGTCCTTCTGCCTTTATTAATCTGCAAGAAGAATCAGTCTTATTATGAAATATCTGCATTTCACAGCTAGTTTCTGAAGAGAACATTTCTTGTTTGTTGTAGCATATAAAATCATCTTTTGCTCTCTCTTGACAAGCTTTTAAATCAATCTCTGACATTTCAAAGAATTCATCTCGATCACTGTTGATTGCAGTCAATCTGTAGATATCGAAAATCTGAGTAGATACCAAAGGCAAATTTACCTTGATGATAACATGCTCTTTTATGATGGTTCCCTCAGACCTCATCGTCTGATATGCCATTAATATATTATCAGGTAAAACTGGAAGCATTTGTCTGGACAGAAGCCTGGGCTTCAAATGATTTCGTATCTGATCTAACTGATCCTTTAATTGCCTTGGTGACAGTAACATTGCACTTATTGTGTTATGCCGAATATCTGTTAAAACGTTTATGATCTCGGCTTGAAGTTGAGTCGCAAGTGTTATGTACTATGAAAATTTATTAAGTCTACTTTCAGTATCAGTTGTTTCTGCGATATAATTCTCTATCCTTTTTTAACGCTTGGAATTCGAGATCTCATCCCTTTTAATGACATTAACTGTATAGTCAATTAAAGATGTTTGATTCTTTAACATAGCATGCAAATGCTTCTCATACGCCTTAACCTTTGTTATCGTTTGCACCATTTTGTCAGCTTAGGTAGAGTCCATCCAACGATGTCCAACGGCGCTCTTGGCTGACGTGATCTTACTGTCAGCATGTTTTCAGCATGAAGATCCTCCTCGATGTGTTTAAAATGGTGATACATGCTTGTACATGCCTCAGATTCTGGAAACTGCTTGCACAAGTGACCAATTTTTGTTGTGCCCATTGAAAAGGTACTCATATCCTTCCAGTAGGGTTGCAAATTATAGTAGACAATCAAAGTCAAATCCGTTTTCGCAAGTTGACTCTTTCCAATCTTTTCAAAGAATATTCCAGTTTTCGATGCAAATTGAGTAACGTTAATCGATTGTGCTGCTACTAAAGGTAATAGAAGAAGCATAACTATTACCGCCATTGTTAGTGAAGACATTTTTGATTTCTTCTGCCTTTTCGCCTGCCTCTCATCAGGTGTATTCTCATCTTCCTCTACGGCAGCTGGATGCTTATAAACAGGTTCCTCCTCTGAGAATAGTAGTGCGATATGTTGAATATCTCGTTTAAATATTCCGTTACTCGTTTTGACTTCTACAACTCTGACAAAATTATCCTTGCCATGAATTGTCTTAATTATTCGTCCCAATGGCCATTGTAAAACTGGAGTATTGTCTTCCTTTATCAACACTAATCCTCCTTCTTTTACATTTGCCGAGGTTCTTCTCCATTTCGATGCTGAAGTTGTTGCAGATTATCAGCTGACCATTGAGTCCAAAACGCACGCTTTAACTTGGAGACGTCTTGCCATCTCTGTCCCATTGATTGTGGTTGCTAAGATGGCTTACTATCTGCTTGTGCTGTTAATGGTTCTTCAATTAGAAAGTGACCAGGGGTAAGAGCCGTCACATCATTTGTATCTCTCGATATCGGAACCAATGGTCTCGAATTCATGATAGCTTCTATTTCCACTATCACAGTTTCTAATTCTTCATAGGTCAGATCACGCTGTAGAAACATTCTTTAGCAATAAATATTTTGCCCATTTTACCGACGCTTCCCAAAGTCCTCCAAAATGCGGTGCTCTTGGTGAGACAAACTTAAAGTTGACTCCTTTATTATTGCATGTCTCCACTATAGACCTCTTGGCCTTTTCTGAGAAGATAGCTTCCTCCGATTCTTAAAGATTGTTCCTTGCTTTAATAAAATTCGTATCGTTATCGCAGTGTCAGATGTGGTTAAATCGCTGACTAATTCCAAATGCACTGCCTTGGTCCCATTATTTGTTCCAGTAATTTTGGTTTAGCTCTGGTGCATTTGACACATTTTAAAATGACATTTCGCGCTATTCATTTTGCCTTTATTGCCCAATATCTTTGCTTCGATGTGGCTATTAGGATTTGGGATCCACAATGCATATTTTCCTTGTGGATTTTTTTTAAATATAAATTTGACTATTGGATTATTATATGGCAATAGCACAGGATGTTTTGCATCGAATAAAAGCTCAGATGCTTCCAATCTGCCTCCAACTCCAATGAGATCATCCTGATTCAAGAAAGGCGTTAGGGCGCTGAGATTACTGCCTCGTCCAACTTCCCGGGATTTCCCTAATTCTTTGATTTCAGCGCTAAAATTATTGTGCTGAATTAAACGGAGAACTATCTTTCGAGATTGTTCCAACTCTTCAAATTTCACCATTGTCATTGTGTCTGAAGATTTCCTTTTGAAACGCATGATGTATGCTACTGTTCTAAGTAATTTATTGAACGAATTCCCGTGGTTTATACCATAAAGCCAATTCGGACTTTGCGTGGTAGCTACCAAAATTTCTGGGTTTTAATGGGGTATTGAACGGCATTCTGATTTTGCCGCAACAAATGGTAATGGCCATTTTTTGGACATACCATGCAAAAACAGTGGACCATAGAACCAAAGACTGAAAATGGCGAACTTGGTACCACTTATTCCTCTTGATGCTATATCTGCAGCATTGCTTTTCGAAAGAACATGGCGAAATTCTCTTTGCAACGATGCTTCTTGAATGGTGGTGATTCTAGTAGAAACAAATTTGTCTTTTATTGTCTTTGGGCTATTTATCCAGGACAACACAGTTTCGGAATCTGCCCAAATATATGTTGCAGTTCCTTGCAGCGACAATTATTCCTTTATGATCGCTGTTAATTAAGATCCTAAAACTGCTGCCTTCAATTCTAGTCTCGGGAGTGTGATCGCATTTACTGGGGCCAAACGCGACATAATAACTGTACAGTTACTCGCTGTGGCATACGCATTTTCTGAAGCGTCGACGAACGTTTGTATTTCCTTTAAGACCGGAATCTTATCATCAAACACATGACGGGAAATTTTAATGTCATTTAACATTTTTAAATCTTCCCGGAATTGCTTCCATTACTTCATTATATTCAAATTTCTCCTTTGTTAAGCCTTGCATGAATATTTTGGCCTTTATAACTACTGGAGAAAATAGTCCGAGAGGATCGAATATTTTGAATATTTCTGAAACCACTATGCGTCTTGTTATTTTGTCTGTGTTCACCGTTTGTGTTTTTCCACAGAGTTTGTCAATCGTAGGATTCCAAGTGATTCCCAAGGTCTTAAAATTGTACTGTATGAATGATATCTTTCTTATCCAGTCCTTGAAGAAGATGGTTACTATTTGCGCACCATTTTCCTTATTTAAGTCCGGAACTTAATAGTATGTGATTAAGTTCCTTTTGAATTTGAAGATCCTCTGGTATTGTATCAGCTCCGGTATTACAGTCGTCGACATAAAATTAATTTTTTAGAGCAGACGATCCTATAGAATATTTCTGCATTTCCTTGCTTGCTAAATACTCAAAGCATTTCGTCGCCAGATATGGTGCAGACTTAGTGCCATAAGTGACGGTTATCAACCGATAAAACTTAAGCCTTTCTGCCGGCTCATTTCTCCAGACGATCATTTGATATTGTTGATCACTTGGATTTATCCAAATCTGCCTGTACATTTTTTCCAATTGGGCTGCGGAAAAGTGAATACGTCAAGAATTCTTTTTGTACTGATTTCATTGAGCATGGATCCGGGTTTATATACATGATTTGGGGTTACAAGGATATTTACTTAGGTCTAGTCTAGATACAAATGGACAACATGGTTTTTTAACGCAGCAGACCAAGATATCAGCTACCTATTTATTTAGGTCAAAGTAGCTATCAGAAGCGAACGAATTTCTGCTAAGTCGAAATCGTACTTCCTCCTGGCCGTTGAACTAATGTTCAAAAATTGTTAATGTTGATCGTGAAGGGCTGGACCGAAGAAACGTCTCTATTTACAGGTGTGGTTGGAATTTGATTCAGCTGAAGGGTATTTCTAGGTTTTCGCCATTTTTTCATAAAATGAATTACAATAATAATTATTATAAAAATGAATGCAATATAAATAGCAATATGATGTTCAATATATTTAAGATTATGTGGTAATTTAAAACTATTGGGAGGAAAGAGTTGAGCTTCTCGTTGATACAACTCCTTGTATTTAAGGTTCGGGTCTTCCATCACACTCTACCTCTAGATCTTGTTGAATTATGTATTAAATTCTCCATGAGTTTTCCTTCTCCAAAGCGAGCATACGAAGTACGTAATGTGGTTTCCAATATGTCTTGACTTGTAATTGTCATTAAGGAATTTCGTATGGTGCATCCAGTTTTTGCAACCATTAATGCTGAACCTCTTAAATTTATATTGGAAATTCTGTCTAAGCACACTGCAGATTATGTTAGCGTAGATCTTGTTGTAAAAATCCAGTGATTTTTTACATGTGTCCTTAGCCAGACTAACGGTCCTTCTGCCTTTATTAATCTGCAAGAAGAGTCATATTATGAAACATCTGCATTTCACAGCTAGTTTCTGAAGAGAACATTTCTTGTTTGTTGTAGTATATAAAATCATCTTTTGCTCTCTCTTGACAAGCTTTTAAATCAATCTCTGACATTTCAAAGAATTCATCTCGATCACTGTTGATTGCAGTCAATCTGTAGATATAAAAAATCTGAGTAGATACCAAAGGCAAATTTCCCTTGATGATAACATGCTCTTTTATGATAGTTTCCTCAGACCTCATCATCTGATATGCCATTAATATATTATCAGGTGAAGTTGGAAGCATTTGTCTGGACAGAAGCCTGGGCTTCAAATGATTTCGTATCTGATCTAACTGATCCTTTAATTGCCTTGGTGACAGTAACATTGCACTTATTGTGTTATGCCGAATATCTTTTAAAACGTTTATGATCTCTTCTTCCAGTTGAGTCGCAAGTGTTATGTACTATGAAAATTTATTAAGTCTTCTTTCATATCTCATCCCTTTTAATGCCATCAACTGTATAGTCAATTAAAGATGTTTGATTATTTAACGAAGTAAGCAAATGCTTCTCATTCGCCTTAACCTTTGTCCATCCAACGATGTCCAACGGCGCTCTTGGCTGACGTGATTTTGCTGTCAGCATGTTTTCAGCTTGAAGATCCTCCTCGATGTGTTTAAAATGGTGATACATGCTTGTACATGCCTCAGATTCTGGAAACTGCTTGCACAAGTGACCAACTTTGGTTGTGCCCATTGAAAAGGTACTCATATCCTTCCAGTAGGGTTGCAAATTATAGTAGACAATCAAAGTCAAATCCGTTTTCGCAAGCTGACTCTTTCCAATCTTTTCAAAGAATATTCCAGTTTTCGATGCAAATTGAGTAACGTTAATAGATTGTGCTGCTACTAAAGGTAATAGAAGAAGCATAACTATTACCGCCATTGTTAGTGAAGGCATTGTTGATTTCTTCTGCCTTTTCGCCTGCCTCTCATCAGGTGTATTCTCATCTTCCTCTACGGCAGCTGGATGCTTATAAACAGGTTCCTCCTCTGAGAATAGTTGGACGATATGTTGAATATCTCGTTTAAATATTCCGTAACTCGTTTTGACTTCTACAACTCTGACAAAATTATCCTTGCCATGAATTGTCTTAATTATTCGTCCCAATGGCCATTGTAAAACTGGAGTATTGTCTTCCTTTATCAACACTAATCCTCCTTCTTTTACGTTTGCCGAGGATCTTCTCCATCTCTGACGATGCTGAAGTTGTTGCAGATTATCAGCTGACCATTGAGTCCAAAACGCACGCTTTAACTTGGAGACGGCTTGCCATCTCTGTCCCATTGATTGTGGTTGCTAAGATGGCTTACTATCTGCTTGTGCTGTTAATGGTTCTCCAATTAGAAAGTGACCAGAGGTCACTTCATTTGTATCGCTCGATATCGGAACCAATGGTATTGAATTCATGATAGCTTCTATTTCCACTATCACAGTTTCTAATTCTTCATAGGTCAGATCACGCTGTAGAAACATTCTTTAGCAATAAATATTTTGCCCATTTTACCGCGGCTTCCCAAAGTCCTCCAAAACGCGGTGCTCTTGGTGGGACAAACTTAAAGTTGACTCCTTTATTATTGCATGTCTCCACTATAGACCTCTTGGCCTTTTCTGAGAAGATAGCTTCCTCCGATTCTTAAAGATTGTTCCTTGCTTTATTAAAATTCGTATCATTATCGCAGTGTCAGATGTGGTTAAATCGCTGACTAATTCCAAATGCACTGCCTTGGTCCCATTATTTGTTCCAGTAATTTTGGTTTAGCTCTGGTGCATTTGACACATTTTAAAATGACATTTCGCGCTATTCATTTTGCCTTTATTGCCCAATATCTTTGCTTCGATGTGGCTATTAGGATTTGGGATCCACAATGCATATTTTCCTTGTGGATTTTTTTTAAATATAAATTTGACTATTGGATTATTATATGGCAATAGCACAGGATGTTTTGCATCGAATAAAAGCTCAGATGCTTCCAATCTGCCTCCAACTCCAATGAGATCATCCTGATCCAAGAAAGGCATTAGGGCGCTGAGATTACTGCCTCGTCCAACTTCCCGGGATTTCCCTAATTCTTTGATTTCAGCGCTAAAATTATTGTGCTGAATTAAACGGAGAACTATCTTTTAAGATTGTTCCAACTCTTCAAATTTCACCATTGTCATTGTGTCTGAAGATTTCCTTTTGAATCGCATGATGTATGCTACTATTCTAAGTAATTTATTGAACGAATTCCCGTGGCTAATTCGGACTTTGCGTGGAAGCTACCAAAATTTCTGGGTTTTCCTGGGGTATTGAACGGCGTTCTGATTTTGCCGCAACAAATGGTAATGGCCATTTTTGGGACATACCATGCAAAAACAGTGGACCATAGAACCAAAGACTGAAATTGGCGAACTTGGTACCACTTATTCCTCTTGATGCTATATCTGCAGCATTGCTTTTCGAAAGAACATGGCGAAATTCTCTTTGCAACGATGCTTCTTGAATGGTGGTGATTCTAGTAGAAACAAATTTGTCTTTTATTGTCTTTGGGCTATTTATCCAGGACAACACAGTTTCGGAATCTGCCCAAATATATGTTGCAGTTCCTTGCAGCGACAATTATTCCTTTATGATCGCTGTTAATTAAGATCCTAAAACTGCTGCCTTCAATTCTAGTCTCGGGAGTGTGATCGCATTTACTGGGGCCAAACGCGACATAATAACTGTACAGTTACTCGCTGTGGCATACGCATTTTCTGAAGCGTCGACGAACGTTTGTATTTCCTTTAAGACCGGAATCTTATCATCAAACACATGACGGGAAATTTTAATGTCATTTAACATTTTTAAATCTTCCCGGAATTGCTTCCATTACTTCATTATATTCAAATTTCTCCTTTGTTAAGCCTTGCATGAATATTTTGGCCTTTATAACTACTGGAGAAAATAGTCCGAGAGGATCGAATATTTTGAATATTTCTGAAACCACTATGCGTCTTGTTATTTTGTCTGTGTTCACCGTTTGTGTTTTTCCACAGAGTTTGTCAATCGTAGGATTCCAAGTGATTCCCAAGGTCTTAAAATTGTACTGTTTGAATGATATCTTTCTTATCCAGTCCTTGAAGAAGATGGTTACTATTTGCGCACCATTTTCCTTATTTAAGTCCGGAACTTAATAGTATGTGATTAAGTTCCTTTTGAATTTGAAGATCCTCTGGTATTGTATCAGCTCCGGTATTTCAGTCGTCGACATAAAATTAATTTTTTAGAGCAGACGATCCTATAGAATATTTCTGCATTTCCTTGCTTGCTAAATACTCAAAGCATTTCGTCGCCAGATATGGTGCAGACTTAGTGCCATAAGTGACGGTTATCAACCGATAAAACTTAAGCCTTTCTGCCGGCTCATTTCTCCAGACGATCATTTGATATTGTTGATCACTTGGATTTATCCAAATCTGCCTGTACATTTTTTCCAATTGGGCTGCGGAAAAGTGAATACGTCAAGAATTCTTTTTGTACTGATTTCATTGAGCATGGATCCGGGTTTATATACATGATTTGGGGTTACAAGGATATTTACTTAGGTCTAGTCTAGATACAAATGGACAACATGGTTTTTTAACGCAGCAGACCAAGATATCAGCTACCTATTTATTTAGGTCAAAGTAGCTATCAGAAGCGAACGAATTTCTGCTAAGTCGAAATCGTACTTCCTCCTGGCCGTTGAACTAATGTTCAAAAATTGTTAATGTTGATCGTGAAGGGCTGGACCGAAGAAACGTCTCTATTTACAGGTGTGGTTGGAATTTGATTCAGCTGAAGGGTATTTCTAGGTTTTCGCCATTTTTTCATAAAATGAATTACAATAATAATTATTATAAAAATGAATGCAATATAAATAGCAATATGATGTTCAATATATTTAAGATTATGTGGTAATTTAAAACTATTGGGAGGAAAGAGTTGAGCTTCTCGTTGATACAACTCCTTGTATTTAAGGTTCGGGTCTTCCATCACACTCTACCTCTAGATCTTGTTGAATTATGTATTAAATTCTCCATGAGTTTTCCTTCTCCAAAGCGAGCATACGAAGTACGTAATGTGGTTTCCAATATGTCTTGACTTGTAATTGTCATTAAGGAATTTCGTATGGTGCATCCAGTTTTTGCAACCATTAATGCTGAACCTCTTAAATTTATATTGGAAATTCTGTCTAAGCACACTGCAGATTATGTTAGCGTAGATCTTGTTGTAAAAATCCAGTGATTTTTTACATGTGTCCTTAGCCAGACTAACGGTCCTTCTGCCTTTATTAATCTGCAAGAAGAGTCATATTATGAAACATCTGCATTTCACAGCTAGTTTCTGAAGAGAACATTTCTTGTTTGTTGTAGTATATAAAATCATCTTTTGCTCTCTCTTGACAAGCTTTTAAATCAATCTCTGACATTTCAAAGAATTCATCTCGATCACTGTTGATTGCAGTCAATCTGTAGATATAAAAAATCTGAGTAGATACCAAAGGCAAATTTCCCTTGATGATAACATGCTCTTTTATGATAGTTTCCTCAGACCTCATCATCTGATATGCCATTAATATATTATCAGGTGAAGTTGGAAGCATTTGTCTGGACAGAAGCCTGGGCTTCAAATGATTTCGTATCTGATCTAACTGATCCTTTAATTGCCTTGGTGACAGTAACATTGCACTTATTGTGTTATGCCGAATATCTTTTAAAACGTTTATGATCTCTTCTTCCAGTTGAGTCGCAAGTGTTATGTACTATGAAAATTTATTAAGTCTTCTTTCATATCTCATCCCTTTTAATGCCATCAACTGTATAGTCAATTAAAGATGTTTGATTATTTAACGAAGTAAGCAAATGCTTCTCATTCGCCTTAACCTTTGTCCATCCAACGATGTCCAACGGCGCTCTTGGCTGACGTGATTTTGCTGTCAGCATGTTTTCAGCTTGAAGATCCTCCTCGATGTGTTTAAAATGGTGATACATGCTTGTACATGCCTCAGATTCTGGAAACTGCTTGCACAAGTGACCAACTTTGGTTGTGCCCATTGAAAAGGTACTCATATCCTTCCAGTAGGGTTGCAAATTATAGTAGACAATCAAAGTCAAATCCGTTTTCGCAAGCTGACTCTTTCCAATCTTTTCAAAGAATATTCCAGTTTTCGATGCAAATTGAGTAACGTTAATAGATTGTGCTGCTACTAAAGGTAATAGAAGAAGCATAACTATTACCGCCATTGTTAGTGAAGGCATTGTTGATTTCTTCTGCCTTTTCGCCTGCCTCTCATCAGGTGTATTCTCATCTTCCTCTACGGCAGCTGGATGCTTATAAACAGGTTCCTCCTCTGAGAATAGTTGGACGATATGTTGAATATCTCGTTTAAATATTCCGTAACTCGTTTTGACTTCTACAACTCTGACAAAATTATCCTTGCCATGAATTGTCTTAATTATTCGTCCCAATGGCCATTGTAAAACTGGAGTATTGTCTTCCTTTATCAACACTAATCCTCCTTCTTTTACGTTTGCCGAGGATCTTCTCCATCTCTGACGATGCTGAAGTTGTTGCAGATTATCAGCTGACCATTGAGTCCAAAACGCACGCTTTAACTTGGAGACGGCTTGCCATCTCTGTCCCATTGATTGTGGTTGCTAAGATGGCTTACTATCTGCTTGTGCTGTTAATGGTTCTCCAATTAGAAAGTGACCAGAGGTCACTTCATTTGTATCGCTCGATATCGGAACCAATGGTATTGAATTCATGATAGCTTCTATTTCCACTATCACAGTTTCTAATTCTTCATAGGTCAGATCACGCTGTAGAAACATTCTTTAGCAATAAATATTTTGCCCATTTTACCGCGGCTTCCCAAAGTCCTCCAAAACGCGGTGCTCTTGGTGGGACAAACTTAAAGTTGACTCCTTTATTATTGCATGTCTCCACTATAGACCGCTTGGCCTTTTCTGAGAAGATAGCTTCCTCCAATTCTTAAAGGTTGTTCCTTGCTTTTATAAAATTCGTAGCGTTATCGCAGTGTAAGATGTGGTTAAATCGCTGACTAATTCCCATAATTTGTTCCAGTAACTTTGGTTTAGCTCTGGCGCATTTGACACATTTTAAAATGACATTTCGCGCTATTGATTTTGCCTTTATTGCCCAATATCTTTGCTTCGATGTGGCTATTAGGATTTGGGATCCACAATAAATATTTTCCTTGTGGATTTTTTCAAATATTAATTTGACTATTGGCGATAGCACAGGATGTTTTGCATCAAAGGAAAGCTCAGATGCTTCCAATCTGCCTCCAACTCCAGTGAGATCATCCTGATCCAAGAAAGCCGTTAGGGCGCTGAGATTACTGCCTCGTCCAACTTCCCGGGATTTCCCTAATTCTTTGATTTCAGCGCTAAAATTATTGTGCTGAATTAAACGGAGAATTATCTTTCGAGATTGTTCCAACTCTTCAAATTTCACCATTGTCATTGTGTCTGAAGATTTCCTTTTGAAACGCATGATGTATGCTACTATTCTAAGTAATTTATTGAATGAATTCCCGTGGTTTATACCATAAAGCCAATTCGGACTTTGCGTGGAAGCTACCAAAATTTCTAGGTTTTAATGGGGTATTGAACGGCATTCTGATTTTGCCGCAACAAATGGTAATGGCCATTTTTGGGACATACCATGCAAAAACAGTGGACCATAGAACCAAGGACTGAAATTGGCGAACTTGGTAAGTGGTTCCTCTTGATGCTATATCTGTAGCATTGCTTTCCGAAAGAACATTACGAAATTCTCTTTGCAACGATGCTTCTTGAATGGTGGTGATTCTAGTGGCAACAAATTTGTCTTTTATTGTCTTTGTGCTATTTATCCAGGACAACACAGTTTCGGAATCTGCCCAAAAATATGTTGCAGTTCCTTGCAGCGACAATTATTCCTTTATGATCGCTGTAAATTAAGCTCCTAAAACTTCTGCCTTCAATTCTAGTCTCGGGAGTGTGATCGCATTTACTGGGGCCAAACGCGACAAAATAACTGTACAGTTACTCGCTGTGGCATACGCATTTTCTGAAGCGTCGACGAACGTTTGTATTTCCTTTAATACCGGAATCTTTCCATCAAACACATGACGGGAAATTTTAATTTCATTTAACATTTTTAAATCTTCCCGGAATTGCTTCCATTCCGATTGTAATTGCGTTGGCAATTCTTCATTATATTCAAATTTCTCCTTTGTTAAGCCTTGCATGAATATTTTGGCCTTAATAACTACTGGAAAAAATAGTCCGAGAGGATCGAATATTTTGAATATTTCTGAAACCACTATGCGTCTTGTTATTTTGTCTGTGTTCACCGTTTGTGTTTTTCCACAAAGTTTGTCAATCGTAGGATTCCAAGTGATTCCCAAGGTCTTAAAATTGTACTGTATGAATGATATCTTTCTTATCCAGTCCTTGAAGAAGATGGTTACTATTTGCGCACCATTTCCCTTATTTAAGTCCGGAACTTAATAGTATGTGATTAAGTTCCTTTTGAATTTGAAGATCCTCTGGTATTGTATCAGCTCCGGTGTTACAGTCGTCGACATAAAATTAATTTTTAAGAGCAGACGATCCTATAGAATATTTCTGCATTTCCTTGCTTGCTAAATACTCAAAGCATTTCGTCGCCAGATATGGTGCAGACTTAGTGCCATAAGTGACGGTTATCAACCGATAAAACTTAAGCCTTTCTGCCGGCTCATTTCTCCAGACGATCATTTGATATTGTTGATCACTTGGATTTATCCAAATCTGCCTGTACATTTTTTCAATGTCAGCAGTGAATATATATTTATGCATTCTAAATCGAAGCAGTATTGACATTAAACTGTTTTGCACTGTAGGACCTTTGTGCATAAAATCGTTCAAAGATTTCCCGGTAAATGTCACTACAGATGCGTCAAATACAACGCATAATTTTGGTGTCTTACATCGGGTTTGAGAATACAATGATGCGGTGTAAAGTAGTGGGACTTCGGGAGATGTATATAAGGTATTTCCTTCATATTCCCAAGAGCTTCATAGTCCTTCATAAACTCTATGTATCCTTGTTTTATTGCCTGATCCTTTTGCAATCTTTTCGCCAATGTCACGACTTCCCCCCACTTCTGAAGTATGCTCCAAAAAGGGCAATTTAACAATCAGTCGAGAGTCCTGAGCCTTCTGAACGTTTTGAAGGAAGTGACCTTGACACTATTTCTCCATTGGTGAATAGCATTTTGACTCTGGTTGAAAATTATTAAATTTCCAGAATTTAAGGAGTTGCTCATAAACCTTTTCTCCTTCCGTAAGTACAGCACATACTGATGATGTAGGTGCTCTCTCCGAAATTTTCCCGGCTACAATCCATCCAAGTTTAGTATTCTGTAACTTGGGGGACCATTCTTTAAGCTAATGCACTCGGCTTGCATTATATTGAAGTAATGCTCGGCTCCAAGAAGAATATCAATAGGTAACAATATCAAATTGAGGATCAGCCAATATTATATTTTTTGGTATTTTCCAATTATCAATTGAAATTGTATATGTGGTTGATCAGGGACTATGTGAGGCAAATCCATTGCTTCAAGCCGTGAACTAAAATTGCCTTGCTTTGGCTTTAGCGGAACGTTGATCCTTGCTTCGGAAGTCTGATATTTTCCGCCAATGCCATTTGTTTTCAGCATCGAATTTGTGGTTTTCAGTGAGAGCATTTTAATTGCTCTTTCGGAAATGGCATTAATTTGGGATCCAGAGTCGAGCAGGGCTCTGAATTTTGCCTTTTGTCCATTTATTCCTTGAATAATTACACGGGCGGTCGCCAGGAGAATATAGCTGGAGTGCTTTCCACTCGCAGATGCTTGCTTGTGCTTTTTGATGCATTTAAAGCAATCTCTCTTTGTGCATGTCTTTGACGGGTGATTTTGACTTAGACATTTAACACATCATTTTTGTTTTTGAACCCAGTTAAGACGTTCTGTTGATGTTTTCTTTAAAAACTCATTACAAAAGAAACAGTTATATTGTGTCTCAGCTCCAACTGATGCAGATGTATTTTGTTTTCTTCCTTTTTCTGATACAATGTCTTCAAGCATGAGAAACCTTTGTTCAAGAAAGGTTCAAAATTTGGTTCAAAGGTGGAATTTCACTTGTATTTTGAACGGATTTTTCATAGAACAAGTGGTTTTGTCAAACAAGCTTCTTTGTTAGAAGACAGAGTAGAAGTGGATCCCATTTGTCTGTTTCTATGCCGATATTATGAGAGCAGATAATGTTTCCTTCACATTATCATGCAACGATTTAATTGTTTTGGAATCATTTGTTATCATTGTATGATCCAATAATTTTTGAAATAAGGTATTACTTAACACTCTTTTATTGTTGAAGCGTTCTTCAAGTGTTTTCCACGTAGTGGAATAATTTGCCTCCGTTAGTGATAAATGGCGAATTAGGCGCTCTGCCTCTCCATTAACGTTAGTTTTCAAGTACCACATTTTTTGTATAGTGGGTAATGTTGATTCATGAATCATTTTTCTGAATATATCATGAAACTGTTGCCATTTTAAATAATCCCCAACAAATTTGGGTATGGCTAAATTTGGAAAATGTAATGCATTTTGAACAGCACTTGGTGGAGAACTAATTGTTGTCTCCTTTATCACATACATTTCGGTTTGTACATTTATTACTTCATCATCTGCTGCCATGTATCTGCTGTCGTCATATCCAAGTTTTTTAGGGTCCTAAAATTTTTTATAAATTTGGACATGAATATATTTTATTTCATTCCAGGATTGTAAAATGACGTGTGTGAAATTTTGTTTCGGTTCTTCTGTCATTTTATTCATGATGCTCTCTAAACTGTCAAGCAACACCCTCGCTTCTCTGAACATCGATTCTATTTCAATGTCCTCTGCTGTGGATGCGATGGATGTAACATCCGCTTCCAAGAGAGACCACTTATTGTTCAATTCCGTCTTATAATCCTCAACCAGTTGCTTAATTTTATTAAAGAATTCATTATTAAAATAATCGTGTTCTAGCGTGACTCCTTTGAGGAAATTATTTATTTCACTATTTCCGGAGTTAAATTTATCCCACAGGTATTCTAACGTTAATAAACGTTCTGTGTAGGCTGGCTTGGTATTCCTGTCGACGGAATCCTTTTTGAATTCCGAATGACATTCTGAATTTGCTTTCCTATCGATAACTGTCCTGTCAACAACTGATGAATATTGTTCGGTGCCATTTTCACCTATTTTATATAATCCGATTTAGAGATATTTGTAATGATGTGCCTTTGCTTTGAACAGATCGATCAGTAAAACAGCAGTTTATCTGGTTCAAATCGCCTGGTTGATCAGAACCTGTCCTTTTGAACTTAAATCCTCACAGTGTTTGATCGCCAACTTGATCGCACACCTGAAGTAGTTACACTTACCGTCTTTTGGTTGCCTTGTTGACCGTTGAAGACTGTAATTGACGTCGTGAAGTGGGATCAAATGGATATTATATTTGACCGATATAAGCGGTTCAAATTTATTACCAAGTTGACCTTAAGTTGATCAAACTATGATCGATGATGCAGGTTCAAATTGGAGTCCCAAGCTGAACAGTTGTTGCTCTTCAAAGTCGGGGGTCACCAAATGTTTGGTGACGGGTTCGCTGAAAAGTGTTTTTTTTGCGTGGTTCAAGTACAGAACCAGTGGCAATAGTCGCCGCAATAAGTACAGAACCAATTGGGCTGCGAAAAAGTGATTTCATTGAGCATGGATCCGGGTTTATATACATGATTTGGGGTTACAAGGATATTTACTTAGGTCTAGTCTAGATACAAATGGACAACATGGTTTATTAACAGATTACAGGAAAATATCCTAAATAAGCAATTTCATCTACCAAAATGGTGCGAAGACACGTCCGTCGGCTGGATGCATATGGTTTATGACCCGCATATCACATGCAGATGTGCGCAGACCAAGATATCAGCTACCTATTTATTTAGGTCAAAGTAGCTATCAGAAGCGAACGAATTTCTGCTGTGTCGAAATCGCACTTACTCCTGGCCGTTGAACTAATGTTCAACAATCGTTAATGTTGATCGTGAAGGTCTGGACCGAAGAAACGTCTCTATTTACAGGTGTGGTTGGAATTTAATTCAGCTGAAGGCTATTTCTAGGTTTTCGCCATTTCTTCATAAAATGAATTACAATAATAATTATTATAAAAATGAATGCAATATAAATAGCAATATGATGTACAATATTTTTAAGATTATGTGGTAATTTAAAACTATTGGGAGGAAAGAGTTGAGCTTCTCGTTGATACAACTCCTTGTATTTAAGGTTCGGGTCTTCCATCACACTCTACCTCTAGATCTTCTTGAATTATGTATTAAATTCTCCATGAGTTTTCCTTCTCCAAAGCGAGCATACGAAGTACGTAATGTGGTTTCCAATATGTCTTGACTTGTAATTGTCATAAAGGAATTTCGTATGGTGCATCCAGTTTTTGCAACCATTAATGCTGAACCTCTTAAATTTATATTGGAAATTCTGTCTAAGCACACTGCAGATTATGTTAGCGTGCATCTTGTTGTAAAAATCCAGTGATTTTTTACATGTGTCCTTAGCCAGACTAACGGTTCTTCTGCCTTTATTAATCTGCAAGAAGGGTCTTATTATGAAATATCTGCATTTCACAGCTAGTTTCTGAAGAGAACATTTCTTGTTTGTTGTAGCATATAAAATCATCTTTTGCTCTCTCTTGACAAGCTTTTAAATCAATCTCTGACATTTCAAAGAATTCATCTCGATCACTGTTGATTGCAGTCAATCTGTAGATATCGAAAATCTGAGTAGATACCAAAGGCAAATTTACCTTGATGATAACATGCTCTTTTATGATGGTTCCCTCAGACCTCATCGTCTGATATGCCATTAATATATTATCAGGTAAAACTGGAAGCATTTGTCTGGACAGAAGCCTGGGCTTCAAATGATTTCGTATCTGATCTAACTGATCCTTTAATTGCCTTGGTGACAGTAACATTGCACTTATTGTGTTATGCCGAATATCTGTTAAAACGTTTATGATCTCGGCTTGAAGTTGAGTCGCAAGTGTTGTGTACTATGAAAATTTATTAAGTCTACTTTCAGTATCAGTTGTTTCTGCGATATAATTCTCTATCCTTTTTTAACGCTTGGAATTCGAGATCTCATCCCTTTTAATGACATTAACTGTATAGTCAATTAAAGATGTTTGATTCTTTAACATAGTAAGCAAATGCTTCTCATACGCCTTAACCTTTGTTATCGTTTGCACCATTTTGTCAGCTTAGGTAGAGTCCATCCAACGATGTCCAACGGCGCTCTTGGCTGACGTGATCTTACTGTCAGCATGTTTTCAGCATGAAGATCCTCCTCGATGTGTTTAAAATGGTGATACATGCTTGTACATGCCTCAGATTCTGGAAACTGCCTGCACAAGTGACCAATTTTTGTTGTGCCCATTGAGAAGGTACTCATATCCTTCCAGTAGGGTTGCAAATTATAGTAGACAATCAAAGTCAAATCCGTTTTCGCAAGTTGACTCTTTCCAATCTTTTCAAAGAATATTCCAGTTTTCGATGCAAATTGAGTAACGTTAATCGATTGTGCTGCTACTGAAGGTAATAGAAGAAGCATAACTATTACCGCCATTGTTAGTGAAGGCATTTTTGATTTCTTCTGCCTTTTCGCCTGCCTCTCATCAGGTGTATTCTCATTTTCCTCTGCGGCAGCTGGATGCTTATAAACAGGTTCCTCCTCTGAGAATAGTAGTGCGATATGTTGAATATCTCGTTTAAATATTCCGTTACTCGTTTTGACTTCTACAACTCTGACAAAATTATCCTTGCCATGAATTGTCTTAATTATTCGTCCCAATGGCCATTGTAAAACTGGAGTATTGTCTTCCTTTATCAACACTAATCCTCCTTCTTTTACATTTGCCGAGGTTCTTCTCCATTTCGATGCTGAAGTTGTTGCAGATTATCAGCTGACCCTTGAATCCAAAACGCACGCTTGAACTTAGAGACGGCTTGCCATCTATGTCCCATTGATTGTGGCTGCTAAGATGGCTTACTATCTGCTTGTGCTGTTAATGGTTCTCCAATTAGAAAGTGACCAGAGGTCACTTCATTTGTATCGCTCGATATCGGAACCAATGGTATTGAATTCATGATAGCTTCTATTTCCACTATCACAGTTTCTAATTCTTCATTGGTCAGATCACGCTGTAGAAACATGCTTTAGCAATAAATATTTTGCCCATTTTACAATCGCTTCCCAAAGTCCTCTCTTGGTGGGACAAACTTAAAGTTGACTCCTTTATTATTGCATGTCTCCACTATAGACCGCTGGGCCTTTTCTGAGAAGATAGCTTCCTCCAATTCTTAAGGATTGTTCCTTGCTTTAATAAAATTCGTAGCGTTATCGCAGTGTAAGATGTGGTTAAATCGCTGACTTATTCCCATAATTTGTTCCAGTAACTTTGGTTTAGCTCTGGTGCATTTGACACATTTTAAAATGACATTTCGCGCTATTGATTTTGCCTTTATTGCCCAATATCTTTGCTTCGATGTGGCTATTAGGATTTGGGATCCACAATACATATTTTCCTTGTGGATTTTTTCAAATATTAATTTGACTATTGGCAATAGCACAGGATGTTTTGCATCAAAGGAAAGCTCAGATGCTTCCAATCTGCCTCCAACTCCAGTGATCCAAGAAAGGCGTTAGGGCGCTGAGATTACTGCCTCGTCCAACTTCCCGGGATTTCCCTAATTCTTTGATTTCAGCGCTAAAATTATTGTGCTGAATTAAACGGAGAACTATCTTTCGAGATTGTTCCAACTCTTCAAATTTCACCATTGTCGTTGTGTCTGAAGATTTCCTTTTGAAACGCATGATGTGTGCTACTGTTCTAAGTAATTTATTGAACGAATTCCCGTGGTTTATACCATAAAGCCAATTTGGACTTTGCGTGGTAGCTACCGAAATTTCTGGGTTTTCCTGGGGTATTGAACGGCGTTCTGATTTTGGCGCAACAAATGGTAATGGCCATTTTGAGGACATACCATGCAAAAACAGTGGACCATAGAACCAAAGACTGAAATTGGTGAACTTGGAACCACTTATTCCTCTTGATGCTATATCTGCAGCATTGCCTTCCGAAAGAACATGGCGAAATTCTCTTTGCAACGATGCTTCACACACGATGCTAGCCACATTTTTGTCCTTTATTGTCTTTGGGCTATTTGTCCAGGACAACACAGTTTCGGAATCTGCCAAAAATATGTTGCAGTTCCTTGCAGCGACAATTGTTCCTTTATGATCGCTTTTAATTAAGCTCCTAAAACTGCTGCCTTCAATTCTAGTCTCGGGAGTGTAATCGCATTTACTGGGGCCAAACGCGACATAATACAGTTACTCGCTGTGGCATACGCATTTTCTGAAGCGTCGACGAACGTTTGTATTTCCTTTAATACCGGAATCTTTCCATCAAACACATGACCGGAAATTTTAATGTCATTTAACATTTTTAAATCTTCCCGGAATTGCTTCCATTCCGATTGTAATTGCGTTGGCAGTTCTTCATTATATTCAAATTTCTCCTTTGTTAAGCCTTGCATGAATATTTTGGCCTTTATAACTACTGGAGAAAATAGTCCGAGAGGATCGAATATTTTGAATATTTCTGAAACCACTATGCGTCTTGTTATTTTGTCTGTGTTCACCGTTTGTGTTTTTCCACAGAGTTTGTCAATCGTAGGATTCCAAGTGATTCCCAAGGCCTTAAAATTGTACTGTATGAATAATATCTTTCTTATCCAGTCCTTGAAGAAGATGGTTACTATTTGCGCACCATTTTCCTTATTTAAATCCGGAACTTAATAGTATGTGATTAAGTTCCTTTTGAATTTGAAGATCCTCTGGTATTGTATCAACTCCGGTGTTACAGTCGTCGACATAAAATTAATTTTTAAGAGCAGACGATCCTATAGAATATTTCTGCATTTCCTTGCTTTCTAAATACTCAAAGCATTTCGTCGCCAGATATGGTGCAGACTTAGTGCCATAAGTGACGGTTATCAACCGATAAAACTTAAGCCTTTCTGCCGGCTCATTTCTCCAGACGATCATTTGATATTGTTGATCACTTGGATTTATCCAAATCTGCCTGTAAATTTTTTCAATGTCAGCAGTGAATATATATTTATGCATTCTAAATCGAAGCAGTATTGACATTAAACTGTTTTGCACTGTAGGACCTTTGTGCTTTAAGTAGTTTAAAGATAGTTCAAAGGAAACTGTCACTGCAGATGCGTCAAATACAACTCTTAATTTTGTTGTCTTATATCGGGTTTGAGAATACAATGATGCGGTATAAAGTAGTGGGACTTCGGGAGATGTATATGGGGTACTTCCTTCATATGCCCAAGAGCTTCATAGACTTTATGTATCCTTGTTTTATTGCCTGATCCTTTTGCAATCGTTTCTCCAATGTCACGACTTTCCCCCATTTCTGAAGTAAGCTCCAAAAAGGCCAATTTAACAATCAGTCGAGAGTCCTAAGCCTTCTAAACGTTTTAAAGGAAGTGACCTTGACACTATTTCTCCATTGGTGAATAGCATTTTGACTCTGGTTGAAAATTATTCAATTCCCAGAATTTAACGAGTTGCTCATCAACATTTTCTCCTTCCGTAAGTACAGCACATACTGATGATGTAGGGGTTCTCTCCGAATTTTTCCCGGCTACAATCCATCCAAGTTTAGTATTCTGTAACTTGGGGAGTCCATTCTTTAAGCTCATGCACTCGGCTTGCATTATATTGAAGTAATGCTCGGCTCCAAGAAGAATATCAATAGGTAACAATATCAAATTGAGGATCAGCCAATATTATATTTTTTGGTATTTTCCAATTATCAGTTGAAATTGTATGTGGTTGATCAGGGACTATGTGAGGCAAATCCATTGCTTCAACCCGTGATCTAAAATTGCCTTGCTTTGGCTTTAGCTGAACGTTGATCCTTGCTTCGGAAGTCTGAGATTTTCCGCCAATGCCATTTGTTTTCAGCATCGAATTTGTGGTTTTCAGTGAGAGCATTTTAATTGCTCTTTCGGAAATGGCATTAATTTGGGATCCAGAGTCGAGCAGGGCTCTGAATTCTGCCTTTTGTCCATTTATTCCTTGAATAATTACACGGGCGGTCGCCAGGAGAATATAGCTGGAGTGCTTTCCACTCGCAGATGCTTGCTTGTGCTTTTTGATGCATTTAAAGCAATCTCTCTTTGTGCATGTCTTTGACGGGTGATTTTGACTTAGACATTTAACACATCATTTTTGTTTTTGAACCCAGTTAAGACGTTCTGTTGATGTTTTCTTTAAAAACTCATTACAAAAGAAACAGTTATATTGTGTCTCAGCTCCAACTGATGCAGATGTATTTTGTTTTCTTCCTTTTTCTGATACAATGTCTTCAAGCATGAGAAACCTTTGTTCAAGAAAGGTTCAAAATTTGGTTCAAAGGTGGAATTTCACTTGTATTTTGAACGGATTTTTCATAGAAAAAGTGGTTTTGTCAAACAAGCTTTTTTGTTAGAAGACAGAGTAGAAGTGGATCCCATTTGTCTGTTTCTATGCCGATATTATGAGAGCAGATAATGTTTCCTTCACATTATCATGCAACGATTTAATTGTTTTGGAATCATTTGTTATCATTGAATGATCCAATAATTTTTGAAATAAGGTATTACTTAACACTCTTTTATTGTTGAAGCGTTCTTCAAGTGTTTTCCACGTAGTGGAATAATTTGCCTCCGTTAGTGATAAATGGCGAATTAGGCGCTCTGCCTCTCCATTAACGTTAGTTTTCAAGTACCACATTTTTTGTATAGTGGGTAATGTTGATTCATGAATCATTTTTCTGAATATATCATGAAACTGTTGCCATTTTAAATAATCCCCAACAAATTTGGGTATGGCTAAATTTGGAAAATGTAATGCATTTTGAACAGCACTTGGTGGAGAACTAATTGTTGTCTCCTTTATCACATACATTTCGGTTTGTACATTTATTACTTCATCTTCTGCTGCCATGTATCTGCTGTCGACATATCCATGTTCCTTCGGGTCCTTAAATTTTTTATAAATTTGGACATGAATATCTTTTATTTCATTCCAGTGTTCTGTAATGAAATTTTGTGCGAAATTTTGTTTCGTTTCTTCTGTCATTTTATTCTTATATGCTCTCTAAACTGTCAAGCAACACCCTCGCTTCTCTGAACATCGATTCTATTTCAATGTCCTCTGCTGTGGATGCAATGGATGTAACATCCGCTTCCAAGAGAGACCACTTATTGTTGAATTCCGTCTTATAATCCTCAACCAGTTGCTTAATTTTATTAAAGAATTCATTATTAAAATTATCGTGTTCTAGAGTGACTCCTTTTATGAATATTTCATTATTTCCGGAGTTAAATTTATCCCACCGGTATTCTTATGTTAATAAACGTTCTCTGTAGTAGACTGGCTTGGTATTCCTGTCGACGGAATGCTTTTTGAATTCCGAATGACATTCTAAATTTGCTCTCCTATCGATAACTGTCCTGTCAACAACTGATGAATATTGTTCGGTGCCATTTTCACTTATTTTATATAATCCGATTTAGAGATATTTGTAATGATGTGCCTTTGCTTTGAACAGATCGATCAGTGAAACAGCAGTTTATCTGGTTCAAATCGCCTGGTTGACTAGAACCTGTCCTTTTGAACTTAAATCCTCACAGTGTTTGATCGCCAACTTGATCGCACACCTGAAGTAGTTACACTTACCGTCTTTTGGTCGCCTTGTTGACCTTTGAAGACTGTAAGTGACTTCGTGAAGTGGGATTAAATGGATATTATATTTTACCGATATAAGCGGTTCAAATTTTTACCAAGTTGACCTTTAGTTGATCAAACTATGATCGATGATGCAGGTTCAAATTGGAGTCCCAATTTGAACAGTTGTTGCTCTTCAAAGTCGGGGGTCACCCCATGTTTGGTGACGGGTTCGCTGAAAAGTGTTTTTTTTTGGGTGCTTTAAGTACAGAACCAGTGGCAATAGTCGCCGCAATAAGTACAGATCCAATTGGGCTGCGGAAAAGTGAATACGTCAAGAATTCTTTTTGTACTGTTTTCATTGAGCATGGATCCGGGCTTATATACATGATTTGGGGTTACAAGGATATTTACTTAGGTCTAGTCTAGATACAAATGGACAACATGGTTTATTAACAGATTACAGGAAAATATCCTAAATAAGCAATTTCATCTACCAAAATGGTGCGAAGACACGTCCGTCGGCTGGATGCATATGGTTTATGACCCGCATATCACATGCAGATGTGCGCAGACCAAGATATCAGCTACCTATTTATTTAGGTCAAAGTAGCTATCAGAAGCGAACGAATTTCTGCTGTGTCGAAATCGCACTTACTCCTGGCCGTTGAACTAATGTTCAACTATCGTTAATGTTGATCGTGAAGGTCTGGACCGAAGAAACGTCTCTATTTACAGGTGTGGTTGGAATTTGATTCAGCTGAAGGGTATTTCTAGGTTTTCGCCATTTTTTCATAAAATGAATTACAATAATAATTATTATAAAAATGAATGCAATATAAATAGCAATATGATGTTCAATATATTTAAGATTATGTGGTAATTTAAAACTATTGGGAGGAAAGAGTTGAGCTTCTCGTTGATACAACTCCTTGTATTTAAGGTTCGGGTCTTCCATCACACTCTACCTCTAGATCTTGTTGAATTATGTATTAAATTCTCCATGAGTTTTCCTTCTCCAAAGCGAGCATACGAAGTACGTAATGTGGTTTCCAATATGTCTTGACTTGTAATTGTCATTAAGGAATTTCGTATGGTGCATCCAGTTTTTGCAACCATTAATGCTGAACCTCTTAAATTTATATTGGAAATTCTGTCTAAGCACACTGCAGATTATGTTAGCGTGGATCTTGTTGTAAAAATCCAGTGATTTTTTACATGTGTCCTCAGCCAGACTAACGGTCCTTCTGCCTTTATTAATCTGCAAGAAGAATCAGTCTTATTATGAAATATCTGCATTTCACAGCTAGTTTCTGAAGAGAACATTTCTTGTTTGTTGTAGCATATAAAATCATCTTTTGCTCTCTCTTGACAAGCTTTTAAATCAATCTCTGACATTTCAAAGAATTCATCTCGATCACTGTTGATTGCAGTCAATCTGTAGATATCGAAAATCTGAGTAGATACCAAAGGCAAATTTACCTTGATGATAACATGCTCTTTTATGATGGTTCCCTCAGACCTCATCGTCTGATATGCCATTAATATATTATCAGGTAAAACTGGAAGCATTTGTCTGGACAGAAGCCTGGGCTTCAAATGATTTCGTATCTGATCTAACTGATCCTTTAATTGCCTTGGTGACAGTAACATTGCACTTATTGTGTTATGCCGAATATCTGTTAAAACGTTTATGATCTCGGCTTGAAGTTGAGTCGCAAGTGTTATGTACTATGAAAATTTATTAAGTCTACTTTCAGTATCAGTTGTTTCTGCGATATAATTCTCTATCCTTTTTTAACGCTTGGAATTCGAGATCTCATCCCTTTTAATGACATTAACTGTATAGTCAATTAAAGATGTTTGATTCTTTAACATAGTAAGCAAATGCTTCTCATACGCCTTAACCTTTGTTATCGTTTGCACCATTTTGTCAGCTTAGGTAGAGTCCATCCAACGATGTCCAACGGCGCTCTTGGCTGACGTGATCTTACTGTCAGCATGTTTTCAGCATGAAGATCCTCCTCGATGTGTTTAAAATGGTGATACATGCTTGTACATGCCTCAGATTCTGGAAACTGCTTGCACAAGTGACCAATTTTTGTTGTGCCCATTGAAAAGGTACTCATATCCTTCCAGTAGGGTTGCAAATTATAGTAGACAATCAAAGTCAAATCCGTTTTCGCAAGTTGACTCTTTCCAATCTTTTCAAAGAATATTCCAGTTTTCGATGCAAATTGAGTAACGTTAATCGATTGTGCTGCTACTAAAGGTAATAGAAGAAGCATAACTATTACCGCCATTGTTAGTGAAGACATTTTTGATTTCTTCTGCCTTTTCGCCTGCCTCTCATCAGGTGTATTCTCATCTTCCTCTACGGCAGCTGGATGCTTATAAACAGGTTCCTCCTCTGAGAATAGTAGTGCGATATGTTGAATATCTCGTTTAAATATTCCGTTACTCGTTTTGACTTCTACAACTCTGACAAAATTATCCTTGCCATGAATTGTCTTAATTATTCGTCCCAATGGCCATTGTAAAACTGGAGTATTGTCTTCCTTTATCAACACTAATCCTCCTTCTTTTACATTTGCCGAGGTTCTTCTCCATTTCGATGCTGAAGTTGTTGCAGATTATCAGCTGACCATTGAGTCCAAAACGCACGCTTTAACTTGGAGACGTCTTGCCATCTCTGTCCCATTGATTGTGGTTGCTAAGATGGCTTACTATCTGCTTGTGCTGTTAATGGTTCTCCAATTAGAAAGTGACCAGGGGTAAGAGCCGTCACATCATTTGTATCTCTCGATATCGGAACCAATGGTCTCGAATTCATGATAGCTTCTATTTCCACTATCACAGTTTCTAATTCTTCATAGGTCAGATCACGCTGTAGAAACATTCTTTAGCAATAAATATTTTGCCCATTTTACCGACGCTTCCCAAAGTCCTCCAAAATGCGGTGCTCTTGGTGAGACAAACTTAAAGTTGACTCCTTTATTATTGCATGTCTCCACTATAGACCTCTTGGCCTTTTCTGAGAAGATAGCTTCCTCCGATTCTTAAAGATTGTTCCTTGCTTTAATAAAATTCGTATCGTTATCGCAGTGTCAGATGTGGTTAAATCGCTGACTAATTCCAAATGCACTGCCTTGGTCCCATTATTTGTTCCAGTAACTTTGGTTTAGCTCTGGTGCATTTGACACATTTTAAAATGACATTTCGCGCTATTGATTTTGCCTTTATTGCCCAATATCTTTGCTTCGATGTGGCTATTAGGATTTGGGATCCACAATGCATATTTTCCTTGTGGAATTTTGCAAATATTAATTTGACTATTGGATTATTATATGGCAATAGCACAGGATGTTTTGCATCGAAGGAAAGCTCAGATGCTTCCAATCTGCCTCCAACTCCAATAAGATCATCCTGATTCAAGAAAGGCGTTAGGGCGCTGAGATTACTGCCTCGTTGAACTTCCCGGGATTTCCCTAATTCTTTGATTTCAGCGCTAAAATTATTGTGCTGAATTAAACGGAGAACTATCTTTCGAGATTGTTCCAACTCTTCAAATTTCACCATTGTCATTGTGTCTGAAGATTTCCTTTTGAAACGCATGATGTATGCTACTGTTCTAAGTAATTTATGGAACGAATTCCCGTGGTTTATACCATAAAGCCAATTCGGACTTTGCGTGGTAGCTACCAAAATTTCTGGGTTTTAATGGGGTATTGAACGGCATTCTGATTTTGCCGCAACAAATGGTAATGGCCATTTTTTGGACATACCATGCAAAAACAGTGGACCATAGAACCAAAGACTGAAATTGGCGAACTTGGTACCACTTATTCCTCTTGATGCTATATCTGCAGCATTGCTTTTCGAAAGAACATGGCGAAATTCTCTTTGCAACGATGCTTCTTGAATGGTGGTGATTCTAGTAGAAACAAATTTGTCTTTTATTGTCTTTGGGCTATTTATCCAGGACAACACAGTTTCGGAATCTGCCCAAATATATGTTGCAGTTCCTTGCAGCGACAATTATTCCTTTATGATCGCTGTTAATTAAGATCCTAAAACTGCTGCCTTCAATTCTAGTCTCGGGAGTGTGATCGCATTTACTGGGGCCAAACGCGACATAATAACTGTACAGTTACTCGCTGTGGCATACGCATTTTCTGAAGCGTCGACGAACGTTTGTATTTCCTTTAAGACCGGAATCTTATCATCAAACACATGACGGGAAATTTTAATGTCATTTAACATTTTTAAATCTTCCCGGAATTGCTTCCATTACTTCATTATATTCAAATTTCTCCTTTGTTAAGCCTTGCATGAATATTTTGGCCTTTATAACTACTGGAGAAAATAGTCCGAGAGGATCGAATATTTTGAATATTTCTGAAACCACTATGCGTCTTGTTATTTTGTCTGTGTTCACCGTTTGTGTTTTTCCACAGAGTTTGTCAATCGTAGGATTCCAAGTGATTCCCAAGGTCTTAAAATTGTACTGTATGAATGATATCTTTCTTATCCAGTCCTTGAAGAAGATGGTTACTATTTGCGCACCATTTTCCTTATTTAAGTCCGGAACTTAATAGTATGTGATTAAGTTCCTTTTGAATTTGAAGATCCTCTGGTATTGTATCAGCTCCGGTATTACAGTCGTCGACATAAAATTAATTTTTTAGAGCAGACGATCCTATAGAATATTTCTGCATTTCCTTGCTTGCTAAATACTCAAAGCATTTCGTCGCCAGATATGGTGCAGACTTAGTGCCATAAGTGACGGTTATCAACCGATAAAACTTAAGCCTTTCTGCCGGCTCATTTCTCCAGACGATCATTTGATATTGTTGATCACTTGGATTTATCCAAATCTGCCTGTACATTTTTTCCAATTGGGCTGCGGAAAAGTGAATACGTCAAGAATTCTTTTTGTACTGATTTCATTGAGCATGGATCCGGGTTTATATACATGATTTGGGGTTACAAGGATATTTACTTAGGTCTAGTCTAGATACAAATGGACAACATGGTTTTTTAACGCAGCAGACCAAGATATCAGCTACCTATTTATTTAGGTCAAAGTAGCTATCAGAAGCGAACGAATTTCTGCTAAGTCGAAATCGTACTTCCTCCTGGCCGTTGAACTAATGTTCAAAAATTGTTAATGTTGATCGTGAAGGGCTGGACCGAAGAAACGTCTCTATTTACAGGTGTGGTTGGAATTTGATTCAGCTGAAGGGTATTTCTAGGTTTTCGCCATTTTTTCATAAAATGAATTACAATAATAATTATTATAAAAATGAATGCAATATAAATAGCAATATGATGTTCAATATATTTAAGATTATGTGGTAATTTAAAACTATTGGGAGGAAAGAGTTGAGCTTCTCGTTGATACAACTCCTTGTATTTAAGGTTCGGGTCTTCCATCACACTCTACCTCTAGATCTTGTTGAATTATGTATTAAATTCTCCATGAGTTTTCCTTCTCCAAAGCGAGCATACGAAGTACGTAATGTGGTTTCCAATATGTCTTGACTTGTAATTGTCATTAAGGAATTTCGTATGGTGCATCCAGTTTTTGCAACCATTAATGCTGAACCTCTTAAATTTATATTGGAAATTCTGTCTAAGCACACTGCAGATTATGTTAGCGTAGATCTTGTTGTAAAAATCCAGTGATTTTTTACATGTGTCCTTAGCCAGACTAACGGTCCTTCTGCCTTTATTAATCTGCAAGAAGAGTCATATTATGAAACATCTGCATTTCACAGCTAGTTTCTGAAGAGAACATTTCTTGTTTGTTGTAGTATATAAAATCATCTTTTGCTCTCTCTTGACAAGCTTTTAAATCAATCTCTGACATTTCAAAGAATTCATCTCGATCACTGTTGATTGCAGTCAATCTGTAGATATAAAAAATCTGAGTAGATACCAAAGGCAAATTTCCCTTGATGATAACATGCTCTTTTATGATAGTTTCCTCAGACCTCATCATCTGATATGCCATTAATATATTATCAGGTGAAGTTGGAAGCATTTGTCTGGACAGAAGCCTGGGCTTCAAATGATTTCGTATCTGATCTAACTGATCCTTTAATTGCCTTGGTGACTGTAACATTGCACTTATTGTGTTATGCCGAATATCTTTTAAAACGTTTATGATCTCTTCTTCCAGTTGAGTCGCAAGTGTTATGTACTATGAAAATTTATTAAGTCTTCTTTCATATCTCATCCCTTTTAATGCCATCAACTGTATAGTCAATTAAAGATGTTTGATTATTTAACGAAGTAAGCAAATGCTTCTCATTCGCCTTAACCTTTGTCCATCCAACGATGTCCAACGGCGCTCTTGGCTGACGTGATTTTGCTGTCAGCATGTTTTCAGCTTGAAGATCCTCCTCGATGTGTTTAAAATGGTGATACATGCTTGTACATGCCTCAGATTCTGGAAACTGCTTGCACAAGTGACCAACTTTGGTTGTGCCCATTGAAAAGGTACTCATATCCTTCCAGTAGGGTTGCAAATTATAGTAGACAATCAAAGTCAAATCCGTTTTCGCAAGCTGACTCTTTCCAATCTTTTCAAAGAATATTCCAGTTTTCGATGCAAATTGAGTAACGTTAATAGATTGTGCTGCTACTAAAGGTAATAGAAGAAGCATAACTATTACCGCCATTGTTAGTGAAGGCATTGTTGATTTCTTCTGCCTTTTCGCCTGCCTCTCATCAGGTGTATTCTCATCTTCCTCTACGGCAGCTGGATGCTTATAAACAGGTTCCTCCTCTGAGAATAGTTGGACGATATGTTGAATATCTCGTTTAAATATTCCGTAACTCGTTTTGACTTCTACAACTCTGACAAAATTATCCTTGCCATGAATTGTCTTAATTATTCGTCCCAATGGCCATTGTAAAACTGGAGTATTGTCTTCCTTTATCAACACTAATCCTCCTTCTTTTACGTTTGCCGAGGATCTTCTCCATCTCTGACGATGCTGAAGTTGTTGCAGATTATCAGCTGACCATTGAGTCCAAAACGCACGCTTTAACTTGGAGACGGCTTGCCATCTCTGTCCCATTGATTGTGGTTGCTAAGATGGCTTACTATCTGCTTGTGCTGTTAATGGTTCTCCAATTAGAAAGTGACCAGAGGTCACTTCATTTGTATCGCTCGATATCGGAACCAATGGTATTGAATTCATGATAGCTTCTATTTCCACTATCACAGTTTCTAATTCTTCATAGGTCAGATCACGCTGTAGAAACATTCTTTAGCAATAAATATTTTGCCCATTTTACCGCGGCTTCCCAAAGTCCTCCAAAACGCGGTGCTCTTGGTGGGACAAACTTAAAGTTGACTCCTTTATTATTGCATGTCTCCACTATAGACCTCTTGGCCTTTTCTGAGAAGATAGCTTCCTGCGATTCTTAAAGATTGTTCCTTGCTTTAATAAAATTCGTATCATTATCGCAGTGTCAGATGTGGTTAAATCGCTGACTAATTCCAAATGCACTGCCTTGGTCCCATTATTTGTTCCAGTAATTTTGGTTTAGCTCTGGTGCATTTGACACATTTTAAAATGACATTTCGCGCTATTCATTTTGCCTTTATTGCCCAATATCTTTGCTTCGATGTGGCTTTTAGGATTTGGGATCCACAATGCATATTTTCCTTGTGGATTTTTTTTAAATATAAATTTGACTATTGGATTATTATATGGCAATAGCACAGGATGTTTTGCATCGAATAAAAGCTCAGATGCTTCCAATCTGCCTCCAACTCCAATGAGATCATCCTGATCCAAGAAAGGCATTAGGGCGCTGAGATTACTGCCTCGTCCAACTTCCCGGGATTTCCCTAATTCTTTGATTTCAGCGCTAAAATTATTGTGCTGAATTAAACGGAGAACTATCTTTTAAGATTGTTCCAACTCTTCAAATTTCACCATTGTCATTGTGTCTGAAGATTTCCTTTTGAATCGCATGATGTATGCTACTATTCTAAGTAATTTATTGAACGAATTCCCGTGGCTAATTCGGACTTTGCGTGGAAGCTACCAAAATTTCTGGGTTTTCCTGGGGTATTGAAAGGCGTTCTGATTTTGCCGCAACAAATGGTAATGGCCATTTTTTGGACATACCATGCAAAAACAGTGGACCATAGAACCAAGGACTGAAATTGGCGAACTTGGTAAGTGGTTCCTCTTGATGCTATATCTGTAGCATTGCTTTCCGAAAGAACATTACGAAATTCTCTTTGCAACGATGCTTCTTGAATGGTGGTGATTCTAGTGGCAACAAATTTGTCTTTTATTGTCTTTGTGCTATTTATCCAGGACAACACAGTTTCGGAATCTGCCCAAAAATATGTTGCAGTTCCTTGCAGCGACAATTATTCCTTTATGATCGCTGTAAATTAAGCTCCTAAAACTTCTGCCTTCAATTCTAGTCTCGGGAGTGTGATCGCATTTACTGGGGCCAAACGCGACAAAATAACTGTACAGTTACTCGCTGTGGCATACGCATTTTCTGAAGCGTCGACGAACGTTTGTATTTCCTTTAATACCGGAATCTTTCCATCAAACACATGACCGGAAATTTTAATGTCATTTAACATTTTTAAATCTTCCCGGAATTGCTTCCATTCCGATTGTAATTGCGTTGGCAGTTCTTCATTATATTCAAATTTCTCCTTTGTTAAGCCTTGCATGAATATTTTGGCCTTTATAACTACTGGAGAAAATAGTCCGAGAGGATCGAATATTTTGAATATTTCTGAAACCACTATGCGTCTTGTTATTTTGTCTGTGTTCACCGTTTGTGTTTTTCCACAGAGTTTGTCAATCGTAGGATTCCAAGTGATTCCCAAGGCCTTAAAATTGTACTGTATGAATAATATCTTTCTTATCCAGTCCTTGAAGAAGATGGTTACTATTTGCGCACCATTTTCCTTATTTAAATCCGGAACTTAATAGTATGTGATTAAGTTCCTTTTGAATTTGAAGATCCTCTGGTATTGTATCAACTCCGGTGTTACAGTCGTCGACATAAAATTAATTTTTAAGAGCAGACGATCCTATAGAATATTTCTGCATTTCCTTGCTTTCTAAATACTCAAAGCATTTCGTCGCCAGATATGGTGCAGACTTAGTGCCATAAGTGACGGTTATCAACCGATAAAACTTAAGCCTTTCTGCCGGCTCATTTCTCCAGACGATCATTTGATATTGTTGATCACTTGGATTTATCCAAATCTGCCTGTACATTTTTTCAATGTCAGCAGTGAATATATATTTATGCATTCTAAATCGAAGCAGTATTGACATTAAACTGTTTTGCACTGTAGGACCTTTGTGCATAAAATCGTTCAAAGATTTCCCGGTAAATGTCACTACAGATGCGTCAAATACAACGCATAATTTTGGTGTCTTACATCGGGTTTGAGAATACAATGATGCGGTGTAAAGTAGTGGGACTTCGGGAGATGTATATAAGGTATTTCCTTCATATGCCCAAGAGCTTCATAGTCCTTCATAAACTCTATGTATCCTTGTTTTATTGCCTGATCCTTTTGCAATCTTTTCGCCAATGTCACGACTTCCCCCCACTTCTGAAGTATGCTCCAAAAAGGGCAATTTAACAATCAGTCGAGAGTCCTGAGCCTTCTGAACGTTTTGAAGGAAGTGACCTTGACACTATTTCTCCATTGGTGAATAGCATTTTGACTCTGGTTGAAAATTATTAAATTTCCAGAATTTAAGGAGTTGCTCATAAACCTTTTCTCCTTCCGTAAGTACAGCACATACTGATGATGTAGGTGCTCTCTCCGAAATTTTCCCGGCTACAATCCATCCAAGTTTAGTATTCTGTAACTTGGGGGACCATTCTTTAAGCTAATGCACTCGGCTTGCATTATATTGAAGTAATGCTCGGCTCCAAGAAGAATATCAATAGGTAACAATATCAAATTGAGGATCAGCCAATATTATATTTTTTGGTATTTTCCAATTATCAATTGAAATTGTATATGTGGTTGATCAGGGACTATGTGAGGCAAATCCATTGCTTCAAGCCGTGAACTAAAATTGCCTTGCTTTGGCTTTAGCGGAACGTTGATCCTTGCTTCGGAAGTCTGATATTTTCCGCCAATGCCATTTGTTTTCAGCATCGAATTTGTGGTTTTCAGTGAGAGCATTTTAATTGCTCTTTCGGAAATGGCATTAATTTGGGATCCAGAGTCGAGCAGGGCTCTGAATTTTGCCTTTTGTCCATTTATTCCTTGAATAATTACACGGGCGGTCGCCAGGAGAATATAGCTGGAGTGCTTTCCACTCGCAGATGCTTGCTTGTGCTTTTTGATGCATTTAAAGCAATCTCTCTTTGTGCATGTCTTTGACGGGTGATTTTGACTTAGACATTTAACACATCATTTTTGTTTTTGAACCCAGTTAAGACGTTCTGTTGATGTTTTCTTTAAAAACTCATTACAAAAGAAACAGTTATATTGTGTCTCAGCTCCAACTGATGCAGATGTATTTTGTTTTCTTCCTTTTTCTGATACAATGTCTTCAAGCATGAGAAACCTTTGTTCAAGAAAGGTTCAAAATTTGGTTCAAAGGTGGAATTTCACTTGTATTTTGAACGGATTTTTCATAGAACAAGTGGTTTTGTCAAACAAGCTTTTTTGTTAGAAGACAGAGTAGAAGTGGATCCCATTTGTCTGTTTCTATGCCGATATTATGAGAGCAGATAATGTTTCCTTCACATTATCATGCAACGATTTAATTGTTTTGGAATCAGTTGTTATCATTGTATGATCCAATAATTTTTGAAATAAGGTATTACTTAACACTCTTTTATTGTTGAATCGTTCTTCAAGTGTTTTCCACGTAGTGGAATAATTTGCCTCCGTTAGTGATAAATGGCGAATTAGGCGCTCTGCCTCTCCATTAACGTTAGTTTTCAAGTACCACATTTTTTGTATAGTGGGTAATGTTGATTCATGAATCATTTTTCTGAATATATCATGAAACTGTTGCCATTTTAAATAATCCCCAACAAATTTGGGTATGGCTAAATTTGGAAAATGTAATGCATTTTGAACAGCACTTGGTGGAGAACTAATTGTTGTCTCCTTTATCACATACATTTCGGTTTGTACATTTATTACTTCATCTTCTGCTGCCATGTATCTGCTGTCGTCATATCCAAGTTTTTTAGGGTCCTAAAATTTTTTATAAATTTGGACATGAATATATTTTATTTCATTCCAGGATTGTAAAATGACGTGTGTGAAATTTTGTTTCGGTTCTTCTGTCATTTTATTCATGATGCTCTCTAAACTGTCAAGCAACACCCTCGCTTCTCTGAACATCGATTCTATTTCAATGTCCTCTGCTGTGGATGCGATGGATGTAACATCCGCTTCCAAGAGAGACCACTTATTGTTCAATTCCGTCTTATAATCCTCAACCAGTTGCTTAATTTTATTAAAGAATTCATTATTAAAATAATCGTGTTCTAGCGTGACTCCTTTGAGGAAATTATTTATTTCACTATTTCCGGAGTTAAATTTATCCCACAGGTATTCTAACGTTAATAAACGTTCTGTGTAGGCTGGCTTGGTATTCCTGTCGACGGAATCCTTTTTGAATTCCGAATGACATTCTGAATTTGCTTTCCTATCGATAACTGTCCTGTCAACAACTGATGAATATTGTTCGGTGCCATTTTCACCTATTTTATATAATCCGATTTAGAGATATTTGTAATGATGTGCCTTTGCTTTGAACAGATCGATCAGTAAAACAGCAGTTTATCTGGTTCAAATCGCCTGGTTGATCAGAACCTGTCCTTTTGAACTTAAATCCTCACAGTGTTTGATCGCCAACTTGATCGCACACCTGAAGTAGTTACACTTACCGTCTTTTGGTTGCCTTGTTGACCGTTGAAGACTGTAATTGACGTCGTGAAGTGGGATCAAATGGATATTATATTTGACCGATATAAGCGGTTCAAATTTATTACCAAGTTGACCTTAAGTTGATCAAACTATGATCGATGATGCAGGTTCAAATTGGAGTCACAAGCTGAACAGTTGTTGCTCTTCAAAGTCGGGGGTCACCAAATGTTTGGTGACGGGTTCGCTGAAAAGTGTTTTTTTTGCGTGGTTCAAGTACAGAACCAGTGGCAATAGTCGCCGCAATAAGTACAGAACCAATTGGGCTGCGAAAAAGTGATTTCATTGAGCATGGATCCGGGTTTATATACATGATTTGGGGTTACAAGGATATTTACTTAGGTCTAGTCTAGATACAAATGGACAACATGGTTTATTAACAGATTACAGGAAAATATCCTAAATAAGCAATTTCATCTACCAAAATGGTGCGAAGACACGTCCGTCGGCTGGATGCATATGGTTTATGACCCGCATATCACATGCAGATGTGCGCAGACCAAGATATCAGCTACCTATTTATTTAGGTCAAAGTAGCTATCAGAAGCGAACGAATTTCTGCTGTGTCGAAATCGCACTTACTCCTGGCCGTTGAACTAATGTTCAACAATCGTTAATGTTGATCGTGAAGGTCTGGACCGAAGAAACGTCTCTATTTACAGGTGTGGTTGGAATTTAATTCAGCTGAAGGCTATTTCTAGGTTTTCGCCATTTCTTCATAAAATGAATTACAATAATAATTATTATAAAAATGAATGCAATATAAATAGCAATATGATGTACAATATTTTTAAGATTATGTGGTAATTTAAAACTATTGGGAGGAAAGAGTTGAGCTTCTCGTTGATACAACTCCTTGTATTTAAGGTTCGGGTCTTCCATCACACTCTACCTCTAGATCTTCTTGAATTATGTATTAAATTCTCCATGAGTTTTCCTTCTCCAAAGCGAGCATACGAAGTACGTAATGTGGTTTCCAATATGTCTTGACTTGTAATTGTCATTAAGGAATTTCGTATGGTGCATCCAGTTTTTGCAACCATTAATGCTGAACCTCTTAAATTTATATTGGAAATTCTGTCTAAGCACACTGCAGATTATGTTAGCGTGCATCTTGTTGTAAAAATCCAGTGATTTTTTACATGTGTCCTTAGCCAGACTAACGGTTCTTCTGCCTTTATTAATCTGCAAGAAGAGTCTTATTATGAAATATCTGCATTTCACAGCTAGTTTCTGAAGAGAACATTTCTTGTTTGTTGTAGCATATAAAATCATCTTTTGCTCTCTCTTGACAAGCTTTTAAATCAATCTCTGACATTTCAAAGAATTCATCTCGATCACTGTTGATTGCAGTCAATCTGTAGATATCGAAAATCTGAGTAGATACCAAAGGCAAATTTACCTTGATGATAACATGCTCTTTTATGATGGTTCCCTCAGACCTCATCGTCTGATATGCCATTAATATATTATCAGGTAAAACTGGAAGCATTTGTCTGGACAGAAGCCTGGGCTTCAAATGATTTCGTATCTGATCTAACTGATCCTTTAATTGCCTTGGTGACAGTAACATTGCACTTATTGTGTTATGCCGAATATCTGTTAAAACGTTTATGATCTCGGCTTGAAGTTGAGTCGCAAGTGTTGTGTACTATGAAAATTTATTAAGTCTACTTTCAGTATCAGTTGTTTCTGCGATATAATTCTCTATCCTTTTTTAACGCTTGGAATTCGAGATCTCATCCCTTTTAATGACATTAACTGTATAGTCAATTAAAGATGTTTGATTCTTTAACATAGTAAGCAAATGCTTCTCATACGCCTTAACCTTTGTTATCGTTTGCACCATTTTGTCAGCTTAGGTAGAGTCCATCCAACGATGTCCAACGGCGCTCTTGGCTGACGTGATCTTACTGTCAGCATGTTTTCAGCATGAAGATCCTCCTCGATGTGTTTAAAATGGTGATACATGCTTGTACATGCCTCAGATTCTGGAAACTGCCTGCACAAGTGACCAATTTTTGTTGTGCCCATTGAGAAGGTACTCATATCCTTCCAGTAGGGTTGCAAATTATAGTAGACAATCAAAGTCAAATCCGTTTTCGCAAGTTGACTCTTTCCAATCTTTTCAAAGAATATTCCAGTTTTCGATGCAAATTGAGTAACGTTAATCGATTGTGCTGCTACTGAAGGTAATAGAAGAAGCATAACTATTACCGCCATTGTTAGTGAAGGCATTTTTGATTTCTTCTGCCTTTTCGCCTGCCTCTCATCAGGTGTATTCTCATTTTCCTCTGCGGCAGCTGGATGCTTATAAACAGGTTCCTCCTCTGAGAATAGTAGTGCGATATGTTGAATATCTCGTTTAAATATTCCGTTACTCGTTTTGACTTCTACAACTCTGACAAAATTATCCTTGCCATGAATTGTCTTAATTATTCGTCCCAATGGCCATTGTAAAACTGGAGTATTGTCTTCCTTTATCAACACTAATCCTCCTTCTTTTACATTTGCCGAGGTTCTTCTCCATTTCGATGCTGAAGTTGTTGCAGATTATCAGCTGACCCTTGAATCCAAAACGCACGCTTGAACTTAGAGACGGCTTGCCATCTATGTCCCATTGATTGTGGCTGCTAAGATGGCTTACTATCTGCTTGTGCTGTTAATGGTTCTCCAATTAGAAAGTGACCAGAAGTCACTTCATTTGTATCGCTCGATATCGGAACCAATGGTATCGAATTCATGATAGCTTCTATTTCCACTATCACAGTTTCTAATTCTTCATTGGTCAGATCACGCTGTAGAAACATGCTTTAGCAATAAATATTTTGCCCATTTTACAATCGCTTCCCAAAGTCCTCTCTTGGTGGGACAAACTTAAAGTTGACTCCTTTATTATTGCATGTCTCCACTATAGACCGCTGGGCCTTTTCTGAGAAGATAGCTTCCTCCAATTCTTAAGGATTGTTCCTTGCTTTAATAAAATTCGTAGCGTTATCGCAGTGTAAGATGTGGTTAAATCGCTGACTTATTCCCATAATTTGTTCCAGTAACTTTGGTTTAGCTCTGGTGCATTTGACACATTTTAAAATGACATTTCGCGCTATTGATTTTGCCTTTATTGCCCAATATCTTTGCTTCGATGTGGCTATTAGGATTTGGGATCCACAATACATATTTTCCTTGTGGATTTTTTCAAATATTAATTTGACTATTGGCGATAGCACAGGATGTTTTGCATCAAAGGAAAGCTCAGATGCTTCCAATCTGCCTCCAACTCCAGTGATCCAAGAAAGGCGTTAGGGCGCTGAGATTACTGCCTCGTCCAACTTCCCGGGATTTCCCTAATTCTTTGATTTCAGCGCTAAAATTATTGTGCTGAATTAAACGGAGAACTATCTTTCGAGATTGTTCCAACTCTTCAAATTTCACCATTGTCGTTGTGTCTGAAGATTTCCTTTTGAAACGCATGATGTGTGCTACTGTTCTAAGTAATTTATTGAACGAATTCCCGTGGTTTATACCATAAAGCCAATTTGGACTTTGCGTGGTAGCTACCGAAATTTCTGGGTTTTCCTGGGGTATTGAACGGCGTTCTGATTTTGGCGCAACAAATGGTAATGGCCATTTTGAGGACATACCATGCAAAAACAGTGGACCATAGAACCAAAGACTGAAATTGGTGAACTTGGAACCACTTATTCCTCTTGATGCTATATCTGCAGCATTGCCTTCCGAAAGAACATGGCGAAATTCTCTTTGCAACGATGCTTCACACACGATGCTAGCCACATTTTTGTCCTTTATTGTCTTTGGGCTATTTGTCCAGGACAACACAGTTTCGGAATCTGCCAAAAATATGTTGCAGTTCCTTGCAGCGACAATTGTTCCTTTATGATCGCTTTTAATTAAGCTCCTAAAACTGCTGCCTTCAATTCTAGTCTCGGGAGTGTAATCGCATTTACTGGGGCCAAACGCGACATAATACAGTTACTCGCTGTGGCATACGCATTTTCTGAAGCGTCGACGAACGTTTGTATTTCCTTTAATACCGGAATCTTTCCATCAAACACATGACCGGAAATTTTAATGTCATTTAACATTTTTAAATCTTCCCGGAATTGCTTCCATTCCGATTGTAATTGCGTTGGCAGTTCTTCATTATATTCAAATTTCTCCTTTGTTAAGCCTTGCATGAATATTTTGGCCTTTATAACTACTGGAGAAAATAGTCCGAGAGGATCGAATATTTTGAATATTTCTGAAACCACTATGCGTCTTGTTATTTTGTCTGTGTTCACCGTTTGTGTTTTTCCACAGAGTTTGTCAATCGTAGGATTCCAAGTGATTCCCAAGGCCTTAAAATTGTACTGTATGAATAATATCTTTCTTATCCAGTCCTTGAAGAAGATGGTTACTATTTGCGCACCATTTTCCTTATTTAAATCCGGAACTTAATAGTATGTGATTAAGTTCCTTTTGAATTTGAAGATCCTCTGGTATTGTATCAGCTCCGGTGTTACAGTCGTCGACATAAAATTAATTTTTAAGAGCAGACGATCCTATAGAATATTTCTGCATTTCCTTGCTTTCTAAATACTCAAAGCATTTCGTCGCCAGATATGGTGCAGACTTAGTGCCATAAGTGACGGTTATCAACCGATAAAACTTAAGCCTTTCTGCCGGCTCATTTCTCCAGACGATCATTTGATATTGTTGATCACTTGGATTTATCCAAATCTGCCTGTAAATTTTTTCAATGTCAGCAGTGAATATATATTTATGCATTCTAAATCGAAGCAGTATTGACATTAAACTGTTTTGCACTGTAGGACCTTTGTGCTTTAAATAGTTTAAAGATAGTTCAAAGGAAACTGTCACTGCAGATGCGTCAAATACAACTCTTAATTTTGTTGTCTTATATCGGGTTTGAGAATATAATGATGCGGTACAAAGTAGTGGGACTTCGGGAGATGTATATGGGGTACTTCCTTCATATGCCCAAGAGCTTCATAGACTTTATGTATCCTTGTTTTATTGCCTGATCCTTTTGCAATCGTTTCTCCAATGTCACGACTTTCCCCCATTTCTGAAGTAAGCTCCAAAAAGGCCAATTTAACAATCAGTCGAGAGTCCTAAGCCTTCTAAACGTTTTAAAGGAAGTGACCTTGACACTATTTCTCCATTGATGAATAGCATTTTGACTCTGGTTGAAAATTATTCAATTCCCAGAATTTAACGAGTTGCTCATCAACCTTTTCTCCTTCCGTAAGTACAGCACATACTGAAGATGTAGGTGCTCTCTCCGAAATTTTCCCGGCTACAATCCATCCAAGCTTAGTATTCTGTAACTTGGGGAGTCCATTCTTTAAGCTCATGCACTCGGCTTGCATTATATTGAAGTAATGCTCGGCTCCAAGAAGAATATCAATAGGTAACAATATCAAATTGAGGATCAGCCAATATTATATTTTTTGGTATTTTCCAATTATCAATTGAAATTGTATATGTGGTTGATCAGGGACTATGTGAGGCAAATCCATTGCTTCAAGCCGTGAACTAAAATTGCCTTGCTTTGGCTTTAGCGGAACGTTGATCCTTGCTTCGGAAGTCTGATATTTTCCGCCAATGCCATTTATTTTCAGCATCGAATTTGTGGTTTTCAGTGAGAACATTTTAATTGCTCTTTCGGAAATGGCATTAATTTGGGATCCAGAGTCGAGCAGGGCTCTGAATTCTGCCTTTTGTCCATTTATTCCTTGAATAATTACACGGGCGGTCGCCAGGAGAATATAGCTGGAGTGCTTTCCACTCGCAGATGCTTGCTTGTGCTTTTTGATGCATTTAAAGCAATCTCTCTTTGTGCATGTCTTTGACGGGTGATTTTGACTTAGACATTTAACACATCATTTTTGTTTTTGAACCCAGTTAAGACGTTCTGCTGAAAAATACTCATTACAAAAGAAACAGTTATATTGCGTCTCAGCTCCAACTGATGCAGATGTATTTTGTTTTCTTCCCTTTTCTTATACAATGGCTTCAAGCATGAGAAACCTTTGTTTAAGAAAGGTTAAAAATTTGGTTCAAAGGTGGAATTTCACTTGTATTTTGAACGGATTGTTCATAGAACAAGTGGTTTTGTCGATCAAGCTTTTTTGTTAGAAGACAGAGTAGAAGTGGATCCCATTTGTCTGTCTCTATGCCGATATTATGAGAGCAGATAATGTTTCCTTCACATTATCATGCAACGATTTAATTGTTTTGGAATCATTTGTTATCATTGAATGATCCAATAATTTTTGAAATAAGGTATTACTTAACACTCTTTTATTGTTGAAGCGTTCTTCAAGTGTTTTCCACGTAGTGGAATAATTTGCTTCCGTTAGTGATAAATGGCGAAATAAGCGCTCTGCCTCTCCATTAACGTTAGTCTTCGAGTACCACATTTTTTGTATAGTGGGTAATGTTGATTCATGAATCATTTTTCTGAATATATCATAAAACTGTTGCCATTTTAAATAATTTCCAACAAATTTGGGTATGGCTACATTTGGAAAATGTAATGCATTTTGAACAGCACTTGGTGGAGAACTAATTGTTGTTTCCTTTTTCTTATACATTTCGGTTTGTACATTTATTACTGCATCTTCTGCTGCCATGTATCTGCTTTCGCCATATCCAAGTTCCTTCGGGTCCTAAATTTGTTTATAAATTTGGAAATGAATATCTTTTATTTCATTCCAGTATTGTGTAATGACTTGTGTGAAATTGCGCTCTAAACTGTCAAGCAACACCCTCGTTTCTCTGAACATCGATTCTGTTTCAATGTCCTCTGCTGTGGATGCGATGGATATAACATCCGCTTTCAAGAGAGACCACTTATTGTTGAATTCCGTCTTATAATCCTCAACCAGTTGCTTAATTTTATTAAAGAATTCATTATTAAAATAATCGTGTTCTAGCGTGACTCATTATTTCCGGAGTTAAATTTATCCCACAGGTATTCTAACGTTAATAAACATTCTGTGTAGTAGGCTGGCTTGGTATTCCTGTCGACGGAATCCTTTTTGAATTCCGAATGACATTCTGAATTTGCTCTCCTATCGATAACTGTCCTGTCAACAACTGATGAATATTGTTCGGTGCCATTTTCACCTATTTTATATAATCCGATTTAGAGATATTTGTAATGATGTGCCTTTGCTTTGAACAGATCGATCAGTGAAACAGCAGTTTATCTGGTTCAAATCGCCTGGTTGACTAGAACCTGTCCTTTTGAACTTAAATCCTCACAGTGTTTGATCGCCAACTTGATCGCACACCTGAAGTAGTTACACTTACCGTCTTTTGGTCGCCTTGTTGACCGTTGAAGACTGTAATTGACGTCGTGAAGTGGGATCAAATGGATATTATATTTGACCGATAAAAGCGGTTCAAATTTATTACCAAGTTGACCTTAAGTTGATCAAACTATGATCGATGATGCAGGTTCAAATTGGAGTCCCAAGCTGAACAGTTGTTGCTCTTCAAAGTCGGGGGTCACCAAATGTTTGGTGACGGGTTCGCTGAACAGTGTTTTTTTTTTGCGTGCTTCAAGTACAGAACCAGTGGCAATAGTCGCCGCAATAAGTACAGAACCTATTGGTCCGCGGAAAAGTGAATACGTCAAGAATTCTTTTTGTACTGATTTCATTGAGCATGGATCCGGGTTTATATACATGACTTGGGGTTACAAGGATATTTACTTAGGTCTAGTCTAGATACAAATGGACAACATGGTTTTTTAACGCAGCAGACCAAGATATCAGCTACCTATTTATTTAGGTCAAAGTAGCTATCAGAAGCGAAAGAATTTCTGCTAAGTCGAAATCGTACTTCCTCCTGGCCGTTGAACTAATGTTCAACAATCGTTAATGTTGATCGTGAAGGGCTGGACCGAAGAAACGTCTCTACTTACAGGTGTGGTTGGAATTTGATTCAGCTGAAGGGTATTTCTAGGTTTTCGCCATTTCTTCATAAAATGAATTACAATAATAATTATTATAAAAATGAATGCAATATAAACAGAAATATGATGTTCAATATTTTTAAGATTATGTGGTAATTTAAAACTATTGGGAGGAAAGAGTTGAGCTTCTCGTTGATACAACTCCTTGTATTTAAGGTTCGGGTCTTCCATCACACTCTACCTCTAGATCTTCTTGAATTATGTATTAAATTCTCCATGAGTTTTCCTTCTCCAAAGCGAGCATACGAAGTACGTAATGTGGTTTCCAATGACTTGACTTGTAATTGTCATTAAGGAATTTTCTGTCTAAGCACACTGCAGATTATGTTAGCGTGGATCTTGATGTAAAAATCCAGTGATTTTTTACATGTCTCCTTAGCCAGACTAACGGTCCTTCTGCCTTTATTAATCTGCAAGAAGAATCAGTCTTATTATGAAATATCTGCATTTCACAGCTAGTTTCTGAAGAGAACATTTCTTGTTTGTTGTAGCATATAAAATCATCTTTTGCTCTCTCTTGACAAGCTTTTTAATCAATCTCTGACTCGATTCATCTCGATCACTGTTGATTGCAGTGTATGGGGTTCTAATTGCAAATACTGATTCCATCTTCAGCCAGAAACGGAATTGGGGTCAATCTGTAGATATAAAAAATCTGAGTAGATACCAAAGGCAAATTTACCTTGACGATAACATGCTCCTTTATGATGGTTCCCTCAGCCCTCATCATCTGATATGCCATTAATATATTATCAGGTGAAACTGGAAGCATTTGTCTGGACGGAAGCCTGGGCTTCAAATGATTTCGTATCTGATCTAACTGATCCTTTAATTGCCTTGGTGACAGTAACATTGCACTTATTGTGTTATGCCGAATATCTGTTAAAACGTTTATGATCTCGGCTTGCGGTTGAGTTGCAAGTGTTATGTACTATGAAAATTTATTAAGTCTACTTTCTGCTATATAATTCTCTATCCTTTTTTAACGCTTGGAATTCGAGATCTCATCCCTTTTATTGACATTAACTGTATAGTCAATTAAAGATGTTTGATTCTTTAACATAGTAAGCAAATGCTTCTCATACGCCTTAACCTTTGTTATCGTTTGCAACATTTTGTCAGCTTAGGTAGAGTCCATCCAACGATGTCCAACGGCGCTCTTGGCTGACGTGATCTTACTGTCAGCACGTTTTCAGCTTGAAGATCCTCCTCGATGTGTTTAAAATGGTGATACATGCTTGTACATGCCTCAGATTCTGGAAACTGCTTGATATTGTTGATCACTTGGATTTATCCAAATCTGCCTGTAAATTTTTTCAATGTCAGCAGTGAATATATATTTATGCATTCTAAATCGAAGCAGTATTGACATTAAACTGTTTTGCACTGTAGGACCTTTGTGCTTTAAATAGTTTAAAGATAGTTCAAAGGAAACTGTCACTGCAGATGCGTCAAATACAACTCTTAATTTTGTTGTCTTATATCGGGTTTGAGAATATAATGATGCGGTACAAAGTAGTGGGACTTCGGGAGATGTATATGGGGTACTTCCTTCATATGCCCAAGAGCTTCATAGACTTTATGTATCCTTGTTTTATTGCCTGATCCTTTTGCAATCGTTTCTCCAATGTCACGACTTTCCCCCATTTCTGAAGTAAGCTCCAAAAAGGCCAATTTAACAATCAGTCGAGAGTCCTAAGCCTTCTAAACGTTTTAAAGGAAGTGATCTTCACACTATTTCTCCATTGATGAATAGCATTTTGACTCTGGTTGAAAATTATTCAATCCCCAGAATTTAACGAGTTGCTCATCAACCTTTTCTCCTTCCGTAAGTACAGCACATACTGATGATGTAGGTGCTCTCTCCGAAATTTTCCCGGCTACAATCCATCCAAGCTTAGTATTCTGTAACTTGGGGAGTCCATTCTTTAAACTCATGCACTCGGCTTGCATTATATTGAAGTAATGCTCGGCTCCAAGAAGAATATCAATAGGTAACAATATCAAATTGAGGATCAGCCAATATTATATTTTTTGGTATTTTCCAATTATCAATTGAAATTGTATATGTGGTTGATCAGGGACTATGTGAGGCAAATCCATTGCTTCAAGCCGTGAACTAAAATTGCCTTGCTTTGGCTTTAGCGGAACGTTGATCCTTGCTTCGGAAGTCTGATATTTTCCGCCAATGACATTTGTTTTCAGCATCGAATTTGTGGTTTTCAGTGAGAGCATTTTAATTGCTCTTTCGGAAATGGCATTAATTTGGGATCCAGAGTCGAGCAGGGCTCTGAATTTTGCCTTTTGTCCATTTATTCCTTGAATAATTACACGGGCGGTCGCCAGGAGAATATAGCTGGAGTGCTTTCCACTCGCAGATGCTTGCTTGTGCTTTTTGATGCATTTAAAGCAATCTCTCTTTGTGCATGTCTTTGACGGGTGATTTTGACTTAGACATTTAACACATCATTTTTGTTTTTGAACCCAGTTAAGACGTTCTGCTGAAAAATACTCATTACAAAAGAAACAGTTATATTGCGTCTCAGCTCCAACTGATGCAGATGTATTTTGTTTTCTTCCCTTTTCTTATACAATGGCTTCAAGCATGAGAAACCTTTGTTTAAGAAAGGTTAAAAATTTGGTTCAAAGGTGGAATTTCACTTGTATTTTGAACGGATTGTTCATAGAACAAGTGGTTTTGTCGATCAAGCTTTTTTGTTAGAAGACAGAGTAGAAGTGGATCCCATTTGTCTGTCTCTATGCCGATATTATGAGAGCAGATAATGTTTCCTTCACATTATCATGCAACGATTTAATTGTTTTGGAATCATTTGTTATCATTGAATGATCCAATAATTTTTGAAATAAGGTATTACTTAACACTCTTTTATTGTTGAAGCGTTCTTCAAGTGTTTTCCACGTAGTGGAATAATTTGCTTCCGTTAGTGATAAATGGCGAAATAAGCGCTCTGCCTCTCCATTAACGTTAGTCTTCGAGTACCACATTTTTTGTATAGTGGGTAATGTTGATTCATGAATCATTTTTCTGAATATATCATAAAACTGTTGCCATTTTAAATAATTTCCAACAAATTTGGGTATGGCTACATTTGGAAAATGTAATGCATTTTGAACAGCACTTGGTGGAGAACTAATTGTTGTTTCCTTTTTCTTATACATTTCGGTTTGTACATTTATTACTGCATCTTCTGCTGCCATGTATCTGCTTTCGCCATATCCAAGTTCCTTCGGGTCCTAAATTTGTTTATAAATTTGGAAATGAATATCTTTTATTTCATTCCAGTATTGTGTAATGACTTGTGTGAAATTGCGCTCTAAACTGTCAAGCAACACCCTCGTTTCTCTGAACATCGATTCTGTTTCAATGTCCTCTGCTGTGGATGCGATGGATATAACATCCGCTTTCAAGAGAGACCACTTATTGTTGAATTCCGTCTTATAATCCTCAACCAGTTGCTTAATTTTATTAAAGAATTCATTATTAAAATAATCGTGTTCTAGCGTGACTCATTATTTCCGGAGTTAAATTTATCCCACAGGTATTCTAACGTTAATAAACATTCTGTGTAGTAGGCTGGCTTGGTATTCCTGTCGACGGAATCCTTTTTGAATTCCGAATGACATTCTGAATTTGCTCTCCTATCGATAACTGTCCTGTCAACAACTGATGAATATTGTTCGGTGCCATTTTCACCTATTTTATATAATCCGATTTAGAGATATTTGTAATGATGTGCCTTTGCTTTGAACAGATCGATCAGTGAAACAGCAGTTTATCTGGTTCAAATCGCCTGGTTGACTAGAACCTGTCCTTTTGAACTTAAATCCTCACAGTGTTTGATCGCCAACTTGATCGCACACCTGAAGTAGTTACACTTACCGTCTTTTGGTCGCCTTGTTGACCGTTGAAGACTGTAATTGACGTCGTGAAGTGGGATCAAATGGATATTATATTTGACCGATATAAGCGGTTCAAATTTATTACCAAGTTGACCTTAAGTTGATCAAACTATGATCGATGATGCAGGTTCAAATTGGAGTCCCAAGCTGAACAGTTGTTGCTCTTCAAAGTCGGGGGTCACCAAATGTTTGGTGACGGGTTCGCTGAACAGTGTTTTTTTTTTGCGTGCTTCAAGTACAGAACCAGTGGCAATAGTCGCCGCAATAAGTACAGAACCTATTGGTCCGCGGAAAAGTGAATACGTCAAGAATTCTTTTTGTACTGATTTCATTGAGCATGGATCCGGGTTTATATACATGACTTGGGGTTACAAGGATATTTACTTAGGTCTAGTCTAGATACAAATGGACAACATGGTTTTTTAACGCAGCAGACCAAGATATCAGCTACCTATTTATTTAGGTCAAAGTAGCTATCAGAAGCGAAAGAATTTCTGCTAAGTCGAAATCGTACTTCCTCCTGGCCGTTGAACTAATGTTCAACAATCGTTAATGTTGATCGTGAAGGGCTGGACCGAAGAAACGTCTCTACTTACAGGTGTGGTTGGAATTTGATTCAGCTGAAGGGTATTTCTAGGTTTTCGCCATTTCTTCATAAAATGAATTACAATAATAATTATTATAAAAATGAATGCAATATAAACAGAAATATGATGTTCAATATTTTTAAGATTATGTGGTAATTTAAAACTATTGGGAGGAAAGAGTTGAGCTTCTCGTTGATACAACTCCTTGTATTTAAGGTTCGGGTCTTCCATCACACTCTACCTCTAGATCTTCTTGAATTATGTATTAAATTCTCCATGAGTTTTCCTTCTCCAAAGCGAGCATACGAAGTACGTAATGTGGTTTCCAATGACTTGACTTGTAATTGTCATTAAGGAATTTTCTGTCTAAGCACACTGCAGATTATGTTAGCGTGGATCTTGATGTAAAAATCCAGTGATTTTTTACATGTCTCCTTAGACAGACTAACGGTCCTTCTGCCTTTATTAATCTGCAAGAAGAATCAGTCTTATTATGAAATATCTGCATTTCACAGCTAGTTTCTGAAGAGAACATTTCTTGTTTGTTGTAGCATATAAAATCATCTTTTGCTCTCTCTTGACAAGCTTTTTAATCAATCTCTGACTCGATTCATCTCGATCACTGTTGATTGCAGTGTATGGGGTTCTAATTGCAAATACTGATTCCATCTTCAGCCAGAAACGGAATTGGGGTCAATCTGTAGATATAAAAAATCTGAGTAGATACCAAAGGCAAATTTACCTTGACGATAACATGCTCCTTTATGATGGTTCCCTCAGCCCTCATCATCTGATATGCCATTAATATATTATCAGGTGAAACTGGAAGCATTTGTCTGGACGGAAGCCTGGGCTTCAAATGATTTCGTATCTGATCTAACTGATCCTTTAATTGCCTTGGTGACAGTAACATTGCACTTATTGTGTTATGCCGAATATCTGTTAAAAAGTTTATGATCTCGGCTTGCGGTTGAGTTGCAAGTGTTATGTACTATGAAAATTTATTAAGTCTACTTTCTGCTATATAATTCTCTATCCTTTTTTAACGCTTGGAATTCGAGATCTCATCCCTTTTATTGACATTAACTGTATAGTCAATTAAAGATGTTTGATTCTTTAACATAGTAAGCAAATGCTTCTCATACGCCTTAACCTTTGTTATCGTTTGCAACATTTTGTTAGCTTAGGTAGAGTCCATCCAACGATGTCCAACGGCGCTCTTGGCTGACGTGATCTTACTGTCAGCACGTTTTCAGCTTGAAGATCCTCCTCGATGTGTTTAAAATGGTGATACATGCTTGTACATGCCTCAGATTCTGGAAACTGCTTGCACAAGTGACCAATTTTTGTTGTGCCCATTGAAAAGGTACTCATATCCTTCCAGAAGGGATGCAAATTATAGTAGACAATCAAAGTCAAATCCGTTTTCGCAAGTTGACTCTTCCAATCTTTTCAAAGAATATTCCAGTTTTCGATGCAAATTGAGTAACGTTAATCGATTGTGCTGCTACTAAAGGTAATAGAAGAAGCATAACTATTACCGCAATTGTTAGTGAAGGCATTGTTGATTTCTTCTGCCTTTTTGCCTGCCTCTCATCAGGTGTATTCTCTCTGTGGTGTATTCTCTCTTTTCTGAGAAGATAGCTTCCTCCAATTCTTGAAGATTGTTCCTTGCTTTAATAAAATTCGTAGCGTTATCGTAATGTATGATGTGGTTAAATCGCTGACTAATTCCAAATGCACTGCCTTGGTCCCATTATTTGTTCCAGTAACTTTGGTTTAGCTCTGGTGCATTTGACACATTTTAAAATGACATTTGGCGCTATTGATTTTGCCTTTATTGCCCAATATCTTTGCTTCGATGTGGCAATTAGGATTTGGGATCCACAATGCATATTTTCCATATGTACAGGATGTTTTGCATCGAATGAAAGCTCAGATGCTTCCAATCTGCATCCAACTCCAATGAGATCATCCTGATCCAAGAAAGCCGTTAGGGCGCTGAGATTACTGCCTCGTCCAACTTCCCGGGATTTCCCTAATTTTTTGATTTCAGCGCTAAAATTATTGTGCTGAATTAAACGGAGAACTATCTTTCGAGATTGTTCCAACTCTTCAAATTTCACCATTGTCATTGTGTCTGAAGATTTCCTTTTGAAACGCATGATGTGTGCTACTGTTCTAAGTAATTTATTGAACGAATTCCCGTGGTTTATACCATAAAGCCAATTCGGACTTTGCGTGGTAGCTACCGAAATTTCTGGGTTTTCCTGGGGTATTGAACGGCGTTCTGATTTTGGCGCAACAAATGGTAATAGCCATTTTGAGGACATACATACATACAGTGGACCATAGAACCAAGGACTGAAATAGTCGAACTTGGTACCACTTATTCCTCTTGATGCTATATCTGCAGCATTGCTTTCCGAAAGAACATGGCGAAATTCTCTTTGCAACGATGCTTCTTGACGGGAAATTTTAATGTCATTTAACATTTTTTAATCTTCCCGGAATTGCTTCCATTCCGATTGTAATTGCGTTGGCAATTCTTCATTATATTCAAATTTCTCCTTTGTTAAGCCTTTCATGAATATTTTGGCCTTTATAACTACTGGAGAAAATAGTCCGAGAGGATCGAATATTTTGAATATTTCTGAAACCACTGTGCGTCTTGTTATTTGGTCTGTGTTCACCGTTTGTGTTTTTCCACAGAGTTTGTCGATCGTAGGATTCCAAGTGATTCCCAAGGTCTTAAAATTGTACTGTATGAATGATATCTTTCTTATCAAGTCCTTGAAGAAGACGGTTACTATTTGCGAACCATTTTCCTTATTTAAATCCGGATCTTATTAGTATGTGATTAAGTTCCTTTTGAATTTGAAGATCCTCTGGTATTGTATCAGCTCCGGTGTTACAGTCGTCGACATAAAATTAATTTTTAAGAGCAGACGATCCTATAGGATATTTCTGCATTTCCTTGCTTGCTAAATACTCAAAGCATTTCGTCGCCAGATATGGTGCAGACTTAGTGCCATAAGTGACGGTTATCAACCGTTAAAACTTAAGCCTTTCTGCCGGCTCATTTCTCCAGACGATCATTTGATATTGTTGATCACTTGGATTTATCCAAATCTGCCTGTAAATTTTTTCAATGTCAGCAGTGAATATATATTTATGCATTCTAAATCGAAGCAGTATTGACATTAAACTGTTTTGCACTGTAGGACCTTTGTGCTTTAAATAAGTCAAAGATAGTTCAAAAGAAAATGACACTGCAGATGCGTCAAATATAACTCTTAATTTTGTTTGTTTGGTTTGAGAATACAATGATGCGGTGTAAAGTAATGGGAGCTTCATACTCCTTCATAAACTCTATGTATCCTTGTTTTATTGCCTGATCCTTTTGCAATCGTTTCTCCAATGATAGAAACCATCTCATGGCAATGTCACGACTCTCCCACACTGCTGAAGTATGCTCCAAAAAGGGCAATTTAACAATCAGTCTAGAGTCCTGAGCCTTCTGAAGGTTTGAAGGAAGTGATCTTCACACTATTTCTCCATTGGTGAATAGCATTTTGACTCTGGTTGAAAATTATTCAATTCCCAGAATTTAACGAGTTGCTCATCAACCTTTTCTCCTTCCGTAAGTACAGCACATACTGATGATGTAGGTGCTCTCTCCGAATTTTTCCCGGCTACAATCCATCCAAGTTTAGTATTCTGTAACTTGGGGAGTCCATTCTTTAAGCTCATGCACTCGGCTTGCATTATATTGAAGTAATGCTCGGCTCCAAGAAGAATATCAATAGGTAACAATATCAAATTGAGGATCAGCCAATATTATATTTTTTGGTATTTCAAATTATCAGTTAAAATTGTATAAGTGGTTGAATTCTTCCTTTTGTCCATTTATTCCTTGAATAATTACACGGGCGGTCGCCAGGAGAATATAGCTGGAGTGCTTTCCACTCACAGATGCTTGCTTGTGCGTTTTGATGCATTTAAAGCAATCTCTCTTTGTGCATGTCTTTGACGGGTGATTTTGACTTAGACATTTAACACATCATTTTTGTTTTTGAACCCAGTTAAGACGTTCTGCTGAAAAAAACTCATTACAAAAGAAACAGTTATATTGCGTCTCATCTCCAACTGATGCAGATGTATTTCGTTTTCTTCCTTTTTCTTATACAATGGCTTCAAGCATGAGAAACCTTTGTTCAAGAATGGTTCAAAATTTGGTTCAAAGGTGGAATTTCACTTGTATTTTGAACGGATTGTTCATAGAATAAGTGGTTTTGTCGATCAAGCTTTTTTGTTAGAAGACAGAATAGAAGTGGATCCCATTTGTCTGTTTCTATGCCGATATTATGAAAGCAGATAATGTTTCCTTCACATTATCATGCAACGATTTAATTGTTTTGGAATCATTTGTTATCATTGAATGATCCAATAATTTTTGAAATAAGGTATTACTTAACACTCTTTTGTTGGTGAAGCGTTCTTCAAGTGTTTTCCACGCAGTGGAATAATTTGCCTCCGTTAGTGATAAATGGCGAATTAGGCGCTCTGCCTCTCCATTAACGTTAGTTTTCAAGTACCACATTTTTTGTATAGTGGGTAATGTTGATTCATGAATCATTTTTCTGAATATATCATGAAACTGTTGCCATTTAAAATAATCCCCAACAAATTTGGGTATGGCTAATTTGAAAAATGTAATGCATTTTGAACAGCACTTGGTGGAGAACTAATTGTTGTCTCCTTTTTCACATACATTTCGGTTTGTACATTTATTACTGCATCTTCTGCTGCCATGTATCTGCTGTCGACATATCCAAGTTCCTTCGGGTCCTTAAATTTTTTATAAATTTGGACATGAATATCTTTTATTTCATTCCAGTGTTCTGTAATGAAATTTTGTGCGAAATTTTGTTTCGTTTCTTCTGTCATTTTATTCTTATTTGCTCTCTAAACTGTCAAGCAACACCCTCGCTTCTCTGAACATCGATTCTATTTCAATGTCCTCTGCTGTGGATGCGATGTATGTAACATCCGCTTCCAAGAGAGACCACCTATTGTTGAATTCTGTCTTATAATCCTCAACCAGTTGCTTAATTTTATTAAAGAATTCATTATTAACATAATCGTGTTCTAGCTTGACTCCCTTGAGGAAATTATTTATTTAATTATTTCCGGAGTTAAATGTATTCCACAGGTATTCTAACGTTAATAAACGTTCTGTGTAGTAGGCTGGCTTGGTATTCCTGTCTACGGAATCCTTTTTGAATTCCGAATGACATTCTTAATTTGCTCTCCTATCGATAACTGTCCTGTCAAAAACTGATGAATATTGTTCGGTGGCATTTATACCTTTTTTATATAATCCGATTAAGAGGTATTTAATGATGTGCCTCGACTCACACCGTTGGATATGTATATGTAAATTGGCTTTAAACAGATCGATCAATGAAACAGCAGTTTATCTGGTTCAAACCGCCTGGTTGATCAGAACCTGTCCTTTTCAACTTAAATCCTCACAGTGCTTGATCGTCAAGTTGATCGCACACCTGAAGTAGTTGAACTTACCGTCTTTTGTTCGCCTTGTTGACCGTTGAAGTCTGTAATTGACGTCGTGAAGTCGGATCAAATGGATATTATATTTGACCGATATATGCGGTTCAAATTTTTTACCAAATTGACGTTTGGTTGATTAAACTTTGATCGATTATTCGGGCTTGTTGAAAAGTGTTTTTTTTGCGTGCCTCAAGTACAGAACCAGTGGCAATAGTCGCCGCAATAAGTGCAGAACCAATTGAGCATGGATCCGGGTTTATATACATGATTTACTTAAGTCTAGTCTAGATACAAATGGACAACATGGTTTATTAGCAGATTACAGGAAAATATCCTAAATAAGCCATTACATCTACCAAATGGTGTGAGGACACGTCCGTCAGCTGGATGCATGTAGTTTATGGCCCGTTTAGCACATGCAAATGTGCGCAGACCAAGATATCAGCTACCTATTTTTTTAGGTTAAAGTAGCTATCAGAAGCGAACGAATTTCTGCTAAGTCGAAATCGTACATATTCCCGGCCGTTAAACTAATGTTCAACAATCGTTAATTTTGATCGTGAAGGGCTGGACTGAAGAACCGTCTCTATTTACAGGTGTGGTCGGCATTTGATTCAGCTGAAGCGTATTTCTAGGTTTTCGCCATTTCTTCTAAAAATAAATTACAACAATAATAATTAAAAAAAATTAATGCAATATAAATAGCAATATGATGTTCAATATTTTTAAGATTATGTGGTAATTTAAAACTATTGGGAGGAAAGAGTTGAGCTTCTCGTTGATACAACTCCTTGTATTTAAGGTTCGGGTCTTCCATCACACTCTACCTCTAGATCTTCTTGAATTATGTATTAAATTCTCCATGAGTTTTCCTTCTCCAAAGCGAGCATACGAAGTACGTAATGTGGTTTCCAATGACTTGACTTGTAATTGTCATTAAGGAATTTTCTGTCTAAGCACACTGCAGATTATGTTAGCGTGGATCTTGATGTAAAAATCCAGTGATTTTTTACATGTCTCCTTAGCCAGACTAACGGTCCTTCTGCCTTTATTAATCTGCAAGAAGAATCAGTTTTATTATGAAATATCTGCATTTCACAGCTAGTTTCTGAAGAGAACATTTCTTGTTTGTTGTAGCATATAAAATCATCTTTTGCTCTCTCTTGACAAGCTTTTAAATCAATCTCTGACATTTCAAAGAATTCATCTCGATCACTGTTGATTGCAGTCAATCTGTAGATATCGAAAATCTGAGTAGATACCAAGGGCAAATTTACCTTGATGATAACATGCTCTTTTATGATGGTTCCCTCAGACCTCATCGTCTGATATGCCATGAATATATTATCAGGTAAAACTGGAAGCATTTGTCTGGACAGAAGCCTGGGCTTCAAATGATTTCGTATCTGATCTAACTGATCCTTTAATTACCTTGGTGACAGTAACATTGGACTTATAGTGTTATGCCGAATATCTGTTAAAACGTTTATGATCTCGGCTTCCAGTTGAGTCGCAAGTGTTATGTACTATGAAAATTTATGAAGTTTACTTTCAGTACCAGTTGTTTCTGCGATAAAATTCTCTATCCTTTTTAAACGCTTGGAATTCGAGATCTCATCCCTTTTAATGACATTAACTGTATAGTCAATTAAAGATGTTTGATTCTTTAACATAGTAAGCAAATGCTTCTCATACGCCTTAACCTTTGTTATCGTTTGCACCATTTTGTCAGCTTAGGTAGAGTCCATCCAACGATGTCCAACGGCGCTCTTGGCTGACGTGATCTTACTGTCAGCATGTTTTCAGCATGAAGATCCTCCTCGATGTGTTTAAAATGGTGATACATGCTTGTACATGCCTCAGATTCTGGAAACTGCCTGCACAAGTGACCAATTTTTGTTGTGCCCATTGAGAAGGTACTCATATCCTTCCAGTAGGGTTGCAAATTATAGTAGACAATCAAAGTCAAATCCGTTTTCGCAAGTTGACTCTTTCCAATCTTTTCAAAGAATATTCCAGTTTTCGATGCAAATTGAGTAACGTTAATCGATTGTGCTGCTACTGAAGGTAATAGAAGAAGCATAACTATTACCGCCATTGTTAGTGAAGGCATTTTTGATTTCTTCTGCCTTTTCGCCTGCCTCTCATCAGGTGTATTCTCATTTTCCTCTGCGGCAGCTGGATGCTTATAAACAGGTTCCTCCTCTGAGAATAGTAGTGCGATATGTTGAATATCTCGTTTAAATATTCCGTTACTCGTTTTGACTTCTACAACTCTGACAAAATTATCCTTGCCATGAATTGTCTTAATTATTCGTCCCAATGGCCATTGTAAAACTGGAGTATTGTCTTCCTTTATCAACACTAATCCTCCTTCTTTTACATTTGCCGAGGTTCTTCTCCATTTCGATGCTGAAGTTGTTGCAGATTATCAGCTGACCCTTGAATCCAAAACGCACGCTTTAACTTGGAGACGGCTTGCCATCTATGTCCCATTGATTGTGGCTGCTAAGATGGCTTACTATCTGCTTGTGCTGTTAATGGTTCTCCAATTAGAAAGTGACCAGAGGTCACTTCATTTGTATCGCTCGATATCGGAACCAATGGTATTGAATTCATGATAGCTTCTATTTCCACTATCACAGTTTCTAATTCTTCATAGGTCAGATCACGCTGTAGAAACATTCTTTAGCAATAAATATTTTGCCCATTTTACCGCGGCTTCCCAAAGTCCTCCAAAATGCGGTGCTCTTGGTGGGACAAACTTAAAGTTGACTCCTTTATTATTGCATGTCTCCACTATAGACCTCTTGGCCTTTTCTGAGATTAAAGCTTCCTCCAATTCTTAAAGATTGTTCCTTGCTTTAATAAAATTCGTATCGTTATCGCAGTGTCAGATGTGGTTAAATCGCTGACTAATTCCAAATGAACTGCCTTGGTCCCATTATTTGTTCCAGTAACTTTGGTTTAGCTCTGGTGCATTTGACACATTTTAAAATGACATTTCGCGCTATTGATTTTGCCTTTATTGCCCAATATCTTTGCTTCGATGTGGCTATTAGGATTTGGGATCCACAATGCATATTTTCCTTGTGGAATTTTGCAAATATTAATTTGACTATTGGATTATCATATGGCAATAGCACAGGATGTTTTGCATCGAAGGAAAGCTCAGATGCTTCCAATCTGCCTCCAACTCCAATGAGATCATCCTGATTCAAGAAAGGCGTTAGGGCGCTGAGATTACTGCCTCGTCCAACTTCCCGGGATTTCCCTAATTCTTTGATTTCAGCGCTAAAATTATTGTGCTGAATTAAACGGAGAACTATCTTTTAAGATTGTTCCAACTCTTCAAATTTCACCATTGTCATTGTGTCTGAAGATTTCCTTTTGAATCGCATGATGTATGCTACTATTCTAAGTAATTTATTGAACGAATTCCCGTGGCTAATTCGGACTTTGCGTGGAAGCTACCAAAATTTCTGGGTTTTCCTGGGGTATTGAACGGCGTTCTGATTTTGCCGCAACAAATGGTAATGGCCATTTTGGGGACATACCATGCAAAAACAGTGGACCATAGAACCAAGGACTGAAATTGGCGAACTTGGTAAGTGGTTCCTCTTGATGCTATATCTGTAGCATTGCTTTCCGAAAGAACATTACGAAATTCTCTTTGCAACGATGCTTCTTGAATGGTGGTGATTCTAGTAGAAACAAATTTGTCTTTTATTGTCTTTGTGCTATTTATCCAGGACAACACAGTTTCGGAATCTGCCCAAAAATATGTTGCAGTTCCTTGCAGCGACAATTATTCCTTTATGATCGCTGTAAATTAAGCTCCTAAAACTTCTGCCTTCAATTCTAGTCTCGGGAGTGTGATCGCATTTACTGGGGCCAAACGCGACAAAATAACTGTACAGTTACTCGCTGTGGCATACGCATTTTATGAAGCGTCGACGAACGTTTGTATTTCCTTTAATACCGGAATCTTTCCATCAAACACATGACGGGAAATTTTAATTTCATTTAACATTTTTAAATCTTCCCGGAATTGCTTCCATTCCGATTGTAATTGCGTTGGCAATTCTTCATTATATTCAAATTTCTCCTTTGTTAAGCCTTTCATGAATATTTTGGCCTTTATAACTACTGGAGAAAATAGTCCGAGAGGATCGAATATTTTGAATATTTCTGAAACCACTATGCGTCTTGTTATTTTGTCTGTGTTCACCGTTTGTGTTTTTCCACAGAGTTTGTCAATCGTAGGATTCCAAGTGATTCCCAAGGTCTTAAAATTGTACTGTATGAATGATATCTTTCTTATCCAGTCCTTGAAGAAGATGGTTACTATTTGCGCACCATTTTCCTTATTTAAGTCCGGAACTTAATAGTATGTGATTAAGTTCCTTTTGAATTTGAAGATCCTCTGGTATTGTATCAGCTCCGGTGTTACAGTCGTCGACATAAAATTAATTTTTTAGAGCAGACGATCCTATAGAATATTTCTGCATTTCCTTGCTTGCTAAATACTCAAAGCATTTCGTCGCCAGATATGGTGCAGACTTAGTGCCATAAGTGACGGTTATCAACCGATAAAACTTAAGCCTTTCTGCCGGCTCATTTCTCCATACGATCATTTGATATTGTTGATCACTTGGATTTATCCAAATCTGCCTGTAAATTTTTTCAATGTCAGCAGTGAATATATATTTATGCATTCTAAATCGAAGCAGTATTGACATTAAACTGTTTTGCACTGTAGGACCTTTGTGCTTTAAATAAGTCAAAGATAGTTCAAAAGAAAATGACACTGCAGATGCGTCAAATATAACTCTTAATTTTGTTTGTTTGGTTTGAGAATACAATGATGCGGTATAAAGTAATGGGACTTCGGGAGATGTATATGGGGTACTTCCTTCATATGCCCAAGAGCTTCATACTCCTTCATAAACTCTATGTATCCTTGTTTTATTGCCTGATCCTTTTGCAATCGTTTCTCCAATGTCACGACTTTCCTCCACTTCTGAAGTATGCTCCAAAAAGGGCAATTTAACAATCAGTCGAGAGTCCTGAGCATCTGAACGGGTCTTCCATCACACTCTACCTCTAGATCTTCTTGAATTATGTATTAAATTCTCCATGAGTTTTCCTTCTCCAAAGCGAGCATATGAAGTACGTAATGTGGTTTCCAATATGTCTTGACTTGTAATTGTCATTAAGGAATTTCGTATGGTGCATCCAGTTTTTGCAACCATTAATGCTGAACCTCTTAAATTTATATTGGAAATTCTGTCTAAGCACACTGCAGATTATGTTAGCGTGGATCTTGTTGTAAAAATCCAGTGATTTTTTACATGTGTCCTTAGCCAGACTAACGGTCCTTCTGCCTTTATTAATCTGCAAGAAGAATCAGTCTTATTATGAAATATCTGCATTTCACAGCTAGTTTCTGAAGAGAACATTTCTTGTTTGTTGTAGCATATAAAATCATCTTTTGCTCTCTCTTGACAAGCTTTTAAATCAATCTCTGACATTTCAAAGAATTCATCTCGATCACTGTTGATTGCAGTCAATCTGTAGATATCGAAAATCTGAGTAGATACCAAGGGCAAATTTACCTTGATGATAACATGCTCTTTTATGATGGTTCCCTCAGACCTCATCGTCTGATATGCCATGAATATATTATCAGGTAAAACTGGAAGCATTTGTCTGGACAGAAGCCTGGGCTTCAAATGATTTCGTATCTGATCTAACTGATCCTTTAATTACCTTGGTGACAGTAACATTGGACTTATAGTGTTATGCCGAATATCTGTTAAAACGTTTATGATCTCGGCTTCCAGTTGAGTCGCAAGTGTTATGTACTATGAAAATTTATGAAGTTTACTTTCAGTACCAGTTGTTTCTGCGATAAAATTCTCTATCCTTTTTAAACGCTTGGAATTCGAGATCTCATCCCTTTTAATTACATTAACTGTATTGTCAATTAAAGATGTTTGATTCTTTAACAAAGTAAGCAAATGCTTCTCATTCGCCTTAACCTTTGTTATCGTTTGCACCATTTTATCAGCTTAGGTAGAGTCCATCCAACGATGTCCAACGGCGCTCTTGGCTGACGTGATCTTACTGTCAGCATGTTTTCAGCATGAAGATCCTCCTCGATGTGTTTAAAATGGTGATACATGGTTGTACATGCCTCAGATTCTGGAAACTGCTTGCACAAGTGACCAATTTTTGTTGTGCCCATTGAAAACGTACTCATATCCATCCAGTAGGGTTGCAAATTATAGTAGACAATCAAAGTCAAATCCGTTTTCGCAAGTTGACTCTTTCCAATCTTTTCAAAGAATATTCCAGTTTTCGATGCAAATTGAGTAACGTTAATCGATTGTGCTGCTACTAAAGGTAATAGAAGAAGCATAACTATTACCGCAATTGTTAGTGAAGGCATTGTTGATTTCTTCTGCCTTTTCGCCTGCCTCTCATCAGGTGTATTCTCATCTTCCTCTACGGCAGCTGGTTGCTTATAAACAGGTTCCTCCTCTGAGAATAGTAGTGCGATATGTTGAATATGTCGTTTAAATATTCCGTTACTCGTTTTGACTTCTACAACTCTGACAAAATTATCCTTTCCATGAATTGTCTTAATTATTCGTCCCAATGGCCATTGTAAAACTGGAGTATTGTCTTCCTTTATCAACACTAATCCTCCTTCTTTTACATTTGCCGAGGTTCTTCTCCATTTCGATGCTGAAGTTGTTGCAGATTATCAGTTGACCATTGAGTCCAAAACGCACGCTTTACCTTGGAGACGGCTTGCCATCTCTGTCCCATTGATTGTGGTTGCTAAGATGGCTTACTATCTGCTTGTGCTGTTAATGGTTCTCCAATTAGAAAGTGACCAGGGGTAAGAGCCGTCACATCATTTGTATCTCTCGATATCGGAACCAATGGTCTCGAATTCATGATAGCTTCTATTTCCACTATCACAGTCTCTAATTCTTCATAGGTCAGATCACGCTGTAGAAACATTCTTTAGCAATAAATATTTTGCCCATTTTACCGCCGCTTCCCAAAGTCCTCCAAAATGCGGTGCTCTTGGTGGGACAAACTTAAAGTTGACTCCTTTATTATTGCATGTCTCCACTATAGACCTCTTGGCCTTTTCTGAGATTAAAGCTTCCTCCAATTCTTAAAGATTGTTCCTTGTGGCTATGTGGCTATTAGGATTTGGGATCCACAATGCATATTTTCCTTGTGGAATTTTGCAAATATTAATTTGACTATTGGATTATCATATGGCAATAGCACAGGATGTTTTGCATCGAAGGAAAGCTCAGATGCTTCCAATCTGCCTCCAACTCCAATGAGATCATCCTGATTCAAGAAAGGCGTTAGGGCGCTGAGATTACTGCCTCGTCCAACTTCCCGGGATTTCCCTAATTCTTTGATTTCAGCGCTAAAATTATTGTGCTGAATTAAACGGAGAACTATCTTTCGAGATTGTTCCAACTCTTCAAATTTCACCATTGTCATTGTGTCTGAAGATTTCCTTTTGAAACGCATGATGTATGCTACTATTCTAAGTAATTTATTGAACGAATTCCCGTGGTTTATACCATAAAGCCAATTCGGACTTTGCGTGGTAGCTACCAAAATTTCTGGGTTTTAATGGGGTATTGAACGGCATTCTGATTTTGCCGCAACAAATGGTAATGGCCATTTTTTGGACATACCATGCAAAAACAGTGGACCATAGAACCAAAGACTGAAATTGGCGAACTTATTCCTCTTGATGCTATATCTGCAGCATTGCTTTTCGAAAGAACATGGCGAAATTCTCTTTGCAACGATGCTTCTTGAATGGTGGTGATTCTAGTAGAAACAAATTTGTCTTTTATTGTCTTTGGGCTATTTATCCAGGACAACACAGTTTCGGAATCTGCCCAAATATATGTTGCAGTTCCTTGCAGCGACAATTATTCCTTTATGATCGCTGTTAATTAAGCTCCTAAAACTGCTGCCTTCAATTCTAGTCTCGGGAGTGTGATCGCATTTACTGGGGCCAAACGCGACATAATAACTGTACAGTTACTCACTGTGGCATACGCATTTTCTGAAGCGTCGACGAACGTTTGTATTTCCTTTAAGACCGGAATCTTTCCATCAAACACATGACGGGAAATTTTAATGTCATTTAACATTTTTTAATCTTCCCGGAATTGCTTCCATTCCGATTGTAATTGCGTTGGCAATTCTTCATTATATTCAAATTTCTCCTTGTTAAGCCTTGCATGAATATTTTGGCCTTTATAACTACTGGAGAAAATAATCCGAGAGGATAGAATATATTGAATATTTCTGAAACCACTGTGCGTCTTGTTATTTTGTCTGTGTTCACCGTTTGTGTTTTTGTCAATCGTAGGATTCCAAGTGATTCCCAAGGTCTTAAAATTGTACTGTATGAAAGATATCTTTCATATTAAGTCCTTGAAGAAGACGGTTACTATTTGCGAACCATGTGATTAAGTTCCTTTTGAATTTGAAGATCCTCTGGTATTGTATCAGCTCCGGTGTTACAGTCGTCGACATAAAATTAATTTTTAAGAGCAGACGATCCTATAGGATATTTCTGCATTTCCTTGCTTGCTAAATACTCAAAGCATTTCGTCGCCAGATATGGTGCAGACTTAGTGCCATAAGTGACGGTTAGCAACCGTTAAAACTTAAGCCTTTCTGCCGGCTCATTTCTCCAGACGATCATTTGATATTGTTGATCACTTGGATTTATCCAAATCTGCCTGTACATTTTTTCAATGTCAGCAGTAAATATATATTTATGCATTCTAAATCGAAGCAGTATTGACATTAAACTGTTTTGCACTGTAGGACATTTGTGCTTTAAATAGTTTAAAGATAGTTCAAAGGAAACTGTCACTGCAGATGCGTCAAATACAACTCTTAATTTTGTTGTCTTATATCGGGTTTGAGAATACAATGATGCGGTATAAAGTAGTGGGACTTCGGGAGATGTATATGGGGTACCTCCTTCATATGCCCAAGAGCTTCATACTCCTTCATAAACTCTATGTATCCTTGTTTTATTGCCTGATCCTTTTGCAATCGTTTCTCCAATGATAGAAACCATCTCATGGCAATGTCACGACTCTCCCACACTGCTGAAGTATGCTCCAAAAAGGGCAATTTAACAATCAGTCTAGAGTCCTGAGCCTTCTGAAGGTTTGAAGGAAGTGATCTTCACACTATTTCTCCATTGGTGAATAGCATTTTGACTCTGGTTGAAAATTATTCAATTCCCAGAATTTAACGAGTTGCTCATCAACCTTTTCTCCTTCCGTAAGTACAGCACATACTGATGATGTAGGTGCTCTCTCCGAATTTTTCCCGGCTACAATCCATCCAAGTATAGTATTCTGTAACTTGGGGAGTCCATTCTTTAAGCTCATGCACTCGGCTTGCATTATATTGAAGTAATGCTCGGCTCCAAGAAGAATATCAATAGGTAACAATATCAAATTGAGGATCAGCCAATATTATATTTTTTGGTATTTCAAATTATCAGTTGAAATTGTATAAGTGGTTGAATTCTGCCTTTTTTCCATTTATTCCTTGAATAATTACACGGGCGGTCGCCAGGAGAATATAGCTGGAGTGCTTTCCACTCACAGATGCTTGCTTGTGCGTTTTGATGCATTTAAAGCAATCTCTCTTTGTGCATGTCTTTGACGGGTGATTTTGACTTAGACATTTAACACATCATTTTTGTTTTTGAACCCAGTTAAGACGTTCTGCTGAAAAAAACTCATTACAAAAGAAACAGTTATATTGCGTCTCATCTCCAACTGATGCAGATGTATTTTGTTTTCTTCCTTTTTCTTATACAATGGCTTCAAGCATGAGAAACCTTTGTTTAAGAAAGGTTAAAAATTTGGTTCAAAGGTGGAATTTCACTTGTATTTTGAACGGATTGTTCATAGAATAAGTGGTTTTGTCGATCAAGCTTTTTTATTAGAAGACAGAGTAGAAGTGGATCCCATTTGTCTGTTTCTATTCCGATATTATGAAAGCAGATAATGTTTCCTTCACATTATCATGCAACAATTTAATTGTTTTGGAATCATTTGTTATCATTGAATGATCCAATAATTGTTGAACTAAGGTATTACTTAACACTCTTTTATCGTTGAAGCGTTCTTCCAGTGTTTTCCACGTAGTGGAATAATTTGCCTCCGTTAGAGATAAATGGCGAATTAGGCGCTCTGCCTCTCCATTAACGTTAGTCTTCAAGTACCACATTTTTTGAATAGTGGGTAATGTTGATTCATGAATCATTTTTCTGAATATATCATGAAACTGTTGCCATTTTAAATAATTTCCAACAAATTTGGGTATGGCTACATTTGAAAAATGTAATGCATTTTGAACAGCACTTGGTGGAGAACTAATTGTTGTCTCCTTTTTCACATACATTTCGGTTTGTACATTTATTACTGCATCTTCTGCTGCCATGTATCTGCTGTCGACATATCCAAGTTCCTTCGGGTCCTTAAATTTTTTATAAATTTGGACATGAATATCTTTTATTTCATTCCAGTGTTCTGTAATGAAATTTTGTGCGAAATTTTGTTTCGTTTCTTCTGTCATTTTATTCTTATTTGCTCTCTAAACTGTCAAGCAACACCCTCGCTTCTCTGAACATCGATTCTATTTCAATGTCCTCTGCTGTGGATGCGATGTATGTAACATCCGCTTCCAAGAGAGACCACCTATTGTTGAATTCTGTCTTATAATCCTCAACCAGTTGCTTAATTTTATTAAAGAATTCATTATTAACATAATCGTGTTCTAGCTTGACTCCCTTGAGGAAATTATTTATTTAATTATTTCCGGAGTTAAATGTATTCCACAGGTATTCTAACGTTAATAAACGTTCTGTGTAGTAGGCTGGCTTGGTATTCCTGTCTACGGAATCCTTTTTGAATTCCGAATGACATTCTTAATTTGCTCTCCTATCGATAACTGTCCTGTCAAAAACTGATGAATATTGTTCGGTGGCATTTATACCTTTTTTATATAATCCGATTAAGAGGTATTTTTAATGATGTGCCTCGACTCACACCGTTGGATATGTATATGTAAATTGGCTTTAAACAGATCGATCAATGAAACAGCAGTTTATCTGGTTCAAACCGCCTGGTTGATCAGAACCTGTCCTTTTCAACTTAAATCCTCACAGTGCTTGATCGTCAAGTTGATCGCACACCTGAAGTAGTTGAACTTACCGTCTTTTGTTCGCCTTGTTGACCGTTGAAGTCTGTAATTGACGTCGTGAAGTCGGATCAAATGGATATTATATTTGACCGATATATGCGGTTCAAATTTTTTACCAAATTGACGTTTGGTTGATTAAACTTTGATCGATTATTCGGGCTTGTTGAAAAGTGTTTTTTTTGCGTGCCTCAAGTACAGAACCAGTGGCAATAGTCGCCGCAATAAGTGCAGAACCAATTGAGCATGGATCCGGGTTTATATACATGATTTACTTAAGTCTAGTCTAGATACAAATGGACAACATGGTTTATTAGCAGATTACAGGAAAATATCCTAAATAAGCCATTACATCTACCAAATGGTGTGAGGACACGTCCGTCAGCTGGATGCATGTAGTTTATGGCCCGTTTAGCACATGCAAATGTGCGCAGACCAAGATATCAGCTACCTATTTTTTTAGGTTAAAGTAGCTATCAGAAGCGAACGAATTTCTGCTAAGTCGAAATCGTACATATTCCCGGCCGTTAAACTAATGTTCAACAATCGTTAATTTTGATCGTGAAGGGCTGGACTGAAGAACCGTCTCTATTTACAGGTGTGGTCGGCATTTGATTCAGCTGAAGCGTATTTCTAGGTTTTCGCCATTTCTTCTAAAAATAAATTACAACAATAATAATTAAAAAAAATTAATGCAATATAAATAGCAATATGATGTTCAATATTTTTAAGATTATGTGGTAATTTAAAACTATTGGGAGGAAAGAGTTGAGCTTCTCGTTGATACAACTCCTTGTATTTAAGGTTCGGGTCTTCCATCACACTCTACCTCTAGATCTTCTTGAATTATGTATTAAATTCTCCATGAGTTTTCCTTCTCCAAAGCGAGCATACGAAGTACGTAATGTGGTTTCCAATATGTCTTGACTTGTAATTGTCATTAAGGAATTTCGTATGGTGCATCCAGTTTTTGCAACCATTAATGCTGAACCTCTTAAATTTATATTGGAAATTCTGTCTAAGCACACTGCAGATTATGTTAGCGTGGATCTTGTTGTAAAAATCCAGTGATTTTTTACATGTGTCCTTAGCCAGACTGCAAGAAGAATCAGTCTTATTATAAAACATCTGCATTTCACAGCTAGTTTCTGAAGAGAACATTTCTTGTTTGTTGTAGTATATAAAATCATCTTTTGCTCTCTCTTGACAAGCTTTTAAATCAATCTCTGACATTTCAAAGAATTCATCTCGATCACTGTTGATTGCAGTCAATCTGTAGATATCGAAAATCTGAGTAGATACCAATGGCAAATTTACCTTGATGATAACATGCTCTTTTATGATGGTTCCCTCAGCCCTCATCATCTGATATGCCATTAATATATTATCAGGTGAAACTGGAAGCATTTGTCTGGACAGAAGCCTGGGCTTCAAATGATTTCGTATCTGACCTAACTGATCCTTTAATTGCCTTGGTGACAGTAACATTGGACTTATAGTGTTATGCCGAATATCTGTTAAAACGTTTATGATCTCGGCTTCCAGTTGAGTCGCAAGTGTTATGTACTGTGAAAATTTATTAAGTCTACTTTCAGTACCAGTTGTTTCTGCGATAAAATTCTCTATCCTTTTTAAACGCTTGGAATTCGAGATCTCATCCCTTTTAATTACATTAACTGTATAGTCAATTAAAGATGTTTGATTCTTTAACAAAGTAAGCAAACGCTTCTCATTCGCCTTAACCTTTGTTATCGATTGCACCATTTTATCAGCTTAGGTAGAGTCCATCCAACGATGTCCAACGGCGCTCTTGGCTGACGTGATCTTACTGTCAGCATGTTTTCAGCATGAAGATCCTCCTCGATGTGTTTAAAATGGTGATACATGCTTGTACATGCCTCAGATTCTGGAAACTGCCTGCACAAGTGACCAATTTTTGTTGTGCCCATTGAGAAGGTACTCATATCCTTCCAGTAGGGTTGCAAATTATAGTAGACAATCAAAGTCAAATCCGTTTTCGCAAGTTGACTCTTTCCAATCTTTTCAAAGAATATTCCAGTTTTCGATGCAAATTGAGTAACGTTAATCGATTGTGCTGCTACTAAAGGTAATAGAAGAAGCATAACTATTACCGCAATTGTTATTGAAGGCATTGTTGATTTCTTCTGCCTTTTCGCCTGCCTCTCATCAGGTGTATTCTCATCTTCCTCTACGGCAGCTGGATGCTTATAAACAGGTTCCTCCTCTGAGAATAGTAGTGCGATATGTTGAATATGTCGTTTAAATATTCCGTTACTCGTTTTGACTTCTACAACTCTGACAAAATTATCCTTGCCATGAATTGTCTTAATTATTCATCCCAATGGCCATTGTAAAACTGGAGTATTGTCTTCCTTTATCAACACTAATCCTCCTTCTTTACATTTGCCGAGGTTCTTCTCCATTTCGATGCTGAAGTTGTTGCAGATTATCAGCTGACCATTGAGTCCAAAACGCACGCTTTAACTTGGAGACGGCTTGCCATCTCTGTCCCATTGATTGTGGTTGCTAAGATGGCTTACTATCTGCTTGTGCTGTTAATGGTTCTTCAATTAGAAAGTGACCAGGGGTAAGAGCCGTCACATCATTTGTATCTCTCGATATCGGAACCAATGGTCTCGAATTCATGATAGCTTCTATTTCCACTATCACAGTTTCTAATTCTTCATAGGTCAGATCACGTTGTAGAAACATGCTTTAGCAATAAATATTTTGCCCATTTTACCGCCGCTTCCCAAAGTCCTCCAAAATGCGGTGCTCTTGGTGGGACAAACTTAAAGTTGACTCCTTTATTATTGCATGTCTCCACTATAGACCGCTGGGCCTTTTTTGAGAAGATAGCTTCCTCCGATTCTTAAAGATTGTTCCTTGCTTTAATAAAATTCGTATCGTTATCGCAGTGTCAGATGTGGTTAAATCGCTGACTAATTCCAAATGCACTGCCTTGGTCCCATTATTTGTTCCAGTAACTTTGGTTTAGCTCTGGTGCATTTGACACATTTTAAAATGACATTTCGCGCTATTGATTTTGCCTTTATTGCCCAATATCTTTGCTTCGATGTGGCTAATAGGATTTGGGATCCACAATGCATATTTTCCTTGTGGAATTTTGCAAATATTAATTTGACTATTGGATTATCATATGGCAATAGCACAGGATGTTTTGCATCGAAGGAAAGCTCAGATGCTTCCAATCTGCCTCCAACTCCAATGAGATCATCCTGATTCAAGAAAGGCGTTAGGGCGCTGAGATTACTGCCTCGTCCAACTTCCCGGGATTTCCCTAATTCTTTGACTTCAGCGCTAAAATTATTGTGCTGAATTAAACGGAGAACTATCTTTCGAGATTGTTCCAACTCTTCAAATTTCACCATTGTCATTGTGTCTGAAGATTTCCTTTTGAAACGCATGATGTATGCTACTATTCTAAGTAATTTATTGAACGAATTCCCGTGGTTTATACCATAAAGCCAATTCGGACTTTGCGTGGAAGCTACCAAAATTTCTGGGTTTTCCTGGGGTATTGAACGGCATTCTGATTTTGCCGCAACAAATGGTAATGGCCATTTTGAGGACATACCATGCAAAAACAGTGGACCATAGAACCAAAGACTGAAATTGGCGAACTTGGTACCACTTATTCCTCTTGATGCTATATCTGCAGCATTGCTTTTCGAAAGAACATGGCGAAATTCTCTTTGCAACGATGCTTCTTGAATGGTGGTGATTCTAGTAGAAACAAATTTGTCTTTTATTGTCTTTGGGCTATTTATCCAGGACAACACAGTTTCGGAATCTGCCCAAATATATGTTGCAGTTCCTTGCAGCGACAATTATTCCTTTATGATCGCTGTTAATTAAGCTCCTAAAACTGCTGCCTTCAATTCTAGTCTCGGGAGTGTGATCGCATTTACTGGGGCCAAACGCGACATAATAACTGTACAGTTACTCGCTGTGGCATACGCATTTTCTGAAGCGTCGACGAACGTTTGTATTTCCTTTAAGACCGGAATCTTTCCATCAAACACATGACGGGAAATTTTAATGTCATTTAACATTTTTTAATCTTCCCGGAATTGCTTCCATTCCGATTGTAATTGCGTTGGCAATTCTTCATTATATTCAAATTTCTCCTTGTTAAGCCTTGCATGAATATTTTGGCCTTTATAACTACTGGAGAAAATAATCCGAGAGGATCGAATCGAGAGGATTAAATCTTCCCGGAATTGCTTCCATTCCGATTGTAATTGCGTTGGCAATTCTTCATTATATTCAAATTTCTCCTTTGTTAAGCCTTGCATGAATATTTTGGCTATTATAACTACTGGAGATAATAGTCCGAGAGGATCGAATATATTGAATATTTCTGAAACCACTGTGCGTCTTGTTATTTTGTCTGTGTTCACCGTTTGTGTTTTTCCACAGAGTTTGTAAATCGTAGGATTCCAAGTGATTCCCAAGGTCTTAAAATTGTACTGTATGAATGATATCTTTCTTATCAAGTCCTTGAAGAAGTCGGTTACTATTTGCGAACCATTTTCCTTATTTAAATCCGGATCTTATTAGTATGTGATTAAGTTCCTTTTGAATTTGAAGATCCTCTGGTATTGTATCAGCTCCGGTGTTACAGTCGTCGACATAAAATTAATTTTTAAGAGCAGACGATCCTATAGGATATTTCTGCATTTCCTTGCTTGCTAAATACTCAAAGCATTTCGTCGCCAGATATGGTGCAGACTTAGTGCCATAAGTGACGGTTAGCAACCGTTAAAACTTAAGCCTTTCTGCCGGCTCATTTCTCCAGACGATCATTTGATATTGTTGATCACTTGGATTTATCCAAATCTGCCTGTACATTTTTTCAATGTCAGCAGTAAATATATATTTATGCATTCTAAATCGAAGCAGTATTGACATTAAACTGTTTTGCACTGTAGGACATTTGTGCTTTAAATAGTTTAAAGATAGTTCAAAGGAAACTGTCACTGCAGATGCGTCAAATACAACTCTTAATTTTGTTGTCTTATATCGGGTTTGAGAATACAATGATGCGGTATAAAGTAATGGGACTTCCCACTTTTTAAAGTAGTGGGACTTCGGGAGATGTATATGGGGTACCTCCTTCATATGCCCAAGAGCTTCATACTCCTTCATAAACTCTATGTATCCTTGTTTTATTGCCTGATCCTTTTGCAATCGTTTCTCCAATGATAGAAACCATCTCATGGCAATGTCACGACTCTCCCACACTGCTGAAGTATGCTCCAAAAAGGGCAATTTAACAATCAGTCTAGAGTCCTGAGCCTTCTGAACGTTTTGAAGGAAGTGACCTTGACACTATTTCTCCATTGGTGAATAGCATTTTGACTCTGGTTGAAAATTATTCAATTCCCAGAATTTAACGAGTTGCTCATCAACCTTTTCTCCTTCCGTAAGTACAGCACATACTGATGATGTAGGTGCTCTCTCCGAATTTTTCCCGGCTACAATCCGTCCAAGTATAGTATTCTGTAACTTGGGGAGTCCATTCTTTAAGCTCATGCACTCGGCTTGCATTATATTGAAGTAATGCTCGGCTCCAAGAAGAATATCAATAGGTAACAATATCAAATTGAGGATCAGCCAATATTATATTTTTTGGTATTTCAAATTATCAGTTGAAATTGTATAAGTGGTTGAATTCTGCCTTTTTTCCATTTATTCCTTGAATAATTACACGGGCGGTCGCCAGGAGAATATAGCTGGAGTGCTTTCCACTCACAGATGCTTGCTTGTGCGTTTTGATGCATTTAAAGCAATCTCTCTTTGTGCATGTCTTTGACGGGTGATTTTGACTTAGACATTTAACACATCATTTTTGTTTTTGAACCCAGTTAAGACGTTCTGCTGAAAAAAACTCATTACAAAAGAAACAGTTATATTGCGTCTCATCTCCAACTGATGCAGATGTATTTTGTTTTCTTCCTTTTTCTTATACAATGGCTTCAAGCATGAGAAACCTTTGTTTAAGAAAGGTTAAAAATTTGGTTCAAAGGTGGAATTTCACTTGTATTTTGAACGGATTGTTCATAGAATAAGTGGTTTTGTCGATCAAGCTTTTTTATTAGAAGACAGAGTAGAAGTGGATCCCATTTGTCTGTTTCTATTCCGATATTATGAAAGCAGATAATGTTTCCTTCACATTATCATGCAACAATTTAATTGTTTTGGAATCATTTGTTATCATTGAATGATCCAATAATTGTTGAACTAAGGTATTACTTAACACTCTTTTATCGTTGAAGCGTTCTTCCAGTGTTTTCCACGTAGTGGAATAATTTGCCTCCGTTAGAGATAAATGGCGAATTAGGCGCTCTGCCTCTCCATTAACGTTAGTCTTCAAGTACCACATTTTTTGAATAGTGGGTAATGTTGATTCATGAATCATTTTTCTGAATATATCATGAAACTGTTGCCATTTTAAATAATTTCCAACAAATTTGGGTATGGCTACATTTGAAAAATGTAATGCATTTTGAACAGCACTTGGTGGAGAACTAATTGTTGTCTCCTTTTTCACATACATTTCGGTTTGTACATTTATTACTGCATCTTCCGCTGCCATGTATCTGCTGTCGTCATATCCAAGTTCCTTCGGGTCTTAAAATTTTTTATAAATTTGGACATGAATATCTTTTATTTCATTCCAGTATTGTGTAGTGACGTGTGTGAAATTTTGTTTCGTTTCTTCTGTCATTTTATTCATGATGCGCTCTAAACTGTCAAGCAACACCCTCGCTTCTCTGAACATCGATTCTGTTTCAATGTCCTCTGCTGTGGATGCGATGGATGTAACATCCGCTTCCAAGAGAGACCACTTATTGTTGAATTCTGTCTTAAAATCCTCAACCAGTTGCTTAATTTTATTAAAGAATTCATTATTAAAATAATCGTGTTCTAGAGTTACTCCTTTTATGAATATTTCATTATTTCCGGAGTTAAATTTATCCCACAGGTATTCTAACGTTAATAAACGTTCTCTGTAGTAGGCGGGCTTGGTATTCCTGTCGACGGAATCCTTTTTGAATTCCGAATGACATTCTGAATTTGCTCTCCTACCGATAACGGTCCTGTCAACAACTGATGAATATTGTTGGGTGCCATTTTCACCTATTTTATATAATCCGATTTAGAGGTATTTGTAATGACGTGCCTCGACACACACCGTTGGATACGTATATGTAAATTTGCTTTGAACAGATCGATCAGTGAAACAGCAGTTTATCTGGTTCAAATCGCCTGGTTGACTAGAACCTGTCCTTTTGAACTTAAATCCTCACAGTGTTTGATCGCCAACTTGATCGCACACCTGAAGTAGTTAAACTTGCCGTCTTTTGATCGCCTTGTTGACCGTTGAAGACTGTAAGTGACTTCGTGAAGTGGGATTAAATGGATATTATATTTGACCGATATAAGCGGTTCAAATTTTTACCAAGTTGACCTTTAGTTGATCAAAGTATGATCGATGATGCAGCTTCAAATTGGAGTCCCAATTTGAACAGTTGTTGCTGTTCAAAGTCGGGGGTCACCCAATGTTTGGTGACGGGTTTGCTGAAAAGTGTTTTTTTTTTGCGTACTTCAAGTACAGAACTAGTGGCAATAGTCGCCGCAATAAGTACAGAACCAATTGGGCTGCGGAAAAGTGAATACGACAAGAATTCTTTTTGTACTGATTTCATTGAGCATGGATCCGGGTTTATATACATGATTTGGGGTTACAAGGATATTTACTTAGGTCTAGTCTAGATACAAATGGACAACATGGTTTATTAACAGATTACAGGAAAATATCCTAAATAAGCAATTTCATCTACCAAAATGGTGCGAAGACACGTCCGTCGGCTGGATACATATGGTTTATGACCCGTATATCACATGCAGAAGTGCGCAGACCAAGATATCAGCTACCTATTTATTTAGGTCAAAGTAGCTATCAGAAGCGAACGAATTTCTGCTGAGTCGAAATCGTACTTACTCCTTGCCGTTGAACTAATGTTCAACAATCGTTAATGTTGATCGTGAAGGGCTGGACCGAGGAAACGTCTCTATTTACAGTTGTGATTGGAATTTAATTCAGCTGAAGGGTATTTCTAGGTTTTCGCCATTTCTTCATAAAATGAATTACAATAATAATTATTATAAAAATGAATGCAATATAAATAGCAATATGATGTACAATATTTCCAAGATTATGTGGTAATTTAAAACTATTGGGAGGAAAGAGTTGAGCTTCTCGTTGATACAACTCCTTGTATTTAAGGTTCGGGTCTTCCATCACACTCTACCTCTAGATCTTGTTGAATTATGTATTGAATTCTCCATGAGTTTTCCTTCTCCAAAGCGAGCATACGAAGTACGTAATGTGGTTTCCAATATGTCTTGATTTGTAATTGTCATTAAGGAATTTCGTATGGTGCATCCAGTTTTTGCAACCATTAATGCTGAACCTCTTAAATTTATATTGGAAATTCTGTCTAAGCTCACTGCAGATTATGTTAGCGTGCATCTTGTTGTAAAAATCCAGTGATTTTTTACATGTGTCCTTACCCAGACTAACGGTCCTTCTGCCTTTATTAATCTGCAAGAAGAGTCATATTATGAAACATCTGCATTTCAAAGCTAGTTTCTGAAGAGAACATTTCTTGTTTGTTGTAGTATATAAAATCATCTTTTGCTCTCACTTGACAAGCTTTTAAATCAATCTCTGACATTTCAAAGAATTCATCTCAATCACTGTTGATTGCAGTCAATCTGTAGATATCGAAAATCTGAGTAGATTTACCTTGATGATAACATGCTCTTTTATGATGGTTCCCTCAGACCTCATCGTCTGATATGCCATTAATATATTATAAGGTGAAACTGGAAGCATTTGTCTGGACAGAAGCCTGGGCTTCAAATGATTTCGTATCTGATCTAACTGATCCTTTAATTGCCTTGGTGACAGTAACATTGCACTTATTGTGCTATGCCGAATATCTGTTAAAACGTTTATGATCTCGGCTTGAAGTTGAGTCGCAAGTGTTATGTGCTATGAAAATTTATTAAGTCTACTTTCAGTACCAGTTGTTTCTGCGATAAAATTCTCTATCCTTTTTAAACGCTTGGAATTCGAGATCTCATACCTTTTAATGAAATTAACTGTATAGTCAATTAAAGATGTTTGATTCTTTAACATAGTAAGCAAATGCTTCTCATTCGCCTTAACCTTTGTTATCGTTTGCACCATTTTATCAGCTTAGGTAGAGTCCATCCAACGATGTCCAACGGCGATGTCAAATCCGTTTTCGCAAGTTGACTCTTCCAATCTTTTCAAAGAATATTCCAGTTTTCGATGCAAATTGAGTAACGTTAATCGATTGTGCTGCTACTAAAGGTAATAGAAGAAGCATAACTATTACCGCAATTGTTAGTGAAGACATTGTTGATTTCTTCTGCCTTTTTGCCTGCCTCTCATCAGGTGTATTCTCTCTGTGGTGTATTCTCTCTTTTCTGAGAAGATAGCTTCCTCCAATTCTTGAAGATTGTTCCTTGCTTTAATAAAATTCGTAGCGTTATCGTAATGTAAGATGTAGTTAAATCGCTGACTAATTCCAAATGCACTGCCTTGGTCCCATTATTTGTTCCAGTAACTTTGGTTTAGCTCTGGTGCATTTGACACATTTTAAAATGACATTTCGCGCTATTAATTTTGCAGATGTGGCAATTAGGATTTGCGATCCACAATGCATATTTTCCTAATGCACAGGATGTTTTGCATCGAATGAAAGCTCAGATGCTTCCAATCTGCCTCCAACTCCAATGAGATCATCCTGATACAAGAAAGCCGTTAGGGCGCTGAGATAACTGCCTCGTCCAACTTCCCGGCATTTCCCTAATTCTTTGATTTCAGCGCTAAATTTATTGTGCTGAATTAAACGGAGAACTATCTTTCGAGATTGTTCCAACTCTTCAAATTTCATCATTGTCATTGTGTCTGAAGATTTCCTTTTGAAACGCATGATGTGTGCTACTGTTCTAAGTAATTTATTGAACGAATTCCCGTGGTTTATACCATAAAGCCAATTCGGACTTTGCGTGGTAGCTACCGAAATTTCTGGGTTTTCCTGGGGTATTGAACGGCGTTCTGATTTTGGCGCAACAAATGGTAATGGCCATTTTGAGGACATACCATGCAGAAACAGTGGACCATAGAACCAAGGACTGAAATTGTCGAACTTGGTACCACTTATTCCTCTTGATGCTATATCTGCAGCATTGCTTTCCAAAAGAACATGGCGAAATTTTCTTTGCAACGATGCTTCTTGAATGGTGGTGATTCTAGTAGCAACAAATTTGTCTTTTATTGTCTTTGGGCTATTTATCCAGGACAACACAGTTTCGGAATCTGCCCAAAAATATGTTGCAGTTCCTTGCAGCGACAATTATTCCTTTATGATCGCTGTTAATTAAGCTCCTAAAACTGCTGCCTTCAATTCTAGTCTCGGGAGTGTGATCGCATTTACTGGGGCCAAACGCGACATAATAACTGTACAGTTACTTGCTGTGGCATACGCTTATTCTGAAGCGTCGACGAACGTTTGTATTTCCTTTAATACCGGAATCTTTCCATCAAACACATGACGGGAAATTTTAATGTCATTTAACATTTTTTAATCTTCCCGGAATTGCTTCCATTCCGATTGTAATTGCGTTGGCAATTCTTCATTATATTCAAATTTCTCCTTTGTTAAGCCTTGCATGAATATTTTGGCCTTTATAACTACTGGAGAAAATAGTCCGAGAGGATCGAATATTTTGAATATTTCTGAAACCACTGTGCGTCTTGTTATTTTGTCTGTGTTCACCGTTTGTGTTTTTCCACAGAGTTTGTCAATCGTAGGATTCCAAGTGATTCCCAAGGTCTTAAAATTGTACTGTATGAATGATATCTTTCTTATCCAGTCCTTGAAGAAGATGGTTACTATTTGCGCACCATTTTCCTTATTTAAATCCGGATCTTATTAGTATGTTATTAAGTTCCTTTTGAATTTGAAGATCCTCTGGTATTGTATCAGCTCCGGTGTTACAGTCGTCGACATAAAATTAATTTTTAAGAGCAGACGATCCTATAGGATATTTCTGCATTTCCTTGCTTGCTAAATACTCAAAGCATTTCGTCGCCAGATATGGTGCAGACTTAGTGCCATAAGTGACGGTTATCAACCGTTAAAACTTAAGCCTTTCTGCCGGCTCATTTCTCCAGACGATCATTTGATATTGTTGATCACTTGGATTTATCCAAATCTGCCTGTACATTTTTTCAATGTCAGCAGTGAATATATATTTATGCATTCTAAATCGAAGCAGTATTGACATTAAACTGTTTTGCACTGTAGGACCTTTGTGCTTTAAATAGTTTAAAGATAGTTCAAAGGAAACTGTCACTGCAGATGCGTCAAATACAACTCTTAATTTTGTTGTCTTATATCGGGTTTGAGAATACAATGATGCGGTATAAAGTAGTGGGACTTCGGGAGAGCTTCATACTCCTTCATAAACTCTATGTATCCTTGTTTTACTGTCTGATCCTTTTGCAATCGTTTCTCCAATGTCACGACTCTCCCCCACTTCTGAAGTATGCTCCAAAAAGGGCAATTTAACAATCTGTCGAGAGTCCTGAGCCTTCTGAACGTTTTGAAGGAAGTGACCTTGACACTATTTCTCCATTGGTGAATAGCATTTTGACTGTGGTTGAAAATAATTCAATTCCCAGAATTTAAAGAGTTGCTCATCAACCTTTTCTCCTTCCGTAAGTACAGCACATACTGATGATGTAGGTGCTCTCTCCGAAATTTTCCCGGCTACAATCCATCCAAGATTAGTATTCTGTAACTTGGGGAGTCCATTCTTTAAGCTCGTGCACTCGGCTTGCATTATATTGAAGTAATGCTCGGCTCCAAGAAGAATATCAATACGTAACAATATCAAATTGAGGATCAGCCAATATTATATTTTTTGGTATCTTCCAATTATCAGTTGAAATTGTATATGTGGTTGTTCAGCGACTATGTGAGCCTAATCCATTGCTTCAAGCCTTGAACTAAAATTGCTTTGCTTTGGCTTTAGCTGAACGTTGATCCTTGCTTCGGAAGTCTGACATTTTCCGCCAATGCCATTTATTTTCAGCATCGAATTTGTGGTTTTCAGTGAGAGCATTTTAATTGCTCTTTCGGAAGTGGCATTAATTTGGGATCCAGAGTCGAGTAGGGCTCTGAATTCTGCATTTTGTCCATTTATTCCTTGAATAATTACACGGGCGGTCGCCAGGAGAATATAGCTGGAGTGCTTTCCACTCGCAGATGCTTGCTTGTGCTTTTTGATGCATTTAAAGCAATCTCTCTTTGTGCATGTCTTTGACGGGTGATTTTGACTTAGACATTTAACACATCATTTTTGTTTTTGACCCAGTTAAGACGTTCTGCTGGGGTTTTCTTTAAAAACGCATTACAAAAGAAACAGTTATATTGTGTCTCATCTCCAACTGATGCAGATGTATTTTGTTTTCTTCCTTTTTCTTATACAATGGCTTCAAGCATGAGAAACCTTTGTTTAAGAAAGGTTAAAAATTTGGTTCAAAGGTTGAATTTCACTTGTATTTTGAACGGATTGTTCATAGAACAAGTGGTGTTGTCGATCAAGCTTTTTTGTTAGAAGACAGAGTAGAAGTGGATCCCATTTGTCTGTCTCTATGCCGATATTATGAGAGCAGATAATGTTTCCTTCACATTATCATGCAACGATTTAATTGTTTTGGAATCATTTGTTATCATTGAATGATCCAATAATTTTTGAATTAAGGTATTACTTAACACTCTTTTATTGTTGAAGCGTTCTTCAAGTGTTTTCCACGCAGTGGAATAATTTGCCTCCGTTAGAGATAAATGGCGAATTAGGCGCTCTGCCTCTCCATTAATGTTGGTCTTCAAGTACCACATTTTTTGTATAGTGGGTAATGTTGATTCATGAATCATTTTTCTGAATATATCATGAAACTGTTGCTATTTTAAATAATTTCCAACAAATTTGGGTATGGCTACATTTGGAAAATGTAATGCATTTGAACAGCACTTGGTGGAGAACTAATTGTTGTCTCCTTTTTTACATACATTTCGGTTTGTACATTTATTACTGCATCTTCTGCTGCCATGTATCTGCTGTCGACATATCCAAGTTCCTTCGGGTCCTTAAATTATTTATAAATTTGGACATGAATATCTTTTATTTCATTCCAGTGTTGTGTTATGAAATTTTGTGTGAAACTTTGTTTCGTTTCTTCTGTCATTTTATTCTTATTTGCTCTCTAAACTGTCAAGCAACACCCTCGCTTCTCTGAACATCGATTCTGTTTCAATGTCCTCTGCTGTGGATGCGATGGATGTAACATCCGCTCCCAAGGGAGACCACTTATTGTTGAATTCTGTCTTATAATCCTCAACAAGTTGCTTAATTTTATTAAAGAATTCATTATTAAAATTATTGTGTTCTAGAGTGACTCCTTTTATGAATATTTCATTATTTCCGGAGTTAAATTTATCCCACCGGTATTCTAATGTTAATAAACGTTCTCTGTAGTAGGCTGGCTTGTTATTCCTGTCGACGGAACCCCTTTTGAATTCCGAATGACATTCTGAATTTGCTCTCCTATCGATAACTGTCCTGTCAACAACTGATGAATATTGTTGGGTGCCATTTTCACCTATTTTATATAATCCGATTTAGAGGTATTTGTAATGATGTGCCTTTGCTTTGAACAGATCGATCAGTAAAACAGCAGTTTATCTGGTTCAAATCGCCTGGTTGACTAGAACCTGTCCTTTTGAACTTAAATCCTCACAGTGTTTGATCGCCAACTTGATCGCACACCTGAAGTAGTTAAACTTGCCGTCTTTTGAACGCCTTGTTGACCGTTGAAGACTGTAAGTGACTTTGTGAAGTGGGATTAAATGGATATTATATTTGACCGATATAAGCGGTTCAAATTTTTACCAAGTTGACCTTTAGTTGATCAAACTATGATCGATGATGCAGGTTCAAATTGGAGTCCCAATTTGAACAGTTGTTGCTGTTCAAAGTCGGGGGTCACCCAATGTTTGGTGACGGGTTTGCTGAAAAGTTTTTTTTTTCTGCGTATTTCAAGTACAGAACTAGTGGCAATAGTCGCCGCAATAAGTACAGAACCAATTGGGCTGCGGAAAAGTGAATACGACAAGAATTCTTTTTGTACTGATTTCATTGAGCATGGATCCGGGTTTATATACATGATTTGGGGTTACAAGGATATTTACTTAGGTCTAGTCTAGATACAAATGGACAACATGGTTTATTTACAGATTACAGGAATATATCCTAAATAAGCAATTACATCTACCAAAATGGTGCACGTCCGTCGGCTGGATGCATATGGTTTATGACCCGTATATCACATGCAGATGTGCGCAGACCAAGATATCAGCTACCTATTAATTTAGGTCAAAGTAGCTATCAGAAGCGAACGAATTTCTGCTGAGTCGAAATCGTACTTACTCCTTGCCGTTGAACTAATGTTCAACAATCGTTAATGTTGATCGTGAAGGGCTGGACCGAAGAAACGTCTCTATTTACAGGTGTGGTTGGAATTTAATTCAGCTGAAGGCTATTTCTAGGTTTTCGCCATTTCTTCATAAAATGAATTACAATAATAATTATTATAAAAATGAATGCAATATAAATAGCAATATGATGTTCAATATTTTTAAGATTATGTGGTAATTTAAAACTATTGGGAGGAAAGAGTTGAGCTTCTCGTTGATACAACTCCTTGTATTTAAGGTTCGGGTCTTCCATCACACTCTACCTCTAGATCTTCTTGAATTATGTATTAAATTCTCCATGAGTTTTCCTTCTCCAAAGCGAGCATACGAAGTACGTAATGTGGTTTCCAATATGTCTTGACTTGTAATTGTCATTAAGGAATTTCGTATGGTGCATCCAGTTTTTGCAACCATTAATGCTGAACCTCTTAAATTTATATTGGAAATTCTGTCTAAGCACACTGCAGATTATGTTAGCGTGCATCTTGTTGTAAAAATCCAGTGATTTTTTACATGTGTCCTTAGCCAGACTAACGGTTCTTCTGCCTTTATTAATCTGCAAGAAGAGTCATATTATGAAACATCTGCATATCAAAGCTAGTTTCTGAAGAGAACATTTCTTGTTTGTTGTAGTATATAAAATCATCTTTTGCTCTCTCTTGACAAGCTTTTAAATCAATCTCTGACATCTCAATCACTGTTGATTGCAGTCAATCTGTAGATATCGAAAAACTGAGTAGATACCAATGGCAAATTTACCTTGATGATAACATGCTCTTTTATGATGGTTCCCTCAGACCTCATCGTCTGATATGCCATTAATATATTATCAGGTGAAACTGGAAGCATTTGTCTGGACAGAAGGCTGGGCTTCAAATGATTTCGTATCTGATCTAACTGATCCTTTAATTGCCTTGGTGACAGTAACATTGCACTTATTGTGTTATGCCGAATATCTGTTAAAACGTTTATGATCTCTTCTTCCAGTTGAGTCGCAAGTGTTATGTACTATGAAAATTTATTAAGTCTACTTTCAGTACCAGTTGTTTCTGCGATAAAATTCTCTATCCTTTTTAAACGCTTGGAATTCGAGATCTCATCCCTTTTAATTACATTAACTGTATTGTCAATAAAAGATGTTTGATTCTTTAACAAAGTAAGCAAATGCTTCTCATTCGCCTTAACCTTTGTTATCGATTGCACCATTTTATCAGCTTAGGTAGAGTCCATCCAACGATGTCCAACGGCGCTCTTGGCTGACGTGATCTTACTGTCAGCATGTTTTCAGCATGAAGATCCTCCTCGATGTGTTTAAAATGGTGATACATGCTTGTACATGCCTCAGATTCTGGAAACTGCTTGCAAAAGTGACCAATTTTTGTTGTGCCCATTGAAAAGGTACTCATATCCTTCCAGTAGGGTTGCAAATTATAGTAGACAATCAAAGTCAAAACCGTTTTCGCAAGTTGACACTTTCCAATCTTTCAAAGAATATTCCAGTTTTCGATGCAAATTGAGTAACGTTAATCGATTGTGCTGCTACTAAAGGTAATAGAAGAAGCATAACTATTACCGCAATTGTTAGTGAAGGCATTGTTGATTTCTTCTGCCTTTTCGCCTGCCTCTCATCAGGTGTATTCTCATCTTCCTCTACGGCAGCTGGATGCTAATAAACAGGTTCCTCCTCTGAGAATAGTAGTGCGGTATGTTGAATATCTCGTTTAAATATTCCGTTACTTGTTTTGACTTCTACAACTCTGACAAAATTATCCTTGCCCTGAATTGTCTTAATTATTCGTCCCAATGGCCATTGTAAAACTGGCCAAAACAACACTTCTTTTACATTTGCCGAGGTTCTTCTCCATTTCGATGCTGAAGTTGTTGCAGATTATCAGCGGACCATTGAGTCCAAAACGCACGCTTTAACTTGGAGACGTCTTGCCATCTCTGTCCCATTGATTGTGGTTGCTAAGATGGCTTACTATCTGCTTGTGCTGTTAATGGTTCTCCAATTAGAAAGTGACCGGGGGTAAGAGCCGTCACATCATTTGTATCTCTCGATATCGGAACCAATGGTCTCGAATTCATGATAGCTTCTATTTCCACTATCACAGTTTCTAATTCTTCATAGGTCAGATCACGCTGTAGAAACATTCTTTAGCAATAAATATTTTGCCCATTTTACCGACGCTTCCCAAAGTCCTCCAAAATGCGGTGCTCTTGGTGAGACAAACTTAAAGTTGACTCCTTTATTATTGCATGTCTCCACTATAGACCTCTTGGCCTTTTCTGAGAAGATAGCTTCCTCCGATTCTTAAAGATTGTTCCTTGCTTTAATAAAATTCGTAGCGTTATCGCAGTGTAAGATGTGGTTAAATCGCTGACTAATTCCAAGTGCACTGCCTTGGTCCCATTATTTGTTCCAGTAACTTTGGTTTAGCTCTGGTGCATTTGACACATTTTAAAATGACATTTCGCGCTATTGATTTTGCCTTTATTGCCCAATATCTTTGCTTCGATGTGGCAATTAAGATTTGGGATCCACAATGCATATTTTCCTTATGCACAGGATGTTTTGCATCGAATGAAAGCTCGGATGCTTCCAATCTGCCTCCAACTCCAATGAGATCGTCCTGATCCAAGAAAGCCGTTAGGGCGCTGAGATTACTGCCTCGTCCAACTTCCCGGGATTTCCCTAATTCTTTGATTTCAGCGCTAAAATTATTGTGCTAAATTATGCTACTGCTCTAAGTAATTTATTGCCGTGGTTCATACCATAAAGCCAATTCGGACTTTGCGTGGTACTACCGAAATTTCTGGGTTTTCCTGGGGTATTGAACGGCGTTCTGATTTTGGCGCAACAAATGGTAATGGCCATTTTAAGGACATACCATGCAGAAACAGTGGACCATAGAACCAAGGACTGAAACTATCGAACTTGGAACCACTTATTCCTCTTGATGCTATATCTGCAGCATTGCTTTCCGAAAGAACATGGCGAAATTCTCTTTGCAACGATGCTTCTTGAATGGTGTTTATTCTAGTAGCCACAAAATTTGTCTTTTGTTGTCTTTGGGCTATTTATCCAGGACAACACAGTTTCGGAATCTGCCCAAAAATATGTTGCAGTTCCTTGCAGCTACAATTATTCCTTTATGATCGCTGTTAATTAAGCTCCTAAAACTGCTGCCTTCAATTCTAGTCTCGGGAGTGTGATCGCATTTACTGGGGCCAAACGCGACATAATAACTGTACAGTTACCCGCTGTGGCATACGCTTTTTTTGAAGCGTCGACGAACGTTTGTATTTCCTTTAATACCGGAATCTTTCCATCAAACACATGACGGGAAATTTTAATGTCATTTAACATTTTTTAATCTTCCCGGAATTGCTTCCATTCCGATTGTAATTGCGTTGGCAATTCTTCATTATATTCAAATTTCTCCTTTGTTAAGCCTTGCATGAATATTTTGGCCTTTATAACTACTGGAGAAAATAGTCCGAGAGGATCGAATATTTTGAATATTTCTGAAACCACTGTGCGTCTTGTTATTTTGTCTGTGTTCACCGTTTGTGTTTTTCCACAGAGTTTGTCAATCGTAGGATTCCAAGTGATTCCCAAGGTCTTAAAATTGTACTGTATGAATGATATCTTTCTTATCCAGTCCTTGAAGAAGATGGTTACTATTTGCGCACCATTTTCCTTATTTAAATCCGGAACTTAATAGTATGTGATTAAGTTCCTTTTGAATTTGAAGATCCTCTGGTATTGTATCAGCTCCGGTGTTACAGTCGTCGTCATAAAATTAATTTTTAAGAGCAGACGATCCTATAGGATATTTCTGCATTTCCTTGCTTGCTAAATACTCAAAGCATTTCGTCGCCAGATATGGTGCAGACTTAGTGCCATAAGTGACTGTTATCAACCGATAAAACTTAAGCCTTTCTGCCGGCTCATTTCTCCAGACGATCAATTGATATTGTTGATCACTTGGATTTATCAAAATCTGCCTGTACATTTTTTCAATGTCAGCAGTGAATTGAAGCAGTATTGACATTAAACTGTTTTGCACTGTAGGACCTTTGTGCCTTAAATCGTTCAAAGATTTCCCGGAAAATTTCAGTGCAGATGCGTCAAATACAACTTTTAATTTTGTTGTCTTACATCGGGTTTGAGAATGCAATGATGCGGTATAAAGTAATGGGACTTCGAGAGAGCTTCATACTCCTTCATAAACTCTATGTATCCTTGTTTACTGTCTGATCCTTTTGCAATCGTTTCTCCAATGTCACGACTCTTCCTGAACGTTTTGAAGGAAGTGACCTTGACACTATTTCTCCATTGGTGAATAGCATTTTGACTGCGGTTGAAAATGATTCAATTCCCAGAATTTAAAGAGTTGCTCATCAACCTTTTCTCCTTCCGTAAGTACAGCACATACTGATGATGTAGGTGCTCTCTCCGAAATTTTCCCGGCTACAATCCATCCAAGTTTAGTATTCTGTAACTTGGGGAGTCCATTCTTTAAGCTCATGCACTCGGCTTGCATTTATTGAAGTAATGCTCGGCTCCAAGAAGAATATCAATAAGTAACAATATCAAATTGAGGATCAGCCAATATTATATTTTTTGGTATTTTCCAATTATCAGTTGAAATTGTATATGTGGTTGTTCAGCGACTATGTGAGGCAAATCCATTGCTTCAAGCCTTGAACTAAAATTGCTTCGGAAGTCTGACATTTTCCGCCAATGCCATTTATTTTCAGCATCGAATTTGTGGTTTTCAGTGAGAGCATTTTAATTGCTCTTTCGGAAGTGGCATTAATTTGGGATCCAGAGTCGAGTAGGGCTCTGAATTCTGCATTTTGTCCATTTATTCCTTGAATAATTACACGGGCGGTCGCCAGGAGAATATAGCTGGAGTGCTTTCCACTCGCAGATGCTTGCTTGTGCTTTTTGATGCATTTAAAGCAATCTCTCTTTGTGCATGTCTTTGACGGGTGATTTTGACTTAGACATTTAACACATCATTTTTGTTTTTGACCCAGTTAAGACGTTCTGCTGGGGTTTTCTTTAAAAACTCATTACAAAAGAAACAGTTATTTTGTGTCTCAGCTCCAACTGATGCAGATGTATTTTGTTTTCTTCCTTTTTCTTATACAATGGCTTCAAGCATGAGAAACCTTTGTTTAAGAAAGGTTAAAAATTTGGTTCAAAGGTTGAATTTCACTTGTATTTTGAACGGATTGTTCATAGAACAAGTGGTGTTGTCGATCAAGCTTTTTTGTTAGAAGACAGAGTAGAAGTGGATCCCATTTGTCTGTCTCTATGCCGATATTATGAGAGCAGATAATGTTTCCTTCACATTATCATGCAACGATTTAATTGTTTTGGAATCATTTGTTATCATTGAATGATCCAATAATTTTTGAATTAAGGTATTACTTAACACTCTTTTATTGTTGAAGCGTTCTTCAAGTGTTTTCCACGCAGTGGAATAATTTGCCTCCGTTAGAGATAAATGGCGAATTAGGCGCTCTGCCTCTCCATTAGCGTTAGTCTTCAAGTACCACATTTTTTGTATAGTGGGTAATGTTGATTCATGAATCATTTTTCTGAATATATCATGAAACTGTTGCCATTTTAAATAATTTCCAACAAAGTTGGGTATGGCTACATTTGGAAAATGTAATGCATTTTGAACAGCACTTGGTGGAGAACTAATTGTTGTCTCCTTTTTTACACACATTTCGGTTTGTACATTTATTACTGCATCTTCTGCTGCCATGTATCTGCTTTCATCATATCCAAGTTCCTTCGGGTCCTAAAATTTTTTATAAATTTGGACATGAATATCTTTTATTTCATTCCAGTATTGTGTAATGACGTGTGTGAAACTTTGTTTCGTTTCTTCTGTCATTTTATTCATGATGCGCTCTAAACTGTCAAGCAACACCCTCGCTTCTCTGAACATCGATTCTGTTTCAATGTCCTATGCTGTGGATGCGATGGATGTAACATCCGCTCCCAAGGGAGACCACTTATTGTTGAATTCTGTCTTATAATCCTCAACAAGTTGCTTAGTTTTATTAAAGAATTCATTATTAAAATTATCGTGTTCTAGAGTGACTCCTTTTATGAATATTTCATTATTTCCGGAGTTAAATTTATCCCACCGGTATTCTAATGTTAATAAACGTTCTCTGTAGTAGGCTGGCTTGGTATTCCTGTCGACGGAATCCTTTTTGAATTCCGAATGACATTCTGAATTTGCTCTCCTATCGATAACTGTCCTGTCAACAACTGATGAATATTGTTCGGTGCCATTTTCACCTATTTTATATAATTCGATTTAGAGATATTTGTAATGATGTGCCTTTGCTTTGAACAGATCGATCAGTGAAACAGCAGTTTATCTGGTTCAAATCGCCTGGTTGACTAGAACCTGTCCTTTTGAACTTAAATCCTCACAGTGTTTGATCGCCAACTTGATCGCACACCTGAAGTAGTTAAACTTGCCGTCTTTTGATCGCCTTGTTGACCGTTGAAGACTGTAATTGACTTCGTGAAGTGGGATTAAATGGATATTATATTTGACCGATATAAGCGGTTCAAATTTTTACCAAGTTGACCTTTAGTTGATCAAACTATGATCGATGATGCAGGTTCAAATTGGAGTCCCAATTTGAACAGTTGTTGCTGTTCAAAGTCGGGGGTCACCCAATGTTTGGTGACGGGTTTGCTGAAAAGTGTTTTTTTTCTGCGTACTTCAAGTACAGAACTAGTGGCAATAGTCGCCGCAATAAGTACAGAACCAATTGGGCTGCGGAAAAGTGAATACGTCAAGAATTCTTTTTGTACTGATTTCATTGAGCATGGATCCGGGTTTATATACATGATTTGGGGTTACAAGGATATTTACTTAGGTCTAGTCTAGATACAAATGGACAACATGGTTTATTTACAGATTACAGGAATATATCCTAAATAAGCAATTACATCTACCAAAATGGTGCACGTCCGTCGGCTGGATGCATATGGTTTATGACCCGTATATCACATGCAGATGTGCGCAGACCAAGATATCAGCTACCTATTTATTTAGGTCAAAGTAGCTATCAGAAGCGAACGAATTTTGCAATATGTCTTGACTTGTAATTGCCATTAAGGAATTTCGTATGGTGCATCCAGTTTTTGCAACCATTAATGCTGAACCTCTTAAATTTATATTGGAAATTCTGTCTAAGCACACTGCAGATTATGTTAGCGTGCATCTTGTTGTAAAAATCCAGTGATTTTTTACATGTGTCCTTAGCCAGACTAACGGTCCTTCTGCCTTTATTAATCTGCAAGAAGAGTCATATTATGAAACATCTGCATTTCAAAGCTAGTTTCTGAAGAGAACATTTCTTGTTTGTTGTAGTATATAAAATCATCTTTTGCTCTCTCTTGACAAGCTTTTAAATCAATCTCTGACATTTCAAAGAATTCATCTCGATCACTGTTGATTGCAGTCAATCTGTAGATATCGAAAATCTGAGTAGATACCAATGGCAAATTTACCTTGATGATAACATGCTCTTTTATGATGGTTCCCTCAGACCTCATCGTCTGATATGCCATTAATATATTATAAGGTGAAACTGGAAGCATTTGTCTGGACAGAAGCCTGGGCTTCAAATGATTTCGTATCTGATCTAACTGATCCTTTAATTGCCTTGGTGACAGTAACATTGCACTTATTGTGCTATGCCGAATATCTGTTAAAACGTTTATGATCTCGGCTTGAAGTTGAGTCGCAAGTGTTATGTGCTATGAAAATTTATTAAGTCTACTTTCAGTACCAGTTGTTTCTGCGATAAAATTCTCTATCCTTTTTAAACGCTTGGAATTCGAGATCTCATCCCTTTTAATTACATTAACTGTATAGTCAATTAAAGATGTTTGATTCTTTAACATAGTAAGCAAATGCTTCTCATACGCCTTAACCTTTGTTATCGTTTGTACCATTTTATCAGCTTAGGTAGAGTCCATCCAACGATGTCCAACGGCGCTCTTGGCTGACATGATCTTACTGTCAACATGTTTTCAGCATGAAGATCCTCCTCGATGTGTTTAAATTGGTGATACATGCTTGTACATGCCTCAGATTCTGGAAACTGCTTGCACAAGTGACCAATTTTTGTTGTGCCCATTGAAAAGGTACTCATATCCTTCCAGTAGGGTTGCAAATTATAGTAGACAATCAAAGTCAAATCCGTTTTCGCAAGTTGACTCTTTCCAATCTTTCAAAGAATATTCCAGTTTTCGATGCAAATTGAGTAACGTTAATCGATTGTGCTGCTACTAAAGGTAATAGAAGAAGCATAACTATTACCGCAATTGTTAGTGAAGGCATTGTTGATTTCTTCTGCCTTTTCGCCTGCCCCTCATCAGATGTATTCTCATCTTCCTCTACGGCAGCTGGATGCTTATAAACAGGTTCCTCCTCTGAGAATAGTAGGACGATATGTTGAATATCTCGTTTAAATATTCCGTTACTCGTTTTGACTTCTACAACTCTGACAAAATTATCCTTGCCATGAATTGTCTTAATTATTCGTCCCAATGGCCATTGTAAAACTGGAGTATTAGTCTTCATTTATCAACACTAATCCTCCTTCTTTTACGTTTGCCGAGGATCTTCTCCATTTCTGACGATGCTGAAGTTGTTGCAGATTATCAGCTGACCATTGAGTCCAAAACGCACGCTTGAACTTAGAGACGGCTTGCCATCTCTGTCCCATTGATTGTGGTTGCTCAGATGGCTTACTATCTGCTTGTGCTGTTAATGGTTCTCCAATTAGAAAGTGACCAGGGGTAAGAGCCGTCACATCATTTGTATCGCTCGATATTGGAACCAATGGTATTGAATTCATGATAGCTTCTATTTCCACTATCACAGTTTCCAATTCTTCATAGGTCAGATACGCCGTAGAAACATTCTTTAGCAATAAATATTTTGCCCATTTTACCGCCGCTTCCCAAAGTCCTCCAAAATACGGTGCTCTTGGTGGGACAAACTTAAAGTTGACTCCTTTATTATTGCATGTCTCCACTATAGACCTCTTGACCTTTTCTGAGATTAAAGCTTCCTCCAATTCTTAAAGATTGTTCCTTGCTTTAATAAAATTCGTAGCGTTATCACAGTGTAAGATGTGGTTAAATCGCTGACTAATTCCAAATAATGTTCCAGTAACTTTGGTTTAGCTCTGGTGCATTTGACACATTTTGAAATGACATTTCGCGCTATTGATTTTGCCTTTATTGCCCAATATCTTTGCTTCGATGTGGCAATTAAGATTTGGGATCCACAATGCATATTTTCCTTATGCACAGGATGTTTTGCATCGAATGAAAGCTCGGATGCTTCCAATCTGCCTCCAACTCCAATGAGATCGTCCTGATCCAAGAAAGCCGTTAGGGCGCTGAGATTACTGCTTCTTTGATTTCAGCGCTAAAATTATTGTGCTGAATTAAACGGAGAACTATCTTTCGAGATTGTTTCAACTCGTCAAACTTCACCATTGTCATTGGGTCTGAAGATTTCCTTTTGAAACGCATGATGTATGCTACTGCTCTAAGTAATTTATTGAACGAATTCCCGTGGTTTATACCATAAAGCCAATTCGGACTTTGCGTGGTAGCTACCGAAATTTCTGGGTTTTCCTGGGGTATTGAACGGCGTTCTGATTTTGGCGCAACAAATGGTAATGGCCATTTTGAGGACATACCATGCAGAAACAGTGGACCATAGAACCAAGGACTGAAATTGTCGAACTTGGAACCACTTATTCCTCTTGATGCTATATCTGCAGCATTGCTTTCCGAAAGAACATGGCGAAATTCTCTTTGCAACGATGCTTCTTGAATGCTGGTTATTCTAGTAGCCACAAATTTGTCTTTTATTGTCTTTGGGCTATTTATCCAGGACAACACAGTTTCGGAATCTGCCCAAAAATATGTTGCAGTTCCTTGCAGCGACAATTGTTCCTTTATGATCGCTGTTAATTGAGCTCCTAAAACTGCTGCCTTCAATTCTAGTCTCGGGAGTGTGATCGCATTTACTGGGGCCAAACGCGACATAATAACTGTACAGTTACTCGCTGTGGCATACGCTTTTTTTGAAGCGTCGACGAACGTTTGTATTTCCTTTAATACCGGAATCTTTCCATCAAACACATGACGGGAAATTTTAATGTCATTTAAAATTTTTCATCTTCCCGGAATTGCTTCCATTCCGATTGTAATTGCGTTGGCAATTCTTCATTATATTCAAATTTCTCCTTTGTTAAGCCTTGCATGAATATTTTGGCCTTTATAACTACTGGAGAAAATAGTCCGAGAGGATCGAATATTTTGAATATTTCTGAAACCACTGTGCGTCTTGTTATTTTGTCTGTGTTCACCGTTTGTGTTTTTCTACAGAGTTTGTCAATCGTAGGATTCCAAGTGATTCCCAAGGTCTTAAAATTGTACTGTAGGAATGATATCTATCTTATCCAGTCCTTGAAGAAGATGGTTACTATTTGCGCACCATTTTCCTTATTTAAATCCGGAACTTAATAGTATGTGATTAAGTTCCTTCTGAATTTGGAGATCCTCTGGTATTGTATCAGCTCCGGTGTTACAGTCGTCGTCATAAAATTAATTTTTAAGAGCAGACGATCCTATAGGATATTTCTGCATTTCCTTGCTTGCTAAATACTCAAAGCATTTCGTCGCCAGATATGGTGCAGACTTAGTGCCATAAGTGACTGTTATCAACCGATAAAACTTAAGCCTTTCTGCCGGCTCATTTCTCCAGACGATCAATTGATATTGTTGATCACTTGGATTTATCAAAATCTGCCTGTACATTTTTTCAATGTCAGCAGTGAATTGAAGCAGTATTGACATTAAACTGTTTTGCACTGTAGGACCTTTGTGCCTTAAATCGTTCAAAGATTTCCCGGAAAATTTCATGCGTCAAATGCGTCAAATACAACTTTTAATTTTGTTGTCTTACATCGGGTTTGAGAATACAATGATGCGGTATAAAGTAATGGGACTTCGAGAGAGCTTCATACTCCTTCATAAACTCTATGTATCCTTATTTACTGTCTGATCCTTTTGCAATCGTTTCTCCAATGTCACGACTCTTCCTGAACGTTTTGAAGGAAGTGACCTTGACACTATTTCTCCATTGGTGAATAGCATTTTGACTGTGGTTGAAAATGATTCAATTCCCAGAATTTAAAGAGTTGCTCATCAACCTTTTCTCCTTCCGTAAGTACAGCACATACTGATGATGTAGGTGCTCTCTCCGAAATTTTCCCGGCTACAATCCATCCAAGTTTAGTATTCTGTAACTTGGGGAGTCCATTCTTTAAGCTCATGCACTCGGCTTGCATTATATTGAAGTAATGCTCGGCTCCAAGAAGAATATCAATAAGTAACAATATCAAATTGAGGATCAGCCAATATTATATTTTTTGGTATTTTCCAATTATCAGTTGAAATTGTATATGTGGTTGTTCAGCGACTATGTGAGGCAAATCCATTGCTTCAAGCCTTGAACTAAAATTGCTTCGGAAGTCTGACATTTTCCGCCAATGCCATTTATTTTCAGCATCGAATTTGTGGTTTTCAGTGAGAGCATTTTAATTGCTCTTTCGGAAGTGGCATTAATTTGGGATCCAGAGTCGAGTAGGGCTCTGAATTCTGCATTTTGTCCATTTATTCCTTGAATAATTACACGGGCGGTCGCCAGGAGAATATAGCTGGAGTGCTTTCCACTCGCAGATGCTTGCTTGTGCTTTTTGATGCATTTAAAGCAATCTCTCTTTGTGCATGTCTTTGACGGGTGATTTTGACTTAGACATTTAACACATCATTTTTGTTTTTGACCCAGTTAAGACGTTCTGCTGGGGTTTTCTTTAAAAACTCATTACAAAAGAAACAGTTATATTGTGTCTCAGCTCCAACTGATGCAGATGTATTTTGTTTTCTTCCTTTTTCTTATACAATGGCTTCAAGCATGAGAAACCTTTGTTCAAGAAAGGTTAAAAATTTGGTTCAAAGGTTGAATTTCACTTGTATTTTGAACGGATTGTTCATAGAACAAGTGGTGTTGTCGATCAAGCTTTTTTGTTAGAAGACAGAGTAGAAGTGGATCCCATTTGTCTGTCTCTATGCCGATATTATGAGAGCAGATAATGTTTCCTTCACATTATCATGCAACGATTTAATTGTTTTGGAATCATTTGTTATCATTGAATGATCCAATAATTTTTGAATTAAGGTATTACTTAACACTCTTTTATTGTTGAAGCGTTCTTCAAGTGTTTTCCACGCAGTGGAATAATTTGCCTCCGTTAGAGATAAATGGCGAATTAGGCGCTCTGCCTCTCCATTAACGTTAGTCTTCAAGTACCACATTTTTTGTATAGTGGGTAATGTTGATTCATGAATCATTTTTCTGAATATATCATGAAACTGTTGCCATTTTAAATAATTTCCAACAAATTTGGGTATGGCTACATTTGGAAAATGTAATGCATTTTGAACAGCACTTGGTGGAGAACTAATAGTTGTCTCCTTTTTTACATACATTTCGGTTTGTACATTTATTACTGCATCTTCTGCTGCCATGTATCTGCTTTCATCATATCCAAGTTCCTTCGGGTCCTAAAATTTTTTATAAATTTGGACATGAATATCTTTTATTTCATTCCAGTATTGTGTAATGACGTGTGTGAAACTTCGTTTCGTTTCTTCTGTCATTTTATTCATGATGCGCTCTAAACTGTCAAGCAACACCCTCGCTTCTCTGAACATCGATTCTGTTTCAATGTCCTCTGCTGTGGATGCGATGGATGTAACATCCGCTCCCAAGGGAGACCACTTATTGTTGAATTCTGTCTTATAATCCTCAACAAGTTGCTTAATTTTATTAAAGAATTCATTATTAAAATAATCGTGTTCTAGAGTGACTCCTTTTATGAATATTTCATTATTTCCGGAGTTAAATTTATCCCACCGGTATTCTAATGTTAATAAACGTTCTCTGTAGTAGGCTGGCTTGGTATTCCTGTCGACGGAATCCTTTTTGAATTCCGAATGACATTCTGAATTTGCTCTCCTATCGATAACTGTCCTGTCAACAGCTGATGAATATTGTTCGGTGCCATTTTCACCTATTTTATATAATCCGATTTAGAGATATTTGTAATGATGTGCCTTTGCTTTGAACAGATCGATCAGTGAAACAGCAGTTTATCTGGTTCAAATCGCCTGGTTGACTAGAACCTGTCCTTTTGAACTTAAATCCTCACAGTGTTTGATCGCCAACTTGATCGCACACCTGAAGTAGTTAAACTTGCCGTCTTTTGATCGCCTTGTTGACCGTTGAAGACTGTAATTGACTTCGTGAAGTGGGATTAAATGGATATTATATTTGACCGATATAAGCGGTTCAAATTTTTACCAAGTTGACCTTTAGTTGATCAAACTATGATCGATGATGCAGGTTCAAATTGGAGTCCCAATTTGAACAGTTGTTGCTGTTCAAAGTCGGGGGTCACCCAATGTTTGGTGACGGGTTTGCTGAAAAGTGTTTTTTTTCTGCGTACTTCAAGTACAGAACTAGTGGCAATAGTCGCCGCAATAAGTACAGAACCAATTGGGCTGCGGAAAAGTGAATACGTCAAGAATTCTTTTTGTACTGATTTCATTGAGCATGGATCCGGGTTTATATACATGATTTGGGGTTACAAGGATATTTACTTAGGTCTAGTCTAGATACAAATGGACAACATGGTTTATTTACAGATTACAGGAATATATCCTAAATAAGCAATTACATCTACCAAAATGGTGCACGTCCGTCGGCTGGATGCATATGGTTTATGACCCGTATATCACATGCAGATGTGCGCAGACCAAGATATCAGCTACCTATTTATTTAGGTCAAAGTAGCTATCAGAAGCGAACGAATTTTGCAATATGTCTTGACTTGTAATTGCCATTAAGGAATTTCGTAAGGTGCATCCAGTTTTTGCAACCATTAATGCTGAACCTCTTAAATTTATATTGGAAATTCTGTCTAAGCACACTGCAGATTATGTTAGCGTGCATCTTGTTGTAAAAATCCAGTGATTTTTTACATGTGTCCTTAGCCAGACTAACGGTCCTTCTGCCTTTATTAATTTGCAAGAAGAGTCATATTATGAAACATCTGCATTTCAAAGCTAGTTTCTGAAGAGAACATTTCTTGTTTGTTGTAGTATATAAAATCATCTTTTGCTCTCTCTTGACAAGCTTTTAAATCAATCTCTGACATTTCAAAGAATTCATCTCGATCACTGTTGATTGCAGTCAATCTGTAGATATCGAAAATCTGAGTAGATACCAATGGCAAATTTACCTTGATGATAACATGCTCTTTTATGATGGTTCCCTCAGACCTCATCGTCTGATATGCCATTAATATATTATAAGGTGAAACTGGAAGCATTTGTCTGGACAGAAGCCTGGGCTTCAAATGATTTCGTATCTGATCTAACTGATCCTTTAATTGCCTTGGTGACAGTAACATTGCACTTATTGTGCTATGCCGAATATCTGTTAAAACGTTTATGATCTCGGCTTGAAGTTGAGTCGCAAGTGTTATGTGCTATGAAAATTTATTAAGTCTACTTTCAGTACCAGTTGTTTCTGCGATAAAATTCTCTATCCTTTTTAAACGCTTGGAATTCGAGATCTCATCCCTTTTAATTACATTAACTGTATAGTCAATTAAAGATGTTTGATTCTTTAACATAGTAAGCAAATGCTTCTCATACGCCTTAACCTTTGTTATCGTTTGTACCATTTTATCAGCTTAGGTAGAGTCCATCCAACGATGTCCAACGGCGCTCTTGGCTGACATGATCTTACTGTCAACATGTTTTCAGCATGAAGATCCTCCTCGATGTGTTTAAATTGGTGATACATGCTTGTACATGCCTCAGATTCTGGAAACTGCTTGCACAAGTGACCAATTTTTGTTGTGCCCATTGAAAAGGTACTCATATCCTTCCAGTAGGGTTGCAAATTATAGTAGACAATCAAAGTCAAATCCGTTTTCGCAAGTTGACTCTTTCCAATCTTTCAAAGAATATTCCAGTTTTCGATGCAAATTGAGTAACGTTAATCGATTGTGCTGCTACTAAAGGTAATAGAAGAAGCATAACTATTACCGCAATTGTTAGTGAAGGCATTGTTGATTTCTTCTGCCTTTTCGCCTGCCCCTCATCAGATGTATTCTCATCTTCCTCTATGGCAGCTGGATGCTTATAAACAGGTTCCTCCTCTGAGAATAGTAGGACGATATGTTGAATATCTCGTTTAAATATTCCGTTACTCGTTTTGACTTCTACAACTCTGACAAAATTATCCTTGCCATGAATTGTCTTAATTATTCGTCCCAATGGCCATTGTAAAACTGGAGTATTAGTCTTCATTTATCAACACTAATCCTCCTTCTTTTACGTTTGCCGAGGATCTTCTCCATTTCTGACGATGCTGAAGTTGTTGCAGATTATCAGCTGACCATTGAGTCCAAAACGCACGCTTGAACTTAGAGACGGCTTGCCATCTCTGTCCCATTGATTGTGGTTGCTCAGATGGCTTACTATCTGCTTGTGCTGTTAATGGTTCTCCAATTAGAAAGTGACCAGGAGTAAGAGCCGTCACATCATTTGTATCGCTCGATATTGGAACCAATGGTATTGAATTCATGATAGCTTCTATTTCCACTATCACAGTTTCCAATTCTTCATAGGTCAGATACGCTGTAGAAACATTCTTTAGCAATAAATATTTTGCCCATTTTACCGCCGCTTCCCAAAGTCCTCCAAAATACGGTGCTCTTGGTGGGACAAACTTAAAGTTGACTCCTTTATTATTGCATGTCTCCACTATAGACCTCTTGACCTTTTCTGAGATTAAAGCTTCCTCCAATTCTTAAAGATTGTTCCTTGCTTTAATAAAATTCGTAGCGTTATCACAGTGTAAGATGTGGTTAAATCGCTGACTAATTCCAAATGCACTGCCTTGGTCCCATTATTTGTTCCAGTAACTTTGGTTTAGCTCTGGTGCATTTGACACATTTTGAAATGACATTTCGCGCTATTGATTTTGCCTTTATTGCCCAATATCTTTGCTTCGATGTGGCAATTAAGATTTGGGATCCACAATGCATATTTTCCTTATGCACAGGATGTTTTGCATCGAATGAAAGCTCGGATGCTTCCAATCTGCCTCCAACTCCAATGAGATCGTCCTGATCCAAGAAAGCCGTTAGGGCGCTGAGATTACTGCTTCTTTGATTTCAGCGCTAAAATTATTGTGCTGAATTAAACGGAGAACTATCTTTCGAGATTGTTTCAACTCGTCAAACTTCACCATTGTCATTGGGTCTGAAGATTTCCTTTTGAAACGCATGATGTATGCTACTGCTCTAAGTAATTTATTGAACGAATTCCCGTGGTTTATACCATAAAGCCAATTCGGACTTTGCGTGGTAGCTACCGAAATTTCTGGGTTTTCCTGGGGTATTGAACGGCGTTCTGATTTTGGCGCAACAAATGGTAATGGCCATTTTGAGGACATACCATGCAGAAACAGTGGACCATAGAACCAAGGACTGAAATTGTCGAACTTGGAACCACTTATTCCTCTTGATGCTATATCTGCAGCATTGCTTTCCGAAAGAACATGGCGAAATTCTCTTTGCAACGATGCTTCTTGAATGCTGGTTATTCTAGTAGCCACAAATTTGTCTTTTATTGTCTTTGGGCTATTTATCCAGGACAACACAGTTTCGGAATCTGCCCAAAAATATGTTGCAGTTCCTTGCAGCGACAATTGTTCCTTTATGATCGCTGTTAATTGAGCTCCTAAAACTGCTGCCTTCAATTCTAGTCTCGGGAGTGTGATCGCATTTACTGGGGCCAAACGCGACATAATAACTGTACAGTTACTCGCTGTGGCATACGCTTTTTTTGAAGCGTCGACGAACGTTTGTATTTCCTTTAATACCGGAATCTTTCCATCAAACACATGACGGGAAATTTTAATGTCATTTAAAATTTTTCATCTTCCCGGAATTGCTTCCATTCCGATTGTAATTGCGTTGGCAATTCTTCATTATATTCAAATTTCTCCTTTGTTAAGCCTTGCATGAATATTTTGGCCTTTATAACTACTGGAGAAAATAGTCCGAGAGGATCGAATATTTTGAATATTTCTGAAACCACTGTGCGTCTTGTTATTTTGTCTGTGTTCACCGTTTGTGTTTTTCTACAGAGTTTGTCAATCGTAGGATTCCAAGTGATTCCCAAGGTCTTAAAATTGTACTGTAGGAATGATATCTATCTTATCCAGTCCTTGAAGAAGATGGTTACTATTTGCGCACCATTTTCCTTATTTAAATCCGGAACTTAATAGTATGTGATTAAGTTCCTTCTGAATTTGGAGATCCTCTGGAATTGTATCAGCTCCGGTGTTACAGTCGTCGTCATAAAATTAATTTTTAAGAGCAGACGATCCTATAGGATATTTCTGCATTTCCTTGCTTGCTAAATACTTAAAGCATTTCGTCGCCAGATATGGTGCAGACTTAGTGCCATAAGTGACTGTTATCAACCGATAAAACTTAAGCCTTTCTGCCGGCTCATTTCTCCAGACGATCAATTGATATTGTTGATCACTTGGATTTATCAAAATCTGCCTGTACATTTTTTCAATGTCAGCAGTGAATTGAAGCAGTATTGACATTAAACTGTTTTGCACTGTAGGACCTTTGTGCCTTAAATCGTTCAAAGATTTCCCGGATAATTTCATGCGTCAAATGCGTCAAATACAACTTTTAATTTTGTTGTCTTACATCGGGTTTGAGAATACAATGATGCGGTATAAAGTAATGGGACTTCGAGAGAGCTTCATACTCCTTCATAAACTCTATGTATCCTTGTTTACTGTCTGATCCTTTTGCAATCGTTTCTCCAATGTCACGACTCTTCCTGAACGTTTTGAAGGAAGTGACCTTGACACTATTTCTCCATTGGTGAATAGCATTTTGACTGTGGTTGAAAATGATTCAATTCCCAGAATTTAAAGAGTTGCTCATCAACCTTTTCTCCTTCCGTAAGTACAGCACATACTGATGATGTAGGTGCTCTCTCCGAAATTTTCCCGGCTACAATCCATCCAAGTTTAGTATTCTGTAACTTGGGGAGTCCATTCTTTAAGCTCATGCACTCGGCTTGCATTATATTGAAGTAATGCTCGGCTCCAAGAAGAATATCAATAAGTAACAATATCAAATTGAGGATCAGCCAATATTATATTTTTTGGTATTTTCCAATTATCAGTTGAAATTGTATATGTGGTTGTTCAGCGACTATGTGAGGCAAATCCATTGCTTCAAGCCTTGAACTAAAATTGCTTCGGAAGTCTGACATTTTCCGCCAATGCCATTTATTTTCAGCATCGAATTTGTGGTTTTCAGTGAGAGCATTTTAATTGCTCTTTCGGAAGTGGTATTAATTTGGGATCCAGAGTCGAGTAGGGCTCTGAATTCTGCATTTTGTCCATTTATTCCTTGAATAATTACACGGGCGGTCGCCAGGAGAATATAGCTGGAGTGCTTTCCACTCGCAGATGCTTGCTTGTGCTTTTTGATGCATTTAAAGCAATCTCTCTTTGTGCATGTCTTTGACGGGTGATTTTGACTTAGACATTTAACACATCATTTTTGTTTTTGACCCAGTTAAGACGTTCTGCTGGGGTTTTCTTTAAAAACTCATTACAAAAGAAACAGTTATATTGTGTCTCAGCTCCAACTGATGCAGATGTATTTAGTTTTCTCCCTTTTTCTTATACAATGGCTTCAAGCATGAGAAACCTTTGTTCAAGAAAGGTTAAAAATTTGGTTCAAAAGTTGAATTTCACTTGTATTTTGAACGGGTTGTTCATAGAACAAGTGGTTTTGTCGAACAAGATTTTTGTTAGAAGACAGAGTAGAAGTGGATCCCATTTGTCTGTTTCTATGCCGATATTATGAGAGCAGATAATGTTTCCTTCACATTATCATGCAACGATTTAATTGTTTTGGAATCGTTTGTTATCATTGAATGATCCAATAATTTTTGAATAAGGTATTACTTAACACTCTTTTATTGTTGAAGCGTTCTTCAAGTGTTTCCACGCAGTTGAATAATTTGCCTCCGTTAGTGATAAATGGCGAATTTATCCCACAGGGATTCTAACGTTAATAAACGTTCTCTGTAGTAGGCTGGCTTGGTATTCCTGTCGACGGAATCCTTTTTGAATTCCGAATGACATTCTGAATTTGCTCTCCTATCGATAACTGTCCTGTCAACAACTGATGAATATTGTTCGGTGCCATTTTCACCTATTTTATATAATCCGATTTAGAGGTATTTGTAATGATGTGCCTTTGCTTTGAACAGATCGATCAGTAAAACAGCAGTTTATCTGGTTCAAATCGCCTGGTTGACTAGAACCTGTCCTTTTGAACTTAAGTCCTCACAGTGTTTGAACGCCAACTTGATCGCACACCTGAAGTAGTTAAACTTGCCGTCTTTTGATCGCCTTGTTGACCGTTGAAGACTGTAAGTGACTTCGTGAAGTGGGATTAAATGGATATTATATTTGACCGATATAAGCGGTTCAAATTTTTACCAAGTTGACCTTTAGTTGATCAAACTATGATCGATGATGCAGGTTCAAATTGGAGTCCCAATTTGAACAGTTGTTGCTGTTCAAAGTTGGGGGTCACCCAATGTTTGGTGACGGGTTTGCTGAAAAGTTTTTTTTTTCTGCGTATTTCAAGTACAGAACTAGTGGCAATAGTCGCCGCAATAAGTACAGAACCAATTGGGCTGCGGAAAAGTGAATACGACAAGAATTCTTTTTGTACTGATTTCATTGAGCATGGATCCGGGTTTATATACATGATTTGGGGTTACAAGGATATTTACTTAGGTCTAGTCTAGATACAAATGGACAACATGGTTTATTTACAGATTACAGGAATATATCCTAAATAAGCAATTACATCTACCAAAATGGTGCACGTCCGTCGGCTGGATGCATATGGTTTATGACCCGTATATCACATGCAGATGTGCGCAGACCAAGATATCAGCTACCTATTAATTTAGGTCAAAGTAGCTATCAGAAGCGAACGAATTTCTGCTGAGTCGAAATCGTACTTACTCCTTGCCGTTGAACTAATGTTCAACAATCGTTAATGTTGATCGTGAAGGGCTGGACCGAAGAAACGTCTCTATTTACAGGTGTGGTTGGAATTTAATTCAGCTGAAGGCTATTTCTAGGTTTTCGCCATTTCTTCATAAAATGAATTACAATAATAATTATTATAAAAATGAATGCAATATAAATAGCAATATGATGTTCAATATTTTTAAGATTATGTGGTAATTTAAAACTATTGGGAGGAAAGAGTTGAGCTTCTCGTTGATACAACTCCTTGTATTTAAGGTTCGGGTCTTCCATCACACTCTACCTCTAGATCTTCTTGAATTATGTATTAAATTCTCCATGAGTTTTCCTTCTCCAAAGCGAGCATACGAAGTACGTAATGTGGTTTCCAATATGTCTTGACTTGTAATTGTCATTAAGGAATTTCGTATGGTGCATCCAGTTTTTGCAACCATTAATGCTGAACCTCTTAAATTTATATTGGAAATTCTGTCTAAGCACACTGCAGATTATGTTAGCGTGCATCTTGTTGTAAAAATCCAGTGATTTTTTACATGTGTCCTTAGCCAGACTGCAAGAAGAATCAGTCTTATTATAAAACATCTGCATTTCACAGCTAGTTTCTGAAGAGAACATTTCTTGTTTGTTGTAGCATATAAAATCATCTTTTGCTCTCTCATGACAAGCTTTTAAATCAATCTCTGACATTTCAAAGAATTCATCTCGATCACTGTTGATTGCAGTCAATCTGTAAATATCCAAAATCTGAGTAGATACCAAAGGCAAATTTACCTTGATGATAACATGCTCTTTTATGATGGTTCCCTCAGACCTCATCGTCTGATATGCCATTAATATATTATCAGGTGAAACTGGAAGCATTTGTCTGGACAGAAGCCTGGGCTTCAAATGATTTCGTATCTGATCTAACTGATCCTTTAATTGCCTTGGTGACAGTAACATTGCACTTATTGTGTTAAGCCGAATATCTGTTAAAACGTTTATGATCTCCGCTTGCAGTTGAGTCGCAAGTGTTATGTACTGTGAAAATTTATTAAGTCTACTTTCAGTACCAGTTGTTTCTGCGATATAGTTCTCTATCCTTTTCCGCTTGGAATTCGAGATCTCATCCCTTTTAATGACATTAACTGTATAGTCAATTAAAGATGTTTGATTCTTTAACAAAGTAAGCAAACGCTTCTCAGTCGCCTTAACCTTTGTTATCGTTTGCACCATTTTATCAGCTTAGGTAGAGTCCATCCAACGATGTCCAACGTCGCCTTGGCTGACGTGATCTTGCTGTCAGCATGTTTTCAGCTTGAAGATCCTCCTCGATGTGTTTAAAATGGTGATACATGCTTGTACATGCCTCAGATTCTGGAAACTGCTTGCACAAGTGACCAATTTTTGTTGTGCCCATTGAAAAGGTACTCATATCCTTCCAGTAGGGTTGCCAATTATAGTAGACAATCAAAGTCAAATCCGTTTTCGCAAGTTGACTCTTTCCAATCTTTCAAAGAATATTCCAGTTTTCGATGCAAATTGAGTAACGTTAATCGATTGTGCTGCTACTAAAGGTAATAGAAGAAGCATATCTATTACCGCAATTGTTAGTAAAGGCATTGTTCTTCTGCCTTTTCGCCTGCCCCTCATCAGATGTATTCTCATCTTCCTCTACGGCAGCTGGATGCTTATAAACAGGTTCCTCCTCTGAGAATAGTAGGACGATATGTTGAATATCTCGTTTAAATATTCCGTTACTCGTTTTGACTTCTACAACTCTGACAAAATTATCCTTGCCATGAATTGTCTTAATTATTCGTCCCAATGGCCATTGTAAAACTGGAGTATTGTCTTCCTTTATCAACACTAATCCTCCTTCTTTTACGTTTGCCGAGGATCTTCTCCATTTCTGACGATGCTGAAGTTGTTGCAGATTATCAGCTGACCATTGAGTCCAAAACGCACGCTTGAACTTAGAGACGGCTTGCCATCTCTGTCCCATTGATTGTGGTTGCTCAGATGGCTTACTATCTGCTTGTGCTGTTAATGGTTCTCCAATTAGAAAGTGACCAGAAGTAAGAGCCGTCACATCATTTGTATCGCTCGATATCGGAACCAATGGTCTTGAATTCATGATAGCTTCTATTTCCACTATCACAGTTTCTAATTCTTCATAGGTCAGATCCGCTGTAAAAACATTCTTTAGCAATAAATATTTTGCCCATTTTACCGCCGCTTCCCAAAGTCCTCCAAAATACGGTGCTCTTGGTGGGACAAACTTAAAGTTGACTCCTTTATTATTGCATGTCTCCACTATAGACCTCTTGACCTTTCCTGAGAAGAGAGCTTCCTCCAATTCTTAAAGATTGTTCCTTGCTTTAATAAAATTCGTAGCGTTATCGCATTGTAAGATGTGGTTAAATCGCTGACTAATTCCAAATGCACTGCTTTGGTCCCATTATTTGTTCCAGTAACTTTGGTTTAGCTCTGGTGCATTTGACACATTTTAAAATGAAATTTCGCGCTATTGATTTTGCCTTTATTGCCCAATATCTTTGCTTCGATGTGGCTATTAAGATTTGGGATCCACAATGCATATTTTCCTTATGCACAGGATGTTTTGCATCGAAGGAAAGCTCAGATGCTTCCAATCTGCCTCCAACTCCAGTGAGATCATCCTGATCCAAGAAAGCCGTTAGGGCGCTGAGATTACTGCCTCGTCCAACTTCCCAAGATTTCCCTAATTCTATGATTTCACCGCTAAAATTATTGTGCTGAATTAAACGGAGAACTATCTTTCGAGATTGTTTCAACTCGTCAAACTTCACCATTGTCTGAAGATTTCTTTTTGAAACGCATGATGTATGCTACTGCTCTAAGTAATTTATTGAACGAATTCCCGTGGTTTATATCATAAAGCCAATTCGGACTTTGCGTGGTAGCTACCGAAATTTCTGGGTTTTCCTGGGGTATTGAACGGCGTTCTGATTTTGGCGCAACAAATGGTAATGGCCATTTTGAGGACATACCATGCAGAAACAGTGGACCATAGAACCAAGGACTGAAATTGTCGAACTTGGAACCGCTTATTCCTCTTGGTGCTATATCTGCAGCATTGCTTTCCGAAAAAACATGGCGAAATTCTCTTTGCAACGATGCTTCTTGAATGGTGGTTATTCTAGTAGCCACAAATTTGTCTTTTATTGTCTTTGGGCTATTTATCCAGGACAACACAGTTTCGGAATCTGCCCAAAAATATGTTGCAGTTCCTTGCAGCGACAATTGTTCCTTTATGATCGCTGTTAATTGAGCTCCTAAAACTGCTGCCTTCAATTCTAGTCTCGGGAGTGTGATCGCATTTACTGGGGCCAAACGCGACATAATAACTGTACAGTTACTCGCTGTGGCATACGCTTATTCTGAAGCGTCGACGAACGTTTGTATTTCCTTTAATACCGGAATCTTTCCATCAAACACATGACGGGAAATTTTAATGTCATTTAACATTTTTTAATCTTCCTGGAATTGCTTCCATTGCGATTGTAATTGCGTTGGCAATTCTTCATTATATTCAAATTTCTCCTTTGTTAAGCCTTGCATGAATATTTTGGCCTTTATAACTACTGGAGAAAATAGTCCGAGAGGATCGAATATATTGAATATTTCTGAAACCACTGTGCGTCTTGTTATTTTGTCTATGTTCACCGTTTGTGTTTTTCTACAGAGTTTGTCAATCGTAGGATTCCAAGTGATTCCCAAGGTCTTAAAATTGTACTGTAGGAATGATATCTTTCTTATCAAGTCCTTGAAGAAGATGGTTACTATTTGCGCACCCATTTCCTTATTTAACTCCGGAACTTAATAGTTTGTGATTAAGTTCCTTTTGAATTTGAAGATCCTCTGGTATTGTATCAGCTCCGGTGTTACAGTCGTCGTCATAAAATTAATTTTTAAGAGCAGACGATCCTATAGGATATTTCTGCATTTCCTTGCTTGCTAAATACTCAAAGCATTTCGTCGCCAGATATGGTGCAGACTTAGTGCCATAAGTGACGGTTATCAACCGTTAAAACTTAAGCCTTTCTGCCGGCTCATTTCTCCAGACGATCATTTGATATTGTTGATCACTTGGATTTATCCAAATCTGCCTGTACATTTTTTCAATGTCAGCAGTGAATATATATTTATGCATTCTAAATCGAAGCAGTATTGACATTAAACTGTTTTGCACTGTAGGACCTTTGTGCTTTAAATAGTTTAAAGATAGTTCAAAGGAAACTGTCACTGCAGATGCGTCAAATACAACTCTTAATTTTGTTGTCTTATATCGGGTTTGAGAATACAATGATGCGGTATAAAGTAGTGGGACTTCGGGAGAGCTTCATACTCCTTCATAAACTCTATGTATCCTTGTTTTACTGTCTGATCCTTTTGCAATCGTTTCTCCAATGTCACGACTCTCCCCCACTTCTGAAGTATGCTCCAAAAAGGGCAATTTAACAATCTGTCGAGAGTCCTGAGCCTTCTGAACGTTTTGAAGGAAGTGACCTTGACACTATTTCTCCATTCGTGAATAGCATTTTGACTGTGGTTGAAAATGATTCAATTCCCAGAATTTAAAGAGTTGCTCATCAACCTTTTCTTCTTCCGTAAGTACAGCACATACTGATGATGTAGGTGCTCTCTCCGAAATTTTCCCGGCTACAATCCATCCAAGTTTAGTATTCTGTAACTTGGGGAGTCCATTCTTTAAGCTCATGCACTCGGCTTGCATTATATTGAAGTAATGCTCGGCTCCAAGAAGAATATCAATAAGTAACAATATCAAATTGAGGATCAGCCAATATTATATTTTTTGGTATTTTCCAATTATCAGTTGAAATTGTATATGTGGTTGTTCAGCGACTATGTGAGGCAAATCCATTGCTTCAAGCTTTGAACTAAAATTGCTTTGCTTTGGCTTTAGCTGAACGTTGATCCTTGCTTCGGAAGTCTGACATTTTCCGCCAATGCCATTTATTTTCAGCATCGAATTTGTGGTTTTCAGTGAGAGCATTTTAATTGCTCTTTCGGAAGTGGCAATAATTTGGGATCCAGAGTCGAGTAGGGCTCTGAATTCTGCATTTTGTCCATTTATTCCTTGAATAATTACACGGGCGGTCGCCAGGAGAATATAGCTGGAGTGCTTTCCACTCGCAGATGCTTGCTTGTGCTTTTTGATGCATTTAAAGCAATCTCTCTTTGTGCATGTCTTTGACGGGTGATTTTGACTTAGACATTTAACACATCATTTTTGTTTTTGACCCAGTTAAGACGTTCTGCTGGGGTTTTCTTTAAAAACTCATTACAAAAGAAACAGTTATATTGTGTCTCAGCTCCAACTGATGCAGATGTATTTTGTTTTCTTCCTTTTTCTTATACAATGGCTTCAAGCATGAGAAACCTTTGTTCAAGAAAGGTTAAAAATTTGGTTCAAAGGTTGAATTTCACTTGTATTTTGAACGGATTGTTCATAGAACAAGTGGTTTTGTCGAACAAGATTTTTGTTAGAAGACAGAGTAGAAGTGGATCCCATTTGTCTGTTTCTATGCCGATATTATGAGAGCAGATAATGTTTCCTTCACATTATCATGCAACGATTTAATTGTTTTGGAATCATTTGTTATCATTGAATGATCCAATAATTTTTGAATTAAGGTATTACTTAACACTTTTTTATTGTTGAAGCGTTCTTCAAGTGTTTTCCACGCAGTTGAATAATTTGCCTCCGTTAGTGATAAATGGCGAATTTATCCCACAGGGATTCTAACGTTAATAAACGTTCTCTGTAGTAGGCTGGCTTGTATTCCTGTCGACGGAATCCTTTTTGAATTCCGAATGACATTCTGAATTTGCTCTCCTATCGATAACTGTCCTGTCAACAACTGATGAATATTGTTCGGTGCCATTTTCACCTATTTTATATAATCCGATTTAGAGGTATTTGTAATGATGTGCCTTTGCTTTGAACAGATCGATCAGTAAAACAGCAGTTTATCTGGTTCAAATCGCCTGGTTGACTAGAACCTGTCCTTTTGAACTTAAATCCTCACAGTGTTTGATCGCCAACTTGATCGCACACCTGAAGTAGTTAAACTTGCCGTCTTTTGATCGCCTTGTTGACCGTTGAAGACTGTAAGTGACTTCGTGAAGTGGGATTAAATGGATATTATATTTGACCGATATAAGCGGTTCAAATTTTTACCAAGTTGACCTTTAGTTGATCAAACTATGATCGATGATGCAGGTTCAAATTGGAGTCCCAATTTGAACAGTTGTTGCTGTTCAAAGTCGGGGGTCACCCAATGTTTGGTGACGGGTTTGCTGAAAAGTGTTTTTTTTTCTGCGTACTTCAAGTACAGAACTAGTGGCAATAGTCGCCGCAATAAGTACAGAACCAATTGGGCGGCGGAAAAGTGAATACGTCAAGAATTCTTTTTGTACTGATTTCATTGAGCATGGATCCGGGTTTATATACATGATTTGGGGTTACAAGGATATTTACTTAGGTCTAGTCTAGATACAAATGGACAACATGGTTTATTTACAGATTACAGGAATATATCCTAAATAAGCAATTACATCTACCAAAATGGTGCACGTCCGTCGGCTGGATGCATATGGTTTATGACCCGTATATCACATGCAGATGTGCGCAGACCAAGATATCAGCTACCTATTTATTTAGGTCAAAGTAGCTATCAGAAGCGAACGAATTTCTGCTGAGTCGAAATCGTACTTACTCCTTGCCGTTGAACTAATGTTCAACAATCGTTAATGTTGATCGTGAAGGGCTGGACCGAAGAAACGTCTCTATTTACAGTTGTGGTTGGAATTTAATTCAGCTGAAGGGTATTTCTAGGTTTTCGCCATTTCTTCATAAAATGAATTACAATAATAATTATTATAAAAATGAATGCAATATAAATAGCAATATGATGTACAATATTTCCAAGATTATGTGGTAATTTAAAACTATTGGGAGGAAAGAGTTGAGCTTCTCGTTGATACAACTCCTTGTATTTAAGGTTCGGGTCTTCCATCACACTCTACCTCTAGATCTTCTTGAATTATGTATTAATTTCTCCATGAGTTTTCCTTCTCCAAAGCGAGTATACGAAGTACGTAATGTGGTTTCCAATATGTCTTGACTTGTAATTGTCATTAAGGAATTTCGTATGTTGCATCCAGTTTTTGCAACCATTAATGCTGAACCTCTTAAATTTATATTGGAAATTCTATCTAAGCACACTGTAGATTATGTTAGCGTGCATCTTGTTGTAAAAATCCAGTGATTTTTTACATGTGTCCTTAGCCAGACTGCAAGAAGAATCAGTCTTATTATAAAACATCTGCATTTCACAGCTAGTTTCTGAAGAGAACATTTCTTGTTTGTTGTAGCATATAAAATCATCTTTTGCTCTCTCTTGACAAGCTTTTAAATCAATCTCTGACATTTCAAAGAATTCATCTCGATCACTGTTGATTGCAGTCAATCTGTAAATATCCAAAATCTGAGTAGATACCAAAGGCAAATTTACCTTGATGATAACATGCTCTTTTATGATGGTTCCCTCAGACCTCATCGTTTGATATGCCATTAATATATTATCAGGTGAAACTGGAAGCATTTGTCTGGACAGAAGCCTGGGCTTCAAATGATTTCGTATCTGATCTAACTGATCCTTTAATTGCCTTGGTGACAGTAACATTGCACTTATTGTGTTAAGCCGAATATCTGTTAAAACGTTTATGATCTCCGCTTGCAGTTGAGTCGCAAGTGTTATGTACTGTGAAAATTTATTAAGTCTACTTTCAGTACCAGTTGTTTCTGCGATAAAATTCTCTATCCTTTTCCGCTTGGAATTCGAGATCTCATCCCTTTTAATGATATTAACTGTATTGTCAATTAAAGATGTTTGATTCTTTAACAAAGTAAGCAAACGCTTCTCAGTCGCCTTAACCTTTGTTATCGTTTGCACCATTTTATCAGCTTAGGTAGAGTCCATCCAACGATGTCCAACGTCGCCTTGGCTGACGTGATCTTGCTGTCAGCATGTTTTCAGCTTGAAGATCCTCCTCGATGTGTTTATGCCTCAGATTCTGGAAACTGCTTGCACAAGTGACCAATTTTTGTTGTGCCCATTGAAAAGGTACTCATAGCCTTCCAATAGGGTTGCCAATTATAGTAGACAATCAAAGTCAAATCCGTTTTCGCAAGTTGACTCTTTCCAATCTTTTCAAAGAATATTCCAGTTTTCGATGCAAATTGAGTAACGTTAATCGATTGTGCTGCTACTAAAGGTAATAGAAGAAGCATAACTATTACCGCAATTGTTATTGAAGGCATTGTTGATTTCTTCTGCCTTTTCGCCTGCCTCTCATCAGGTGTATTCTCATCTTCCTCTACGGCAGCTGGATGCTTATAAACAGGTTCCTCCTCTGAGAATAGTAGTGCGATATGTTGAATATGTCGTTTAAATATTCCGTTACTCGTTTTGACTTCTACAACTCTGACAAAATTATCCTTGCCATGAATTGTCTTAATTATTCATCCCAATGGCCATTGTAAAACTGGAGTATTGTCTTCCTTTATCAACACTAATCCTCCTTCTTTACATTTGCCGAGGTTCTTCTCCATTTCGATGCTGAAGTTGTTGCAGATTATCAGCTGACCATTGAGTCCAAAACGCACGCTTTAACTTGGAGACGGCTTGCCATCTCTGTCCCATTGATTGTGGTTGCTAAGATGGCTTACTATCTGCTTGTGCTGTTAATGGTTCTTCAATTAGAAAGTGACCAGGGGTAAGAGCCGTCACATCATTTGTATCTCTCGATATCGGAACCAATGGTCTCGAATTCATGATAGCTTCTATTTCCACTATCACAGTTTCTAATTCTTCATAGGTCAGATCACGTTGTAGAAACATGCTTTAGCAATAAATATTTTGCCCATTTTACCGCCGCTTCCCAAAGTCCTCCAAAATGCGGTGCTCTTGGTGGGACAAACTTAAAGTTGACTCCTTTATTATTGCATGTCTCCACTATAGACCGCTGGGCCTTTTTTGAGAAGATAGCTTCCTCCGATTCTTAAAGATTGTTCCTTGCTTTAATAAAATTCGTATCGTTATCGCAGTGTCAGATGTGGTTAAATCGCTGACTAATTCCAAATGCACTGCCTTGGTCCCATTATTTGTTCCAGTAACTTTGGTTTAGCTCTGGTGCATTTGACACATTTTAAAATGACATTTCGCGCTATTGATTTTGCCTTTATTGCCCAATATCTTTGCTTCGATGTGGCTAATAGGATTTGGGATCCACAATGCATATTTTCCTTGTGGAATTTTGCAAATATTAATTTGACTATTGGATTATCATATGGCAATAGCACAGGATGTTTTGCATCGAAGGAAAGCTCAGATGCTTCCAATCTGCCTCCAACTCCAATGAGATCATCCTGATTCAAGAAAGGCGTTAGGGCGCTGAGATTACTGCCTCGTCCAACTTCCCGGGATTTCCCTAATTCTTTGACTTCAGCGCTAAAATTATTGTGCTGAATTAAACGGAGAACTATCTTTCGAGATTGTTCCAACTCTTCAAATTTCACCATTGTCATTGTGTCTGAAGATTTCCTTTTGAAACGCATGATGTATGCTACTGCTCTAAGTAATTTATTGAACGAATTCCCGTGGTTTATACCATAAAGCCAATTCGGACTTTGCGTGGTAGCTACCAAAATTTCTGGGTTTTAATGGGGTATTGAACGGCATTCTGATTTTGCCGCAACAAATGGTAATGGCCATTTTGAGGACATACCATGCAAAAACAGTGGACCATAGAACCAAAGACTGAAATTGGCGAACTTGGTACCACTTATTCCTCTTGATGCTATATCTGCAGCATTGCTTTTCGAAAGAACATGGCGAAATTCTCTTTGCAACGATGCTTCTTGAATGGTGGTGATTCTAGTAGAAACAAATTTGTCTTTTATTGTCTTTGGGCTATTTATCCAGGACAACACAGTTTCGGAATCTGCCCAAATATATGTTGCAGTTCCTTGCAGCGACAATTATTCCTTTATGATCGCTGTTAATTGAGCTCCTAAAACTGCTGCCTTCAATTCTAGTCTCGGGAGTGTGATCGCATTTACTGGGGCCAAACGCGACATAATAACTGTACAGTTACTCACTGTGGCATACGCATTTTCTGAAGCGTCGACGAACGTTTGTATTTCCTTTAAGACCGGAATCTTTCCATCAAACACATGACGGGAATTTTTAATGTCATTTAACATTTTTTATTCTTCCCGGAATTGCTTCCATTCCGATTGTAATTGCGTTGGCAGTTCTTCATTATATTCAAATTTCTCCTTTGCTAAGCCTTGCATGAATATTTTGGCCTTTATAACTACTGGAGAAAATAGTCCGAGAGGATCGAATATTTTGAATATTTCTGAAACCACTGTGCGTCTTGTTATTTTGTCTGTGTTCACCGTTTGTGTTTTTCCACAGAGTTTGTCAATCGTAGGATTCCAAGTGATTCCCAAGGTCTTAAAATTGTACTGTAGGAATGATATCTTTCTTATCCAGTCCTTGAAGAAGATGGTTACTATTTGCGCACCATTTTCCTTATTCAAATCCGGAACTTAATAGTATGTGATTAAGTTCCTTTTGAATTTGAAGATCCTCTGGTATTGTATCAGCTCCGGTGTTACAGTCGTCGACATAAAATTAATTTTTAAGAGCAGACGATCCTATAGAATATTTCTGCATTTCCTTGCTTGCTAAATACTCAAAGCATTTCGTCGCCAGATATGGTGCAGACTTAGTGCCATAAGTGACGGTTATCAACCGATAAAACTTAAGCCTTTCACTTGGATTTATCCAAATCTGCCTGTACATTTTTTCAATGTCAGCAGTGAATTCATATTTATGCATTCTAAATCGAAGCAGTATTGACATTAAACTGTTTTGCACTGTAGGACCTTTGTGCATAAAATCGTTCAAAGATTTCCCGGAAAATGTCACTACAGATGCGTCAAATACAACTCTTAATTTTGGTGTCTTACATCGGGTTTGAGAATACAATGATGCGGTGTAAAGCAGTGGGACTTCGGGAGATGTATATAAGGTATTTCCTTCATATGCCCAAGAGCTTCATAGTCCTTCATAAACTCTATGTATCCTTGTTTTATTGCCTGATCCTTTTGCAATCGTTTCTCCAATGTCACGACTCAACCCCACTTCTGAAGTATGCTCCAAAAGGGCAATTTAAAAATCAGTCTAGAGTCCTGAGCCTTTCTCCATTGATGAAATTTTTCAATTCCCAGAATTTAACGAGTTGCTCATCAACCTTTTCTCCTTCCGTAAGTACAGCACATACTGATGATGTAGGTGCTCTCTCCGAAATTTTCCCGGCTACAATCCATCCAAGTTTAGTATTCTGTAACTTGGGGAGTCCATTCTTTAAGCTCATGCACTCGGCTTGCATTATATTGAAGTAATGCTCGGCTCCAAGAAGAATATCAATAAGTAACAATATCAAATTGAGGATCAGCCAATATTATATTTTTTGGTATTTTCCAATTATCAGTTGAAATTGTATATGTGGTTGTTCAGCGACTATGTGAGGCAAATCCATTGCTTCAAGCCTTGAACTAAAATTGCTTTGCTTTGGCTTTAGCTGAACGTTGATCCTTGCTTCGGAAGTCGGAGATTTTCCGCCAATGCCATTTATTTTCAGCATCGAATTTGTGGTTTTCAGTGAGAGCATTTTAATTGCTCTTTCGGAAGTGGCATTAATTTGGGATCCAGAGTCGAGTAGGGCTCTGAATTCTGCATTTTGTCCATTTATTCCTTGAATAATTACACGGGCGGTCGCCAGGAGAATATAGCTGGAGTGCTTTCCACTCGCAGATGCTTGCTTGTGCTTTTTGATGCATTTAAAGCAATCTCTCTTTGTGCATGTCTTTGACGGGTGATTTTGACTTAGACATTTAACACATCATTTTTGTTTTTGACCCAGTTAAGACGTTCTGCTGGGGTTTTCTTTAAAAACTCATTACAAAAGAAACAGTTATATTGTGTCTCAGCTCCAACTGATGCAGATGTATTTTGTTTTCTTCCTTTTTCTTATACAATGGCTTCAAGCATGAGAAACCTTTGTTCAAGAAAGGTTAAATATTTGGTTCAAAGGTTGAATTTCACTTGTATTTTGAACGGATTGTTCATAGAACAAGTGGTTTTGTCGAACAAGATTTTTGTTAGAAGACAGAGTAGAAGTGGATCCCATTTGTCTTTTTCTATGCCGATATTATGAGAGCAGATAATGTTTCCTTCACATTATCATGCAACGATTTAATTGTTTTGGAATCATTTGTTATCATTGAATGATCCAATAATTTTTGAATTAAGGTATTACTAAACACTTTTTTATTGTTGAAGCGTTCTTCAAGTGTTTTCCACGCAGTTGAATAATTTGCCTCCGTTAGTGATAAATGGCGAATTTATCCCACAGGGATTCTAACGTTAATAAACGTTCTCTGTAGTAGGCTGGCTTGGTATTCCTGTCGACGGAATCCTTTTTGAATTCTGAATGACATTCTGAATTTGCTCTCCTATCGATAACTGTCCTGTCAACAACTGATGAATATTGTTCGGTGCCATTTTCACCTATTTTATATAATCCGATTTAGAGGTATTTGTAATGATGTGCCTTTGCTTTGAACAGATCGATCAGTAAAACAGCAGTTTATCTGGTTCAAATCGCCTGGTTGACTAGAACCTGTCCTTTTGAACTTAAATCCTCACAGTGTTTGATCGCCAACTTGATCGCACACCTGAAGTAGTTAAACTTGCCGTCTTTTGATCGCCTTGTTGACCGTTGAAGACTGTAAGTGACTTTGTGAAGTGGGATTAAATGGATATTATATTTGACCGATATAAGCGGTTCAAATTTTTACCAAGTTGACCTTTAGTTGATCAAACTATGATCGATGATGCAGGTTCAAATTGGAGTCCCAATTTGAACAGTTGTTGCTGTTCAAAGTCGGGGGTCACCCAATGTTTGGTGACGGGTTTGCTGAAAAGTTTTTTTTTTCTGCGTATTTCAAGTACAGAACTAGTGGCAATAGTCGCCGCAATAAGTACAGAACCAATTGGGCTGCGGAAAAGTGAATACGACAAGAATTCTTTTTGTACTGATTTCATTGAGCATGGATCCGGGTTTATATACATGATTTGGGGTTACAAGGATATTTACTTAGGTCTAGTCTAGATACAAATGGACAAAATGGTTTATTTACAGATTACAGGAATATATCCTAAATAAGCAATTACATCTACCAAAATGGTGCACGTCCGTCGGCTGGATGCATATGGTTTATGACCCGTATATCACATGCAGATGTGCGCAGACCAAGATATCAGCTACCTATTAATTTAGGTCAAAGTAGCTATCAGAAGCGAACGAATTTCTGCTGAGTCGAAATCGTACTTACTCCTTGCCGTTGAACTAATGTTCAACAATCGTTAATGTTGATCGTGAAGGGCTGGACCGAAGAAACGTCTCTATTTACAGGTGTGGTTGGAATTTAATTCAGCTGAAGGCTATTTCTAGGTTTTCGCCATTTCTTCATAAAATGAATTACAATAATAATTATTATAAAAATGAATGCAATATAAATAGCAATATGATGTTCAATATTTTTAAGATTATGTGGTAATTTAAAACTATTGGGAGGAAAGAGTTGAGCTTCTCGTTGATACAACTCCTTGTATTTAAGGTTCGGGTCTTCCATCACACTCTACCTCTAGATCTTCTTGAATTATGTATTAAATTCTCCATGAGTTTTCCTTCTCCAAAGCGAGCATACGAAGTACGTAATGTGGTTTCCAATATGTCTTGACTTGTAATTGTCATTAAGGAATTTCGTATGGTGCATCCAGTTTTTGCAACCATTAATGCTGAACCTCTTAAATTTATATTGGAAATTCTGTCTAAGCACACTGCAGATTATGTTAGCGTGGATCTTGTTGTAAAAATCCAGTGATTTTTTACATGTGTCCTTAGCCAGACTGCAAGAAGAATCAGTCTTATTATAAAACATCTGCATTTCACAGCTAGTTTCTGAAGAGAACATTTCTTGTTTGTTGTAGCATATAAAATCATCTTTTGCTCTCTCTTGACAAGCTTTTAAATCAATCTCTGACATTTCAAAGAATTCATCTCGATCACTGTTGATTGCAGTCAATCTGTAAATATCCAAAATCTGAGTAGATACCAAAGGCAAATTTACCTTGATGATAACATGCTCTTTTATGATGGTTCCCTCAGACCTCATCGTCTGATATGCCATTAATATATTATCAGGTGAAACTGGAAGCATTTGTCTGGACAGAAGCCTGGGCTTCAAATGATTTCGTATCTGATCTAACTGATCCTTTAATTGCCTTGGTGACAGTAACATTGCACTTATTGTGTTAAGCCGAATATCTGTTAAAACGTTTATGATCTCCGCTTGCAGTTGAGTCGCAAGTGTTATGTACTGTGAAAATTTATTAAGTCTACTTTCAGTACCAGTTGTTTCTGCGATATAGTTCTCTATCCCTTTCCGCTTGGAATTCGAGATCTCATCCCTTTTAATGACATTAACTGTATAGTCAATTAAAGATGTTTGATTCTTTAACAAAGTAAGCAAACGCTTCTCAGTCGCCTTAACCTTTGTTATCGTTTGCACCATTTTATCAGCTTAGGTAGAGTCCATCCAACGATGTCCAACGTCGCCTTGGCTGACGTGATCTTGCTGTCAGCATGTTTTCAGCTTGAAGATCCTCCTCGATGTGTTTATGCCTCAGATTCTGGAAACTGCTTGCACAAGTGACCAATTTTTGTTGTGCCCATTGAAAAGGTACTCATATCCTTCCAGTAGGGTTGCCAATTATAGTATATTATAGTAGACAATCAAAGTCAAATCCGTTTTCGCAAGTTGACTCTTTCCAATCTTTTCAAAGAATATTCCAGTTTTCGATGCAAATTGAGTAACGTTAATCGATTGTGCTGCTACTAAAGGTAATAGAAGAAGCATATCTAGTACCGCAATTGTTAGTAAAGGCATTGTTGTTAGTAAAGGCATTGTTCTTCTGCCTTTTCGCCTGCCCCTCATCAGATGTATTCTCATCTTCCTCTATGGCAGCTGGATGCTTATAAACAGGTTCCTCCTCTGAGAATAGTAGGACGATATGTTGAATATCTCGTTTAAATATTCCGTTACTCGTTTTGACTTCTATAACTCTGACAAAATTATCCTTGCCATGAATTGTCTTAATTATTCGTCCCAATGGCCATTGTAAAACTGGAGTATTGTCTTCCTTTATCAACACTAATCCTCCTTCTTTTACGTTTGCCGAGGATCTTCTCCATTTCTGACGATGCTGAAGTTGTTGCAGATTATCAGCTGACCATTGAGTCCAAAACGCACGCTTGAACTTAGAGACGGCTTGCCATCTCTGTCCCATTGATTGTGGTTGCTCAGATGGCTTACTATCTGCTTGTGCTGTTAATGGTTCTCCAATTAGAAAGTGACCAGGAGTAAGAGCCGTCACATCATTTGTATCGCTCGATATCGGAACCAATGGTATTGAATTCATGATAGCTTCTATTTCCACTATCACAGTTTCCAATTCTTCATAGGTCAGATACGCTGTAGAAACATTCTTTAGCAATAAATATTTTGCCCATTTTACCGCCGCTTCCCAAAGTCCTCCAAAATACGGTGCTCTTGGTGGGACAAACTTAAAGTTGACTCCTTTATTATTGCATGTCTCCACTATAGACCTCTTGACCTTTTCTGAGATTAAAGCTTCCTCCAATTCTTAAAGATTGTTCCTTGCTTTAATAAAATTCGTATCGCTATCGCAGTGTCAGATGTGGTTAAATCGCTGACTAATTCCAAATGCACTGCCTTGGTCCCATTATTTGTTCCAGTAACTTTGGTTTAGCTCTGGTGCATTTGACACATTTTAAAATGACATTTCGCGCTATTGATTTTGCCTTTATTGTCCAATATCTTTGCTTCGATGTGGCTATTACGATTTGGGATCCACAATGCATATTTTCCTTATGCACAGGTTGATCGTCCTGATCCAAGAAAGCCGTTAGGGCGCTGAGATTACTGCCTCGTCCAACTTCCCAAGATTTCCCTAATTCTATGATTTCACTGCTAAAATTATTGTGCTGAATTAAACGGAGAACTATCTTTCGAGATTGTTTCAACTCGTCAAACTTCACCATTGTCTGAAGATTTCTTTTTGAAACGCATGATGTATGCTACTGCTCTAAGTAATTTATTGAACGAATTCCCGTGGTTTATACCATAAAGCCAATTCGGACTTTGCGTGGTAGCTACCGAAATTTCTGGGTTTTCCTGGGGTATTGAACGGCGTTCTGATTTTGGCGCAACAAATGGTAATGGCCATTTTGAGGACATACCATGCAGAAACAGTGGACCATAGAACCAAGGACTGAAATTGTCGAACTTGGAACCGCTTATTCCTCTTGGTGCTATATCTGCAGCATTGCTTTCCGAAAAAACATGGCGAAATTCTCTTTGCAACGATGCTTCTTGAATGGTGGTTATTCTAGTAGCCACAAATTTGTCTTTTATTGTCTTTGGGCTATTTATCCAGGACAACACAGTTTCGGAATCTGCCCAAAAATATGTTGCAGTTCCTTGCAGCGACAATTGTTCCTTTATGATCGCTGTTAATTGAGCTCCTAAAACTGCTGCCTTCAATTCTAGTCTCGGGAGTGTGATCGCATTTACTGGGGCCAAACGCGACATAATAACTGTACAGTTACTCGCTGTGGCATACGCTTATTCTGAAGCGTCGACGAACGTTTGTATTTCCTTTAATACCGGAATCTTTCCATCAAACACATGACGGGAAATTTTAATGTCATTTAACATTTTTTAATCTTCCCGGAATTGCTTCCATTGCGATTGTAATTGCGTTGGCAATTCTTCATTATATTCAAATTTCTCCTTTGTTAAGCCTTGCATGAATATTTTGGCCTTTATAACTACTGGAGAAAATAGTCCGAGAGGATCGAATATATTGAATATTTCTGAAACCACTGTGCGTCTTGTTATTTTGTCTGTGTTCACCGTTTGTGTTTTTCTACAGAGTTTGTCAATCGTAGGATTCCAAGTGATTCCCAAGGTCTTAAAATTGTACTGTAGGAATGATATCTTTCTTATCAAGTCCTTGAAGAAGATGGTTACTATTTGCGCACCCATTTCCTTATTTAACTCCGGAACTTAATAGTTTGTGATTAAGTTCCTTTTGAATTTGAAGATCCTCTGGTATTGTATCAGCTCCGGTGTTACAGTCGTCGTCATAAAATTAATTTTTAAGAGCAGACGATCCTATAGGATATTTCTGCATTTCCTTGCTTGCTAAATACTCAAAGCATTTCGTCGCCAGATATGGTGCAGACTTAGTGCCATAAGTGACGGTTATCAACCGATAAAACTTAAGCCTTTCTGCCGGCTCATTTCTCCAGACGATCATTTGATATTGTTGATCACTTGGATTTATCCAAATCTGCCTGTACATTTTTTCAATGTCAGCAGTGAATATATATTTATGCATTCTAAATCGAAGCAGTATTGACATTAAACTGTTTTGCACTGTAGGACCTTTGTGCTTTAAATAGTTTAAAGATAGTTCAAAGGAAACTGTCACTGCAGATGCGTCAAATACAACTCTTAATTTTGTTGTCTTATATCGGGTTTGAGAATACAATGATGCGGTATAAAGTAGTGGGACTTCGGGAGAGCTTCATACTCCTTCATAAACTCTATGTATCCTTGTTTTACTGTCTGATCCTTTTGCAATCGTTTCTCCAATGTCACGACTCTCCCCCACTTCTGAAGTATGCTCCAAAAAGGGCAATTTAACAATCTGTCGAGAGTCCTGAGCATCTGAACGTTTTGAAGGAAGTTACCTTGACACTATTTCTCCATTGATGAATAGCATTTTGACTCTGGTTGAAAATTATTCAATTCCCAGAATTTAACGAGTTGCTCATCAACATTTTCTCCTTCCGTAAGTACAGCACATACTGATGATGTAGGGGTTCTCTCCGAATTTTTCCCGGCTACAATCCATCCAAGTTTAGTATTCTGTAACTTGGGGAGTCCATTCTTTAAGCTCATGCACTCGGCTTGCATTATATTGAAGTAATGCTCGGCTCCAAGAAGAATATCAATTTTTTCCAAATTGAGGATCAGCCAATATTATATTTTTTGGTATTTTCCAATTATCAGTTGAAATTGTATATGTGGTTGATCAGCGACTTAGACATTTAAGACATCATTTTTGTTTTTGAACCCAGTTAAGACGTTCTGCTGGGGTTTTCTTTAAAAACTCATTACAAAAGAAACAGTTATTTTGTGTCTCATCTCCAACTGATGCAGATGTATTTTGTTTTCTTCCTTTTTCTTATACAATGGCTTCAAGCATGAGAAACCTTTGTTTGAGAAAGGTTAAAAATTTGGTTCAAAGGTTGAATTTCACTTGTATTTTGAACGGATTGTTCATAGAACAAGTGGTTTTGTCGAACAAGATTTTTGTTAGAAGACAGAGTAGAAGTGGATCCCATTTGTCTGTTTCTATGCCGATATTATGAGAGCAGATAATGTTTCCTTCACATTATCATGCAACGATTTAATTATTTTGGAATCATTTGTTATCATTGAATGATCCAATAATTTTTGAATTAAGGTATTACTTAACACTCTTTTATTGTTGAAGCGTTCTTCAAGTGTTTTCCACGCAGTGGAATAATTTGCCTCCGTTAGAGATAAATGGCGAATTAGGCGCTCTGCCTCTCCATTAACGTTAGTCTTCAAGTACCACATTTTTTGTATAGTGGGTAATGTTGATTCATGAATCATTTTTCTGAATATATCATGAAACTGTTGCCATTTTAAATAATTTCCAACAAATTTGGGTATGGCTACATTTGGAAAATGTAATGCATTTTGAACAGCACTTGGTGGAGAACTAATAGTTGTCTCCTTTTTTACATACATTTCGGTTTGTACATTTATTACTGCATCTTCTGCTGCCATGTATCTGCTTTCATCATATCCAAGTTCCTTCGGGTCCTAAAATTTTTTATAAATTTGGACATGAATATCTTTTATTTCATTCCAGTATTGTGTAATGACGTGTGTGAAACTTCGTTTCGTTTCTTCTGTCATTTTATTCATGATGCGCTCTAAACTGTCAAGCAACACCCTCGCTTCTCTGAACATCGATTCTGTTTCAATGTCCTCTGCTGTGGATGCGATGGATGTAACATCCGCTCCCAAGGGAGACCACTTATTGTTGAATTCTGTCTTATAATCCTCAACAAGTTGCTTAATTTTATTAAAGAATTCATTATTAAAATTATCGTGTTCTAGAGTGACTCCTTTTATGAATATTTCATTATTTCCGGAGTTAAATTTATCCCACCGGTATTCTAATGTTAATAAACGTTCTCTGTAGTAGGCTGGCTTGGTATTCCTGTCGACGGAATCCTTTTTGAATTCCGAATGACATTCTGAATTTGCTCTCCTATCGATAACTGTCCTGTCAACAGCTGATGAATATTGTTCGGTGCCATTTTCACCTATTTTATATAATCCGATTTAGAGATATTTGTAATGATGTGCCTTTGCTTTGAACAGATCGATCAGTGAAACAGCAGTTTATCTGGTTCAAATCGCCTGGTTGACTAGAACCTGTCCTTTTGAACTTAAATCCTCACAGTGTTTGATGGCCAACTTGATCGCACACCTGAAGTAGTTAAACTTGCCGTCCTTTGATCGCCTTGTTGACCGTTGAAGACTGTAATTGACTTCGTGAAGTGGGATTAAATGGATATTATATTTGACCGATATAAGCGGTTCAAATTTTTACCAAGTTGACCTTTAGTTGATCAAACTATGATCGATGATGCAGGTTCAAATTGGAGTCCCAATTTGAACAGTTGTTGCTGTTCAAAGTCGGGGGTCACCCAATGTTTGGTGACGGGTTTTGCTGAAAAGTGTTTTTTTTCTGCGTATTTCAAGTACAGAACTAGTGGCAATAGTCGCCGCAATAAGTACAGAACCAATTGGGCTGCGGAAAAGTGAATACGTCAAGAATTCTTTTTGTACTGATTTCATTGAGCATGGATCCGGGTTTATATAAGTAAATATAAATTGATTGGTAGTTAATGTAATGGTGGTTAGTTATCCCTCGCTGCAGTCGATGATGCCGCAGACGCCGGAGGTATTTGTGAGATGATTTCCCCTTGCGGTTGCAGGGGGGGTGTTGCCACTCCTTATAGGCAGTGGTTGAGTTCCCTGGCGGTTGCCGGGGGGGATCCTTCCTGTAACAGGAGTTATGATGGGAGCACTTGCCCCGTTGTCACGGCCCTTGAGGCGCGGTGACCAATTCAACAAATGAATTTACAAATTAACGGCAGTGCCGGAGATTGGTTTTATGCTCTTTATTGTATGAGACTCTGACACAAACTGAAACTTAAAGCTAACAAAAAGTATTTCATAGCGGCCACGCAAATGTGCAGTGCTTGCCGCTATGCATGGGCTTCCGGCCAGACGCTATGTCAGCAGTTTGGCCAGAGCGAACTCTTAAATAATCGGACATTGCCGCTGCTTGGTTAACTTCAGTTAACTACTCCCCCCTCAGGAATGAGGCCGCCCTCGGCCGACCCTATTTGGGCAATCATCTCCTTCAGCTGGGCCGCGGTTTTTCGGGCCTGAGTGACTCGCCGATAGGTCAAGCCGATGCAAATTAGAGCGCAGCATATTGCTCCCGCTATGAACACCAACTGATGTAGTCGCTGGTGATTAATTTCCTTCCCGAACTCTTTGATGTGCTCCAGATTACGTTCACTCAGTCGGTGAAGGTATGGAAGGCTAAGAACGTTACGTTCCATGGTGATGTTCAGGGAAGGAGAGCTGGCCACTCCTGGAGCCCTCTTCTGGGCCGTGTCATGATTGACCAATCGGGTTTCATTGACCATGGCACTCTTTTCAAACGTGATGAGATATGTGCCTTTTATATGGGCACAGGTGCCATTGTCCACACACACGTGAGCCGAGCGATCATTCACAATTACTATTCCTTCATCAACATAAGTGATGGGATGTAAATCGCTTTGCTGGGTCTCGCAATGCGCCGTGCCTCCAGCGTGAAGCTCTTGGGCGCATGATCTTCTGCGAGCCAATCGGCAAAATGTAGCTCCTGATGTCGGGGAGCACTTTTCCACGGTGTGGATCTCACTGTTGCATTCGGCAATGACGTTATCCTCCAGCCTGAGCATGGTGTCGTGATGTGACACTGGGAAAACGGTAATCTTGCTGCAGGCCGACTTTATCTTTGGAAACTTAATAATAAAATGTAATATGTTATCGGACTGTAAGATCTTAACGGACGATACGGACAAAACATCCCTAATCGCGGTCTCGGTGGGCTCTTCCATCCACACACCTTCCAAGTCTGCATGATCTAGGATGCTGGGGCTAACAATATTAACTTTGGCAAGTGCCACTGCTAGCATCAAACCCTGTAGCTCCATTGCTATCATCCTATTTCGAGTTAAAAGCATCTCGAATAGGTGCCCAGTATCAATTTGGGACTTTTTTGCCGACCTCAGAAGTTGGTTGACGGTAGCGGAAATTTTATTAATTTGAATTTGTACTTTGTTGTTAATATTAATCTGCCTATTGTTTGCATTTGTTAATTGGAATTGATTAAATTTAATTTTTTCAAAATCTTCTGCGTCCGGCGTTCCTGCCACCACCTTTAGCGCAGTCCCTAAGAAGTCTAAACTTCTTGCCACTCTATGATGGACGCTCAAAGAGTCGAGCATGTCGCGTAAGTGGGCGACGTCAACAACCAAGAGTTTCTGCATGTGGGATTGCGGGAACATGACGGTCATCCCATTAGTTTCTTCGATGACGCGCCTATATTCCGAGAGATTTGCCGAGTGCTTTATAAAGGCAAATTCCTCCTATATCAGGATTCGCCCATCAACGATGGGGATATATTTGGTTTTGGAATAGTCCGTGACGCGTGCCGAAGTTGTGGCCAAAAGGAGAATCAGGGATATGGTTGAAAACCTGTAATTTTGATGTGTTATGAATTTTGTTGAAGTTGGGTAGCCCACCATCAAAGCATGATTAAAATAATAAAGGGTGCAAACTTATGCCTAGTGGCTAGAAAAAAGATAAAGAAAAGTTTGATTATCAGGCGGGCGATAACATGGTCGCGCTCGGCCTACCTAAGGTTGTCTTTGTGGACCACCCTCCCTTTAATGAGGACTGTGGTCCCCATGTCCGCTTCAACGGTTTTCTCTTCACATAATGGTGAGAGTTTGTTGCCTAGGCGTCTGTTGGACTTCACTAGGACTTTCTCGCCAACCTCGAATACTCTATTTTGGCGGGAAGCGTTTTCTCTGTCCCGGAGCTTGTCTTGGGCGAGTTTAATTTTATCTTGAATTCCATATTGTGGCTCACCTGATTGTGCCTGAACCACGTCAGCCGGTCTCTTGTCGATGACCGAGTGGATGGACTTGTTATATCTGGCCGTGGCCAAAAGTATCAGCTCTACGGTATCGCTGATGCCTTTATCGATTTTAAGACATCTAGCCAGCTCTACCAAAGTGCTGTGGAAACGCTCCACCTGTCCATTGGAGACACTGTGTAGGGGCGGAGCATTTGAGATGCTAACGCCGAAATGGTTTTCCAGCATGGTCACGATGGTGTGCGAGTTCAACGATGGTTCGTTGTCGCAATATACGACCTTGGCCTTAGGGAACATATTCATCAGCTGTAGTAATGCTGGTTTGAGATCTTCTATGGTCCTAGAGGGAATTGGTTGGACTACCGCAAATTTCGAGAATTTGTCGATGCATGTAAGGAAATATTTTTTATCCGTGGAGAAGATGTCTATGTGCAGCATTTCTCCTACTTGAGATGGGATTGGGGTTTCGCCAAGCTCTTGTTTCTTCGGATGTCTGTCGTATTTTGCCTTGGCGCAAGTCTTGCATGAAATGACTATTTCGTTCGCTAGCTTGGCCATTTTCGGGAAGTAGTACTCGGAGAGTACCTGCTTCACGTTTTCTTGGGCAGATCTGTGAGCTCTGTTGTGCTCGACAGTAAGAATTTCTCGCCTTTCATCGACTGCAAAAATGTCCGTTACTCGGTTTTTGCAGTGCCAGAATCTTGTGGCAGGGAATTGTCGGATTAGTTTGTCCTGAATCACTGCGAGCGTATGCAGATCGCAATAAATGGCGTTTACGCCTTTAGGAACTATTATGGTTGCGAGCTCTTCCAGCAATGACTCCTCGTGAGTGAAGTCAATAATATGCCGTCTCTTGTTTCCAAAGAGAACGAAGTTCCGCTTTGACGGAGAGCGTGCTTCCTCCAGAATTATCTGGTTTTGAAAGCAATTGAGGGGCTTGTCCGTGGATTGAATTGTGTGGGTAAGCGACAGCTCACTGTGAATTGTGGCCGCGCTTGAGAATGCCTCTTCTTTTTCTACAACGTTGAGTTGTTGCCTCGAGAGGGCATCTGCAACTAGGTTGGCCTTGCCAGGCATGTAATGGACTTTGGCACCACACTCATCGATGCGTTCTTTCCATCTTTTAATTTTTGTATTCGGATTGGAATCCGATACCGCGTAGGTCAGCGGTAGGTGGTCAGTGTAGATGTTTAAATCTTTGACCCCATAAAGGTAGTGGCGCAGGTTCTCTAGCGCCCAAATTATAGCTAACAGCTCCCTTTCGTTGGTAGCGTAGTTAACTTCTCTGTCCTTTAAGGTCCTAGAGATCATAGTGATGGGGCGTCCCTCTTGTGAAAGCACCGCGCCAATGCCATATGCTGAGGCATCTGTCGTTAGATCAAACGCCTTTTTATAGTCGGGGTATCTGAGGATGACATCCTCAGAGGCCAGGATGCTACGTAGCTTTTCAAAAGCTTGCCGTTGCTGCTCGGTAAATTGTACCTGGATGCTTCTGGATCTGTGTCTGCTGACATTTCCGAGCTCCCCTTTTATAATGCTCGAAATGGGCTTAGCTATTGATGCAAAATCTTTAATAAAGCATCTATAATAGCCAGCCAAGCCCATGAACGATCTTACTTCGAAAACGTTTTTGGGCTCAGGGAATTCTTTAATGGCCCTGACCTTTTCTGGGTCTGTCGTGGTCCCCTCGTTGGTGACTACAAACCCCAAAAATTTTACGCTTTTTTTGAAGAAGACCGATTTTTCCGCCGACACTCTCATGTTAGCGTCGTGTAGGCTCTTTAGAACCCAGTCCACGTGTTGTATGTGGGCGTTTTCGTCCTCTGAGAAGACGATGACATCATCGACATAGACGTAGCAAAATTTGCCAATCTGTTCTCGCAGTACGTCGTCGATAGTTCTTTGGAAGATGCTGGCAGCATTTCTTAACCCGAATGGCAGTCGACGGAACTCGTATTTTCCCCCGTTTACGGAAAAGGAAGTTTTCTCACGGTCACGTTCTGCCAGAATAATTTGGAGGTAGCCGGCCTTTAAATCGAGCGTTGTAAAGTATTTGGCTTTGCCTAAATTCCCTAGTATCATAGGGATAATTGGCATAGGGTAGCGATCCGGTATTGTCCTCTCGTTCAATTTTCGAAAGTCTAATACTAGCCGCATTTTACGGTTTCCAGCCTCGTCGGTGCCCTTTTTGTCTACTACCCATATTGGGTTATTGTAGGGGGATCTCGACTTCTGGATTATGCCGTTTTTTAGAAGGTCTTGGATTTCGCCATTGACGAAATCTGCCGCTCCCATCGGATACGGATAGGGTCTGGCATAAATGGGCTCCTCATCAACCGTCCTGATGGTGGCTACCACAGATGTGTTGTAAGGTAACGCCTCATTTGGGCTTGCGAAGGCGTTTTTCCTGTCGCTTAGCATTTTTGAAAATGCTTTTCTGACCAAAGGTGGTGCGCTAGAGCAGTCCACCTCAGTGAAATTTACGTTGGGACATGATTGGAACTCTAGCTTTTCCGTCTCGGTGCCCCATCTGAGGTGCCCGGAAGCTAGGTTAAGTGATGCCCCTGCTTGTTTTAGCAGGTCAAGTCCGATGATGGCATCAAAGGAGGACAAATCTGGTAGAATGAAGAACGTAGCCTTCAAGTTAAACATGGAAACAAAGCATTTTTTCGTTATTGTGGTGACGCCATGGATGGAATGTACTGAGAATGGCGAATCTACTGGGCGGACGCCTTTCAACCCCTCGTATGGACGGATGAAATTTTTTGACGCGCCCGTGTCTATTAAAAGCTTCATTTCTACACCTGCTACTCTTCGTCTGATGACGGGTAGCAGGGACTTTCCTCTAAAAAATTTATGACGTCCGAATCGTAATCATTAATAGCGTCGTCGTCAATTTCCTGGGCCGCGCTTGAAGCTGCGGCGGCATATTTGTTCCCAGCATCGCTCGCGCTCTGCGCGACGTGATTAACCCTCTGCCTTTTGTGTGGGGCAGATCGATCGGACTCAGCCGGCTTCCTGTTTTGGTACGCCGGGGCCTGGGATGGCCGAAGCATTTTGGACAGCGATGGGTCGATGTCCATGGGTTCAGGAGCGCCTCCACTGTATGGGGCGGAGTGTACTTGCGCCTTGTGTTGTTTGACGTAGTACGGATTTTTTCCAGCATTTGTTTGTGCATTTGTCTGCGCAGAGGCCTGTCGGTACTCTTGCGCTTTCGGGTGCTGTTTCGTATCTTTATCCTCTTGGCTTTTGGCGAAAGAAGCCGCGAAGGAGTATCTTTCGTGGTTGGATTCCACTTCTTGTGCCAAAGCGAGAGCTGAAGGCATATCTTTCGGTTTTGCCGAGAAAAGGACATCCGTGAGGCTGCGCTTAAGACCCGAGATAAATACTCGGAGTGCGTCATCCCGGAATTTGTCACACAAAACTTTTGCCGCCGAGGCTTCGTACGACATGGTAGCTTTGTTGGTGAGCAAGGTGAGTTTTCTCTCGACCTCGTCGTAGTATTGGAGAAGGGTCATATTTCCCTGCCTAAGAGTACCCATTTCCTGCTCGATAACGTGCATCTGCCGCTTATCATTGTACGTAAAATCGAGTCGATTTATAATCGCGTCGAAATTTAGCACAGTGCCAAACGAAGACAGTACGGCATCGGCAGGGCCCCTTATTTTATTCCTAATAATAATAACCGCCTGATAATGGCGCGAGCTATGTTCGTAATTTCTGAAAATGTAATATGCGGCTACTGCCGCTTGTCTCCAGGAGACGTATGCTTCCTGTGCTCCCGAAAATTCGGGGAGGGACTTGACGGCGTCTAGGGGCTCGTCACACTTGATGTCGTTCCTAATTTCTATAGGCTCATATTTTTTTATTTGGGGAGCCTCCGCTTGGGCGGGAGCGATTTGTCTTTCGTTGACCAGTTCGGTCAGACGGTGTATAGCCAGGCGCATTTCGTTTTCTCTGCGCTGGTGTTCGATATTGGCTTCTTGAACAGCATGTTGAACGGCCGCCTGTATGGTGGCCGTCATCTGTTCCATGCTGAAAGCCATGTTCGCGAGTATGGGAGCGCTAGCGTTAACGCTTTTAGGGGTGGAAGATCTGGCCGGCCCTTCGGTCTCCGACTCAGAATCGCTAGAGAGTTGTCTTATGTTTCTATATTGTTGAAACGGATTGCTCATGTGGAGCTGCGGCTATAAAGTCGCCCGAAAGAAAAAATATTTATGTATGAATTATGTGCCGATGGAGGCGATTGGAATGGTTAAGGGGCCGCGGGGGCTGAGCTACCGCTTCAGTTATGTGAGCGGGCTCGTCAAGTCGCGCTACTGCTGTGTCAAGTAGCGGTAAGGCGAGGGGTGCGCGGGGACTGAGCCGCCGCTTATGCAAACAGAGAAAAAAACAACAAAAACAACAAAGTGCCACACTGCATGCGCGGCCGTATCGTGTTCTCGAAAGTGGAGTGGGGAAACAAAACGGAAAAGAAAAATAAATAACCAAAACTGCGCGGCTAATACCAAGAATTCTTGTGTAACAAAAAAGACATATAAAAGCTGAATTAAATACACGCGATTATATGAATTATTTCCGATTGAAATTTAAAATTTTTTGCCAGCGATTTTTTGGTTTTGGTTAGGAATTTTTATTCCGCACTTTTTGTGTTATGTAGAAATATTCATTTATTTATTCACAAAAATAGAAATGCAAACAACATTGGGACAATAATTGGTTTAGATATTTTATAATAGGTAAATAATGTTAATGCCAAACCGTCAGCCAACTAATAAAGATTATTTAACAAATTTTTTTTTTTTTTTTTTTTTTTTAAATTTTATGGGGCTGCAGTTTTTTTGTTAGCGTAAGGCACAATATTTTACTATTCTTGCCCTTCTTTCTTTTTTTATACACACAAAAAAAAATTCATGCAGACATAGAAAAATGGTGTAAATAAAAGTGCTCACTTACATGGTTCTTTTACGATGGGCGCCAGTAAATATAAATTGATTGGTAGTTAATGTAATGGTGGTTAGTTATCCCTCGCTGCAGTCGATGATGCCGCAGACGCCGGAGGTATTTGTGAGATGATTTCCCCTTGCGGTTGCAGGGGGGGTGTTGCCACTCCTTATAGGCAGTGGTTGAGTTCCCTGGCGGTTGCCGGGGGGGATCCTTCCTGTAACAGGAGTTATGATGGGAGCACTTGCCCCGTTGTCACGGCCCTTGAGGCGCGGTGACCAATTCAACAAATGAATTTACAAATTAACGGCAGTGCCGGAGATTGGTTTTATGCTCTTTATTGTATGAGACTCTGACACAAACTGAAACTTAAAGCTAACAAAAAGTATTTCATAGCGGCCACGCAAATGTGCAGTGCTTGCCGCTATGCATGGGCTTCCGGCCAGACGCTATGTCAGCAGTTTGGCCAGAGCGAACTCTTAAATAATCGGACATTGCCGCTGCTTGGTTAACTTCAGTTAACTTATACATGATTTGGGGTTACAAGGATATTTACTTAGGTCTAGTCTAGATACAAATGACAACATGGTTTATTAACAGATTACAGGAATATATCCTAAATAAGCAATTACATCTACCAAAATGGTGCATGTCCGTCGGCTGGATGCATATGGTTTATGACCCGTATATCACATGCAGATGTGCGCAGACCAAGATATCAGCTACCTATTAATTTAGGTCAAAGTAGCTATCAGAAGCGAACGAATTTCTGCTGAGTCGAAATCGTACTTACTCCTTGCCGTTGAACTAATGTTCAACAATCGTTAATGTTGATCGTGAAGGGCTGGACCGAAGAAACGTCTCTATTTACAGGTGTGGTTGGAATTTAATTCAGCTGAAGGCTATTTCTAGGTTTTCGCCATTTCTTCATAAAATGAATTACAATAATAATTATTATAAAAATGAATGCAATATAAATAGCAATATGATGTTCAATATTTTTAAGATTATGTGGTAATTTAAAACTATTGGGAGGAAAGAGTTGAGCTTCTCGTTGATACAACTCCTTGTATTTAAGGTTCGGGTCTTCCATCACACTCTACCTCTAGATCTTCTTGAATTATGTATTAAATTCTCCATGAGTTTTCCTTCTCCAAAGCGAGCATACGAAGTACGTAATGTGGTTTCCAATATGTCTTGACTTGTAATTGTCATTAAGGAATTTCGTATGGTGCATCCAGTTTTTGCAACCATTAATGCTGAACCTCTTAAATTTATATTGGAAATTCTGTCTAAGCACACTGCAGATTATGTTAGCGTGGATCTTGTTGTAAAAATCCAGTGATTTTTTACATGTGTCCCTAGCCAGACTAACGGTCCTTCTGCCTTTATTAATCTGCAAGAAGAATCAGTCTTATTATGAAATATCTGCATTTCACAGCTAGTTTCTGAAGAGAACATTTCTTGTTTGTTGTAGTATATAAAATCATCTTTTGCTCTCTCTTGACAAGCTTTTAAATCAATCTCTGACATTTCAAAGAATTCATCTCGATCACTGTTGATTGCAGTCAATCTGTAGATATCGAAAATCTGTGTAGATAACAATGGCAAATTTACCTTGATGATAACATGTTCTTTTATGATGGTTCCCTCAGACCTCATCGTCTGATATGCCATTAATATATTATCAGGTGAAACTGGAAGCATTTGTCTGGACAGAAGCCTGGGCTTCAAATGATTTCGTATCTGATCTAACTGATCCTTTAATTGCCTTGTTGACAGTAACATTGCACTTATTGTGTTATGCCGAATATTTGTTAAAACGTTTATGATCTCGGCTTGAAGTTGAGTCGCAAGTGTTATGTACTATGAAACTTTATTAAGTCTACTTTCAGTACCAGTTGTTTCTGCGATAAAATTCTCTATCCTTTTTAAACGCTTGGAATTCGAGATCTCATCCCTTTTAATGAAATTAACTGTATAGTCAATTAAAGATGTTTGATTCTTTAACATAGTAAGCAAATGCTTCTCATACGCCTTAACCTTTGTTATTGTTTGTACCATTTTATCAGCTTAGGTAGAGTCCATCCAATGATGTCCAACGGCGCTCTTGGCTGACATGATCTTACTGTCAGCATGTTTTCAGCATGAAGATCCTCCTCGATGTGTTTAAATTGGTGATACATGCTTGTACATGCCTCAGATTCTGGAAACTGCTTGCACAAGTGACCAATTTTTGTTGTGCCCATTGAAAAGGAACTCATATCCTTCCAGTAGGGTTGCAAATTATAGTAGACAATCAAAGTCAAATCCGTTTTCGCAAGTTGACTCTTTCCAATCTTTCAAAGAATATTCCAGTTTTCGATGCAAATTGAGTAACGTTAATCGATTGTGCTGCTACTAAAGGTAATAGAAGAAGCATAAATATTACCGCAATTGTTAGTGAAGGCATTGTTGATTTCTTCTGCCTTTTCGCCTGCCCCTCATCAGATGTATTCTCATCTTCCTCTACGGCAGCTGGATGCTTATAAACAGGTTCCTCCTCTGAGAATAGTAGGGCGATATGTTGAATATCTCGTTTAAATATTCTGTTACTCGTTTTGACTTCTACAACTCTGACAAAATTATCCTTGTCATGAATTGTCTTAATTATTCGTCCCAATGGCCATTGTAAAACTGGAGTATTGTCTTCCTTTATCAACACTAATCCTCCTTCTTTTACGTTTGCTGAGGGTCTTCTCCATTTCTGACGATGCTGAAGTTGTTGCAGATTATCAGCTGACCATTGAGTCCAAAACGCACGCTTGAACTTAGAGACGGCTTGCCATCTCTGTCCCATTGATTGTGGTTGCTCAGATGGCTTACTATCTGCTTGTGCTGTTAATGGTTCTCCAATTAGAAAGTGACCAGGAGTAAGAGCCGTCACATCATTTGTATCGCTCGATATCGGAACCAATGGTCTTGAATTCATGATAGCTTCTATTTCCACTATCACAGTTTCTAATTCTTCATAGGTCAGATCCGCTGTAAAAACATTCTTTAGCAATAAATATTTTGCCCATTTTACCGCCGCTTCCCAAAGTCCTCCAAAATACGGTGCTCTTGGTGGGACAAACTTAAAGTTGACTCCTTTATTATTGCATGTCTCCACTATAGACCTCTTGACCTTTCCTGAGAAGAGAGCTTCCTCCAATTCTTAAAGATTGTTCCTTGCTTTAATAAAATTCGTAGCGTTATCGCATTGTAAGATGTGGTTAAATCGCTGACTAATTCCAAATGCACTGCTTTGGTCCCATTATTTGTTCCAGTAACTTTGGTTTAGCTCTGGTGCATTTGACACATTTTAAAATGAAATTTCGCGCTATTGATTTTGCCTTTATTGCCCAATATCTTTGCTTCGATGTGGCTATTAAGATTTGGGATCCACAATGCATATTTTCCTTATGCACAGGATGATCGTCCTGATCCAAGAAAGCCGTTAGGGCGCTGAGATTACTGCCTCGTCCAACTTCCCGGGATTTCCCTAATTCTATGATTTCAGCGCTAAAATTATTGTGCTGAATTAAACGGAGAACTATCTTTCGAGATTGTTTCAACTCGTCAAACTTCACCATTGTCATTGGCTCTGAAGATTTCTTTTTGAAACGCATGATGTATGCTACTGCTCTAAGTAATTTATTGAACGAATTCCCGTGGTTTATACCATAAAGCCAATTCGGACTTTGCGTGGTAGCTACCGAAATTTCTGGGTTTTCCTGGGGTATTGAACGGCGTTCTGATTTTGGCGCAACAAATGGTAATGGCCATTTTGAGGACATACCATGCAGAAACAGTGGACCATAGAACCAAGGACTGAAATTGTCGAACTTGGAACCACTTATTCCTCTTGATGCTATATCTGCAGCATTGCTTTCCGAAAGAACATGGCGAAATTCTCTTTGCAACGATGCTTCTTGAATGGTGGTTATTCTAGTAGCCACAAATTTGTCTTTTATTGTCTTTGGGCTATTTATCCAGGACAACACAGTTTCGGAATCCGCCCAAAAATATGTTGCAGTTCCTTGCAGCGACAATTGTTCCTTTATGATCGCTGTTAATTGAGCTCCTAAATCTTTCCATCAAACACATGACGGAATGGCTTTTGGCGTTGGCAATTCTTCATTATATTCAAATTTCTCCTTTGTTAAGCCTTGCATGAATATTTTGGCCTTTATAACTACTGGAGAAAATAGTCCGAGAGGATCGAATATTTTGAATATTTCTGAAACCACTGTGCGTCTTGTTATTTTGTCTGTGTTCACCGTTTGTGTTTTTCCACAGAGTTTGTCAATCGTAGGATTCCAAGTGATTCCCAAGGTCTTAAAATTGTACTGTAGGAATGATATCTTTCTTATCCAGTCCTTGAAGAAGATGGTTACTATTTGCGCACCATTTTCCTTATTCAAATCCGGAACTTAATAGTATGTGATTAAGTTCCTTTTGAATTTGAAGATCCTCTGGTATTGTATCAGCTCCGGTGTTACAGTCGTCGACATAAAATTAATTTTTAAGAGCAGACGATCCTATAGAATATTTCTGCATTTCCTTGCTTGCTAAATACTCAAAGCATTTCGTCGCCAGATATGGTGCAGACATAGTGCCATAAGTGACGGTTATCAACCGATAAAACTTAAGCCTTTCACTTGGATTTATCCAAATCTGCCTGTACATTTTTTCAATGTCAGCAGTGAATTCATATTTATGCATTCTAAATCGAAGCAGTATTGACATTAAACTGTTTTGCACTGTAGGACCTTTGAGCATAAAATCGTTCAAAGGTTTCCCGGAAAATGTCACTACAGATGCGTCAAATACAACTCTTAATTTTGGTGTCTTACATCGGGTTTGAGAATACAATGATGCGGTGTAAAGTAGTGGGACTTCGGGAGATGTATATAAGGTATTTCCTTCATATGCCCAAGAGCTTCATAGTCCTTCATAAACTCTATGTATCCTTGTTTTATTGCCTGATCCTTTTGCAATCGTTTCTCCAATGTCACGACTCTCCCCCACTTCTGAAGTATGCTCCAAAAGGGCAATTTAAAAATCAGTCTAGAGTCCTGAGCCTTCTGAACGTTTTGAAGGAAGTGACCTTCACACTATTTCTCCATTGATGAAATTTTTCAATTCCCAGAATTTAACGAGTTGCTCATCAACCTTTTCTCCTTCCGTAAGTACAGCACATACTGATGATGTAGGTGCTCTCTCCGAAATTTTCCCGGCTACAATCCATCCAAGTTTAGTATTCTGTAACTTGGGGAGTCCATTCTTTAAGCTCATGCACTCGGCTTGCATTATATTGAAGTAATGCTCGGCTCCAAGAAGAATATCAACAAGTAACAATATCAAATTGAGGATCAGCCAATATTATATTTTTTGGTATTTTCCAATTATCAGTTGAAATTGTATATGTGGTTGTTCAGCGACTATGTGAGGCAAATCCATTGCTTCAAGCCTTGAACTAAAATTGCTTTGCTTTGGCTTTAGCTGAACGTTGATCCTTGCTTCGGAAGTCGGAGATTTTCCGCCAATGCCATTTATTTTCAGCATCGAATTTGTGGTTTTCAGTGAGAGCATTTTAATTGCTCTTTCGGAAGTGGCATTAATTTGGGATCCAGAGTCGAGTAGGGCTCTGAATTCTGCATTTTGTACATTCATTCCTTGAATAATTACACGGGCGGTCGCCAGGAGAATATAGCTGGAGTGCTTTCCACTCGCAGATGCTTGCTTGTGCTTTTTGATGCATTTAAAGCAATCTCTCTTTGTGCATGTCTTTGACGGGTGATTTTGACTTAGACATTTAACACATCATTTTTGTTTTTGACCCAGTTAAGACGTTCTGCTGGGGTTTTCTTTAAAAACTCATTACAAAAGAAACAGTTATATTGTGTCTCAGCTCCAACTGATGCAGATGTATTTTGTTTTCTTCCTTTTTCTTATACAATGGCTTCAAGCATGAGAAACCTTTGTTCAAGAAAGGTTAAAAATTTGGTTCAAAAGTTGAATTTCACTTGTATTTTGAACGGATTGTTCATAGAACAAGTGGTTTTGTCGAACAAGATTTTTGTTAGAAGACAGAGTAGAAGTGGATCCCATTTGTCTGTTTCTATGCCGATATTATGAGAGCAGATAATGTTTCCTTCACATTATCATGCAACGATTTAATTGTTTTGGAATCGTTTGTTATCATTGAATGATCCAATAATTTTTGAATAAGGTATTACTTAACACTCTTTTATTGTTGAAGCGTTCTTCAAGTGTTTTCCACGCAGTTGAATAATTTGCCTCCGTTAGTGATAAATGGCGAATTTATCCCACAGGGATTCTAACGTTAATAAACGTTCTCTGTAGTAGGCTGGCTTGGTATTCCTGTCGACGGAATCCTTTTTGAATTCCGAATGACATTCTGAATTTGCTCTCCTATCGATAACTGTCCTGTCAACAACTGATGAATATTGTTCGGTGCCATTTTCACCTATTTTATATAATCCGATTTAGAGGTATTTGTAATGATGTGCCTTTGCTTTGAACAGATCGATCAGTAAAACAGCAGTTTATCTGGTTCAAATCGCCTGGTTGACTAGAACCTGTCCTTTTGAACTTAAGTCCTCACAGTGTTTGAACGCCAACTTGATCGCACACCTGAAGTAGTTAAACTTGCCGTCTTTTGATCGCCTTGTTGACCGTTGAAGACTGTAAGTGACTTCGTGAAGTGGGATTAAATGGATATTATATTTGACCGATATAAGCGGTTCAAATTTTTACCAAGTTGACCTTTAGTTGATCAAACTATGATCGATGATGCAGGTTCAAATTGGAGTCCCAATTTGAACAGTTGTTGCTGTTCAAAGTCGGGGGTCACCCAATGTTTGGTGACGGGTTTGCTGAAAAGTGTTTTTTTCTGCGTACTTCAAGTACAGAACTAGTGGCAACAGTCCCCGCAATAAGTACAGAACCAATTGGGCTGCGGAAAAGTGAATACGTCAAGAATTCTTTTTGTACTGATTTCATTGAGCATGGATCCGGGTTTACATACATATATATACATATCTAATCTAGATACAAATGGACAACATGGTTTATTAACAGATTACAGGAATATATCCTAAATAAGTAATTACATCTACCAAAATGGTGCGAAGACACGTCCGTCGGCTGGATGCATATGGTTTATGACCCGTATATCACATGCAGATGTGCGCAGACCAAGATATCAGCTACCTATTTATTTAGGTCAAAGTAGCTATCAGAAGCGAACGAATTTCAGCTAAGTCGAAATCGTACTTACTCCTTGCCGTTGAACTAATGTTCAACAATCGTTAATGTTGATCGTGAAGGGCTGGACCGAAGACAGTACGAAGTACGTAATGTGGTTTGCAATATGTCTTGACTTGTAATTGCCATTAAGGAATTTCGTATGGTGCATCCAGTTTTTGCAACCATTAATGCTGAACCTCTTAAATTTATATTGGAAATTCTGTCTAAGCACACTGCAGATTATGTTAGCGTGCATCTTGTTGTAAAAATCCAGTGATTTTTTACATGTGTCCTTAGCCAGACTGCAAGAAGAATCAGTCTTATTATAAAACATCTGCATTTCACAGCTAGTTTCTGAAGAGAACATTTCTTGTTTGTTGTAGCATATAAAATCATCTTTTGCTCTCTCTTGACAAGCTTTTAAATCAATCTCTGACATTTCAAAGAATTCATCTCGATCACTGTTGATTGCAGTCAATCTGTAAATATCCAAAATCTGAGTAGATACCAAAGGCAAATTTACCTTGATGATAACATGCTCTTTTATGATGGTTCCCTCAGACCTCATCGTCTGATATGCCATTAATATATTATCAGGTGAAACTGGAAGCATTTGTCTGGACAGAAGCCTGGGCTTCAAATGATTTCGTATCTGATCTAACTGATCCTTTAATTGCCTTGGTGACAGTAACATTGCACTTATTGTGTTAAGCCGAATATCTGTTAAAACGTTTATGATCTCCGCTTGCAGTTGAGTCGCAAGTGTTATGTACTGTGAAAATTTATTAAGTCTACTTTCAGTACCAGTTGTTTCTGCGATATAGTTCTCTATCCCTTTCCGCTTGGAATTCGAGATCTCATCCCTTTTAATGACATTAACTGTATAGTCAATTAAAGATGTTTGATTCTTTAACAAAGTAAGCAAACGCTTCTCAGTCGCCTTAACCTTTGTTATAGTTTGCACCATTTTATCAGCTTAGGTAGAGTCCATCCAACGATGTCCAACGTCGCCTTGGCTGACGTGATCTTGCTGTCAGCATGTTTTCAGCTTGAAGATCCTCCTCGATGTGTTTAAAATGGTGATACATGCTTGTACATGCCTCAGATTCTGGAAACTGCTTGCACAAGTGACCAATTTTTGTTGTGCCCATTGAAAAGGTACTCATATCCTTCCAGTAGGGTTGCCAATTATAGTAGACAATCAAAGTCAAATCCGTTTTCGCAAGTTGACTCTTTCCAATCTTTCAAAGAATATTCCAGTTTTCGATGCAAATTGAGTAACGTTAATCGATTGTGCTGCTACTAAAGGTAATAGAAGAAGCATATCTATTACCGCAATTGTTAGTAAAGGCATTGTTCTTCTGCCTTTTCGCCTGCCCCTCATCAGATGTATTCTCATCTTCCTCTACGGCAGCTGGATGCTTATAAACAGGTTCCTCCTCTGAGAATAGTAGGACGATATGTTGAATATCTCGTTTAAATATTCCGTTACTCGTTTTGACTTCTACAACTCTGACAAAATTATCCTTGCCATGAATTGTCTTAATTATTCGTCCCAATGGCCATTGTAAAACTGGAGTATTGTCTTCCTTTATCAACACTAATCCTCCTTCTTTTACGTTTGCCGAGGATCTTCTCCATTTCTGACGATGCTGAAGTTGTTGCAGATTATCAGCTGACCATTGAGTCCAAAACGCACGCTTGAACTTAGAGACGGCTTGCCATCTCTGTCCCATTGATTGTGGTTGCTCAGATGGCTTACTATCTGCTTGTGCTGTTAATGGTTCTCCAATTAGAAAGTGACCAGGAGTAAGAGCCGTCACATCATTTGTATCGCTCGATATCGGAACCAATGGTCTTGAATTCATGATAGCTTCTATTTCCACTATCACAGTTTCTAATTCTTCATAGGTCAGATCCGCTGTAAAAACATTCTTTAGCAATAAATATTTTGCCCATTTTACCGCCGCTTCCCAAAGTCCTCCAAAATACGGTGCTCTTGGTGGGACAAACTTAAAGTTGACTCCTTTATTATTGCATGTCTCCACTATAGACCTCTTGACCTTTCCTGAGAAGAGAGCTTCCTCCAATTCTTAAAGATTGTTCCTTGCTTTAATAAAATTCGTAGCGTTATCGCATTGTAAGATGTGGTTAAATCGCTGACTAATTCCAAATGCACTGCTTTGGTCCCATTATTTGTTCCAGTAACTTTGGTTTAGCTCTGGTGCATTTGACACATTTTAAAATGAAATTTCGCGCTATTGATTTTGCCTTTATTGCCCAATATCTTTGCTTCGATGTGGCTATTAAGATTTGGGATCCACAATGCATATTTTCCTTATGCACAGGATGTTTTGCATCGAAGGAAAGCTCAGATGCTTCCAATCTGCCTCCAACTCCAGTGAGATCATCCTGATCCAAGAAAGCCGTTAGGGCGCTGAGATTACTGCCTCGTCCAACTTCCCAAGATTTCCCTAATACTTTAATTTCAGCGCTAAAATTATTGTGCTGAATTAAACGGAGAACTATCTTTCGAGATTGTTCCAACTCTTCAAATATCACCATTGTCATTGTGTCTGAAGATTTCCTTTTGAAACGCATGATGTATGCTACTATTCTAAGTAATTTATTGAACGAATTCCCCTGGTTCATACCATAAAGCCAATTCGGACTTTGCGTGGTAGCTACCGAAATTTCTGGGTTTTCGTGGGGTATTGAACGGCGTTCTAATTTTGCCGCAACAAATGGTAATGGCCATTTTGAGGACATACCATGCAAAAACAGTGGACCATAGAACCAAGGACTGAAATTGGCGAACTTGGAACCACTTATTTCTCTTGATGCTATATTGCATTGCTTTCCGAAAGAACATGGCGAAATTCTCTTTGCAACGATGATTGGTGATTCTAGTAGTTACAAATTTGTCCTTTATTGTCTTTGGGCTATTTATCCAGGACAACACAGTTTCGGAATCTGCCCAAAAATATGTTGCAGTTCCTTGCAGCGACAATTGTTCCTTTATGATCGCTGTTAATTGAGCTCTTAAAACTGCTGACTTCAATTCTAGTCTCGGGAGTGTGGTCGCATTTACCGGGGCCAAAACCGACATAATATTTCTACAGTTACGTCGACGAACGTTTGTATTTCCTTTAATACCGGAATCTTTCCATCAAACACATGACGGAATGGCTTCCATTCCGATTGTAATTGCGTTGGCAATTCTTCATTATATTCAAATTTCTCCTTTGTTAAGCCTTGCATGAATATTTTGGCCTTTATAACTACTGGAGAAAATAGTCCGAGAGGATCGAATATTTTGAATATTTCTGAAACCACTGTGCGTCTTGTTATTTTGTCTGTGTTCACCGTTTGTGTTTTTCCACAGAGTTTGTCAATCGTAGGATTCCAAGTGATTCCCAAGGTCTTAAAATTGTACTGTAGGAATGATATCTTTCTTATCCAGTCCTTGAAGAAGATGGTTACTATTTGCGCACCATTTTCCTTATTCAAATCCGGAACTTAATAGTATGTGATTAAGTTCCTTTTGAATTTGAAGATCCTCTGGTATTGTATCAGCTCCGGTGTTACAGTCGTCGACATAAAATTAATTTTTAAGAGCAGACGATCCTATAGAATATTTCTGCATTTCCTTGCTTGCTAAATACTCAAAGCATTTCGTCGCCAGATATGGTGCAGACTTAGTGTCATAAGTGACGGTTATCAACCTATAAAACTTAAGCCTTTCACTTGGATTTATCCAAATCTGCCTGTACATTTTTTCAATGTCAGCAGTGAATTCATATTTATGCATTCTAAATCGAAGCAGTATTGACATTAAACTGTTTTGCACTGTAGGACCTTTGAGCATAAAATCGTTCAAAGGTTTCCCGGAAAATGTCACTACAGATGCGTCAAATACAACTCTTAGTTTTGGTGTCTTACATCGGGTTTGAGAATACAATGATGCGGTGTAAAGTAGTGGGACTTCGGGAGATGTATATAAGGTATTTCCTTCATATGCCCAAGAGCTTCATAGTCCTTCATAAACTCTATGTATCCTTGTTTTATTGCCTGATCCTTTTGCAATCGTTTCTCCAATGTCACGACTCTCCCCCACTTCTGAAGTATGCTCCAAAAGGGCAATTTAAAAATCAGTCTAGAGTCCTGAGCCTTCTGAACGTTTTGAAGGAAGTGACCTTCACACTATTTCTCCATTGATGAAATTTTTCAATTCCCAGAATTTAACGAGTTGCTCATCAACCTTTTCTCCTTCCGTAAGTACAGCACATACTGATGATGTAGGTGCTCTCTCCGAAATTTTCCCGGCTACAATCCATCCAAGTTTAGTATTCTGTAACTTGGGGAGTCCATTCTTTAAGCTCATGCACTCGGCTTGCATTATATTGAAGTAATGCTCGGCTCCAAGAAGAATATCAACAAGTAACAATATCAAATTGAGGATCAGCCAATATTATATTTTTTGGTATTTTCCAATTATCAGTTGAAATTGTATATGTGGTTGTTCAGCGACTATGTGAGGCAAATCCATTGCTTCAAGCCTTGAACTAAAATTGCTTTGCTTTGGCTTTAGCTGAACGTTGATCCTTGCTTCGGAAGTCTGACATTTTCCGCCAATGCCATTTATTTTCAGCATCGAATTTGTGGTTTTCAGTGAGAGCATTTTAATTGCTCTTTCGGAAGTGGCAATAATTTGGGATCCAGAGTCGAGTAGGGCTCTGAATTCCGCATTTTGTCCATTTATTCCTTGAATAATTACACGGGCGGTCGCCAGGAGAATATAGCTGGAGTGCTTTCCACTCGCAGATGCTTGCTTGTGCTTTTTGATGCATTTAAAGCAATCTCTCTTTGTGCATGTCTTTGACGGGTGATTTTGACTTAGACATTTAACACATCATTTTTGTTTTTGAACCCAGTTAAGACGTTCTGGTGGGGTTTTCTTTAAAAACTCATTACAAAAGAAACAGTTATTTTGTGTCTCAGCTCCAACTGATGCAGATGTATTTTGTTTTCCTCCTTTTTCTGATACAATGGCTTCAAGCATGAGAAACCTTTGTTCAAGAAAGGTTAAAAATTTGGTTCAAAGGTTGAATTTCACTTGTATTTTGAACGGATTGTTCATAGAACAAGCGGTTTTGTCGATCAAGCTTTTTTGTTAGAAGACAGAGTAGAAGTGGATCCCATTTGTCTGTCTCTATGCCGATATTATGAGAGCAGATAATGTTTCCTTCACATTATCATGCAACGATTTAATTGTTTTGAAATCATTTGTTATCATTGAATGATCCAATAATTTTTGAATTAAGGTATTACTTAACACTCTTTTATTGTCGAAGCGTTCTTCAAGTATTTTCCACGCAGTGGAATAATTTGCCTCCGTTAGAGATAAATGGCGAATTAGGCGCTCTGCCTCTCCATTAACGTTAGTCTTCAAGTACCACTTTTTTTGTATAGAGGGTAATGTTGATTCATGAATCATTTTTCTGAATATATCATGAAACTGTTGCCATTTTAAATAATTTCCAACAAATTTGGGTATGGCTACATTTGGAAAATGTAATGCATTTTGAACAGCACTTGGTGGAGAACTAATTGTTGTCTCCTTTTTTACATACATTTCGGTTTGTACATTTATTACTGCATCTTCTGCTGCCATGTATCTGCTGTCGTCATATCCAAGTTCCTTCGGGTCCTTAATTTTTTTGTAAATTTGGACATGAATATCTTTTATTTCATCCCAATATTGTGTAATGACGTGTGAAATTTTGTTTCGTTTCTTCTGTCATTTTCTTCATGATGCGCTCTAAACTGTCGAGCAACACCCTCGCTTCTCTGAACATCGATTCTGTTTCAATGTCCTCTGCTGTGGATGCGATGGAAGTAACATCCGCTTCCAAGAGAGACCACTTATTGTTGAATTCTGTATTATAATCCTCAACCAGTTGCTTAATTTTATTAAAGAATTCATTATTAAAATAATCGTGTTCTAGCGTGACTCCTTTGAGGAAATTATTTACTTCATTATTTCCGGAGTTAAATTTATCCCACAGGTATTCTAACGTTAATAAACGTTCTCTGTAGTAGGCTGGCTTGGTATTCCTGTCTACGGAATCCTTTTTGAATTCCGAATGACATTCTTAATTTGCTCTCCTATCGATAACTGTCCTGTCAAAAACTGATGAATATTGTTCGGTGGCATTTATACCTTTTTTATATAATCCGATTAAGAGGTATTTTTAATGATGTGCCTCGACTCACACCGTTGGATATGTATATGTAAATTGGCTTTAAACAGATCGATCAATGAAACAGCAGTTTATCTGGTTCAAATCGCCTGGTTGATCAGAACCTGTCCTTTTCAACTTAAATCCTCACAGTGCTTGATCGTCAAGTTGATCGCACACCTGAAGTAGTTGAACTTACCGTCTTTTGTTCGCCTTGTTGACCGTTGAAGTCTGTAATTGACGTCGTGAAGTCGGATCAAATGGATATTATATTTGACCGATATATGCGGTTCAAATTTTTTACCAAATTGACGTTTGGTTGATTAAACTTTGATCGATTATTCGGGCTTGTTGAAAAGTGTTTATTTTTGCGTGCCTCAAGTACAGAACCAGTGGCAATAGTCGCCGCAATAAGTGCAGAACCAATTGAGCATGGATCCGGGTTTATATACATGATTTACTTAAGTCTAGTCTAGATACAAATGGACAACATGGTTTATTAGCAGATTACAGGAAAATATCCTAAATAAGCCATTACATCTACCAAATGGTGTGAGGACACGTCCGTCAGCTGGATGCATGTAGTTTATGGCCCGTTTAGCACATGCAAATGTGCGCAGACCAAGATATCAGCTACCTATTTTTTTAGGTTAAAGTAGCTATCAGAAGCGAACGAATTTCTGCTAAGTCGAAATCGTACATATTCCCGGCCGTTAAACTAATGTTCAACAATCGTTAATTTTGATCGTGAAGGGCTGGACTGAAGAACCGTCTGTATTTACAGGTGTGGTCGGCATTTGATTCAGCTGAAGCGTATTTCTAGGTTTTCGCCATTTCTTCTAAAAATAAATTACAACAATAATAATTAAAAAAAATTAATGCAATATAAATAGCAATATGATGATGTTCAATATTTTTAAGATTATGTGGTAATTTTAAACTATTGGGAGGAAAGAGTTGAGCTTCTCGTTGATATAACTCTTTGTATTTAAGGTACGGGTCTTCCATTACACTTGTAAAGGTAGATTTTGTTGTATTATGTTTTGAATTCTCCGTTAGTTCTTCTTCTCCAAAGCAAGCATACGAAGTACGTAATGTGGCTTCCAATATGTCTTGACTTGTAATTGTCAATAAGGAATTTCGAATGGTGCATCCAGGTTTTGCAACCACTAATCTTGAAACTCTTCAATTTATATTGGAGGTTCCGTCTAATTACACTGCAGATAATGTTAACGTGGATCATGTTGCAAAACTCTAGTGATATTCTTGATCAGGATCACTAGAAGAGTCGTTATAGCAATGTCCGTCTGTCCATATGAACGCTGAGATTAATTATTATTATATATGGACGTTGATGCACTTCGAACAGTACTAACAAGTGGTCCAACGACACCAAGCAGGTGCTTGTTACGCGCGGGACCCTTTTATCAATTTGGGCAAAAATGTTAGTTCACCAGGAAAATACATACATAAAACAAATAGAGACGGGACACAAATGAAAATAAAAGACACGACTAAGAACTAAGCAAATGAGTTAAAATATTAGTTTTTAATACCGGGATAGATGTTGAAATGCAAATCTAATGATAAATGTTGTTATAGTTATTACATAGAACGCGAAAGGGCTCGTCCAGGCAAAAATTTGATGTACATCGCGACAAATTTAGAGGATAATAATTTCGTGTTAGTGTAAAGGGAACGTTGAATGTTAGGCGGTTTAAAAGTTCTGCAGAATCAATGTCACCTCTTATAAGATTTTGTATAAAAATAGTACCAACCATTGTTCTACGATTTACAAGTGTAGGTAAATTAAGCAATTGTAATCTACTCTCATAGGAAGGAAGCCTTACGTTTTGATCCCAGTTCAAACTACGCAGGGCAAATAAAAGAAATTTTTTTTGTACCGACTCAATATGGTCGAAGTGCACTTGATATTGTGGACTCCAAACCGACGAACAATATTCCAAAATAGGACGGACAAGGGAGGTAAATAATAATTTGGTCGTATAAGGGTCATCAAATTCTTTTGACCAACGCTTTATAAACCCAAGAACACTCATGGCTTTGTTAACAGTGGACATAATGTGGCAGTCAAATTTAAGTTTAGGGTCAGGAACAACACCTAAATCGTTAACTGAATAAATACGGTCAAGTGGCGTATTTTTAAGAAAGTAACTGATAAACTTAGGAGTACCCCTATAAAAAGTCATAACGTTGCATTTTAAGCAGTTCAAATTTAAAAGGTTGTACTCACACCATCCATGAAAACAATCAATATCCGACTGTAAGTTAAATCCCGACGCTATATCATTATATGATAAACAAAGCTTAACATCATCAGCATACATTAGTACACGAGAATGTGTTATGATTGAGGGATGATGACTTACGCTTGGCATTAACAAAGTTGTAAAACTGTTTCGGATCGTTTGAAAATTCAAATTTACATTTTCGGGTGGAACGAGGCAGCTACCTGGCGTTTGCCTTGACTGTCCTCGCGATCTGAGCAGAAACCCCAGTGGGACTATCCGGGACAGAGCAAGGGACTGACGGTCGCTTGCCTAAAGGAGTAATCCTGGTAAGCGCGTCATACTGTTCACCCTAGTCTGAGAACGGTGACGCTTCCCTAATCCTGAAAGGGCAACAAGTGTGTGGGAACACATCATCAGGCGGTATTCGAAGAGGTAAAAGAAAGACTCGTGGCAGACCCCGTGCTAGACGGCTCAGATTTCGACAAAACAATTTATCCTGCATACGGACGCGATCGATTACGGCATCAGGGAAATTTTGACCCAGGAAACCGAACGAGGCGAAAAGGTTATCCCCCACTTAAGTCGAACGCTTAAAGGCAGTGAGTAAAACTACTCCACGATAGAGAAGGAATGCTTGGTAATCGTCTGGGCGATCTGAAAACTTAAGTCGTATCTGGAAAGTTACCACTTCAAAGTAGTTAAGTAGCTCAACCGCATTGAGACCCCATCAGGAAGGATCGCCAGATGGGCCCGGGAGTTGCAGCAGTACGATTTCAAAATTGCGTACAGGAAAGGATAACTCAACGTGGTGGCACACGCATTTTCAAGGCAGCCACTACCAGATACGCTTCGAGGGATCAAGGGGAAATCGGCGACGGCAGCTTCCGCAGCATGCAACTAGACTTGGGACATGCGCAAAAAGATACGGACCCAGCCGCAAAAGTACCCAGACTACGCGATGGCGGGTGACACCCGCAACATAGAAGATGGTGAAGAAGAACCACAACTCACCGGCAGCTGGCCACGCAGGAAGTCGAAGGACAACAGCACGTCTATCAGCCCGGTTATACTGGCCAGAAATGCACAGAGACGCCCGAGCCCACGAAAGAGAATGCGAGACATGCACAAGGTTCAAGGCGAATCCGATGCAGGCGGCTGGGCTACTGTATGTGCAGACCATTGTTGCCATTTTAGCTTATTTCAAGCTAGATTTAGCATATTTTAAAACGAAATAGCTTGAAAAATACTTGAAATGCATATATCTTAAAATCTGGCGTATTTCAAATTTCATTTAGATTATTTCGGCTTAAAAAAATTTATAAGAAAACACGTTTTGCCACATAAAATGAATTCGTTTTTGGAACATTTTAAATATGAAAATATTGATGAAATCGTATCCCGATTTGGAAAAATCCACCTAAATAATTGGGATCTGTCGATTTAGCGTCGCTTGTGAACAGCTGTATTTACTTTTGTGCTCCAAGTTTTTGACTTTTCCAGAAATTTTTGTGCGAGTGTTCTGTGTGTATTTATTTACAAAGATTAGCCTAACAATTGTGCTAGTAATTCTAAATAGATTTCCCAGTACCGGGTTCGTGGTAATAGTTATTTTAACATTTCTATTAGATTTGTTTAATCCCATAGCTTTGTTTTTGTAACTTACGCTCCTAAACTTGCTAAAACTCTTTTACTCTCTCTCAATCACCCTCGCTCTCTTTTATAACTGTAACCTGCTCTCTATGCACCCGCTGAATTTCTAGAAGACTTTTTCGGTGCTATTTTCTGCAAGTCTCTCTCTCTCTCTCCCTCTCTCTCTTGCTTGATTTACTTTGTATTTGTTCGTACTGAAAGTTGTTAGTGTCGCACAAGCCACGCTCAGTTGATAGAATATTTTTTTTTTTCTCTCTCTCGTGCTCTCTTACGTTTTGATAAATTTTCGCGATCTCGCGCTCTTTTTTTTTTTGTGTTTTTTGTGCTTTTGTGATTTTTGAATTTGATCCCAGTGCCAAATTTACTTTGAGGTATTTTTGATATTTTATTTCATTTGTTTGTCTTATAATGGCCCTTGTCTGTTCCAAGAAAAACTGCACACTTGCGTCTTCAACGAAAGACCCCTTTATTTTTTGCTGGCTCTGTGATTCGATGATGCACGTCAAATGTGCAGGATTCACCGGCAGAGTAAAAGATTTTATTGATCTCAACTCTGGTCTTATGTGGTCATGTGGTTCCTGCAAGGAAATGGTGGTTGAGATGAGCGGCTTTATGAAGCAGACTCGAGACAGCCTGTTGAATATCACGGGTGCTTTTATGCAACTCAATGAGGGGTTCAATACCGTCTGTGCCCAGATTAATAATAAAAAATTATTAACAGAAGCAATTATTTGTTTCTAGATTCACCCCAGATACCACATCTGAGGATGTTCTGGAATTTGTACGTGAAAAATTCCCATCCGAAGATATTGCAGTTGAACAATTTCGATTTTCATATGCTCGTAGGATATTAAAATTAATATATTTGCTCCGCCTGACATTTTTAATGTTTTACTTTCTGAAAGCTTTTGGCTTAATGATGGTTTAGTAATTAAAGAATTTGGCCCAAATAAACCGAGAACAAATAACAGGCCCTCCACTGTGTCAAAAAACAAAAAAGTTTAATGTTGGCGTATCAAAATGTTAGGGGATTAAATATGAAGCTACCCAAGCTTTATGCTGACTCCTCTGCATATACTGAATATATTTTAGCTTTTACGGAAACTTGGCTGAAACCAGGGATATCCGACTCTGAAGTTCTGGGTAATAACTTTAATACTTATAGGACCGATCGCCACTCACGTAGGGGGGGCGGTGTCCTGATTGCCGTTACCTCTAGCCTAACATCTGAAAGAATTCTCATTCATATACCCAATGAAATTGAATTTCTAAGTGTAAAAGTTTCTTTGCAATCGTTATCTGTTTCTGTTACATGTTCTTATATTCCACCTAGCTCTGACCTAGTAATTTATGAGCACCATCTGTCTGCAATAAAATCTGTTTTATCCCTTCTTTCTAACGAGACCTTTTGATTGTTTTAGGTGACTTTAACCTACCTGATAGTTCTTGGTCTCCTCCTACTGACTCATTTGTCGCTATGCCGTTATCCGCCCATGATTTTGTGGATGGCCTTTTAGAATTATCGTTACAGCAAGTAAGCTTTATAAAAAATTCCTTAAGAAGACAATTAGATCTTGTGTTTGTTTCAGACCCGTCTGAAATCACAGTATGTAGAATTGACGCTCTTGTTGTACCTGAAGACCCATATCATCCTACTATGGAACTGACAATTTTCCTCCCCTGCTCTGATACCCTCTCTCCTTTAGTTTCTCCAACTGAAATGAGATGTTTTCGTAAATGTAACTATAATAAACTTAACGATATGATTATATTATTATCATTATAATTGAACAGACTTGTACAATTGTACAGATATTGAAAGTGCCACTGAACTATTCTATACAGTCTTAAATACGTTTTTTAATGAATGCGTACCTGACGGGCTTCTTTCAAACCTAAACAGACCTCCTTGGTTTACCAATGCGCTTCAAAGACTTAAAAACCTTAAATCTAACACTTATAAAAAGTATAAAAAATCGGGTAGACCAGCAGATTATGTGTGGCTCGAACAGATTTTAATGTTCTCAACAGTCATTGCTACTCTATGTATCTAAGTCGATTTGAATTTTTAAACGATCCGAAACACTTTTACAATTTTGTTAATGCCAAGCGTAAGGCATCGGCATTGCCTTCATCGGTACGTCTAAACACAATGGAGGCATCGACGGATTCTGAAATAGCTAATTTATTTGCAGAGTTTTTCCAAACTACTTATAGTTCGACAGCTTGGTCAAATTCTAACTACCCTAATCCATTAAATGGGGCAAATTGTATTTTCTCCCCTGTAATCACCGAAAGCTCTCTCGTAAGAGATTTAGCAACAACAACGCCAACATTTTCTCCCGGTTCAAATGGACTTCCTGGATGTGTGCTTAAGTTTTGTGTGTCAACCATTTGTAAACCGATTCTTAAACTTTTTAATTTGTCTATTTCAACATCAGTTTTTCCTTCTATCTGGAAGGACTCTTTTATTATTCCACTCCATAAAAAAGGTGCGAAGACAGATGCCCAAACTTATAGAGGTCTAAATTGTCGGCAATTCCTAAAGCATTTGAACGTATTATCACTTCTCATTTGCAACATTTATGTTCCTCGCTTATATCACCGTGTCAGCATGGTTTTGTTAAGCGAAGATCGACCACCACCAACCTTCTTGATTTGTCATCTATTGTAATAAATGGGTTTAAGAAAAAAATGCAGACTGACATTGTATATACAGATTTTAGTAAGGCCTTTGACTCCGTTAACCACTCACTTCTTTTATTTAAATTAGATCAGCTTGGGTTTCCTGGTAATCTATTATCTTGGATGGTAGGACTCAGAGGGTTATATTCAAGAATGTTGTTTCAAAATTGATCTACGTGACATCTGGAGTGACTCAGGGTAGTCATTTGGGCCCTTTGCTGTTTACTTTGTTTATTACCGATCTTCCTTCAATCATAACACATTCTCGTGTACTAATGTATGCTGATGATGTTAAGCTTTGTTTATCATATAATGATATAGCGTCGGGATTTAACTTACAGTCGGATATTGATTGTTTTCATGGATGGTGTGAGTACAACCTTTTAAATTTGAACTGCTTAAAATGCAACGTTATGACTTTTTATAGGGGTACTCCTACGTTTATAAGTTACTTTCTTAAAAATACGCCACTTGACCGTATTTATTCAGTTAACGATTTAGGTATTCTTCTTGACCCTTAACTTACATTTGACTGCCACATAATGTCCACTGTTAACAAAGCCATGAATGTTCTTGGGTTTATAAAGCGTTGGTCAAAAGAATTTGATGACCCTTATTCGACCAAATTATTATTTACCTCCCTTGTCCGTCCTATTTTGGAATATTGTTCGTCGATTTGGATTCCACAATATCAAGTGCACATCGACCATATTGAGTCGGTACAAAAAAAATTTCTTTTATTTGCCCTGCGTAGTTTAAACTGGGATCAAAACGTAAGGCTTCCTTCCTATGAGAGTAGATTACAATTGCTTAATTTACCTACACTTTTAAATCGTAGAACAATGCTTGGTACTATTTTTATACAAAATCTTATAAGAGGTGACATTGATTCTGCAGAACTTTTAAACCGCCTAACATTCAACGTTCCCTTTACACTAACACGAAATTATTATCCTCTAAATTTGCCATGATGTACATCAAATTTTTGTCTGCACGAGCCCTTTCGCGTTCTATGTAATAACTATAATAAACTTTATCATTTAATTTGCATTTCAACATCTATCCCGGTATTTAAAACTAATATGCTTAATTCTTAGTTATGCTTTATATTTTCATTTGTGTTCCGTCTCAATTTGTTTTATGTATGTATCTTCCTCGCGAACTCGCATTTTTTGCCCAAATTGATGAAAGGGCCCCACGCGTAACAAGCATGTGCTCGGTGTCGTTGGGCCACTTGTTTGTACTGTTCGAAGTGCATCAACGTCCATATATATATAAAAAGGAAAAGACTATAGAGTTTTGGTCAGAAGTTGATGTACAAGGATGCTGGCCAAAATAATTCTTTTGAGCAACTGGCGTTATTTGCTTTTCATATACTTTCACTGCCATGGTCGAAAGCTGCGATTGAGAGGGTATTCAGCCAAATGAACATCGTAAAAACAAAGTTGAACAAAAAAAATTGTTTAAAAAGCTTGAACGCAATATTAAGGATAATGTTTGTTTTTGAAATTTTAAATTATTTAAAATATAATAAGTAATTTTTTTAATGTTGTAGATATGGACTGCGACGATATATGGAATCTAATGATGAAGTTGATGAAATTATTTCTTTACTATAATAGTTATATAAATATCATATCAATATCGTATCAATAAAAGTAAAAAATCAACTATTTTAATGTTTTCCATGGTTAGCTTATTTTTAGCTGTTTTTTTTTTTAATTTTTTGCTTAATCTAGCTTATTTTTTTCTTCAATTTAGCTTATTTTATCTCTCAAAATCTGGCGGAATTAGTGCAGACTTCGTCGGGCACCTTCCGCGTTCAAAACACGGCAATCAAATGCTGCTGGTGCTGATAAGTGGATTGTGTTGGTGCCACTGCGAAGCGCGAGGGACGGAGGCCGTAAAGAAAGCGTCAGGGAACGCATCATCGCAGGTTATGGGGTTAAGAAAGTTGTCATAAGTACGAGCGTTTCGGAAACAAAGAAAGAGCTGACCATCCATGTAACCGAGCTGAAACTGCAAGAAACGCAAAGGCGAGCAGCTTCAACTAGCAGACACTACAGACGCAAAATATCATTGAAATCCCAAGGTTTCGCAAAGAACACATCGAAAAAAATCCAAGGATTCTTGAAGGATACTACGGACAGAATCCAAGGAAAGGAGTCCAAGTAAAACAAAGGGTACATGACGTTGGAGGGGTCGGATCCCAGCACAAACAATGCCTACAATATCCAACAAGGATGGGCAACTTCTTGGCCACCCACTTTATCATGCGCGGCATGCGCGAAAAGTTCTAGGCAATCGGTCCACAGCCTTCCCGTATCCCCAAACGCAGGCAATTAAACCAACAAAGATCCTGAAAGGTCAACATTGGCAAGCACAAGCCCGTGAAGGACATCGACCGGAATCTGGATCTAAAGAAAAGGGGGAAGAAGGGATGAGTTAGAAAAGAGAAGATACTTTTAAACTTACCCATGAAAGTTGCAAGGTTGTGCGATCGATGGGCATAAGGAAATGGAAATGTCGGTTATGGTGAACACCGCGGCGAGCAAGTGGCAACGCCGCTCCAGCGAAATCGGTAGCTGATAAGAATCGATACCGTGGGGAGGCCGGCTGGGTATCGATAGCCGATAGGTATCGTTGCCCAGTGGGAACAGACGAAGGATCGGCGTGGGAGGACAACCAGCGCTGTAGAGACTCGACGGAGTTAAAAGCATCGAGGGAACGTCAAGGGGGCGCTGACGGAATCGGAAGGAGTATCGCAAGGACTCAAAGGCTGGGATATGCAAGGAAAAGCTGGAGAGTAGGTGAGAGGGTTTTTAAATGTGTGCCGAAGTAAGGGGGCAGCAGCAGCAGCTACGCGTCGAATTCGCGTAGGAACGACGAGGCGAAGAGTGGTTGGAGAGAAAGAGAGTATGGAGATCAAGGATGGAGAACGTGAGAGCTAACATTAAAGTTTGGAGAAAGTGGGAGTTTAGAGATCAAGTTGGAGAGCAAGAAAGTTTTGAGACCAAGGAGAAGAACGTGAGGGCTTTGGGAAAAGGGAATAACGGGACTCCTCCGGACTTTGCACTCTGGCGTGAACTTTGGACCAGAAGAGGAAGGCAACATCTCACCAGCACGCAGGTCAGCATTAGGCAGGACTTCTTTTGGAAGCTGTACATAAGGGACAAGTCGGTCAAACAGGAGCCCCCGACTTTGGACCCGGAGTGGAGAGATTTGGTGGGCCGTGCGCAAAAGAGAAATAACGGTTCCCAGAGGACCTATAAATAGCCGCAGGGCTAGATATCAAAGTGAACTACTTTGGAGTGTGCCGGCGTAAGCACAGTACGTCAAGTGGAACTGAGCAGATCCTGGCGCGATCAGCCAGAAAGGAGAGCGGTCGGTCAGTACGGAGTGGAGTGGTCAAGGAATGCCTTCGGTTTTGAATCGTTAAGACCCGGAGCGGCATGTCCGAACCCCGAGAGGTACGAGTCAGAAGCGACAGCGTTCGATCGGTACGGTCTCGAGTGAAGTTGTCCAGAAGAGCCCTACAGTATTGACTCGTGAAGAACCGAATCGGCGGATGCCCGAAACGCCGATACCAGTAGCTATGCTACGGCCAGCCATCGCCATTAGCAAGCCAGCCACCACATCACGACAGCAACGCGAAGAAACGAGGTGAAGCGGGAGGCAGATTCCTGGTGTTTAGCCTTGACTGTCCGCGCGATCTGAGCAGAAACCCCAGTGGGAACATCCGGGACGGAGCAAGGGACGGGCGATTGTGTGTCAAAAGAAATAATCCTGGAGAGCGCGGCACTCTGTTTACCATAGTCTGAGAGCGGTGACGCAGGTCAGGCCTGGAGCAACCGAACCGTCGGCTATACTGGAGGCCACAAGTTGCGTTATCAAGGCCATCCAAGCTACCAAGCCGTTTTTTATAATATATCCGCTATGAACCTACTACGAACCCGTGAATTCTGTGCTATCTCGTTTACATAAATTTGGTGGGAAAAGTGATTCTTCCAGCAGTGAAAGAGTTGGCGTCAGAAGCGTCAAATGATACCGTCAGGCGGGAAATACCCAGCGATCTCAGCCGCAGAGAGGCGAGGCGGGGGTCACAAGATGCAAACTCTCCAGTAGCTATAGTAAGGTGGATCAGAGGTTTTTTCAACGGTTTTGGAAGGAATCCTATCGTTTTATTGCATTTCAAAACATTGTGACCCCCCGCTATCTTCTTAGAATGTGCATGAAAGAGTGCACGTGCATACCCACGAACTCGAGTATCACCCCTACCCTCGAGTCCTTGTGTGGGTCTGCTTGTGCGTGGCTGCTTGTGGGTAAGGTGTAAAATTCAAGTTTTTAATTTTTTTTCTCAAAATGTTCAATTTTAATTTTAGAATCGTAAAAATCCTTTCCAATGACATAAATTTTTTTTTTTTGTGACGGTTGAAATATATTTTGGTTAGTAGTGGGGAATTGGGTAGTCGGCGGTCGCCGCTGCGGTTGATGTCCGCCGATCGCGAGTCCTCCGCTGCCCTACCACGGTCTTCTTATACGTTATGGTTCGTGTCTAGGATAAATCGTATACTGTAATGTGTCTAGGATAATTAGAAATCGTTATACGATTCCCGGAGAGTGTCTGCGAAAAAGGTTTATGCTGTATAAAACTTATCACTTTGGGGTACATCTAGAATCAAGAATTTCAGTAATGTTTGTGTCTACGATAAAGTTAAACAGATTTGTCTGGGAAAAATCAGCTGGTGAGATACAATTCAGATTTTGAATAAGACTTATTGGAATCCCTTTTCAGGATTGGTATCAAGACGACTTACAATGTTTCTGTGTAGTATAGGAAGTATTGGCTTTCAAACTGCGGAAAATAAAACTGCACGGTAAACGGAAAAATTCAAATGAATTTTAAGGTGGCCAAAAATACTACCCAATTCCGCACGATGACCCAAATATATTTCAACCGTCACTAAAAAAAAATTGGTGTCATTGGAAAGGATTTTTCCAGACCTTTACATTTTAATTTTCACGATTCTAAAATTAAAATTGCACATTTTGAAAAAAAAAAATAAAAATTTGAATTTTACACCTTACGCACAAGCAGCCACGCACAAGCAGACCCACATACACATAAGGACTCGAGGGTAGGGGGTGATACTCGAGTTCGTGGGTATGCACGTGCACTTTCTCATGGACATTCTTAGAAGATAGCGAGGGGTTACAATATTTTGAAATGCAATAAAACGATGGGATTCCGTCGGATAGCAAACACACTGATTATGATTTGAAGGAAAACCGTCAAAAAGCCTCTGACTCCCCTCATTATAGCTACTCTCAGCTTAAGGGTTAAGAAAATTCTAATGGTTGTTCTGCAACATGTTGCGCAAATGTTGGCCCGAACCAAAGTGTCAATAATTTTGTATCTTGCTTTCACAGAGATTACCTTTCGTAAGCGTAACCTATCTCATAGCCGATACACCTCCAATATTTACCGACATGCTGAACCCTCGTACATAACGTTCAGCCCCCGGTAATTTGTTGGCAATCCTTGTCTTCCTTCTTCCTCTACTAAGCATTCGACTGCGGTCTTGTCCTGCTCCCTATATTAGAAAACCAATCGGATTGGTTCTAGGAGTACAAAATGCCTGTATGCACTCCCTGTAGATGACAATTTGTTAAGTGAACATTCTAAATTATAAAAATGACACTTCTCAAGTTGCTCAGAATCAGTTCTTTAAATGCGTCAGTACTGCATTCTTTTTTAATTATCGATCCATTTCGGTGCCCGTTATTGCGCGTAACAATTCAAGTTATGCTTAAACGTTTACTTTTATTTCGGTTAGATTTATTAACATTTATTCCACATAATATATATTTATATAATATACCTATACCAACTCAATTTAAAAAATACTAAAACTAAAACCGAAAAATGGAGTCATCAATTGTTTGTGATTTGTGCACTAAAAATGTGGAGATAAGTGAGTTTGAGCTCATTATGCCAAGTGCTCAAAGCTCCGAAATGCTTTCGAGGTTCTAATGGCTAGATCAAAAATAAGATGTGAGTTGTGCTAGAGCACAAGGTTAACAATTATGACTTTGATGAGCACTATCAAAATTGTAAAGGACCCAAAAATGCATTCATTTTATTAATGAATGGTGGAAAGCAACAACAAAAACAATAACAACTAAACCAAGCACTACAAAATTTAGGCGACCATCCGGCAACATCCGCTAATGCTCTCAAACGAATAAGATTGATAAGAAAATCTTTAATCAACAAAAAAAAATTAAAATTACCGACAGCAAAAAGGATTTAAAAATGGTACTTTTATGGCCTACTTGCGGTGAAAAATATCTGGCCTCAAGAGAACGTTAGCATATATTGACCGATAAGCATAAAAATGCATCGGTCAGAGAGGTCAAGAATAATCAAAATATTATTCACCTTAGCTCCGAAACTAAGTTTCCAGTAAAATCATATAGAATTAATAGTTCCGTCCAAAATACTATTGATTTAAAAGATTAAGCATTGCAGATTGAATATAGTGCCATTAAAATCAGCCTGAGAGATTGTGGTACCTATATAAAACATGCAGAAGAAGGAGATAAAATTGAAACAACAAAACATTTACGACTGCATACAAATCGGTATACCAATCTGAAAACATTGACAATGAGTTAAATTCGGCAAAAGATAGTCTATTAACATCGAGCAGTGAGTCCAAGAAAAAGATTCTGGTTGGGCAATTAGAATTTTTACATGTTTTGATATTACGATAATAAATCTAGAAAACATTCCTGCGGATACATCCAGGCCCCTAAAAAATAAATGCACGAAATGTACTTATAAGTGTACAAAATACGTATGTATTTTTTTCAAGTGGTGAGTACTAGCATATATAGCTTATAAAAGCCATGAGAGTGCTACCTTCGCAACAACACAGCAAATTAAGTATTTGAGAGAAAAAATGACAAGAGCCACCACATACCAATAAATAATGGAAAAAGATTGGATTTTTCGAGAATCGAGTTTCCAATCACAAATAAAGGAATTATTCAGTTAGAAAAAATAATGCCAACCTTTAGAACAAAATCTATTCGTTCTAATCATATAAATATTTTAGGAATCAACAATATAAGCCAAGAAGTCATGCATTACGCCTACGTTACGACTGTAAAAAGATTATGTTACTCGCAACATTCCAAATCGAAGGCGGGTGGATATTTTTTTGATAACTGCTTACAATTTTTCACCGTAAATAACACAACTCATAATAAGCTTGAGTGCGGGAAAGTAGCCTCCTTCTACGCAGAGCTGCGTTCACAAAAAAATTATCCCCTCCAGTGGTGATATATGCTGACATTGAGGCTGTTCTTGAACATTGCAGTACATGCCTAAACTCAGAAACTACTTTGACAACAAAAGTGCAAAAGCATACTGCATGTGCAGTATCATTTTACATTGCGCATAAATATAATCCGGCCTTAACGAATTATACACATATGAAGGTATGTTCCAAAAAATATAAAAAAATTAGATATATTTAATACTAATACATTTTTTTAAATATTATAGGCGCTGACTGAATTCCAAAATTTTGTAAATCACTCAAAGAAAAAACTATGACCCCCAAAGGTCCGAGCACTAGTCCAATCAATGACGATGAACAGAAGGGTAGTTGCTGCGCCTGTGAGAAAGAAATACATGATGACGACCTGGAAAAGCACTTCGACCAATTTACTGGAAATTATGTGGGACCTATTCATAAAAATTGTAAGCCAAAATATAAATTAAGTGATCCCTTCTTTCCAGTAGTCTTTCATAATTTATCGAAATATGATATACATTTATTTATTACTGAATTAGAAGGCGACTTAAGCCCCATACGGGTACTTGTAATAGAGAACTTTACATAGCACTAACGCAGACAATTAAAGTAAAAGCCTCAAATATATACAAAATAAGATATATCGATTCAATAAGGTTTTTAAATTCAAGTTAAAAAAAAAACTTTTAAGTTACATGGAGGACAAAAATTTTAAAGTTCTAAGCACGAAATTTCAGGGAGAAAAATGTATGCAAAGTTTTAAAAAATTTGATGACACCCAGATTCCTGACATTGATAAGGTTTGGGAAACTTTGTAGCACTGTAAGAGATTATTTAAAACTTTATTTAGAAAGTGACATTTTAATTTTGACTAATGTCTGTGAAAATTTTGGGGAAATTTTTCGGAGAATTTATGCGTTAGACCCTATTAACTATGTATACGAGGAGGGCAAACTCAATGTACCCAAAGAATTTCTGCAGCTAATAATAAATACCTGATTAACGTCCCACAGACAATTCCGACAAGATGAGAGGGAGACGAGCCACCAATTGCATCCAGAGATCGATTGGAACTCATCACGTCAGGGACCGAGATCAAGAGATGTCGGACTAGACAGATGGAACCTAAAGTTCGACGGCAGCGGAAGCGGCATGACAGTTGAGAGCTTTCTGTTCCGCGTGGACCAACTGCAAGAATTGTACGACCTCAGTCGTTAACAAGTCTTTCGTGAGTTCTATGTTCTGTTGACCGGTGCGGCCATTAAATGGTATTGGCAACTGATAGAAGACATGGCGGAAGATTACGATTTCGACAACTACTCATTAACCCAGGAAATGAGACGGGCGTTTTCCACCACCGCGAGCGACCTCATGAAAGTCAAGGAACTGATGGATCGCAGACGGGCCCGCACGAAACTTTTAGCGATTATGTTTCGGATATGCACAACTTGCATTTCGAACTGAAGTGTAAAATCGCTGAAGATGAGTTTGTCGAGCTTTAGAAACATGAACTCCCAGATGGGCAGCTTGCTGCTAACGTCCCCATTAACTTCGTTAGCGAATTTCAAAAAGGAGGGTATCCGAGTAGAGCGCTGGTTGAAAAATACTGCAAGAAACATGCACAGCGCCACCAAACTTGAATAATAGTACAAAAATTACTACACCTTGCTTTACAGCTCCGCCGATAAAACATGAGACTCTTGATCAGTGGAGTGGATCGAAGCCACACGTCAATGGGCGCCTGAGAAAAAAAATAAACAACAGCCAACAATGGTCGTACGCAGCTTTCTTTTAACGAAATCATTCAATGCGATACGCATCGATCACTTCGAGCCTGTTACGTACTCCCTCCATAAAGAAAGATTCAAAGACGAATCTTAAGTCGGAGGGAGGGGTGCATTTGACTAACCACACTTAGGCTAATAAGGTCAAAAGAAATTGCAATTCGGCAAATTACTGGTGTAGCGTAGCCAGAACAACGGCCACGATCGGTAACCATACCCCAGTAGCTGGCAAGGTGCAACAACCGGCCGTTGACTCCAAAGATATTGGATACCGAGATATAGTAACCCTAGGTGGGAACACCTAGTTTATCCGCTTCAAACTGGCAGCTAAGTGAAAGCTCTACTAGGGTATAAAAGACCCTAGACAATTAAAAAAAAAAAGAGAAAGAATCCATTCTGGTGTCTTCCTGACGGAAGCCGCCGGCTCCAAGGTGACCTTTCGAGGGGCAGTCGTCCACGGAGTCCTCTCCTCCAGGATCAGCTACCAGAATCCAGCAGCCCTTGAGGAGGACATCTATAGCTTAAAAGATTTTCATGTGTCGAACCATCGCCGCCATTATAATCAAAGAAGGAGGGTATATTAACAACAAGGACGACATTCGACATACTGGGATGCTTGTATCATAGGCTTAGTGCCGATCCTGATAAACAATTAGCGAAGACGAGTCTCACCACCAGCGTTACGGCGCGTGCCTCAGGCATATATATATTTTTTTTTGTATAAGTCAATAGGTATTCTTAAGAGCAGCAGTCTTTTAGTGCAAGTATATTACATATATATCCACTATAATGATTTTAAATTCCCAGGATCCGAAGCGTCGAGATATCATCGCACAGGATTTAAAAGGGGGTAAGCTTGTCGGAACCCGGTTCCTTTCTTAAAGCATACATATATAAATATTCGTCCAGTCCAAACAGCTTTTTTATAGGCTGTTATTAATATTTAAGCGGCGAGAATCAGCCTTGTAGTTCTATGTACAATTACAAGAGCCCTCTGCGCGACGTTTGTAGTCGTGAATGGTCAGCGTTTTGCTGATGTGCGCACCTCATCGGTGGCAAATTCGATGCTCTCCGCTAATAAAAATAATTGTCAAGTAGAATTATTACTTATGCTTTAGCCAACTTTATATTGCTTATCCACTTCATAGGCCAACATGCATATATTAATCAATAAACTTATAATGTGAAAACGAATTTGAAACCATGATGAACTTTAATTTTAACTTGGGGGGTGTGCTGATGTAAGAAGTGGAGTAGGTCAAGAACAATGACAAACCATTCGACGGACAACCTTGACACACGAATGTGTGAAGGGGAGGGAATGTGGCCGAAACACAGCCCGAACGTATTGCGATCAAGCGACAGCTAAGCTTGTGGGGCAGTGTAAACTGACGACTGACGAACTTTATTCTCTAATATTATTTTTCCAGGCACTCCAGGCACGGCTGACCCCATAGCGAGTCTGAATCGTGGCCGAGCAGTCACCGAGCCAAACGCGTCAGGAGCAAGCAGCGGACAAGGATCTTCAGGGAGCGACAAAACTGGAACACCGTGTCAACGAGGCGAGCGAACATCGCGACTACCCGTACCGTCGGAGACAGCGAGACAAGCAAATTATAAAGCCGACTGGAGTTATACCCGCAATAAACCCACTACGAACCCGTGATTTCTTTTGGTGGGACGAACACACACAATCTACTGAGCTAGCCGCACAAATACCGTAGCAAGCAGAAAGCAAACAAATCTGTTCGTTACATCTGGCGCCCAAAACGTGATTGTCCCAGCGGTGAAAGCAAAATAAAGAGAAACCGTTCGAGTTCCTGGAACAAGTTGAATGGTCCGCCTACACCTACGGCTTAGACCTAGAGATGATCCTCCGAGCGATGTCGGAGTTCCTGAAAGGAAGGACATTGAAGTGGTTTATCGCCAACAATAAACAATGGAAAACCTGGGCCGAGTTCATTGAGAGCTTCCATCTCTACTTTCTGCCGAGAGATTTCTATACAAGGCTGTCGGATCAGGTCAGGCAACGAAAGCAGAGTTTTACTGAGTCATTTAAAGACTACATGATCGACATGCAGACGATGTAGAGGCCACTAAACTATTCTGCGAGAGACACCTTAAAGATCATCAAGGAAAACTGCACCCCAAGCGAACACGGTGTGGAGACCGCCAAACACAACACAGAGGCCGCGGGGAACGACACTCATTGCAGATCCCCATGAGGCCTACCGAAGGTGCGGCGGACACGGACACTGGGCACGAGGATGTCGACTCCAACGCCTGTTGCTCTGCTGGGTGTGCGGGAGAGTAGGTGTCAGGAGCGTCGAGTGCTGCCAGCAGGCGGGAAATGCCCAGCGACCTCAGGCGCAGAGAGGCGAGCGGGGGTCGCAAGATGCTACTTCTCCAAACTTACGGGCAAGCTAATCGAGGAGGAGCAGCAGTTGTCCGCAGCGGTGACGGTTGGGGGAGGCACGTACAAGGCCACGATCGACACCGGGGCAACAGCGAGCTTTATAAGTAAGGAACTGGCGGACAACCTGGCTGCCCTCGGGAGGATTACGAGGACACGGCGGCAAGTTAGGTTGGCAGACGGAAGCAGCGGCGGGATCGATGAACAGCTGGAGGTGAAGATCGCAATCGGGAACAAGCGACTAACTATGAACCTGCTGCTATTACCAGGGGTAGTGGATTCATTGGTGTTACGATGGAACATTCTAACTCAAGTCGGAACCGAAATAAGGTGCGCTGGACACGAGGTAAGAATACCGGCCAGGAACCGACACAATGGGTGGCTCGAGGAGAGGCTATCGGTAGCAGGAAACAGAATATGACGACACAGCGAAGTTCCTGGAGGCAGAGCTATCCAGTTTCAAAACCATGACAGGAACATCGAACATGGCAGAGCATCAAATAACGATGAAGGACAACAAACCAATAAAGCAGTGATACTACCCCAAGAACCCGAAAAGGTGATCTCTTACTCAAGCCGAACGCTCAACGGGGCTGAGAAAAACTACTCCACGATCGAGAAGGAGTGTTTAGCAATAGTCTGGGCGATCCGGAAACTTAAGCCATATCTGGAAGGGTACCACTTCAAGGTGGTAACCAACTACATGGCACTGAAGTGGCTCAACAGCATTGAGAGGCCTTCAGAATAGATCGCCAGATGGGCCCTGGAGTTGCAGCAGTATGTCTTCAAAATAGCGTACAGGAAGGGACAACTCAATGTGGTGGCAGACGCATTACCTACCAGTAACACTGCGAGGGATCAAGGAGACATCGGCAGCGGAAGCCTCCGCAGCATGCAGCTGGATTCAGGAACTGCGCGGAAAAATTAGCCACAAAAGTACCCGGACTACGTAATGGAGGGAGACGCTTGTACAGGAATATTCCACACAGAGCAGGCAGTGAGGATGTCGCGACGTGGAAGGTGTGCGTCCCAAAAGTTCTACGAGAAGCGGTACTGAAATAGAAGCACGACTCACCGGCAGCTGGCCTTGTAGGAAGCAGAAGGACAATAGCACGTCTGGCAGCCCGGTACTACTGGCCAGGCATGCACCGAGACGATCGAACCCACGTAAGAGGGTGCGAGTCATGTATTAGATTCAAGCCGAATCCGATGCAGGCAGCTGGGAAAATGCTAACGCAGGTGCCAGAGGAACCATGGGCTACAGTATGCGCAGACTTCGTTGGACCCCTGCCGCGTTTAAAACACGGCAACCAAATGCTGCTGGTGCTGATAAACAGGTTCTCCAAGTGGACTGAATTGGTGCCGCTGTGGAGCGCGACAGCCGAGTCCCTAAACAAAGCGTTCAGGAAGTGCATCATCGCAAGGTTTGGGGAGTACAGTTCAACAGCACAATCTTTAAGAGTTTCATGGCCGAGATGGGAGCCAAGCAATAGTTCACGGCTCCATATACCCCGCAAGAGAACTCGACAGAGAGAGCAAATAGGAGCGTGAAGACAATGATAGCGCAGTTCACAGGTTGTGAGGAGTTGAATATCTCCACACAAATCCCAGCAGCAGATGGCCGGCCGCTCATCAGGTACGCGGCGAATTCGCGTAGTGGCGGCGCGGCGAAGAGCGAGGACGGAGAACGAGAGAGTTGGAGGTTGAGGACGTAGAACGAGAGAGTTTGGAGATCGAGGACGGAGAACGAGAGAGCTTGGAGATCGAGGACGGAGAACGAGAGAGTTTGGAGATCGAGGACGGAGAACGTGAGAGAAACCATGGACTTTGGACCCGATGTGGAGAGTTTTGGCGGGCCGTGTGCAAAAGGGATATAACGGTTCCCAGAGGCCCTATATGAACGCGCAGGGCGCTGGCAGCGGAATCAATCATTCAGTCGAGAGCATTCAGTCGAGATCAGTCAGTCAAGAGCGATCAGTCAGTCGAGAGCAAGGAGGCGAACGAAATCCAACCAAGCAAGCTACGAGGGAGCCACACCAGGGCGAGTCGTCGGAAGCAGCGCCGTGGGAGCCTATGAGGAGCAAGATCGTCACGTCGAGACGTTCGGGATTGGGATTACTAGGAATCTCCGAACTGAGACACAGGTGGCTGAGGTCTAAGGAGGCACCAAACAGCTTAGTTCTGTTCTGTCCTGCCGACGAAGTCCTGGCTTTACGCCTGGAGGGTCTACTAGACTTAGATTTGAAATCGAGAGTAGCAAGCCAGAAGGGAGAGAAGTCCCGGAGCGGCGTAACAGAACCCCTAGAGTAGCGAGCCAGAAGGGAGAGAAGTCCCGGAGCGGCGCAACAGAACCCCCAGAGTAGCGAGCCAGAAGGAAGAGAAGTCCCGGAACGGCGCAACAGAACCCCTAGAGTAGCGAGCCAGAAGGGAGAGAAGTCCCGGATCGGCGTATGCCCTCGAAGCCAGCACAGAAGTCAAGACCTACAGCGACCTGTCAGGAGCAGTTCGCAGCACATCGCCACCAGCAAGCAGGACACCACACCGCAACGGCCACGCAAGGAGGATCGAGCCCGCAGGCACGGCACGGACAGTACGCGGAAGGGTGAGGCTAGGTTGGAACGTTCGTTACACGAGGCGTAGAAGCGAAGTGAAGAGCGAGGCAGCTTCCTGGCGTTCCACCTTGACTGTCCGCACGATCTGAGCGGAAACCCCCGTGGGACCATCTGGGACAGAGCAAGAGACAGGTGGTCGTGTGTCGAGAGGAGTGATCCTGGAAAACTCGTCAGTCTTTTCACCCTAGTCTGAGAACGGTGACGCTTCCCTAAGCCCGCACGGCTGACCCCATAGCGAGTCTGAATCGTGGCCGAGCAGTCACCGAGCCAGCCACGTCAGAAGCAATCAGCGGTCAAGGATCTTCGCGGAGCGACAAGAAAACCCACACCGTCGGAGACAGCGAGACAAGCAAGTTATAAAGCCGACTGCAGTTATACCCGCAATAAACCCACTCCGAACCCTAGAATTCTGTGCTTTTTCACTGAACTACTGGGCGGTCACGTTTATATAAATTTGATGGGACGAACACACACAATCTACTGAGCTAGCCGCACAAATACCGTAGCGAGCAGAAACCAAACGAAATCAGTTCGTTACATCTGGCGCCGAAAACGTGATTGTCCCAGCGGTGAAAGCAAAATAAACAGAATGGGAAAGAAGTGGATTTACCGCCTTAAGAAGGAGGACTTCGCCCATGTCGCACAAAGGCTTAATGTCGTCGTGGACGGCAGATTAGAGGACATGAGGAGGACATTGTCGGAGTATTACTCCGAAACAGAGAACGACCCACAACTTGCCCACATCTGGGCTGAGCTGGAAGCCATGTATTACGACAGAACCGGCCCGAGTATCACGCTAACTAACGCTGAAGGGGATAACCTAGTAGCAAGCTTGAGCGTCGACAACATGCAAAGGGAGGCTCACAGGAGAGAGTCAAGCCAGGACAGGAAGACAACGGTGCTGACCTCTAGAAACAGCCAGGAGGATTATGCAAGGGTCGCTGAACAAGTCCGCGAGTGGTCATTCAGGTTCGACGGGGCGGAGAAACCGTTCGAGTTCCTGGAACAAGTTGAATGGTCCGCCAACACCTACGGTTTAGACCAAGACATGATCCCCCGAGCAATGCCGGAGTTGCTGAAAGGAAGGACGTTGAAGTGGTTTATCGCCAACAATAAACAATGGAAAACCTGGGCCGAGTTCATTGAGAGCTTCCATCTCTACTTTCTGCCGAGAGATTTCTATACAAGGCTGTCGGATCAGGTCAGGCAACGAAAGCAGAGTTTTACTGAGTCATTTAAAGACTACATGATCGACATGCAGACGATGTAGAGGCCACTAAACTATTCTGCGAGAGACACCTTAAAGATCATCAAGGAAAACTGCACCCCAAGCGAACACGGTGTGGAGACCGCCAAACACAACACAGAGGCCGCGGGGAACGACACACATTGCAGATCCCCATGAGGCCTACCGAAGGTGCGGCGGACACAGACACTGGGCACGAGGATGTCGACTCCAACGCCTGTTGCTCTGCTGGGTGTGCGGGAGAGTAGGTGTCAGGAGCGTCGAGTGCTGCCAGCAGGCGGGAAATGCCCAGCGACCTCAGGCGCAGAGAGGCGAGCGGGGGTCGCAAGATGCTACTTCTCCAAACTTACGGGCAAGCTAATCGAGGAGGAGCAGCAGTTGTCCGCAGCGGTGACGGTTGGGGGAGGCACGTACAAGGCCACGATCGACACCGGGGCAACAGCGAGCTTTATAAGTAAGGAACTGGCGGACAACCTGGCTGCCCTCGGGAGGATTACGAGGACACGGCGGCAAGTTAGGTTGGCAGACGGAAGCAGCGGCGGGATCGATGAACAGCTGGAGGTGAAGATCGCAATCGGGAACAAGCGACTAACTATGAACCTGCTGCTATTACCAGGGGTAGTGGATTCATTGGTGTTACGATGGAACATTCTAACTCAAGTCGGAACCGAAATAAGGTGCGCTGGACACGAGGTAAGAATACCGGCCAGGAACCGACACAATGGGTGGCTCGAGGAGAGGCTATCGGTAGCAGGAAACAGAATATGACGACACAGCGATGTTCCTGGAGGCAGAGCTATCCAGTTTCAAAACCATGACAGGAACATCGAACATGGCAGAGCATCAAATAACGATGAAGGACAACAAACCAATAAAGCAGTGATACTACCCCAAGAACCCGAAAAGGTGATCTCTTACTCAAGCCGAACGCTCAACGGGGCTGAGAAAAACTACTCCACGATCGAGAAGGAGTGTTTAGCAATAGTCTGGGCGATCCGGAAACTTAAGCCATATCTGGAAGGGTACCACTTCAAGGTGGTAACCAACTACATGGCACTGAAGTGGCTCAACAGCATTGAGAGGCCTTCAGAATAGATCGCCAGATGGGCCCTGGAGTTGCAGCAGTATGTCTTCAAAATAGCGTACAGGAAGGGACAACTCAATGTGGTGGCAGACGCATTACCTACCAGTAACACTGCGAGGGATCAAGGAGACATCGGCAGCGGAAGCCTCCGCAGCATGCAGCTGGATTCAGGAACTGCGCGGAAAAATTAGCCACAAAAGTACCCGGACTACGTAATGGAGGGAGACGCTTGTACAGGAATATTCCACACAGAGCAGGCAGTGAGGATGTCGCGACGTGGAAGGTGTGCGTCCCAAAAGTTCTACGAGAAGCGGTACTGAAATAGAAGCACGACTCACCGGCAGCTGGCCTTGTAGGAAGCAGAAGGACAATAGCAGGTCTGGCAGCCCGGTACTACTGGCCAGGCATGCACCGAGACGATCGAACCCACGTAAGAGGGTGCGAGTCATGTATTAGATTCAAGCCGAATCCGATGCAGGCAGCTGGGAAAATGCTAACGCAGGTGCCAGAGGAACCATGGCCTACAGTATGCGCAGACTTCGTTGGACCCCTGCCGCGTTTAAAACACGGCAACCAAATGCTGCTGGTGCTGATAAACAGGTTCTCCAAGTGGACTGAATTGGTGCCGCTGTGGAGCGCGACAGCCGAGTCCCTAAACAAAGCGTTCAGGAAGTGCATCATCGCAAGGTTTGGGGAGTACAGTTCAACAGCACAATCTTTAAGAGTTTCATGGCCGAGATGGGAGCCAAGCAATAGTTCACGGCTCCATATACCCCGCAAGAGAACCCGACAGAGAGAGCAAATAGGAGCGTGAAGACAATGATAGCGCAGTTCACAGGTTGTGAGGAGTTGAATATCTCCACACAAATCCCAGCAGCAGATGGCCGGCCGCTCATCAGGTACGCGGCGAATTCGCGTAGTGGCGGCGCGGCGAAGAGCGAGGACGGAGAACGAGAGAGTTGGAGGTTGAGGACGTAGAACGAGAGAGTTTGGAGATCGAGGACGGAGAACGAGAGAGCTTGGAGATCGAGGACGGAGAACGAGAGAGTTTGGAGATCGAGGACGGAGAACGTGAGAGAAACCATGGACTTTGGACCCGATGTGGAGAGTTTTGGCGGGCCGTGTGCAAAAGGGATATAACGGTTCCCAGAGGCCCTATATGAACGCGCAGGGCGCTGGCAGCGGAATCAATCATTCAGTCGAGAGCATTCAGTCGAGATCAGTCAGTCAAGAGCGATCAGTCAGTCGAGAGCAAGGAGGCGAACGAAATCCAACCAAGCAAGCTACGAGGGAGCCACACCAGGGCGAGTCGTCGGAAGCAGCGCCGTGGGAGCCTATGAGGAGCAAGATCGTCACGTCGAGACGTTCGGGATTGGGATTACTAGGAATCTCCGAACTGAGACACAGGTGGCTGAGGTCTAAGGAGGCACCAAACAGCTTAGTTCTGTTCTGTCCTGCCGACGAAGTCCTGGCTTTACGCCTGGAGGGTCTACTAGACTTAGATTTGAAATCGAGAGTAGCAAGCCAGAAGGGAGAGAAGTCCCGGAGCGGCGTAACAGAACCCCTAGAGTAGCGAGCCAGAAGGGAGAGAAGTCCCGGAGCGGCGCAACAGAACCCCCAGAGTAGCGAGCCAGAAGGAAGAGAAGTCCCGGAACGGCGCAACAGAACCCCTAGAGTAGCGAGCCAGAAGGGAGAGAAGTCCCGGATCGGCGTATGCCCTCGAAGCCAGCACAGAAGTCAAGACCTACAGCGACCTGTCAGGAGCAGTTCGCAGCACATCGCCACCAGCAAGCAGGACACCACACCGCAACGGCCACGCAAGGAGGATCGAGCCCGCAGGCACGGCACGGACAGTACGCGGAAGGGTGAGGCTAGGTTGGAACGTTCGTTACACGAGGCGTAGAAGCGAAGTGAAGAGCGAGGCAGCTTCCTGGCGTTCCACCTTGACTGTCCGCACGATCTGAGCGGAAACCCCCGTGGGACCATCTGGGACAGAGCAAGAGACAGGTGGTCGTGTGTCGAGAGGAGTGATCCTGGAAAACTCGTCAGTCTTTTCACCCTAGTCTGAGAACGGTGACGCTTCCCTAAGCCCGCACGGCTGACCCCATAGCGAGTCTGAATCGTGGCCGAGCAGTCACCGAGCCAGCCACGTCAGAAGCAATCAGCGGTCAAGGATCTTCGCGGAGCGACAAGAAAACCCACACCGTCGGAGACAGCGAGACAAGCAAGTTATAAAGCCGACTGCAGTTATACCCGCAATAAACCCACTCCGAACCCTAGAATTCTGTGCTTTTTCACTGAACTACTGGGCGGTCACGTTTATATAAATTTGATGGGACGAACACACACAATCTACTGAGCTAGCCGCACAAATACCGTAGCGAGCAGAAACCAAAGAAATCAGTTCGTTACATCTGGCGCCGAAAACGTGATTGTCCCAGCGGTGAAAGCAAAATAAACAGAATGGGAAAGAAGTGGATTTACCGCCTTAAGAAGGAGGACTTCGCCCATGTCGCACAAAGGCTTAATGTCGTCGTGGACGGCAGATTAGAGGACATGAGGAGGACATTGTCGGAGTATTACTCCGAAACAGAGAACGACCCACAACTTGCCCACATCTGGGCTGAGCTGGAAGCCATGTATTACGACAGAACCGGCCCGAGTATCACGCTAACTAACGCTGAAGGGGATAACCTAGTAGCAAGCTTGAGCGTCGACAACATGCAAAGGGAGGCTCACAGGAGAGAGTCAAGCCAGGACAGGAAGACAACGGTGCTGACCTCTAGAAACAGCCAGGAGGATTATGCAAGGGTCGCTGAACAAGTCCGCGAGTGGTCATTCAGGTTCGACGGGGCGGAGAAACCGTTCGAGTTCCTGGAACAAGTTGAATGGTCCGCCAACACCTACGGTTTAGACCAAGACATGATCCCCCGAGCAATGCCGGAGTTGCTGAAAGGAAGGACGTTGAAGTGGTTTATCGCCAACAATAAACAATGGAAAACCTGGGCCGAGTTCATTGAGAGCTTCCATCTCTACTTTCTGCCGAGAGATTTCTATACAAGGCTGTCGGATCAGGTCAGGCAACGAAAGCAGAGTTTTACTGAGTCATTTAAAGACTACATGATCGACATGCAGACGATGTCGAGGCCACTAAACTATTCTGCGAAAGACACCTTAAAGATCATAAAGGAAAACTGCACCCCAAGCCTAAGGATCTTCTGAAGGGCGTACAAAGTGCCGGACCTGGACACGTTGATGCTATAAGCCGATGAATACGAAGAACTGGAAAAGGAGCAGGAAGCGTTCGCCCAAGAAAACAAGTTCTCAAAGGCAAAGCCGTCACCACCAACGCAGGTCACGTGCAGAAGATGCGAGGAGACAGATAGCCAGGGACACGGAGAGATGACCAATTTTCACCGCCGCAACGAGTCCCACGACAGCAGGCAACAGGAGCACCACGAGCAGGCCAATGGACGCCACCACAGCAGCAACAGATACAACCAGCGAACACGGTGTGGAGACCGCCAAACACAACACAGAGGCCGCGGTGGCACGACACACATTGCAGATCCCCATGAGGCCTGCCGAAGGTGCGGCGGCCACGGACACTGGGCACGAGGATGTCGACTCCAACGCCTGCTGTTCTGCTGGGTGTGTGGGAGAGTAGGTGTCAGGAGCGTCGAGTGCTGCCAGCAGGCGGGAAATGCCCGCCACTTCAAGGTGGTAACCGACCACATGACGCTGAAGTGGCTCAACAGCATCGAGAGCCCTTCAGGAAGGATCGCCAGATTGGCCCTGGAGTTGCAGCAGTATGACTTCGAAATAGCGTACAGGAAGGGACAACTCAATGTGGTGGCAGACGCATTATCAAGGCAGCCACTACCAGTAACACTGCGAGGGATCAAGGAGACATCGGCAACGGAAGCCTACGCAGCATACAGCTGGATTCAGGATATGCGCGGAAAGATTAGGACCCAGCCACAAAAGTACCCGGACTACGTAATGGAGGGAGACACCTTGTACAGGAATATTCCACACAGAGCAGGCAGTGAGGATGTTGTGACGTGGAAGATGTGCGTCCCGAAAGCTCTGCGAGAAGCGGTGCTGAAAGAGAACCACGACTCACCGGCAGCTGGCCATGTAGGAAGCAGAAGGACAATAGCACGTCTGGCAGCCCGGTACTGCTGGCCAGGCATGTACCGAGACGCTCGAACCTACGTAAGAGGATGCGAGACATGTATCAGATTCAAGCCAAATCAGATGCAGGCAGCTGGGAAAATGCTAACGCAGGTGCCAGAGGAACCGTGGGCTACAGTGTGCGCAGACTTCGTCGGACATTGAGGGACAACTCAATGTGGTGGCAGACGCATTATCAAGGCAGCCACTACCAGTAACACTGCGAGGGATCAAGGAGACATCGGCAACGGAAGCCTCCGCAGCATACAGCTGGATTCAGGACATGCGCGGAAAGATTAGGACCCAGCCACAAAAAGTACCCGGACTACGTAATGGAGGGAGACACCTTGTACAGGAATATTCCACACAGAGCAGGCAGTGAGGATGTTGTGACGTGGAAGATGTGCGTCCCGAAAGCTCTGCGAGAAGCGGTGCTGATAGAGAACCACGACTCACCGGCAGCTGGCCATGTAGGAAGCAGAAGGACAATAGCACGTCTGGCAGCCCGGTACTGCTGGCCAGGCACGCTCGAACCCACGTAAGAGGATGCGAGACATGTATCAGATTCAAGCCAAATCAGATGCAGGCAGCTGGGAAAATGCTAACGCAGGTGCCAGAGGAACCGTGGGCTACAGTGTGCGCAGACTTCGTCGGACCCCTGCCGCGTTAAAAACACGGCAACCAAATGCTGCTGGTGCTGATAGACAGGTTCTCCAAGTGGACTGAATTGGTGCCGCTGTGGAGCGCGACAGCCGAGTCCCTAAAGAAAGCGTTCAGGGAGCGCATCATCGCAAGGTTTGCGGTCCCGAAGGTACTCAAAGGCAAAGCCGTCACCACCAACGCAGGTCACGTGCAGAAGATGCGAGGAGACAGATAGCCAGGGACACGGAGAGATGACCAATTTTCACCGCCGCAACGAGTCCCACGACAGCAGGCAACAGGAGCACCCCGAGCAGGCCAATGGACGCCACCACAGCAGCAACAGATACAACCAGCGAACACGGTGTGGAGACCGCCAAACACAACACAGAGGCCGCGGTGGCACGACACACATTGCAGATCCCCATGAGGCCTGCCGAAGGTGCGGCGGCCACGGACACTGGGCACGAGGATGTCGACTCCAACGCCTGCTGTTCTGCTGGGTGTGCGGGAGAGTAGGTGTCAGGAGCGTCGAGTGCTGCCAGCAGGCGGGAAATGCCCGCCACTTCAAGGTGGTAACCGACCACATGACGCTGAAGTGGCTCAACAGCATCGAGAGCCCTTCAGGAAGGATCGCCAGATTGGCCCTGGAGTTGCAGCAGTATGACTTCGAAATAGCGTACAGGAAGGGACAACTCAATGTGGTGGCAGACGCATTATCAAGGCAGCCACTACCAGTAACACTGCGAGGGATCAAGGAGACATCGGCAACGGAAGCCTCCGCAGCATACAGCTGGATTCAGGACATGCGCGGAAAGATTAGGACCCAGCCACAAAAGTACCCGGACTACGTAATGGAGGGAGACACCTTGTACAGGAATATTCCACACAGAGCAGGCAGTGAGGATGTTGTGACGTGGAAGATGTGCGTCCCGAAAGCTCTGCGAGAAGCGGTGCTGAAAGAGAACCACGACTCACCGGCAGCTGGCCATGTAGGAAGCAGAAGGACAATAGCACGTCTGGCAGCCCGGTACTGCTGGCCAGGCATGTACCGAGACGCTCGAACCCACGTAAGAGGATGCGAGACATGTATCAGATTCAAGCCAAATCAGATGCAGGCAGCTGGGAAAATGCTAACGCAGGTGCCAGAGGAACCGTGGGCTACAGTGTGCGCAGACTTCGTCGGACCCCTGCCGCGTTAAAAACACGGCAACCAAATGCTGCTGGTGCTGATAGACAGGTTCTCCAAGTGGACTGAATTGGTGCCGCTGTGGAGCGCGACAGCCGAGTCCCTAAAGAAAGCGTTCAGGGAGCGCATCATCGCAAGGTTTGCGGTCCCGAAGGTAGTCATAACGGACAACGGAGTACAGTTTAACAGCAAAATCTTTAAGAGTTTTCTGGCCGAGATGGGAGCCAAACAACAGTTCACGGCTCCATATACCCCGCAAGAGAACCCGACAGAAAGAGCAAACAGGACCGTGAAGACGATGATAGCGCAATTCACAGGGCAGGATCAGAGAAACTGGGACGAGAAATGGCCTGAGATCATGCTGGCAGTAAATACGAGTGTTTCGGAAGCCACAGGCTACACACGAACGTTTATTACTCAAGGCAGAGAACCGAGACTGCCGAGCGCCCTATACGACAGAGAGACCTTGGGAACAGGACGACCCACTGAGACCCCAGGGGAGAAGGCAAACAAACTCGGGGAAATCTTCGAGATTGTAAGGCGGAATCTGGAGAGAGCCTCCCGGATCAGGCTAGGCATTACAACCTAAGGAGGAGACAATGGACACCAGCGGTGGGAGACGTCGTGTGGGCCATGGAACATCATTTGTCGAAGGCGGCCGAGGGGTTCGCAGCAAAGTTGGCCCCAAGATACGACGGACCTTACCAGGTCACGGATTTCGCGTCATCAGTAATCTGCAAAATATGGCACGTGAACACAAAAAAAGAGAGGACCATCCACGTGAGCGAGCTGAAACAACAACAAACACAGAACACCAGCGAGCAGCTACAAGCAGATACGATAGACAAAAGGCAACAGTAAAGTTTCAAAGAGTCTCGAAGGACACGAGGAAAGCGGTCCAAGGATAGCTCCAAGAATACCCGAAGGACACGAGGAAAGGGGTCCAAGGATAGCTCCAAGGATACCCGAAGGACACGAGGGAAGGGATCTAAGGATAGCTCCAAGGATACCCGAAGGACACAAGGAAAGGGGTTCGAGGATAGCTCCAAGGATACCCGAAGGACACGAGGAAAGGGGTCCAAGGATAGCTCCAAGGATACCCAAAGGACGCGAGGAAAGGGGTCCAAGGATAGCTCCAAGAATACCCGATGGACGCGAGGAAAGGGGTCCAAGGATAGCTCCAAGGATACCCAAAGGACGCGAGGAAAGGGGTCCAAGGATAGCTCCAAGGATGCCCAAAGGATACAAAGAAAAGAGCCCGAGGATAATTCCAAGGATGCTCAGGAATAAGGAAAGACTCCGAGGATCACTCCTAGGATTCTTAAAGGTTACACAGATAAAACTCGAAAGATTCTCTACAAGGCACTACGATACAATCATATACAGTACAAGGAATACGTCAAGGATAACGGAAAGGGAACGAACCAAGGTCTACAAGGATCTGATTAGGACTGGCAGCAGCATTCTGCCGAAGGAAGGGGGAAGTCGGCACAGCTAAGAGAGCTGTACCGAAAGAGGCCAAGCATCACGGAGAAGGGCATCATGCCCAGACGAGGAGAAAGGATCGCGGGCCGGATCGGGGTCCAAACCAGGAAGCACAGCTGCTGAAGTCTGAAAGGGCACTCGTGGTCAACAAAGGCAACCTGCCAAAAGAAAAGAAGCTTATGAGCACATACAAGGAGTCGGGTGTGTGATCAGAATACTTACGTAGTGGCAAGGACAAGTGGAAACGCCGGGCTGAGGGGTACGAAAAAACTAAACTTCTGCTGACCGGTGCACGGTGCATTATTCAACAGGGAAGGGGGCTCCTCGATAGGCGGTCGATTGGCACTGGACGATAGTGTGATCGATGGGCACAAGAAAATGGAAATATCGGTGATGATGAACATCGGGAACAGATGGAGGATCGGAGCGGGAGATTTGAAATTGCTCTACGGAGGACGACCGGCGCTGTGGAAAGGAAACAAGATGGAAAGCGTCGAGGGAACGTCGATGGAGCAACGAGGGAACACCGAGGGAACCGGAACGAGAGGAGCCCTGACGCAATGGCTAGGATATACAAGTGAACGCCGGAGAGTGGGAGCGTTGAGTTTTCTTAATCTTTCCCGAAGTAAGGGGGGAATGTGAGGAGTTGAATAACTCCACACAAATCCCAGCAGCAGATGGCCGGCCGCTCACCAGGTACGCGGCGAATTTGCGTAGTGGCGGCGCGGCGAAGAGCGAGGACGGAGAACGAGAGAGTTGGAGGTTGAGGACGTAGAACGAGAGAGTTTGGAGATCGAGGACGGAGAACGAGAGAGTTTGGAGATCGAGGACGGAGAACGAGAGAGTTTGGAGATCGAGGACGGGGAACGAGAGAGTTTGGAGATCGAGGACGGAGAACGTGAGAGTTTGGAGAACGTGAGAGTTTGGAGAGGAAGAGAGTTTGGAGACAAGAGAATTTGGAGAGCGAGAGAGTTTGGAGAGCAATAGGGTACGGAGACCAAGAGAGTTTGGAGATTAACAATGGGAAAGGAGAGAGCGGAGACTTGGCGGGCGGAGCGAGAGTGTGCAAAGAGGAGTAACGGGACGCCGCCGGACTTTGCACACAAACATGCATGAAATAACGGTTCCCAGAGGCCCTATATGAACCCGCAGGGCGCTGGCAGCGGAATCAATCATTCAGTCGAGAGCATTCAGTCGAGATCAGTCAGTCAAGAGCGAGCGGTCAGTCGAGAGCAAGGAGGCGAACGAAATCCAACCAAGCAAGCTACGAGGGAGCCACACCAGGGCGAGTCGTCGGAAGCAGCGCTGTGGGAGTCTATGAGGAACAAGATCGTCACGTCGAGACGTTCGGGATTGGGATTCCTAGGAATCTCCGAACTGAGACACAGGTGGCTGAGGTCTAAGGAGGCACCACACAGCTTAGTTTTGTTCTGTCCTGCCGACGAAGTCCTGGCGTTACGCCTGGAGGGTCTACTAGACTTAGATTTGAAATCGAGAGTAGCAAGCCAGAAGGGAGAGAAGTCCCGAAGCGGGGCAACAGAACCCTGAGATTCACGAGCCAGAAGGGAGAGAAGTCCCGGATCGGCGTATGCCCTCGAACCCAGCACAGAAGTCAAGACCTACAGCGACCTGTCAGGAGCAGTTCGCAGGACATCGCCACCAGCAAGCAGGACACCACACCGCAACGGCCACGCAAGGAGGATCGAGCCCGCAGGCACGGCACGGACAGTACGCGGAAGGGTGAGGCTAGGGTGGAACGTTCGTTTACACGAGGCGTAGAAGCGAAGTGAAGAGCGAGGCAGCTTCCTGGCGTTCCACCTTGACTGTCCGCACGATCTGAGCGGAAACCCCCGTGGGACCATCTGCGACAGAGCAAGAGACAGGTGGTCGTGTGTCGAGAGGAGTGATCCTGGAAAACTCGTCAGTCTTTTCACCCTAGTCTGAGAACGGTTACGCTTCCCTAAGCCCGCACGGCTGACCCCATAGCGAGTCTGAATCGTGGCCGAGCAGTTACCGAGCCAGCCACGTCAGAAGCAATCAGCGGACAAGGATCTTCAGGGAGCTACAAAACTGGAACACCGTGTCAACGAGGCGAGCGAATATCGAGACAACTTGTACCGTCGGAGACAGCGAGACAAGCAAATTATAAGCTGACTGCAGTTATACCCGCAGTAAACCTACTAGGAACCCTTGAATTCTGTGCTTTCTCACTGAACTACTGGGCGGTCACGTTTATATAAATTTGGTGAGCCGCACAAGTACCGCAGCGAACAGAAAGCAAAAAAATCAGTTCGTTACAAATTGTACCCGCAGTACTCGAAATCCTCATACTTCCGAAGATTGTTCAGCTGTAGGAGTCACCCAATCAGAGGCTTAGTGACCAACAGCATACTTCGAAAAAGTGGTGGTGCAATCTAAATGTGTCCATCAAATAAATCTAAGCTAAAGTAAACTTATGCATAACCAAAGGCAAATAGCCGCATATAACACAACAAGTGAAGATCAAAAACATTGGAAGCTTTCAAAAATGCGTTGAAATACATTTAAATCATGAATCGGTAATACTGATCCTGATAAACAATTAGCGAAGACGAGTTTCACCACCAGAGTTACGGACGACGCGTGCCTCAGGCATATATATATTTTTTTTGTTTAAGTGAATTGGTATTCTTAAGAGCAGCAGTCTTTTAGTATACGTATATCTACATACATATCCAATATAATATTTTGCAAATCCAAGGATCCGGAGCGTCGAGATCTCATCGCACAGGATTTAAAAGGGTGTAAGTTTGTCGGAACCCGGTCCCTTTCTTAAAGCATACATATATAAATATTCGTGCAGTCCAAACGGTTTTTTTATAGGCTGTTATTTATATTTCAGCGACATGTATCTGCCTTATAGTTCTATGTATAATTACAAGAGCCCTCTGAGCGACGTTTGTAGTCGTGAAGGGTCAGCGTTTTGCTGATGTGCGCACCTCATCGGTGGCAAATTCGATACTCTCCGCTAATAAAAATAATTCTCAAGTATAATTATTAATTATGCTTTAGCCAACTTTATATTGCTTATCCACCTCATAGGCCAACATGCATATATTAATCAATAAATTTATAATGTGAAAACGAATTTGAAACCATGATGAACTTTAATTTTAATTTAGTTTCTCTGGCCGACGCCCTATAACGTACTAGACCAGTTTATCAGGTCTTTTGCTTGGCTCGAGTCCAGAGAAATAGGAAGGCGGTAGTGGAGCCCGAGAATGATCGGTCAAACAACCGGATTTCCGTCGACTGGCGGGCAGGGTTTTTGGACATATTCTTGGTCTAGATGCAGCCCATTTCCGTTGGGAACATTCGCGATGACTAGCAAAAGGAAAGTAAGGGCATGTTAGCTTAGCGGAACCGAGTTGTGTTGAATCGGCTGACACCCCTAGTTAGGGATACTTGTTTTGTTTTTGGGGCTTAGATGTCGGACGGTTCTTGACCGAAGAGAGACTTGCGGAGCATAGAGCAGTACCCCGCAATATATACACATTATTATTGTCGACTTATTTAGAGTTTACGTCGCTGACCGCGTGTTTGGAAAAGAGGCACGAGATCCGGTTATACCAAACGTAAAGTGAAAAGTGAGTGCTTGCATAAACCAGCACAAGTGACAATCTATAAATGGGTCTTTTTCAACCCAGCACTGGAAAAGTGACCCGCGCAACGACGTGCGGAGAGAACCACCAACCCCGGACTTCGAGCGCCAAGGCTAGGAGCACCACCTGAAAGAGAGCCTTGGGAGCTCGCCTAGAATCAGCCAGGACAGGTAGACACCCTGTTCGAAAAGAACAATCTGGAACAAGCCACCGGAATGGAAGGAGCCGCTGGTGGAGAGAATTTACCCCTTCAACCTTCTAGAGGGAGATCAAGTATGCTTCCCCAATATCAGAGACACGAGGAGGACAGCTTAGAGGCTGCCGAGCGACGTGAACACAGATTGATGTTGCTCTTGAGGCAGAGCAACGAGATGCAGCGTGGTATGAGCGCCCAGATAGAAGCATTGAAAACGGAAATAGCAGAGATGCAGTCTACAACATCTAGGAGGCTCGAACTGAAGGGACTGCCTTCACCAACCCAAACTATTCCGAATCCGACTGACAGCTTCTTGAGATACTAAGAGACTCCGCCTCTGGAATCGGTGACGCAAGACATGCTCAATAGTCAGATGCACCGTTTAAGAACACCCAGGCAAACGGAAACTCCGTCCCACAGACAATTCCGACCAGACGAGAGGGAGGCGATGCACCAATTGCATCCAGAGATCGATCGGAACTCATCATGTCAGGGACCGAGATGTCAGACTAGACAGATGGAACCTAAAGATCGACGGCATGACAGTTGAGAGCTTCCTGTTCCGTGTGGACCGACTGCAAGAATTGTACAACCTCAGTCGCCAACAAGTCTTTCGTGAGTTCCATGTTCTGTTGACCGGTGCGGCCACTAAATGGTATTGGCCACTGATGGAGGACAAGGCGGAAGATGACGATTTCTACTACTACTCATTAGCCCAGGAAACGAGACGGGCGTTTTCCACCACCGCGAGCGGCCTCATGAAAGTCAAGGAACTAATGGATCGCAGACAGGGCCCGCACGAAACTTTCAGCGATTATGTTTCGGATATGCACAACTTGCATTTCGAACTGAAGTGTAAAATCGCTGAAGATGAGTTTGTCGAGCTTTAGAAACATGAACTCCCAGATGGGCAGCTTGCTGCTAACGCCCCCATTAACTTCGTTAGCGGAATTCAAAAGGGAGGGTCTCCGACTAGAGCGCTGGCTGAAAAATACTGGAAGAAACATGCACAGCGCCACCAAACTTGAATAAAAGTACAAAAATTACTAAACCTTGCTTTAGCCGGACAGCTCCGCCGATAAGACATGAGACTCTTGATCAGTTGAGTGGGTCGAAGCCACACGTCAATGGGTGCCTGAGAAAAATAATAAACAACAGCCAACAATGGTCGTACGCAGATTTCTTTGAACAAAATCATTCTATGCGATAAGCATCGATCACTTCGAGCCTGTTACGTTCACCGTCCATATAGATCCTCGGCCCAAGTCCTTTTCTGGACTTAGGCACTAATATGCAAACGTAACATAACACAACTCCTTTTGGGTATGAAATAAACTTTTTGGTACATTTCGATCCGCACCTTGATCCGATCCGCACCTGATGAATTTTGGGCTTTGAAGCTTTGATTTCTAGAGTGGCAATACTACTGCTAAAACTTGACTCCACTTGATTTGACTGCCTTACGGGGACCAGAATATTGGAAGATGCGACATTTAGAGATGATGATCTAAAAGGTGGATCAAACCAACGAACAGTACTGAAAATCCAAGTATGTGACATCATCTAAGGCGAAGGCGAACTAGTTCAAGTTCTTGTTAAAAATTTCACATGAGCTTTAATTGCAGCCCATTGCATTATATTTTTATTTTATGTAAGCCTATTTTGAGTAAAATACGGTTTATATGCGTTTAAGGTACTTTACAAATAGTAAATTCGTGTACTGTAGAATGTACTTTATTGTTTCCTTTAGTGCTTTCTAATAAATCCCACTTTTTGGGAGAACCCTGGAAAGAAGGTGGAACATATGGCCACTGGTACAATGTAACAATGGTCCGAATGCGGCATTAAAGCCAAATGACGTTTACCTGTCGAGCAAAGTTCAGCAATTCCCTAGGACCGCCATTCGGAGTAAGTGAATAGACAGCTTATTCGTCTGCAGTACAGATAAGAGGTTCTCCTCTCGGTATGCAAAGCGGCCTTCTCCGTGAGCCACCAACCTTGCTCCCTGCACATCCCACAAATCCAATAAGAGTGATATGTTGGCAACATATTCTCTCCGTTGAAGGCTTGAAACTGTGGTAATAGGTGGGGGTTGTGGAGAATGTTGGCTGCCCAGCCCTTGGCCGATACTAGAGTGTCAGCACAGCTGAAGTCACCCGGAAAGATCAGTCCTCTGCATTGGGTCGAGCTCATGGTTCCTGAAACATTTAACCAATTATGTGAATTAGTTAAGCCTTTTAATACAATCGTTTACTATGTCGACGCTGGTAGAGCCGACTGCTACATCGCAAGAGCTTTCGGTCTTACTTTCTCTCGATTAAACTCTCCAATACAGCGCTCTCCATACGTGGGACCGGATCCGAATTTCAAAAGAAAAATCTTTGACGTCCTTGCTTTTCAATAAAGGGAGAACTTATATTATATTCTTTTCATTTCATTTCAAAGGGTTAAAAGATCTGCATGACCTCCCTACAAACGATTTTTTTTTATTTTTCCTCGCCTTACACCATGACATTTAAAGATTCGGAAGGGATAACTGTTGAATAGGCTACATAGAACTGACTACCTAAACAACTAATCTAGTCAATCTCATTCTACTTTGCCTTTTTTTATCTAAACGTTGTTTGGAGCGCCTAGAGTCTAAACGGTAGTTACCCGCTTATGTCCGTCTCGACATAGAGGTGCAGTTTTGAAAGCAGTTGACTAAAAATTAACTTTTGGTGTACTAATTCTCAAAGAAAGACACGTCATCCCTCCGATAACCTTCTGATAGTAATATTTTCATAACATGTTCCTATATTCCGCCGTCATTTGAATTCCCAATATATGCGAATCACTTGTATGCTATCCAGACAACCTCAATTTTCAGGTAGGGATCGTTTAAGTAGCTTTAATATACCTACAACGTATAATACTTTGTTATTAGCATGATTTTCTTTGTTGGAAGTCTCGTTAGCTCAAGTAAACTGTGTTCAAAATATGAAAGGACGTTTACTAGATTTATGTTTTGTTTCCAGTCTCTAGTATTTGCAGTCTCAGAATCTCTGCAAATACGAAACCTGAAGAACCACATCATTAATATGACAGACTATTTTTATATATTTTAATGAATTAAGATAAGTATTCAGTATTCTACAATCTTAATCTAAACTACGTGGTTTAAGTGGCCTAATTTTAATTAGATGATTAAAAAATTAAGTCTGACTGTACAAAAAGTTTTGAGCTTTTGGATTACACTCTGCCTCTGCGAAATATATACTCGTATATGCCCGGTTTGATTTTACGTTGCTTAACGCCCAGTCTTATATAAACAATTTTGTTCGTTGCAAGACTCTCTTTACATTATTTCCAAAACAGTTTTATAATACTGTTAACACAAAGAGTAAATCTAACAGTTACCCAACATGGCTTCAATTATAAATTTTGGCTTGCGACCATTAAATAGCTTTTATGCAATATACAATTGGATTTTTATTGCATTATTGTTTATTATTTTGTTTTGCATTATTGCGAAAAGCGAATCTGGGAGTCCTCTGCCATCACTCTGCTAAGACACCGCTACTTTTACCGTCGTGTCTGCCGAAGCTATGTTTAAACAAACAAATTCAATGAGATTTTGTTTCACTTCCGTTCACTTAGTAGAAGAAGTTGGATTTTAGTTGTCCAAATTAAAGAACTCAAAAATCAATAACTTGTTATACAGGGAAAATAAAGGGAAGTTAATGCATATCAACAAAAAGGAAAACACAAGGATCCAATAGCCAAGTGTGAGGCAATAAAGGGATTTTATTACTTTTTATATGAACTTTGGCTGAAGTTTCCATACCCTTGCAGTTATAAGAAATAACCAATGTAAGTAACACGATGTTACACTTTTAAGGATTGTTGCGAACTTCAGCGATACAAAACAAAGCAAAATTTTTTTAAAAATAATTATTTCATTATTTCTTTGACCGTTTATTTGAGTCCTATATGTTAGAGTCCTTTTATTTTTATTTCGAAATTTTCAAAAGTTTGTAATGAACTGATGTATTTGCTTTCTGCTCGCTACGGTATTTGTGCGGCTAGTTCAGTAGATTGTGTGTGTTCGTCCCACCAAATTTATATAAATGTGACCGCCCAGTAGTTCAGTGAAAAAGCACAGAATTCTCGGGTTCGGAGTGGGTTTATTGCGGGTATAACTGCTGTCGGCTTTATAATTTGCTTGTCTTGCTGTCTTCGACGGTGTGGGTTGTCCCGATTTTTCCTCGCCTCGTTGACACGGTGTTCCCGTTTTGTCGATCCTTGAAGATCCTTGACCGCTGCTTGCTCCTGACGCGATTGGCTCGGTGACTGCTCGGCAACGATTCAGACTGGCTATGGGCTCAGTCGTGCGTGCTTAGGGAAGCGTCACCGTTCTCAGACTAGGGTGAACAGACTGACGAGCTCTTCAGGATCACTCCTCTCGATACCCGACCGCCTGTCCCTTGCTCTGTCCCGGATGGTCCCACGGGGCTTTTGCTCAGATCGTGCGGACAGTTAAGGCGGAACGCCAGGAAGCTGCCTCGCTATTCACTTCGCTTCTGTGCCTCGTGTAAACGAACGTTCCACCCTAGCCTCACCCTTTCGCGTACCGTCCGTGCCGTTCCTGCGGGCTCGATTCTTCTTGCGTGGCTGTTGCGGTGTGGTGTCCTGCTTGCTGGTGGCGGTGTCCTGCGAGCTGCTCCTGACAGAGTGGCTGTAGGTCTTGACTTCTGTGCTGGGTTCGTGTGTATACGCCGTTCCGGGGCTTCTCTCTCTTCTGGCTCGTGACTCTCGGGGCTCTGTCGCGCCGCTCCGGGACTTCTCTCCCTTCTGGATCGCTACTCTCGGGGTTCTGTTGCGCCGCTCCGGGACTTCTCTCCCTTCTGGCTCGCTACTCTCGGGGTTCTGTTGCGCCGCTCCGGGATTTCTCTCCCTTCTGGCTCGCTACTCTCGGGGTTCTTTCGCGCCGCTCTGGGACTTCTCTCCCTTCTGGCTGATCGTGCCAGGACCTGCTCAACTCCACTTGGCGCACTGGGCTCACGCCAGGACACGCCAAAGTAGTGCTTGGGCGCGGTTCACTGGGGCTCGACAGGCTTACCCCCGAGCTCACAATTTCAAGTCGCCGGCTTTCACTGCTCTAAGTCTAGTAGACCCTCCAGGCGTAACGCCAGGACTTCGTTGGCAGGAAAGAACAAATGCCTTGACTTAGCCGTGTGGTGCCTCCTTAGACCTCAGCCACCTGTGTCTCAGTTCGGAGATTCCTAGTAGCGTACCTGGTGAGCGGCCGGCCATCTGCTGCTGGGATTTGTGTGGAGTTATTCAACTTCTCACAAGTTCAAAAATCATATTCCCAATATTAAAAGATAATATGTCAAAAAACACCGAATATTACATTTGTTTCTTATTATTTTCCGACCAATTTTCCGATCGTTCCTATATAGTTTTTTAATATATATTTATACTATAATTTTCATGATGTTCTGTATATATGCGTACATGCAATTAGATCTTATCTAGATCGTTTGCTTGGCTTAGGGCCCTTTTTGTTAGACACTTATTGTGTAATAAGTATCCGCACAAAATTATGACAATTATGATTAAACATATTGATATTTGTCGATGCTATTTAATTAATAACATTTGCAGTGGAGTCCATTGTTTTCGTATCGATCAATCCCATTGCTGTTATTATTATTACTGTATATATTACAGTTTTCCTATGTGTCCTGTTGTCCTATTTGTTCGTATAGCTTTACGGGCTATACTGCTATTGGGCGGAAAGGGTTCCGCTCAAGCTTACAATATTTTCCTTATACATATATATTTTTATTTTAAATTATCTCTAACTTAGGTACTCCATGTGATATATTGTTTCTTCTATGCTGCATCAGCTGGTCGTCGCCGGTCCGACGGTTTGCCCCCACACTTGTAGATTCTGCTGCTGCTGTCCAGGGCCTATGGGCCCAGGTTCCACCTCTACTCACTCAGTTTTTTCCATTGGCCTCCAGATTTTTATTTTGTTCCTCCAGTTCGATTTTCACCAGGTCATCAGATTTTTCCAATACTTTATTTTCAATGCTCGGTTGTCCTAGGTCTTGCAATCTCCTGGTGTCCTGTCACGGGCGCCATGTATTATTCCAGGCTATTTTTTTTTTTTCAATAGTCTCCCTGGCATTTTAAAATAACAACACAGGCAGCAGAGTGTTTTCTTGTAGAGGTCTCCTTATTAAATGAATCTTAACTCTATTACATTTCTTGTTCGGCTCATAAAGGTGTAGCTGCGCCGCCAGAGACGCCGGCAGCGGTCAAAGCAGCGTTCAAAGCTTATGAATATACTTAGGTATTAGTAGCGGCTGGCGAAGAGTCGCCGTTGCGGTGAATAGGAATCTACATTCTAAATCTTACTCTTCTCGCTTTTACAGTTTCCGAGATCTCAGCGTTCATACGGACAGACGGTCATGGCTAGATACTTTCCGTTACATACTTTCCGACAAATCTAGTATAAATCAAATAACTTTTTTCTTTTCATTATTCGACCATTTTACCCGTTACGTAAACCATGCTAGAAAGAAGATGCCAATATCCGATTAGGACAACTCCGAAAACTTTATTATTTGCCTTTCATTGGAATTTTTAAAATAATAATAATAGATTTATGAAAAAACAAGGAAAACGCTATAGTCGAGTGCCTCGACTATCAGATACCCGTTACTCAGCTTGAGGGAGAAAAATAAAAACGGAGATATATAAGCAGCAAAGAAATATTCTAAAGCGCCACCCACAGGCTGTTTTCGTATATGTTATGTGGACGGCAGACAGTTTTAAGCGTTTTAGCTGTTTGGGGTCGTTAGAGTGGACGTGGCAAATATTTTTTAGGACAATCAAAAGGTATTAATAAGACAAATACGTTTTAGCAAAAAAAAATGTTCTAGCATGACAATTGTGGGCACCACAGTTTTAGGCAGCTAGTGGTCATTAGAATGGAAATAAACACTGAAATGTGTTTGTCTCATAAATACCTATCGACTGACCTAAATAAATTGTAACACCCCCACTCTAACACCCACAAACGGCTTAAATGCTTAAATCTGCCTGACGCACCCATAACATCTACTGAAATAGTCGGTGGGTGGCGGCGTGAAATATCACTTTGCTGCTTATCTATTTCCATTCCCCTTTTGCTTCTTAAAAATGAGTAACGGTATCTGATAGTCGGGGCACTTCTTATTCTTGTTCTTTCTTTTTTTTCTTGCATGAGTTTTATAAATTTATTCCAATTTATTTCACAATAAAAAATAAAACTGAAATTATTATTATAGTGCTTATTTTAATTGCGGTCCCTGCTTTAATTAAATATTCCACATAAGAATTACATTTTCTTTTTACTTTATCACTCTGCAGGACTTAAAAATTCGGTTGTAATCCACCAAGCTTTGCAGCAATTCACTGGTGGTTCGGGATATGACATACAATTTTAACGCTTCACATTTATTTTTACACGAGCTTTTGGAGTAAATTATTTGCTAAAATCTACAATCAGGATAATAACATTACCGCAACACGATGAAAAAAGCGTTAACCTGCTCTTATAATAATAATTTAGGATACACTCCTGCATCTACAGATCTTTTACAGTATTCTTCTGCATAATTACTAAGGTGAGCATAATTATCTCCTAAATCACATATATAAGTTTAAATTACCTTTACAGATTATCGATTCTGCCACCTTGTCTAGCCCTGTGCTTCTAAAAATCAATACGTGAGCAGATGACAAAATGAAAGGAAAAATGAAATTTAGGTCTGCTTTTCAAAGGGAAGTTATCTGAAACGGGTCCTTATCTTTGTTATGCATTTAAACTGAACTGTGTGCCTGGATTTTCCTTAAGCAAATCTACCCTGGTTTCAGCAGAATTGATTACATCGAGGCCCACATAAACAAACATAATTATGTAAAAATTTTGTTTTTGTAAATTTATTTTAAATTGAATTACAGTATATTGCAAATTCGTTGTTTGCCGTCTCCGTTTCCATAACACAACTTCTTTTGGGTATGAAATAAACTTTTTGGTACATTTCGATCCGCACCTTCCGTGAGGTTACCATGCTGCATCTTATAACAAAGTCGACAAAAATATGCAAGTAGTCTAATTGATGACGTCTAAGCTTTGAAGCTTTTATTTCTGAAGTGGCAATACTACTACTAAAACTCGACTCCTCTTGATCTGACTGTCATACGGGGGCCAGAATCTTTGAAGATGCGACATCTAGAGATGATGGTCTACAAGGTGGTGCAAACCAACGAACAGTACAGAAAATCTAAGTATGTGACATCATCAACAGCGAAGGCGAACTAGCTCAAGTTCTTGTTAAAAATTTCACATCAGCTTTAATTGCAGCCCATTGCATTATCTTTTTATTTTCGTAAGCTTATTTTGAGTAAAATACGGTTTAAACGCGTTTAAGGTACTTTACAAATAGTAAATTCGTGTACTGTAGAATGTAATTTATTGTTTCCTTTAGTGCTTTCTAATAAATCCTTTTTGGGAGAAACCTGGAAAGAAGGTGGAACATATGGTCACTGGTACATAGCGGAACAATGGTCCGGATGCGGCATTAAAGCCAAATGACGTTTATCTGTCGAGCAAAGTTCAGCAATTCCCTAGGACTGCCATTCGGAATAAGTGGATAGACAGCTTATCCGTCTGCAGTACAGATAAGAGGTTCTCCTCTCGGTATGCAAAGCGGCCTTCTCCGTGAGCCACCCAACAGCCTCGAATCAGATCTTTTATGCTTCCGAGCATGAGAGAGCAATTGGGTGGAGCTTTCACTGTTGCCCAGCGGCATTCGAATCGCTCTAATCGGTTGTTCAGAAGGGCTACATCGGAATCTACACCAACCTTGCTCCCTGCACATCCCACAAATCCAATAAGAGTGATATGTTGGCAACATATTCTCTCCGTTGAAGGCTTGAAACTGTGGTAATAGGTGGGGGTTGTGGAGAATGTTGGCTGCCCAGCCCTTGGCCGATACTAGAGTGTCAGCACAGCTGAAGTCACCCGGAAAGATCAGTCCTCTGCATTGGGTCGAGCTCATGGTTCCTGAAACATTTAACCAATTATGTGAATTAGTTAAGCCTTTTAATGCAATCGTTTACTATGTCGACGCTGGTAGAGCCGACTGCTACATCGCAAGAGCTTTCGGTCTTACTTTCTCTCGATTAAACTCTCCAACACAGCGCTCTCCATACGTGGGACCGGATCCGAATTTCAAAAGAAAAATCTTTGACGTCCTTGCTTTTCAATAAAGGGAGAACTTATATTATATTCTTTTCATTTCATTTCAAAGGGTTAAAAGATCTGCATGACCTCCCTACAAACGATTTTTTTTTATTTTTCCTCGCCCTGCACCATGACATTTAAAGATTCGGAAGGGATAACTGTTGAATAGGCTACATAGAACTGACTACCTAAACAACTAATCTAGTCAATCTCATTCTACTTTGCCTTTTTTTATCTAAACGTTGTTTGGAGCGCCTAGAGTCTAAACGGTAGTTACCCGCTTATGTCCGTCTCGACATAGAGGTGCAGTTTTGAAAGCAGTTGACTAAAAATTAACTTTTGGTGTACTAATTCTGAAAGAAAGAAACGTCATCCCTCCGATAACCTTCTGATAGTAATATTTTCATAACATGTTCCTATATTCCGCCGTCATTTGAATTCCCAATATATGCGAATCACTTGTATGCTATCCAGACAACCTCAATTTTCAGGTAGGGATCGTTTACGTAGCTTTAATATACCTACAACGTATAATACTTTGTTATTAGCATGATTTTCTTTGTTGGAAGTCTCGTTAGCTCAAGTAAACTGTGTTCAAAATATGAAAGGACGTTTACTAGATTTATGTTTTGTTTCCAGTCTCTAGTATTTGCAGTCTCAGAATCTCTGCAAATACGAAACCTGAAGAACCACATCATTAATATGACAGACTATTTTTATATATTTTAATGAATTAAGATAAGTATTCAGTATTCTACAATCTTAATCTAAACTACGTGTTTTAAGTGGCCTAATTTTAATTAGATGATTAAAAAATTAAGTCTGACTGTACAAAAAGTTTTGAGCTTTTGGATTACACTCTGCCTCTGCGAAATATATACTCGTATATGCCCGGTTTGATTTTACGTTGCTTAACGCCCAGTCTTATATAAACAATTTTGTTCGTTGCAAGACTCTCTTTACATTATTTCCAAAACAGTTTTATAATACTGTTAACACAAAGAGTAAATCTAACAGTTACCCAACATGGCTTCAATTATAAATTTTGGCTTGCGACCATTAAATACCTTTTATGCAATATACAATTGGATTTTTATTGCATTATTGTTTATTATTTTGTTTTGCATTATTGCGAAAAGCGAATCTGGGAGTCCTCTGCCATCACTCTGCTAAGACACCGCTACTTTTACCGTCGTGTCTGCCGAAGCTATGTTTAAACAAACAAATTCAATGAGATTTTGTTTCACTTCCGTTCACTTAGTAGAAGAAGTTGGATTTTAGTTGTCCAAATTAAAGAACTCAAAAATCAATAACTTGTTATACAGGGAAAATAAAGGGAAGTTAATGCATATCAACAAAAAGGAAAACACAAGGATCCAATAGCCAAGTGTGAGGCAATAAAGGGATTTTATTACTTTTTATATGAACTTTGGCTGAAGTTTCCATACCCTTGCAGTTATAAGAAATAACCAATGTAAGTAACACGATGTTACACTTTTAAGGATTGTTGCGAACTTCAGCGATACAAAACAAAGCAAAATTTTTTTAAAAATAATTATTTCATTATTTCTTTGACCGTTTATTTGAGTCCTATATGTTAGAGTCCTTTTATTTTTATTTCGAAATTTTCAAAAGTTTGTAATGAACTGATGTATTTGCTTTCTGCTCGCTACGGTATTTGTGCGGCTAGTTCAGTAGATTGTGTGTGTTCGTCCCACCAAATTTATATAAATGTGACCGCCCAGTAGTTCAGTGAAAAAGCACAGAATTCTCGGGTTCGGAGTGGGTTTATTGCGGGTATAACTGCTGTCGGCTTTATAATTTGCTTGTCTTGCTGTCTTCGACGGTGTGGGTTGTCCCGATTTTTCCTCGCCTCGTTGACACGGTGTTCCCGTTTTGTCGATCCTTGAAGATCCTTGACCGCTGCTTGCTCCTGACGCGATTGGCTCGGTGACTGCTCGGCAACGATTCAGACTGGCTATGGGCTCAGTCGTGCGTGCTTAGGGAAGCGTCACCGTTCTCAGACTAGGGTGAACAGACTGACGAGCTCTTCAGGATCACTCCTCTCGATACCCGACCGCCTGTCCCTTGCTCTGTCCCGGATGGTCCCACGGGGCTTTTGCTCAGATCGTGCGGACAGTTAAGGCGGAACGCCAGGAAGCTGCCTCGCTATTCACTTCGCTTCTGTGCCTCGTGTAAACGAACGTTCCACCCTAGCCTCACCCTTTCGCGTACCGTCCGTGCCGTTCCTGCGGGCTCGATTCTTCTTGCGTGGCTGTTGCGGTGTGGTGTCCTGCTTGCTGGTGGCGGTGTCCTGCGAGCTGCTCCTGACAGGGTGGCTGTAGGTCTTGACTTCTGTGCTGGGTTCGTGTGTATACGCCGTTCCGGGGCTTCTCTCTCTTCTGGCTCGTGACTCTCGGGGCTCTGTCGCGCCGCTCCGGGACTTCTCTCCCTTCTGGATCGCTACTCTCGGGGTTCTGTTGCGCCGCTCCGGGACTTCTCTCCCTTCTGGCTCGCTACTCTCGGGGTTCTGTTGCGCCGCTCCGGGATTTCTCTCCCTTCTGGCTCGCTACTCTCGGGGTTCTTTCGCGCCGCTCTGGGACTTCTCTCCCTTCTGGCTGATCGTGCCAGGACCTGCTCAACTCCACTTGGCGCACTGGGCTCACGCCAGGACACGCCAAAGTAGTGCTTGGGCGCGGTTCACTGGGGCTCGACAGGCTTACCCCCGAGCTCACAATTTCAAGTCGCCGGCTTTCACTGCTCTAAGTCTAGTAGACCCTCCAGGCGTAACGCCAGGACTTCGTTGGCAGGAAAGAACAAATGCCTTGACTTAGCCGTGTGGTGCCTCCTTAGACCTCAGCCACCTGTGTCTCAGTTCGGAGATTCCTAGTAGCGTACCTGGTGAGCGGCCGGCCATCTGCTGCTGGGATTTGTGTGGAGTTATTCAACTTCTCACAAGTTCAAAAATCATATTCCCAATATTAAAAGATAATATGTCAAAAAACACCGAATATTACATTTGTTTCTTATTATTTTCCGACCAATTTTCCGATCGTTCCTATATAGTTTTTTAATATATATTTATACTATAATTTTCATGATGTTCTGTATATATGCGTACATGCAATTAGATCTTATCTAGATCGTTTGCTTGGCTTAGGGCCCTTTTTGTTAGACACTTATTGTGTAATAAGTATCCGCACAAAATTATGACAATTATGATTAAACATATTGATATTTGTCGATGCTATTTAATTAATAACATTTGCAGTGGAGTCCATTGTTTTCGTATCGATCAATCCCATTACTGTTATTATTATTACTGTATATATTACAGTTTTCCTATGTGTCCTGTTGTCCTATTTGTTCGTATAGCTTTACGGGCTATACTGCTATTGGGCGGAAAGGGTTCCGCTCAAGCTTACAATATTTTCCTTATACATATATATTTTTATTTTAAATTATCTCTAACTTAGGTACTCCATGTGATATATTGTTTCTTCTATGCTGCATCAGCTGGTCGTCGCCGGTCCGACGGTTTGCCCCCACACTTGTAGATTCTGCTGCTGCTGTCCAGGGCCTATGGGCCCAGGTTCCACCTCTACTCACTCAGTTTTTTCCATTGGCCTCCAGATTTTTATTTTGTTCCTCCAGTTCGATTTTCACCAGGTCATCAGATTTTTCCAATACTTTATTTTCAATGCTCGGTTGTCCTAGGTCTTGCAATCTCCTGGTGTCCTGTCACGGGCGCCATGTATTATTCCAGGCTATTTTTTTTTTTTCAATAGTCTCCCTGGCATTTTAAAATAACAACACAGGCAGCAGAGTGTTTTCTTGTAGAGGTCTCCTTATTAAATGAATCTTAACTCTATTACATTTCTTGTTCGGCTCATAAAGGTATAGCTGCGCCGCCAGAGACGCCGGCAGCGGTCAAAGCAGCGTTCAAAGCTTATGAATATACTTAGGTATTAGTAGCGGCTGGCGAAGAGTCGCCGTTGCGGTGAATAGGAATCTACATTCTAAATCTTACTCTTCTCGCTTTTACAGTTTCCGAGATCTCAGCGTTCATACGGACAGACGGTCATGGCTAGATACTTTCCGTTACATACTTTCCGACAAATCTAGTATAAATCAAATAACTTTTTTCTTTTCATTATTCGACCATTTTACCCGTTACGTAAACCATGCTAGAAAGAAGATGCCAATATCCGATTAGGACAACTCCGAAAACTTTATTATTTGCCTTTCATTGGAATTTTTAAAATAATAATAATAGATTTATGAAAAAACAAGGAAAACGCTATAGTCGAGTGCCTCGACTATCAGATACCCGTTACTCAGCTTGAGGGAGAAAAATAAAAACGGAGATATATAAGCAGCAAAGAAATATTCTAAAGCGCCACCCACAGGCTGTTTTCGTATATGTTATGTGGACGGCAGACAGTTTTAAGCGTTTTAGCTGTTTGAGGTCGTTAGAGTGGACGTGGCAAATATTTTTTAGGACAATCAAAAGGTATTAATAAGACAAATACGTTTTAGCAAAAAAAAATGTTCTAGCATGACAATTGTGGGCACCACAGTTTTAGGCAGCTAGTGGTCATTAGAATGGAAATAAACACTGAAATGTGTTTGTCTCATAAATACCTATCGACTGACCTAAATAAATTGTAACACCCCCACTCTAACACCCACAAACGGCTTAAATGCTTAAATCTGCCTGACGCACCCATAACATCTACTGAAATAGTCGGTGGGTGGCGGCGTGAAATATCACTTTGCTGCTTATCTATTTCCATTCCCCTTTTGCTTCTTAAAAATGAGTAACGGTATCTGATAGTCGGGGCACTTCTTATCCTTGTTCTTTCTTTTTTTTCTTGCATGAGTTTTATAAATTTATTCCAATTTATTTCACAATAAAAAATAAAACTGAAATTATTATTATATACAGTATTCTTCTGCATAATTACTAAGGTGAGCATAATTATCTCCTAAATCACATATATAAGTTTAAATTACCTTTACAGATTATCGATTCTGCCACCTTGTCTAGCCCTGTGCTTCTAAAAATCAATACGTGAGCAGATGACAAAATGAAAGGAAAAATGAAATTTAGGTCTGCTTTTCAAAGGGAAGTTATCTGAAACGGGTCCTTATCTTTGTTATGCATTTAAACTGAACTGTGTGCCTGGATTTTCCTTAAGCAAATCTACCCTGGTTTCAGCAGAATTGATTACATCGAGGCCCACATAAACAAACATAATTATGTAAAAATTTTGTTTTTGTAAATTTATTTTAAATTGAATTACAGTATATTGCAAATTCGTTGTTTGCCGTCTCCGTTTCCATAACACAACTTCTTTTGGGTATGAAATAAACTTTTTGGTACATTTCGATCCGCACCTTCCGTGAGGTTACCATGCTGCATCTTATAACAAAATCGACAAAAATATGCAAGTAGTCTAATTGATGACGTCTAAGCTTTGAAGCTTTTATTTCTGAAGTGGCAATACTACTACTAAAACTCGACTCCTCTTGATCTGACTGTCATACGGGGGCCAGAATCTTTGAAGATGCGACATCTAGAGATGATGGTCTACAAGGTGGTGCAAACCAACGAACAGTACAGAAAATCTAAGTATGTGACATCATCAACAGCGAAGGCGAACTAGCTCAAGTTCTTGTTAAAAATTTCACATCAGCTTTAATTGCAGCCCATTGCATTATCTTTTTATTTTCGTAAGCTTATTTTGAGTAAAATACGGTTTAAACGCGTTTAAGGTACTTTACAAATAGTAAATTCGTGTACTGTAGAATGTAATTTATTGTTTCCTTTAGTGCTTTCTAATAAATCCTTTTTGGGAGAAACCTGGAAAGAAGGTGGAACATATGGTCACTGGTACATAGCGGAACAATGGTCCGGATGCGGCATTAAAGCCAAATGACGTTTATCTGTCGAGCAAAGTTCAGCAATTCCCTAGGACTGCCATTCGGAATAAGTGGATAGACAGCTTATCCGTCTGCAGTACAGATAAGAGGTTCTCCTCTCGGTATGCAAAGCGGCCTTCTCCGTGAGCCACCCAACAGCCTCGAATCAGATCTTTTATGCTTCCGAGCATGAGAGAGCAATTGGGTGGAGCTTTCACTGTTGCCCAGCGGCATTCGAATCGCTCCAATCGGTTGTTCAGAAGGGCTACATCGGAATCTACACCAACCTTGCTCCCTGCACATCCCACAAATCCAATAAGAGTGATATGTTGGCAACATATTCTCTCCGTTGAAGGCTTGAAACTGTGGTAATAGGTGGGGGTTGTGGAGAATGTTGGCTGCCCAGCCCTTGGCCGATACTAGAGTGTCAGCACAGCTGAAGTCACCCGGAAAGATCAGTCCTCTGCATTGGGTCGAGCTCATGGTTCCTGAAACATTTAACCAATTATGTGAATTAGTTAAGCCTTTTAATACAATCGTTTACTATGTCGACGCTGGTAGAGCCGACTGCTACATCGCAAGAGCTTTCGGTCTTACTTTCTCTCGATTAAACTCTCCAATACAGCGCTCTCCATACGTGGGACCGGATCCGAATTTCAAAAGAAAAATCTTTGACGTCCTTGCTTTTCAATAAAGGGAGAACTTATATTATATTCTTTTCATTTCATTTCAAAGGGTTAAAAGATCTGCATGACCTCCCTACAAACGATTTTTTTTTATTTTTCCTCGCCTTACACCATGACATTTAAAGATTCGGAAGGGATAACTGTTGAATAGGCTACATAGAACTGACTACCTAAACAACTAATCTAGTCAATCTCATTCTACTTTGCCTTTTTTTATCTAAACGTTGTTTGGAGCGCCTAGAGTCTAAACGGTAGTTACCCGCTTATGTCCGTCTCGACATAGAGGTGCAGTTTTGAAAGCAGTTGACTAAAAATTAACTTTTGGTGTACTAATTCTCAAAGAAAGAAACGTCATCCCTCCGATAACCTTCTGATAGTAATATTTTCATAACATGTTCCTATATTCCGCCGTCATTTGAATTCCCAATATATGCGAATCACTTGTATGCTATCCAGACAACCTCAATTTTCAGGTAGGGATCGTTTACGTAGCTTTAATATACCTACAACGTATAATACTTTGTTATTAGCATGATTTTCTTTGTTGGAAGTCTCGTTAGCTCAAGTAAACTGTGTTCAAAATATGAAAGGACGTTTACTAGATTTATGTTTTGTTTCCAGTCTCTAGTATTTGCAGTCTCAGAATCTCTGCAAATACGAAACCTGAAGAACCACATCATTAATATGACAGACTATTTTTATATATTTTAATGAATTAAGATAAGTATTCAGTATTCTACAATCTTAATCTAAACTACGTGGTTTAAGTGGCCTAATTTTAATTAGATGATTAAAAAATTAAGTCTGACTGTACAAAAAGTTTTGAGCTTTTGGATTACACTCTGCCTCTGCGAAATATATACTCGTATATGCTCGGTTTGATTTTACGTTGCTTAACGCCCAGTCTTATATAAACAATTTTGCTCGTTGCAAGACTATGCTTACACTATTTCCAAAACAGTTTTATAATACTGTTAACACAAAGAGTAAATTTATCAGTTACATGGCTTGAATCTTAAAGTTTGCGGCCAGTAAATAGCTTTTATGCAGTATACAATCGGATTTTTATACATTTTAAAATTGGTGCAATGAATGGCGACAACAACGCCAGTTAGCGCCAACAACAACTCCAGTTAGCGCCAACAACATCGCCAGCCAGCGCCAACAACATCGGCAGCCCGCAGCTACAACATTGCCGCCGCAACGCCCATAGGCGTTGCTAACAACAATAGCAGCCAGCAGCAATAGTAATAGCAACAACAGCCACCGGCAATAGCAACAGCAGCTAACAACAAAACAAAACCTTCGCGCATAACTTTGTAAAAACTTTGTACAGTTCACTTAACATGTAAGCTTAACCAATAATTGTAAGATTTGTAGTTATATTAGTTACCAAGAATTATCTTAAGCTAAGCTTTCCCCCTCCGCTCTCGCATCAGCAGTAGCCACACACACACACACACACCAGGAGAGCAACGAAATATTCACCACGAAAAGTGCAGCGCCGCAAAGGAGCAAGAGAGAGAGGACATGCGATCGAGGAGAAAAACAACCCCCGAAAATTGGCACGCGCCAAGGGAAGAGCAAGAGAAAAGTAGTTCCTAAACTTCGACAAGTGAAAAAAACCCTGAGCAGCCGAATACTTTAAAACGCAGCGGCAAAGCTTGAACTCTCTTTTCTAAAATGCAGCGCACCGGACCAGAAGTGCGAGCAGGTCTCTTTGGAAAACGCGGCGCACCGGACCAGAAGTGTGAGAAGCGGCACTCTTGCAAAGGCGGCGCACCGGATCATAAGATGCACAACAGGGGTCTTTTGCCTTCGGAGTGCGAAAAGTGGTGCAGTCGAGTGACTGGTGCCAAGTGACCCAGGAAGGAGTTTACCTAGACGACTTCGAGGAGAGTGTGCCGGCCCAGGACCAGCGGCGGAGCACCCGGAGTCACGCGTATGTGTGTGCGTGAGAGCAGGACGGGTGAGTGAGTGGAGTGAACCGCATTTTGGCCAGCAAGAGCCCCGTGCAATGAGAAATTTCTCGATACGGCTACGCCCAGAGTAGGCTAGAATTGCGAGCACTGAGAAAAACATGAACCAAGAAATAAAAATGCTCTAATAAATATAAAATATTTCAGTCACCGATTTTCGTCCTAGACTTTTTTGTCCCATATCTTTACAAATATTTTCGGTAAAGAGACCCTGGCGGGACTGAGTATAGCACAGCCTACGAAACTTCTTTACAGTCACTAAGAGGCGAAATTTTTAAGTCGTAACGTACAGCTGAGCACTGGTTTCGGACAAGCCAGCTGCTAGGAAAATCTTCGACGAACTTCAAGAAGGCGTTTCTTGACTTCTTTCTGCCACCCAGGCACTTTCAGCGACTCGAGGATGAGATCCGCAGCAGAGATCAGCGACGAGGAGAAACTTTCAAACAATACCTAGTCAACATCAGACTCATGATGCACAGAGCGGGGTATAATGCGGAGCAGGAGTTAGACCGGATCTATGAAAACCTCCAACCGGAGTATCAGATGTACGCAAGGAGGCACGACTTCACCACTTTGGAGCAACTTACCAGCGGTAAACTACGAGGTCATCCGCCATCGGAGCACAGGAAGCCATGCCAGAATGTTGGCCGAACCACAGCCAGCGCCGAGAAGGAACGAGTACGAAATCCCAGCGTATGCAGGAGCATCACCAACCGGTCAACAAAATTTCACACGACCAGCCAGACGACCACCCACCCTAGCCACAGTTTTACAATCAGTTCCTCGAGTGGGGAACAGGTCAATGGTGCCGAATTTCAGTCTTGCTTGCAGGAATTGTGCCCAGGAGGGTCACCGGTCAGCTACATGTCGCAATCCCAGAGTCCTCTTTTGTTGGGATTGTGGTCGCCGAGGAGTACGCTCTCTCGAGTGTTGCCCCTCGATCATGGAAGACGTGCTATTGGGCATGGACTTCCTCTGTGGCCTGTCTGCCACTCTCCAATGCGGCCGCGCTGCGCTGCAGCTGAACACTCTCCTAATAAGCAACCCCACCTTCTCTCCTGAAAAACTCCAGCAAACAACGATCCAGATAACGAGGTGCAAGCCACCCCGACCAGCAGTATTTTAAGGCCTCGAGACGACAACGCCGTGCGAAATAATCCATTTCGACGGAATCTTGCTACTGTTTCAGCGGAACCAGTAAAGGAAGGGCGAGCGCCTTCCCCAGTCAGACCAGGATACACGCCTGACACTGGAGGAGCACGAGCCGTACACAGCAAACATCGAGCAAGAAGAATTTGAACCCTGGGTAAACAAATTCCAACAGGAGGAATTGGCCAAATTCGAAGGATTGACGGGAGTGTCAAATATCGCTGTGCCTACGATCACGATGCGAAATGATAAGCCCATCAAACAGATGTATTTTCCTAAGAATCCCGCGATGAAGAGGATTATCGATGAGCAGATCGACGAACTGCTACGCAACGACTGTATAGAGCCTTCACGGAGCCCCCACAGCTCCCCTATTGTACTCGTGGGCAAGAAATCTGGAGAGATGCGACTATATGCAGATTTTCGGCAACTAAATGCCCATTCTACTCCAGATGCATACCCGCTGCCAAGGATAACACGCATCTTGTTGCCAAGTACATATAGACGCTCGATTTGAAGAGCGGATATTGGCAAATTCCTGTAGCCGAGTCCAGCCGCAAGAGCACAGCATTTACACTCCCCGGGAGGTGCTTGTAGGTGCTCAGCACCAGCCACATTCCAGCGGGCGCTCGACAGCGTCATAGGACCGGACATGGAGCCCAACGCATTTGCGTATTTGGATGACATCATCATCATCGGCCGCTCTCTGGAGGAGCATGTGCAACATCTACAAGAAGTATTTCGATGGCTACGAAAGGCGAACCTTCGTCTCAACGCGAAGAAATGCAGTTTCTTTAAGCGCAGCCTGGTGAACTTGGGACACGTCATCAGCGAGGAGGGAATTCACACGGATCCCGACAAGATTTCGGCAGTACGGCAACTGATTCCGCCCACCACATGCAAGGAGTTGAGGAGATGTCTAGGGATCGCGTCGAAAAGTGGTGCAGTCGCGTGACTGGTGCCAAGTGACCCAGGACGGAGTTTACCTAGACGACCTCGAGGAGAGTGTGGCGGCACAGGACCAGCGGCGGAGCACCCGGAGTCACGCTTATGTGTGTGCGTGAGAGCAAGACGGGTGAGTGAGTGGAGTGAACCGCATTTTGGACAGCGAGAGTCCCGTGCAATGAGAAATTTCTCGATGCGGCTTCGCCCAGAGTAGGCTAGAATTGCGAGCACTGAGAAAAACATGAACCAAGAAATAAAAATGCTCTAATAACTTATAGGAAAAGAATACAATCTGGCCATGCATAAATATAAATGTTTCCAGAAAAATGCCTAGATTTTAGGCCATAAGTTCTGCCCTAGGGAAAAGTTGTCCCCATAATCGATCCCCTCTCTCTCGGCCTTCTCGTAGCGAATGCTATGAGTCAGGCCCAAATGCGCGTTACCGCAGACCCTTTTCACTCTGCTACAGACACCGAATAAACTATTTCTCTCACTCCGTACCCCGGTGGCTGGCACTCTACCACTCACACCAGTCACCGATTTTTGTCCTAGACTTTTTTGTCCCATATCTTTACAAATATTTTCGGTAAAGAGACCCTGGCGGGACTGAGTATAGCCCAGCCTACGAAACTTCTTTACAGTCACTTAGAGGCGAAATTTTTAAGTCGTAACGTACAGCTGAGCACTGATTTCGGACAAGCCAGCTGCTAGGAAAATCTTGGACGAACTTCAACTTCAACGACGAGGAGAGACTTTCAAACAATACCTAGTCAACATCAGACTCATGATGCACAGAGCGGGGTATAATGCGGAGCAGGAGTTAGACCGGATCTATGAAAACCTCCAACCGGAGTATCAGATGTACGCAAGGTGGCACGACTTCACCACTTTGGAGCAACTTACCAGCGGTAAACTACGAGGTCATCCGCCATCGGAGCACAGGAAGCCATGCCAGAATGTTGGCCGAACCACAGCCAGCGCCGAGAAGGAACGAGTACGAAATCCCAGCGTATGCAGGAGCATCACCAACCGGTCAACAAAATTTCACACGACCAGCCAGACGACCACCCTCCCTAGCCACAGTTTTACAATCAGTTCCTCGAGTGGGGAACAGGTCAATGGTGCCGAATTTCGGTCTTGCTTGCAGGAGGGTCACCGGTCAGCTACATGTCGCAATCCCAGAGTCCTCTTATGTTGGGATTGTGGTCGCCGAGGAGTACGCACTCTCGAGTGTTGCCCCTCGATCATGGAAGACGTGCTGTTGGGCATGAACTTCCTCTGTGGCCTGTCTGCCACTCTCCAATGCGGCCGCGCTGCACTGCAGCTGAACACTCTCCTAATAAGCAACCCCACCTTCTCTCCTGAAAAACTCCAGCAAACAACGATCCAGATAACGAGGTGCAAGCCACCCCGACCAGCAGTATTTTAAGGCCTCGAGACGACAACGCCGTGCGAAATAATCCATTTCGACGGAATCTTGCTACTGTTTCAGCGGAACCAGTAAAGGAAGGGCGAGCGCCTTCCCCAGTCAGACCAGGATACACGCCTGACACTGGAGGAGCACTAGCTGTAATCACAGCAAACACCGAGCAAGAAGAATTTGAACCCTGGGTAAACAAATTCCAACAGGAGGAATTGGCCAAATTCGAAGGATTGACGGGAGTGTCAAATATCGCTGAGCCTACGATCACGATGCGAAATGATAAGCCCATCAAACAGATGTATTTTCCTAAGAATCCCGCGATGAAGAGGATTATCGATGAGCAGATCGACGAACTGCTACGCAACGACTGTATAGAGCCTTCACGGAGCCCCCACAGCTCCCCTATTGTACTCGTGGGCAAGAAATCTGGAGAGATGCGACTATATGCAGATTTTCGGCAACTAAATGCCCATTCTATTCCAGATGCATACCCGCTGCCAAGGATAACACGCATCTTGTTGCCAAGTACATATAGACGCTCGATGCTGTTTGGCCTCCACTCAGCACCAGCCACATTCCAGCGGGCGCTCGACAGCGTCATAGGACCGGACATGGAGCCCAACGCATTTGCGTATTTGGATGACATCATCATCATCGGCCGCTCTCTGGAGGAGCATGTGCAACATCTACAAGAAGTATTTCGATGGCTACGAAAGGCGAACCTTCGTCTCAACGCGAAGAAATGCAGTTTCTTTAAGCGCAGCCTGGTGAACTTGGGACACGTCATCAGCGAGGAGGGAATTCACACGGATCCCGACAAGATTTCGGCAGTACGGCAACTGATTCCGCCCACCACATGCAAGGAGTTGAGGAGATGTCTAGGAATCGCGTCATGATACAGGAGATTTGTACCCAACTTTGCCAGCGTAGTTCAGCCCATTTCTTTGCTACTCCAGAAAGGAAAGAAATGGCAATGGCAGCAAGATGCGTTCGAGGAACTCAAAAGAAAACTCAGGGAGGCGCCGGTTCTCGCCTGCCCCGACTTCAACGAGAAGTTTGTGTTGCAAACAGACGCCAGCGACATCGGCCTAGGAGTAGTTTTAACGCAGAAAATCGAGGGAGAAGAACGAGTCAAGAATGAGCTGGCATACGCCAGCAGACGCCTCATCGCCGCCGAGGAGAACTACTCTGCCACAGAAAATGAGTGTCTGGCTATCATATGGGCCATCAGGAAACTCATATGCTACTTGGAAGGTTATCGATTTGAGGTGATAACGGACCACCTCGCCTTGAAGTGGCTCAACTCGATTGATAATCCCACCGGCCGCATAGCGCGCTGGGCGTTGGAACTGCAGCAGTACCAGTTTGACGTTACCTATCGACGCGGGAGCCAGAACATTGTTGCAGATGCACTTTCTCGACAGCCTTTGGAAGTACTTCAGAAGATCCAGGAGGATAAGCCGGGATGCACATGGTACCAGCGGATGCTGAAACTTGTTCAGGACAGGCCTGAAGATTACCCGGACTACGCGTACGAGAACCAACAGCTATATCGGCATATCGCATCCCTCCCTGACGACGAAGACTCCGTGCCCTGGAAACTGTGCGTGGCCAACGAATACCGACAGCGAGTACTGTCGGAATGCCATGACCAGCCCACGGCAGGACATCTCGGAATCAGGAAGACAACCACCCGGATCGCCCAGAGATATTACTGGCCAGGTCTTTTCCGCGATATTTCCAGGTATGTGACACTTGCCAACGGTTCAAAGTCAGCAAAACCAAACCGGCGGGTAAAATGTTCACCAGACAGAGTAACGAGCCGTTCGATACTGTCTGCGCCGATTTTATTGGACCCTTTCCGCGATCCAAGAGTGGGAATACGATGCTGCTCGTATTCTTCGACGCCTTTTGAAATGGGTTGAGTTCGTCCCCTTGAGAAAAGCTACTTCAGCGCATTTTGAAATATCCTTTCGGGAGAGGATTTTGAATCACTTTGGTATCCTCCAAACATTTGTTTGCGATAATAGGACACAGTTTACGAGTCGTTCATTCAAGGCCTTCTGCAAGCCGGCGGGAATGGAGATCCAAAATATAGCAACTTATACTCCGCAGCAGAACCCGACAGAAAGGGCCAATCGCACCATTAAAACGATGGTCGCCCAGTATATCGAGGACAAGCAGACGACGTGGGACGAACTACTGCCCGAACTGAATCTGGCAATTAATAGCAGCATCTCAGACTTAACCGGATTCAGTCCAGCGTTCATTGTCCAAGGCAGAGAGCCACGACTCCCAGAAGTCTTGTACGATGAAGTGACTCCAGGACCGAGCCAAGGGCCACGTTCACCCGAAGCGAAAGCGGTAGTACAGGAGAACACTCAGAGAGCTTCGTTGGAGCAGCGGAAACATTACCATCTCAGGCGACGTGCGTGGAGACCGACCATAGGATCGCTGGTCTTCGTAAAACAGCATCATTTGTCCAGGGCAGCGGATAACTTTGCCGCTAAGCTAGCACCCAAGTACGAAGGCCCGTACAAGTGCGCTTGCAACATACCCAGAGCAGGCAACGCAGAACGGCCCTTAGAGATTTGAAGGAAGCAGTCAACAAGCCAGAAACCCAGAATCTGGTACCCAGACGACTGGACGACAACGAAGACATTCAGATGGCGGAGCGAGTTTAGCGATCGATTGACGCTAAAAATACGTAGCAGAACAACAGCAACAGCAGAGCAGCAGAGAAACCAAGGATACCCGCATCAAGGCATAAGCAGCAGAGAAACCAAGGATACCCGCATCAAGGCGGAAGCAACGGAGAAGCCAGCACGAAGAAATGTACACATCAAGACGAGAACAGCAGAGAAGCATCCAAGGATACCCGCAGACGGCGGAAGCATACACGAAGATAGTAGCGCAGCAGCAGCGCCAGAAGTCCGTACGAAGACGGCACAATAGCAACGAACTTGCCACAAACAAGCCGGCTCGATCTGGCCGAGGAGAGAGCCAACCAGAAACACTGTGACAGGAGCCAATGTTTGAGTCAGTGGGGCCACTTGCTGGAGGGTGCGCCTTCCCAACGTTAAACTTCCCTGGTGGGAACTCAACGTTCCCAGTGCCAATGCAGCGAACCTTTTTTTCCATGATTACTAACTAAACAATTAAAACCCAATTAGTAATCGTTAAAATAAAGCACTAATACCCTTTTGTTCTCCCCTACAGACATGGCGTCGGACAACCCGACAACACGCAAGCCACTACCGCCTAAGAAGGCGCGGGCCCGAACGGAGTCGTCATTGACTATCCGGCAGAGGAATTCCGGGTACACATCACAAAAAACCGACCGGATCACCATTTTTTTAAACGCCCCTCGAAGTAGGAGGGGGATGTGAGGAGTCGTTTGACCCCTCACAAATAGCGCCCATAACAACACAAATAGCGCCAACAACATCGGCAGCCAGCGACAACAACAACAACGCCAGTTAGCGCCAACAACATCAGCCGCCAGCGCCAACAACAACGCCAGTTAGCGCCAACAACATCGCCAGCCAGCGCCAACAACATCAGCAGCCCGCAGCTACAACATCGCCAGCCGCAACGCCCAAAGGCGTTGCCAACAACAACAGCAGCAAGCGACAATACCAATATCAACAACAGCCACCGATCGATGAGTAAAACAACCCCCGAAAATTGGCACGCGCCAAGGGAAGAGCGAGAGAAAAGTAGTTCCGAAGCTTCGACAAGTGGAAAAAAACCAGAGCAGCCGAAAACTTTAATAAAACGCGGCGGCAAAGCTTGAACAGGTCTCTTTGGAAAACGCAGCGCACCGGACCAGAAGTGCAAACAGCAGGTCTTTTAGGAACAACGCGGCGCACCGGACCAGAAGTGCGAGCAGGTCTCTTTGGAAAACGCGGCGCACCGGACCAGAAGTGCGAGAAGCGGGACTCTTGCAAAGGCGGCGCACCGGATTAGAAGTGCGAGCCGAGAAAATTCATGTGGACAACAGGAGTCTTTTGCCTTCGGAGTGCGAAAAGTGGTGCAGTCGAGTGACTGGTGCCAAGTGACCCAGGAAGGAGTTTACCTAGACGACCTCGAGGAAAGAGAAAAGAGAAAAGTTGTCCCCATAATCGATCCCCTCTCTCTCGGCCCTCTCGTAGCAAATGCTATGAGTCAGGCCGAAATGTGCGTTACCGCTGACCCTTTTAACTCTGCTACAAACACCGAATAAACTATTTCTTTCACTCCGTACCCCGGTGGCTGGCACTCTACATCTCACAACAGTCACCCATTTTCGTCCTAGACCTTTTTGTCCCATATCCTTACAAATATTTTCGGTAAAGAGACCCTGGCGGGACTGAGTATATCCCAGCCTACGAGACTTCTTTACAAAAAAATTTAATTGCATTTTCTTTCACTTCCGTTCACTTAGTAGAAGAAGTTGGATTTCAGTTTCCCAAATTACAGATCTCAAAAATCAATAATTTGTTATACAGTGAAAATAAAGGGAAGTTATTGCATATCAACAAAAAAGGAAAATACAAGGATGACAAGTGTGAGGCAATGAAGGGATTTTATTATTTTTTATATGAACTTTGGCCGAAGTTTCCATACTTTTGCAGTTATAAGAAATGATGAATGTAAGTAACACGATGTTACACTTTTAAGGACTTTTTCTAGCTTCAGCGAAATTAAACAAAGCTAAATTTTTTTAAAAATAATTATTTAATTATTTTTCTGACCGTTTCTGTGAGACCTATATGTTAGATTCGTTTGATTTTTATTAAATTTAATTCGAAATTAACAAAAAAATTTAAAATATTCCCAATATTATCAGACAACATGTCAAAAAACACCGAATATTAATTTGTTTCTTATTATTTTTCCACCAATTTTCGATCGTTCCTATGGCAGCTATATGATATAGTCGTTCGACTTCGAAAAAACTAAAATTCCAAATTCTGAATTAATTAAAAAATTTTATTTTCAAGCGAAGGAGGATATGTGTTAAAAGCACCAAATATATAATTAAAGTATATTGTTTTCCGTTTACTATAGGGGAGCTTATTTACTACCTACAAAAGAACGAAGACTTTTGGAAAAGTTTCAGACCGATAGCTTTAAATGTGAGATATTAGCTTACGTAGAAAAGGACGGACAGACGGAAGAACATGGCCAGATCGACTCGTCTAGTGATGAAGAATATATGTACGTTCGGACTCGTCTCCTTCACTGCGTTGCAAACTTCTGTCTGAAATCATAATACCCTCTGCAAGGGTATAACAATTATTTCCACCGTACGCAGAGATATGACGCTGAGTGTATATAATTAGCTTGCTAAGCGATTTTGGTGGCACACCTGATAAAAGTAATTAAAAAACCGACTTGTTAAAGACAAATTTGTAGTTTAATTGCTCTTTTCGTTCTTCTACTTCTGCGGTGGTTTACAAAGCTTACGGTGTACTCTATGCATATTAACAGAAACGTAACAGACATGACTAAAAGATAGTTGCTGCACTACGCGGTTATAGATGTCTATCTTGTAATTGGTTATTGTAGTACTAAAAGGGCGACCGTGTATCACTGTTGAACCTCTCTCCCGAGCTTGCACAGTCATTTCGTCGCCACCTATGAACGTTTTACGATCATATATTTTGTTCGTTTTGATTTATTATCATTATTTGTATTCTGTTAATTACATTATTCAGAAAAGATGTTATTTTAACAACCAAAATCGATTCCTTTCTCATTACTTAAACCATTAATAAGAAACATTTTTATTTAATTAATATATATAATTAAAATATATAATGTATATATATTTTTGTTTTAAAATTTTTTAATATATATTTATATTATAATTTTCATGATTTTCTGTATATATGCGTATATGCAATGAGATCTTATCTAGATCGTTTGCTGGGCTTAGGGCCCTTTTGTTAGACACTTATTGTGTAACAGGTAACCGCACAAAATGATGACAATTATCAATAAAAATATATTTGTTAAATGAGTATCGATACTTGTCGGTGCTATTTTATTAATAACATTTGCAGTGGAGTCCGTTGTTTTTGTATCGATCAATCCCATTGTGCTCATATAACTTATTTATGCTGTTATTATTATTGTATATTTTTCACAGTTTTCCTATTTGTCCTGTTGTCCTATTTGTTCATATAGCTTTATTGGGCTATACTGCTATTGGGCGGAAAGGGTTCCGCTCAATTTTACAATAATTTGTTTTTATTTCAAATTATCTCTAACTTAGGTCCTCCATGTGATATATTGTTTCTTCTATGCTGCATCAGCTGGCGAAGAGTCGCCGCTGCGGTGAAGAGGAACCTACATTCCAAATCTTACTCTTCTCGCTTTTACAGTTTCCGAGATCTCAGCGTTCATACGGACAGACGGACATGGCTAGATACTTTCCGATACATACTTTCCGACAAATCTAGTATAAATCAAATAACTTTTTTCTTTTCATTATTCGACCATTTTACCCGCTACGTAAACCATGCTAGAAAGAAGGCACAAATATCCGATTAGGACAACTGCGAAAACTTTATTATTTGCCTTTCATTGGAATTTTTAGAATAATAATAATAGATTCATGAAAAAACAAGGAAAACGCTATAGTCGAGTGCCTCGACTATCAGATACCCGTTACTCAGCTTGAGGGAGAAAAATAAAAATGGAGATATAAAAGCAGCAATAAACAATATCACTTTTAGTGAGGGGGTATACTATTTAGGGTATCGGAGGTCATCGTCGTTTTTTTGCCTTTTTCAGTCGAGTAGTGGGAATATACGGGAGGAGGCAGAATTTGAAATTCGGTACAATTTTCCGCTTCAGTGCACCGTTTTAAGAAATTCTTAAAACTAAACTTCTTATCCTACACATAAATATTATTGGGTGGCCTTTAATTTTTCTATACACACCCATCTAACTTTATCGTAGACACAAACAATTTCGATATCCTCAGCCCTGATTAAAGTGATTCTTCAGCTCATTTTTCCTAGACACACTCCTCAAAAGGAATCGTATAACATATAAGAAAAACTAGAGTACAAGATCGCAGTGGCGGTCATCGCAGCGGCAGTCTCGGCAGCGTCCAAACCTCCGCTGCGAAAACCTCCGCTCCCGTATATTCCCGTGGAATACCAAACACACTGACTATGGGATGAGTATACGCTTGAAATTAAAAACGAATCTTACAAAATACATTTAAAACCGCCTAAAAAACCTCCGCAACCGCTTTTAATAGCTACTTTTAAGCATTCAGTAAAAAAATGTAAGCCCCCCTGATTTTGTTAATTGTGACTCAACGTGAAAAACATAAAAAGCTTAAGTCTTTTTTTCTCTTGCGCACCAACTTTTTGTTCCTTCAATTAACAACCATCGGGATTTAATAAATATTTTTTCATAAAAGTATTTTTTTGTTGTGTGTTGACAATATCGGTTTGTTTTCAAGCGCATAGTGATTGTTTTTAAGTTTATGTTAACAACATTAGTTAAAGTAAAGCCTCTGTGCAGTGAATTTTTGTTATTAATTTACTTTGCCTTTTTTATCTAAACGGTGTTTGAAGCGCCTAGAGTCTAAACGGTAGTTACATGCTTATCTCCGTCTCGACATAGAGGTGCAGTTTTGAAAGCAGTTGACTCAAAATTAACTTTTGGAGTACTAATTCTCAAAGAAAGAAACGTCATCCCTGCGATAACCTTCTGATAGTAATATTTTCATACCATGTTCCTATATTCCGCGGTCATTTGAATTCCCAATATATGCGAATCACTTGTATGCTATCCAGACAACCTCAAATAACTTTCAGATAGGGATCGTTTACGTAGCTTTAATATACCTACAACGTACAATTCTTTGTTATTAGCATGATTTTCTTTATTGAACGCCTTGTTATCTCAAGTAAACTGTGTTCAAAATGATAGGACGTTTACTAGATTAATGCGCTGTTTCCAGTCTCCAGTATTTGCAGTCTCAGAATCTCTGCAAATACGATACCTGAAGAACCACATCATTAATATGACAGGCTATTTATATATAATTTAATGAATAAGGATAAGTATTTAGTATTCTACAATCTTAACCTAAACTAAGTGGTTTAAGTGGCCTAAATTTAATTAAATGATTAAAAAATTAAGTCTGACTGTAGAAAAAGTTTTGAGCTTTTGGATTACACTCTGCCTCTGCGAAATATATATATGCCCGGATTGATTTTACGTTGCTTAACGCACAGTCTTATATAAACAATTTTGCTCGTTGCAAGACTCTGTTTACACTATTTCCAAAACAGTTTTATAATACTGTTAACACAAAGATTAAATCTATCAGTTACCCAACATGCCTATATTTTTATTTAATTTAATTCGAAATTTACAAAAGTTCAATAATCATATTCCCAATATTATAAGATAATATGTCAAAAAACACCGAATATTAATTTGTTTCTTATTATTTTCCCATCAATTTTCCGATCGTTCCTATGGCAGCTATGTGATATAGTCGTCCGACTTCAAAAAAACTGAAATTCCAAATTTTGAATTAACTAAAAAATTTTATTTTCAAGCAAAGAAGGATATGTGTTAAAAGCACCAAATATATAATTAAAATATATTTTTTTCGTTTACTATATGGGAGCTATAAGATATAGTTGTACGATCTGGCTGGTTCCGACTTATATACTACCTACAAAAGAACGAAGACTTTTGGGAAAGTTTCAGACCGATAGCTTAAATTGTGAGATATTAGTTTGCGTAGAAAAGGACGGACAGACGGACGTACATCGCCCGATTGACTCGTCTAGTGATGAAGAATATAAATACCTTATTGAGTCGGAAACGTCTCCTTCACTGCGTTGCAAACTTCTGACTGAAATCATAATACCCTCCGCAAGGGTATAACAATTATTTCCACCGTACGCAGAGATATGACGCTGAGATATATAATTTAGCTGGCTAAGCGATTTCGGTGGCACCCCTGATAAAATTGATTTTAAAACCGACTTGTTCTATGCAAATTTGCAGTTTAATTGCTGTTTTCGTTCTTCCACTTCTGCGGTGGCTTACAAAGCTTACGGTGTACTCTATGCATATTAACAGAAACCTAACATACATGACTGAAAGGTAGTTGCTGCACTACGCGGTTATAGATGTCTATCTTGTAATTGGTTATTGTAGTACTAAAAGGGCGACGGTGTATCACTGTTGAACCTCTTCCCCGCTAGCTTGCACAGTCATCTCGTCGCCACCTATGAACGTTTTACGATCATATATTTTGTTCGTTTTTATTTATTATCATTATTTGTATTCTGTTAATTACATTATTCAGAAAAGATGTTATTTTGACAACCAAAATCGATTCCTTTCTCATTACTTAAACAATTAATAAGAAAAATTTAATTAATATATATAATATATTATTTATATTTTTTTATTTATTATATTTTCTGTATATATGCGTATATGCAATTAGATCTTATCTAGATCGTTTTCTTGGCTTAGGGCCCTTTTTGTTAGACACTTATTGTGTAATAGGTATCCGCACAAAATTATGACAATTATCATAAAAAATATATTTCTTAAATGGGGATCGATATTTGTCGATGCTATTTTATCAATGACATTTGTAGTGGAGTCCATTGTTTTCGTATCGATCAATCCCATTGTGTTCATATAACTTTTTTATTCTGTTATTATTATTATTGTATATTTTTCACAGTTTTCCTATTTGTCCTATTGTCCTATTTGTTCGTATAGCTTTACGGGCTATACTGCTATTGGGCGGAAAGGGTTCCGCTCAAGTTTACAATATTTTCCTTTTTTCTATATATTTGTATTTTAAATTATCTCTTAGGTCTTCCATGTGATATATTGTTTCTTCTATGCTGCATCAGCTGGTCATCGCCGGACCCACGGTTTGCCCCCACACTTGTAGATTCTGCTGCTGCTGTCCGGGGCCTATGGGCTCAGGTTCCATCTCTACTCACTCAGTTTCTTCCATTGGCCTCAAGATTTTTATTTTGTTCCTTCAGTTCGATTTTCACCAGGTCATCAGATTTTTCCAATACTTTATTTTCAATGCTCGGTTGTCTTAACTCTATTACATTTCTTGTTCGGCTCATAAACGTATAGCCGCGCCGCCAGAGACGCCGGCAGCGGTCAAAGCTTATGAATATACTTAGGTATTAGTAGCGGCTGGCGAAGAGTCGCCGTTGCGGTGAATAGGAATCTATATTCCAAATCTTACTCTTCTCGCTTTTACAGTTTCCGAGATCTCAGAGTTTACACGGACAGACGGACATGGCTAGAAACTTTCCGATACATACTTTCCGAAAAAATCTAGTATAAATAAAATAACTTTTTTCTTTTCATTATTTGACCATTTTACCCGATACGTAAACCATGCATGCATATTTTTTAGGTCAATCGAAAGGTATTAATGTGACAAATACGATTTAGCAAAAAAAAATTTTCTAGCATGACAATTGTGGCCACCACAGTTTTGGGCAGCTAGTAGGCATTAGAGCGGAAATGAACACTGAAATGTGTTTTTCTCATAAATATCTATCGACTGATCTATCGACTGCCCACTCTAACACCCACAAACGGCTTAAACGCTTTAATCTGCCTGACGCCCCCATAACATCTACTGAAATAGTCGGTAGGAGGCGCCGAAAATATCACTTTGCTACTTATATATCTCCATTCCCCTTTTGTTCCTTAAAAATGAGTAAAGGGTATCTGATAGTCGGGGCACTTATTATCCTTGTTGATATTTCTTTTTATTTTTTTCTATTAGTCATTAATGAATCTTGTCTGAGTCTTATAAATTTATTCCAATTTATTTCACAATAAAAAATAAAACTGAAATTATTATTATATTGCTTATTTTAATTGCGGTCCCTGCTTTAATTAAATATTCCACATAAGAATTACATTTTGTTTTTACTTTATCCCTCTGCAGGACTTAAAAATTCGGTTGTAATCAACCAAGCTTTGCAGCAATTCACTGGTGGTTCGGGACATGACATACAATTTTAACGCTTTAAATCAAGTGTTTTAGTTTATTCAGCGATTAGAAAATGAAATTTAGGTCTGCTTTTCAAAGGGAAGTTATCTGAAACGGGTCTTTATCTTTGTTATGCATTTAAACTGAACTGTGTGCCTGGATTTTCCTTAAGCAAATCTACCCTGGTTTCAGCAGAATTGATTACATCGAGGCCCACATAAACAAACATAATATGTAAAAATTTTGTTTTTGTAAATTTATTTTATTTTTCGTTGTTTGCCGTCTCCGTTTCCATAACACAACTTCTTTTGGGTATGAAATAAACTTTTTGGTACATTTCGATCCGCACCGTCCGTGAGGTTACCATGCTGCATCTTATAACAAAGTCGACAAAAATATGCAAGTAGTCTAATTGATGACGTCTAAGCTTTGAAGCTTTTATTTCTGAAGTGGCAATACTACTACTAAAACTCGACTCCTCTTGATCTGACTGTCATACGGGGGCCAGAATCTTTGAAGATGCGACATCTAGAGATGATGGTCTACAAGGTGGTGCAAACCAACGAACAGTACAGAAAATCTAAGTATGTGACATCATCAACGGCGAAGGCGAACTAGCTCAAGTTCTTGTTAAAAATTTCACATGAGCTTTAACTGCAGCCCATTGCATTATCTTTTTATTTTTGTAGGCTTATTTTGAGTAAAATACGGTTAAAACGCGTTTAAAGTACTTTACAAATAGTAAATTCGTGTACTGTAGAATGTAATTTATTGTTTCCTTTAGTGCTTTCTAATAAATCCTTTTTGGGATTTGCTTCCGAGCATGAGAGAGCAATTGGGTGGAGCTTTCACTGTTGCCCAGCGGCATTCGAATCGCTCTAATCGGTTGTTCAGAAGGGCTACATCGGAATCTACACCAACCTTGCTCCCTGCACATCCCACAAATCCAATAAGAGTGATATGTTGGCAACATATTCTCTCCGTTGAAGGCTTGAAACTGTGGTAATAGGTGGGGGTTGTGGAGAATGTTGGCTGCCCAGCCCTTGGCCGATACTAGAGTGTCAGCCTAGCTGAAGTCACCAGGAAAGATCAGTCCTCTGCATTGGGTCGAGCTCATGGTTCCTGAAACATTTAACCAATTATGTCAAATAGTTAAGCCTTTTAATGCAACCGTTTCCTACGTCAATGCTGGTAGAGCCGACTGCTACATCGCAAGAGCTTTCGCTCTTACTTTCTCTCGATTAAACTCTCCAACACAGCGCTCTCCATACGTGGGACCGGATCCGAATTTCAAAAGAAAAATCTTTGACGTCCTTGCTTTTCAATAAAGGGAGAACTTATATTTTATTCTTTTCATTTCATTTCAAAGGGTTAAAAGATCTGCATGACCTCCCTACAAACGATTTTTTTTTTTATTTTTCCTCGCCTTGCACCATGACATTTAAAGATTCGGAAGGGATAACTGTTGAATAGGCTACATTGAACTGACTACCTAAACAACTAATCTAGTCAATCTCATCTAGATTTAAATGAATTAAATAAATCGGTTTTAACTCTAATCGCAATTGACAATTGACTAACGGATATCTTGGTATAACATTTTTTGTTGTTATTAGTTATCCCACTGAATTACATTTATTCTGCACATTTTCATTGTTTAATTTAATGTCTTTTAAATTTTTGTTTTTAAACATTTAATAAAAAAAATGTAAGCCCCTCTGATTTTGTTAATTGTGACTCAACGTAAAAATAAGATAAAAAGCTTTAGTAAAGTGCCTTGACAAAGCTAAAGAGAGCAAAAGGTAGATGGAGATATACAAGCAGCAAAGCGCCACCTATCCGCTATTTCAAAAAATAATTATGTTTAAATAATTAGGTTTAAATGTGGGCGCAACATTTTTTTATAGATAGGTAGGAACACAACTTTGTTTCACAGTGAACGGTCTTTTTTTCTTTTTTTGTGTTTTGACAACATCTGTTTGTTTTCGAGGGCAAACTGATTGTTTTTAAGTTTTTGTTAACAACATTAGTTAAAGTAAAGCTTCTGTGCAGTGACTTTTTGTTATTGTTCTACTTTGCCTTTTTGTATCTAAACGTTGTTTGGAGCGCCTAGAGTCTAAACGGTAGTTACCCGCTTATGTCCGTCTCGACATAGAGGTGCAGTTTTGAAAGCAGTTGACTAAAAATTAACTTTTGGTGTACTAATTCTCAAAGAAAGAAACGTCATCCCTCCGATAACCTTCTGATAGTAATATTTTCATAACATGTTCCTATATTCCGCCGTCATTTGAATTCCCAATATATGCGAATCACTTGTATGCTATCCAGACAACCTCGATTTTCAGGTAGGGATCGTTTACGTAGCTTTAATATACCTACAACGTATAATACTTTGTTATTAGCATGATTTTCTTTGTTGGAAGTCTCGTTAGCTCAAGTAAACTGTGTTCAAAATATGAAAGGACGTTTACTAGATTAATGCTTTGTTTCCAGTCTCTAGTATTTGCAGTCTCAGAATCTCTGCAAATACGAAACCTGAAGAACCACATCATTAATATGACAGACTATTTTTATATATTTTAATGAATTAAGATAAGTATTCAGTATTCTACAATCTTAATCTAAACTACGTGGCTTAAGTGGCCTAATTTTAATTAGATGATTAAAAAATTAAGTCTGACTGTTCAAAAAGTTTTGAGCTTTTGGATTACACTCTGCCTCTGCGAAATATATACTCGTATATGCCCGGTTTGATTTTACGTTGCTTAACGCCCAGTCTTATATAAACAATTTTGTTCGTTGCAAGACTCTCTTTACGCTATTTCCAAAACAGTTTTATAATACTGTTAACACAAAGAGTAAAAGAGTAAAACAGTTACCCAACATGGCTTGAATTTTAAATTTTGGCTTGCGGCCAGTAAATAGCTTTTATGCAATATACAATCGGATTTTTATACATTTTAAAATTGGCGAAATGAATGGCCATTACTGCGAAAAGCGAATCTGGGAGTCCTCTTTCATCACTCTGCTACGACACCGATACTTTCACCGTCGTGTCTGCCGAGGCTATGTTTACACAAACAAATTTAATTGCTTTTTGTTTCACTACCGGTCACTTAGTACAAGAAGTTCGATTTCAGTTTCCCAAATTACAGATCTCAAAAATCAATAATTTGTTATACAGTGAAAATAAAAGGAAATTAATGCATATCAACAAAAAGGAAAATACAAGGATGCCAAGTGTGAGGCAATGAAGGGATTTTATTATTTTTTATATGAACTTTGGCCGAAGTTTCCATACCCTTGCAGTTATAAGAAATGATCAATGTAAGTAACACGATGTTACACTTTTAAGGATTGTTGCTAGCTTCAGCGATATTAAACAAAGCTAAATTTTTTTAAAAATAATTATTTAATTATTTTTCTGACCGTTTCTGTGAGACCTATATGTTAGATTCGTTTGATTTTTATTAAATTTAATTCGAAATTAACAAAAAAATTTAAAATATTCCCAATATTATCAGACAACATGTCAAAAAACACCGAATATTAATTTGTTTCTTATTATTTTTCCACCAATTTTCGATCGTTCCTATGGCAGCTATATGATATAGTCGTTCGACTTCGAAAAAACTAAAATTCCAAATTCTGAATTAATTAAAAATTTTTATTTTCAAGCGAAGGAGGATATGTGTTAAAAGCACCAAATATATAAAAGTATATTGTTTTCCGTTTACTATAGGGGAGCTTATTTACTACCTACAAAAGAACGAAGACTTTTGGAAAAGTTTCAGACCGATAGCTTTAAATGTGAGATATTAGCTTGCGTAGAAAAGGACGGACAGACGGACGAACATGGCCAGATCGACTCGTCTAGTGATGAAGAATATATGTACGTTCGGACTCGTCTCCTTCACTGCGTTGCAAACTTCTGTCTGAAATCATAATACCCTCTGCAAGGGTATAACAATTATTTCCACCGTACGCAGAGATATGACGCTGAGTGTATATAATTAGCTTGCTAAGCGATTTTGGTGGCACACCTGATAAAATTAATTATAAAACCGACTTGTTAAAGACAAAATTGTAGTTTAATTGCTCTTTTCGTTCTTCTACTTCTGCGGTGGTTTACAAAGCTTACGGTGTACTCTATGCATATTAACAGAAACCTAACAGACATGACTGAAAGATAGTTGCTGCACTACGCGGTTATAGATGTCTATCTTGTAATTGGTTATTGTAGTACTACTTGTATTCTGTTAATTACATTATTCAGAAAAGATGTTATTTTGACAACCAAAATCGATTCCTTTCTCATTACATAAACCATTAATAAGAAAAATTTAAATAATATATACAATATATTATTTATATTTTTTTATTTATTATATTTTCTGCATATATGCGTATATGCAATTAGATCTTATCTAGATCGTTTGCTTGGCTTGGGGCCCTTTTTGTTAGACACTTATTGTGTAATAGGTATCCGCACAAAATTATGACAATTATCATTAAAAATATATTTGTTAAATGGGGATCGAAATTTGTCGATGCTATTTTATCAATGACATTTGTAGTGGAGTCCATTGTTTTCGTATCGATCAATCCCATTGTGTTCATATAATCATTAATTATCATTAATTATCATCATTAATTATCATTAAAAATATATTTGTTAAATGGGGATCGATATTTGTCGATGCTATTTTATCAATGACATTTGTAGTGGAGTCCATTGTTTTCGTATCGATCAATCCCATTGTGTTCATATAACTTATTTATTCTGTTATTATTATTATTCTATATTTTTCACAGTTTTCCTATTTTTCCTGTTGTCCTATTTGTTCGTATAGCATTACGGGCTATACTGCTATTGGGCGGAAAGGGTTCCGCTCAAGTTTACAATATTTTCCTTTTTTCTATATATTTGTATTTTAAATTATCTCTTAGGTCCTTCATGTGATATATTGTTTCTTCTATGCTGCATCAGCTGGTCGTCGCCGGACCCACGGTTTGCCCCCACACTTGTAGATTCTGCTGCTGCTGTCCGGGGCATATGGGCTCAGGTTCCATCTCTACTCACTCAGTTTCTTCCATTGGCCTCAAGATTTTTATTTTGTTCCTCCAGTTCGATTTTCACCAGGTCATCAGATTTTTCCAATACTTTATTTTCAATGCTCGGTTGTCCTAGGTCTTGCAATCTCCTGATGTCCTGTCACGGTCGCCATCTATTATTCCAGGTTATTTTTTTAAGATTTACGGTAGTTCAATAGTCTCCCTGGCATTTTAAAATAACAACACAGGCAGCAGAGTGTTTTCTTCTAGAGCTCTCTTTATTAAATGAATCTTAACTCTATTACATTTCTTGTTCGGCTCATAATCGTATAGCTGCGCCGCCAGAGACGCCGGCAGCGGTCAAAGCTTATGAATATACTTAGGTATTAGTAGCGGCTGGCGAAGAGTCGCCGTTGCGGTGAATAGGAATCTACATTCTAAATCTTACTCTTCTCGCTTTTACAGTTTCCGAGATCTCAGAGTTTACACGGACAGACGGACATGGCTAGAAACTTTCCGATACATACTTTCCGAAAAAAATCTAGTATAAATAAAATAATTTTTTTCTTTTCATTATTTGACCATTTTACCCGATACGTAAACCATGCATGCATATTTTTTAGGTCAATCAAAAGGTATTAATGTGACAAATACGATTTAACAAAAAAAAATTTTCTAGCATGACAATTGTGGCCACCACAGTTTTGGGCAGCTAGTAGGCATTAGAGCGGAAATGAACACTGAAATGTGTTTTTCTCATAAATATCTATCGACTGATCTATCGACTGCCCACTCTAACACCCACAAACGGCTTAAACGCTTTAATCTGCCCGACGCCCCCATAACATCTACTGAAATAGTCGGTAGGAGGCGCCGAAAATATCACTTTGCTACTTATATATCTCCATTCCCCTTTTGTTCCTTAAAAATGAGTAAAGGGTATCTGATAGTCGGGGCACTTATTATCCTTGTTGATATTTCTTTTTATTTTTTTCTATTAGTCATTAATGAATCTTGTCTGAGTCTTATAAATTTATTCCAATTTATTTCACAATAAAAAATAAAACTGAAATTATTATTATATTGCTTATTTTAATTGCGGTCCCTGCTTTAATTAAATATTCCACATAAGAATTACATTTTGTTTTTACTTTATCCCTCTGCAGGACTTAAAAATTCGGTTGTAATCAACCAAGCTTTGCAGCAATTCACTGGTGGTTCGGGACATGACATACAATTTTAACGCTTTAAATCAAGTGTTTTAGTTTATTCAGCGATTAGAAAATGAAATTTAGGTCTGCTTTTCAAAGGGAAGTTATCTGAAACGGGTCTTTATCTTTGTTATGCATTTAAACTGAACTGTGTGCCTGGATTTTCCTTAAGCAAATCTACCCTGGTTTCAGCAGAATTGATTACATCGAGGCCCACATAAACAAACATAATATGTAAAAATTTTGTTTTTGTAAATTTATTTTATTTTTCGTTGTTTGCCGTCTCCGTTTCCATAACACAACTTCTTTTGGGTATGAAATAAACTTTTTGGTACATTTCGATCCGCACCTTCCGTGAGGTTACCATGCTGCATCTTATAACAAAGTCGACAAAAATATGCAAGTAGTCTAATTGATGACGTCTAAGCTTTGAAGCTTTTATTTCTGAAGTGGCAATACTACTACTAAAACTCGACTCCTCTTGATCTGACTGTCATACGGGGGCCAGAATCTTTGAAGATGCGACATCTAGAGATGATGGTCTACAAGGTGGTGCAAACCAACGAACAGTACAGAAAATCTAAGTATGTGACATCATCAACGGCGAAGGCGAACTAGCTCAAGTTCTTGTTAAAAATTTCACATGAGCTTTAATTGCAGCCCATTGCATTATCTTTTTATTTTTGTAAGCTTATTTTGAGTAAAATACGGTTTAAACGCGTTTAAGGTACTTTACAAATAGTAAATTCGTGTACTGTAGAATGTAATTTATTGTTTCCTTTAGTGCTTTCTAATAAATCCTTTTTGGGAGAAACCTGGAAAGAAGGTGGAACATATGGTCACTGGTACATAGCGGAACAATGGTCCGGATGCGGCATTAAAGCCAAATGACGTTTATCTGTCGAGCAAAGTTCAGCAATTCCCTAGGACTGCCATTCGGAGTAAGTGGATAGACAGCTTATCCGTCTGCAGTACAGATAAGAGGTTCTCCTCTCGGTATGCAAAGCGGCCTTCTCCGTGAGCCACCCAACAGCCTCGAATCAGATCTTTTATGCTTCCGAGCATGAGAGAGCAATTGGGTGGAGCTTTCACTGTTGCCCAGCGGCATTTGAATCGCTCTAATCGGTTGTTCAGAAGGGCTACATCGGAATCTACACCAACCTTGCTCCCTGCACATCCCACAAATCCAATAAGAGTGATATGTTGGCAACATATTCTCTCCGTTGAAGGCTTGAAACTGTGGTAATAGGTGGGGGTTGTGGAGAATGTTGGCTGCCCAGCCCTTGGCCGATACTAGAGCTAAAGATACACAGCTAAAGTCACCCGGAAAGATACGTCCTCTGTATTGAGTCGAGCTCATGGTTCCTGAAACATTTAACCAATTATGTCAAATAGCTAAGCCTTTTAATGCAACAGTTTCCTACGTCAATGCTGGTAGAGCCGACTGCTACAACGCAAGAGCTTTCGCTCTTACTTTCTCTCGATCAAACTTTCTAACACAGCGCTCTCCATACGTGGGACCGCATCCGAATTCCAAAAGAAAATTCTTTGACGTGCTTGCTTTACAATAAAGGGAGAACTTATATTATATTCTTTTCATTTCATTTCAAAGGGTTAAAAGATCTGCAAGACCTCCCTACTAACGATTTTTTTTATTTTTCACCAGGACATTTAAAGATTCGGAAGGGCTAACTGTTGAATAGGCTACATAGAACTGACAACCTAAACAACTAATCTAGTCAATCTCATCTAGATTTAAATGAATTAAATAAATCGGTTTAAACTTTAATCGCAATTGACAATTGACTAACGGATATCTTGGTATAATATTTTTTGTTGTTATTAGTTATCCCACTGAGTTACATTTATTCTGCACATTTTCATTGTTTAATTTGTCTTTTAAATTTTTGTTTTTAAGCATTTAATAAAAAAATGTAAGCCCCTCTGATTTTGTTAATTGTGACTCAACGTAAGAATAAGATAATAAGCTTTGGTAAAGTGCCTCGATAAATCTAAAGAGAGCAAAAGATAGATGGAGATATACAAGCAGCAAAGCGCCACCTATCCGCTATTTCAAAATATGATAATGTAGGCAGCATACAGATTTAAGCATTATGGGTTTAAATGTGGGCGCAACATTGTTTTATAGATAGGTAGGAACACAACTTTGTTTCACAGTGAACGGTCTTTTTTTCTTTTTTTGTGTTTTGACAACATCTGTTTGTTTTCGAGTGCAAACTGATTGTTTTTAAGTTTATGTTAACAACATTAGTTAAAGTAAAGCTTCTGTGTAGTGACTTTTTGTTATTGTTCTACTTTGCCTTTTTTTATCTAAACGTTGTTTGGAACGCCTAGAGTCCGCTTATGTCCGTCTCGACACACTCCTAGACACACGCCTCAAAAGGAATCGTAAAACATATAAGAAAAACTAGAGTATAAGATCGCAGCGGCGGTCATCGCAGCGGCAGTCTCGGCAGCGTCCAAACCTCCGCTGCGAAAACCGCCGCTCCCGTATATTCCCACTACTCGACTGAAAAAGGCAAAAAACGACGATGACCTCCGATACCCTAAATAGTATACCCAGTCACTATAACAAAAACAAAAATTGGTATCATTGGAAGGCATTTTTCAAGCCCTTTTCAATGGTATAATTTTCTCTGTTCTAAAATAAAAACTGCACATTTTGAACAAAACTCGCAAAATTAAAATTTCACACCTTCGCACACAAGCAGTCATGAGCATGGACTCGATGGTAGGGTTGAGATTCAGGTTCGTGGGTACGCACGTTCACTTTCTCCTGTTCATTCTCAGAAGATAACGAGGGGTCACAATATTTGAAATGCAATAAAACGGGAGGGTTCCGTGGAATACCAAACACACTGATTCGGCATTTGAATCGCTCTAATCGGTTGTTCAGAAGGGCTACATCGGAATCTACACCAACCTTGCTCCCTGCACATCCCACAAATCCAATAAGAGTGATATGTTGGCAACATATTCTCTCCGTTGAAGGCTTGAAACTGTGGTAATAGGTGGGGGTTGTGGAGAATGTTGGCTGCCCAGCCCTTGGCCGATACTAGAGCTAAAGATACACAGCTAAAGTCACCCGGAAAGATACGTCCTCTGTATTGAGTCGAGCTCATGGTTCCTGAAACATTTAACCAATTATGTCAAATAGCTAAGCCTTTTAATGCAACAGTTTCCTACGTCAATGCTGGTAGAGCCGACTGCTACAACGCAAGAGCTTTCGCTCTTACTTTCTCTCGATCAAACTTTCTAACACAGCGCTCTCCATACGTGGGACCGCATCCGAATTCCAAAAGAAAATTCTTTGACGTGCTTGCTTTACAATAAAGGGAGAACTTATATTATATTCTTTTCATTTCATTTCAAAGGGTTAAAAGATCTGCAAGACCTCCCTACTAACGATTTTTTTTATTTTTCACCAGGACATTTAAAGATTCGGAAGGGCTAACTGTTGAATAGGCTACATAGAACTGACAACCTAAACAACTAATCTAGTCAATCTCATCTAGATTTAAATGAATTAAATAAATCGGTTTAAACTTTAATCGCAATTGACAATTGACTAACGGATATCTTGGTATAATATTTTTTGTTGTTATTAGTTATCCCACTGAGTTACATTTATTCTGCACATTTTCATTGTTTAATTTGTCTTTTAAATTTTTGTTTTTAAGCATTTAATAAAAAAATGTAAGCCCCTCTGATTTTGTTAATTGTGACTCAACGTAAGAATAAGATAATAAGCTTTGGTAAAGTACCTCGATAAATCTAAAGAGAGCAAAAGATAGATGGAGATATACAAGCAGCAAAGCGCCACCTATCCGCTATTTCAAAATATGATAATGTAGGCAGCAGACAGATTTAAGCATTATGGGTTTAAATGTGGGCGCAACATTGTTTTATAGATAGGTAGGAACACAACTTTGTTTCACAGTGAACGGTCTTTTTTTCTTTTTTTGTGTTTTGACAACATCTGTTTGTTTTCGAGTGCAAACTGATTGTTTTTAAGTTTATGTTAACAACATTAGTTAAAGTAAAGCTTCTGTGTAGTGACTTTTTGTTATTGTTCTACTTTGCCTTTTTTTATCTAAACGTTGTTTGGAGCGCCTAGAGTCCGCTTATGTCCGTCTCGACACACTCCTAGACACACGCCTCAAAAGGAATCGTAAAACATATAAGAAAAACTAGAGTATAAGATCGCAGCGGCGGTCATCGCAGCGGCAGTCTCGGCAGCGTCCAAACCTCCGCTGCGAAAACCGCCGCTCCCGTATATTCCCACTACTCGACTGAAAAAGGCAAAAAACGACGATGACCTCCGATACCCTAAATAGTATACCCAGTCACTATAACAAAAACAAAAATTGGTATCATTGGAAGGCATTTTTCAAGCCCTTTTCAATGGTATAATTTTCTCTGTTCTAAAATAAAAACTGCACATTTTGAACAAAACTCGCAAAATTAAAATTTCACACCTTCGCGCACAAGCAGTCATGAGCATGGACTCGATGGTAGGGTTGAGATTCAGGTTCGTGGGTACGCACGTTCACTTTCTCCTGTTCATTCTCAGAAGATAACGAGGGGTCACAATATTTGAAATGCAATAAAACGGGAGGGTTCCGTGGAATACCAAACACACTGATTATGGGATGAGTATACGCTTGAAATTAAAAACAACTCATACAAAATACATTTAAAACCGCCTAAAAAACCTCCGCAACCGCGTTTAATAGCTACTCTTAGCTTAAAGCTTAGGAAATTCGGATGGTTGCGTCGCGACATCTTATGCACATGCTGGCCCGACCTTAACTGACCATTTATTCATATCTTGCTTACACAGAGATTGCCTTTCCTTAACCTATGCCTAAGTTGCACACCGTCGATATTTACCTACATCCAGACCCCTCCTACACCACGTCCACCCCCCATTAACTTGTTATCAATCCTTGTGTTCGTTTCCCTTTTAATAACCATTCTACTGGGGTATTGGGAATCAATCGGATTGGTTCTAGGAGTACAACATGCCTGTATGCACTCCCTGTAGATTTCAACCTGTTAAGTGAACATTCTGGACTATAAAAATGACACCACTCAAATTGCTCAGGATCCGTTCTTAAAATGCCTCAGTACTGCATACCTGTGGATCTAACCGTAGAATTTATCGATTCGGAAAACGAGGTTGAGATTGACAACCTGGAATTATCACCCACTGATCTTGAAATAATCGAAAACTCGTGTCAGGAACTTGTGCAGGTTTCCGAAGCAGAAGATTCGGTTGATCGCCTTCTACAAAGCGTATTTCAATCGGCTGCATCGTCGACCCAAAATAGGGACCCAGGATTGGAGTCTCTTGAGTGGAGACAGCTTCCATTGGGGACTACTACGCAGGCTTTCTTGGAATCCCTTATCACACACGAAGAAGGTGAAGATGTATTTCAGTGTGCACAGGAATTTCAATTGGACGACGATCTATCCAGGCCAGAATATGAGGTTTTTCCTAACGACAACCACATCTTTAAAGAACTTATGGCACCTCAACCGCCACCGACTAACCATTATTTAACTTTGCTGTATGATGGAGATGACGACGCATTACTAGATGTTTTATTTGACCTAGATTCTTAACTTTTTAATTATAAATACACCATGCATAAAGAAAAATAAAGTAAAAAATATTTTTAAATTGAGGGCTTATAATTGTTTTTTATTTATTGAACAATTTTTCTTTGCCTTACAAATACTTTTTAGCTCTGCGTTGTGAACCAATAGACGATGCATATTAAAGTCGTATCGCAACTAAATTGTCCGTACTTTAGGACAGAAATAACAATAATAAAAGGAGGATTTAGATTTCTGATAGGCGAAGTTGTGTATTTTTAATGTATGCGCTTTTAGACCGCTGCGAGTAGTAAAGGATTTTGTTTCTGAACACAACTCGCAATGGTACTTCACCATTTCGATGTTTTTAAAAATAAACTGACTTTTCTATAAAAAATGTATCTTATATAGCATTTGAGGGACAATTCTTACGTTATATATACTAACTTTATTTTAAAGCTATGGAAAAATTTATGTAAATATAAAAAGAGATAGACATACTGATATGTATTTCTGACTTTATTCTCAAGTATTACATAGTTTGAATAAGTATTTTGGTACATATAATGAAGACATATTGTTATCTCATTCACTCCATATGAATTGATAGAAATGTATAGTTTTTGACAAGTATAAAACACCATGTAATTTCTGGTTAAAGAATTAGTATACAACAGTTAGGTACTAGTGCACGACGAATCCAATCTTACTCTGATCAAAAATGGTATGCAAGTTATATGACACATTATTTAGGGGCTCTTACCCAATTTTTAAACAACTTTGAGCCGAGAGCCAATTTCCAAATAACTCCGACAGACCCGAGATAAACCCGTGGTCAGCTATTTCTTTCAACCAGGCCTCCGAATCATTCCCACCCAGATCAATTTCACGCAGCCCAAATCAAACGGATGCTGTAAACATCCAGTGCGCTAACGTAAACAAAAGATCCCCAAAGCTAGCCCCGAGTCCGTTAACGTAAACAAAAAGATCCCCAAAGCGGTCCCTAAAACTCCGCTAATGTAAACACCAATTTCCGGCCAAGATTGGACTTCAAATTTAATTGGCAAATTGCATCATCTTATTTTCCGACTCTCTTGAGCCATTCTCTTTATCAATTTTTGGGGATAAAATCTCTTAAGCCGAGGTTTGATTATTGATCATTGAACTAGAGATCTGGCAGTCCGTTTTTGAGATCCGAATCGAGCAGTAGTACAAATCGAGTAAAAGTAAACGAGCAGTGAATTAACTAAGTTCGACCTATTAAAAAATTGTAGTAGTGATTAAGTGATTAATAAATAAGATAAATTTTTGTAATTAAATCACTAGTGAGAAACTTAATTGGCGCCCAACGTGGGGCCGTGCAAATAAAAAAAAATTCTAAAAAAACAAGCTTTAAAATAAAAACAAAAAAGTTTTAAAGTGAAAAAAGGAATTTAGCGCGGCCAATAAAACCAGATACAACCGACGAAGAAATAAAAAGTTTGTGTTGATCAAAAAAAAACTAAGGTGGATTTTAATTAATGAAATAATCCCCTTAAAATCTCAAAATACAAAATAGTGATCCTAACATAAATTCACTGCTCGGACAATATAAAAATCAAAAAGCGACAAAAAATTTTCATCAAAAAAAATAAAATAAAAAATAAACATTGTGAAAAACAATTTAAAAAAATCTTCAAAATCAACAACAAAGACATTCTAAGAAAACAGGCTGAAGGGCAATCCCTCGCCAAATATTGGAAAAGCAGGAAGACCTAATTTAAGAAGGAAGACCCCTAGACAATTTAAAAACAGAAAAAAAGAAGGACGACCCCAATCAGGATCATCATTCAGGATAAGGACGACACCAACAGGAAAAATAACAACGAGAAGAGAAAAAAATAAGGACGATTCGTGAGCGATACTATTTTTATCATACATTTTTTTATTATTATTATTTTATAAAAAATTTGTAAGAAAGGAAATATAAATATACAAAGTGGAAGAGTTTCAAATTTTGAAAGAGTTCTCAAAATGCCAGAACCTTCAACAAGCCAGACTGGAGCCAATAAAAGACTCCACATGAATCCACAAGAAAATACAAGCCATCAGGCAATAACAAACAACACCATGTTAAATGTAGGAGATTTAATTAGGCAAATTGTAAATCTTGAATAAAATCCATTAAAGGAGGAGATCGTTAACTTAAGATCGCAGCTTTCTCACAAAATTAAAACGGTTGAGGATTATCAGACAGAGATTGTAGATCCGAATATAAAATGCGACACATCTTATAAGATTCTCAAATCTGTTAAGGAATATAAAGTTGAAGAGGATAAATATGTAAGCTGGAGAGAATCGGCAGAAGTAGCCATGGGGCAATATGCCAGAGGGAGTGAAAGATTTTATTCTGCCTTATCTATATTACGAAACAAAATAACAGGAATGGCAAACGACGCCTTAACCCATAACGGTACTGTATTAAATTTCGATGCCATAATGGCGAGACTTGACTTCGTCTTTAGCGACAAACGACCAATTCACATTATTGAACAGGAATTAAGTGTATTGAGTCAGGGAAAATTATCCATAATGGATTATTATGGTACAGTTAAAAGAAAATTAACTCTGCTAATTAATAAAACTATTATGACCTACGGTAGAAACAAACCTATAACAGCGGAAATGAATGAGAAACATAGGAAGACAGCTCTTAGAGTTTTCATTACCGGCCTCAACGGCCAAATTTCAGATACTATTTTCTCAATGAATCCACCTGACCTACCAAATGCAGTAATCATAGTTCAGGAACTGGAAAGCAACAACATGAGGGCTCATTTCGCAAATAGCTTCTCTACTACTCAGAGAAAACATAACGAGCCAAACTCTAGTGGAAATGGACAAACACATTTCAACCACAAGACTAGACAGCAAAACAATAGTTATAGTAACCAGCGAAACAATAATAATTTAAGGTTTAATCATGACAACTACCCTGAACAAAAATACTTACGGTTATTATAATCAGAATAAAAATAATTCTTGGAACCAGGGTAGATTTAATAATAACCAACAAAAACAGTGGAACACCTATAGGCAGCCACAAAATAATCCGGAACCAATGGAGGTAGACGAGTCTATCCAGGTTCAGAATAAGGCTTACAACGGCTATAATCAAGGCTACAATAAATATCAAAATAATAATTATAGTCAGAACAAGTGGGATCAAACAAAAAAATTTGAGGCCCAGAACACTCAGCAAGGCCAAGCCCAAAATAAAAGGGTACCAACTGGAACTGTTAACCAACCGGCTAACAAGACGATGATATTAAATAACATTGAGGAGAACCATTTTTTTAGACAAAAGTCAGGAGTAGGCTTACCCTACTTAATTAGAAATGATCCAAAAATAAATAAAAAATTAAAAATATTAATTGACACTGGGGCAACCTCGTGTTATATAAGAACAGGAATTTATAAAAATAAGAACGAGCTTCCAATTTACAAAAGAGTATTTACAGTGAATGGATATTCAATAATTAAATATTATCATATGATAACTATTTTTGATACGCGATATACTTTTTATGAAATAGATGGGCTAGACTCAGATTTACTGGTCGGCTATAACCTATTAACAGAAATAGGAGCGGTAATTGATACAGCTAAGGGAGTAATTAAATATAATGGAATAGAAGAAAAATTAAATTATGATAACGGAAACATATTAAACCAACATTCTTTAACAGAAGAAAACACCATTCTTCCATTAAAAGAATTTATATTAAAAAAATACTTTGATGAAAAAGCTTAAATCAGATCCGAATCTGAAATGGGTAATCAAAGCGAATCTAGTTTGGGATATGCAAATCCTGAACACGCCGTCGTTGAAAAATCCGACAAAAATAAAAGTTTGGAATATACAAATTCTGAACACGCCGTCGTTGAACTATCCGACAACCAAAAAATAAACAACGTAAAAATATCGTCTGCAGATCAAAGAAAAGATCTGGAGAACGAAATATTAAATAATATCAATGAAGAGCATTCAAAAATAAATATGCAGATCCCATTTAGGACAGATATCCGCTGTGCAATGAACAAAGTAAATGATAGGGCCATTTACAGCAAACAATACCCTTATGCCCAATCAGCTTCAGATTTTGTAAATTCTGAAATAAATAGAATGTTAAATGAAGAAATTATAAGGCCAAGTAGAAGTCCTTATACTTCACCAGTACTAGTAGTACCAAAAAAGGGTTTCAATAAAGACGGAACTCCAAAACTCAGACTCGTAATTGATTATAAAAAACTTAATGAAAACACAATACCAGATAGATATCCAATGCAGGACCCTTCAGTGATTTTGTCAAATCTTGGGAAAGCCAAATACTTTTCAACAATTAACTTGGAATCTGGATTTCATCAGATTCTCATGAATGAACCAGACATTCAGAAAACCTAATTTTCAATAAACAACGGGAAATACGAATTCCTAAGAATGCCTTTCGGTTTGACCAACGCTCCAAGAATATTCCAACGAGCGATGGATGGTATTTTAAGAGAACAAGTGGGTAAAACATGTCAAGTTATGGATGACATAATTATATTTTCAAAAACATTGAACAGCATTACAAAGATTTAATTCTCATTATTAAAATTCTGCTGAAAAATCAAAGTTGAAAAAATTGAAAAATCAAAGTTCTTTAAATTACAAACCAATTTTCTCGGTTACGTTGTTTCTCACAATGTGATAAAAACCGATCCCGAAAAAATGAATACTATCGTAAAATATGCGATACCCAAAAATTTGTGCAAAAATTACGCAAAGATAGCTAAACCTTTAACAAAATATTTAGAAGGCCAAAACGGAAAAGGAACTTTTAGCCATTGTATGGGCTTTCAAAAATCTTCGAAGTTACTTGTATGGGGTTAACAACATCGAGATCTATACCGATCATCAACCTCTTTCATTTTCCATTTCTCAAAAAAATCCAAATATTGAAAAGGTGGTATTCCTTTATTGAAAGCTATTCACCAAAAATTATTTACAAGCCAGGAGCAACAAATGTTGTTGCGGACGCTTTATCTAGGATTCAAATAAATAACCTAACGGAAAGTAGTGAATCGGTCTCAGATCAAAATACTCAGCATTCTGCAGAGAGTAGTTTTGAGAATGTAATACAAGAAACCCGAAAACCCTTAAACCAGTTTATGCAACAATTGCTAATAGCAACGGGGAGGTATACAATACATGAGTCGATTAATATATTCGGAAATAATAGACATATAATAGAGTATGACACTCCAGAAAATTTAGTATCAATCTTAAGGGAATATATTCCACCCAATATAACAATAGGAGTTCACTGTACTCTAGAAGATTTTTACAGAATTCAAAAACCACTTAAGGACAATTTTATAAATACTTTTTTATACACTAAGACATTTGTCCAGGATGTCGAGAACGCTGAAGACAGATCTCTTGTTATCACAGAAACTCATTTTAGTGCTCATAGAGGGCTTGATGAAAATTATAAACAAATAACTAGACTCTATTATTGGCCAAATTTATACAAAAAGCTTAAGGAGTTTATAAAGAATTGCACTATCTGCGATCAAAACAAATACAACAGGCACCCAGTACAGATTCCTATCGGTCAAACACCAATCCCAGAAAGAGGAGGTGAGAATTTGCATCTTGACATATTTTTCGCCCAACATCTTATATTCATTACTTGTATAGATTCGTATTCGAAATACTTAGTGGTAAAAGAAATCCCTAATAAACTGCATATATAGAAAATAAAGTTTAAGAAATTTTACAACAATTACCATTAGCCAAATCTTTGATGATAGATAACGAACCAAGTTTTTCTTCATCCCAATTTAAATCTTTTGCACAAAGAAATGGGATATCTTTATTCTTTGCAGATCCTCGACATAGTACGTCTAACGGACAAATAGAAAGGGCACACCTACCTTAACAGAAATTGCTCGCTGCATTAAAGATGAGCTTAATTTAATCGCTTATTCCGAAATTATAATTAGAGCAGCACAAAAATATAATTTAACATTTCATTCAATAACCAATCATCGAACTTTTAATATATTATTTAATAAAATCAAACACGATGATATTCCTAAATTATTGCAGCAAGCCCAAGAGAAAATGTTACATTTTCAAAATTAAGATAGACAAAATAAGAATTATCAGGAACAAGCTTAATTCTAGATATAAAAAACAAGTAGTTAAGGAAAACCTCCCAAATAAAGTTATTATAAGTAACAGAAACCGTACGATTCATAAAGATAATATTAAATAACTTATTTCAAATTACAGATAATGATTTCAATAATGTTTCAATATTATTGCTGGTAGCAACAACCAAATCCGAAATTATGAATTACACGAACCATGATTTCCTTCTTTACAAGGATACCAAAGATGTTCTTATTTATGAATCACACGCAGATTTATTTCATATAACTAATATTAGTTTTTATAGAGAAATAATAAACGACAACAAGAATTTCCTTTGGGTAATATTCCGCGATTTAGAAATTATCAAAATACTTATCTCTCAAGTTAATTCGTTATTAATTCTAAAATATTTAAAGAGATAAAATCTTTGTCTGAACAATTCAAAACAGCCTTTAAAAATCGAGAAATTCCACTTAGAAAATATCGTCTGCGCTTGCTTACTTACGATCTTATGAATTTAATGGACACAATTACACTTGCCAAAATTGATGTATTTAATACTAAAATTCTAAACAATCATGATATACCAGAAATTTATAAGCACGAAGATAGACCTATAATTATAACAGACCTTTTAGATATATCTGAATTTAATATCGCTTTGCATCAAGATCTTATTATAATTTACATAAAATACCCTATTATTACCGATCGTTGTGACGTTTACAATTCAAGATCCATTTCACATAATGATGGAAAATTATTAATTGATAATCACGTCGCAAAATGTAGAAATAAGTACCATGTAATGTCTAATTTTAAGACAGAAATATTTAATAATTATTGCACACTTAACCCAGAAGGCTGTTTTTTCACTAGATTACTAAATGGAGAAAAATCCTTTTGTATCAAAATCCGAAAAAAAAAATAAAAAAGTAGATGTAATCCTAGATGGAGCCATTTTTGTAAATGGAGAAAATACAGTTAATGACACTCATTTAAATTGGTCATATTTAATAACTTTTAATGGCACCACTGAAATTAATAATATTACTTTAATAATATTTCACAGCTTGAAAATATACAGATTTTTTAGTATCCGAATATATTATATCTAATGATTCGGAACTCACATTCGATAATATTAACATACTAAATCCATTTATTCAAATTAAACAAACTCAAATACCAGTTACGTTAATATTAATCATATTCACATTTATATATTTAACTATTATGATTATTATCAAATTCAGAAAATTTTTAATATTCAAACCATGGCAAAATCATATAGAAATTGAACCAGAATATAATATTTCCGATAATGAAATAAATAATATACCCGACAATGAAAATACCCTAGAAGAAAATATCATTGTCGAATTAACCCAACAATTACATTCAATATACCCATCAGTTCCAATGAATCGTGACGATTCAATTTAGAATGGGGGGAGTTATATGACACATTATTTAGGGGCTCTTACCCAATTTATAAACAACTTTGAGCCGAGAGCCAATTTCCAAATAACTCCGACAGACCCGAGATAAGCCCGTGGTCAGCTATTTCTTTCAACCAGGCCTCCGAATCATTCCCACCCAGATCAATTTCACGCAGCCCAAATCAAACGGATGCTGTAAACATCCAGTGCGCTAACGTAAACAAAAGATCCCCAAAGCTAGCCCCGAGTCCGTTAACGTAAACAAAAAGATCCCCAAAGCGGTCCCTAAAACTCCGCTAATGTAAACACCAATTTCCGGCCAAGATTGGACTTCAAATTTAATTGGCAAATTGCATCATCCTATTTTCCGACTCTCTTGAGCCATTCTCTTTATCAATTTTTGGGGATAAAATCTCTTAAGCCGAGGTTTGATTATTGATCATTGAACTAGAGATCTGGCAGTCCGTTTTTGAGATCCGAATCGAGCAGTAGTACAAATCGAGTAAAAGTAAACGAGCAGTGAATTAACTAAGTTCGACCTATTAAAAAATTGTAGTAGTGATTAAGTGATTAATAAATAAGATAAATTTTTTTAATTAAATCACTAGTGAGAAACTTAATTGGCGCCCAACGTGGGGCCGTGCAAATAAAAAAAAATTCTATAAAAACAAGCTTTAAAATAAAAACAAAAAAGTTTTAAAGTGAAAAAAGGAATTTAGCGCGGCCAATAAAACCAGATACAACCGACGAAGAAATAAAAAGTTTGTGTTGATCAAAAAAAAACTAAGGTGGATTTTAATTAATGAAATAATCCCCTTAAAATCTCAAACTACAAAATAGTGATCCTAACATATATTCACTGCTCGGACAATATAAAAATCAAAAAGCGACAAAAAATTTTCATCAAAAAAAAATAAAATAAAAAATAAACATTGTGAAAAACAATTTAAAAAAATCTTCAAAATCAACAACAAAGACATTCTAAGAAAACAGGCTGAAGGGCAATCCCTCGCCAAATATTGGAAAAGCAGGAAGACCTAATTTAAAAGGGAAGACCCCTAGACAATTTAAAAACAGAAAAAAAGAAGGACGACCCCAATCAGGATCATCATTCAGGATAAGGACGACACCAACAGGAAAAATAACAACGAGAAGAGAAAAAAATAAGGACGATTCGTGAGCGATACTATTTTTATCATACATTTTTTTATTATTATTATTTTATAAAAAATTTGTAAGAAAGGAAATATAAATATACAAAGTGGAAGAGTTTCAAATTTTGAAAGAGTTCTCAAAATGCCAGAACCTTCAACAAGCCAGACTGGAGCCAATAAAAGACTCCACATGAATCCACAAGAAAATACAAGCCATCAGGCAATAACAAACAACACCATGTTAAATGTAGGAGATTTAATTAAGCAAATTGTAAATCTTGAATAAAATCCATTAAAGGAGGAGATCGTTAACTTAAGATCGCAGCTTTCTCACAAAATTAAAACGGTTGAGGATTATCAGACAGAGATTGTAGATCCGAATATAAAATGCGACACATCTTATAAGATTTTCAAATCTGTTAAGGAATATAAAGTTGAAGAGGATAAATATGTAAGCTGGAGAGAATCGGCAGAAGTAGCCATGGGGCAATATGCCAGAGGGAGTGAAAGATTTTATTCTGCCTTATCTATATTACGAAACAAAATAACAGGAATGGCAAACGACGCCTTAACCCATAACGGTACTGTATTAAATTTCGATGCCATAATGGCGAGACTTGACTTCGTCTTTAGCGACAAACGACCAATTCACATTATTGAACAGGAATTAAGTGTATTGAGTCAGGGAAAATTATCCATAATGGATTATTATGGTACAGTTAAAAGAAAATTAACTCTGCTAATTAATAAAACTATTATTACCTACGGTAGAAACAAACCTATAACAGCGGAAATGAATGAGAAACATAGGAAGACAGCTCTTAGAGTTTTCATTACCGGCCTCAACGGCCAAATTTCAGATACTATTTTCTCAATGAATCCACCTGACCTACCAAATGCAATAATCATAGTTCAGGAACTGGAAAGCAACAACATGAGGGCTCATTTCGCAAATAGCTTCTCTACTACTCAGAGAAAACATAACGAGCCAAACTCTAGTGGAAATGGGCAAACACATTTCAACCACAAGACTAGACAGCAAAACAATAGTTATAGTAACCAGCGAAACAATAATAATTTAAGGTTTAATCATGACAACTACCAGAACAAAAATACTTACGGTTATTATAATCAGAATAAAAATAATTCTTGGAACCAGGGTAGATTTAATAATAACCAACAAAAACAGTGGAACACCTATAGGCAGCCACAAAATAATCCGGAACCAATGGAGGTAGACGAGTCTATCCAGGTTCAGAATAAGGCTTACAACGGCTATAATCAAGGCTACAATAAATATCAAAATAATAATTATAGTCAGAACAAGTGGGATCAAACAAAAAAATTTTAGGCCCAGAACACTCAGCAAGGCCAAGCCCAAAATAAAAGGGTACCAACTGGAACTGTTAACCAACCGGCTAACAAGACGATGATATTAAATAACATTGAGGAGAACCATTTTTTTAGACAAAAGTCAGGAGTAGGCTTACCCTACTTAATTAGAAATGATCCAAAAATAAATAAAAAATTAAAAATATTAATTGACACTGGGGCAACCTCGTGTTATATAAGAACAGGAATTTATAAAAATAAGAACGAGCTTCCAATTTACAAAAGAGTATTTACAGTGAATGGATATTCAATAATTAAATATTATCATATGATAACTATTTTTGATACGCGATATACTTTTTATGAAATAGATGGGCTAGACTCAGATTTACTGGTCGGCTATAACCTATTAACAAAAATAGGAGCGGTAATTGATACAGCTAAGGGAGTAATTAAATATAATGGAATAGAAGAAAAATTAAATTATGATAACGGAAACATATTAGACCAACATTCTTTAACAGAAGAAAACACCATTCTTCCATTAAAAGAATTTATATTAAAAAAATACTTTGATGAAAAAGCTTAAATCAGATCCGAATCTGAAATGGGTAATCAAAGCGAATCTAGTTTGGGATATGCAAATCCTGAACACGCCGTCGTTGAAAAATCCGACAAAAATAAAAGTTTGGAATATACAAATTCTGAACACGCCGTCGTTGAACTATCCGACAACCAAAAAATAAACAACGTAAAAATATCGTCTGCAGATCAAAGAAAAGATCTGGAGAACGAAATATTAAATAATATCAATGAAGAGCATTCAAAAATAAATATGCAGATCCCATTTAGGACAGATATCCGCTGTGCAATGAACACCGTAAATCATAGGGCCATTTACAGCAAACAATACCCTTATGCCCAATCAGCTTCAGATTTTGTAAATTCTGAAATAAATAGAATGTTAAATGAAGAAATTATAAGGACAAGTAGAAGTCCTTATACTTCACCAGTACTAGTAGTACCAAAAAAGGGTTTCAATAAAGACGGAACTCCAAAACTCAGACTCGTAATTGATTATAAAAAACTTAATGAAAACACAATACCAGATAGATATCCAATGCAGGACCCTTCAGTGATTTTGTCAAATCTTGGGAAAGCCAAATACTTTTCAACAATTAACTTGGAATCTGGATTTCATCAGATTCTCATGAATGAACCAGACATTCAGAAAACCTAATTTTCAATAAACAACGGGAAATACGAATTCCTAAGAATGCCTTTCGGTTTGACCAACGCTCCAAGAATATTCCAACGAGCGATGGATGATATTTTAAGAGAACAAGTGGGTAAAACATGTCAAGTTTATATGGATGACATAATTATATTTTCAAAAACATTGAACAGCATTACAAAGATTTAATTCTCATTATTAAAATTCTGCTGAAAAATCAAAGTTGAAAAAATTGAAAAATCAAAGTTCTTTAAATTACAAACCAATTTTCTCGGTTACGTTGTTTCTCACAATGTGATAAAAACCGATCCCGAAAAAATGAATACTATCGTAAAATATGCGATACCCAAAAATTTGTGCAAAAATTACGCAAAGATAGCTAAACCTTTAACAAAATATTTAGAAGGCCAAAACGGAAAAGGAACTTTTAGCCATTGTATGGACTTTCAAAAATCTTCGAAGTTACTTGTATGGGGTTAACAACATCGAGATCTATACCGATCATCAACCTCTTTCATTTTCCATTTCTCAAAAAAATCCAAATATTGAAAAGGTGGTATTCCTTTATTGAAAGCTATTCACCAAAAATTATTTACAAGCCAGGAGCAACAAATGTTGTTGCGGACGCTTTATCTAGGATTCAAATAAATAACCTAACGGAAAGTAGTGAATCGGTCTCAGATCAAAATACTCAGCATTCTGCAGAGAGTAGTTTTGAGAATGTAATACAAGAAACCCGAAAACCCTTAAACCAGTTTATGCAACAATTGCTAATAGCAACGGGGAGGTATACAATACATGAGTCGATTAATATATTCGGAAATAATAGACATATAATAGAGTATGACACTCCAGAAAATTTAGTATCAATCTTAAGGGAATATATTCCACCCAATATAACAATAGGAGTTCACTGTACTCTAGAAGATTTTTACAGAATTCAAAAACCACTTAAGGACAATTTTATAAATACTTTTTTATACACTAAGACATTTGTCCAGGATGTCGAGAACGCTGAAGACAGATCTCTTGTTATCACAGAAACTCATTTTAGTGCTCATAGAGGGCTTGATGAAAATTATAAACAAATAACTAGACTCTATTATTGGCCAAATTTATACAAAAAGCTTAAGGAGTTTATAAAGAATTGCACTATCTGCGATCAAAACAAATACAACAGGCACCCAGTACAGATTCCTATCGGTCAAACACCAATCCCAGAAAGAGGAGGTGAGAATTTGCATCTTGACATATTTTTCGCCCAACATCTTATATTCATTACTTGTATAGATTCGTATTCGAAATACTTAGTGGTAAAAGAAATCCCTAATAAACTGCATATATAGAAAATAAAGTTTAAGAAATTTTACAACAATTACCATTAGCCAAATCTTTGATGATAGATAACGAACCAAGTTTTTCTTCATCCCAATTTAAATCTTTTGCACAAAGAAATGAGAAATCTTTATTCTTTGCAGATCCTCGACATAGTACGTCTAACGGACAAATAGAAAGGGCACACCTACCTTAACAGAAATTGCTCGCTGCATTAAAGATGAGCTTAATTTAATCGCTTATTCCGAAATTATAATTAGAGCAGCACAAAAATATAATTTAACATTTCATTCAATAACCAATTATCGAACTTTTAATATATTATTTAATAAAATCAAACACGATGATATTCCTAAATTATTGCAGCAAGCCCAAGAGAAAATGTTACATTTTCAAAATTAAGATAGACAAAATAAGAATTATCACGTAGGAGAGGTAATTTACGAAAAGAAACATAGGGAAAGGAACAAGCTTAATTCTAGATATAAAAAACAAGTAGTTAAGGAAAACCTCCCAAATAAAGTTATTATAAGTAACAGAAACCGTACGATTCATAAAGATAATATTAAATAACTTATTTCAAATTACAGATAATGATTTCAATAATGTACTTATTATTGCTGGTAGCAACAACCAAATCCGAAATTATGAATTACACGAACCATGATTTCCTTCTTTACAAGGATACCAAAGATGTTCTTAATTATGAATCACACGCAGATTTATTTCATATAACTAATATTAGTTTTTATAGAGAAATAATAAACGACAACAAGAATTTCCTTTGGGTAATATTCCGCGATTTAGAAATTATCAAAATACTTATCTCTCAAGTTAATTCGTTATTAATTCTAAAATATTTAAAGAGATAAAATCTTTGTCTGAACAATTCAAAACAGCCTTTAAAAATCGAGAAATTCCACTTAGAAAATATCGTCTGCGCTTGCTTACTTACGATCTTATGAATTTAATGGACACAATTACACTTGCCAAAATTGATGTATTTAATACTAAAATTCTAAACAATCATGATATAACAGAAATTTATAAGCACGAAGATAGACCTATAATTATAACAGACCTTTTAGATATATCTGAATTTAATATCGCTTTGCATCAAGATCTTATTATAATTTACATAAAATACCCTATTATTACCGATCGTTGTGACGTTTACAATTCAAGATCCATTTCACATAATGATGGAAAATTATTAATTGATAATCACGTCGCAAAATGTAGAAATAAGTACCATGTAATGTCTAATTTTAAGACAGAAATATTTAATAATTATTGCACACTTAACCCAGAAGGCTGTTTTTTCACTAGATTACTAAATGGAGAAAAATCCTTTTGTATCAAAATCCGAAAAAAAAATAAAAAAGTAGATGTAATCCAAGATGGAGCCATTTTTGTAAATGGAGAAAATACAGTTAATGACACTCATTTAAATGGGTCATATTTAATAACTTTTAATGGCACCACTGAAATTAATAATATTACTTTAATAATATTTCACAGCTCGAAAATATACAGATTTTTTAGTATCCGAATATATTATATCTAAGGATTCGGAACTCACATTCGATAATATTAACATACTAAATCCATTTATTCAAATTAAACAAACTCAAATACCAGTTACGTTAATATTAATCATATTCACATTTATATATTTAACTATTATGATTATTATCAAATTCAGAAAAATTTTAATATTCAAACCATGGCAAAATCATATAGGAATTGAACCAGAAAATAATATTTCCGATAATGAAATAAATAATATACCCGACAATGAAAATACCCTAGAAGAAAATATCATTGTCGAATTAACCCAACAATTACATTCAATATACCCATCAGTTCCAATGAATCGTGACGATTCAATTTAGAATGGGGGGAGTTATATGACACATTATTTAGGGGCTCTTACCCAATTTATAAACAACTTTGAGCCGAGAGCCAATTTCCAAATAACTCCGACAGACCCGAGATAAGCCCGTGGTCAGCTATTTCTTTCAACCAGGCCTCCGAATCATTCCCACCCAGATCAATTTCACGCAGCCCAAATCAAACGGATGCTGTAAACATCCAGTGCGCTAACGTAAACAAAAGATCCCCAAAGCTAGCCCCGAGTCCGTTAACGTAAACAAAAAGATCCCCAAAGCGGTCCCTAAAACTCCGCTAATGTAAACACCAATTTCCGGCCAAGATTGGACTTCAAATTTAATTGGCAAATTGCATCATCCTATTTTCCGACTCTCTTGAGCCATTCTCTTTATCAATTTTTGGGGATAAAATCTCTTAAGCCGAGGTTTGATTATTGATCATTGAACTAGAGATCTGGCAGTCCGTTTTTGAGATCCGAATCGAGCAGTAGTACAAATCGAGTAAAAGTAAACGAGCAGTGAATTAACTAAGTTCGACCTATTAAAAAATTGTAGTAGTGATTAAGTGATTAATAAATAAGATAAATTTTTTTAATTAAATCACTAGTGAGAAACTTAATTTGCATATAAATTAAAAGTAAATACTTTATCACCTAATTTTGTTAAATTTGATAGGACTTCTTAGAGACCTTAAATGACGTGAAGCCTGTGATTGGCTACACAAAAATTGAAAATCTATGAATTGGATTTGAGTGGATGTAAGCTGAAAAAGACACCATATGGAACTAAGCTCTGTATTTAACTGATAAGGACGATAAAGATGTTTGGATATTTCTACCTAAAAGTTATGTGAACAAATTTTCTACAAAGACCCCATTTAGGAAATTAAATGAGAATGGAATAACTCATATGGTATATAAAGGAAAAGATCTGAACAGATATAGTTGTGCGCAAATTGAATTTTTATCAGTAAATAAGTAAAGTAAATAAGATTCTTCAATATAAAGAGCTGAGTTTTTAAATCCAACAACAGTCTTAAATCAGTCTCAAAAAGAAATAGTTTTCCTTAAAAATGTACGCTCAACAGATAGAACTATTCTTGATGCAATTTTAAGGCATGCTTTTCGAGCAACACCTACAAAGGATGAAGTTCCTAAAAGCTACTTTGGAGGATTTAGAGGAAAAATAGTTGATCCATTCGAAGTTTGGATTCCATTATAAACTGAAAGAGGAACCCCTTAGTCTAATGATTAAATATTATAAGTTAAACAAACGTATTGCTCTAAAACCATAAATAAAACTAATTAATTTTACTTAAATATATATGTTTGTTATTTTTTAAAATGGTTCTTAAACATTTTTATTTTTCTTAAAAAAGAATTTAGTGCTTTCTTTTTACTTTTAAAAAGACCGAACAGCATACAATAATGTCCGCAAGTTTTAGAAAAGTATGGTTGCTTATTAAAAAAAATTTATTAGCGTTAGATTTTAAAAATTTTAAAAATTCTTTTTTTCTGGGGATATTGGCCATATGAATCAAAAAATTCTGCTGACCTACGACTATCAAAATAAAATGCAATCCAATGAGTTCCAGGTTGATCTGAAGTGTCGGTATTCGCAATTATTAGTGCGGGATACTTTAAAATAGTTTTTGGTAACCTATCAGAAGGAAAAACTCCTTTAAACTCCTTTTATAGATTTTGTCTTTGAATGCTTAGAAAGAAAATGTTCAATTTGTAAAGTATTCATTTTAAAAGAGCATACGAATATTTCTATGCTTATCAATATCAATCATTGAATCGTATTCACAGTATACCAAGCAAGTAACTGCTTCAGCAAGTGGTTCCGAAAATCTTCCTTCGATTCTTATAGTACCTTGAGAGAATAAATTTGAACATATAGTTGAATTTGATTAATCAGCAGTTAAGTCAAAGGCTAATATAAAACTGTATGAATCAAACATTTCCTTGGTAATTTGTAGTCCACGATCGTAATGTTTAATTCCGCATTTTCTAAAAAGCATGTTATAACCTCTTGAGCTTTTAACCTTTTCAGCGTTCGAGTAATCGAACTCCAGAGCCTGGGAAGTAACTTGAACTCCGTTAACCAATAGGTTAAATCGTTGAATTTTAAAATGTTTAAATTGAAATGGGTCTACGCCTCTGTTTCCTGAGTATGAGCGGCTCTTAACCATACAAAAGGCCAGAAAATTTGGTATTTGACCAATAACTGCGTTGTCTATCGACAGTGTATTGTTGCCCGGATATATTGTAAATGATTTGACTTCAACCTTGCTGAATGGGTACAGAGCATTTTTTGTTTGTAAAACATGATGATGAGCCAATAAAATGCTTGGGTTAACCGTTATGTGGTTCATGAAAAGTTGTGCTTCAAGTATCTTTAAATTTGATTCAGTACCAGTTTCCATTAAATAAAACGCTGTTTTTTCAATATTGAAATTTATTTTTAAATCAACATTGTTAACAAGCAGTTTGGTTTGATTGAAAATATCTCCATGAACTTTTCCGAATAACTCAACCTTGTTACTATTTTGAGACATATTTTTAAGGGTTTCATTCGAGTCCGGATAAACATATTTCCCTGCTGTTATTCTTCCAAAATTGGGAAAATAACCTTGGGAGGCCAAGTGACTTTTAGAGGCATCCCTCCCATAGTTTAAAATTGTTTGCAAATACGCTCTATAGTGATAATTATTATCACTTTGCGATACCAGTATATTATTTAAAAAAACTGACGAACTTCTAAATATTGAATGTAGAATATTGTTTACAACACCAACAGCATTTCCTTCAATGCTGTTGTTATCATTTTTTTTTAAGTTGCACAACAAGTCGTAAATAAACATTTGATAAATCTCGATACGTTTCATCATTTCCCAAGCAAACAAATTCGATTGAAGAGGCACCGTCCAAAGAAGCAATTGGGTTGTATGAGACTTTTTCAGTTCTTAGAATAGAACTTTGCGTGGGGTGTGCCGCAAACAAATCTAATTCACTTTTCATACATTCGATATGCGTACTCATTTTGCTTTAGAAATATCTTTAATATTTAATTTTCTTGTTGACTTTTTTTTATGTTGCGTTTGGGTATGTTTACTTTGTCGTTTAGATGTATAATGAAGTCGTTTTTTCCTATTACCTACCTAGCCATTTATTTCTTTTTCCACTTCCACTTTGAAAACGGGTAATTTTATCAATTGCTTTATTTGAAAGATATTTCTTAAAGGCTTTCTCCCAAATTCATTGATTACAGCCTTACCAGTCTCAGCAGCCTGATTTTTTATAGCAGTTATGCCCAAAAGAAAAAGTGTTTTTATGTAATTAAAAAGACCGCTAAAAAAATTTCCGATTCCTCGTCCTTGTTGCACTATATTGCTTAAGCCCCCACCACACTGATTTACATAATAATCCAGATAAGATTTCACCATGATGACTATTTTGGTTCTAAATAAATAATATTTGGGTATGCATTATTTATAGTCCTGACCTTCTTCTTCTTCTAAAGTGAAGAGTTACGAAAATATGAACAGCTGAAGTTTCAAATGGTACCTTATATCCATTGGAATCAGTAATTAGTATTGAGATTTCATTTGGCGACCATAAGTCCAAAGGGTAATATTCAATATTTTTAAATTGAATATTTCTTTCCTTTCCATTAAAATGCATTACACGAAGACATCGCGGTCTTTTACTACCTACTGACCTTGGTTTTATTATGTCAGTGTAAATAAAAATCAATCCATTTTCAGGAATATTCGTTTGAACGGATACATTTTTATACCTAAATGTTTCAGCATTTACAAGACTAACAAACTCGGTTTCTTCAACGACATTTTTATCTTGGTTAGGTGTATATTTAATGTAATTATTCAAATATATGTCTGAAATACCGACTCCCCAATCATCGTTCATGTCTTCTGGAATGTTAACAATGTTTATAAATGCACACTTTACGTTGTCAGGAAATACATTCAATGAGTCATTACTTAACAATGTGATAAAAATCTCATTTAAATAACCCATATTTGATTTTTATGGAAGTTAATGATACGAAATCCAATTTAATTTATTTTTACCAGTTTGTACTGGATTTTTTGTTCTAACCGATCGCATTAACCTTTCACGTCCTGTTACATATTTAAAATTTTAAAAGGTAAAGTTTCCGTTTTCAATGTTTTTAGTTTTGCTTTGAATTTGCGTTGTCGTTCATTAAGCTTCGCTTTGAGCACTGGTTTCTCTAATCCTATTTTCTTTTTATCTGTTTCACTATCTAAAAAAGAGGTATCACTCACTTTTCGTTTATCTGATACAACATTTTCTTTTTTATTTGAACTAAAATCCTCATTATCACTTTCAAGTGGTAAATCGGGAAACTCAAATTTCTCTGGACGTGGGTGATCGTACTTTGATGTTGATTTTGATGTGCTGGGTTTTATATCAATCCAATCAGTGGTTTGGGATTCAATTGTTTTGGTTGTAATAGGATTCGCTTTTTGTTCATTTTGAAAATTCCATGATTTATTACGTTTTTTATTTTGATAGTAACTTAATTCTTGACGAATTTTGATCCATTTATCGAAATCACTTATTTTGTTATAATTTAATATTGGTAAAAATTTTATATTTATTAATTCGTTTCCTCTTATCATTGTTTATCAATTTCTGATAGCTGTTAGGATGCATTAAAATTACTTTGCTTAAATTATGTTTATTCTTAATCATTTTTTAATATTTTTCCAAAAATTCCAGAAAGCAATGAAGTTATTAGAATCGGTAGAAATCCCCCTTTTTGAATAAGGACTTTTCTCTTAGAGTTTAATGTACGCTTTGGGCACGAAAAGTAGCGCAATGCATTTTTATACTTTTTTAGAGCATTAAGATGGGATTTAGTAACTTTATGGTTTCCCTGTAATGTGTTCAATAATAATATAATTGCCGTACGATCGGATAATTGGTGAGAAATAATGTGAAACAAATTATAGCTTTAAGGCTTTATGACATATTATCATATAATATTGGGAATTATAATATTTCGAATTCAATGTAATAAAATTATGGATTATTTTTTATAACTGCAAGGGTATAAAAACTTTAGCTTGTCGAAGTTAACTTCCTTTTTTGTTTTTTAATAATTTCAATGCACATATACTTCTTTTCTTCAGGTTCGAGGTGTGTTCAAAAAGTAAGGTGACTTTTCAAATTTCGCAGGCAACATATTTTCGATTATCGATTTTTTTGTTTTGTTATGTTGGTACACTCTTCCCTAACAACTGTACCAAGTTTCAATTGAATCCCCTTTTTTGTTTAGTTGTGAGAGGCGTAAAGGTAACAAGTTGTTTTGCGTGCTCAGCGATTTTTTGCTACCGAAAAATATGGATCAAAGGATTTGCATCAAATTTTGTGTAAAAAATAAAATTAAGTGCTCCGAAACACTTGAAATGTTGACAGTGGCATACGGTGAAACTGTTCTGAGTAAAAAAAAATGTTTACATGTGGTACAAACTCTTCCAAGATGGCCGGCAAGATGCCAATGATGAGCCTCGCTCTGGACGCCCAAGCACGTCAACAACTGATGAAAACGTTCAAGCAGTGAAGAAAATTGTTTTGGAAAATCGTCGAATCACTATCAGAGAAGTTGCTGAAGATATCGGTATATCGCTTGGCTCGTGCCATGAAACTTTTTCAAACGTTTTGGGCATGAGTCGTGTGTCAGCGAAGTTTGTTCCAAAATTGCTGAATTTTGACCAAAAGAACCGTCACATGAGCATCGCTCAAGAGCTGTTGGATGACGTCAACGACGACCCAGATTTACTCAAAAGGGTCATGACTGGTGACGAATCATGGGTATATGGTTATGATATCGAAACCAAAGCCCAATCGTCACAATGGAAGAGCCCAGGTGAGCCAAGACCGAAAAAAGCACGTCAAGTTCAATCAAATGTCAAAGTTCGATTACCATGGCGTGGTGCATGAGGAGTTCTTACCATATGGTCGTACGGTCAATAAACAGTATAATCTGGAAGTTATGCGCCGTTTGCGAGAAGAAATACGAAAGAAACGTCCAGAATTGTGGAAAAACAATTCATGGCTTCTGCATCACGATAATGCCCCTGCTCTCTCATCTTTGCTTGTGAGAGATTTTTTGGCCAAAAACAACACCACAATAATGCCTCAGCCACCATATTCACCGGATTTGGCCCCATGTGACTTTTTCTTGTTCCCAAAACTAAAGAGACCTATGAAAGGACGGAGATTTGCAACGATTGAAGAGATAAAGACTGCATCGCTGGAAGAGCTCAAGGCTACACCGAAAAGTGCTTATGAAAAGTTTGAGGATTGGAAAAATCGTTGGCATAAGTGTATTGTATCTGAGGGGTATTACTTTGAAGGGGACAACATTAATATTAATAAATAAATTAATAGTTTTTCTTCAAAATACAAAGTCATCTTACTTTTTGAACACACCTCGTATTATATTATTACTAATTGCTTATATAATGTTTTAAAGTTATACTAGGTTTTATTAATATTCACTTGATCGCGTTTCTTGCAGCAGTTCTTCTGGAAAAGAGTATCAGATCCGCAATAATTGCAATAAATAAGTTGCGTGTATCCATTTTTACGGGGATCATTTCCAAAAAAATATCTTAAAAGAATCCATAATAAGAGACAACCTGATAGGACCATGAATTTATTTTTACTAAATTAAAAACACATGTGTCACCATTACTATATATTTCATAATTGGTGTTTTCTAAGAATACAAACAGCTTAAATAAATTATTTAATGAACATCGAAGTGGAAGTTTTTTCTTGTGTATTCTGCAATATGTAAAAAAATTGGGTAGTTGAGTTAAAGTTCTTCCAATATCTATATCGATAATGTTTGTTGATAAATACTTTATTAAAATTTTTTTTTAATTTCACCACGAACAAGAACTGTGTGATACTTATTGAGTGGTGTGAGTATTTCTTCAAGACTTGTGTATGGAATATTTCCAGCTGACCAATCCAATCCGTTTATGTTCTGCTGGTTAAGGTGCTGCTGCTTAAGAGCTCCATTATCCAATTCTTTTATGTTATATGGCGGTTTGAAATGGAAAAAATGAGGTATAACAGTTCCAGCAGGCATAAACGCCAGCTCCTTAACGAAAACTTGTTTGTTGTTACCAAGTACATATTGAAAATCTACTATTGAATTACGATCGACTGTGTTCATCATTGGTTGAGATTTTTTAATCAACTGAGGGTGTGCTTGCTGAGCTTTCTCCTTTATATACCGGTAAGACTAAAACATATTTACAGTTTATTTAAAGTAGTCTTACCTGATGGACATGTGTGTAACTAAAAGCAATAAAACTTATCGAAAGAAACAGGACCACAAAGTCATTTTTGGATTCGAGTATTATGTTGTTCATAACTTAAAATTGAAATGTGGTCTGTCGACTACTCGAAAATTTTTGCCGATGGTTTTGATGCAGCAAAGTAAACATAATTTCATTGGATTTGACAAAGACGAATGGATGCAACTGCTTACGTATAAGGAATTTATTCAGTTGAAACTGGACCAGTATGACTTCTTGATGCCTGATACAATTATTAATCATCCGTGCTTGCACTCCATAAAATGTAACTTTAGATTTAGGAAATCAGATAATCAGTACGTTTTTGTGATTAATCAGTATGGTAACAAAATTGAGTTTGATTCTGAGTCCTGGAGATCATTACTAAGACTAGGCATATTTTTTACTACATTTTTATGTTACAATCTTTACAATAATCATATTATTCCTAAGTGTGTATCTTTACAAAAATTTGATATTCAACTATCTGATTTAGAAGGTACCTATGATAAGGATGTGCCAATAGATTTAACACGATTATGTTTTGAAATATCAAAAAAGATGCGTTCAGAAATAAAAAGGGATGTTCTTGTATATGCAAGCATTATTGACTAAGGAACCATCGTCATCAAATAAAAAATTACACTAATACATCAACACCTTAAGATGAGCAAACAACAAGTTGTCGATGAAATTCATAAGGCAGCGCGAACAAACTTTATACGGCGAAAGTGCGTTCAAAAACGGATAAATGACACATGGCAAATTGATTTAGTTGAAATGATACCGTTTTGGAAATAAAATAAGGGTTTTAGATATTTACTGACCGTTATTGACACGTTCTCAAAGTATGCATACACCGAGGCAGTTAAGTCAAAGTCTGCCCTGGATGTAGCAGAGGCAATGAAATCTGTTTTTAAAAAGTAGACCCAAGAATATTCAGTCAGATCAAGGGAATGAATTTTTTAATTCCACTTGTAGGAAATTAATGGATAAATTTGATATAAATCATTATCAAACTTATACGCATCTCAAGGCTTCTATATGTGAACGCTTTAAGAGAACATTAAAAAATCGTAGGTGGAAAATGTTTAGTATGCAGGGTAAATATAAGTGGATTCATAACATCAATTATCTCGTAAATCAATGCAATAATTCATATCACCGAACAATTAAAATGAAGTCTGTAGATGTCTGCACGAAAAATGAAGAGTTTATTTTAAAATCGGTATATAATATTCCAAAAATATTTCCAAAACATAAATTTTTAGTAGGTGATTTTGTTAGAATAAGTAAATACAAAGGAGCATTTATGAAGGGATACGAACCTAATTGGACCACAGAAATTTTTAAAGTTTTAAAAATCAAGTCTACTTACCCCGTAACATATGAAATACAAGATTATATGGGTACCCCTATTAATGGGTCATTTTATGAAGAGGAACTTCAAAAAGTGAAAGACAAAAATGCTTTCCTAGTAGAGAAAATACTAAAAAGGAAAAATAATCAAGTGCTTGTAAAATGGAGCGGTTTCGATTCCAGCCACAACTCATGGATATCTGTAAATGACCTGCTAAAGTAATAAAATGCAACAATAACAAGTTTAATTTTTTATCTATTTATTTACAAATTTTTATTCTTATAATATAAACATATAAACATTTATTTAATAACGGGTTTAATTTTGACTACTACTTAATATATGTTCAATATTATAATGACCATGAGCCAATGTATTACAATTATCTGGTAAAATATATCTTTTATCATCCTTATAATTAAGACTTATTTTATTAATAATTTCAGTATAGAGGATGTGCAACCTACTTCGAATAACTCGCTGGGATCAATAACATGTTTTTTTATATTTTATACATTCTATATAATCTTCATGATTCAGGTTTTTAATAACTGATTTCTTAAATGCTTTCATTTTTTTACGTTTTCTTTTCCTTCCTTATCAACTAAACAAGAGTATGCCTTAGCCTTAAGTCCAGCAAAAGAAGTCATAACCCTACCTGCATGTTCATCCTTCATTTTTCCAGGTTCCCTATTATTAGCTTGAACTATATTAAATTAAATTTCTAGTTTATAATTTGAGGTATCGATTCGTTCAGGATTAACCATTTAAATAATTCTAATAAATAATTTTTGATGGTGTTGATTCAATCGCTGCAAGATCTGTCCCAAATATCTCAACGCTATGGAAGTCATGTCTAGCTATGCGTTGCCTGAAGCCTGGCGAATTTTGTCTTGATTTATAATGTTTTACTATATACTGTTTCCATTCCATTGTTTTGCCGTATACTGCATTATTCATTAACTTAAACAAATTTTTTTCAAAATCATTTTCGGCTAGTTTTCTTTGATCAGTTTTTAAATCAATATAGGGCTTTAACCAGCATAATTATGTAAAAGACAAAACCCTATGTATTTTTTTTACAATTAAACCATGCTGTATACAATGTTGAAGCTGTTTTAAGTGGATAATGTATTCGCTTTTATTCGATAAATCAGCTATAAGTTTTTTCTGCTTACCTCCTGGAGGAACTTTGTTTTCTGGACAGAAATATTCTAAATCTACTTCTAATATATATCCTACATTTCCATCAGCAGAAATTTTTTTGAAATCGAAAGATTCTAATTGATCATCACTTAAAAATTTAAATCCTGAAAGCGGTAAGGGTTGACTCATTGCCCAACCATATAAATAATTTGCATCAATATAGCTGAGGTAGTTATTTGGTTTACTTGAATCGAAGTTAGTTATATATTTATTATTAGCTATAGAAATTCTTTGGGTATATTGAGTTAACCCACCCCTTCTCGCTCTTTTTAAAAAGTTGTACATGTCTCCGTCACTAATAAGTTCTAAATTTACATTAGTATACTTGAGCATAGCATCCCAAGATATTGACGGTGCTGTAACATAGTTAATAGGGTCAAGCTTATAAATTTTCTGACAAAACTTTCTAAAATTTTCGAAAACATCGGTAAAAATTAAAACATCACTTTCTAAATAAAGTTTTATATAATCTTTTATAGTATTACAGTTGAAAGTTTTCCAAACCTTTTTTACAAAATTGTAATCATCTATACTGAAATTTTCTTCGCTGAGAGAATTGTAAAAACTAGCAATGTCAAACTATCTAAATAGTCGTAAGGAAAAACACCCTTCCTACGCATTTGCTTAAATTTTTCTCCCTGAAATTTAGTACTTAGAATTTTAAATTCTTTGTCCTCCATGTAGCTCGATAGTTTTTCTAAACTAGAATTTAAAAATCGAATCGATATATCTTATTTTATATCTATTTGATGCATTTATTTTAATTGTCTGCGTTAGCGCTATATAAAGCTCTTTATTACAGGGTATGGGGCTTAAGTCTCCTTCTAATTCAGTAATGAATAAATGTAGATTATATTTAGATAAGTTATGAAATACTACAGGAAAGAAGGGATCACTTAATTTGTACTTTGGCTTACAATTTTTATGAATGGGATCCATGAATTTTCCCGAAAAAAAATCAAAATATTTGTCCAGGTCGTCAGCGTTTATTTCCTTTTCACAGGCACAGCAATTTCCTTCCTGTTCATGGATTGTGCTAGCAATCGGGTTTTTGGGGGTCGACCAGTACATGTAAAACAAGCTCGTAGTTTTTTCCTTTAGTGATTTGCAGAATTTTTGTATGCAGTCAGCGCCTATAAAATTATACAAAATTTGAATTAGTTTTTAAAATACTAAGAAATTAATTATTTATTGTTTTTACATACCTTCATATGTCCACAATTCGTTAATATCCGGATTATAATTATGTGCTATATAAAATGATACGACACATGCAGTATTTTTCTGCACTTTTGTTGTTGACGACGTTGAAGACGAATTTAGGCATGTTCTATAGTTTCCAAGAACAGCCTCAATATCGGCATATATCACCACCGGAGGAGATAATTTTTTATAAAAGCCCTTGAATGAAGTTGTAGTGTTTGGTTCAGGGTAAAACGGGGCCACTTTTCCGCATTGAAGTTTGTTGTGGGTAGTATTATTAACTGTGAAAAACTGTAGACAGTTATCACAAAAATATCCTCCTGATTTTGCCTTGGAATGCTGTGAGTAGCATAATCTTTTTACACTTGTAATGTAAGCGTAATGCATACTGTCTTGGTTTACGTTATTTATTCCCAATATATTGATGTGGTTGGTTTGAATACATTTGGTTCTAAACGTTGGGCCGATAATTTTATCACCATCAGCGTCGATCTCATAAACATTTATACTATAGTCTTTATTATTTTTCTCGAAATGGATAATCCCTTTATTCGTTGTTGGAAACTCGATTCCTGAAAAATCCAATCTTATTCCGTCATATACAATTATTTCATTATTAATATTTATGTGGTAAGTTGTGGGCTTTGTCATTTTCTCTCGTGAATACTTTTTTGCTTTGCTGTTGTAAAGGTAGCACTCTCATGAGTTTTGTTAGCTATGAATGCCAGTATGCACCATTTGAAACAAAATACGTCAGTATTCTGTACGTTTATAAGTGCATTTCGGGCTCTTATATTCTTCGGGGCCTGAATGTATCCGCTAGCAGGAATGTTTTCTAGCTTTATTATAGTAATTTCAAAATAATTGAAATTTTTTATTGCCCAACCATAGTCTTTTTCTTGAAACTCACTGCTCGATGCTAGTTAGCTATCTACTGCCATATTAAGTTTATCGATAATGCTTTCATTTTGGTATACAGATTTATATGATGTCCCAAAATGTTTTGTTGTTTCAACAGTAACTCCTTCGTCTGTTTGTTTAATATAGGTACCATAAACTCTTAGGTTGAATTTAATGGCTCTATATTCTATCATGCAATGCTTTATAATTTCAATTATATTTTTTTGGCAAAGCTGATAAAAATCTTTTAAATCAATAGTGTTTTGGACTGTACTATTGATTCGATATGATTTAACAGGAAAAATAGTTTGAGAGTTAAGAAGAATTATGTTTTCATTATATTTTACTTCTCTGGCTGATGCATTTTTATGCTTATCGGTCAATATATGTTGACGTTCCCTTGATGCATGATAATTATCACCACAAGTAGGACATAAAACTTCTAATTTTAAATCTTAGCTTTTTTTCTTCTTTCAGTACTTCCTTACCCTCATCCATTCTCATCCGTTTAAGAGCATTTGATGACGTTGTGGGATGATCGTCCAAATGATTTTGCCTTCTGTTTTGTGGTTGCCGTTTTTCAGCATTCATTAAAACATTGAAGGCATTTATAGGTCCATTACAATTTTGAAAGTGCTCATCAAATTCATAATTATGAACTAAGGTAGAGCATAAGTTACACCTTATTTTTGATTTACACATTAAAACCTCGAAGGCATTCCGAGGCTTTGAGCACTGAGCATAATGAGTTTCAAACTCACTCATCTCCACATTTTTGGTGCACAAATCACAAGCAATGAATGACTCCATTTTTAGGGTTTTGGTTTTAATATTTTTATTCAAAAAATATGTTGTTATATGTTGTAATGTTGTTAACAATTTTCACCCACTCGTTATAAAGGTAAAAAGCACAATAATGTTGTTACCAATTTTCACCCACTCGTTTAAAAGGTAAAAAGCACGATTAGAATTGTTAGGCGCGATTGCAAGGACCGATGTGGATCTAATTATTTTATTAGAATACAGTACTGAGGCATTTGAAGAACTGATCCTGAGCAATTTGAGTGGTGTCATTTTTATAGTCCAGAATGTTCACTTAACAGGTTGACACCTACAGGGAGTGCATACAGGTATGTTGTACTCCTAGATCCAATCCGATTGGTTCTCGAACATAAGGAGCAGCCCAATACCCCAGTAGAATGGTTATTAGAAGGAAAACGAACACAAGGATTGATAACAAGTTACCGGGGATGAACGTGGTGTAGGACGGATGTAGGTAAATATCGAAGGTGTGCAACTTCGACATAGGTTAAGGAAAGGCAATCTCTGTGTAAGCAAGATATGAATAAATGGTCAGTTAAAGTCGGGCCACCATTGGCATAAGATGTCGCGATGCAGCCATTCGAATTTCCTAAGCCTTAAGCTAAGAGTAGCTATTAAAAGCGGTTGCGGAGGTTTTTAGGCGGTTTTAAATGTATTTTGTATGAGTTGTTTTTAATTGCAAGCGTATACTCATCCCAGAATCAGTGTGTTTGGTATTCCACGGAACCCTCCCTTTGTATTGCATTTCAAATATTGTGACCCCTCGTTATCTTCTGAGAATGAGCAGGAGAAAGTGAACGTGCGTACTCACGAACCCGAATCTCACCCCCTACCCTCGAGTCCTTGCTCATGACTGCTTGTGCGCGAAGGTGTGAAATTTTAATTTTGTGAGTTTTTTTCAAAATGTGCAGTTTTTATTTTAGAACAGAGAAAATTATACCATTGGAAAGGGCTTGAAAAATGCTTTCCAATGACACCAATTTTTTTTTTTTTTAGTGAGGGGTATACTATTTACGGTATCGGAGGTCATCGTCGTTTTTTGCCTTTTTCAGTCGAGTGGTATAAAATGATACGGCACATGCAGTATTCTTCTGCACTTTTGTTGTTGACGACGTTGAAGACGAATTTAGGCATGTTCTATAGTTTCCAAGAACAGCCTCAATATCGGCATATATAACCACCGGAGGAGATAATTTTTTATGAAAGCCCTTGAATGAAGTTGTAGTGTTTGGTTCAGGGTAAACCAGGGTTCAGGGTAAGCCACTTTTCCGCATTCAAGTTTGTTGTGGGTAGTATTATTAACTGTGAAAAACTGTAGACAGTTATCACAAAAATATCCTCCTGATTTTGCCTTGGAATGCTGTGAGTAAGCGTAATGCATACTGTCTTGGTTTACGTTATTTATTCCCAATATATTGATGTGGTTAGTTTTAATACATTTGGTTCTAAACGTTGGGCCGATTATTTTATCACCATCAGCGTCGATCTTATAAACATTTATACTAAAGTCTTTATTATTTTTCTCGAAATGGATAATCCCTTTATTCGTTATTGGAAACTCGATTCCTGAAAAATCCAATCTTATTCCGTCATATACAATTATTTCATTATTAATATTATTGTGGTAAGTTGTGGGCTTTGTCATTTTCTCTCGTGAATACTTTTTTTGCTTTGCTGTTGTAAAGGTAGCACTCTCATGAGTTTTGTTAGCTATGAATGCCAGTATGCACCATTTGAAACAAAATACGTCAGTATTCTGTACGTTTATAAGTGCATTTCGGGCTCTTATATTCTTCGGGGCCTGAATGTATCCGCTAGCAGGAATGTTTTCTAGCTTTATTATAGTAATTTCAAAATAATTGAAATTTTTTATTGCCCAACCATAGTCTTTTTCTTGAAACTCACTGCTCGATGCTAGTAAGCTCTACTGCCATATTAAGTTCATCGATAATGCTTTCATTTTGGTATACAGATTTATATGATGTCCCAAAATGTTTTGTTGTTTCAACAGTAACTCCTTCGTCTGTTTGTTTAATATAGGTACCATAAACTCTTAGGTTGAATTTAATGGCTCTATATTCTATCATGCAATGCTTTATAATTTCAATTATATTTTTTTGGCAATGTTGATAAAAATCTTTTAAATCAATAGTGTGTTGGACTGTACTATTGATTCGATATGATTTAACAGGAAAAACAGTTTGAGAGTTAAGAAGAATTATGCTTTCATTATTTTTTACTTCTCTGGCTGATGCATTTTTATGCTTATCAGTCAATATATGTTGTCGTTCCCTTGATGCAAGATATTTATCACCACAAGTAGGACATAAAAGTTCAAATTTTAAATCATTTATATTTTCGCTAATCCTAGCTTTTTTTCCTTGTTTGAGTACTTTCTTACCCTCATCCATTCTCATCCGTTTGAGAGCATTTGATGATGTTGTGGGATGATCCTCCAAATGATTTTGCCTTCTGTTTTGTGGTTGCCGTTTCTCAACATTCATTAAAACATTGAATGCATTTATAGGTCCATTACAATTTTGACAGTGCTCGTCAAATTCATAAATATGAACTTATGTAGAGCATAAGTTACACCTTATTTTTGATTTACACATTAAAACCTCGAAGGCATTCCGAGGCTTTGAGCACTGAGCATAATGAGTTTCAAACTCACTCATCTCCACATTTTTAGTGCACAAATCACAAGCAACGAATGACTCCATTTTTAGGGTTTTGGTTTTAATATTTTTATTCAAAAAATATATTGTTATATGTTGTAATGTTGTTAACAATTTTCACCCACTCGTTTAAAAGGTAAAAAGCACGATTAGAATTGTTAGGCGCGATTGCAAGGACCGATGTGGATCTAATTATTTTATTAGAATACAGTACTGAGGCATTTGAAGAACTGATCCTGAGCAATTTGAGTGGTGTCATTTTTATAGTCCAGAATGTTTACTTAACAGGTTGACATCTACAGGGAGTGCATACAGGCATGTTGTACTCCTAGAACCAATCCGATTGGTTGTCGAACATAAGGAGTAGCCCAATAGCCCAGTAGAATGGTTATTAGAAGGAAAACGAACACAAGGATTGATAACAAGTTACCGGGGGTGAACGTGGTGTAGGAGGGGTCTGGATGTAGGTAAATATCGAAGGTGTGCAACTTCGACATAGGTTAAGTAAAGACAATCTCTGTGTAAGCAAGATATGAATAAATGGTCAGTTAAGGTCGGGCCAGCATTGGCATAAGATGTCGCGATGCAACCATTCGAATTTCCTAAGCCTTAAGCTAAGAGTAGCTATTAAAAGCGGTTGCGGAGGTTTTTTAGGCGGTTTTAAATGTATTTTGTATGAGTTGTTTTTAATTGCAAGCGTATACTCATCCCAGAATCAGTGTGTTTGGTATTCCACGGAACCCTCCCTTTGTATTGCATTTCAAATATTGTGACCCCTCGTTATCTTCTGAGAATGAGCAGGAGAAAGTGAACGTGCGTACCCACGAACCCGAATCTCACCCCCTACCCTCGAGTCCTTGCTCATGACGGCTTGTGCGCGAAGGTGTGAAATTTTAATTTTGTGAGTTTTTTTCAAAATGTGCAATTTTTATTTTAGAACAGAGAAAGTTATACCATTTGAAAGGGCTTGAAAAATGCTTTCCAATGACACCATTTTTTTTTTTTTTGTAGTGAGGGGGTATGTACGGTATCGGAGGTCATCGTCGTTTTTTGCCTTCTTCAGTCGAGTAGTGGGAATATACGGGAGCGGCGGTTTTCGCAGCGGAGGTTTAAACGCTACCGAGACTGCCGCTGCGATGACCGCCGCTGCGGTCTTATACTCTAGTTTTTCTTATATGTTATACGATTCCTTTTGAGGAGTGTGTCTAGGAAAAATGAGCTGAAGACTCACTTTAATGTTCAAGTTTTATAAGACTTATAGGATCACTTTTCAGGGCTGAGGATATCGAAATTGTTTTTGTCTACGATAAAGTTAGACGGGTGTGTATAGAAAAATTAGCTAGTGGAATCCCTTTAAGGTTTATGTTTTAAATTTCTTATTGGGAACACTTTTCAGGGTTTATATCTAAAGGCCACCCAATAATATTTATGTGTAGGATAAGAAGTTTAGTTTTAAGAATTTCTTAAAACGGTGCACTGAAGCGGAAAATTGTACCGAATTTCAAATTCTGCCTCCTCCCGTATATTCCCACCACTCGACTGAAAAAGGCAAAAAACGACGATGACCTCCGATACCGTAAATAGTATACCCCCTCACAAAAAAAAAAAAATTTTGGTGTCATTGGAAAGCATTTTTCAAGCCCTTTCCAATGGTATAATTTTCTCTGTTCTAAAATAAAAACTGCACATTTTGAAAAAAACTCACAAAATTAAAATTTCACACCTTCGCGCACAAGCAGTCATGAGCAAGGATTCGAGGGTAGGGGTGAGATTCAGGTTCGTGGGTACGCACGTTCACTTTCTCCTGCTCATTCTCAGAAGATAACGAGGGGTCACAATATTTGAAATGCAATACAAAGGGAGGGTTCCGTGGAATACCAAACACACTGATTCTGGGATGAGTATACGCTTGCAATTAAAAACAACTCATACAAAATACATTTAAAACCGCCTAAAAACCTCCGCAACCGCTTTTAATAGCTACTCTTAGCTTAAGGCTTAGGAAATTCGAATGGCTGCATCGCGACATCTTATGCCAATGGTGGCCCGACTTTAACTGACCATTTATTCATATCTTGCTTACACAGAGATTGCCTTTCCTTAACCTATGTCGAAGTTGCACACCTTCGATATTTACCTACATCCGTCCTACACCACGTTCACCCCCGGTAACTTGTTATCAATCCTTGTGTTCGTTTTCCTTCTAATAACCATTCTACTGGGGTATTGGGCTGCTCCTTATGTTCGAGAACCAATCGGATTGGATCTAGGAGTACAACATACCTGTATGCACTCCCTGTAGGTGTCAACCTGTTAAGTGAACATTCTGGACTATAAAAATGACACCACTCAAATTGCTCAGGATCAGTTCTTCAAATGCCTCAGTACTGTATTCTAATAAAATAATTAGATCCACATCGGTCCTTGCAATCGCGCCTAACAATTCTAATCGTGATTTTTACCTTTTAAACGAGTGGGTGAAAATTGGTAACAACATTATTGTGCTTTTTACCTTTATAACGAGTGGGTGAAAATTGTTAACAACATTACAACATATAACAATATATTTTTTGAATAAAAATATTAAAACCAAAACCCTAAACATGGAGTCATTCATTGCTTGTGATTTGTGCACCAAAAATGTGGAGATGAGTGAGTTTGAAACTCATTATGCTTAGTGCTCAAAGCCTCGGAATGCCTTCGAGTTTTTAATGTGTAAATCAAAAATAAGGTGTGACTTATGCTCTACCTTAGTTCATAATTATGAATTTGACGAGCACTATCAAAATTGTAATGGATAAATGCCTTCAATGTTTTAATGAATGCTGAAAAACGGCAACCACAAAACAGAAGGCAAAATCATTTGGACGATCATCCCACAACGTCATCAAATGCTCTCAAACGGATGAGAATGGATGAGGGTAAGGAAGTACTCAAAGAAGGAAAAAAAGCTAAGATTTCAAATTAGAAGTTTTATGTCCTACTTGTGGTGATAATTATCATGCATCAAGGGAACGTCAACATATATTGACCGATAATCATAAAAATGCATCAGCCAGAGAAGTAAAATATAATGAAAACATAATTCTTCTTAACTCTCAAACTATTTTTCCTGTTAAATCATATCGAATCAATAGTACAGTCCAAAACACTAATGATTTAAAAGATTTTTATCAGCTTTGCCAAAAAAATATAATTGAAATTATAAAGCATTGCATGATAGAATATAGAGCCATTAAATTCAACCTAAGAGTTTATTGTACCTATATTAAACAAACAGACGAAGGAGTTACTGTTGAAACAACAAAACATTTTGGGACATCATATAAATCTGTATACCAAAATGAAAGCATTATCGATGAACTTAATATGGCAGTAGATAGCTTACTAGCATCGAGCAGTGAGTTTCAAGAAAAAGACTCTGGTTGGGCAATAAAAAATTTTAAATATTTTGAAATTACTATAATAAAGCTAGAAAACATTCCTGCTAGCGGATACATTCAGGCCCCGAAGAATATAAGAGCCCGAAATGCACTTATAAACGTACAGAATACTGACGTATTTTGTTTCAAATGGTGCATACTGGCATTCATAGCTAACAAAACTCATGAGAGTGCTACCTTTACAACAGCAAAGCAAAAAAAGTATTCACGAGAGAAAATGACAAAGCCCACAACTTACCACATAAATATTAATAATGAAATAATTGTATATGACGGAATAAGATTGGATTTTTCAGGAATCGAGTTTCCAACAACGAATAAAGGGATTATCCATTTCGAGAAAAATAATAAAGACTACAGTATAAATGTTTATGAGATCGACGCTGATGGTGATAAAATTATCGGCCCAACGTATAGAACCAAATGTATTCAAACCAACCACATCAATATATTGGGAATAAATAACGTAAACCAAGACAGTATGCATTACGCTTACATTACAAGTGTAAAAAGATTATGCTACTCACAGCATTCCAAGGCAAAATCAGGAGGATATTTTTGTGGTAACTGTTTACAGTTTTTCACAGTTAATAATACTACCCACAACAAACTTGAATGCGGAAAAGTGGCCTCGTTTTACCCTGAACCAAACACTACAACTTCATTCAAGGGCTTTCATAAAAAATTATCTCCTCCGGTGGTGATATATGCCGATATTGAGGCTGTTCTTGAAAACTATAGAACATGCCTAAATTCGTCTTCAACATCATCAACAACAAAAGTGCAGAAGCATACTGCATGTGCCGTATCATTTTATATAGCACATAAATATAATCCGGATCTTAACGAATTGAGGACATATGAAGGTATGTAAAAACAATAAATAATTAATTTCTTAGTATTTTAAAAACTAATTCAAATTTTGTATAATTTTATAGGCGCTGACTGCATACAAAAATTCTGCAAATCACTAAAGGAAAAAACTACGAGCTTGTTTTACATGTACTGGTCGACCCCCAAAAACCCGATTGCTAGCACAATCCATGAACAGGAAGGAAATTGCTGTGCCTGTGAAAAGGAAATAAACGCTGACGACCTGGACAAATATTTTGATCAATTTTCTGGAAAATACATAGGTCTCATTCATAAAAATTGTAAGCCAAAGTACAAATTAAGTGATCCCTTCTTTCCTGTAGTATTTCATAACTTATCTAAATATGACATACATTTATTCATTACTGAATTAGAAGGAGACTTAAGCCCCATACCCTGTAATAAAGAGCTTTATATAGCGCTAACGCAGACAATTAAAATAAATGCATCAAATAGATATAAAATAAGATATATCGATTCGATTAGATTTTTAAATTCTAGTTTAGAAAAACTATCAAGCTACATGGAGGACAAAGATTTTAAAATTCTAAGTACTAAATTTCAGGGAGAAAAATTTAAGCAAATGCGTAGGAAGGGTGTTTTCCCTTACGACTATTTAGATAGTTTTGAAAAATTTGAGGATACCCAGCTTCCTGACATTGATAGTTTTTACAATTCTCTCAGCGAAGAAAATTGTTGTATAGATGATTACAATTTTGCACAAAAGGTTTGGAAAACTTTCAACTGTAACACTATAGAAGATTATATAAAACTTTATTTAGAAAGTGATGTTTTAATTTTGACTGAAACAGAAGGCAAAATCATTTGGACGATTATCCCACAACGTCATCAAATGCTCTCAAACGGATGAGAATGGATGAGGGTAAGGAAGTACTCAAAGAAGGAAAAAAAGCTAAGATTTCAAATTAGAAGTTTTATGTCCTACTTGTGGTGATAATTATCATGCATCAAGGGAACGTCAACATATATTGACCGATAATCATAAAAATGCATCAGCCAGAGAAGTAAAATATAATGAAAACATAATTCTTCTTAACTCTCAAACTATTTTTCCTGTTAAATCATATCGAATCAATAGTACAGTCCAAAACACTAATGATTTAAAAGATTTTTATCAGCTTTGCCAAAAAAATATAATTGAAATTATAAAGCATTGCATGATAGAATATAGAGCCATTAAATTCAACCTAAGAGTTTATTGTACCTATATTAAACAAACAGACGAAGGAGTTACTGTTGAAACAACAAAACATTTTGGGACATCATATAAATCTGTATACCAAAATGAAAGCATTATCGATGAACTTAATATGGCAGTAGATAGCTTACTAGCATCGACCAGTGAGTTTCAAGAAAAAGACTCTGGTTGGGCAATAAAAAATTTCAAATATTTTAAAATTACTATAATAAAGCTAGAAAACATTCCTGCTAGCGGATACATTCAGGCCCCGAAGAATATAAGAGTCCGAAATGCACTTATAAACGTACAGAATACTGACGTATTTTGTTTCAAATGGTGCATACTGGCATTCATAGCTAACAAAACTAATGAGAGTGCTACCCTTACAACAGCAAAGCAAAAAAAGTATTCACGAGAGAAAATGACAAAGCCCACAACTTACCACATAAATATTAATAATGAAATAATTGTATATGACGGAATAAGATTGGATTTTTCAGGAATCGAGTTTCCAACAACGAATAAAGGGATTATCCATTTCGAGAAAAATAATAAAGACTACAGTATAAATGTTTATGAGATCGACGCTGATGGTGATAAAATTATCGGCCCAACGTATAGAACCAAATGTATTCAAACCAACCACATCATATATTGGGAATAAATAACGTAAACCAAGACAGTATGCATTACGCTTACATTACAAGTGTAAAAAGATTATGCTACTCACAGCATTCCAAGGCAAAATCAGGAGGATATTTTTGTGGTAACTGTCTACAGTTTTTCACAGTTAATAATACTACCCACAACAAACTTGAATGCGGAAAAGTGGCCTCGTTTTACCCAGAACCAAACACTACAACTTCATTCAAGGGCTTTCATAAAAAATTATCTCCTCCGGTGGTGATATATGCCGATATTGAGGCTGTTCTTGAAAACTATAGAACATGCCTAAATTCGTCTTCAACATCATCAACAAAAAAAGTGCAGAAGCATACTGCATGTGCCGTATCATTTTATATAGCACATAAATATAATCCGGATCTTAACGAATTGTGGACATATGAAGGTATGTAAAAACAATAAATAATTAATTTCTTAGTATTTTAAAAACTAATTCAAATTTTGTATAATTTTATAGGCGCTGACTGCATACAAAAATTCTGCAAATCACTAAAGGAAAAAACTACGAGCTTGTTTTACATGTACTGGTCGACCCCCAAAAACCCGATTGCTAGCACAATCCATGAACAGGAAGGAAATTGCTGTGCCTGTGAAAAGGAAATAAACGCTGACGACCTGGACAAATATTTTGATCAATTTTCTGGAAAATACATAGGTCTCATTCATAAAAATTGTAAGCCAAAGTACAAATTAAGTGATCCCTTCTTTCCTGTAGTATTTCATAACTTATCTAAATATGACATACATTTATTCATTACTGAATTAGAAGGAGACTTAAGCCCCATACCCTGTAATAAAGAGCTTTATATAGCGCTAACGCAGACAATTAAAATAAATGCATCAAATAGATATAAAATAAGATATATCGATTCGATTAGATTTTTAAATTCTAGTTTAGAAAAACTATCAAGCTACATGGAGGACAAAGATTTTAAAATTCTAAGTACTAAATTTCAGGGAGAAAAATTTAAGCAAATGCGTAGGAAGGGTGTTTTCCCTTACGACTATTTAGATAGTTTTGAAAAATTTGAGGATACCCAGCTTCCTGACATTGATAGTTTTTACAATTCTCTCAGCGAAGAAAATTGTTGTATAGATGATTACAATTTTGCACAAAAGGTTTGGAAAACTTTCAACTGTAACACTATAAAAGATTATATAAAACTTTATTTAGAAAGTGATGTTTTAATTTTGACCGATGTTTTCGAAAATTGTAGAAAAATTTGTCAGAAAATTTATAAGCTTGACCCTATTAACTATGTTACAGCACCGTCAATATCTTGGGATGCTATGCTCAAGTATACTAATGTAAATTTAGAACTTATTAGTGACGGAGACATGTACAACTTTTTAAAAGAGCGATAAGGGGTGGGTTAACTCAATGTACCCAAAGTATTTCTATAGCTAATAATAAATATATAACTAACTTCGATTCAAGTAAACCAAATAACTACCTCAGCTATATTGATGCAAATAATTTATATGGTTGGGCAATGAGTCAACCCTTACCGCTTTCAGGATTTAAATTTTTAAGTGATGATCAATTAGAATCTTTCGATTTCAAAAAAATTTCTGCTGATGGAAATGTAGGATATATATTAGAAGTGGATTTAGAATATTTCTGTCCAGAAAACAAAGTTCCTCCAGGAGGTAAGCAGAAAAAACTTATAGCTGATTTATCGAATAAAAGCGAATACATTATCCACTTAAAACAGCTTCAACATTGTATACAGCATGGTTTAATTGGAAAAAAAAATACATAGGGTTTTGTCTTTTACATAATTATGCTGGTTAAAGCCCTATATTGATTTAAAAACTGATCAAAAAAAACTAGCCGAAAATGATTTTGAAAAAAATTTGTTTAAGTTAATGAATAATGCAGTATACGGCAAAACAATGGAATGGAAACAGTATATAGTAAAACATTATAAATCAAGACAAAATTCGCCAGGCTTCAGGCAACGCATAGCTAGACATGACTTCCATAGCGTTGAGATATTTGGGACAGATCTTGCAGCGATTGAATCAACACCATCAAAAATTATTTATTAGAATTATCTAAATGGTTAATCCTGAACGAATCGATACCTCAAATTATAAACTAGAAATTTAATTTAATATAGTTCAAGCTAATAATAGGGAACCTGGAAAAATGAAGGATGAACATGCAGGTAGGGTTATGACTTCTTTTGCTGGACTTAAGGCTAAGGCATACTCTTGTTTAGTTGATAAGGAAGGAAACGAAAACGAATGTATAAAAAAAATGAAAGCATTTAAGAAATCAGTTATTAAAAACCTGAATCATGAAGATTATATAGAATGTATAAAATATAAATAAACATGTTATTGATCCCAGCGAGTTATTCGAAGTAGGTTGCACATCCTCTATACTGAAATTATTAATAAAATAAGTCTTAATTATAAGGATGATAAAAGATATATTTTACCAGATAATTGTAATACATTGGCTCATGGTCATTATAATATTGAACATATATTAAGTAGTAGTCAAAATTAAACCCGTTATTAAATAAATGTTTATATGTTTATATTATAAGAATAAAAATTTGTAAATAAATAGATAAAAAATTAAACTTGTTATTGTTGCGTTTTATTACTTTAGCAGGTCATTTACAGATATCCATAAGTTGTGGCTGGAATCGAAACCGCTCCATTTTACAAGCACTTGATTATTTTTCCTTTTTAGTATTTTCTCTACTAGGAAAGCATTTTTGTCTTTCACTTTTTGAAGTTCCTCTTCATAAAATGACCCATTAATAGGGGTACCCATATAATCTTGTATTTCATATTTTACGGGGTATGTAGACTTGACTTTTAAAACTTTAAAAACTTCTGTGGTCCAATTAGGTCCGTATCCCTTCATAAATGCTCCCTTGTATTTACTTATTCTAACAAAATCACCTACTAAAAATTTATGTTTTGGAAATATTTTTGGTATATTATATACCATACTATACTACTATATTAAAAAATTCTTTCCCTTTATCTGACTGAATATTCTTGGGTGTTCTTTTACTCTTTTTAAAAACAGATTTCATTGCCTCTGCTACATCCAGGGCAGACTTTGACTTAACTGCCTCGGCGTATGCATACTTTGAGAACGTGTCAATAACGGTCAGTAAATATCTAAAACCCTTATTTTCTTTCAAAAATGGTATCATTTCAACTAAATCAATTTGCCATGTGTCATTTATCCCTTTTTGAACGAACTTTCGCCGTATGAAGTTTTTTCGCGCTGCCTTATGAATTTCATCGACAACTTGTTGTTTGCTCATCTTAAGGTGTTGATTTATTAGTATTATTTTTTATTTGATGACGATGGTTGCTTAGTCAATAATGCTTGCTTATATACAAGAACATCCCTTTTTATTTCTGAACGCATCTTTTTTGATATTTCAAAACATAATCGTGTTAAATCTAGTTGCACATCCTTATCATAGGTACCTTCTAAATCAGATAGTTGAATATCAAATTTTTGTAAAGATACACACTTAGGAATAATATGATTATTGTAAAGATTGTAACATAAAAATGTAGTAAAAAATATGCCTAATCTTAGTAATGATCTCCAGGACTCAGAATCAAACTCAATTTTGTTACCATACTGATTAATCACAAAAACGTACTGATTATCTGATTTCCTAAATCTAAAGTTACATTTTATGGAGTGCAAGCACGGATGATCAATAATTGTATCAGGCATCAAGAAGTCATACTGGTCCAGTTTCAACTGAATAAATTCCTTATACGTAAGCAGTTGCATCCATTCGTCTTTGTCAAATCCAATGAAATTATTTTTACTTTGCTGCATCCAAACCATCGGCAAAAATTTTCGAGTAGTTGACAGACCACATTTCAATTTTTAGTTATGAACAACATAATACTCGAATCCAAAAATGACTTCGTGGTCCTGTTTCTTTCGAGAAGTTTTATTTCTTTTAGTTACACACATGTCCATCAGGTAAGACTACTTTAAATAAACTGTAAATATGTTTTAGTCTTACCGGTATATAAAGGAGAAAGCTCAGCAAGCACACCCTCAGTTGATTAAAAAATCTCAACCAATGATGAACACAGTCGATCGTAATTCAAGCATTATAGTAGATTTTCAATATGTACTTGGAAACAACAAACAAGTTTTCGTTAAGGAGCTGGCGTTTATGCCTGCTGGAACTGTTATACCTAATTTTTTCCATTTCAAATCGCCATATAACATAAAAGAATTGGATAATAACATAAAGAATAACATAAGCAGCAGCACCTTAACCAGCACAACATAAACGGATTGGATTGGTCAGCTGGAAATATTCCATACACAAGTCTTGAAGAAATACTCACACCACTCAATAAGTATCACACAGTTCTTGTTCGTGGTGAAATTAAAAAAAAAATTTTAATCAAGTATTTATCAACAAACATTATAGATATAGATATTGGAAGAACTTTAACTCAACTACCCAATTTTTTTACGAATTGTAGAATACACAAGAAAAAACGTGGAAGAAGGTACGATGTTTATTAAATAATTTATTTAAGCTGTTTGTATTCTTAGAAAACACCAATTATGAAATATATAGTAATGGTGACACATGTGTTTAAAATTTAGTAAAAAGAAATTCATGATCCTATCAGGTTGTATCTTTTTATGGATTCTTTTAAGAGATTTTTTGGAAATGATTCCCGTAAAAATGGATACACGCAACTTATTTATTGTATTTATTGCTGATCTGATAGTCATTTCGAGAAGAACTGCTCCAAGAAACGCGATCAAGTGAATATTAATAAAACCTAATATAACTTAAAAACATTATATGAGCAATTAGTAATAATATAATATATTAAAATTCATTCCGAATAAAAAATGTTTTTAATAAAAAATGTTTACACAATTTATACATCCTTTTACAATGCTTATTTGTGGACCCTCAGGATCGGAAAAAACAACCTTTTTAGAAAATCTAATCACCAAAAAGAATGATCTTTTTAATATTTCAATAGATCGAATTATTTGGTGTTATGCAGAGGAGAGTGCCAAGCCCAATTTCGAAAAGATTGAATATTTTTAAGGAGTCCCTGAAACAGTTGAAATTGAAACGAATGAACCAATTCTTTTAATATTGGATGACTTGATGATGGGAGCCTTTAATAAAAATGTGTGTGAGCTGTTTACAAAAGGATCACACCATAGGAATTTATCAGTAATAGTGGTAACTCAGAACATATTTCATAAATCTTCGCACACCAGAGATATTTCACTAAACACCAAATACATTGTTGCTTTCAAAAATCCTCGTGATAAGCTTCAATTTCAATGTTTAGCAAGACAAATTTACCCAGAAAACCCCACGGAGCTATTAGAATATATAAAGAAGTAACGGAGCAACCTCACGGATATTTACTTATTGATCTCACTCAGGGCATTAACGATCTCTTAAGATTTAGATCTGACATTTTTAATTCAGAATATTCTGTGTGCTATTTAAATGAAAATGGTTTACAAAAAGAGCATAAATCGCTTGAAAGCGAACAAACATTTATTGTATGTGCTCAAAAAGGCCGACAATAGACTACGTAAGGCAATTATAAGCAATAGTAATAGTGACCTGGTAAAAACAATAGTAGAGATTGTATTGAACACATTACAGGGAAACCATAAAGTTACTAAATCCCATCTTAATGCTTTAAAAAAGTATAAAAATGCATTGCGCTACCTTTCGTGCCCAAAACGTACATTAAACTCTAAGAGAAAAGTCCTTATTCAAAAAGGGGGATTTCTACCGATTCTAATAACTTCATTGCTTTCTGGAATTTTAATGCATCCTAACAGCTATCAGAAATTGATAAACAATGATAAGAGGAAATGAATTAATAAATATAAAATTTTTACCAATATTAAATTATAACAAAATAAGTGTTTTCGATAAATGGATCAAAATTCGTCAAGAATTAAGTTACTATCAAAATAAAAAACGTAATAAATCATGGAATTTTCAAAATGAACAAAAAGCGAATCCTATTACAACCAAAACAATTGAATCCCAAACCACTGATTGGATTGATATAAAACCCAACACATCAAAATCAACATCAAAATACGATCACTCACGTCCGGAAAAATTTGAGTTTCCCGATTTCAAATACAAAAGAAAATGTTGTTTCAGATAAACGAAAAGTGAGTGATACCTCTTTTTTAGATAGTGAAACAGATAAAAAGAAAATAGGATTAGAGAAACCAGTGCTCAAAGCGAAGCTTAATGAACGACAACGCAAATTCAAAGCAAAACTACAAAAATTGAAAACGGAAACTTTACCTTATCAAAATTTTAAATATGTAACAGGACGTGAAAGGTTAATGCGATCGGTTAGAACAAAAAATCCAGTACAAACTGGTAAAAATAAATTAAATTGGATTTCGTATCATTAACTTCCATAAATATCAAATATGGGTTATTTAAATAAGATTTTTATCACATTGTTAAGTAACGACTCAATGAATGTATTTCCTGACAACGTAAAGTGTGCATTTACAAACATTGTTAACATTCCAGAAGACATGAACGATGATTGGGAAGTCGGTATTTCAGACATATATTTGAATAATTACATTAAATATACACCTAACCAAGATAAAAATGTCGTTGAAGAAACCGAGTTTGTTAGTCTTGTAAATGCTGAAACATTTAGGTATAAAAACGAATATTCCTGAAAATGGATTGATTTTTATTTACACTGACATAATAAAACCAAGGTCAGTAGGTAGTAAAAGACCGCGATGTCTTCGTGTAATGCATTTTAATGGAAAGGAAAGAAATATTCAATTTAAAAATATTGAATATTACCCTTTGGACTTATGGTCGCCAAATGAAATCTCAATACTAATTACTGATTCCAATGGATATAAGGTACCATTTGAAACTTCAGCTGTTCATATTTTCGTAACTCTTCACTTTAGAAGAAGAAGAAGGTCAGGACTATAAATAATGCATACCCAAATATTATTTATTTAGAACCAAAATAGTCATCATGGTGAAATCTTATCTGGATTATTATGTAAATCAGTGTGGTGGGGGCCTAAGCAATATAGTGCAACAAGGACGAGGAATCGGAAATTTTTTTAGCGGTCTTTTTAATTACATAAAAACACTTTTTCTTTTGGGCATAACTGCTATAAAAAATCAGGCTGCTGAGACTGGTAAGGCTGTAATCAATGAATTTGGGAGAAAGCCTTTAAGAAATATCTTTCAAATAAAGCAATTGATAAAATTACCCGTTTTCAAAGTGGAAGTGGAAAAAGAAATAACTGGCTAGGTAGGTAATAGGAAAAAAACGACTTCATTATACATCAGAAAACCCCACGGAGCTATTTAGAATATATAAAGAAGTAACGGAGCAACCTCACGGATATTTACTTATTGATCTCACTCAGGGCATTAACGATCTCTTAAGATTTAGATCTGACATTTTTAATTCAGAATATTCTGTGTGCTATTCAAATGAAAATGGTTTACAAAAAGAGCATAAATCGCTTAAAAGCGAACAAACATTTATTGTATGTGGTCAAAAAGGCCGACAATAGACTACGTAAGGCAATTATAAGCAATAGTAATAGTGACCTGGTAAAAACAATAGTAGAGATTGTATTGAACACATTACAGGGAAACCATAAAGTTACTAAATCCCATCTTAATGCTCTAAAAAAGTATAAAAATGCATTGCGATACCTTTCATGCCCAAAACGTACATTAAACTCTAAGAGAAAAGTCCTTATTCAAAAAGGGGGATTTCTACCGATTCTAATAACTTCATTGCTTTCTGGAATTTTTGGAAAACTATTAAAAAATGATTAAGAATAAACATAATTTAAGCAAAGTAATTTTAATGCATCCTAACAGCTATCAGAAATTGATAAACAATGATAAGAGGAAATGAATTAATAAATATAAAATTTTTACCAATATTAAATTATAACAAAATAAGTGTTTTCGATAAATGGATCAAAATTCGTCAAGAATTAAGTTACTATCAAAATAAAAAACGTAATAAATCATGGAATTTTCAAAATGAACAAAAAGCGAATCCTATTACAACCAAAACAATTGAATCCCAAACCACTGATTGGATTGATATAAAACCCAACACATCAAAATCAACATCAAAATACGATCACTCACGTCCGGAAAAATTTGAGTTTCCCGATTTACCACCTGAAAGTGATAATGAGGATTTTAGTTCAAATACAAAAGAAAATGTTGTTTCAGATAAACGAAAAGTGAGTGATACCTCTTTTTTAGATAGTGAAACAGATAAAAAGAAAATAGGATTAGAGAAACCAGTGCTCAAAGCGAAGCTTAATGAACGACAACGCAAATTCAAAGCAAAACTACAAAAATTGAAAACGGAAACTTTACCTTATCAAAATTTTAAATATGTAACAGGACGTGAAAGGTTAATGCGATCGGTTAGAACAAAAAATCCAGTACAAACTGGTAAAAATAAATTAAATTGGATTTCGTATCATTAACTTCCATAAATATCAAATATGGGTTATTTAAATGAGATTTTTATCACATTGTTAAGTAACGACTCAATGAATGTATTTCCTGACAACGTAAAGTGTGCATTTACAAACATTGTTAACATTCCAGAAGACATGAACGATGATTGGGAAGTCGGTATTTCAGACATATATTTGAATAATTACATTAAATATACACCTAACCAAGATAAAAATGTCGTTGAAGAAACCGAGTTTGTTAGTCTTGTAAATGCTGAAACATTTAGGTATAAAAATGTATCCGTTAAAACGAATATTCCTGAAAATGGATTGATTTTTATTTACACTGACATAATAAAACCAAGGTCAGTAGGTAGTAAAAGACCGCGATGTCTTCGTGTAATGCATTTTAATGGAAAGGAAAGAAATATTCAATTTAAAAATATTGAATATTACCCTTTGGACTTATGGTCGCCAAATGAAATCTCAATACTAATTACTGATTCCAATGGATATAAGGTTCCATTTGAAACTTCAGCTGTTCATATTTTCGTAACTCTTCACTTTAGAAGAAGAAGAAGGTCAGGACTATAAATAATGCATACCCAAATATTATTTATTTAGAACCAAAATAGTCATCATGGTGAAATCTTATCTGGATTATTATGTAAATCAGTGTGGTGGGGGCCTAAGCAATATAGTGCAACAAGGACGAGGAATCGGAAATTTTTTTAGCGGTCTTTTTAATTACATAAAAACACTTTTTCTTTTGGGCATAACTGCTATAAAAAATCAGGCTGCTGAGACTGGTAAGGCTGTAATCAATGAATTTGGGAGAAAGCCTTTAAGAAATATCTTTCAAATAAAGCAATTGATAAAATTACCCGTTTTCAAAGTGGAAGTGGAAAAAGAAATAACTGGCTAGGTAGGTAATAGGAAAAAACGACTTCATTATACATCAGAAAACCCCACGGAGCTATTTAGAATATATAAAGAAGTAACGGAGCAACCTCACGGATATTTACTTATTGATCTCACTCAGGGCATTAACGATCTCTTAAGATTTAGATCTGACATTTTTAATTCAGAATATTCTGTGTGCTATTCAAATGAAAATGGTTTACAAAAAGAGCATAAATCGCTTGAAAGCGAACAAACATTTATTGTATGTGCTCAAAAAGGCCGACAATAGACTACGTAAGGCAATTATAAGCAATAGTAATAGTGACCTGGTAAAAACAATAGTAGAGATTGTATTGAACACATTACAGGGAAACCATAAAGTTACTAAATCCCATCTTAATGCTCTAAAAAAGTATAAAAATGCATTGGGATACCTTTCATGCCCAAAACGTACATTAAACTCTAAGAGAAAAGTCCTTATTCAAAAAGGGGGATTTCTACCGATTCTAATAACTTCATTGCTTTCTGGAATTTTTGGAAAACTATTAAAAAATGATTAAGAATAAACATAATTTAAGCAAAGTAATTTTAATGCATCCTAACAGCTATCAGAAATTGATAAACAATGATAAGAGGAAATGAATTAATAAATATAAAATTTTTACCAATATTAAATTATAACAAAATAAGTGTTTTCGATAAATGGATCAAAATTCGTCAAGAATTAAGTTACTATCAAAATAAAAAACGTAATAAATCATGGAATTTTCAAAATGAACAAAAAGCGAATCCTATTACAACCAAAACAATTGAATCCCAAACCACTGATTGGATTGATATAAAACCCAACACATCAAAATCAACATCAAAATACGATCACTCACGTCCGGAAAAATTTGAGTTTCCCGATTTACCACCTGAAAGTGATAATGAGGATTTTAGTTCAAATACAAAAGAAAATGTTGTTTCAGATAAACGAAAAGTGAGTGATACCTCTTTTTTAGATAGTGAAACAGATAAAAAGAAAATAGGATTAGAGAAACCAGTGCTCAAAGCGAAGCTTAATGAACGACAACGCAAATTCAAAGCAAAACTACAAAAATTGAAAACGGAAACTTTACCTTATCAAAATTTTAAATATGTAACAGGACGTGAAAGGTTAATGCGATCGGTTAGAACAAAAAATCCAGTACAAACTGGTAAAAATAAATTAAATTGGATTTCGTATCATTAACTTCCATAAATATCAAATATGGGTTATTTAAATGAGATTTTTATCACATTCTTAAGTAATGACTCAATGAATGTATTTCCTGAGTCGGTATTTCAGACATATATTTGAATAATTACATTAAATATACACCTAACCAAGATAAAAATGTCGTTGAAGAAACCGAGTTTGTTAGTCTTGTAAATGCTGAAACATTTAGGTATAAAAATTTATCCGTTCAAACGAATATTCCTGAAAATGGATTGATTTTTATTTACACTGACATAATAAAACCAAGGTCAGTAGGTAGTAAAAGACCGCGATGTCTTCGTGTAATGCATTTTAATGGAAAGGAAAGAAATATTCAATTTAAAAATATTGAATATTACCCTTTGGACATATGGTCGCCAAATGAAATCTCAATACTCATTACTGATTCCAATGGATATAAGGTACCATTTGAAACTTCAGCTGTTCCGATTTTCGTAACTCTTCACTTTAGAAGAAAAAGAAGGTCAGGACTATAAATAATGCATACCCAAATATTATTTATTTAGAACCAAAATAGTCATCATGGTGAAATCTTATCAGGATTATTATGTAAATCAGTGTGGTGGGGGCTTAAGCAACATCGGAAGTCTTTACATATCTCCGCATATAGTGCAACAAGAACGAGGAATCGGAAATTTTTTAGCGGTCTTTTTAATTACTTTTTCTTTCGGGCATAACTACTATAAAAAATCAGGCCGCTGAGACTGGTAAGGCCGTAATAAATGAATTGAAAGCCGCTAAGAAATATAATTCAAGAACAAAGTAAAATTACTTTACAAAATCTTTCAAATAAAGCAATTGATAAAATTACCCGTTTTCAAAGTGGAAGTGGAAAAAGAAATAAAAGGCAAGGTAATAGGAAAAAACGACTTCATTATACACCTGAACGACCACGTAAACATACCCAAACGCAACATAAAAAAAAAATAAACAAGAAAATTAAATATTAAAGATATTTCTTCTAAAGCAAAATAAGTACGCATATCGAATGTATGAAAAGTGAATTAGATTTGTTTGCGGCACACCCCACGCAAAGTTCTATTCTAAGAACTGAAGAAGTCTCATACAACCCAATTGCTTCTTTGGACGGTGCCTCTTCAATCGAATTTGTTTGCTTGGGAAATGGTGAAACGTATCAAGATTTATCCAGTGTTTATTTACGACTTGTTGTGCAACTTAAAAAAAATGATAACAACAGCATTGAAGGAAATGCTGTTGGTGTCGTAAACAATATCCTACATTCAATATTTAGAAGTTCGTCAGTTTTTTTTTAAATTATACTGGTATCGCAAAGTGATAATAATTATCACTATTTGCAAGCATTTTTAAACTATGGGAGTGACGTCTCTGAAAGTCACTTGGCCTCCCAAGGTTATTTTCCCAATTTTGGAAGAATAACAGCAGGGAAATATGTTTATCCGGACTCGAATGAAACCCTTAAAAATATGTTTCAAAATAGTAACAAGGTTGAGTTATTCGGAAAAGTTCATGGAGATATTTTCAATCAAATCAAACTGCTTGTTAACAATGTTGATTTAAGAATCAATTTCAATAATGAAAAAACAGCGTTTTATTTAATGGAAACTGGTACTGAATCAAATTTAAAGATACTTGAAGCACAACTTTTCATGAACCACATAACAGTTAACCCAAGCAATTTATTGGCTCATCATCATGTTTTACAAACAAAAAATACTCTGTACCCATTCAGCAAGGTTGAAGTCAAATCATTTACAATATATCCGATCAACAATACACTGTCGATAGACAACGCAGTTATTGGTCAAATACCAAATTTTCTGGCCTTTTGTATGGTTAAGAGCCGCTCATACTCAGGAAACAGAGCCGTAGACCCATTTCAATTTAAACATTTTAAAATTCAACGCTTTAACCTATTCGTTAACGGAGTTCAAGTTACTTCCCAGGCTCTGGAGTTCGATTACTCGAACGCTGAAAAGGTTCAGAGCTCAAGAGGTTATAATATGCTTTTTAGATCATGTGGAATTAAACATTACGATCGTGGACTACAAATTACCAAGGAAATGTTTGATTCAAACAGTTTTATATTAGCCTTTGACTTAACTGCTGATCAATCAAATTCAACTATATGTTCAAATTTAATCTCTCAAGGTACTATAAGAATCGAAGGAAGATTTTCGGAACCACTTGCTGAAGCAGTTACTTGCTTGGTATACTGTGAATACGATTCAATGATTGATATTGATAACCATAAAAATATTCGTACGCTCTTTTAAAATTAATACTTTACAAATTGAACATTTTCTTTCTAAGCATTCAAAGACAAAATCTATAAAAGGAGTTTAAAGGAGTTTTTCTTTCTGATAGGTTACCAAAAACTATTTTAAAGTATCCCGCACTAATAATTGCGAATACCGATACTTCAGATCAACCTGGAACTCATTGGATTGCATTTTATTTTGATAGTCGTAGGTCAGCAGAATTTTTCGATTCATATGGTCAATATCCCCAGAAAAAAGAATTTTTAAAATTTTTAAAATCTAACGCTTATAAATTTTGTTTTAATAAGCAACAATTGCAGGGATACTTTTCTAACACTTGCGGGCATTATTGTATGCTGTTCGGTCTTTTTAAAAGTAAAAAGAAAACACTAAATTCTTTTTTAAGAAAATTCAAGAAAAACGACTATTCATTTAATGATAAATTAATAATAAAAATGTTTAAGAACCATTTAAAAAAATAAAAAACATATATATATTTAGTAAAATTAATTCGTTTTATTTATGGTTTTGGAGCAATACGTTTGTTTAACTTATAATATTTAATCATTAGACTAAGGGCTTCCTCTTTCAGTGCAGGCAGCATATGACACTGACATGTGTCTGGTCCAGATCAGGCATCATCGTCGCTCCAGGGACAAAGTTTATAATGGAATCCAAACTTCGAATGGATCAACTCTTTTTCCTCTAAATCCTCCAAAGTAGCTTTTAGGAACTCCATCCTTTGTAGGTGTTGCTCGAAAAGCATGCCTTCAAATTGCATCAAGAATAGTTCTATCTGTTGAGCGTACATTTTTAAGGAAAACTATTTAATTGAAAACGGAAACTTTACCTTATCAAAATTTTAAATATGTAACAGGACGTGAAAGGTTAATGCGATCGGTTAGAACAAAAAATCCAGTACAAACTGGTAAAAATAAATTAAATTGGATTTCGTATCATTAACTTCCATAAATATCAAATATGGGTTATTTAAATGAGATTTTTATCACATTCTTAAGTAATGACTCAATGAATGTATTTCCTGAGTCGGTATTTCAGACATATATTTGAATAATTACATTAAATATACACCTAACCAAGATAAAAATGTCGTTGAAGAAACCGAGTTTGTTAGTCTTGTAAATGCTGAAACATTTAGGTATAAAAATTTATCCGTTCAAACGAATATTCCTGAAAATGGATTGATTTTTATTTACACTGACATAATAAAACCAAGGTCAGTAGGTAGTAAAAGACCGCGATGTCTTCGTGTAATGCATTTTAATGGAAAGGAAAGAAATATTCAATTTAAAAATATTGAATATTACCCTTTGGACATATGGTCGCCAAATGAAATCTCAATACTCATTACTGATTCCAATGGATATAAGGTACCATTTGAAACTTCAGCTGTTCCGATTTTCGTAACTCTTCACTTTAGAAGAAAAAGAAGGTCAGGACTATAAATAATGCATACCCAAATATTATTTATTTAGAACCAAAATAGTCATCATGGTGAAATCTTATCAGGATTATTATGTAAATCAGTGTGGTGGGGGCTTAAGCAACATCGGAAGTCTTTACATATCTCCGCATATAGTGCAACAAGAACGAGGAATCGGAAATTTTTTAGCGGTCTTTTTAATTACTTTTTCTTTCGGGCATAACTACTATAAAAAATCAGGCCGCTGAGACTGGTAAGGCCGTAATAAATGAATTGAAAGCCGCTAAGAAATATAATTCAAGAACAAAGTAAAATTACTTTACAAAATCTTTCAAATAAAGCAATTGATAAAATTACCCGTTTTCAAAGTGGAAGTGGAAAAAGAAATAAAAGGCAAGGTAATAGGAAAAAACGACTTCATTATACACCTGAACGACCACGTAAACATACCCAAACGCAACATAAAAAAAAAATAAACAAGAAAATTAAATATTAAAGATATTTCTTCTAAAGCAAAATAAGTACGCATATCGAATGTATGAAAAGTGAATTAGATTTGTTTGCGGCACACCCCACGCAAAGTTCTATTCTAAGAACTGAAGAAGTCTCATACAACCCAATTGCTTCTTTGGACGGTGCCTCTTCAATCGAATTTGTTTGCTTGGGAAATGGTGAAACGTATCAAGATTTATCCAGTGTTTATTTACGACTTGTTGTGCAACTTAAAAAAAATGATAACAACAGCATTGAAGGAAATGCTGTTGGTGTCGTAAACAATATCCTACATTCAATATTTAGAAGTTCGTCAGTTTTTTTTTAAATTATACTGGTATCGCAAAGTGATAATAATTATCACTATTTGCAAGCATTTTTAAACTATGGGAGTGACGTCTCTGAAAGTCACTTGGCCTCCCAAGGTTATTTTCCCAATTTTGGAAGAATAACAGCAGGGAAATATGTTTATCCGGACTCGAATGAAACCCTTAAAAATATGTTTCAAAATAGTAACAAGGTTGAGTTATTCGGAAAAGTTCATGGAGATATTTTCAATCAAATCAAACTGCTTGTTAACAATGTTGATTTAAGAATCAATTTCAATAATGAAAAAACAGCGTTTTATTTAATGGAAACTGGTACTGAATCAAATTTAAAGATACTTGAAGCACAACTTTTCATGAACCACATAACAGTTAACCCAAGCAATTTATTGGCTCATCATCATGTTTTACAAACAAAAAATACTCTGTACCCATTCAGCAAGGTTGAAGTCAAATCATTTACAATATATCCGATCAACAATACACTGTCGATAGACAACGCAGTTATTGGTCAAATACCAAATTTTCTGGCCTTTTGTATGGTTAAGAGCCGCTCATACTCAGGAAACAGAGCCGTAGACCCATTTCAATTTAAACATTTTAAAATTCAACGCTTTAACCTATTCGTTAACGGAGTTCAAGTTACTTCCCAGGCTCTGGAGTTCGATTACTCGAACGCTGAAAAGGTTCAGAGCTCAAGAGGTTATAATATGCTTTTTAGATCATGTGGAATTAAACATTACGATCGTGGACTACAAATTACCAAGGAAATGTTTGATTCAAACAGTTTTATATTAGCCTTTGACTTAACTGCTGATCAATCAAATTCAACTATATGTTCAAATTTAATCTCTCAAGGTACTATAAGAATCGAAGGAAGATTTTCGGAACCACTTGCTGAAGCAGTTACTTGCTTGGTATACTGTGAATACGATTCAATGATTGATATTGATAACCATAGAAATATTCGTACGCTCTTTTAAAATTAATACTTTACAAATTGAACATTTTCTTTCTAAGCATTCAAAGACAAAATCTATAAAAGGAGTTTAAAGGAGTTTTTCTTTCTGATAGGTTACCAAAAACTATTTTAAAGTATCCCGCACTAATAATTGCGAATACCGATACTTCAGATCAACCTGGAACTCATTGGATTGCATTTTATTTTGATAGTCGTAGGTCAGCAGAATTTTTCGATTCATATGGTCAATATCCCCAGAAAAAAGAATTTTTAAAATTTTTAAAATCTAACGCTTATAAATTTTGTTTTAATAAGCAACAATTGCAGGGATACTTTTCTAACACTTGCGGGCATTATTGTATGCTGTTCGGTCTTTTTAAAAGTAAAAAGAAAACACTAAATTCTTTTTTAAGAAAATTCAAGAAAAACGACTATTCATTTAATGATAAATTAATAATAAAAATGTTTAAGAACCATTTAAAAAAATAAAAAACATATATATATTTAGTAAAATTAATTCGTTTTATTTATGGTTTTGGAGCAATACGTTTGTTTAACTTATAATATTTAATCATTAGACTAAGGGCTTCCTCTTTCAGTGCAGGCAGCATATGACACTGACATGTGTCTGGTCCAGATCAGGCATCATCGTCGCTCCAGGGACAAAGTTTATAATGGAATCCAAACTTCGAATGGATCAACTCTTTTTCCTCTAAATCCTCCAAAGTAGCTTTTAGGAACTCCATCCTTTGTAGGTGTTGCTCGAAAAGCATGCCTTCAAATTGCATCAAGAATAGTTCTATCTGTTGAGCGTACATTTTTAAGGAAAACTATTTCTTTTTGAGACTGATTTAAGACTGTTGTTGGATTTAAAAACTCAGCTCTTTATATTGAAGAATCTTATTTACTTTACTTATTTACTGATAAAAATTCAATTTGAGCACAACTATATCTGTTCAGATCTTTTCCTTTATATACCATATGAGTTATTCCATTCTCATTTAATTTCCTAAATGGTGTCTTTGTAGAAAATTTGTTCACATAACTTTTAGGTAGAAATATCCAAACATCTTTATCGTCCTTATCAGTTAAATACAGAGCTATTTTAGTTCCATATGGTGTCTTTTTCAGCTTACATCCAGTGATCTTATACTCAAATCCAATACATAGATTTTCACTTTTTGTGTAGCCAATCACAGGCTTCACGTCATTTAAGGTCTCTAAGAAGTCTCTCTACTTGTCAAAAACTATACACTTCTATCAATTCATGTGGAGTAAATGAGATAACAATATGTCTTCATTATATGCACCAAAATACTTATTCAAACTATGTAATACTTGAGAATAAAGTCAGAAATACATATCAGTATGTCTATCTCTTTTTATATTTATATAAATCTTTCAATAGCGTTAAAATAAAGTTAGTATATATAACGTAAGAATTGTCCCTCAAATTCTATATAAGATATATTTTTTATAGAAAAATCAGTTTATTTTTAAAAACATCGAAATGGTGAAGTACCATTGCGAGTTGTGTTTAGAAACAAAATCCTTTACTACTCGCAGCGGTCTAAAAGCGCATACATTAAAAATACACAACTTCGCCTATCAGAAATCTAAATCCTCCTTTTATTATTGTTATTTCTGTCCTAAAGTACGGAAAATTTAGTTGCGATACGACTTTAATATGCATCGTCTATTGGTTCACAACGCAGAGCTAAAAAGTATTTGTAAGGCAAAGAAAAATTGTTCAATAAATAAAAAACAATTATAAGCCCTTAATTTAAAAATAGTTTTTACTTTATTTTTCTTTATGCATGGTGTATTTATAATTAAAAAGTTAAGAATCTAGGTCAAATAAAACATCTAGTAATGCGTCGTCATCTCCATCATCCAGCAAAGTTAAATAATGGTTAGTCGGTGGCGGTTGAGGTCCCATAAGTTCTTCAAAGATGTGGTCGTCGTTAGGAAAAACCTCATCTTCTGGCCTGGATAGGTCGTCGTCCAATTGAAATTCCTGTGCACACTGAAATACATCTTCACCTTCTTCGTGTGTGATAAGGGATTCCAAGAAAGCCTGCGTAGTAGTCCCCAATGGAAACTGGCTCCACTCAAGAGACTCCTGGGTCCCTATTTTGGGTCGACGATGCAGCCGGTTGAAATACACTTTGTAGAAGGCGATCAACCGAATCTTCTGCTTCGGAAACCTGCACAAGTTCCAGATCCGAGTTTTCGATTATTTCAAGATCAGAATCTTGCGTGGGTGGTAATTCCAGGTTGTCAATCTCAACCTCGTTTTCCGAATCGATAAATTCTACGGTTAGATCCATAGGTATGCAGTACTGAGGCATTTGAAGAACTGATCCTGAGCAATTTGAGTGGTGTCATTTTTATAGTCCAGAATGTTCACTTAACAGGTTGACATCTACAGGGAGTGCATACAGGCATGTTGTACTCCTAGAACCAATCCGATTGGTTCTCGAACATAAGGAGTAGCCCAATAGCCCAGTAGAATGGTTATTAGAAGGAAAACGAACACAAGGACTGATAACAAGTTACTGGGGGTGAACGTGGTGTAGGAGGGGTCTAGATGTAGGTAAATATCGACGGTGTGCAACTTCGACATAGGTTAAGGAAAGGCAATCTCTGTGTAAGCAAGATATGAAGAAATGGTCAGTTAAAGTCGGGCCAGCATTGGCATAAGATGTCGCGATGCAACCATTCGAATTTCCTAAGCCTTAAGCTAAGAGTAGCTATTAAAAGCGGTTGCGGAGGTTTTTTAGGCGGTTTTAAATGTATTTTGTATGAGTTGTTTTTAATTGCAAGCGTATACTCATCCCAGAATCAGTGTGTTTGGTATTCCACGGAACCCTCCCTTTGTATTGCATTTCAAATATTGTGACCCCTCGTTATCTTCTGAGAATGAGCAGGAGAAAGTGAACGTGCGTACCCACGAACCTGAATCTCACCCCTACCCTCGAATCCTTGCTCATGACTGCTTGTGCGCGAAGGTGTGAAATTTTAATTTTGTGAGTTTTTTTCAAAATGTGCAGTTTTTATTTTAGAACAGAGAAAATTATACCATTGGAAAGGGCTTGAAAAATGCTTTCCAATGACACCAAATTTTTAATTTTTTTTTTAGTGAGGGGGTATACTATTTACGGTAGCGGAGGTCATCGTCGTTTTTTGCCTTTTTCAGTCGAGTAGTGGGCATATACGGGAGGAGGCAGATTTTGAAATTCGGTACAATTTTCCGCTTCAGTGCACCGTTTTAAGAAATTCTTAAAACTAAACTTCTTATCCTACACATAAATATTATTGGGTATGTAGATAGATATAAACCCTGAAAAGTGTTCCCAATAAGAAATTTAAAACATAAACCTTAAAGTGATCCCACTAACTAATTTTTCTATACACACCCGTCTAACTTTATCGTAGACACAAACAATTTCGATATCCTCAGCCCTGATTAAAGTGATTCTTCAGCTCATTTTTCCTAGACACACTCCCCAAAAGAATCGTATAACATATAAGAAAAACTAGAAAAACTAGCGGCAGTCTCGGCAGCGTCCAAACCTCCGCTGCGAAAACCGCTCCCGTATATTCCCGTGGAATACCAAACACACTGATTATGGGATGAGTATACGCTTGAAATTAAAAACAACTCATACAAAATACATTTAAAACCGCCTAAAAAACCTCCGCAACCGCTTTTAATAGCTACTTTTAAGCATTCAGTAAAAAAATGTAAGCCCCCTTGATTTTGTTAATTGTGACTCAACGTAAAATAAGATAAAAAGCTTTAGTAAAGTGCCTCGACAAAGCTGAAGAGAGCAAAAGGTAGATGGAGATATACAAGCAGCAGAGCGCCACCTATCCGCTATTTCAAAATATGATAATGTGGGCAGCAGACAGATTTAAGCATTATGGGTTTAAATGTGGGCGCAACATTTTTTTATAGATAGGTAGGAACACAACTTTTTTTCACAGTGAACGGTCTTTTTTTCTCTTGCGCACCAACTTTTTGTTCCTTCAATTAACAACCATCGGGATTTAATAAATATTTTTTCATAAAAGTATTTTTTTGTTGTGTGTTGACAATATCGGTTTGTTTTCAAGCGTATAGTGATTGTTTTTAAGTTTATGTTAACAACATTAGTTAAAGTAAAGCCTCTGTGCAGTGAATTTTTTTTATTAATTTACTTTGCCTTTTTTTTATCTAAACGGTGTTTGGACCGCCTACAGTCTAAACGGTAGTTACCCGCTTATGTCCGTCGCGACATAGAGGTGCAGTTTTGAAAGCAGTTGACTCAAAATTAACTTTTGGAGTACTAATTCTCAAAGAAAGAAACGTCATCCTTCCGATTACCTTCTGATAGTAATATTTTCATAACATGTTCCTATATTCCGCGGTCATTTGAATTCCCAATATATGCGAATCACTTGTATGCTATCCAGACAACCTCAAATAACTTTCAGATAGTGATCGTTTACGTAGCTTTAATATACCTACAACGTACAATTCTTTGTTATTAGCATGATTTTCTTTATTGAACGCCTTGTTATCTCAAGTAAACTGTGTTCAAAATGATAGGACGTTTACTAGATTAATGCGCTGTTTCCAGTCTCCAGTATTTGCAGTCTCAGAATCTCTGCAAATACGATACCTGAAGAACCACATCATTAATATGACAGGCTATTTATATATATTTTAATGAATAAGGATAAGTATTTAGTATTCTACAATCTTAACCTAAACTAAGTGGTTTAAGTGGCCTAAATTTAATTAAATGATTAAAAAATTAAGTCTGACTGTAGAAAAAGTTTTGAGCTTTTGGATTACACTCTGCCTCTGCGAAATATATATATGCCCGGTTTGATTTTACGTTGCTTAACGCCCAGTCTTATATAAACAATTTTGCTCGTTGCAAGACTCTGTTTACACTATTTCCAAAACAGTTTTATAATACTGTTAACACAAAGAGTAAATCTATCAGTTACCCAACATGGCTATATTTTTATTTAATTTAATTCGAAATTTACAAAAGTTCAATAATCATATTCCCAATATTATAAGATAATATGTCAAAAAACACCGAATATTAATTTGTTTCTTATTATTTTCCCATCAATTTTCCGATCGTTCCTATGGCAGCTATGTGATATAGTCGTCCGACTTCAAAAAAACTGAAATTCCAAATTTTGAATTAACTAAAAAATTTTATTTTCAAGCAAAGAAGGATATGTGTTAAAAGCACCAAATATATAATTAAAATATATTTTTTTCGTTTACTATATGGGAGCTATAAGATATAGTTGCACGATCTGGCTGGTTCCGACTTATATACTACCTGTAAAAGAACGAAGACTTTTGGGAAAGTTTCAGACCGATAGCTTAAATTGTGAGATATTAGTTTGCGTAGAAAAGGACGGACAGACGGACGTACATCGCCCGATCGACTCGTCTAGTGATGAAGAATATAAATACCTTATTGAGTCGGAAACGTCTCCTTCACTGCGTTGCAAACTTCTGACTGAAATCATAATACCCTCCGCAAGGGTATAACAATTATTTCCACCGTACGCAGAGATATGACGCTGAGATATATAATTTAGCTGGCTAAGCGATTTCGGTGGCACCCCTGATAAAATTGATTTTAAAACCGACTTGTTCTATGCAAATTTGCAGTTTAATTGCTCTTTTCGTTCTTCCACTTCTGCGGTGGCTTACAAAGCTTACGGTGTACTCTATGCATATTAACAGAAACCTAACATATATGACTGAAAGGTAGTTGTTGCACTACGCGGTTATAGATGTCTATCTTGTAATTGGTTATTGTAGTACTAAAAGGGCGACGGTGTATCACTGTTGAACCTCTTCCCCGCTAGCTTGCACAGTCATCTCGTCGCCACCTATGAACGTTTTACGATCATATATTTTGTTCGTTTTTATTTATTATCATTATTTGTATTCTGTTAATTACATTATTCAGAAAAGATGTTATTTTGACAACCAAAATCGATTCCTTTCTCATTACTTAAACAATTAATAAGAAAAATTTAATTAATATATATAATATATTATTTATATTTTTTTATTTATTATATTTTCTGTATATATGCGTATATGCAATTAGATCTTATCTAGATCGTTTTCTTGGCTTAGGGCCCTTTTTGTTAGACACTTATTGTGTAATAGGTGTCCGCACAAAATTATGACAATTATCATTAAAAATATATTTGTTAAATGGGGATCGATATTTGTCGATGCTATTTTATCAATGACATTTGTACATTTGTTTGGAGTCCATTGTTTTCGTATCGATCAATCCCATTGTGTTCATATAACTTTTTTATTCTGTTATTATTATTATTGTATATTTTTCACAGTTTTCCTATTTGTCCTGTTGTCCTATTTGTTCGTATAGCTTTACGGGCTATACTGCTATTGGGCGGAAAGAATTCCGCTCAAGTTTACAATATTTTCCTTTTACATATATATTTGTATTTTAAATTATCTCTTAGGTCCTCCATGTGATATATTGTTTCTTCTATGCTGCATCAGCTGGTCGTCGCCGGACCCACGGTTTGCCCCCACACTTGTAGATTCTGCTGCTGCTGTCCGGGGCCTATGGGCTCAGGTTCTATCTCTACTCACTCAGTTTTTTCCATTGGCCTCCATATTTTTATTTTGTTCCTCCAGTTCGATTTTCACCAGGTAATCAGATTTTTCCAATACTTTATTTTCAATGCTCGGTTGTCCTAGGTCTTGCAATCTCCTGATGTCCTGTCACGGGCGCCTTGTAATATTCCAGGTTATTTTTTTTTCAATAGTCTCCCTGGCATTTTAAAATAACAACACAGACAGCAGAGTGTTTAGAGCTCTCTTTATTGAATGAATCTTAACTCTATTACATTTCTTGTTCGGCTCATAAAAGTATAGCTGCGCCGCCAGAGACGCCGGCAGCGGTCAAAGCTTATGAATATACTTAGGTATTAGTAGCGGCTGGCGAAGAGTCGCCGTTGCGGTGAATAGGAATCTACATTCTAAATCTTACTCTTCTTGCTTTTACAGTTTCCGAGATCTCAGCGTTCATACGGACATGGCTAGATACTTTCCGATACATACTTTCCGACGAATCTAGTATAAATCAAATAACTTTTTTCTTTTCATTATTCGACCATTTTACCCGTTACGTAAACCATGCTAGAAAGAAGACGAAAAAATATCCGATTAGGACAACTCCGAAAACTTTATTATTTGCCTTTCATTGGAATTTTTAGAATAATAATAATAGATTTATGAAAGAACAAGGAAAACGCTATAGTCGAGTGCCTCGACTATCAGATACCCGTTACTCAGCTTGAGGGAGAAAAATAAAAATGGAGATATTAAAGCAGCAATAAGCAATATCACTTTTAGTGAGGGGGTATACTATTTAGGGTATCGGATGTCATCGTCGTTTTTTTGCCTTTTTCAGTCGAGTAGTGGGAATATACGGGAAAAGGCAGAATTTGAAATTCGGTAAAATTTTCCGCTTCAGTGAACCGTTTTAAGAAATTCTTAAAACTAAACTTCTTATCCTACACATAAATATTATTGGGTGGCCTTTAGATATAAACCCTAAAAAGTGTTCCCAATAAGAAATTTAAAACATAAACCTTAAAGTGATCCCACTAACTAATTTTTCTATACACACCCGTCTAACTTTATCGTAGACACAAACAATTTCGATATCCTCAGCCCTGATTAAAGTGATTCTTCAGCTCATTTTTCCTAGACACACTCCCCAAAAGAATCGTATAACATATAAGAAAAACTAGAAAAACTAGCGGCAGTCTCGGCAGCGTCCAAACCTCCGCTGCGAAAACCGCTCCCGTATATTCCCGTGGAATACCAAACACACTGATTATGGGATGAGTATACGCTTGAAATTAAAAACAACTCATACAAAATACATTTAAAACCGCCTAAAAAACCTCCGCAACCGCTTTTAATAGCTACTTTTAAGCATTCAGTAAAAAAATGTAAGCCCCTTGATTTTTTTAATTGTGACTCAACGTAAAATAAGATAAAAAGCTTTAGTAAAGTGCCTCGACAAAGCTGAAGAGAGCAAAAGGTAGATGGAGATATACAAGCAGCAGAGCGCACCCTATCCGCTATTTCAAAATATGATAATGTGGGCAGCAGACAGATGTAAGCATTATGGGTTTAAATGTGGGCGCAACATTTTTTTATAGATAGGTAGGAACACAACTTTTTTTCACAGTGAACGGTCTTTTTTTCTCTTGCGCACCAACTTTTTGTTCCTTCAATTAACAACCATCGGGATTTAATAAATATTTTTTCATAAAAGTATTTTTTTGTTGTGTTTTGACATTATCTGTTTGTTTTCAAGCGCATAGTGATTGTTTTTAAGTTTATGTTAACAACATTAGTTAAAGTAAAGCCTCTGTGCAGTGAATTTTTTTTATTAATTTACTTTGCCTTTTTTTTATCTAAACGGTGTTTGGACCGCCTACAGTCTAAACGGTAGTTACCCGCTTATGTCCGTCGCGACATAGAGGTGCAGTTTTGAAAGCAGTTGACTCAAAATTAACTTTTGGAGTACTAATTCTCAAAGAAAGAAACGTCATCCTTCCGATTACCTTCTGATAGTAATATTTTCATAACATGTTTCTATATTCCGCGGTCATTTGAATTCCCAATATATGCGAATCACTTGTATGCTATCCAGACAACCTCAAATAACTTTCAGATAGGGATCGTTTACGTAGCTTTAATATACCTACAACGTACAATTCTTTGTTATTAGCATGATTTTCTTTATTGAACGCCTTGTTATCTCAAGTAAACTGTGTCCAAAATGATAGGACGTTTACTAGATTAATGCGCTGTTTCCAGTCTCCAGTATTTGCAGTCTCAGAATCTCTGCAAATACGATACCTGAAGAACCACATCATTAATATGACAGGCTATTTATATATATTTTAATGAATAAGGATAAGTATTTAGTATTCTACAATCTTAACCTAAACTAAGTGGTTTAAGTGGCCTAAATTTAATTAAATGATTAAAAAATTAAGTCTGACTGTAGAAAAAGTTTTGAGCTTTTGGATTACACTCTGCCTCTGCGAAATATATATATGCCCGGTTTGATTTTACGTTGCTTAACGCCCAGTCTTATATAAACAATTTTGCTCGTTGCAAGACTCTGTTTACACTATTTCCAAAACAGTTTTATAATACTGTTAACACAAAGAGTAAATCTATCAGTTACCCAACATGGCTATATTTTTATTTAATTTAATTCGAAATTTACAAAAGTTCAATAATCATATTCCCAAAATTATAAGATAATATGTCAAAAAACACCGAATATTAATTTGTTTCTTATTATTTTCCCATCAATTTTCCGATCGTTCCTATGGCAGCTATATGATATAGTCGTCCGACTTCAAAAAAACTGAAATTCCAAATTCTGAATTAATTAAAAAATTTTATTTTCAAGCAAAGGAGGATATGTGTTAAAAGCACCAAATATATAATTAAAATATATTTTTTTTTCGTTTACTATATGGGAGCTATAAGATATAGTTGTACGATCCGGCTGGTTCCGACTTATATACTACCTACAAAAGAACGAAGACTTTTGGGAAAGTTTCAGACCGATAGCTTAAATTGTGAGATATTAGTTTGCGTAGAAAAGGACGGACAGACGGACGTACATCGCCCGATCGACTCGTCTAGTGATGAAGAATATAAATACCTTATTGAGTCGGAAACGTCTCCTTCACTGCGTTGCAAACTTCTGACTGAAATCATAATACCCTCCGCAAGGGTATAACAATTATTTCCACCGTACGCAGAGATATGACGCTGAGATATATAATTTAGCTGGCTAAGCGATTTCGGTGGCACCCCTGATAAAATTAATTTTAAAACCGACTTGTTCTATGCAAATTTGCAGTTTAATTGCTCTTTTCGTTCTTCCACTTCTGCGGTGGCTTACAAAGCTTACGGTGTACTCTATGCATATTAACAGAAACCTAACATATATGACTGAAAGGTAGTTGTTGCACTACGCGGTTATAGATGTCTATCTTGTAATTGGTTATTGTAGTACTAAAAGGGCGACGGTGTATCACTGTTGAACCTCTTCCCCGCTAGCTTGCACAGTCATCTCGTCGCCACCTATGAACGTTTTACGATCATATATTTTGTTCGTTTTTATTTATTATCATTATTTGTATTCTGTTAATTACATTATTCAGAAAAGATGTTATTTTGACAACCAAAATCGATTCCTTTCTCATTACTTAAACAATTAATAAGAAAAATTTAATTAATATATATAATATATTATTTATATTTTTTTATTTATTATATTTTCTGTATATATGCGTATATGCAATTAGATCTTATCTAGATCGTTTTCTTGGCTTAGGGCCCTTTTTGTTAGACACTTATTGTGTAATAGGTGTCCGCACAAAATTATGACAATTATCATTAAAAATATATTTGTTAAATGGGGATCGATATTTGTCGATGCTATTTTATCAATGACATTTGTACATTTGTTTGGAGTCCATTGTTTTCGTATCGATCAATCCCATTGTGTTCATATAACTTTTTTATTCTGTTATTATTATTATTGTATATTTTTCACAGTTTTCCTATTTGTCCTGTTGTCCTATTTGTTCGTATAGCTTTACGGGCTATACTGCTATTGGGCGGAAAGAATTCCGCTCAAGTTTACAATATTTTCCTTTTACATATATATTTGTATTTTAAATTATCTCTTAGGTCCTCCATGTGATATATTGTTTCTTCTATGCTGCATCAGCTGGTCGTCGCCGGACCCACGGTTTGCCCCCACACTTGTAGATTCTGCTGCTGCTGTCCGGGGCCTATGGGTTCAGGTTCTATCTCTACTCACTCAGTTTTTTCCATTGGCCTCCATATTTTTATTTTGTTCCTCCAGTTCGATTTTCACCAGGTAATCAGATTTTTCCAATACTTTATTTTCAATGCTCGGTTGTCCTAGGTCTTGCAATCTCCTGATGTCCTGTCACGGGCGCCTTGTAATATTCCAGGTTATTTTTTTTTCAATAGTCTCCCTGGCATTTTAAAATAACAACACAGACAGCAGAGTGTTTTCTTCTAGAGCTCTCTTTATTGAATGAATCTTAACTCTATCACATTTCTTGTTCGGCTCATAAAAGTATAGCAGCGCCGCCAGAGACGCCGGCAGCGGTCAAAGCTTATGAATATACTTAGGTATTAGTAGCGGCTGGCGAAGAGTCGCCGTTGCGGTGAATAGGAATCTACATTCTAAATCTTACTCTTCTCGCTTTTAGAGTTTCCGAGATCTCAGCGTTCATACGGACATGGCTAGATAGATTAGATTAGAATAATAATAGTAGATTTATGAAAAAACAAGGATACCCGTTACTCAGCTTGAGGGAGAAAAATAAAAATGGAGATATAAAAGCAGCAATAAGCAATATCACTTTTAGTGAGGGGGTATACTATTTAGGGTATCGGATGTCATCGTCGTTTTTTTGCCTTTTTCAGTCGAGTAGTGGGAATATACGGGAAAAGGCAGAATTTGAAATTCGGTAAAATTTTCCGCTTCAGTGAACCGTTTTAAGAAATTCTTAAAACTAAACTTCTTATCCTACACATAAATATTATTGGGTGGCCTTTAGATATAAACCCTGAAAAGTGTTCCCAATAAGAAATTTAAAACATAAACCTTAAAGTGATCCCACTAACTAATTTTTCTATACACACCCGTCTAACTTTATCGTAGACACAAACAATTTCGATATCCTCAGCCCTGATTAAAGTGATTCTTCAGCTCATTTTTCCTAGACACACTCCTCAAAAGAATCGTATAACATATAAGAAAAACTAGAGTATAAGATCGCAGTGGCGGTCATCGCAGCGGCAGTCTCGGCAGCGTCCAAACCTCCGCTGCGAAAACCGCTCCCGTATATTCCCGTGGAATACCAAACACACTGATTATGGGATGAGTATACGCTTGAAATTAAAAACAACTCATACAAAATACATTTAAAACCGCCTAAAAAACCTCCGCAACCGCTTTTAATAGCTACTTTTAAGCATTCAGTAAAAAAATGTAAGCCCCTTGATTTTTTTAATTGTGACTCAACGTAAAATAAGATAAAAAGCTTTAGTAAAGTGCCTCGACAAAGCTGAAGAGAGCAAAAGGTAGATGGAGATATACAAGCAGCAGAGCGCCACCTATCCGCTATTTCAAAATATGATAATGTGGGCAGCAGACAGATTTAAGCATTATGGGTTTAAATGTGGGCGCAACATTTTTTTACAGATAGGTAGGAACACAACTTTCTTTTAACGGTCTTTTTTTCTTTTGCGCACCAACTTTTTGTTCCTTCAATTAACAACCACCATTTAATAAATATTTTTTCATAAAAGTATTTTTTTGTTGTGTTTTGACATTATCTGTTTGTTTTCAAGCGCATAGTGATTGTTTTTAAGTTTATGTTAACAACATTAGTTAAAGTAAAGCCTCTGTGCAGTGAATTTTTTTTATTAATTTACTTTGCCTTTTTTTTATCTAAACGGTGTTTGGACCGCCTACAGTCTAAACGGTAGTTACCCGCTTATGTCCGTCGCGACATAGAGGTGCAGTTTTGAAAGCAGTTGACTCAAAATTAACTTTTGGAGTACTAATTCTCAAAGAAAGAAACGTCATCCTTCCGATTACCTTCTGATAGTAATATTTTCATAACATGTTTCTATATTCCGCGGTCATTTGAATTCCCAATATATGCGAATCACTTGTATGCTATCCAGACAACCTCAAATAACTTTCAGATAGGGATCGTTTACGTAGCTTTAATATACCTACAACGTACAATTCTTTGTTATTAGCATGATTTTCTTTGTTGGACGCCTCGTTATTTCAAGTAAACTGTGTTCAAAATGATAGGACGTTTTCTAGATTAATGCGCTGTTTCCAGTCTCCAGTATTTGCAGTCTCAGAATCTCTGCAAATACGATACCTGAAGAACCACATCATTAATATGACAGGCTATTTATATATATTTTAATGAATAAGGATAAGTATTTAGTATTCTACAATCTTAACCTAAACTAAGTGGTTTAAGTGGCCTAAATTTAATTAAATGATTAAAAAATTAAGTCTGACTGTAGAAAAAGTTTTGAGCTTTTGGATTACACTCTGCCTCTGCGAAATATATATATGCCCGGTTTGATTTTACGTTGCTTAACGCCCAGTCTTATATAAACAATTTTGCTCGTTGCAAGACTCTGTTTACACTATTTCCAAAACAGTTTTATAATACTGTTAACACAAAGAGTAAATCTATCAGTTACCCAACATGGCTATATTTTTATTTAATTTAATTCGAAATTTACAAAAGTTCAATAATCATATTCCCAAAATTATAAGATAATATGTCAAAAAACACCGAATATTAATTTGTTTCTTATTATTTTCCCATCAATTTTCCGATCGTTCCTATGGCAGCTATATGATATAGTCGTCCGACTTCAAAAAAACTGAAATTCCAAATTCTGAATTAATTAAAAAATTTTATTTTCAAGCAAAGGAGGATATGTGTTAAAAGCACCAAATATATAATTAAAATATATTTTTTTTTCGTTTACTATATGGGAGCTATAAGATATAGTTGTACGATCCGGCTGGTTCCGACTTATATACTACCTACAAAAGAACGAAGACTTTTGGGAAAGTTTCAGACCGATAGCTTAAATTGTGAGATATTAGTTTGCGTAGAAAAGGACGGACAGACGGACGTACATCGCCCGATCGACTCGTCTAGTGATGAAGAATATAAATACCTTATTGATTCGGAAACGTCTCCTTCACTGCGTTGCAAACTTCTGACTGAAATCATAATACCCTCCGCAAGGGTATAACAATTATTTCCACCGTACGCAGAGATATGACGCTGAGATATATAATTTAGCTGGCTAAGTGATTTCGGTGGCACACCTGATAAAATTGATTTTAAAACCGACTTGTTCTATGCAAATTTGCAGTTTAATTGCTCTTTTCGTTCTTCCACTTCTGCGGTGGCTTACAAAGCTTACGGTGTACTCTATGCATATTAACAGAAACCTAACATATATGACTGAAAGGTAGTTGTTGCACTACGCGGTTATAGATGTCTATCTTGTAATTGGTTATTGTAGTACTAAAAGGGCGACGGTGTATCACTGTTGAACCTCTTCCCCGCTAGCTTGCACAGTCATCTCGTCGCCACCTATGAACGTTTTACGATCATATATTTTGTTCGTTTTTATTTATTATCATTATTTGTATTCTGTTAATTACATTATTCAGAAAAGATGTTATTTTGACAACCAAAATCGATTCCTTTCTCATTACTTAAACAATTAATAAGAAAAATTTAATTAATATATATAATATATTATTTATATTTTTTTATTTATTATATTTTCTGTATATATGCGTATATGCAATTAGATCTTATCTAGATCGTTTTCTTGGCTTAGGGCCCTTTTTGTTAGACACTTATTGTGTAATAGGTGTCCGCACAAAATTATGACAATTATCATTAAAAATATATTTGTTAAATGGGGATCGATATTTGTCGATGCTATTTTATCAATGACATTTGTACATTTGTTTGGAGTCCATTGTTTTCGTATCGATCAATCCCATTGTGTTCATATAACTTTTTTATTCTGTTATTATTATTATTGTATATTTTTCACAGTTTTCCTATTTGTCCTGTTGTCCTATTTGTTCGTATAGCTTTACGGGCTATACTGCTATTGGGCGGAAAGAATTCCGCTCAAGTTTACAATATTTTCCTTTTACATATATATTTGTATTTTAAATTATCTCTTAGGTCCTCCATGTGATATATTGTTTCTTCTATGCTGCATCAGCTGGTCGTCGCCGGACCCACGGTTTGCCCCCACACTTGTAGATTCTGCTGCTGCTGTCCGGGGCCTATGGGTTCAGGTTCTATCTCTACTCACTCAGTTTTTTCCATTGGCCTCCATATTTTTATTTTGTTCCTCCAGTTCGATTTTCACCAGGTAATCAGATTTTTCCAATACTTTATTTTCAATGCTCGGTTGTCCTAGGTCTTGCAATCTCCTGATGTCCTGTCACGGGCGCCTTGTAATATTCCAGGTTATTTTTTTTTCAATAGTCTCCCTGGCATTTTAAAATAACAACACAGACAGCAGAGTGTTTTCTTCTAGAGCTCTCTTTATTGAATGAATCTTAACTCTATCACATTTCTTGTTCGGCTCATAAAAGTATAGCAGCGCCGCCAGAGACGCCGGCAGCGGTCAAAGCTTATGAATATACTTAGGTATTAGTAGCGGCTGGCGAAGAGTCGCCGTTGCGGTGAATAGGAATCTACATTCTAAATCTTACTCTTCTCGCTTTTACAGTTTCCGAGATCTCAGCGTTCATACGGACATGGCTAGATAGATTAGATTAGAATAATAATAGTAGATTTATGAAAAAACAAGGATACCCGTTACTCAGCTTGAGGGAGAAAAATAAAAATGGAGATATAAAAGCAGCAATAAGCAATATCACTTTTAGTGAGGGGGTATACTATTTAGGGTATCGGATGTCATCGTCGTTTTTTTGCCTTTTTCAGTCGAGTAGTGGGAATATACGGGAAAAGGCAGAATTTGAAATTCGGTAAAATTTTCCGCTTCAGTGAACCGTTTTAAGAAATTCTTAAAACTAAACTTCTTATCCTACACATAAATATTATTGGGTGGCCTTTAGATATAAACCCTGAAAAGTGTTCCCAATAAGAAATTTAAAACATAAACCTTAAAGTGATCCCACTAACTAATTTTTCTATACACACCCGTCTAACTTTATCGTAGACACAAACAATTTCGATATCCTCAGCCCTGATTAAAGTGATTCTTCAGCTCATTTTTCCTAGACACACTCCTCAAAAGAATCGTATAACATATAAGAAAAACTAGAGTATAAGATCGCAGTGGCGGTCATCGCAGCGGCAGTCTCGGCAGCGTCCAAACCTCCGCTGCGAAAACCGCTCCCGTATATTCCCGTGGAATACCAAACACACTGATTATGGGATGAGTATACGCTTGAAATTAAAAACAACTCATACAAAATACATTTAAAACCGCCTAAAAAACCTCCGCAACCGCTTTTAATAGCTACTTTTAAGCATTCAGTAAAAAAATGTAAGCCCCTTGATTTTTTTAATTGTGACTCAACGTAAAATAAGATAAAAAGCTTTAGTAAAGTGCCTCGACAAAGCTGAAGAGAGCAAAAGGTAGATGGAGATATACAAGCAGCAGAGCGCCACCTATCCGCTATTTCAAAATATGATAATGTGGGCAGCAGACAGATTTAAGCATTATGGGTTTAAATGTGGGCGCAACATTTTTTTACAGATAGGTAGGAACACAACTTTCTTTTAACGGTCTTTTTTTCTTTTGCGCACCAACTTTTTGTTCCTTCAATTAACAACCACCATTTAATAAATATTTTTTCATAAAAGTATTTTTTTGTTGTGTTTTGACATTATCTGTTTGTTTTCAAGCGCATAGTGATTGTTTTTAAGTTTATGTTAACAACATTAGTTAAAGTAAAGCCTCTGTGCAGTGAATTTTTTTTATTAATTTACTTTGCCTTTTTTTTATCTAAACGGTGTTTGGACCGCCTACAGTCTAAACGGTAGTTACCCGCTTATGTCCGTCGCGACATAGAGGTGCAGTTTTGAAAGCAGTTGACTCAAAATTAACTTTTGGAGTACTAATTCTCAAAGAAAGAAACGTCATCCTTCCGATTACCTTCTGATAGTAATATTTTCATAACATGTTTCTATATTCCGCGGTCATTTGAATTCCCAATATATGCGAATCACTTGTATGCTATCCAGACAACCTCAAATAACTTTCAGATAGGGATCGTTTACGTAGCTTTAATATACCTACAACGTACAATTCTTTGTTATTAGCATGATTTTCTTTGTTGGACGCCTCGTTATTTCAAGTAAACTGTGTTCAAAATGATAGGACGTTTTCTAGATTAATGCGCTGTTTCCAGTCTCCAGTATTTGCAGTCTCAGAATCTCTGCAAATACGATACCTGAAGAACCACATCATTAATATGACAGGCTATTTATATATATTTTAATGAATAAGGATAAGTATTTAGTATTCTACAATCTTAACCTAAACTAAGTGGTTTAAGTGGCCTAAATTTAATTAAATGATTAAAAAATTAAGTCTGACTGTAGAAAAAGTTTTGAGCTTTTGGATTACACTCTGCCTCTGCGAAATATATATATGCCCGGTTTGATTTTACGTTGCTTAACGCCCAGTCTTATATAAACAATTTTGCTCGTTGCAAGACTCTGTTTACACTATTTCCAAAACAGTTTTATAATACTGTTAACACAAAGAGTAAATCTATCAGTTACCCAACATGGCTATATTTTTATTTAATTTAATTCGAAATTTACAAAAGTTCAATAATCATATTCCCAAAATTATAAGATAATATGTCAAAAAACACCGAATATTAATTTGTTTCTTATTATTTTCCCATCAATTTTCCGATCGTTCCTATGGCAGCTATATGATATAGTCGTCCGACTTCAAAAAAACTGAAATTCCAAATTCTGAATTAATTAAAAAATTTTATTTTCAAGCAAAGGAGGATATGTGTTAAAAGCACCAAATATATAATTAAAATATATTTTTTTTTCGTTTACTATATGGGAGCTATAAGATATAGTTGTACGATCCGGCTGGTTCCGACTTATATACTACCTACAAAAGAACGAAGACTTTTGGGAAAGTTTCAGACCGATAGCTTAAATTGTGAGATATTAGTTTGCGTAGAAAAGGACGGACAGACGGACGTACATCGCCCGATCGACTCGTCTAGTGATGAAGAATATAAATACCTTATTGATTCGGAAACGTCTCCTTCACTGCGTTGCAAACTTCTGACTGAAATCATAATACCCTCCGCAAGGGTATAACAATTATTTCCACCGTACGCAGAGATATGACGCTGAGATATATAATTTAGCTGGCTAAGTGATTTCGGTGGCACACCTGATAAAATTGATTTTAAAACCGACTTGTTCTATGCAAATTTGCAGTTTAATTGCTCTTTTCGTTCTTCCACTTCTGCGGTGGCTTACAAAGCTTACGGTGTACTCTATGCATATTAACAGAAACCTAACATATATGACTGAAAGGTAGTTGTTGCACTACGCGGTTATAGATGTCTATCTTGTAATTGGTTATTGTAGTACTAAAAGGGCGACGGTGTATCACTGTTGAACCTCTTCCCCGCTAGCTTGCACAGTCATCTCGTCGCCACCTATGAACGTTTTACGATCATATATTTTGTTCGTTTTTATTTATTATCATTATTTGTATTCTGTTAATTACATTATTCAGAAAAGATGTTATTTTGACAACCAAAATCGATTCCTTTCTCATTACTTAAACAATTAATAAGAAAAATTTAATTAATATATATAATATATTATTTATATTTTTTTATTTATTATATTTTCTGTATATATGCGTATATGCAATTAGATCTTATCTAGATCGTTTTCTTGGCTTAGGGCCCTTTTTGTTAGACACTTATTGTGTAATAGGTGTCCGCACAAAATTATGACAATTATCATTAAAAATATATTTGTTAAATGGGGATCGATATTTGTCGATGCTATTTTATCAATGACATTTGTACATTTGTTTGGAGTCCATTGTTTTCGTATCGATCAATCCCATTGTGTTCATATAACTTTTTTATTCTGTTATTATTATTATTGTATATTTTTCACAGTTTTCCTATTTGTCCTGTTGTCCTATTTGTTCGTATAGCTTTACGGGCTATACTGCTATTGGGCGGAAAGAATTCCGCTCAAGTTTACAATATTTTCCTTTTACATATATATTTGTATTTTAAATTATCTCTTAGGTCCTCCATGTGATATATTGTTTCTTCTATGCTGCATCAGCTGGTCGTCGCCGGACCCACGGTTTGCCCCCACACTTGTAGATTCTGCTGCTGCTGTCCGGGGCCTATGGGTTCAGGTTCTATCTCTACTCACTCAGTTTTTTCCATTGGCCTCCATATTTTTATTTTGTTCCTCCAGTTCGATTTTCACCAGGTAATCAGATTTTTCCAATACTTTATTTTCAATGCTCGGTTGTCCTAGGTCTTGCAATCTCCTGATGTCCTGTCACGGGCGCCTTGTAATATTCCAGGTTATTTTTTTTTCAATAGTCTCCCTGGCATTTTAAAATAACAACACAGACAGCAGAGTGTTTTCTTCTAGAGCTCTCTTTATTGAATGAATCTTAACTCTATCACATTTCTTGTTCGGCTCATAAAAGTATAGCAGCGCCGCCAGAGACGCCGGCAGCGGTCAAAGCTTATGAATATACTTAGGTATTAGTAGCGGCTGGCGAAGAGTCGCCGTTGCGGTGAATAGGAATCTACATTCTAAATCTTACTCTTCTTGCTTTTACAGTTTCCGAGATCTCAGCGTTCATACGGACATGGCTAGATACTTTCCGATACATACTTTCCGACGAATCTAGTATAAATCAAATAACTTTTTTCTTTTCATTATTCGACCATTTTACCCGTTACGTAAACCATGCTAGAAAGAAGACGAAAAAATATCCGATTAGGACAACTCCGAAAACTTTATTATTTGCCTTTCATTGGAATTTTTAGAATAATAATAATAGATTTATGAAAAAACAAGGAAAACGCTATAGTCGAGTGCCTCGACTATCAGATACCCGTTACTCAGCTTGAGGGAGAAAAATAAAAATGGAGATATTAAAGCAGCAATAAGCAATATCACTTTTAGTGAGGGGGTATACTATTTAGGGTATCGGATGTCATCGTCGTTTTTTTGCCTTTTTCAGTCGAGTAGTGGGAATATACGGGAAAAGGCAGAATTTGAAATTCGGTAAAATTTTCCGCTTCAGTGAACCGTTTTAAGAAATTCTTAAAACTAAACTTCTTATCCTACACATAAATATTATTGGGTGGCCTTTAGATATAAACCCTAAAAAGTGTTCCCAATAAGAAATTTAAAACATAAACCTTAAAGTGATCCCACTAACTAATTTTTCTATACACACCCGTCTAACTTTATCGTAGACACAAACAATTTCGATATCCTCAGCCCTGATTAAAGTGATTCTTCAGCTCATTTTTCCTAGACACACTCCCCAAAAGAATCGTATAACATATAAGAAAAACTAGAAAAACTAGCGGCAGTCTCGGCAGCGTCCAAACCTCCGCTGCGAAAACCGCTCCCGTATATTCCCGTGGAATACCAAACACACTGATTATGGGATGAGTATACGCTTGAAATTAAAAACAACTCATACAAAATACATTTAAAACCGCCTAAAAAACCTCCGCAACCGCTTTTAATAGCTACTTTTAAGCATTCAGTAAAAAAATGTAAGCCCCTTGATTTTTTTAATTGTGACTCAACGTAAAATAAGATAAAAAGCTTTAGTAAAGTGCCTCGACAAAGCTGAAGAGAGCAAAAGGTAGATGGAGATATACAAGCAGCAGAGCGCACCCTATCCGCTATTTCAAAATATGATAATGTGGGCAGCAGACAGATGTAAGCATTATGGGTTTAAATGTGGGCGCAACATTTTTTTATAGATAGGTAGGAACACAACTTTTTTTCACAGTGAACGGTCTTTTTTTCTCTTGCGCACCAACTTTTTGTTCCTTCAATTAACAACCATCGGGATTTAATAAATATTTTTTCATAAAAGTATTTTTTTGTTGTGTTTTGACATTATCTGTTTGTTTTCAAGCGCATAGTGATTGTTTTTAAGTTTATGTTAACAACATTAGTTAAAGTAAAGCCTCTGTGCAGTGAATTTTTTTTATTAATTTACTTTGCCTTTTTTTTATCTAAACGGTGTTTGGACCGCCTACAGTCTAAACGGTAGTTACCCGCTTATGTCCGTCGCGACATAGAGGTGCAGTTTTGAAAGCAGTTGACTCAAAATTAACTTTTGGAGTACTAATTCTCAAAGAAAGAAACGTCATCCTTCCGATTACCTTCTGATAGTAATATTTTCATAACATGTTTCTATATTCCGCGGTCATTTGAATTCCCAATATATGCGAATCACTTGTATGCTATCCAGACAACCTCAAATAACTTTCAGATAGGGATCGTTTACGTAGCTTTAATATACCTACAACGTACAATTCTTTGTTATTAGCATGATTTTCTTTGTTGGACGCCTCGTTATTTCAAGTAAACTGTGTTCAAAATGATAGGACGTTTTCTAGATTAATGCGCTGTTTCCAGTCTCCAGTATTTGCAGTCTCAGAATCTCTGCAAATACGATACCTGAAGAACCACATCATTAATATGACAGGCTATTTATATATATTTTAATGAATAAGGATAAGTATTTAGTATTCTACAATCTTAACCTAAACTAAGTGGTTTAAGTGGCCTAAATTTAATTAAATGATTAAAAAATTAAGTCTGACTGTAGAAAAAGTTTTGAGCTTTTGGATTACACTCTGCCTCTGCGAAATATATATATGCCCGGTTTGATTTTACGTTGCTTAACGCCCAGTCTTATATAAACAATTTTGCTCGTTGCAAGACTCTGTTTACACTATTTCCAAAACAGTTTTATAATACTGTTAACACAAAGAGTAAATCTATCAGTTACCCAACATGGCTATATTTTTATTTAATTTAATTCGAAATTTACAAAAGTTCAATAATCATATTCCCAAAATTATAAGATAATATGTCAAAAAACACCGAATATTAATTTGTTTCTTATTATTTTCCCATCAATTTTCCGATCGTTCCTATGGCAGCTATATGATATAGTCGTCCGACTTCAAAAAAACTGAAATTCCAAATTCTGAATTAATTAAAAAATTTTATTTTCAAGCAAAGGAGGATATGTGTTAAAAGCACCAAATATATAATTAAAATATATTTTTTTTTCGTTTACTATATGGGAGCTATAAGATATAGTTGTACGATCCGGCTGGTTCCGACTTATATACTACCTACAAAAGAACGAAGACTTTTGGGAAAGTTTCAGACCGATAGCTTAAATTGTGAGATATTAGTTTGCGTAGAAAAGGACGGACAGACGGACGTACATCGCCCGATCGACTCGTCTAGTGATGAAGAATATAAATACCTTATTGATTCGGAAACGTCTCCTTCACTGCGTTGCAAACTTCTGACTGAAATCATAATACCCTCCGCAAGGGTATAACAATTATTTCCACCGTACGCAGAGATATGACGCTGAGATATATAATTTAGCTGGCTAAGTGATTTCGGTGGCACACCTGATAAAATTGATTTTAAAACCGACTTGTTCTATGCAAATTTGCAGTTTAATTGCTCTTTTCGTTCTTCCACTTCTGCGGTGGCTTACAAAGCTTACGGTGTACTCTATGCATATTAACAGAAACCTAACATATATGACTGAAAGGTAGTTGTTGCACTACGCGGTTATAGATGTCTATCTTGTAATTGGTTATTGTAGTACTAAAAGGGCGACGGTGTATCACTGTTGAACCTCTTCCCCGCTAGCTTGCACAGTCATCTCGTCGCCACCTATGAACGTTTTACGATCATATATTTTGTTCGTTTTTATTTATTATCATTATTTGTATTCTGTTAATTACATTATTCAGAAAAGATGTTATTTTGACAACCAAAATCGATTCCTTTCTCATTACTTAAACAATTAATAAGAAAAATTTAATTAATATATATAATATATTATTTATATTTTTTTATTTATTATATTTTCTGTATATATGCGTATATGCAATTAGATCTTATCTAGATCGTTTTCTTGGCTTAGGGCCCTTTTTGTTAGACACTTATTGTGTAATAGGTGTCCGCACAAAATTATGACAATTATCATTAAAAATATATTTGTTAAATGGGGATCGATATTTGTCGATGCTATTTTATCAATGACATTTGTACATTTGTTTGGAGTCCATTGTTTTCGTATCGATCAATCCCATTGTGTTCATATAACTTTTTTATTCTGTTATTATTATTATTGTATATTTTTCACAGTTTTCCTATTTGTCCTGTTGTCCTATTTGTTCGTATAGCTTTACGGGCTATACTGCTATTGGGCGGAAAGAATTCCGCTCAAGTTTACAATATTTTCCTTTTACATATATATTTGTATTTTAAATTATCTCTTAGGTCCTCCATGTGATATATTGTTTCTTCTATGCTGCATCAGCTGGTCGTCGCCGGACCCACGGTTTGCCCCCACACTTGTAGATTCTGCTGCTGCTGTCCGGGGCCTATGGGTTCAGGTTCTATCTCTACTCACTCAGTTTTTTCCATTGGCCTCCATATTTTTATTTTGTTCCTCCAGTTCGATTTTCACCAGGTAATCAGATTTTTCCAATACTTTATTTTCAATGCTCGGTTGTCCTAGGTCTTGCAATCTCCTGATGTCCTGTCACGGGCGCCTTGTAATATTCCAGGTTATTTTTTTTTCAATAGTCTCCCTGGCATTTTAAAATAACAACACAGACAGCAGAGTGTTTTCTTCTAGAGCTCTCTTTATTGAATGAATCTTAACTCTATCACATTTCTTGTTCGGCTCATAAAAGTATAGCAGCGCCGCCAGAGACGCCGGCAGCGGTCAAAGCTTATGAATATACTTAGGTATTAGTAGCGGCTGGCGAAGAGTCGCCGTTGCGGTGAATAGGAATCTACATTCTAAATCTTACTCTTCTCGCTTTTACAGTTTCCGAGATCTCAGCGTTCATACGGACAGACGGTCATGGCTAGATACTTTCCGATACATACTTTCCGACAAATCTAGTATAAATCAAATAACTTTTTTCTTTTCATTATTCGACCATTTTACCCGTTACGTAAACCATGCTAGAAAGAAGACGCAAATATCCGATTAGGACAACTCCGAAAACTTTATTATTTGCCTTTCATTGGAATTTTTAGAATAATAATAATAGATTTATGAAAAAACAAGGAAAACGCTATTGTCGAGTGCCTCGACTATCAGATACCCGTTACTCAGCTTGAGGGAGAAAAATAAAAATGGAGATATATAAGCAGCAATAAGCAATATCACTTTGCTGCTTATATATTTCCATTTCCCTTTTCCTCCTTAAAACTGAGTAACGGGTATCTGATAGTCGGGGCACTTCTTATCCTTGTTCTTTCTTGTTTTTATTTTTTCTATTAGTCATTAATGAATCTTGCCTGAGTTTTATAAATTTATTCCAATTTATTTCACAATACAACTGAAATCATAATTATAGTGCTTATATTAATTTAATTTTTAATTTAAATATTCCACATAAGAATTACATTTTCTTTTTACTTTATCCTTCTGCAGGACTTAAAAATTCGGTTGTAATCCACCAAGCTTTGCAGAATTTCACTGGTGGTTCGGGACTTGACATACAATTTTAACACTTCACATTTATTTTTACACGAGCTCAATTATTTGCTAAATTGTACAATCAGGATTAGAACATTACCGCAACACGATGAAAAAAGCGTTAATCTGTTCTTATAATTTAGGATACACCTTTTACAGTATTCTTCTGCATAATTACTAAGGTGACCATAATTATCTCCTAAATCACATATATAAGTTTAAATTACCATTACAGATTATCCATTCCGCCACCTTGTCTAGCCCTGTGCTTCTAAAAATCAATACGTGAGCAAATGACAAATCAAGTGTTTTGCGTGAAGTTTATTCGGCGATTAGAAAATGAAATTTAGGTCTGCTTTTCAAAGGGAAGTTATCTGAAACGGGTCTTTATCTTTGTTATGCATTTAAACCGAACTGTGTGTCTGGATTTTCCTTAAGCAAATATACCCTGGTTTCAGCAGAACTGATTACATCGAGGCCGACATGAACAAACGTAAATATGTAAAAATTTTGTTTTTGTAAATTTATTTTAAATTGAATTACAGTATATTGCAAATTCGTTGTTTGCCGTCTCCGTTTCCATAACACAACTTCTTTTGGGTATGAAATAAACTTTTTGGTACATTTCGATCCGCACCTTCCGTGAGGTTACCATGCTGCATCTTATAACAAAGTCGACAAAAATATGCAAGTAGTCTAATTGATGACGTCTAAGCTTTGAAGCTTTTATTTCTGAAGTGGCAATACTACTACTAAAACTCGACTCCTCTTGATCTGACTGTCATACGGGGGCCAGAATCTTTGAAGATGCGACATCTAGAGATGATGGTCTACAAGGTGGTGCAAACCAACGAACAGTACAGAAAATCTAAGTATGTGACATCATCAACGGCGAAGGCGAACTAGCTCAAGTTCTTGTTAAAAATTTCACATGAGCTTTAATTGCAGCCCATTGCATTATCTTTTTATTTTTGTAAGCTTATTTTGAGTAAAATACGGTTTAAACGCGTTTAAGGTACTTTACAAATAGTAAATTCGTGTACTGTAGAATGTAATTTATTGTTTCCTTTAGTGCTTTCTAATAAATCCTTTTTGGGATTTGCTTCCGAGCATGAGAGAGCAATTGGGTGGAGCTTTCACTGTTGCCCAGCGGCATTCGAATCGCTCTAATCGGTTGTTCAGAAGGGCTACATCGGAATCTACACCAACCTTGCTCCCTGCACATCCCACAAATCCAATAAGAGTGATATGTTGGCAACATATTCTCTCCGTTGAAGGCTTGAAACTGTGGTAATAGGTGGGGGTTGTGGAGAATGTTGGCTGCCCAGCCCTTGGCCGATACTAGAGTGTCAGCACAGCTAAAGTCACCCGGAAAGATACGTCCTCTGTATTGAGTCGAGCTCATGGTTTCTGAAACATTTAACCAATTATGTCAAATAGTTAAGCCTTTTAATGCAACCGTTTCCTACGTCAATGCTGGTAGAGCAAACTGCTCCATCGCAAGAGCTTTCGCTCTTACTTTCTCTCGATCAAACTTTCTAACACAGCGCTCTCCATACGTGGGACCGGATCCGGTCATTTAAAGAATCGGAAGGGCTAACTTTTGAATAGGCTACATAAATCTGACTACCTAAACAACTAATCTAGTCAATCTCATCTATATTTAAATGTATTAAATAAATCGGTTTAAACTTTAATCGCAATTGACAATTGACTAACGGATATCTTGGTATAACATTTTTGGTTGTTATTAGTTATCCCACTGAGTTACATTTATTCTGCACATATTCATTGTTTAATTGTCTTAAATTAATTGTCTTTTAAATTTTTGTCTTTAGGCATTTAATAAAAAAATGTAAGCCCCCGTGATTTTGTTAAATGTGACTCAACGTAAAAAAAAAAGATAAAAAGCTATTTTTTGTGCGTTTGACAACATCTGTTTGTTTTCGAGCGCATAGTGATTGTTTTTAAATTTATGTTAACAACATTAGTTAAAGTAAAGTCTCTGTGCAGTACCTTTTTGATATTGTTTTACTTCGCCTTTTTTTTATCTAAACGTTGTTTGGAGCATCTACTGTTGTTACCCGCTTATGTCCGTCCCGACATAGAGGCGCAGTTTTGATAGGGATCGTTTACGTAGCTTTAATATACCTACAACGTGCAATACTTTGTTATTAGCATGATTTTCTTTGCTGGATATCTCGTTATTCCAAGTAAACCATGTTCAAAATATGATATGTCGTTTACTAGATTTATGCTTTGTTTCCAGTCTCCAGTATTTGCAGTCTTAAAATCCCTGCAAATACGATACCTGAAGAACCCATCATTAATATGACAGACTATTTATATATATTTTAATGAATTACGATAAGTATTTAGTATTCTATAATCTTAAACTAAACTAAGTGGTTTAACAAGAAGTTTAGATGATTAAAAAATTAAGTCTGACTGTACAAAAAGTTTTGAGATCTTGGATTACAATCTGTGTGGATTACAATGCCCGGTTTGATTTTACGTTGCTTAATGCCCAGTCTTATATAAACAATTTTGTTCGCCATGTTTACACAAACAAATTCGATTGCATTTAGTTTCCCTTCCGTTCACTTAGTATGTAGAAGAAGTTGGATTTCAGTTTCCCAAATTAAAGACCTCAAAAATCAATAATTTGTTATACAGTGAAAATAAAGGGAAGTTAATGCATATCAACAAAAACGAAAATACAAGGATCCAATAGCGAAGTGTGAGGCAATGAAGGGATTTTATTATTTTTTATATGAACTTTGGCCGAAGTTTCCATACCCTTGCAGTTATAAGAAATAATCAATGTAAGTAACACGATATTACACTTTTAAGGATTGTTGATAGCTGCAGCGATATTAAACAAAGCTAAATTTTTTTAAAAATAATTATTTCATTATTTCTCTGGCAGTTTCTTTGAGACCTATATGTTAGATTCGTTTGATTTTTATTAAATTTAATTCGAAATTAAAAAAAAAAAATTAAAAATATTCCCAATATTATAAGATAATATGTCAAAAAACACCGAATATTAATTTGTTTCTTATTATTTTTCCACCAATTTTCCGATCGTTCCTATGGCAGCTATATGATATAGTCGTCCGACTTCAAAAAAACTTAAATTCCAAATTCTGAATTAATTAAAAAGTTTTATTTTCAAGCGAAGGAGGATATGTAAATACCAAATATATAAGTAAAGTATATTTTTCTAGTGATGAAGAATATATGTACCGGACTCGTCTCCTTCACTGCGTTGCAAACTTCTGTCTGAAATCATAATACCCTCTGCAAGGGTATAACAATTATTTCCACCGTACGCAGAGATATGACGCTGAGTGTATATAATTAGCTTGCTAAGCGATTTTGGTGGCACACCTGATAAAAGTAATTAAAAAACCGACTTGTTAAAGACAAATTTGTAGTTTAATTGCTCTTTTCGTTCTTCTACTTCTGCGGTGGTTTACAAAGCTTACGGTGTACTCTATGCATATTAACAGAAACGTAACAGACATGACTAAAAGATAGTTGCTGCACTACGCGGTTATAGATGTCTATCTTGTAATTGGTTATTGTAGTACTAAAAGGGCGACCGTGTATCACTGTTGAACCTCTCTCCCGAGCTTGCACAGTCATTTCGTCGCCACCTATGAACGTTTTACGATCATATATTTTGTTCGTTTTGATTTATTATCATTATTTGTATTCTGTTAATTACATTATTCAGAAAAGATGTTATTTTAACAACCAAAATCGATTCCTTTCTCATTACTTAAACCATTAATAAGAAACATTTTTATTTAATTAATATATATAATTAAAATATATAATGTATATATATTTTTGTTTTAAAATTTTTTAATATATATTTATATTATAATTTTCATGATTTTCTGTATATATGCGTATATGCAATGAGATCTTATCTAGATCGTTTGCTGGGCTTAGGGCCCTTTTGTTAGACACTTATTGTGTAACAGGTAACCGCACAAAATGATGACAATTATCAATAAAAATATATTTGTTAAATGAGTATCGATACTTGTCGGTGCTATTTTATTAATAACATTTGCAGTGGAGTCCGTTGTTTTTGTATCGATCAATCCCATTGTGCTCATATAACTTATTTATGCTGTTATTATTATTGTATATTTTTCACAGTTTTCCTATTTGTCCTGTTGTCCTATTTGTTCATATAGCTTTATTGGGCTATACTGCTATTGGGCGGAAAGGGTTCCGCTCAATTTTACAATAATTTGTTTTTATTTCAAATTATCTCTAACTTAGGTCCTCCATGTGATATATTGTTTCTTCTATGCTGCATCAGCTGGCGAAGAGTCGCCGCTGCGGTGAAGAGGAACCTACATTCCAAATCTTACTCTTCTCGCTTTTACAGTTTCCGAGATCTCAGCGTTCATACGGACAGACGGTCATGGCTAGATACTTTCCGATACATACTTTCCGACAAATCTAGTATAAATCAAATAACTTTTTTCTTTTCATTATTCGACCATTTTACCCGTTACGTAAACCATGCTAGAAAGAAGACGCAAATATCCGATTAGGACAACTCCGAAAACTTTATTATTTGCCTTTCATTGGAATTTTTAGAATAATAATAATAGATTTATGAAAAAACAAGGAAAACGCTATTGTCGAGTGCCTCGACTATCAGATACCCGTTACTCAGCTTGAGGGAGAAAAATAAAAATGGAGATATATAAGCAGCAATAAGCAATATCACTTTGCTGCTTATATATTTCCATTTCCCTTTTCCTCCTTAAAACTGAGTAACGGGTATCTGATAGTCGGGGCACTTCTTATCCTTGTTCTTTCTTGTTTTTATTTTTTCTATTAGTCATTAATGAATCTTGCCTGAGTTTTATAAATTTATTCCAATTTATTTCACAATACAACTGAAATCATAATTATAGTGCTTATATTAATTTAATTTTTAATTTAAATATTCCACATAAGAATTACATTTTCTTTTTACTTTATCCTTCTGCAGGACTTAAAAATTCGGTTGTAATCCACCAAGCTTTGCAGAATTTCACTGGTGGTTCGGGACTTGACATACAATTTTAACACTTCACATTTATTTTTACACGAGCTCAATTATTTGCTAAATTGTACAATCAGGATTAGAACATTACCGCAACACGATGAAAAAAGCGTTAATCTGTTCTTATAATTTAGGATACACCTTTTACAGTATTCTTCTGCATAATTACTAAGGTGACCATAATTATCTCCTAAATCACATATATAAGTTTAAATTACCATTACAGATTATCCATTCCGCCACCTTGTCTAGCCCTGTGCTTCTAAAAATCAATACGTGAGCAAATGACAAATCAAGTGTTTTGCGTGAAGTTTATTCGGCGATTAGAAAATGAAATTTAGGTCTGCTTTTCAAAGGGAAGTTATCTGAAACGGGTCTTTATCTTTGTTATGCATTTAAACCGAACTGTGTGTCTGGATTTTCCTTAAGCAAATATACCCTGGTTTCAGCAGAACTGATTACATCGAGGCCGACATGAACAAACGTAAATATGTAAAAATTTTGTTTTTGTAAATTTATTTTAAATTGAATTACAGTATATTGCAAATTCGTTGTTTGCCGTCTCCGTTTCCATAACACAACTTCTTTTGGGTATGAAATAAACTTTTTGGTACATTTCGATCCGCACCTTCCGTGAGGTTACCATGCTGCATCTTATAACAAAGTCGACAAAAATATGCAAGTAGTCTAATTGATGACGTCTAAGCTTTGAAGCTTTTATTTCTGAAGTGGCAATACTACTACTAAAACTCGACTCCTCTTGATCTGACTGTCATACGGGGGCCAGAATCTTTGAAGATGCGACATCTAGAGATGATGGTCTACAAGGTGGTGCAAACCAACGAACAGTACAGAAAATCTAAGTATGTGACATCATCAACGGCGAAGGCGAACTAGCTCAAGTTCTTGTTAAAAATTTCACATGAGCTTTAATTGCAGCCCATTGCATTATCTTTTTATTTTTGTAAGCTTATTTTGAGTAAAATACGGTTTAAACGCGTTTAAGGTACTTTACAAATAGTAAATTCGTGTACTGTAGAATGTAATTTATTGTTTCCTTTAGTGCTTTCTAATAAATCCTTTTTGGGATTTGCTTCCGAGCATGAGAGAGCAATTGGGTGGAGCTTTCACTGTTGCCCAGCGGCATTCGAATCGCTCTAATCGGTTGTTCAGAAGGGCTACATCGGAATCTACACCAACCTTGCTCCCTGCACATCCCACAAATCCAATAAGAGTGATATGTTGGCAACATATTCTCTCCGTTGAAGGCTTGAAACTGTGGTAATAGGTGGGGGTTGTGGAGAATGTTGGCTGCCCAGCCCTTGGCCGATACTAGAGTGTCAGCACAGCTAAAGTCACCCGGAAAGATACGTCCTCTGTATTGAGTCGAGCTCATGGTTTCTGAAACATTTAACCAATTATGTCAAATAGTTAAGCCTTTTAATGCAACCGTTTCCTACGTCAATGCTGGTAGAGCAAACTGCTCCATCGCAAGAGCTTTCGCTCTTACTTTCTCTCGATCAAACTTTCTAACACAGCGCTCTCCATACGTGGGACCGGATCCGGTCATTTAAAGAATCGGAAGGGCTAACTTTTGAATAGGCTACATAAATCTGACTACCTAAACAACTAATCTAGTCAATCTCATCTATATTTAAATGTATTAAATAAATCGGTTTAAACTTTAATCGCAATTGACAATTGACTAACGGATATCTTGGTATAACATTTTTGGTTGTTATTAGTTATCCCACTGAGTTACATTTATTCTGCACATATTCATTGTTTAATTGTCTTAAATTAATTGTCTTTTAAATTTTTGTCTTTAGGCATTTAATAAAAAAATGTAAGCCCCCGTGATTTTGTTAAATGTGACTCAACGTAAAAAAAAAAGATAAAAAGCTATTTTTTGTGCGTTTGACAACATCTGTTTGTTTTCGAGCGCATAGTGATTGTTTTTAAATTTATGTTAACAACATTAGTTAAAGTAAAGTCTCTGTGCAGTACCTTTTTGATATTGTTTTACTTCGCCTTTTTTTTATCTAAACGTTGTTTGGAGCATCTACTGTTGTTACCCGCTTATGTCCGTCCCGACATAGAGGCGCAGTTTTGATAGGGATCGTTTACGTAGCTTTAATATACCTACAACGTGCAATACTTTGTTATTAGCATGATTTTCTTTGCTGGATATCTCGTTATTCCAAGTAAACCATGTTCAAAATATGATATGTCGTTTACTAGATTTATGCTTTGTTTCCAGTCTCCAGTATTTGCAGTCTTAAAATCCCTGCAAATACGATACCTGAAGAACCCATCATTAATATGACAGACTATTTATATATATTTTAATGAATTACGATAAGTATTTAGTATTCTATAATCTTAAACTAAACTAAGTGGTTTAACAAGAAGTTTAGATGATTAAAAAATTAAGTCTGACTGTACAAAAAGTTTTGAGATCTTGGATTACAATCTGTGTGGATTACAATGCCCGGTTTGATTTTACGTTGCTTAATGCCCAGTCTTATATAAACAATTTTGTTCGCCATGTTTACACAAACAAATTCGATTGCATTTAGTTTCCCTTCCGTTCACTTAGTATGTAGAAGAAGTTGGATTTCAGTTTCCCAAATTAAAGACCTCAAAAATCAATAATTTGTTATACAGTGAAAATAAAGGGAAGTTAATGCATATCAACAAAAACGAAAATACAAGGATCCAATAGCGAAGTGTGAGGCAATGAAGGGATTTTATTATTTTTTATATGAACTTTGGCCGAAGTTTCCATACCCTTGCAGTTATAAGAAATAATCAATGTAAGTAACACGATATTACACTTTTAAGGATTGTTGATAGCTGCAGCGATATTAAACAAAGCTAAATTTTTTTAAAAATAATTATTTCATTATTTCTCTGGCAGTTTCTTTGAGACCTATATGTTAGATTCGTTTGATTTTTATTAAATTTAATTCGAAATTAAAAAAAAAAAATTAAAAATATTCCCAATATTATAAGATAATATGTCAAAAAACACCGAATATTAATTTGTTTCTTATTATTTTTCCACCAATTTTCCGATCGTTCCTATGGCAGCTATATGATATAGTCGTCCGACTTCAAAAAAACTTAAATTCCAAATTCTGAATTAATTAAAAAGTTTTATTTTCAAGCGAAGGAGGATATGTAAATACCAAATATATAAGTAAAGTATATTTTTCTAGTGATGAAGAATATATGTACCGGACTCGTCTCCTTCACTGCGTTGCAAACTTCTGTCTGAAATCATAATACCCTCTGCAAGGGTATAACAATTATTTCCACCGTACGCAGAGATATGACTCTGAGCGTATATAATTTAGCTGGCTAAGCGATTTTGGTGGCACCCCTGATAAAATTGATTATAAAACCGACTTGTTCTAGGCAAATTTGTAGTTTATTTGCTATTTTTGTTCTTCCACTTTTGCGGTGGTTTACAAAGCTTACGGTGTACTCTATGCATATTAGCAGACAACTAACAGACATGACTGAAAGATAGTTGCTGCACTTCGCGTTTCTAGATGTCTATCTTGTAATTGGTTATTGTAGTACTAAAATGGCGACCGTGCGCTATCTAAAATAAATCACTGATGAACGTCTCCGCCGCGAGCTTGCACTGTCACCTCTTCGCCACCTATGTTATGTGCATCGCCTTCGCCGCTTTGGCGGCCTGCGCGCTGATCTCATCCATGCTTTTCCGGGCGCTCTCCGTGACCTCATCGATGGAGCGCCGTGTGCTGTGTAAAAGTTCGTCCGTTCCTCGGGCGATGCCCTTTACCTCGGTGTTGATAAGCCCGATCACCCACTCCAGACCCTGCCGACCCTTGCTTGCGTTAGTGCTTATAGTCGAAGTGAGCAAATCTTCCATATAGTGGGACAGCGGGACGCCGAAGACGGTCACGGTGGCCTCTTGCTTGAGCAAAGTCTTGTTGGTGTCCGATGGATGTGGTTCGTAATAGAGCACTTCGTCGACACTGATGTTGCGGCAGAATGTAAGGTTGTTCGTCTTCAGCACCATCTGCTTACTCTGTGGGTCCACCGTGGAGCGTTCGCTGGCAAAGCACGTCTTTGCCGTGCCGATCAGAGCGTGTGTCCACTTAGGAAAGTACCATTTGGACTGCACCAGTCTGTGGGTATGTAGCACTCCATCCACCACCCGACGCTCGACCACGTCCGTCCCAATAATGGAGGGAGTCATCGGGTTCGGGTACTTGCGCCACGCCGCCTGCGTGACAGTCTCCCACGGGTGATTGAATATGTGCTCTGACGTCCAGATTTTCATTATGCAAGCGCCGTTGTCCCTACCTTGAGATGGGGATGTGTATCTCAAATTGGCAACCGATCTGTGGGCTGAGCTAACCTGCGGGGTCAGACGGAAAGGATTTTGTCAGGGTTTACGGATCGAATTTTGATGAGAAAATTGGAGTAATATATTTCCGAGAAAAGATCTGACCTTTACTCGTGCAGTGTAGAGATGTGCCTATCGGGTGCCATCGATTGATTTTTCTACCATCGAAATATCGCACAAAGGTGTTCTGCAAATAAAAAGAGAAAATGGACAAGTTTCTGGCCAAAGTCTAGTACTCAGATCGACAAAAGCCGCGACCTAGCTATATATACAAGAGAGCGTGCGGCAAATACGAGGCTAATACCTCCTTCATCGATAATACATCCATCATCTACCATCCGATAACAGATGATCTTAAGACCTGTGGTTTATCAAACCAAAAATTTTGATTCTGTGCCAGGCATCATTGTTTAGTTAGTTAACGTTTCGTAGTTAATGTTTTAAATTTCAAAACCTTGTCGGTGCACTCCGTCCCTTGACCGTATGGTTCTTAAGGTTTTACCGTTCGGAAAATGTCGCAGTTGATTAGCCAGATCAGCTGTTATCGGATTGTATATGGTAATGTGCCCTGTTGTAATTCCCAATCGTTGCGATCGGATGTTTTCTATGGAAAGGGGGGTACTTATGTCCGTCCCGACATGGACGTGCAGTTTTGAAAGCAGTTGACTCAAAATTAACTTTTGGAGTACTAATTCTCAAAGAAAGAAACGACATCCCTCCGATAACCATCTGATAGTTATATTTTCATAACATGTTCCTTTATTCCGCCGTCATTTGAATTCCCAATATATGCGAATCACTTGTATGCTATCCAGACAACCTCAAATAACTTTCAGATAGGAATCGTTTACGTAGCGTTACCTACAACGTACAATACTTTGTTATTAGCATAATTTTCTTTGCTGGAAATCTCGTTATCCCAAGTAAACCATGTTCAAAATATGATAGGATGTTTACTAGATTTATACTTTGTTTCCAGTCTCCAGTATTTGCAGTCTCAAAATCTCTGCAAATACGATACCTGAAGAACCACATCATTAAAATGACAGACTATTTATATTTATTATAATGAATTAGGATCAGTATTTATTATTCTACAATCTAAATTTAAAATAAGTGGTTTGACAAGGAGTTTAAATGATTAAAAAAATAAGTCTGACTGTACAAAAAGTTTTGAGCTTTTGGATTACAATCTGCCTCTGCGAAATATATATAAATATATATATATATATAAAATCAAACCGGTGTTACGTTGCTTAATGCCCAGTATTATATAAACAATTTAGCTCGTTGCAAGACTCTGTTTACACCATTTCCAAAACAGTGGTACAACTCCGTTCGCGGCTTCAACTCCCACCAAGGCCCATGTTGGCATTTTTGGAAATGAAATTGCGCTACATATGATTTGGAAAGATGCCAAATCATCCAGGACACTAAGAGGAAGCCCGATAGTTTTTCTGTACGCACATGATTACTAATAATGATATAAAAAGGAGCGTAAAAATAGTACGCTACCTTTTAGTGATACATGAGCTTTCGTGTATCGATTAGGCAAATAACTATCAAAATTAATGGAATTGTTCTTAAAAAGCTATGAAATATGTTTAACTGATTTGTCGTATTCGATTGGTTATAATTAGTTTACCTTTAACATCTTTATAATTTTAGTTTAAAATCATTTTTACAAAAAAAGGGTTACTTTTTAGCAAGTTACTTTAAAAAAATAATTATACATATAAAGATAGATTTTACTTGATAGTATCAATGATTCAGACAATCACTATCGAAAACACAGAGAGTAGGTACTATCGATATTAGTACACCTCTAGTGCCGTGATGCAAGAAAAATATCGCAGTCATCCAGCGCTCGGCAACCAATTTATTAATGTTTATAAACTACTTATGGTCTAGTTCTTAACTTGTAGCATGGTACCCATCCTAATCCGAGCCGAAGGTCCGCACATACTTTTCATAAGGCCGCTGGCTGAGCCGTTGCAAGCGCGCCTGCACGAATTCGCGGAACTTGTGCATTACGCCGGCGTCAGCCCTGATTAGGTTCTTCTCCTCGTCTATTATTTCGCCCAGCAAGACATCAGGGTCAGTCGGCGCCCGACGACTCACCGACCGTTCAAGGCGAGTAGTGAATTGGTAAATAATCTTTTCGCTCTCGTAGTCCATTATTTTGGCCAGAGCCTTAGCGGGCGTGCGTCGTGGAGTACCCGACTCTGGGACATGGTCGGTGGCCAAATTAGCCTCTTGTTCCTGCTCTTCTTGGCTAATCAGCTCTGATTCAATCAGCTCGATAAAGTCCGTCAGGGAGGGTTCATCGTTAAGCAATTCGCTGACCGTCGAATTGTTTTGAAAGTTAGTAAGGTGGAAGGTGCCGTTGGTGTCGTAGAACTTGTAGCCCAGCATCTCCAGAGCAATTTCCGTGAGTAAGTACGACATTTGGTGGGATTTAACGATAATGTCTCAGAGTGTAAAACTAAATTATGAGCGGGGCAGCAAAACAATTTCCTGACAAATTATTGTTCTTTTTTTCGACTGCACTCGATGTCGATATTTATGGGCGATATGTAGTTGCGGCCAAGTTCAGTGAACACGGTCACACAACGTGACGTAGAGACATTAATGTAGAATGTATGTATCAAGTAGAATGTCGTAGCTGCGTTCCCACTAGTGAAGATTTAACCAGAGTAGTCAGGAAAACTGCATGTGTAACCTCTAGGGCCTTGCAAAGAATTAAATCTCAAGGTTGATCTGCTTAATGCTGAAAACAGCCAATTCTTTATTTAGAAATATTTCTTTTAGATTTGCAAAGCGATTAAAAATTGTAAAATTCTTTGGTTGGTATATTTCAAGCATTCAAATACAGCTGTATATTTATGTAGGTAAAATATTGGTTAGAAGTCTAGTGATTAGCTTGACTGTATAATCATCCTTTTTAAATGAAAATGCCATGGAGTTTCTTCTACATTCGGCAAAACAAAAGTTGAGTATACTCATAATATCTTCAATGGAAAGGTAATTTATGTATATGCCGTTTGAATGATTCAGTAATTTTCTTAACCCATTCAGTACGTATTACAATTTTTGGGAGTTGTGTGAAAATCTACTTAGAGAACTTTTTTTCTTCGCTTTGAAAACTAAAATTTTTTGATGCAAAAAGTTTGAATGTACAAAATATAGCAAGTGTATTTATTAAGTAGATATATTACATTTTGATATCAGAACTTTTAATGTTTGAAGTTAACAAGATCGAGGTCACTTCTTATTGCCTTCGTCCATGGTAACAAAAACTGAAACAACAGTAGCTATTACAACATTCGTTTCTATTCTTTAAAAAAGTGCAATATCCATTATATATGTTGTTTACCATTTTTTGTTTGTATTCTAGCAAGCGTGAACGTAAATTTACAGCAAAATAAAATGACTTGGTCAGGGGTTTCGACACAATTCCTGTTAGTCCTGAGCGTGACAAAAAATATGCCAGTATTTATGTGAAACGGCCGAATTTTTTCTTTTTTCAATCTCAAATGACAGATGACAGACCGATGGATTGAATCCATTTGCATGAAATAAAAGAAAAGTTGTGTCCAAATAAAATTACTTATTTTTAATCGGCAAAACATAACATTTAAATTAATTTCCTTTCCACTGCGTGAAAAAAGAACTTAAAAGTAAGACGTTATCATGTATTTCTATCGATTTGACAACTCCGGTTCCAACTCACGCTTTCGTGTTTTGTCGATAATATTAAACTGTGTTTATGCACACAATAATCGGCCCAAATCATGAAATGATGAAAGAGTTATATGAGTTATTATCCCATATTATGGGTACTACAATAAACACTGACACATTGATATAATATCTGTCTATTGGTATTTTTGTCTTCAAAGGTTGATATACATATTGTGGAAACATGAAACTGCGATTCCTACAAAGCACATTATTCATCTACCATCTGATAACAGCTGATTTGAAGACCAGTGGCATTTCCCAAAAATCCTGTTGCTTCCATCATTGCTTACGTTTGCGTAGCGAATGTTTAAATTTACATTGTCAAGAAAGTATCACATAAAAATGTCCGTAATACATAGAGAATCGTTACAAAGAGAATCGCTGTCAGATTTTCAGCTAATATGACGTACATAAAATGTTAAAATAGGCGGCTGTGTGCAGCGGGTATAACCTCATCAGCGGCATTATTTGAATTCTTGGGATCCGTAGTTACCTAGCACTGGCACTCTAGGCAATTTGCGGTGTGGTGGAATAAAGCCGTAGAAAAAGCCTAGAACAATCCTCGTCTGCAGCGTCAACCCACGTGTGCTCTTATCAGCGTTATAGTTTTTTTTGTCGGTACTTGTTTTTATATGATCTCATTTAATTGTTCTCCATTCAACTATAAAAGTTCCCGTCCCGAAAATATGTTTACTATAGCTTATCAACAGACTCCTAGCCTGGCAAAAACAAAAACAAGTTGTGACGGCAGTGCATCGATGCGGTTACTGAACGTGTATCATTCGATCGTCTGTAACCTGATCCAAGGCTGCGTTATAGGTGTCGCCGGTTGATAACCCCCAGCGTGGGCACGGCTCACTAGTCGTCAACAGCATCCCAACATCAATCATTATTCGACAAGCAAGACTAGCGCATTGTCTATACTGAATTAGCGATTATTTTCTTTCAGCACAGAGACATGGCCATCCTTCGCTTCTATGATGTGCAGGCACACTCAGCAGCCGAGAAGCAGAGTGTCCTGCGGCGACTGCAAAAAGAAGGAGTCGTTTCCGTACGTATGGAGCGTTGTTACTACCTGGAGTATAGCGCCCAGGCAGAGCACTCCCTGCCCTTAGATGAACTGTTGCTCTGGTTAGTGAAGCCTCCCCTAATCAGCGATCAGAACCTGGTCAAAAAGTCTGCTCTGCAGGCGGAGGACCAGATGCAGCTGCTTCTTGAAATCGGGCCGCGGTTCAACTTCTCCACGCCCTACTCCACAAACTGCGTAAACATATTCCACAACCTTGGGTATTCCGAAGTGCGACGAATGGAAGCTTCCACTCGTTACCTGCTGACGTTTGGCGAGGGCTCAGAAGTTCCAAAGGCGACCAGATTAGTTTCACTGCTGGGGGACCGCATGACCCATTGCCTGTATACTGAGGATAACATCCCCAAAACGACCTTTGATGAGCAGCTCCCAAAACAGCAGGTTGACTGGCATTTTGTGCCCGTATTAGAGGAGGGACGGACGGCGCTGGAACGAATAAATCATGAACTAGGCCTAGCCTTCAACGACTTCGATGTCAACTACTACCACAATTTGTTTTCCAAGGAATTGGGTCGCAATCCCACTACAGTGGAGTTATTCGATTGCGCCCAGAGCAACAGCGAACACTCCCGCCACTGGTTTTTCCGCGGACGCATGGTGATTGATGGTGTGGAACAGCCAAAGTCCTTGATCCGCATGATAATGGACACGCAGGCTCACACAAACCCCAACAATACCATTAAATTCAGCGACAACAGCAGTGCCATAGTAGGATTTGAGCACATGGCCATAGTACCATTATCTGTAGTGGTTCCTGGACCAGTGCATCTCAAGACCGTGCAGTCCGACCTGATTTTTACAGCGGAGACCCACAATATGCCCACGGCAGTGGCTCCATTCAGCGGCGCCACTACCGGCACAGGCGGACGACTTCGAGATGTCCAGGGCGTGGGGAGAGGAGGCATTCCGATTGCTGGCACCGCCGGATATTGTGTGGGAGCTCTTAACATTCCAGGTAAGAAAAAATTGAATGTCTGTTTAATACACAATTTAAATCTCAAAACGACATTTAATTAGTTTATATTTAACATATTCCACATATTGAGAGGCAATATCATTGGCAAAAATAAATCTTGTTAAATATAAAAAGGGATATCAATTTTCAATTTAAGAATCATTTAACTTTGAGCTTTGACTTTCAAATAGAAGCCGGTGAAGTGTGAAGTTAAAAGTGAAAAATTTAAATCTTTCGGTGCCGGTGGGATTAAATTTCCCAGGTTATTAGGTAGTTTGATTCATACTGAGAATATGCGTCGTATGATATGATAATGATAATCATTTGTTTAAATGCGATAATCCGTTAAAAAGTTATTCCAAAAAAAAGATTTTGAAACTTGCCAAAAAGGAAATATATGTCCCTGGGTTAGAACTAATACCATAGCTTGCTTTGGTTATTGTAGCTGTTTAAGAAAATGTAATCTAAGTAGACTTTTAAAAAAAAACCGCCCCAAAGAAAAAATATAAACCTTAATATAAATATAGTTTTTAGTGTACCTATATATATATATATATATTCTTTCGGCCGGTATATGTATATACATATGTACATATGCTCTATGTGGTTTTTTTATTTACTGGCTGTGACGTCATTAACGATGTTCCCCCCAATATTAAAATTGTCGAGATATTAGCGTTCATACGGATTATTTTTCAAAAAATTTTCGGACAGACGGAAATGGCTAAATCTACTCGGCGCGTAGTTCTGATCAGGTTTACATACTTAATGTGATGGGAAACGATTCCTCCAACATGTTACAAACAGGGTGGCTGATTAATATTGCTACACTAAGAAACTAGAATAACTTTTTTTTCTTGCTTTGTTTGAAAAGTAGTACTCTTTTATGGCGTTTTCTTATTAGTTTTAAAAGTAAAAGATTTTTAATGGCATCTCAGCAAAAAGTTGTTAATAACTGAAGGGTTGTAAATTAATAATTGCCTACTTATTGCTCAAATGAATTGCTTTAAATCGTTCAAATTTGTTAGTTTTGTTTTGTACACTTCTTGAAAAAATCAGATGCTGTGAGGTTAGGCCTGGGAGTGGAATTTCTTTAAATCAGCTTATTGCGGATTTTCCGCCTCATATTTTGTGACAGGCTGGCTTATGTAAGGTGTTGCACCGTAATAAAATTCCGTCTCATGGAGTATATGTGATTTAAAATCACTTCATATTCAAAAATTTTGCTTAGTAACATTGCCGGTCAAATCGTCAAATATAACAAAGAAGAACGCTATAGTAGAGTGCCTTGACAATCAGATACCCGTTTCTTAGCTTGAGGGAAAAAAATAAAAATAAAAACTTTTTGCTGAGATGCCATTTAAAATCTTTTACTTTTAAAACTCATACGAAAACGCCATAAAATAGTACTAATTTTTAAATAAAGCAAGAAAAAAGGTATTCTAGTTTCTTAATGTGGGAATATTAATTAGCCACCCTGTTTGTAACATGTTGGAGGAATCGTTTTCCATCCATTAAGTATGTAAACCTGATCAGGGGTAGATTTAGCCATATCCGTCTGTCCGAAAATTTTTTGAAAAATAATCCGTATGAACGCTAATATCTCGACAATTTTGATATTGGGGGAAACATCGTTAATGACGTCACAGCCAGTAAATAAAAAAACCACATAGAGCGTATGTACATATGTATATATACCGGCCCAAATGGAGATATATAAGCAGCGAAGAAATATTCTAAAGCGCCATTTACCGGCTATTTTCGTATATGTTATGTGTGCGCCAGTCAGTTTTAAGCGTTTTAGCCGTTAGAGGGCCTTACAGTGGGCGTGGCAAATATTTTTTGAGGTCAATCGGAAGGTTTTATTGAAACAAATACATTTTAGCAAAAAAAAATCTGTAGCATGGCAACAGTGGTAACCACAGTTTTGGGCGGTTTGTGGACGTTAGAGGGGGCGTGGCATTTTTTTTGGTCAATCGATATCGAAGGTTTAGCCAAAAAAAATTTTCTAGCATGACAATTGTGGCCACTGTGGCTATAGGCGCTAAATTTTTTCGCGGATTGTAGGCGTTAAAGTGGGCGCGGCACCTCGCTGCAACAAACTTGGGCTGCGCAGGAACCCTAGAAATAAAGTATATATATTCTTGATCAGCATCACTAGACGAGTCGATCTAGTCATGTCCGTCTGTCCGTCCGTTTCTACGCAAACTAGTCCCTCAGTTTTAAAGCTATTGTGCTGAAATTCCCAAAAGTCCTGATCATCTATCTTTTGCACGAAGTATATAAGTCGGAACCAGCCGGACCGGACAACTATATCTTATAGCTCGATTTTATCGACAACGGGTATCAACGTTATTCAGATAAAAGGGGTGGGAGAGGGTTGAAGATATGCTTTCAGGTAATCGTTTTTTTCTTTTTTTTTTTTTTTACTTATGTGTGCAAATTATTAAAAAATGTTTGAGCTAGATTTCTAATGTTGTAGTCGTTTCATTAAAGTAAGCGTAGCTCCAAACAAACTTGCGCTACGCAAGAAGCTCAAGAATCTATATGCCAAATCCCAACATAAGAACTAAGAGACCTATGGACATGGCTAGATCGACTCGGCAAGTGAACCCGATCTAAAAAATATATTTTTTATGGGGTAGGAAACGCTTCCTTCTATTTGTTACATACACTGGTGGAAAAAATAATAGAAACGTTTTTCACTTCTGTACTTTTTATAAATTAGTTATATAAGTAAGTACGAAAGTCTGGACTTCAAAGCTATAACATGTAGAGCACTGATAGCTGTTCTTTATTTTAGACCTTTAAATATATTTGAGATATATCCACTTTGTTTTTTATGAAATAAAAAAAAGAAAGGAAAGGGAATAAGCTTTTTCTATTATTTCTTCCACCAGTGTACTTTCCACCGAATCTAGTGCAGTCTTTTACTCTAGAGCAACGGACGAAAATCGTAAAACTTAAAACTTGGTCTTTAGACTTTTATCGTAGTTACTTACGAATATATCAATTACCTTGACAGGAATTCTATATTCCTGGATTATCACGACAAGAGTATAAGAAAATACATAAAAATTGGCATGACTAGCACTTTTAAAACAAAACTTCGGTTTTATTTCAGTATGAACGTTGCTTACCGACAGTCAGTCATCGTAACGAACAAGAATATTAATTAATTATAAAATGCCCAAACAGGTAACAAACAACAATCGACCGTGTGGGTCTTTAAAGGAGTGCAAAATCGAAGTTTTTCGTGAAGGAACCTTTTGAAAAAGGGATGCATGCTTCTTTGGTAGAACTGGTTATGTAGCGAGTCGAAAACAAACAAGACAAGCTGTTAAAGATCAGCCCAAACCAGCGGTTTTTTATCGGCTGAACTCCGAATAGGCCAGAAAAACATATAGCAATGATGTAAATGTATTAAAACCGCAAATTAGCAGCATGCGGTGCCTATTTTTCATATTGTTCGATTTGCTTAGGTGCCAGGCATGGGAAAATCGTATACCCTATTGAGACAGAAGAGTTTTTGTCTAAGCGACCAAGTTCTGCTTCGCTACAACTGTCGGCCGCTTAAATATTTAAAAGGGGCCCAAGGTTCTAGCTTATGAAAATTTATTTGGCGTTACTATTGGCGTATAATAGATTCCAATCAACTTTTAATAAGCTTGCCTAATGGAAATTAAAAAAAAAAACAAGAAAGGTTATTAACTTTGGCAAGCCGAAGTTTGTATACCCTTGCAGTTATAAAAAATAATCATTTAATTTATTAAATGGAAATCGAAATTCTTAAAAATATAAAAATGTATATTCCCAATATTATAAGATAATATGTCGAAAAGCCTTAAAGCTATAGTTTGTTTCACATTATTATCCAACAATTATCCGATCGTTCCTATGGCAGCTTTATGATATAGTCATCCGATTTTGATAAAATTTAATTCGAAATTCAAAACCAAATAAAAAATTTTATTTCCAAGCGTAGAAGGTTATAAGTTAAAAAACACCGAAGATATAATTTTTCAATATTATTTTACCACTAATTTTTCGATTGTTCCTATGGTAGCTATATGATACCCTCTGCAAGGGTATAAAAATCAGAGCACGTGTGTATTTTTCTTTCTCGGAAAACCTTTACTCAAAATAATGTTTACCCTAAGTTTTAGAAAACTCCCAGGAATTTTTTTTCCAAAGTCGAGGATATATTTTTTTTAATCAATAAATCGTATTCAAATATGGGAAATGGATACAATAAACTAGAATTGCTCTAAAAGCTATAAAAAATAGGCTTATATTTAGAAATTATTTCTAAAAAAAAACAGAAAAGGTAACGGAATAAAAATTATTCTTATCATAAAAATATCTTTCTGCTTCCATCACTTATATTGGCTTGTTTGTGATTTAGAAGCTATTCGTGTGTGTCCATCCCGTCAAACATATACATAATTAAAATTTTTGACATTCCCTATCCCCACAGATCTTATTTATGTATAACGAAAATGAGTTCTCAAAAAACCTTTTCGTTTTCGTTTAAACATACTCTTGTTTTCACAAAGAAATGTTTCATATAAATGTTTCATTTGCTCACCGCTCCAGTATGGGAAATTTGGCCACTTTTTGTGGCATTAATTAATAACTTAAAAACAAAGCGATATTTAAAAGTTTTGTTTTTTGAATAAAGTATATAAAATTTAAGGAATAAAATAATAAATATGGTAGTAGTCCCGTTTTTTTAAAGGAAATTTTTGTTTTTTTGTAATTAAAATAAAAAGAAATTGTTTCTTTAATTAAACTGAACCTTAAATAAAAAAAATAATATTTATATTTTTTCTCCCATTTTTAAAGTGAAATCGTAATTTTATTTTTATAATTCTAAAAAAAAAACTAAAATCCTTTATATTTACATTAAGTGAAGTGATGGTAGAAAATAATTTTAAAATAATTAAGTTGTGTACTGTTTTTTTTAAGCTAGCACTGGAAGTGAAACTTACCAGACAAAAATCCTGGAAATATACAGTATTAGGTAGAGGTCTTAAAAGCCAAATTTAAGAGAAAGTGTGCAAAATTAACATAAGGATTTCTTTTTTTTTGGTACAGTATACAAGCACCACAATCAATTAGGACAATGTCAAGGTCAAACACACAAGTTACTAACCCTCTGATTGGATGGTATTTCAAAAACATCATTCCTTTCCTCAATGTTACACTTTTTGAACATTTTAACTATTAAGAATAATTGTTGATTTACCAGAGCTGCCACCTCGTTGAAATAAAAACAGACTTTAACAGCTGATGACTAAACAGTGGTGCAGTCTATTACATTTTTCTGTTGGTAACATTGGAGATTGGTGTTATCTTAACGCATTCTGATAGTCAAAATCAATTTTAAACCACTTTTGACAAATGTGTTTTTGGCCAAAAAAAAGTGGGTCAATTTTACATAGTGCGTTCCTTTGACAAAACAAAAATTGTTTTTGCTTAGGAATTTTAGGTTTAAATATTAAAGTAGACTTGGAGAATATATAATTATTTACAAAATATACCACTGTTGTATAATTTAATGATGACAAATTAATGTCTCTTTTTATCCCTTTTTATACCCTTGCAGAGGGTGTAATGATTTCAGTCAGAAGTTTGCAACGCAGTGAAGGAGACGTTTCCGACCCCATAAAGTATATATATTGTTGATCAGCGCCACTAGACGAGTCGATCTAGCAATGTCCGTCTGTCCGTCCGTCTGTCTGTCCGTTTCTACGCAAACTAGTCTGTCAGTTTTAAAGCTATCGGACTGAAACTTTCCCAAAAGTCTTATTTCTATTGCAGGAAGTCTGTCCTTCCGTCTGTCTGTTCGGTTCTACGCAAACTAGTCTCTCAGTTTTAAAACTATCGGGCTGAAACTTTCCCAAAAGTCTTCTTTCTATTGCAGGTAGTATAACAATATGTTATAGCTCCCATAGGAACTATCGGGAAAAAAATTATATCTTTCGTGTTTTTTAACATATAACCTTTAAGCTTGGAAATAACAATTTCTTATTAGTTCTGAATTGTGAAATAAATTTTATCAAAATCGGACGACTATATCATATAGCTGTCATAGGAACGATCGGAAAATTTTGGTGGGAAAATAATATGAAACAAATTATAGCTTTGCGGCTTCTTGACATATTATCTTATAATATTGGGAATACATTTTTTTTATTTTAAAGAATTTCGAATTTAATTTAATAAAAATCGGACTACTTTAACATATAAATGTCAAAGAAAATTGTCTTGAAAAAATAATGAAATAAAAAAAAAGGTATACTAGTTTCGATGGAAAGTATGTAACAGGTAGAAGGAAGCGTTTCTCACCCCATAAAGTATATACATTCTTGATCAGGATCACTAGCCGAGTCGATCTAACCTTGTCCGTCTGTCTGTCTGGCCGTCTTTCCGTATAAACGTTGAAATTTTGGAAACTATAAAAGCCGTCAAACTTGGCATGCAGATTCCTGGGGTTCCTGCGAAGCGCAAGTTTGATTCAGCGAGGTGCCACGCCCACAATCCGAGAAAGTATGTAGCGCCTACACTTTTTATGATAGAACAAACATTTTAACTGAACTGGTTGTGTCTCATTAATACCTATCGATTGACCCAAAAGAAATGTGCCACGCCCACTCTAACACCCACTAACCGCCTAAAACTGTGGTGGCCACAATTGTCATGCTAGACTTTTTTGCTAAAACGCATTTGTATCATATTTTACCTATCGATTGACCCAAAAACCTTTCGATTGACTTCAAAAAAATATTTCCCCCGCCCAATCTAACTCCCCCAAACGGCTAAAACAACTGTTTTCCGCCCACATAACATATAGCAAAATAGCCGGTAGGTGGGGCTTTAAAATATTTTTTTGCTAATTATATATCTCTATTTTTATTTTACCCCCTTTGACTTTAGGTTCAGCAGAACATTACTTTTGTTGCACACACATGATAATTAATCATTTTGCTATAATTCAAGAATCATAATCAGAAAAAAAGAAGCGTACAAAATTGTACGCTGCCTTTTTATGATACATGTTACATTGCTGCTTTTGTGTATTGATCGGGAAAATAACTACACGAATTCATTTAAATATTTAAAATTTAATTTATAGAATTTAAATTAAATCTTATAGAACTGCTTGATATGTATGTGTCAACAATTGCTGTGCGCAAGGGTTGCCAACCAATATAGTTTTTGCAAACTTTAGTATAAGCAAATTTTTTATAACGTCAAATTAAAAGATAATTAGTAGTAGTAGTACTTTAACAAAACCAAAATTGTTGTTGCTTGCGAACCTATGCAGGGGTAAATTTGAGGTAGGGTCAGAAAATATTTAAATATAAACAAAATAAATCACGAAGGTCTACTGTGATGGTGGGAAATTGATGTTAATGAACTAATGAGTAATCCCCAGTTTTTTATTGAGCAACAACGAACAATTTAAGCTAGAACCTTTTATTTTCTTTTCATAACGCAAATAAAAAATTGTCGTTTTCGAAACAAAGGAAAATTGGGTGTTGCGGTACTTTAATATTATTGTAGTGAATTTTTTTGTGTTCTAAGAATCGGAAAGTTCTGGAGATGCTATCACGAAACGACCTGCAGGGATAGAAATTTCGTCATGCCGAAGTTGGTTTCTTTTTTGTTGTCTTTTTGAAAATTGTGTCGTATATCCAGAGGTCAGCAAGAAGTGATAAAATGTTTTCTTTTATTTTCAAGAAGTTACTCCTGAGTACTCCAGCACAATTGGCTATAGAATTATCTACATTTTGTTTGCCGGGTATCCTTGAGTTTGTCGACTGCTGATCTACGCTGTTTATGTGTCGGTTGATTAGCTATGTAAAGGATACCAGACAATCAAGGCGGGCTCTCTTGTTTTTTGAAAACCCAATGAATCCTTTTACCTTTAAGATTTTTATTGCATATAGGACTTCGGTTTGATTGAGATAGAAAAAAAACTATTGATCCGGAACTTTTAGTGAAGAAAAGGAGAATCCAGTAGTACATTACAGCATTTCAATACGCGTTCATTTAACGTGCAATCTTTATTAATGCACCTGTAACATGTACCCAGGAATGCACATAGAAGCGTTTAAATAAAATATTTGTAAGCTTTCCCAAGGTATACATAAAAGTGGATTTCAATTTCATAACATTTAGTATACCCTTGCAGAGGCTATATTGAATTCAGTCACATGTTTGCTACTCAATGAACGTTGCCGAACCCATAAGTATGTATATTCTTGATGAGCATCACTACGGAAACTAGTCCCTCAGTTTTAAAACTATCGAGCTTTCCAAAAAGTCTTCTTTCTATATCTTATAGCTCCCATAGAAATAATGCGGAAAAAAAGTTATAAAAATTAATTAGTTGGTGTTTTTCAACAAATAACCTCCTACGCTTGGAAATAACGTTTTTTAATTAATTCTGAATTTCGAATTAAATTTTATCAAAATCGAACGACTGTATCATATAGCTCCCATAGAAATAATCGGAAAGTTATTGGTAAAATAATATAAAAAATTTATTAAATTTTTTGAATTTAATATTATCAAATTCCGACGACAATAATTTATAGCTTTCTTACAAACGATCTGAAAATGGATGGCAAAATAATATAAAACAAATTATAGCTTCGGTGTTTTTTGACATATTATCTTATAATATGGGAATATCATTTTTCTATAATTTTAATTTTTAATTAAATTCAATAAAATTCGGACGCATCTACCATATAGCTGTCGAGAAAACGGTCAGAGAAATAAGGAAATATTTTTTTTCTAATATTACTGAAGCTAGCAACAGTCCTTAAAAATTTAACGTGGTGTTACTACCATTGATTATTTCTTATAACGGAAAGGGTTTATAAACTTCGGCTTACCGAAGTTAGCTTCCTTTCCTGTTTTTATTTTATTATTTATTTTTAAGCTCTCCTTTACTGGGGTTTGCTTGATGCTTTGGGGTTCACGTTTTTCCATGTATGTTCTTTATAATATTTTCATATTGTCCTTTTATCATCAACGCAGTTTAGTCTTTGGTGTGCCCAGTCCTTTCTTGCGGATCTTAAAAAATATAAAGAAAAGCGAATATTATATATAGATAAACATATATTGATATCGATTATACAATCATTTAATAATAAAAGTAATTAATGTTTAAATGTATTTTCTGTTCGTATTGTCAATCTTACTTATGTATTCTATTCTATTGTTCATACTGAACTACTTTAATTTCACTTAACTTACATGAGGAACGAGCTTCACTTTTTATACCCCTTACTCGCAAAAGGGTTTACTAGATTCGTCAGAAAGTGTGTAACAGGTAAAAGGAAGCGTTTCCGACCCCATAAAGTATACATGTTCTTTTCAGAATCAAAAAGGTGCCACGCCCACAAATGGCCAACACGCTTGTATCTGTCTGCCCCCCACACACCTGCAATAGAAAGAAGACTTTTGGGAAAGTTTCAGCCCGATAGCTTTAAAACTGATAGACTAGTGACTTGTGACGCTGATCAAGAATATATATACTTTATGGGGTCGGAAACGTCTCCTTCACTGCGTTGCAAACTTCTGACTGAAATTATTACCCTTTGCAAGGGTATAAAAATTGCTGGTTTTGTTTGCCTCGGATGGAAATTGCGACCTGCATCTTTTCTGCCACAAGACATATGCACACTAGAGGAGCCTCGGCTTGTACCAGACATAATATTACATATATTTAATTAATAAAATTTAAAATATTACTAAAATATATACTAATTAAACCTGAAAGTTTCCTTTTAATCGAAAATTTCTTCTCTTCCAAAAAAATCCTCGATAAAATCAATTTATTGGAGCTTCTAAAGCAGGTTCCTTCCTTAACTTAAATTATTAAAAAATATTCCCAATATTTGTATACCCTTGCAGAAATAATCAAGGATAGTAACACCATGTGAGATTTTTTAATATTAAAAAAAAACAATTTTTTGTCTGTCCGCTTCTTAGACAGCTATATCTTAGAGTCGTCCGATTTTTATTAATTTTAATTCTTAAATGTTTAATTATTAATATTCTTAAAAACATAAAAAATGGTATTCTCAATATTATATATATTATAATGTGTCAAAAAACCGAAGCTATAATTTGTTTCATATCATTTGCCCCCCCCCCCCCCCCCCCCATTTTCCGATATTTCCCAGACAGCGATATGATATAGTCGTCCGATTTTGATAAAATTTAATTCGAAATTCACTTATTAAAAATGTTATTTCCAAGCGTAGCAGGTTATATGTTAAAAAAACACAAAAAATATTATTTTTTCAGATTATACCTATGGGAGCTATAAAATATAATTGTTGAATTTGGTAGTAGTAAAAAGCTTTGGCCAAATCTGTGTAAATCGTGTCCATCTGAATGATACTCAATTGCATGTACACAGTAATTCGTAAAATTCGACCAGGCATGAAGCCATGTTGATTAGGTTTGATGTAGACCCTTATTAAAAAAGAAATTTTTTTGAAAATTATTCTATCCAACAAATTAGGTTTTTTGATGCTCTTAGCAATTGGCCTATAATTAGAAATATCAAATTTACCTCGCCCTTTATGGAACGGCTCTAGAAAGACCGAAAGACGGTTACTTCTCGTATATCTCAACAAGTGATGACGAAGTGGATTTACATCAAAACAAACTTCACACTGAATCTAAAGAACATATCCGAGCTGTATCCAAATACCTGGAGGAAGCTTTGAAAAGCTACTACACGAACAAACTAAAATGCAGAAAGGGCCTGCAAGTGGTTCTAAAAGGAATCGATCCCGAAGTATCCTCCAAGGGAGTTATCGATGCTATTAAAGAAAACGGGTTCTCTGCAAAGAACTTCAGAAACATCATCAACAGGAAAAAGAATATCCACCACTTTTCATGGTCAAGCTGGAGTCTGAAAGCAAAGTCTTGAAGAAAATTGAAGTGCATACCATTTATAAATCGCGCTACTACTGGACAAAGGAGACCAAACGGTAAAGTACAGGGGGTGTCCGATCTGCAAGGAGATGATGGACCACATGCGATGAGTGACCACCGCGCCAACAGAATACCCAAAATGCTACAGGGGTGCAACATCCTTTTTGGTCAATTAGGTACCCAGAAGGGCTTCTCATACGCCAACGCCTTCGATCAGGTACGGAAAACCCACTCCAGTCTAATCCTAATCTAAGCAAATCCAAATACAGTCACAAAGGACACTAGAAGCTGATGATCACTATGCAACAAAGTATGATGAAATTCATGTCATTCATGAAAACGACTATGCAAACACTGGTTCAAGACCGGAGCATGATGTTAAAGCTGCTTGCAGCTAAGCAGTCCAAATAATTGATGGCAAATCTATGCTAACAATGTGGAACGCGAATCGAGTTTCGGCACAACTAGTTACTTGCAGGACACGCCGCTGTGTCGTGCTCTCCTCGCTTTTTTAAGGACAATTCAAAGACTTTAACAGCTTACTTGTAGATCGTTTGATAGATGCAGGGGACTTTAATGCAAAACAAGCGCACTGGGGATCACTCCTTGTAAATTCCTAAGGAAGGCCATTATACAAAGCGATCATAAAACCGAGCAAAATATTAGAAACATTTCCCCTTACTGGCCAACACACCTCTGGAAAGTTCCAGACTCAATAGACTTTGCGGTGACAAAAAACATTCCACGCAAAATAATAAGCTCCTTTGGACATCACGTCAGACTATTCGCCAGTGCTAATAACTCTTCAAAGCAGCAAAAACTACAGATCCTCCCACAGGCTGACGTCGCACAGAGCCAACTGATTAAAATATAAAAAGTATATAAGGTCACAAATTAAAAATTTCCCCTCAGTTCAACGTCGAACCGGACATCTCTACCAATTGTCTTGAAGACGTATTTTTAATATCACAGACTGGCACGTGAAAACTAATCACTTCAAAACTAATCTGCAAATTGAACGGCTAGTTGTAGAAAAGAGGCAACTGCGATGTGCCTAGCAAAACAACAGATTGCCATCGTTTAATCAACGTCTAGGAAAGCCGCTCGCACGCTATACCGAGCTCTAAAACAAGAAGCAGAAAATGCACAACTGCCTTACATTAAAAAACTTTCGCCAACCAGTACAAAACATCCTATGTGGAGGGCTTACCCAAATCTGAAACAGTCACAAGAGTTCGGAAAAGTTTTTTCAGAGCGGACAAAGAATACTCCAGCTGTTGTGCACTAAGAGTTGCAAAGATTTCAGAGTATTAGGGAAACCTGCGGCGGCTGATATCGCGAGAACGCAATATATGTATATGGGTCATATATATCTATATATTCTGAATCAATAGATCAGGATCACTAGTCGAGCCAATTTAGCCATATCCATCAGTTGCTCGAACGTGTCACGCACAATGAAACACATATTTGCTTTCCTCTTCTAGGCCACACAGTTTTAAGAAATTGATTTTAGTGCACTAGTAAATTAAAATATATTTTATTGATCAATACTTTTCAAAATTCTGAGAGTCGCACCAATCGCATGGTTATCTTAACCCTTTACATGGCAATAACTCCGATTTTCTTGTTTTTTTTTTTGTTTTTTTCATTTCAGGGGAGTGATGCATTTCTTTATGGTTTTAAAAGGAAAATATTTGTAATCTGTACCATAGAAAGATAATTACAATTATTCAATATAAAAATCGAGTAATTTATATGTTAAATGTGTTAATTTAAATGAAAATTTTTAAAACAATTATTTCTTTTATTAATACATAATAATACCCTACCTTTTTCGTACTCCGTTTGGGAGAACCCAGTGCAGTTCGGATTTTTGCAGCGCAGCCGCTTGCCAGTCCAGACAGGCCAATGACCGAATTGATCCTGCCGAACCATTTTGTTCGGCATTGTTCGTGAGGGTCCTTTAAGCTTTTTTCCATCCTATGCATGTTGGATACTAGACCCACGTTTTCCTCGACTTTTTGTAGCGTCCAATTTAGTCAAAACTTCTGCTACTTGCACAAGAACTGCTCCAACGGTGTTTTACCGGCCTTATTTTAAAAAGTCGATCATGTCGAGGATCGCTAGATGGAATAATTTTGTCGTTATTGTTAAAATGAATATTATTTCTGATTTCTTCGAACCGTTTTTGCGACATAACATTAAGGACAGCAGACTTTATATTAGACATGTATAAAACCACACCAACAAATTGACGGAAATCCAAAGATTGGATTCTTTGATGCACGTAGATATCAATTTTAATTTCTAATTTAATTTACGAAATAGATGGAAAAAATATTCGATCGGCAATTTAAGCTCCATTATTTCTGATGCGGTATTCCCACGGAACTGCAGTTGGCGATCATTTATAATTAAATTTCGCTGCTTCCAAAAAAGTCTTCTACTCAATTTTTTTATGCTTGGGATTGTTTTGTGACACACCATGACCACATCAAGGTTTTCGACACATTGACTTAACGATTCTTTATCGATCAAGTCCATTGGACGTTCGCCAAGATCTTCCGAGCTCCATCACCTGAACTACAAACTTCATATGGTTCTGGGCAGTAGTCGCCCTCACTATTACGGACAAAAGTCTTAATAATTCAACAATAATAGTAATACCAACAGTAAACACAGGAATCGAACACGTATACATTGGGAAAAACAAACAAACAAATTGGGAATAACAAAATATATGCACTTTTTAATTTTTTTTTATTTTCTCTAAAGTTAACGGTACAGTTTTTGTAAGTACGTAGTTTGGTATTCTTATCTTTTATAAACATCTCCTAATTCAATGGTCCTCTTTGAGCGTCATTCGTTGTACCGTTGTACATGTGCTGAAACTTGTGTTTTTAATAGGAAATAAGTATATGTGCAAATTAAGATTATTGTGTTATTGATAGCGAGTAAGCTAAGAAGTGTGATCTAAAAATATTTTTTAATCAGCGGAACGTAAGTAAAATAGATTGTTTATCCTTGTAGAATAAAATAATTAATGTTAAGTTTGATTTTACTATAGAATGCCACGCGGTTTACATTTGTCAGAGGAAGATCGCGGCATGATCAAAGGACTGGCTGAATCTGGCCAGACCATTTATTATATTGCTACCACATTAAATAGGCACAGGAATACAATAAGTAACTTCCTTTAAAAGGTAAAAGGTCAACTGAATCTTGACGTATCCAAAAGACGTATAAATCAAATTTTGAACCAGAACAAAATGGTTACATATGGTTCACGCGATGCTGTATCAAGGCTATTAAAGCGTCACATAACCGCTCGTCTACAATTTGCTGAGCAAATCATATTTTGGTCGGAAGAGCTTAAAAAAGTTATATTTACAGACGAAATTTTTTTTATTTAGACGGTCCTGACTCCTGTCAAATTGGCACGACAAAAGGCAACCACGAAGATCTGCCATAAACGAAATCACGGTGGAGGATCATTAATGGTTTGGGCCGGATTTGGGTATGCTGGGAAGTCTCCACTTTGTTTTATACCGACTAGAACTAATGCAAAAATTTATATAGAGTTACTGGAAACTGTGCTCATCAAATTTGCTGGAGACCTTTATAGGGATGAGTGGATATTCCAGCAAGACAACGCGCCAATCCACACAGCTCGTAAAACTAAAGACTTTCTTACAGCTAGAAAAACACCGCTATTGCAATGGCCAGCGATCAGCCCGGACCTGAACACAATAGAAGATCTTTGGGGAATACTTTCTAATAAAGTTTACAAAAATGGCCGCCAGTTCGACACAGTTAACGACCTCTAAAAGGCTTTGATCAAGGAATGGGATCAAATAAATCCGACAACTCTGCAAAACTTGGCAACTTCAATACCCAATCGGATTAATAGAATTTTTATTAGGAAAGGAAAACATATAAATTATTAGGAAGTATATTTAAAATTGCTAAAAAATTGTTCAACTTGTATTTCGAATTTTCCTGCAGTATGCACATATACTTATTTCATATGAAAATAAAGTTCTTTATTTAATTTAAAGTTAATCTTAACGTTTACGAAAAAAAAATATATTGTTATTATACCCTTGCAGAGGGTATAATAATTTCAGTCAGCAGTTTTCAACGCAGTGAAGGAGACGTTTCCGACCCCATAAAGTATATATATTCTTGATCAGCGTCACAAGACGAGTTGATCTAGCCTTGTCCGTCTGTCCGTCCGTCCGTCTGTCCGTCCGTTTCTGCGCAAACTAGTCTCTCAGTTTTAAAGCTATCGGGATGAAACTTTCCCAAAAGTCTTCTTCCTATTGCAGGTAGTACATAAGTCGGAACCAGCCAGATCGGACAGCTATATCTTATATCTCCCATAGAAACTATCGGGGGAAAAAATTTAAAAAAAATTATATCTTTCGTGTTTTTAACATATACCTTTATAAGCTTGGATAAAACATTTTTAAATTAGTTCTGAATTTCGAATTGAATGTTATCAAAATCGGACTACTATATCATATACCTCCAATAGGAACAATCGGAAAATTAGTGGTAAAATAATATTGAAAAATTATATCTTCGGTGTTTTTTAACTTATAACCTCCTACGCTTGGAAATAACATTTTTTATTTGGTTTTGAATTTCGAATTAAATTTTATCAAAATCGGACGACAATATCATATAGCTGCCATAGGAACGATCGGAAAATTAGTAGGAAAACATGCAATATAAATTATATCTTTTGTGTTTTTTAACATATAACCTTCTACGCTTGGAAATAACAGTTTTTATTTGGTTTTGAATTTCGAATTAAATTTTATCAAAATCGGACGACAATATCATATAGCTGCCATAGGAACGATCGGAAAATTAGTAGGAAAACATGCAATATAAATTATATCTTTTGTGTTTTTTAACATATAACCTTATAGGCTTGAAAATAACATTTTTTAATTAGTTCTGAATTTCGAATTAAATTTTATTAAATCGGACGACTATATCATATAGCTTTCATAGGAACGATCGCATAATTGGCTTTTTGACATATTGGGAATTATAATATTTCGAATTCAATGTAATAAAATAATGGTATATAAACTTTTATAATTAAGAATTTTGAATTCAATTTAATAAAATTATTGATTATTTTTTATAACTGCAAGGGTATACAAACTTCCGCTTGCCGAAGTTAACTTCCTTTCTTGTTTTTTTTGTTAATATGTACTCCAGCAATATAAAAAAAATTTCATCAAAAACCTAATATAATTATTTTATGTTTTTTATACCCTTGCAGAGGGTATAATGATTTCAGTCAGAAGTTTGCAACGCAGTGAAGGAGACGTTTCCGACATAAAGTATATATATTCTTGATCAGCGTCACAAGACTAGTCGATCTAGCCATGTCCGTCTGTCCGTCATTACAACCTTCTACGCTTGGAAATAACAGTTTTTATTTGGTTTTGAATTTCGAATTAAATTTTATCAAAATCGGACGACAATATCATATAGCTGCCATAGGAACGATCGGAAAATTAGTAGGAAAACATGCAATATAAATTATATCTTTTGTGTTTTTTAACATATAACCTTATAGGCTTGAAAATAACATTTTTTAATTAGTTCTGAATTTCGAATTAAATTTTATTAAATCGGACGACTATATCATATAGCTTTCATAGGAACGATCGCATAATTGGTGGGAAATAATGTGAAACAAATTATAGCCTTGGGGCTTTTTGACATATTATCTTATAATATTGGGAATTATAATATTTCGAATTCAATGTAATAAAATTATGGATTATTTTTTATAACTGCAAGGGTATACAAACTTCGGCGTATACTTCTTTCCTTGAGGTACGAGGTGTGTTCAAAAAGTAAGGTGACTTTTCAAATTTCGCGGGCAACATTTTTTCGATTATCGATTTTCTTGTTTTGTTATGTTGGTACACTCTTCCCTAACATCTGTACCAAGGTAACAAGTTGTTTTGCGTGCTCAGCGATTTTTTGCTATCGAAAAATATGGATCAAAGGAGTTGCATCAAATTTTGTGTAAAAAAAATATTAAGTGCTCCAAAACACTTGAAATGTTGACAGTGGCATACATTAAAACTTTTCGGAGTAAAAAAAAATTTTACAAGTGGTACAATGACGAGCCTCGCTCTGGACGCCCAAGCACGTCAACAACTGATGAAAACGTTCAAGCAGTGAAGAAAATTGTTTTGGAAAATCGTCGAATCACTATCAGAGAAGATGTCGGTATATCGCTTGGCTCGTGCCATGAAATTTTTTCAAACGTTTTGGGAATGAGTCGTGTGTCAGCGAAGTTTGTTCCAAAATTGCTGAATTTTGACCAAAAAAACCGTCGCATGAGCATCGCTCAAGAGCTGTTGGATGACGTCAACGACGACCCAGATTTACTCAAAAGGGTCATGACTGGTGACGAATCATGGGTATATGGTTATGATATCGCAACCAAAGCACAATCGCCACAATGGAAGAGCCCAGGTGAGCCAAGACCGAAAAAAGCAAGCCAAGTTCGATCAAATGTCAAAGTTTTGATCACTGTATTCTTCGATTACCATGGCGTGGGGCATCAGGAGTTCTTACCATATGGTCGTACGGTCAATAAACAGTATTATCTGGAAGTTATGTGCCGTTTGCGAGAAGAAATACGAAAAAAACGTCCAGAATTGTGGAAAAACAATTCATGGCTTCTGCATCACGATAATGCCCCTGCTCTCTCATCTTTGCTTGTGAGAGATTTTTTGGCCAAAAACAACACCACAATAATGCCTCAGCCACCATATTCACCGGATTTGGCCCATGTGACTTTTTCTTGTTCCCAAAACTAAAGAGACCTATGAAAAGGCGGAGATTTGCAACGATTGAAGAGATAAAGACTGCATCGCTGGAAGAGCTCAAGGCTATACCGAAAAGTGCTTATGGGAAGTGCTTTGAGGATTGGAAAAACCGTTGGCATAAGTGTATTGTATCTGAGGGGGATTACTTTAAAGGGGACAACATTAATATTGATAAATAAATGAATAGTTTTTCTTGAAAATACAAAGTCACCTTACTTTTTCAATACACCTTATACCATATAGAGAAACACAAATCACAAAACGAATCATTTAGACATGCAACAAGCGAAACATAAATGTTGTTCATGGTTGTCAGTATTTTTTTTATGTGTAAAGCTACTATGATGCATATCTTCAACAAAACGAAATTGTTGATTTATCGTATTAATTATGCATTAAACACATTATGCATCAAACACAAAAACTCGACAATATAGAACTAAATAATATTTACCTGTTTATAAATATAAATTGAATCAACAATACAACTTTTTTTATATTTGGATGAGAAACTGCACAACGAATTCAGATTACCACATTCACAAAATTGGCGGGAAAAGTAATCAGCTGATGGTATTGGAAAGAATTCTTGTTGTATAAAAAACAAAAGTTGCTGAACTGCATCAAAAAGATTTTCCATAGTTGAAAAATAATTGAATTTAAACGGTATGATGCAAATATGCATCACCACCAAGTAAAGGATTAAAAGTTATAGCTAACTGAATTCACAAACTTAGACTTTGTCAATAGTACCGCCGTCAATAGTTCCGTCCATTGTAGCGATGTCATCGGTGGTCTGTATCACTTCGATAGAAATAGAATGCTCGAGACCCTCCAAAGGACTTCATCCGAGGGAGAGGAACACTTTTACAATCAAAAGCTACGTCGCATTTGCGTCGTAAAATATTGATGGGCCTTTCTCTTCTCCAACTTCACGTTAATAAATATTTAAAGTGCATGAAAAAGAATATTAGAGCTAAAAGTTCCGTCAGTCCACACTGCGCCACAAGCTTAACTGTCGCGTTATCGCAATACGATTGGGACAATGGAATACGACAATGCCAATGGAACGTCGGGGAACGCGCAATACGATCCCCTCTTGTCAAGGTTGTCCGTCGAAAGTTATGACTTCGCTTTTCACCTACTCATCTTTTTGCATCAGCAAACCCCCCTTGTTAAAGTTCTAGCACACCATGGTTCGAATTCTTTTTAAAATTATTAATTTATTGAATAATATATAAGTATGTCGGCATATGCGGTGGATTCGCAATATAAAGTTTGCTAAAGCCAAAGCTAAAGTAATAATTCTACTTGACAATTATTTTTATTAGCGGAGAGTATCGAATTTACCACCGATTAGGTGCGCACATCAGCAAAACGCTGACCATTCACGACTACAAACGTCGCTCAGAGGGCTCTTTTAATTGTACAGGGTTGCCCATATTCGACGGACCCATGTTTTTTTTTTTAAAATCAAAGAAAATAAAAATTTGGAGGTTGGCAATCTTAATCATTTAATTTGTTCCAAGTAGATTTGTTTACATCAATTTTTGAATATGATATCTTTCAAATGGCCGCCTCTGGCGTTGATGGCGTATTGTGCCCTTTTTGCAGCATTTTCCATCGTTTTCGCCAACATTTCGGCCGGAATAGCGACTATTTCTTCACGAATGTTGTCCTTGAGCTCTTCTAGGGTCCTTGGCTTGTTAACGTAAACCTTTGACTTCAAATATCCCCACAAGAAGAAGTCAGGCGGCGTCAAATCGGGCGAACGCGGTGGCCAGTCCAAATCACCACTTTTCGACATCAAACGACCCGGAAACAATTTCTTCAGAAAATCGATTGTTATGCGACTTGTGTACGGTGGAGCGCCGTCTTGTTGAAACCAGAACTGCCTCATACGCTTTCGACGAATAATTGGCATCACAAAATTGGTCATCAGGTCGCGATAACGCTCCTGGTTGATGGTAACAGCATGGCCATTTTCATTTTGGAAGAAAACGGCCCAATGACCGTTTTCGAACTAACGCCGCACCAAAGTGTGACTTTTTCGTCGTGAAGAGGCACTTCTTGAATTTTTTCAGGATTTTCAGTGGCGTAAATACGGCAATTTTGCTTATTTACGGTCCCATTCAATGTGAAATGGGCTTCATCGGACATGATAATTTTGTTCCAAAATTGATCGTCATCTTCGGCCATTTCGATGACTCTTTGGGCCCATTCCAATCGACGAGGCTTGTCCGTAAGCAACAATCTTTGCGTCAATTGAATTTTGTACGGGAACAAATGCAAATCAACGCGAATAATCCGTTGTAAAGTGGAAAGAGCCATGCCCAACTGCTGAGAACGGCGTTTTTGGGATGTTCTTGGGGACATCTCAACACTGGCTCGTACGGCAGCGATATTCTCGTCCGATCGCCTTGGTCGACTTTTATTTGGCCTCTTCGGATTAGAAAGAGCCTCACTAGTCGAAATTTTGTCGTATAAACGCTTAATGGTGTTCTTAATTTTTTAAAAGCACGTTGAGTTTTCACAATTGACTTGTTCTGTTGAATGTAAATTTCAATTATTTCAGAGCGCTCACGTGGCGTGTATTGTTCCATGGTAAAAATCTGCTTGGACTGACGCTTCAAACGTTTCAAACGGCCAACCCTGTACATACTACAAGGCTGATACTCGCCGCTGAAGTATTAATAACAGTCTATAAAAAAATTGTTATGCTGTAAGAAAGGAACCGGGATCCGACAAACTTACTCCCCCTTTTAAATCCTGTGCGATGAGATCCTGACGCTTCGGATCCTGGGACTTGCAAAATATTATATTGTATATATATATATAGAAATATACGTGCACTAAAAGACTGCTGCTCTGCAGAATACCCATTCACTTAAACAAAAAAAATATATATATATGCCTGAGGCACGCGTCGTCCGTAACGCTGGTGGTGAGACTCGTCTTCGCTAATTGTTTATCTGGATCAGCACTACCGATTCACTTGACTTAAATGTATTTCAATGCATTTTTGAATGATTCCAATATTTTTGATTTTCACTTGTGTTTTGGTTGTATTATATGCGGCTATTTGCCTTTGGTTATGCATAAGTTTACTTTAGCTTAGATTGATTCGATGGACACATTTACTTAGCACCACCACTTTTTCGATGTATGCTGTTGGTCACTAAGCCTTGATTTGATTTCAGGCTTCCATCAAATTGAACTAGAATAAAATTCAAGAAATATAACGTCCTTTTCAACGAATTATGGCTTATATCGCTTCACGCGATTACCTTTCGGTTTAAAAATACAATTGATATCTGCTTGCCTTCCTCACTGCGCTTTCATCATCTATCTTGCTCTAATATCGGCGTGCTCCTAGGAGTTTCGCTCTTATCATTATGCACATCTCTCCCGTTGCACCTTCAACAATATCAGCTGGAGCTTTTGCTGACCGCTTTGTGTTACATTCGCCGTCCGCCTGGCTCTAATATCGGCGCGCTCCTCGGAGTTGCGCTCTCATCATTCTCATTCCGTCGCTCTACCGACGCACTATCAACCTTAGCTGCAGCTTTTGTTGTCCGCTTTGTTCGCCGTCCGCCTGGTCCTTCGCTTTTTGCCGTTTCGTATTATGCCCTTACATTAGGATGGAATGCGCTCATCGAAAATATGATATCTTTATATTCGCCGCTGAAGTCAAATCAACATCGAATGCTGCTATCTGGGTGGCCCTCACAGATCAGGCAAGCGTCCTTAAGAAAATCATTTACATGTTCTCAATTCGACTACACTACAATTTCTTGAAAAGATTACCTTATCTTGCCCATAAAAATATGTACGGATACGTAACGCAAGGTATTTAATAGTACTTATGATTATGCAGGGCCGACATCTAATCTGGATGTTGAGAATTCTTCTGCAATAATATGCGCTGACTGCCTACCTGCTAGGACTTGTCAACAGCAAATTCATACAGCCATCATTCACGAAACAATAGCCTGAAAATGTACTTTCAAAATATTTCCGGCATGAGAACTAAAACGCAATCTGTCTCTATGAATATTATTATGACATTATCATACTGGTTGTAACTTAGTTAAATTCAAACTTAGATTCGCATGAATTCTTCGATCCAAAATTATTTCAAGTATTTCGCAAAGATAGAGACTTCGGGAAAATGCAGTAGTTATCGTGGCTGTTCGGTTGCACTGCAAATCGATCCCTTAATAATGACTCGCTTTTGGACCAGTTGCCGGTGACGGTGTCTGGCTCATCCGGGCAGATATCGATTGTAACTTCCTATATCCCACCTGGCAGTGATTCCGGGCTTTACCAGGCTCACCTAGACAACATTTCCAACATTCATGATACCTTGAAGAATTTTGATGGCTTATATGTGACGGGAGACTTTAACCTCAGATCTGTGTTCTGGACGTATGACCCACAAGCATTTGCTATGGTGCCTGGAAATGTGCATCAATCACAGGAAATAATTGTCATTAATGACTGTTTTAGTGTAGGCCTCACCCAAATTAGTAATATTTGTAATGATTTTTTTTCTTGGTTAAATCTTTATTAATTCTATTGTTCACTATAACGTAACTTTTGCCGAATTATCAATTTAAAATTTTGTTGTACATCTCAAACTCTTGTACATATTTATTGAATTTCACAGCTTTCCATTTATTAATAGTTGTCCTAGTTGTCAAAATTATTGAATTTTACAGCTTTCCATTTATTAATAGTTGTCCTAGATACATATTTGATCCCTCTAGTTTAAGTTCCCTAAGGAAAAATGGTAGAAAAATTTGAAAAAGTATATTACGCTATGTTTTAAGGGTTTAAAATTATGTTTTGAAACGTGAACTTACAAAATCTGTAGAGGGAGAATAATCATTACAAACTACTTTTGTGGAATTCAGTTGTTTTCAAAATTGCAGGCTCTTTGCTCAGGGGCAGGGAACAGCTTTCGATAGTCGGACATAGCAACGAACAAAAAACAATAACAGTACAGTGAAATGATTAAACATCGCCACCGTTGAAGTGCTGCTTGCCTTTAATAAATGTGTAGAGGTGGCGGGACCAGTCTTTACGAAAACATTGTTTATTAGCTGATATGTACTGGCGGAAAGTCGTCGTCCGGATGAGGAGGTACAGACCCTGGGGGAAAAGTAGCGAGCATTTGCCTTCCCGAAATTGGGCTGCGCACTTGTTTGAGCGGGCTTCTCCGGCTAGCAAATCTGTTGAGCTTTTGATGAATGATGTGCAAATTCTGCGACATACATTTTTATTGCTGCCCTGTCACGCACTACTAGCGACACTAGAATTAGACCGAATAGATAAATTAATTTTTTTTTTGGAGGGTCGACTGACTCTTTCATTTCATTATTTGCGACATTAACCGTGGCATATAACGGAAACAATGCCTGCATCGGCGCACAACAGCACTGCACTCGCTTCGTACATTGATCAGCCAAATTGTCTGTCTAAGCAGGCCGAGCAGCGCGCGTGCCCTGCGTAGTAATAACCGTAGTAATGGTATTCGATGTATAATTTAACAAAACGACCATCTGAGCCTTTACTGGCGCTATCATTTTGAGTTGCGTTTGAGGGAACAATGCAGCCAAGAGCCGATTAAATATTTTATGGGTCATTTCTATAGACAAAAACGAAAGGACTCCGAACTAAGGCGACGAATTAAGACCTTTGCAATGGTGGAGGCGATACATTTGTGGAAGAGCTTTCACGCCATATGGTCGACTGAAACTTTTTTTCAGCCATATTAATTCAACATGATTTAACGAGATTAGGAAGTTGGTTCCACCCGACGTGGCGAATAACACTCTTATTTTACTCGAAAGCTCTCTGGTCGGAGAACACACTGGTATTTGATAAAATAACGAGGCTCGTGGGGTATTTAGTTTTCTGTAACCATTATATGAGCCAGAGCTAAATACTTTTTATAAACGGGATATACAATCAGTGATTTGATAGGTTTTCTTTTGTGCCCCTTTTTATTGCACGCCTTCGCGCTGTTTTGTATAAGGAACCGGAAGAAGGACGTAATTTGAGTTTTTCTGCAAATGATTTTTCCTCTACATTTAATCCGGGCACAAAACTGTGGTTTCGTTAATTTACGTATCCTATCGATTTGCATTTCCTTCCTACTAAAGTGGCAGATGAGGTGGACGGTGCAGCCGAAATTTTCTTTGCAATTTTCCGATGCTACCCAACCAACGACAGTATTTTGCAGTGTTGGACCTGAACGCTTGTGACGTATTCGTCCTTCCCTAAGCAATTCGAAAAAACTCAGAGCCGACCAGCATGTCGATGCGTTTGGGATTTAATAAGTTAGGGTTTGCCAGGAGCGATTGCAGTTTTTCTGGGTTATACCCTGAGTTTGGCACTTAAACTTTAGGAGCAAAAATTGTATGCGATTTGAGGGCGTCAGAGACTCTCATATTATGATTTATTGTGTTCTTATGTCTCGATGTAAACTTATTTAATATTTGTGCTCTAAAATATAACCAATATTTTTTAAATTTAAAACGATGCTAGGAGACAAATTAAACATTATTGTTTTGGGAGTAAAGAGATGAAGCTTATTTATCAATATCGAATAGGTTTTTACAGCAAAAGAGCGCTAATAATTTTGTTAAAATTTTGTTTTTTACTCAGGCTACGAACAACCGTACGAAGCATTGGACTACAAATATCCTGCGTCGTTTGCGACTCCCCTTCAGGTGCTCATAGAGGCAAGCAATGGCGCCTCGGACTACGGAAACAAGTTCGGGGAACCAGTAATTTCCGGATTTGCAATTTCCTATGGATTAAATAGTGCAGATGATAATAATCAGCGGAATGAATATGTAAAACCAATTATGTTCAGTGGTGGCCTAGGCACTATGCCGGCAACAATGCGCGAGAAGCTTCCACCGACTCGTGGTCAGTTGATAGCCAAGATTGGAGGCCCCGTGTACAGGATAGGAGTGGGGGGCGGCGCCGCAAGCTCCGTAGAAATACAAGGATCCGGAGATGCGGAACTTGATTTTAACGCCGTCCAGCGGGGAGACGCCGAAATGGAGAACAAGTTGAATCGGGTAGTGCGCGCCTGTCTAGAACTGGGCGACCGAAATCCTATCCTGGCCATTCACGACCAGGGGGCTGGCGGCAATGGAAACGTCCTCAAAGAACTGGTTGAGCCAGGCTTTGCTGGAGCAATTATATTTTCTAAAGAATTCCAGCTAGGCGATCCCACAATTACCGCCCTTGAGTTGTGGGGTGCTGAGTACCAGGAAAACAACGCAATTCTCTGCAAGGCAGAACATCGTGATCTGTTAGAGAAGATTTGCCGGCGCGAGCGCTGTCCCATAAGCTTCGTGGGTGTGGTGACTGGGGATGGGCGAGTGACACTGCTAGAAGGGTCTGCCCCCAAGGATTGTGAGCAGGCTCTGAACGAATTAAATCAAAGTACAGAATACCCTTTCGATTTGCATCTTAAGTATGTTTTGGGTGATATGCCAAACAGAACATACGTCTTAAAACGCGAACTGAGGCAGCTAAGGGAACTGTGTCTTCCAATTGACTTGCGGCTGGACGAGGCTTTGGAAAGAGTTCTTAGCTTAGTTGCTGTGGGTAGTAAGCGCTTCCTCACTAACAAGGTTGATCGCTGTGTCGGAGGATTGATCGTGCAGCAACAGTGTGTGGGCCCGCTTCAGGCTCCACTTGCGGACTACGCGTTAACCACTGTCTCCCATTTTAGCAATGCCGGCATCGCCACTTCAATTGGTACCCAGCCACTCAAGGGACTTCTTGACCCTGCCGCAATGGCTAGGATGTGTGTCGCCGAAGCGCTTAGTAACCTCGTCTTTGTAAAAATAAGCCAACTCGCCGACGTCAAGTGCTCAGGTAATTGGATGTGGGCTGCAAAGCTGCCCGGAGAGGGAGCCAGGATGTTTGACGCCTGCAAGGAGCTCTGCAACATTCTTGAGGAGCTGCAAATCGCTATCGACGGTGGAAAGGACTCTCTGTCCATGGCTGCCAAGGTGGCCGGCGACACAATAAAGTCCCCGGGAACTCTCGTGATCTCCACATACGCTCCCTGTCCGGATGTGCGGCTTAGGGTTACTCCTGATCTTAAGGGGCCCAGCTCGGACTTTAAGTCTGTGCTGCTCTGGATAAATCTAGAAAGCAGACTTCGCCTGGGTGGTTCAGCTCTGGCTCAGGCGTACGCTCAGCAGGGCAATGAGACACCCAACTTAACGAGGAGTGATCTGCTTTGCAAGGCATTTAAGATCACTCAATCGTTGTTGGTAGATGGCCTTCTTATGGCAGGACACGATGTCAGTGACGGAGGATTGATCGTTTGCCTATTGGAGATGGCTATCGGTGGACTGAGTGGCCTCAGAGTAGACCTATCAGAGTCCTTGAAGTCTCTAAAAAGCTACGATGCAGCTGTCGAGAAACTGAATCGCCCCGAACTAGCTCTTCTTTTCGCGGAGGAGTGTGGATGGGTAGTGGAAATATTAGATGCAGACCTAGAGCGCGTTAGATCTATCTACAATAATGCCGGAGTGCCGAACTACTATATGGGCCTCACTGATGGATTTGGACTTGATTCCCGAGTAGTAATTAAGCACGATGCGTCAGAGCTGCTGAATCAGCCACTCCGTCGGGTATACCAAAATTGGGAGCGTACCAGTTACGAGCTGGAGAAGCTGCAAACCAACTTAGAGTGCGCCGAGGCTGAGTATAACAGCCTTAAATATCGCCAGGCGCCGCAGTACAAAGGTCCCTTGAACATGGAGGCCGAGCTTATTCTCAAGCGATCCTGCGCCCCAGTTCGAGTGGCTGTGCTTCGAGAAGAGGGCGTCAACAGTGAGCGTGAGATGATGGCCTGCCTGCTAAAGGCAAACTTCGAGGTGCACGATGTCACCATGTCGGACCTATTGCAAGGTAAGCAGGACTTCCTTTTATACACAATTTGAAAGCTGCAGGCATTTTGTTTTAACCAAAACGGTAAACAGAAATAAGCGTTGGCCCATCTTGATTTCTATGTTTTCAAACACTTCCTCTCCATCCCTTCCCACCAAACCATTTTTAACCTGTAAAAAAAAATCTGTTTAGCTAAATTAATATTAATATATAAAAATATATATTAATTGCTTAAAAAAGAACTAAAATATAATATGAGGTTGTTTTGCGGTGTTTTCGCCAATTCTAGTTTTATCTCTAAGCGCATGCTTGCATCGCTTTTTTGAGTTGTTTTTGATTGCTGCAAAGGGGGTGAAGTTTCTTGCAAATATGAATTTTTCTGTCTATTGTATTAGGATATTTGTATTCAAATGAGTGTATAAGTTTTTTTTTACAAGTTTGCCTGTTAAGAGTCTGTGGTTCTAATGTGGTTATATTGGCTTATAAAAGTAAGTTGGTGGTTGGTGTCCTATATACACCTAGCGTTGATCTTAGTGCTGAGTTTATGGAAGTTTATATACGGTTAATTAGGTGTTTTGGAGCGTTTCCGTAAATGGGCATACAGTAGTCTATTTCCGAGATGAGGATGGATTTTACTATAGAGGAAAGGTGTTTAATGAAGTTTAGGGGCGTGCACAGTTTGGTTTTTAATTTGTTAATGTGGGTGGACCAGTTATATCTATTGTTTAACGTGAAAGCTAGGATTGTTGTGTTATTAGTTTCTGGGATATTTACGGTTCCGGTACGGATTTGCGGTTATGTGTAGGCTTTGGCAACACAAAAAGGTATAAGTCTACAATGCGGTTTTTTCTTCTTTTGTGTTTGATAATAAGGTGGAAGTCGTCAGCATAAGCAGTGCATTTGATCTGCCTTGGTAGGGCTTTTATTTTAGTTAGGGAAATTGTAGGAAATTAGGAAAAGAATGAATGAATGTGATGATGAACCTTGCGGGTTGCCATTGCCGAAAGGAAAGCTGTTTGACAGATTTTTTCTGTTTTTATACCATTGCAGAGGGTATAACAATTTCAGTCAGAAGTTTGCAACGCAGTGAAGGAGACGTTTCCGACCCCATATATTCTTGATCAGCGTCACAAGGCGAGTCGATCTAGCCATGTCCGTCTGTCCGTCCGTCTGTCCGTCCGTTTCTACGCAAACTAGTCTCTCAGTTTTAAAGCCATCGGGCTGAAACTTTTCCAATTTTCTTCTCTCTATTGCAGGTAGTATATAAGTCGGAACCAGCCGGATCGGACAACTATATCTTATAGCTCCCATAGGAACTTTCGGGGAAAAAAATTTAAAAAAAAGTATATTTTCGGTGTTTTTTAACATATAACCTTCTAAGCTTGGAAATAATATTTTTAAATATGTTTTGAATTTCGAATTAAATTTTATCAAAATCGGACGACTATATCATATAGCTCCCATAGCAACAAACGGATAATTAGTGGTAAAATAATATGGAAAAATTATATCTTCGGTGTTTTTTAACATAAAACCTCCTACGCTTGGAAATAACATTTTTTATTTGGTTTTGAATTTTGAATTAAATTTTATCAAAATCGGACCACTATATCATATAGCTCCCATAGCAACAAACGGAAAATTAGTGGTAAAATAATATGGAAAAATTATATCTTCGGTGTTTTTTAACATAAAACCTCCTACGCTTGGAAATAACATTTTTTATTTGGTTTTGAATTTTGAATTAAATTTTATCAAAATCGGACCACTATATCATATAGCTGTCATAGGAACGATCCGAAAATTGGTAGGGCTTTTTGACATATTATCTTATAATATTGGGAATATAAATTTTTAAGAATTTCGAATTCAATTTAATAAAATTATTGATTTTTTTTATAACTGCAAGGGTATACAAACTTCGGCTTGCCGAAGTTAACTTCCCTTCTTGTTTATAATCATTTTTATATTTTTCAAATTTCATTGTCGAGAGGAAAGCTGTTTTCCATTTTTTTAAAATTATTTTTATATTTTTCATGAAGTTGAAGACATAGTTTCTGATTCTGGGGCCTAGCTTCCATTCTTGGAATTTGGGTTTTTGGGGTTTAAGGATAGGAAGGACGATACTAAGTTTTTAATCATGGGATAGGAGATGCGTTCCATACCAGGGGCGGGGCCTTTGAGGGAGCTAAGGGCAGATAACATTTCTGTAATTTGTTTGGCTGCTTAACTTGGAATATAATTTTTTGACGTATTTAAAAAGTGTTTATTAGTTCTAAAGGAGTCAGAGAAGTTTGTGTCCTTGGCTTCTTCTAACCACAGGTCCCCGAAAGGATTGACTATTTTTGTAAGGCAAATGTATGTGTAAGGGAATTGTATATAGCATATATTTGTTTTGTTGGGTAAAGGCCGTATAGTCGTTTAATGTTGGCCCAAATTATTGATGGGTCGGAGTTTGGTCATATATCGGAAGTAAAATTGTATGAAGCTGTTTAATTTGCTCCTTTAATAGCTCTTCTATATGTAGTGTTTGCTTTTTTAAATGCTAAAATGTTTCTTGTGATTATGTTTCGTTAGAAGTTTTAGGAGTTAAAAAAATAATAAATTTAATTTTTTTTAATTTGTGCAAGGTTGTGTACAGAAACTGAGTTGCGTAATGATGTTGGAAAAAAGTGTCCAGTCTGCTTTGTTCCGGTTAAAGGATGGTTTAAAGAGAAAAGATGTGGAGGAAGTGTTTGGGAACATAGAAATGAAGATGGGGAAGTGATTTCTACTATGAAGGTCGTCAATCACTTTCCAACTAATTTCTGGGGCTGTGTCAGCAGTAGAGAGAGAGAGAGGTTAATGTGTGTGAAGGTGTTGTGAGTGGAGTAGTGGTTAGAAGATATGTCATTGAGGAGAATATAATCCGAGCGGTCTATGAATTTGGACATAATGCTTCCTCTAGAGTTGATTTGATCTCCAATAGGGGTGCCAACTGTTGAAGTCTCCTAAGACGTTTGTTGGAGATCTGTTTGGAAGAGGACGTTTTGGAGGTCGGTTATGTGAAACTGCTTGGTGGGAGAGATGTAGGTGGTGATCGTAATGCCTATTGCTTCAAGGTCAGGGTTCAGTGGGTGCTTTGTATGAGTTATGGATTTGTGCACTAGGATAATTGTCCCACCAAATGCGTTTGTATTGTGGCTGCAGTATATAGAAAAGTTTATGGTTTTGGGGAGGGATACAGTGCTTGATATGTGGGTTTTTTAATAAGTTCTCTTAATAAGTTCTCTTTTGTAATTTTAGGTAAATATTTCGATATCCTTTAATATGCAATTGCAATATTTTTTAGCATTAATCTAGTAAGTAAGGAAGTTAGGTAGTAAGGAAGTTAGATAGTTTCCATATCGCAAGAGTCGGTTGAGGCGTCTCCCGGTTTTTTTTTATTCGAATTTTTGCTTGCAGCTTTGAGCGATGCGAGAATGCGCTTTGAAGTAGAGATTGGTAGGATTTTTACTGGATTAAAGGGGATTTTCTTGGAAGTTTGTGGCAAGTTTAAGGTGTCTGTTTTCATGGTATTTGTTGTATTAAGATGCATATGATGTCAGAGTTCTGGATGTCGTTTTGCCTTGTTGCGTGGAATTAGGTCATTTGAGGTGTTGAGGTCCTGTAATTTCTTTAAGTGTAGCATTGTTTTGAGTGTGGGATGTGTTTTTGGTGACTGTTGAGTATGACAGCGGGGTGGGTTTTGTGTTGCGTGACTTAAGGATTGAGAGGGCTGTTCTGCAGTCGAATTTTTTGGATTTGAATTTTACAGTTCGCGCACTTTGGAGGCCTTGTTTCATGCTTGTTTGGTCGAGATGATACCTATCTAGGTAGTTGTAACAAATTTTGTTTGACTTACAGATTTTTTGAACGTGGCCATATTCGAAGCAGTTGTTAAGGGAATGTATTCTCGAAGTGCAGTTCTTTGGTAACCGATCATAATATGTTTCGGAAGTACGTGGGTATTAAATTTGAAGATAATGAGGCCTGTCTTAAAAAGATTTTCGTTTACTTTCTTAAGAATCTTTCTTACTTATTTACTGATTTTTCTAAGGTCCTTAGAGTAAATCACTCCTTTCGTGTAGTTTCCTTAATGTTAACGTTGGCTGCAAAAGCTTTAAGTTGCATTAGTCTACTGGAGTGTAAGCTGGTTTTAATTTTTTTTTAGGAGTGTACCGTTTCTAAGTTTTTTTTGCATTCGTCGGCATTACCATCACAGGCAACTTCAATTTGTTTTTTGATTAGGAATGGGGAGATGTTTCCGAGGTTAGCGTTTGGATCGGCTAATAATGACATATTTCTGTGCTGGGTTTTTTAATAATTCTATATTTTTAGAAGGGTTTAGTGGACCTCGATGAGGGGGTCCCCCATCTCGCCGTCGTTATTTTTTTTTTTTCTTCTTTTAATATGAATTGAAATATATTTGTTAATATTATTTTTTTAGTCTACATCTAAAAATTATTTCTTAATAAATAAAGTCAAGCAAAAAATGTTTATGAAAAACACGTATAAAAAACACATAAAAACAAAAGAAAAAAAATAGCCTCAAATTAAATTTTAATTTTGATATTTTTTTAAATTACAATGCTTTTATTCTGCTTAATATTATGGCCACTTTAATCACATTAGAAACCTTAAAAATAAAGAAACCACAAATGTAAAAAGAACAAGAAAGAACGGTTGTTTGCCCCGACTATCAAATACCTGTTACTCAGCTTAAGGGACCAGCAAAGCTATATAGTAATGCGCCACCTACCTATGTGGGCGGCAGAAAGATTTACGCGCTTTTGGCGTTAGGTTAATAGATAGGTATTTTTAAGACAAGCTAAAAAATTCTTTCTAGCATGAATACTGTAGGCGCTATAATTTTTGGTGGATTGTGGGCGTAAAATGACCTTGACGCAGAAATCTGCACGCCAATTCCTTTTCTAGCCTTTATGGGTTTCGAGATCCCAGCGGTTATACTTTCATACGCACAGGCGGTCGGACGGACGGACTGACTTGGCTAGATTGGCTCGACTAGTGATCCCGATCAAGAAAAAAAAATACTTTATGGGGTCGGACCCTCTTCCTTCTACTATTTACATGCTTGCCGTCGAATACCTTTTACTCTACGAGTAACGGATTTAATAATAAATAATAAAATTAACTAAAAGCACAAAAAAAAACAAAAGAAACTACAAGAAAAGTATTAAACAAAAACTTTAAAAAAATGAAAATGATTTTTTCGACTTAATTGCATAATAATGCATAATTACAACCGTCACGCGTCGAGAAACCCGTATGCACGCTAAGATAGTGTAAACTATAAGAGCTAAAGGGTTGGTACTTCGTGTGCAGATTTCTGGGCTTCCTACGCACCGCAAGTTAGTTTCCTCAGGGTGTCACGGCCACTCTAACGCCCACAATTTACTCATCGATTACTTATCGATTTACCTAAAAGCACCCAAAAATGGTTAAAACGCTACATACATTAATACGAGTACATATCTCCATTTCCCTTAGTACTCTTAGTAACGATTCGAGGTATTCAACTATAGCGTTCTTCATTGTTTTCTCTTAGGTTTAAAGTTCTGAAGAAAAATATGATATACCAAGGTCGGAAAAAATATCCCCACCATAAACTTTTTGCACAAGTACGACATTAAATTAAGTGGTATTTGGAGCAAAAACATTTTTTTTATATACTTGGGGTCTATCATCCCATAAAACGAACCAAATAAAAAATGTTCAAATCTCATCACAACAAAATACTTTTTTTTTGCGTACCAGGACAGGCCTAGGATAATTTATCAACATTTCAGGGAATTTCAGAATTTTTGGATTTCCAAAAACTGTATAGGTTAGAACATACCGGGTTATAATATGCAACCACTAGTTATTAAATAATAATTTGAGTACGCCATTAATTTAAACTATGGTGACGCAATTATGAACATAAAATATGTATTTTACCATGTACCTTGACTTTAAAATCATACATGTGTGTGTTTTTATACCCTTGCAGAGGGTATAATGACATCAGACAGAAGTTTGCAACGCAGTAAATGAGACGTTTCCGACCCCATAAAGTATTCTTGATCAGCGTCACTAAACGAGTCGATCTAGGCATGTCCGTCCGTTATTCTGTCCGTTTCTACGCAACCTAGTCTTTACATTTTAAAGCTATCGGGCTGAAACTTTCCCAAAAGTCTTCTTTCAATTGCAGGTTGTATATAAGTCGGAACCAGCCTGATCGGACAAAAAAACACTTTGGGCGAAGGCGTCGACTTTATAACAGCCCTTACTCAGCTAAATAGGGTTTAAGAGGGATGGAGATGTGCGTGCTTGTGGGTCGCGCTACCTATCGCTATTTTTTTCACAGTAATGTTCAGATAGGGCTAGGTCACAATGCGGTTAAGTTTGATAGCATACTTAGATATTTGGGCTTAGTGCTTATCTTTCTTATGCTCTTGGACTTTTTAATACAAAATATATTTAGATCTCTGCAAAAAGAAATGTCTTTTTCATCGTCATTGCAATTTGCAGTTTTTGTGGGCAATAAAAACGATTTGAATTACCGATCAGCGAATCTCTTTGGTATATTTTGCAGCTTTATTATTATTAAACAAAGGATTTCCCTTGGCATTAGTAATTTCTTTGTGTTAGGGGCAAAAATCTTTCTTTCATCAAATGTATGATTACTGTTAAGAAACCTAGTTAGATACTTAAATGGCAGGTAAGTGCTGGCTAATTATTCAATGGAAGTGGAATGAAATTCACCGCTCAGGTAGGTTAGATCATGCTGTCACTAAAAGTTGGTTAGTCTTGACTAAGAAACATAATGAAGCCTGTTTAAAAGAATCAGCCAAAGCTCTGCATCTCTAAGTTTAGATGCCTTCCATTAAGCAAACTAATTTTAAAGTCGCCGGTTATTACAACGTCGTCATTGCAGCATGCCCTTTCTGAAGATCTCATTCGAATTCATCCCAAACAGCTGAAGGGTTACGGGCTGCTTAAATTGTTTTCGGCACCAGCCGGGCGCAGTAATGCAGCAATGCGCACGTGCTCAAATTAAATTGAATTAAAATAACCGGATCCACGGTTGGATTAGGCCTTCTCAGGTTGTTTTTTTTAGGGGCACCGTAGACTCTCAAATTAGCTGCGATGTTTTTAGCTCCTCAATCTCACCAACCCGACCGCCTAGAATTCGGTCTTCTTCCTCTCCTTAAGATTCTCCTCCCCGGCGGCCTTTCTCTCTAGTTGGTGCACAATTTAGTTTAAATTAGATGCTAGTGCTGAGGGTAATGAGGCAGTTATTATTGCTGAAAAATTAAAGTATGCGTACACAAATTTGCGGGAACTTTTGAGGAAAAAAAACATGTTAAAAAACCTAAAAATTTTTAACACTTTTACTTTTTCTTATATAAGTTGAAATGTACAAAATGACCCAATTTCGCATCAGAAAAAGTATGCATACAAAAGAAATGTAAAACTACGTGATAAAGGGAAAAAAATTCGGTTAATTAGTAAATAGTAAATAGTTTGCAGAATGCAATCCTCTGTATAAAAAGTTCTTGAAAATTTCAATTTATCTGGTTCCTGTGAGTCAGAATTCCGCTTTGGTAGACCACCAAAGCTAAATGAGCGTGATAAGAAAATCGTTTTGAAAACAATTAAAATAAATTCACAACAGCCTCCCAAATTAAAAATAATTGGATATAAAAAGATTCTTCATAACGACACTGAATGCAAAATTTTGAACAATGTGTACTATAACCGTACTGCCCTCTTACAACTCATATCATAAGTTAGCAAAATCAAACAAATTCTCCAGAAAATTCAATAATAAGCCCTAAGAGTTTTGGTAAAAAAGTGATTTTTAGCGAAGAACGCCAGTTTTGCATATTCGGTATAAAGGGCCGTAAGCTTGTGTGGCGAAGGACTGGTACAGCCCCAAAACCTTGCTCCACCCGTTAAGTACGGTGTCGGTGGCGTTATGGTTTGGGGATGTAAGGCGGCCAGTAAAGTTTGGAATCTCGCTTTCATTGTATATCAACATTCTAAAAGAAAATTTACAACAAAGCTCCGCGAAAGGGACTGGAGGATGACTTTTGTTTCCAACATGTCAACGACCCAAAGAATTGTGCCATGAATACGAAGTTTTGATTGCTTTATTATGTGAAGAATCAGTTAAATTCGCCACCGCAGTCCCCAGATCTCAATCCAATTGAGCATTTGTGGGACCTCCTAAGGCGCAGGATTCGACAGCACAAGACAAATTGATAGTCCAGGAATGGAATATAATATCGGTGAAGGACACAAGAAAATTGGTCCAGTCAAAGCCAAAGGAAAAGGATAAGTGTTAAAAATTTAAGAGTTTTAAAGTTGAAAAAAGGTATTATATGTACAAAAAAAAAATCAATATTTAAGATTTTTTTAACATTTTATTTCTTAGCTCTTAAGTTCCCGGAAAGTTCCCGGAAATACTTTGCCCACCTAGTTCGTTCAAAATGTTATCAATTCTTAGGAGTGAAAATTTATCAGACAGAACTATCTGACGATAGTCAACTACTAGTAGCCATTTCTTTTCGTTTGAACCCTGGAGGGTTTTCTTTGGGAAAAGTAGAAGTGGGCTTTAGTATGTTGATAAAAATGGTTTGACTATATTGTCTTTAATTCATTTCCCTAAAATTATTATAATATTATTATTCAAGACCGAATAAGTCAGTATATTTTTCACAGAGTTTCGTTAAATATTGTTCGAATTACATTATAATCGGAAATTGATTCACATTTCAAATTTGTTACACTAATCAATTGATCATTACGAGTTGTGTTGAATTATCGGACAAATATGTTCGGTTTTGTTGTGATAGTATTGGCAATGTATTCGGTATTTAGGTTGAATCTTCTGATTTTGCATATATATAGTATCAGTATCGGACATTATTTTGATTTTTCGTACTACTTAAGATCTGGTTGGTAGGAGAATTGTATTGTTATCAGAAGTATGTGTTATTGGAATATATATGTGAATATCTATATTATTTGGTCTTATTATAGACCAATCCTCTGTAGGGTTAAGATCTTTTTCGCAGTTTAATTCTTTTATAAAATCGATTCCTATTATTCAATCACATGGAATTGCAAGATCTTGATTTACAATATGAAAATTATTTGGAATTATATGGTTGTAACCGCTATTTCGGTTGTAGCCGTTATACTGGGAATACCGATTATTTTGGTAGTTACCTATAATTATATTATTATTATACTATTATATATATAATGTTAAGAACTATTAGGCAGTTTAATTCATTTATAAAATCGATTCCTAATATTCCATGGAATCGCAAAATCCTGATTTACAATGTGAAAATTTTATGGAATTACATATTTGTCTGTTTGGAGTTCTATTGGAGCAAGTCCTTTGGATTTTATCATTCCCTCGCCCGTTCCTTGAATATTTAATGTATTTTTTATTTTATATTGGTAAAGATATCTGAATTTTCTTTTACAAGCGGATAATTTGTTCCCGTATCCACAAGGAATCCAAGCTCCTTCCCTGTTTCTGAATTAATAAATGGTACGAAGATATGGAGATTGAAGTTAATTTTATAAACCGTTGGTATTTTTAAATTTTTTGTATCTAAAGGGGTCTGGTAGTTTTCCGAAACTGGCTGGGTAAAACTGATATTATTGTTTTGTTGTGTATAGCCGTAGTTGCTGGCATTTTGGTTATTTGTGTTTCCACTAAAATTTCCACGACCTCTATTATAAATATTGGTCGGATTATTACAGTTTTGACTATAACCATAATTGTGGTTGTAACCGCTATTTCGGTTGTAGCCGTTATACTGGTAATGCCCATTATTTTGGTAGTTACCACGACCATTTCCTCTACCTCTACCATGATAGATACCTCTGAAGTGGTTACTCCTATAGGCCTCTTCTTGAAAATAGTATTGCGTTGGTATTACCCGTCGTCAGTACTACATTGTATTTACTGGGTGACACATTCATTGATGAGAAGTTGCCTGCCTCAAGGATTGAGTAGGCCACGCTCACAATTTCGACCATTGTGTTTATAGCCGCTTTGGTGATGAATTAGTCTGCGTGTTCAGCGGGTAATCCTTCATCAATTAAGTAGGTTTCATAAGTTGTCACCTACAGTTGTGAATTTTTCTGCTGTTTTTCCTTTTTTTTTTAGTTTTTGCCATTTTGCTTTAACTTTAACTCGTAGAGTAAAAGGATGTACTATATTCGTCGGAAAGTATGTAACAGGTAGAAGGAAGCGCTTCCGACCCGATAAAGTATAAATATACTTGACCAGGATCAATAGTCGAATCGATCTAGCCATGTTTGTATCTCTGTCTGTCCGTATGAACGCTGAGATTTTGGAAACTATAAGAGCCAGAATAGGCAGACTTGGCATGCTGATTCCTGTGCTTCCTGCGCAGCGCAAGTTTCATCGGGGTGCCACGCCCACTCTAACTCACTTTAATACGCGAAAATCTGTGGCGCTTACAGTTTTTATGATAGAAACAAAATTTTAACTGAATTGTGTTTGTTTCATCAATTTTTATCGACTGACCTAAATAAATCTGTTTGCCGCCCACATAACATCTACAGAAATAGCCGGTAGGTGTCGCCCTAAAATATCGTTTTTCTGATTATATATCTCCATTTCCCTTTTGCTCCATTAAGCTGAGTAACGGGTATCTGACAGTCGAGGCACTCGACTATAGCGTTCTTCCTTGTTTCTTTTTATAATTCCGTTTATAAAAGATTCATTTTGCAGTGTACAAAATTCAGGCCACTATTTTTGATTTTATGACTTCAACAGCTATACCTTCAAATGTGCCTTTAGTTAGGTTTACAAATTTTAAGGTTGTGATAAATCTTTCAAGGTTGATTTTCTGTCTGTTGAATTCTGGAATAGCATTTGCTATATCCTTAATATATGCCCGTTGAGTAACAGTATCGTCCGGCATGTTAACAATAGGTGTTGTCTGATTTCGCAATCAGAATCAGCTGGTTCCTGATTTGATAATTTAGATTGAAAAAGTACAGCTGGAATTGTAAAATTATTCAAAACTTTCTCTTCTATTTTTGGGTTGTCAAATTCAGATTCTTCTACCTGTAATGGGTCAACTTCTATTGGATCTGATGATTCCAATTGTTTAGTATAGTTGGTATCGAAATATTTAAATTATTCCTTAAATTTTTTTTTATTATTTTTTTTTTTACTTTTAATAATGCTTAAAATTAAAAAGGCAAGTTTTTTGTGTTTTTTTTTTTAATTTTATCCAGGTTGTTTCCGGGACTCTGGAATCTTTTCTTTAAACACCTCTTGTGTAATTAAAAGGCTTTTAAAATTATTTAATTAAAATTATTATTTATTATAATTAAAATTATTATTAATAACAACAATTATTATCAATAGTATTGTTATTGTTTCTAGATCAATATTTTGAGATTCTACTTTATTACCGACGTTCGACGTCCAATCGAAAACTTTTGTGTCTACAATATATGGCGAATTCTTTTTTTGAATTTCTTTTACTTTATGTATACTATTATTCATAAAGAACAATTAGTGGATTTATTGGGACTAGTTATTTTTTTCACATTTCAGATTTACAATGTGTCGCTCTATATAATTAAAATATCTGCCATATGATTTTAGTATAAAACCAAACAAGGGTTAGTAGCGCTTTCACGCATCAGCTTGAGTAGAAGAGATAAATATTAAATGAAACTTAGGCATCGGATTAGTGCAGTGTTTGTTCCGTTACTTCGCACCAGTGCGAAGTTCGCTTTCAATTTACGCCAGCTCGGTATTGTGTTTTGCTGCCTCTCCAAGTGTCGATGCCGTCGTGGCTAAACTTAACCAACCTCCGTTGGCGCAAGAGTTTATTTCTCTTGCCGCTCCTCTTCTTTTAGGGTTTGGTCTTCATTTGTTGTCGTGGCCTGTACTCAGCTATTGTGAGGGGGCGTGGTCCATCGTTTGGATATCCCTCTAAAGCTTCTTGTAGGCTCGATGCGTCTCTTTGCTCGACAGGACCAGCTTCCCCTAGGCCAACGTCGTTGTTGATACTCATTGGATTTGTAGGTGTTGGAGGATTTGCCATGCCTCCCACACTTTTATCCTGATGCAGTTGCTCATGGCCTTTGGTGCCGGTGCTGGTCCTCGCACAGGCAGTAAACAGGTGGGTGTAGCAGCAGAAAAATTCTTCGTAAATCTTTAGTCTTGCTCAATCGGTTCTATTGGCCTCCCTCACGTTTCTTCAACGGATACATAACCCGCTTTCCCTTCTGACCATTCACTCGATTCGAAGATAGATTGAGGTCTGAAAAAAATGTAATCAAAATAAAAAAAAAATTAGTTTGAGATTTACACCGTGCGAATTGTTTTCAAAGTTTGCTTTAAAATTACAGAACTTTTTTCGAAAAAATCGACATACCACCCTCAACTTTGTCAACATTCTAAACTAAGTCACTATTATTAAAAAGTGAAAAATTCCAAAATGTTTTTACCTGAACATGTAAAGAAAAGGTGATGAACGAATTTGAGAAATAAAACCAAGTCAAGGCCACCCATATGAAAATAAGTTTGGTCAAGGGAAAAGTAGGCGATAGGACCTTTAACACATAACCCAAATTTATGGTATAAATTAAAAATGTTATCTTTAAATCGATCATTCAATAAACTTTCCAAAAAACAGTTAGAAAAACGGCTTCATCGCGGGATGACCCCTTTAACAACCATTACGATAAAAATTGCAATAAGGGAGTGTTTTCAAGCATTTTTAGCATGGTGGTGTGTACTCAGTATTTGTAAGTTAAAACATTCTATATTAATCGTATGGTTTTGGTAATCGAGAGTTAAAGTGAGCGGTCCACTTATATACACTTTTTAAAGCACTACCTATTGGGTTTTAAAGAATTAGGGAGATTTTGTTGAAATTATTGTAATTATAAAAACCACCCTTTTCGATTCTTGGAAAAAAGGAACGTTTTTTGATTGCAACCTTAAACTAAGCGAAAACTCATTTCCTTGCTAAAAATTTAAACTATACTTTTATTTAATGTGTTAATTGGGGTTAGCCGAAATCACTTAGCGTTACCATTGACCAATATATAACTTAAATATAAATGATAAAAATACAAAGTAAAATTAACCATTAATGTTTCTATGACAACTTCAAGATATATTCTTCTGATTTGTTTCAAATTTTTTGAATGCATTGAATATCATATTAAAACGATTCTTTAAAAGTTTATTATCAGCATCCGTCTGTCCGTTTCTATGCAAACTAGTCTCTCTGTATTTAAGCTTTGGGACGAACATTTCCCAAAAGTCTTATTATTATTTCAGGTAGTATATAAGTCTGAACGTGCCGGATCTGACAACTATATCGTGTAGGTCTAAGTTCGATATAAATATAACTCCTGAAAATTTTATGCTTATGTTTTTAATGAACACTTCTTTGGTTTAATTTGAAAAACTGAAATCCAATTTCTTCATTTAAGTGAACGCAAAAGAAACCAAATGCAATTGCATTTGTTTGATTTATACTTGGTACTTACACTTGTTCATTTATTTTAATACGCCAGTCAGATAGCTGTTCTCTACTAAGAGAAGGTGAATACCTAGCTGTCTTGTTGCTCGACCTGGTCACCTGGAGCGTATGGGGATTGCAGTGTCGTCAGCAAATGTAGATGTTGTTAGCTGGAGGAACAGAGTAGGCCCTAGCGCGCTTCCTTGCGGGACTCCAGCTTTGATAATGTTGTCGTCGGATGTTGTTGTGTTGCACTTTACCGCTAAGGTTCTGTTGAGATACGACTCAAGTAGCTTGTGAGTGTAAATGGGCAAGTATGTTTTGAATTTGTGCAGGAGGCCATCGAGCCATACTTGATCGAAGGCTTGAGATACATCGAGGAATATAACGATGCAGTATTCCCGATGCTCAAAGCCTATGCGTATATCTGATGTTATTCTGTTAACTTGTTCGGTTGTACCAAGGTTTTGACGATGAGCAGGGATGACATTGTGTGCTCCTAGATACTGTATTATGCGAGTTAGAAGACATTTTTCGAACAACTTAGACAAACACGACAATAAACTAATTAGTCAGTACGATGACGGAATCGTGTTGTTTTTCCGGGTTTCGGTATTGTTATAATAAAAGATTTTTCCATTTTTCGGATAGTACTTAGGATCCCTGTTGAACTTATAACCTTTTCTATTACACAAAAAAATGAAATAATATCAAATTGATACCAAAACAAGAAAGGAAGTTAACTTTGGCAAGCCGAAGTTTGTATACCCTTGGAGTTATAAAAAGTAATCAATAATTTTATTAAATTGAATTGGAAATTCTTAGAAATATAAAAATTTATATTCCCAATATTATAAGATAATATGTCAAAAAGCCCCAAAGCTATAATTTGTTTCACATTATTTCCCACCAATTATCCGATCGTTCTTATGACAGCTATATGATAAAGTCGTCCGATTTTAATAAAATTTAATTCTAAATTCAGAGCTAATTAAAAAAGGTTATTTTCAAGCTTGTAAGGTTTTATGTTTAAAAACACAAAAAATATAATTTTTATTTCATGTTTTCCGACTAATTTTCCGATCGTTCCTATGACAGCTATATGATATAGTCGTCCGATTTTGATAAAATTTTATTCGAAATTAAAAACCAAATAAAAAATGTTATTTCCAAGCGTAGGAGGTTGTAAGTTAAAAAACACCGAAGATGTCATTTTCGTTTAATTCATGACATCAAAAAAGGATTGAAGCGAAATATACCTATTCGAAATTCTACTTGAACTACTTCAAATATGTTGTCTCGCACTCGAACCACTAAGTCTATGGCCTGTGTATCAAAAACGAACCGCTAGCCCTCGAAGCCACGCATTCATTTTTTTCCGAGGGAAAAATAAAAGGGTTAGGATGCTACCGCAAGCAATATCGTTTTTAACATTTTCGATCATATCAAACTGATATGGCACGTATCTGTGTAGTTATTGGAAAATTTCGTTTGCTTTATGCTTGTTAACAATTTATCAGCGAAAGAAAGTACAGCGGGCGACACGAGAGTCCGTTTTATGTCGAGATAAGAATTCGTACTGATTAAAAAGGGACAGCCAGCCGAATGCTTGGCCCAAGAATGCAAGAACTCAAAAATAAAAAAACTAGATAGAGATATCTTTCGCGATGCAATTAATATAAGAGATGGAATTAAGACTTTAATTAGCTGCTGTGGATGCGTGACCTGACAATTCTATCGAAGAGCTTAGAAATAACATCAATAGCAGAGTTTGAAAGTTCAATTAACATTTTTTTTCCAGTTCTTCAATGACTTTCGCGATCTCCTTTGTTTGAAACAATGTTGGTAGGTGTTGGGGCGGTGGTGGCTTGATCGCTGAAAATTTATGTATGTGTGTTTATTGGTACACTCGGAAATATTATCCAGTATCCAGAGGTAGCGGAGACTTAGGGGAGATACGGAGAGGGAGAGCAGAGTGCAGTGCAAGCGAGCAAGTTGGAAACACACAATATTTTGGTAAAGAACCCGGTTTCTTTGATAGCATCGATAACTTTCCTGGGGGAACTTCGCGATAGATTCCTTTCAGCACCACTTGCAGGCCCTTGGTGCTTTTTAGTTTTTACGTGTTTTAGCTTTTCCTAGCTTCCTCCAGGAATTTGGATACAGCTCGGAAATGTTTTTCAAACTTGGTCTAACACTTGTTTTGATGTAAATTTCCTTGTATGACCGGAAAAACAACAAAAACAAAAATTCAGTTACCATTTGAGATTTTTTCCCTTATGTAAATTGGTGTGGTCTTAGGTTTCGGTCTCTTTAGATCCTGTTCTTGTTCACTTTCTACTAGAAGCGCAAATCTATTACTGTTGGATCTTTCGGCTAATTTATTGTATTATTGGACGCGGTTTATTTTCAACTTGTTAACTATTTTGGTGTTCTGCAGGCCAAGCATACGCTTCTTATGGATGTAGCGATCTGATACGGTCTGTATTGCCGGCCCGCTGGTTAAATTTTGTTTTGGTTTTAATTTGTAGTCGTGGCCAGTGTATTTAGCGCTGCGGTCGCAGTCGATTCCGAAATAACAACCGTACATGGGTTATGTTGCCGTAGCTGTTGCTGGTAAATTAATTGTGAGTGCAGAAGTTTTACATCTGCATGTTGCTCGTGCGTCAGGGGTCGAAGGAGGTGATAATGAGGCCACTGATAAGTGAGCAAGATCGTGCTCTTTGGCTATATACCGACGGTAGGGTTGTTTTTACACTTCGCTATTACACGTTGAGACATACAAAAAGTTACCGTCTCTTCGAGTCGCGGAGCTTAATTGCGTTTTATTTTGTTCGTTGATCATTGATCCTTTAGCTTGGAGCTTATTTATTATAATAATAAAAAAAAATATAATTTCACTGATCAACTTCACTGACCAACAACGCCTAAGTTGTAACTTATTTATATATGAACTCATTTACAAAAGTAAATAATTTAAAAGGAGCTCATTTAAATATTATGACATTGATTGCAAATATGAGAAAGGCAGCATTGTTTTTTTTTTATAGCAAAACGTAGAACTTTTAAATTCGATTATGAGAGAAGTTCCCATTTTGTTGTAAAGCAAGCCTGTCAAACATTTTTCTTTTTGAAATTCAGTCTCTGTTTCACGTCTGGGGAGCGCTGTTTAAGACAGTTTGATCGAGAGAGAGAGAGCAATAGCGACGGCTTTGCCGCAGTTGCCATTGACGCAGTGAACTGTTGCATTTAAAGGCCTAACTAACATTACCAATAATTTGTTTCAGGAACTGCGAGCGTGTCCCAATACAGAGGATTGATCTTCCCGGGTGGCTTCAGCTATGCAGACACTCTAGGATCGGCCAAGGGCTGGGCAGCCAACATTCTCCATAACCCCCTCCTGTTACAACAGTTTCAATCCTTTAAGCGCAGTGAAGATGTTTTTTCGTTGGGCATTTGCAATGGTTGCCAACTGATGACTCTTATTGGATTTGTGGGATCTCCTGCCAGCGAGGTTGGTGTAGATCCCGATGTAGCCCTTCTCCACAACCGATCAGAGCGATTCGAGTGCCGGTGGGCAACAGTGAGAGTTCCATCCAACCGCTCTCTCATGCTTGGAAGCATGAAAGATCTGATTCTAGGCTGTTGGGTGGCTCACGGAGAAGGACGTTTTGCATTTCGAGAGGAGAATCTCATAACCGTACTGCAGTCGGAAGAGCTGGTGACACTACAATATGTTGACGATACAGGCGAGCCCACTGAACTCTATCCACTTAATCCGAATGGCAGTCCTAGGGGAATTGCTGGACTTTGCTCTACGGATGGACGTCATTTGGCTTTAATGCCGCACCCAGAGCGTTGTTCCGCTATGTACCAGTGGCCATATGTTCCACCTTTTTTCGAGGTTTCTCCCAAACAGGTTGAGAGTCCTTGGCAGATTATGTTTAACAACGCATATAATTGGTGTGTTAAGTCGGATTTATAAGAAACCACTAAAAGAAACAATTAAATACATTATACAATACACGAATTTATTTCCTTTTTGTAAAAAGAGTACCTTTAACGCAAATAAACTGTATTTTACTCAAGCTGTATAAGAATACCTTAAAAGATATAATGCTATGGACTGTATTTAAAGCTCATGTATTTTACTCACGGAGAAGGCCGCTTTGCATACCGAGAGGAGAACCTGATATGCTGTCTATCCACTTACTCCGAATGGCAGTCCTAGGGGAATCGCTGAACTTTGCTCGACAGATAAACGTCATTTGGCTTTAATGCCGCATCCGTACCATTGTTCCGCTATGTACCAGTGGCCATATGTTCCACCTTCTTTCCAGGTTTCTTCCAAAAAGTGGGATTTATTAGAAAGCACTAAAGGAAACAATAAAGTACATTCTACAGTACACGAATTTACTATTTGTAAAGTACCTTAAACGCATTTAAACCGTATATTACTCAAAATAGGCTTACAAAAATAAAAAGCTCATGTGAAATTTTTAACAAGAACTTGAGGTAGTTCGCCTTCTCCGTTGATGATGTCACATACTTGGATTTTGAGTACTGTTCGTTGGTTTGCACCACCTTGTAGACCATCATATCCAGATGTCGCATCTTCAAAGATTCTGGCCCCCGTATGACAGTCAGATATTGCCACTCTGGAAATAAAAGATTCAAAGCTCAAACTTCATCAATTAGACTACTTGCATACGAGGTGTGTTCAAAAAGTAAGGTGACTTTGTATTTTCAAGAAAAACTATTAATTTATTTAACAATATTAATGTTGTCCCCTTCAATGTAATCCCCCTCAGATACAATACACCTATGCCAATGGTTTTTCCAATCCTCAAAGCACTTCCCATAAGCACCTTTCGGTATAGCCTTGAGCTCTTCCAGCGATGCAGTCTTTATCTCTTCAATCGTTGCAAATCTCCGTCCTTTCATAGGTCTCTTTAGTTTTGGGAACAAGAAAAAGTCACATGGGGCCAAATCCGGTGAATACCATATTGCTGAGGCATTATTGTGGTGTTGTTTTTGGCCAAAAAATCTCTCACAAGCAAAGATGAGAGAGCAGGGGCATTATCGTGATGCAGAAGCCATGAATTGTTTTTCCACAATTCTGGACGCTTCTTTCGTATTTCTTCTCGCAAACGGCGCATAACTTCCAGATAATACTGTTTATTGACCGTACGACCATATGGTAAGAACTCCTGAAGCACCACTCCATGGTAATCGAAGAATACAGTGATCAAAACTTTGCGTGCTTTTTTCGGTCTTGGCTCACCTGGGCTCTTCCATTGTGACGATTGGGCTTTGGTTTCGATATCATAACTGTTGAAATTTGTATCTTCAAATATGCAAAAGTCACATTATTAATTATGCACACCAAAATGTGTTCGTTGTTGTCTTGACATCTATCACGCCTGTTCGTTGATCTCTTAACCTATCGATATTATCGTTCACTTCCTTTCTGGCATTGAGAGCGTGTGGTACACCTAAAATCTAATTGGGCGTTATTATTTATTCATTGGTGGTTGTCTGGTTAATACTTAATTGTATTTCTTCTTTATTATTAAATAACAATAGGTTATGGGCCCAGACACAGTTACAATGAATAAATGGTAACGCTTTGATTGTTACAATATAAAAGTGTATAAAAGTGAAAAAAGTTTAAAAGTGTTTGTGTGCATACGAATATGCAATTCTGCAAATGTACATACGGAATGTACATGAACAAAAAGGAGTGATCACTAAATAATAAAGGGAATCTTTAAAAGAATTAAATAATTTTTTTTTTTTTTTATATATTTCCACAGCAAAAAGCACACATACATTTAACCAATTCGCCGAGATCGTTCTAGAGACGCTTCGACGAATTTGCCGAAAATCTCCGCGTGGTGGCAAGACGGAGTTACCAGACAGTGCTTCTGTTAAGAAAAATTGTGGCTGTGATAAAGTTGCTGGAAATTGTTGCTGTGAAAAGTTGCTGTAAGTTGTTGCTGTGAAAAGTTGCTAGAAATGGTTGCCTTAAAAGATTGCTGGAGACTGTTTCTGAGGAGTGTTGCCTTTTTTTTTTTTTTTGATTTGCTGTTGGGTTTTAGAATCACAATGGATAAAGGGAAAGGAATATCAAACCGTTTGATGGTGATAAATATTCAATTTGGAAGTTTAGAATGAGAGCTTTGTTAGAAGAGTATGATCTTCTGAAGGTTATAGATGAATCGCATGAAGAAATGACTGATGAGATAAAAAAAGGCTGAACGAAATGCAAAAGGTTTAATAATAGAATACTTAAGTGATGCGTTTCTATCTTTCACTAATAGTGGGAGATTTTTGCAAACTTAGATGCAATTTACGAGAGAAGAAGCTTGGCATCACAACTATCTCTGCGAAAGAAACTTTTAGCCATGAAATTAAAAGGTGACACTTCACTCCTCAATCATTTTAAATTCTTCGACGATCTCATTACTGAACTTATCGCATCAGGAGCAAAATGAGATGACATGGATAAAATATCCCATTTACTTCTAACTTTTCCACCTAGTTATGATGGAGTTATAACGGCAATAGAGACTCTATCTGAAGATAATTTGACATTAGCCTTTGTTAAAACACGACTTCTTGACCAAGAAATAAAGCTTAAGAATATTAGTAAGGATGCTAGTATTAAAGTCTTGCAAGCAGTAGGTAAAAAGGAATTCAAAGATATTAAATTTAAAAATAATCCAATGCAGAAGTTAAAGAAAAAAGTGTTTAAGCCAAGTTTCAAAACGAAACCAAAATGTTTTCATTGCGGTAAGCTAGGTCATTTAAAGAAGGATTGTTTCTTTTTGAAAAGGCAGCCAAATCAGGATCAGATGGCAACAGCAGCCACAACCCAACCAGAGCATAGTTTTGCCTTTATGTTGAGAAGTGAAACTTCCAACTCAAAGACAAACGAGGTTTATACTTGTATACTGAGTTTATACTTGACTCAGGAGCATCAGACCACCTAATAAATGACACAGCATTGTTCTCCGAATATGATCATTTGGAATCAAATGTGCCCATCGAAATTGCCAAACGCGGAGAGTTTATCCACGCTACAGCCAAAGGAGTTGTGAATATTACCAGCTGCGGAAACCAAATCACCTTGCAAAACGTTTTGTATTACAAGGATATTCCACACAACCTACTATCAGTAAAGATAATGCAGGATGCAGGCATGACCATTGAATTTAATCCTGGAGGTGTAAAAGTAACAAAGGATGGTAAATTGGCCTTTAATGGAATCTGTGAGTACAATGTACCTATTATAATATTTCAATTGAACAGTAAAGTATTTTCGACTAAAATTTCAAATAGCAAATGAAAGATTAGGTCACATAAGCGTAGGAAATTTTTGGAAATAAAGCGAAATAGTCTTTTTGAAGATACTAATATTATATGCAATATTGATTTAAACCATGAATTATGTGAGGCTTGTATAAATGGCAAGCAATCTAGATTAAAATTTCAAAAATTTAAAAATAAGGAATATATTACACGACCTTTGTTTGTTGTCCATTCCGATGTTTGTGGCCCAATAACACCCTCCACCATTGATAATAAAAACTACTATGTAACTACATAGTAGTTTTTATTGATCAGTATACACATTACTGTGTAACCTATTTAATAACTTATAAGTCGGATGTGTATTTCTGTTTTAAGAACTTTGTAGCGAAGAGCGAGGCTCACTTTAATTTAAAAATTGTGAATTTATATATCGATAATGAAAGGGAATATCTGTCTAATGAAATGCGTGATTTCTGTATCGAAAAAGGCATCAGCTATCATTTAACGGTTCCTCATACTCCAGAGTTGAATGGTGTATCAGAACGGATGATCCGAACAATCACCGAAAAGGCTCGATCTATGATCAATGGTGCTAAACTCAATAAACATTTTTGGGGTGAGGCTGTTTTAACAGCAACTTATTTAATTAACAGGTCCCCAAGTAGAGCATTGCAAAAGATCAATAAAACACCATTTGAGATGTGGCATAACAAAAAGCCAACATTAAAATATCTGAAGATTTTTGGTTCGACGGTATATGCATTGAATAAAGTACAAAAAAGAAAGTTTGACGAAAAGTCAATTAAAGCTATACTTGTTCGATATGAACCAAATGGTTATAAACTATGGAATGAGGAATCGAGGAAATTTATGACAGCAAGAGATGTTGTGGTGGATGAAATAAACATGCTAAAACCAAGAGTTTTACATGGAAGAGATTCGGATGTTCAAAGTAATACTGTTGAACAAAATGATGAATCTTTAACTAAAGAAAATGAAGAGTTGGATTTTCCTTTAGTGGAAAATAATGAATCTGTTGATTTTGAATTAAATGAACAGCTCAATAAAAATTCCACATATCTTGAGAATGCCGATCCAGTCGTTGAAACTGGTGATAAATTAAAAGAAAATGATGAGGACGAAGAAATCAGACGTAGTGAAAGAATTAAAAGTAAACCCAAATTATCATATCGATTTTTAGAAAGATGTCTAATGAATACTCAAATATGCTTAAATGATATTCCTAATACCTTTGATGAGATTAAGTTTCGTGAGGACAGATCTTTCTGGGAGAATGCTATACAAGATGAACTTAAGTCTCATTTTCAAAATAATACCTGGACTTTAGTGCATAAGCCAGATAATAAGAACATAGTTGATTGTAAATGGGTATTTAGTATTAAACAAGGTGAATTTGGGAACTTAGTAAAGTACAAAGCAAGACTTGTAGCGCGGGGTTTCACTCAAGAATATATGACTGATTACGATGAGACATTTGCACCAGTTGCACGAATATCCAGTTTTAGATTTTTGTTGGCCCTTTCAAATCAACATGATTTAATTGTTCATCATATGGATGTAAAAACTGCGTTTTTAAATGGAACTCTAAAAGATGAAATCTACATGAATGTTCCAAAAGGCCTAAATCAGTCTTATGAGAATAAAGTATGTAAGCTTAATAAAGCTATATATGGCCTTAAGCAAGCTGCTAGATGTTGGTTCGAAGTTTTTGAAAGTGTGTTGAAGGATGTTGGATTTCAAAACTTAGGAGTTGATCGGTGTATTTATATTCTGGATAAGGGAGATATTTCAAGAAATATATATATCCTGTTATATGTGGATGATATAGTAATTGCAACAAACAAATCAGATACAATGTCAGAATTTAAATCTTACCTTCATGATAAGTTTCAAATGACCGATTTTCGGGAAATTAGACACTTTATTGGCATAAAAATTGACAGAACCGATGGAGAAATTTGTCTTAGTCAGTCGTCATATATTCAGAATGTATTGAGAAAATTTAATATGGAAGATTGTAATTCAGTTAGTACTCCCCTCCCAAACAAGTTGGACTATACGGCTCTGCAATCGGAAGAACATAATGTTATGTACACGGCCTGACTTAAGTACTTCAATAAGTATTCTAAGCAGATATACAAACAACAACAATAAGGAACTATGGCAAAACCTTAAAAGAGTTCTTAGATATCTGAAGGGAACTGTTAATCTCAAGCTTAGATTCAAGAAAGAAACTAATTTTAATAATATTCTTACAGGATATGTAGATTCAGATTGGGCTGAGAATGAAACTGATAGAAGAAGTACCACAGGCTATTTATTTAAAATGTTTGAAAGTTGTTTAATTTCCTGGAGTACCATGAATCAAAAGTCAGTTGCTGCTTCATCTACTGAAGCTGCTTAAATCACTAATAAATGAGATTAACCTAAAATTAAATGGTCCTATAGCGATTTTTGAAGATAATCAAGGTTGTATAAGTATTGCAAATAACCCTACTTGCCATAAGAGAACTAAGCACATAGACATTAAATATCATTTTACAAGAGAGCAAATTGAAAAGAAACTAATTTGTGTAAAGTATATTCCCACAGATTTGCAACTAGCTGATATACTGACGAAGCCATTACCAACGCGGTTTATTTCCCTGAGAAGCCAGCTGGGACTTTCAGAATAAATAAACTACGAACTATGGGAATGATTGCTGAAAATTCATCGCCTTTAGAAGCCATATGTGAAATGGATCTCTTTTTTTTATGTTATTAATTTCAATTTCTCATACCTACTATATACTTGATTATTTTTCCTAAATGGATCTCATGAAGTACTTGTCATTAATTTTATCTTAATTAATTGAATTAAGTTTATGAACTGTTTAATTTCATTTATGTAAAAACCCTACTAATGTTAATTTGATTTTTGATCTAGTTGGGTTTTACTGGGTTTTTCCCAACTCCAGTAGCAAATGCTAGATCTAAAAAGAATTGAACCCCAGAATAAGAATATAAAAAAAAAAAAAAAATAAGATATAAATAAAAATTAAAGCACAAACTCATGTCAAGAATCGAAGTGATAATCAATGTAACCTTTGAGTCGGCGTGTTGAAATTTGCATCTTCAAATATGCAAAAGTCACATTATTAATTATGCACACCAAAATGTGTTCGTTGTTGTCTTGACATCTATCACGCCTGTTCGTTGATCTCTTGACCTATCGATATTCTCGTTCACTTCCTTTCTGGCATTGAGAGCGTGTGGTACACCTAAAATCTAATTGGGCGTTATTATTTATTTATTGGTGGTTGTCTGGTTAATACTTAATTGTATTACCGTATGCCACTGTCAACATTTCAAGTGTTTCGGAGCACCAAATTTTATTTTTTACACAATCATTTGATCCATATTTTTCGATAGCAAAAAATCGCTGAGCACGCAAAACAACTTGTTACCTTCACGCCTCTCACAACTAAACAAAAAAGGGGATTCAATTGAAACTTGGTACAGATGTTAGGGAAGAGTGTACCAAAACAAAAAAATCGATAATCGAAAATATGTTGCCCGCGAAATTTGAAGTCACCTTACTTTTTGAACACTTCTCGTATATTCTGGATCAGTATCACTAGCCGAGTCTATATAGCCATGTGCTGAGATCTTGGAAAATATTGGAACTGGAACAGTCATTCTTGGTGTACAAATTCCTAGGTTTCCTACGCAGCGCAAGTTTTGTTTCAGCGGGGTGCCACGCCCACAATCCGAAAAATCAGTAGCGCCTACAATTTTTGTGATACAAAAAAAATTTTAACTGAAATGTATTTGCCTAATCAATACCTATAGATTGACAAAAAAAAAGTACCATGCCCACTTTAATGCCCTCAAACCACCAAAAACTGTAATGGTCACAATTGTTATGCTAGAAAATTTTTTTTTGTTAAAATGTATTTGTCTCATTAAAACCTATCGAATGACGTAAAAATGTTTGCCACGCCCACTTTAACGCCTCTAAAGGGCTAAAACGCTTAAAACTGTCTGCCGCTCAAATAACGTATACCAAAATAAACGGTGAGTGACGCTTTCAAATATTTCTTTGCTGCTTATAATCTCCATTTTAATTTTGGTCCCTCAAGCTGAGTAATGGTTAAGGGAAAGGGAAATAATGGTTCCCGGAGGCTCTAATTAAAGCTGCAGGGCGCTGGCGGCTATATCAGTCGGACTGAGCCAGTCGATCCGAATAAGTCGATCACGAGGAGTCAAACCACTAAGATCTTATATCAAAGGGAACAAGAGTCGCCGTGGGAGCCTGCAAGGAGACGTTTGGGATTGGGCTCACAAGGAATCTCCGAATTGAGCCAAAGTAAGCTGAGGTCCAGAAGGCTTTACACGGCTAAGTCAAGGCGATCTGCTTATTCCTGTCAACGAAGTACTGGCGTGACGACTAGCGAGTCTGTCAGAGTTTAGGCAGTGGAGGCCGGCGATAAGAAATCGTGAGGTCGGGGCTAAGCCTATCTAAACCTAGTATACCTCGCTCCAAGCCCCGGCGTGAGCACGGTACGTCAAGTGGAACTGAGCAGGTCCTGGCGTGATGAGCCGGAAGGGAGAGCGGTCGATCAGTACGGTCTCGAGTGGAGTTTTCCAGGAGAGCCTACGGTTCCAACTCGTGATGTCCCGGCGTGTCCGAACCCGAGTATAACGAGCCAGAAGGGAGAGCGGTCAATCAGTACGGTCTCGAGATTAGATGTTGATAGTCGAGTAGTTTTACCTATTAGTTCACAACTTTGAATTTAAGAAAAAGCCGTTGATGTAGTTCATTATTGAACAGTTCCAGCTTTAGGTACTAAGGTTGACGGTACCCCAGAGCAGGATTATTTTATTGACAGTGTTCAGAAATTTGTGGGGGTTTCCATAGTTTTATACCAATTGTAATTGAAAGTGTTCCTGAAAATTATTTTATTTAATGAATATTTTAGAAATAATTCTTCATCAGATGGCATTATCACTTCCTTCTAATAAAAAATTAGTTAAATATATATCATTAGTATGTCAAAGTACAATTTGATTAAATTAGACTAATACTATTTATTATTTCTATACCCGTTAGTCGTAGAGTAAAAGGGTATATTATATTCGTCGGAATGTATGTAACAGGTAGAAAGAGGCGTTACCGACCCCAAAAATATATGTATTTTTGATCAGGGTCACTAGCCGCGTCGATCTAGCCATGTCCGTCTGGCCATCTGTCCGTATGAACGCTGAGCTGAGCCAAACATGGCTGTTCGCTCGGCATGCGATTTCCTAGTCTTCCTGCGCAGCGAAAGTTTGTTTATATATAATATATTAATTTAAATTCAATAAATTGAAAATGATATCAAATTTATTTTCTGTGTTTGACCCTTCAAATATTTTTAATTTATGGTTAATTTGATTAAGAAAATTCCGCCATTATACTAATTAATGCGTTCTCCATATAATATTTTTTGAAATTCTATTTTATTAACACTTCAAAAAAAATTCAAAACTTTATTAGGACCTTCAGGCCATAATGGATCTAAATTTATTTTTATTTCATTAACTTTGTTTAATAATTTTATAGAGTTATTTCTCTTATTTTTACAAGAACAAGCCATTTAACTTTAATTTTATTTTTAGCTTTACCTTTTTGATTATGTTTTAAATTAAACAATTTTTTACTAGTTAGAGTAATTTGATCAGTAATTATCGGAGCTCTCGGTGGGTTAAACCAAACTTCTCTGCTAAAATTAATATATTTTTCATCTACTAATCATTTAGAGTGCATATTAAGATCTTTTATAATTTTTGATTTATTTAATTTATTTATGTTTTATTGTATTTATGTATATCATTTATTTTAACATTTATATTTAATATTTTTAAATTATTTCATTTAAACCAATTATTTTCTTGATTTGTAAATAGAAATAGTTTTTCCTTCCAAAGTTTGAATCAGAGGTGACACACTTTCAATTTTACGGAAAAGTCCATATGCTGTGGGTATGATAAGTGATATGGTCACATATTTTCCACCAGAAATCTTTTCGCTTGCTTGCTGGAAGAAAGACAACATTTTTTCTGCATCCTTTAGCACAAGTATTTCCTCAGCAGTAAATGGCTGAGGTGCATTAGTTGTTGCTAATAGGACTTTGGCAATGGCATCGTTGGTTTTTAGAATTCTCTCGATCATAAAAAAGAAGCTGTTCCATCTAGTTGGCGTTTCTTGCAGCAAAGTATAATTCGTTCCTTCTTGTGCCAATTTAAATTTTTCATTAGCAATCGTGCTTTGTTTAAAAAATCGCATTATGGATTTGCACTTAGAAAACAAATTTTGAATGACTGCGTCATCAACTGTTAAGGCGTCTTGCACAACTAAATTTATTGTGTGCGCAAAGCATGGCAGATTTCGGATTTGCAATATTTCACATGCTTTAAGCATGGAACTGGCATTATCGGTAACAATGCACACCGTCTTGTTTAAAATGTTCCAATAATTCAAAATAGTGCTGCAATGTTTTGCTAACAGTGGTTTGTTGCGTTTAAAAGTTTTTTTGTGGCCAAAGATGCTGTTTTTAGTTCAAAGTCATAAACAAAATGACCGGTCACTGTCAAGAAACTGGCATTGGCACTCGATGTCCACATCTTTATTGTTATTGATACATCCGACACTTCTTGCAATATCAATGACAATTTGGAAGAGGTTTCCTTGTAGAGATTGGACATAAGCACATCACGCAAGTGTGTCTTGCTTGGCAATTTATAACGGGGATCCAATACCTGAGTGTACTTAATGAAACCTTCGTTTTTGACAATGTTGTACGGCTGTACATCCTTAGCAACCATTTCTGTTAATGCTTTGTCGATGTCAGTCTTTCGCTTGGAATTCGACTCGTACAAGACAGCTCTTTTGAAGTAGGAAGCCACAGAATTCATACTTGATCTGCAACTGCTGCTTGTAGACACAGTCTCGTTCCTATCCGTAACTTCAACTGGTTTGCTAGAGTCCGGTTTGTTTATTTCCAAGCTAGAATGAAACCTTTTTAAATGGTCGCGCAAGTTGGACGTATTGCCGCTTGTTTTATATTCCTTGCCAAAGTCAAGGCATTTGGCAAGTTTTTGGTCGTCGGACTTTTTAAAATATTTCCAAACATGCGAAATCGTACTCCTTTTTGAGTTACTCTGCTTGTTGTTGCTGGTGCAATCGCAGTCTTGCTTTTCTGGACTTGGCGCAGTAGGCGTTGGGGACCTCCGACGTGTACCTTAAATTCGCCAATTTTTTCCTCAAAATACTTATGTAGAATACACTAAACACACCTTTTTTTAAAAAGCGATCCATATTTATTGGTTACTTTTTAGTTTTCGTCAATTTTCTACAAAAATTTCAAATTCAAAACACAAGCGAATGCTGAAATTATTTTAGCGATGTGAGACGCCAGCTGTCGAAGGCACCATCGATAGTGGTTGGGTCACTATCGAAGGTGTCTGACACAATCGATTGCGGCTCGATAGTGGCCAACCATCGATAGTGTCGATAGTGCCATCGATAGTTCTCCACCTCTACTGTCGAGGCGGTACTGCCTGTTGGCGTGGCTGACTTTGCTTCCTATTGTTGCTTCCCAGTGGAGGAAACTGTTGGCTCTGTGGATAAGATATAGGAGATTGATGGTGTTGGGTAGGACTAACTTGACCACGGACGGCATTTGCGTAGGAGTTTGGTGCCGCAAAGTTTGAACGAACATTTGGACTAGTTGACTGTTGAAGTGCTGCGATGGAATATGACACTTTTTCGTCGATTTGCAATCTGCTGATAAACTGTGTGGTTTCCGCCACAGTTAACGCACTTGACTGTGTTTACATCCTTAAGGCAAGCCTCCAGACCGTGTTGTAGGCCACACCTGATACAGTTGAAGAGTTTTTGGCAGTGGTTTTTAGTGTGTCCAAATGCTTGACAGCGGTGGCATTGAACGACATCATCCTTTTTGTAGGGGAGTTCAACTTGAACCCGTTGCCGGCAGAGTGTCTTGATATCATGGATTTCCTTGTTATTTGCCGCCGGTTCTAGTTCAACGAAAACTAGATTGACAGCTTTGATTTTGTCGAAGCGATTTCTATGTCTACTAACAAAACGAACTTTGTGGCCAGTCAAGGTAAGACTTTCATTTATATTTTCATCCGGGATAGAATGATGGACACCACGGATGACAACGCGATAAGATCTCTCTTCTTTGAGCTGCAATGAATGGAATGGCATTTTTTTAAGAGTAAGCGATTTTGTTATTGCTCTGTATGCATCAGGATCTGCGGCCAAAATGGAAACAGAGTTTATGGGGTGGCATTTCAGGGGAGTATTTAGACGGGTCAACGATTCTGTCTATGGATCTAATAAGTCCGTTCAGATTCTCGCAGTGATCAACCACAATTGGGGGTGGTTTTTGGGAGGGTGATGGACGGATGGCTGGTATTCTTGCTATTGCTAGCGGCGTTGTGGCCAGTTTTGGTGTTGACAGCGTTGTTGTTGCTGGTAGAAGCTTTCTCCGACACGTTGAGGTTAACTGTCTGAGAGGCTTCCACGTCTATGTCCTTGTTCGAAAGTTCTGGAAAACGGTTAGAAGAAACGTTCTTTTTCGGGCTATTGGAGTGTCTTTGAAATTTTGTAACAGAATTCGGAGATCTAGAGTCAAGACGGCGTTTCTGTTTGTCGAACTCGGAGTCCATCAGTCCTCATCGTCACCATTTATGGCTGCAAGCTCAGGATCAACGGCTTTGCTGGGTAATGGTGGGTTGTAGTCGGAGGAGCTAGCATATAGGCGACTGAACTTACATAGATAACGAGGTATAAAGGGCCTCGCTCATTTTCTTTTGTTGTAAGGCTACAGATTTCCTAATGTTTAGCTCATCTGCGGAGTCCGAAATACCAGCCATTATTGCTATTGCAGTGCTATGCACTGCTTAATCGACTTGTTGGAGTTATAAGCCTTAAGACGGACTTCGGTTGAGGTGGCCTTAGCTCAGTGTGTAAGGCGCGAGTCCCACGGTAAGGCGGGTCCCGGCTCAAACCCACCAAGGTACGGGTAAAATCAAATTTATTTTTTCTTTTAATTGGAAGAAAAATAATTAGTTCAAATTTATTTCGAATTCAAAATTTAACCAACTATCGGTGATTGTACGTATCACAGTTGCATCTGTTAGCTTGTCTTTTCTGTTTCACCTGTTTTGTCTTCGCAACAAGACACAACTAACTACGTGTAAGGGCACTGACACCGCGACTTTAGACGTCGGATTCACGAAATCACTAACTTTTGCCACGAAAGTGGACTTGTCCAAAGACTCTTTACAGAGAACTCACAGCAATGCAAAAACGCGTCTGCACTCCACGAAAGCATGATCGAGACTATAAATAGTAGTAATACTAATTTATATTTAATTAAAACTTTTTTTCAATTTTTGAGTTTTTTTTATTTTTTTTTATATTTTAAGGCTTTAAGTTAATAAAACTAATAGCCTTCAAAGCTGTAAATAGAGGGAACCCCTTTAAGCCTTAGTAAAATTTGACTCCTTCGAATGTTTGATGTCATTATTGACTATAAACCAATTTTAATGATTTAGAAGATTAATTCTTATAAATAGATTTACAATCTACCTCCTAAACTTCATCCACTTATTATAAAGATATTGGAACATTATATTTCATTTTTGGAGTATGAGCCGGAATAGTAAAGACATCTTTAAGAATTTTAGTTCGAGCTGAATTAGGTCATTCAGGAGCGTTAATTGGGGATGATCAAATTTATAATGTAATTGTAACTGCACATGCCTTTATTATATTTTTTATAGTACTACCAACTAATTTTGGAGGGTTTGATAATTGCCACTTGCTCTTTCTTTATTATAAGTTAGAAGAACGGTAGAAAACGGAGCTGGAACAGAATGAACCGTTTATCCACCTCTTTTTGCTGGTATTGTCCACGGTGGAGCTTCAGTTGATTTAGCAATTTTTATATCATATCAACTTAACCTCGGAAACAGATTCAGGGTTTAAGTACAGGTAAAACTTCAAAACTACCAGCAAAGCCGCCTACAAATATGTTTGATGTAAATGGTTTTTATATTCGATATAGCAAAAAAATATTGAATTTTTTAAAAATATTAAAGATTTAAGTAGAAACAGTTCGTTCGAAAAGTTCATGAACAAAGAAATATAAAGATTGAACGCATTATATAGGGAAGTGCGACCCAGTTTGCAAATTGTGTACATCACATTACAGCTAGGTAGCTTGTCAGCCATTTGAAAAGTCGAATTGTTACAGTGGTGGGGTTGAAGTATTCAATATAATTTTAAACCAGTTAAAATGATGGAAGAAGGATATTAGCTAAACAAGATTGGAAATTTCTTAATTAGGAATTAATGGCACTCATCTGTTCTGTTTTCTGTGACGGGGACGGAGTTTGTAACCATTATTATTAGTTTTATTTCCCCGACGTGGAATAAGAGATATAAAACAAGATAGGAAGTTAACTTCGGTAAGCCGAAGTTTGTATACCCTTGCTGTTATAAGAAATAAAACACTTTAGTAAATAATTTTTTCATGTTATTTTCCCACTAATTTTCCTATTGTTCCTATGACAGCTATATGATATAGTCGTCCGATTTTGATAAAATTTAGTTCGAAATTCAGAACAAATTAAAAGTATTTTTTTTTAAGCTAAGAAGGTTATATGTCAAAAAGCACCAAAGCTATAATCTATATATATAAAAGAAAGTCGTGTTAGTTACACCACTTATAACTCAAGAACGGCAGAACAGATTTGGCTGAAAATTGGTAGGGAGGTAGCTTAGAGCCAGGAGACGGACATAGGATACTTTTTATTCCGTTCGACAGCGTTCCTCTGTGACTTGACATGAAACGTCAGTCACTATAAAACGTGGTATAAGAAAAAAGAATCAGACTTGGAATAACAAAACGCAAATGACAGCTATGTAATTGACGTAAAATGACAGCTATGTAATGACGTATGGATGACAATTTGATATTTGTAAGAAATCAATATTAAAACTATTTCTATTAAATAAAATTAAATAAATAATTAACAAGTGGATTGAAGTGAAGTGAAGTTTAATTAATAATGCCGCGACCAAGACGATCGAATCTTTCCCGACAAAGCCGTAATGCAAGAAGAATACAAAATACTGCAAATGAAAGGACTGAAGAAGAACAAGAAATTGCACGTGAACAGCGCCGCAATAGTATGGCTCGACTTCGTGCTTCTCAATCACGAGAGCAAAGTGAAGCAGCCCGTGAAACAGCTCGGTTGGCAATGCAGAATCGTCGAGCGAACAACAGAAGTCAACAAATAGATCATTTGCGACGCAGAACAAGATATTTAGCTGATTTGAATCGAGCTGCGTTTCGATACGATTGCAGCAATGATTACAGCTTGCATCCTAGCGTTTGCATTGGGCAAATGGACGTTGCTTGCGAGTATTGTGGTGCATTAAAGTTTTCCGGAGAAACGCCTGGATTATGCTGCGTTAATGGTAAAGTGAAATTGCCAGTGTTGACTCCGCCACATGAGCCATTGTATTCATTGCTTTGCGGCGAAACACAAGAATCACGCCACTTTCTTGCAAATACTCGAAAATACAATAGTTGTTTCCAAATGACGTCATTTGGGGCAGACATTATTGAAGAAGGAGGTTTTAATCAGACATTTAAGGTATTTATTTTTGTACTTACATAGAATGTAGTTAAAGAATAACTTAGTTTATCTATTGGTATGTATTATACTACTCTCCTACAGAAAAAGTGTTTATAACCCAGTTAATACTGTCTGGTTTTTATTTTATAGATACAAGGACATATTCACCATCGAATTGGATCATTACTACCTTTCGGAACAAAGTTCGCCGGGTCAGCTAGTTTGTAATATATTATTTTCCCATTAATTTACCGATCTTTCTTATGACAGCTATATGATATAGTCGTCGGATTTTGATAAAATTTAATTCGAAATTCAAAACCAAAAAAAAAATGTAATTTCCCAGCATAGGAGGTTATAAGTTAAAAAACACCGAAGATTTAATTTTTAATATTATTTTACCACTAATTTTCCGTTTGTTCCTATGGGAGCTATATGATAAAGTCGTCCGATTTTGATAAAATGTAATTCGAAATTTAGAACTAATTTAAAAATGTTATATCCAAGCTTAGAAATGTATATGTTAAAAAACACGAAAGATATAATTTTTTTGTAAAATTTTTTCCCCGATAGTTCTTATGGAAGCTATAAGATATAGTTATCCCATCCGGCGGTTCCGACTTATATACTACATGCAATAGAAAGAAGACTTTTAAAACTTTTTAAACCAACTTCCTTGTGATTGTGTGATTTAAAAGGTGTAAAACAGTGTAGCAGACCTGTATGTTACACTGTTTTACACCTTTAAAATCACTTTGTTCACAAATAGTGTATAAATAGAATAGAGCTAGAAAAGTAGAACTATACAAATTTTAATCCACTGGAAACAATTATTACCAGGCTTACCAGCAAAATTAAATTAAAAGACGTTCCTATATTAAAAACATGTTTTAATGGTAATGTGGAATGGAAAAAATAAATCTTTTAAAAATAATCCAACATCTGAGAAATATTAAATTGTATGAAATATTTTACATCTACCTAAAAGAATCAAGCGAAAATCTTCGGGCAGAGCCAAGTATAATAACCTGTAAATTACTTATAGAGGGTTGGAGCTAGAAAATACCTATATATAATTATACATATTTAACTATGAATATTGTTTGTGCCCAACCGAAGTAGGAACTTCTAGTAACTTCGCGTGAACAACAAAAACACAAAAACTAAGTTATAAATCAAGATGGACATAATCTCAAAATTTCGAATTATGGTGAACACTTTACTTTTGTTAATTCTTGCAACTCCCTGGAGCGGAGCCAGAAAATGAATATTAATATATAACAAAAACTTGCTCACAACACCAAAATAAATAATTAAATGCAGAATTGAGCTACAAAATAAGAATCTGCTTTTTTATTTCGAGCTCAAATTACATGTATACTTGTGAGTTGTGGCGCGGTGATTTCAACCCCTTTTTGGGACGTGCTAGAGATAGGCAGTCAGTGATCTTCTCATTGAGCGTGCCCTTTGGACTTGTGCGGGCCCACAGACTTTCTTGTGGAGAGAAGAGAATTTTCAACAATTTACCAATAAAACGTTGCCGTGAAAGCAAAAATATGTGTTTATCCGAAATCTGAGATTTATTTTATTGGGGTTCTTTTGATTTCTAAATTATTCGCAAACATAATCGGACATGTTTCTTCAATAAATATCCTAATTAGTAAGGGGGCTGGGATCATCAATATGTAAATTGTTTCAAATTGTGGGATGTCTATACTCCTAAAAATTTGTGCATTGAACTGGGCAGTTCAATTTATGTGGCTCTTCCACCATAAATCTTCGGTGCAAGTAGTATTGCAAGCCTCTGCCGTCTGGATCCATCTCGACCCTGAAGAGTTGTTGTTGCTCTTTTTTCCTGTTGATGATGTTTCTATCGTTCTTTGCAGAAAACCCGTCTTAGAAACACTTGCAGGCCCTTGTTGCGTTTCAGTTGGTACGTGTTGTAGCTTTTCCTAGCTTACTACACACAGAAAAAAGAACAAGTCAAGATCAATTTGATATGCGCATGGTAAATTTCGGTTTTTCCGACACATATAATTTTTACTATGAAATAATGTCAAATTGGAACCAAAAAATGTAATTTTCTCAATTTCTCTTTTCTCAAACATTTCTTGACATTAAAAAAGAGAGGATATAGCAATATGGCGACGTTAATTACATGAGTGGATGCGACATAGACCTATTCGAAATTCGAGTTGGCCTACCTCAAACATGTTGTCCCGCTTGCACTAGCATACGATGTAGTCGATTTTTAGCGTGGACAACAAATAAAAGGTGAGTAAAGTTAAAACTTTATTGCGATTGCCTTCCCTTAGCTGAAAGGTTTAGGTTGGGAGACACTATCTCCGTTGCTATCTGCCCTTAAGGCAGAATAACCAATTATATCAAATAATATTAACGCTTTAGCTCTTTGTTGGAGTATTTTGAAAACAGAACTGAATTTTTGAAATGGTCTTAGGGCTTACAGCAGCCACGCAAATATGCTGTGTTTACCGTCTGTGCACGAGCGTTCGGCCCATTGCTAGTTTAGTTTAGTTTGTTTGGCCGGCGCGATGTTGTTAACGGTACAATGGTCAACGACTCTGGTCTTGCTGACCACAGTTAACTACTCCCTCTTCTAAGTCAATGCCGCCCTCGGTCGTTTGTAATTCGGCGATCACTTCTCCTATTTGGACTGTTATTTTTTACATGATAGTTTAATTTTAGGAAATTTTATGATGAAATGTAAAATGTGGACTGTAATTTTTGCAGAATTTTTACAGACGAGACAGACAAAAGATCGCCTATGGGTTCCCCCTAGCCAAACTGATTTTAAGTCTTCATGATCTAAAATAATCGGACTCCAAATATTAATTTTAGCAAGCATTAAATTTTATAAATCTGTCATCAGCATTCTGTTTCTACCAAGTAGTGTCTGACCGAACAAACATTCTGCACTGGAGGCGACGCTGGCATAAGTTTGCAGCTGGCCTCCTATTCTGATAAGCTGGGGCTTGGGGGTGTTTGTAACATTTTGGAAAAGGATGAGTCAACATCCATAGGTTCTTGTTGCGGTTCAGAATGGTCTTGCGCTTTTTGTTGCCTACTGAAATGCGCGTTTTTATTGGCACCAAATTGTTGATTTGGTTGAGAGGGGATCTTGTCTTGTTGACGTTCTGGCGTCTTTGGAGCTGCCTTACAATTCTTATCAATCCTTTTATCTTGCAAACGTGGTTGCGTGATTTGACTCGATCTCCCGCGCGAAGGCGCCGAGAAAAGCACATCCGTGAGGATGCGCTTAAGCCCGGAGACAAACACCCGCAAAGCGTTATACGGAATTTATCGCATAATACGTTAGCCCAGGCCTGCTCATACGTCATATTGACCTTGTTTGTTAATAAGGTAACCTTTAAGCAGTCCCAAACGAAGATAGCACAGCACCAGAGGGACCACTGACTTTACTGCTAATAATTATGACCGCCTGATAGTACCGGGAGCTGAAATCATATCGTCTGAAAATGTGGTAAGCAGCTACAGCTGCTTGTCGCCAAGATGATTTTTGCGTTCCCGCGAATTCGGGCAGACATTTGGCGGCATCTAAAGGCTCGTTGTATTGAATGTCTTTTATAATTTCTATGGGCACATATTTTTTACTGCCGCTACTAGCCCGTCCAATTCCTCAATTCGCTACCTAAGCGATTGCTCTCTGAGGTGGCTTTGGCCGGTCTATTCTACAAGGGCATTACTAACCTTTATGATGGTCCGGAGCTGATCGGGATCCATATCAGTAGGAGGTACTCGGGCCCTGCGTAAGGGTGTTAAGCTTCTCTTCACTCTCGGACTCGGAGTCGCTCGAGTATTGTGTCTTGTTCCTATATGTGAAAAACGGAGTAGCTGAATTCAACTGCCAGAAATCCGTGCGCGTTAGCAAAAGCGCTACACAAAAAAAGTAAAGTCGAAATGTTTTGGGGGTCGTATTTCCTTGCAACAAGCGGAGCAATAAAAATAAAAACAATGTCTGCAGGGTGACAATGTATGCACTGTGCATAAAAAAGATCACTGAAATGCCAGGCGAAATAGCGAGGCGCCGTTACACAGAAATAAAATTAAAGAGAACAAAAATTTTAATACGCACTATTACTAATATATTTATACCCTTGCAGGCGGTATAATGATTTCAGTCAGAAGTTTGCAACGCAGTGAAGGAATACTTTCCGACCCCATAAAGAATATATATTCTTGATCAGCGTCACAAGACGAGTCGATCTAGCCATGTCCGTCTGTCTGTCCGTTTCTACGCAAACTAGTCTCTCAGTTAAAAAGCTATCAGGCTGAAACTTTACCAAAAGTCTTCTTTCTATTGCAGGTAGTACATAAGTCGGAACCAGCCGGATCGGACAACTATATCTTATAGCTCCCATAGGAACTATCGGGGAAACAATTTAAAAAAATATAATATCTTCGGTGTTTTTTAACATATAACCTTCTAAGCTTGGAAATAGCATTTTTTAATTAGTTCTGAATTTCGAATTAAATATTTTCAAAATCGGACTATATTATATAGGAACGATCGGAAAATTAGTGGTAAAATATGACAAAATTATATCTTCGGTGTTTTTATACCCTTGCAGAGTGTATAATAATTTGAGTCAGAAGCTTGCAACGCAGCGAAGAAGACGTTTTCGACCCCATAAAGTATATATATTCTTGATCAGCGTCACAAGACGAGTCGATCTAGCCATGATCTAGTATATCGGACAACTATATCATATAGCTGTCATAGGAACGATCGGATAATTAAGGGGAAATAATGTGAAACAAATTATAGCTTTGGGGCTTTTGGACATATTGTCTTATAATATTGGGTATACAAATTTTTATATTTTTAAGAATTTCGAATTAAATTTAATAAAATTATTGATTATTTTTTATAACTGCAAGAGTATACAAACTTCGGTTTGTCGAAGTTAAGTTCCTTTCTTGTTAAATATATAACCTAAATTTTATAAAAATCGGACGACTATATCATATAGCTGCCATAGGAACAATCGGAAAATTAGGTGAAAAATTTGGAAAAATTTTATAGTACCTATAATAAGCCGGATAAGAGGCTTTTTCTATGGTTTTGCTTAAAATCATAATCAGTGTGTTTGCTATTCGAGGGAATCCTATTGTTTTATTGAATTTCAAAATATTGTGACTTCTGAGAATGAAAGTGCACGTGCATACCCATGAACTCGAGTATCACCCCCTACCCTCGAGTCCTTCTGTGCGTGTGGGTCTTTTGCAAGGGGTCATAATATTTTGAAATGCAATAAAACGATAGAATTTCCTCGGACAGCAAACACACTGATTATGATTTTAAACAAAACCGTCAAAAAAACTCTGATCCCCCTTATTATAGCTACTCTAAGCTTAAGGCTTGAGAAAATTGTAATGGTTGCACTGCAACATCTTGCGCAAATGTTGGCCCGAACCAAAGTGTCAATAATTTTGTATCTTGCTTACACAGGAATTACCTTTCGTAAGCTTAACCTATCGCATAGCCATCTATATTTAACTATATACTGAGCCCTCCTACATCACGTTCACCCCCGGTAACTTGTTAGCAATCCTTGTCTTCCTTTCCCCAATCGGATTGGTTCTAGGAGTACAACATGCCTGTATGCACTCCCTGTAGATGACAACCTGTTAGATGAACATTCTAGACTATAAAAATGACACCCCTCAAATTGCTCAGGATCAGTACTTCATATGCCTCAGTACTGCATTCTATTTAAATTATCGATCCATTCCGGTGCCAGTTATTGCGCGTAACAATTCAAGTTGTGTTTAAACGTTTACTTTTATTTCGGTTAAATTTACTAACATTTATTCCACATAATATATATTTATATAATATACCTATACCAACTCACTTTAAAAAAAAAAACTAAAACTAAAATCGAAAAATGGAGTGATCAATTGTTTGCGATTTGTGCACAAAAAATATGAAGATAAGTGAGTTTGAAGCTCATTATAAGTGTTCAAAGCCTCTAAATGCTTTCAAGTTTCAAATGGCTAAATCAACAATAAGATGTGACTTGTGCTCTACTGAGGTCAACAATTATGATTTTGCTGAGCACTATCAAAACTGTGAAGGACCCAAAAATGCATTCATTTTATTAATGAATGGTGGAAAACAACAACAACAGCATCAAAAACAACAACAACAACTAAACCAAGGACTACAAAATTTAGACGACCATCCTACAACATCCGCTAATGCTTTTAAACGAATAAGATTGGAGGTGGGTAAGGTAATCGTTAATCAACCCAAAGAAATTAAAATTACAGACATCAATAACAATCTGAAAACATTGACAATGAGTTAAATACGGCAATAGATAGTTTATTAACATCAAGCAGTGACTTCCAAGAAAAAGATTTTGGTTGGGCAGGCCCCTAAAAAAATAAGACCACGAAATGCTCTTATAAATGTACAAAATACGGATGTATTTTGTTTCAAGTGGTGCTTACTAACATATATAGCTAATAAAAGACATAAGAATGCTACCTTTGCAACAACACAGCAAAGAAAGTATTCGAGAGAAAAAATGATAAAGCCCGCCATATGCCAAATAAATATTAATTATGAAATCATTGTGTATGATGGGATAAGATTGTATATTTCGAGAATCGAGTTTCCAATCACAAATAAAGGAATTATTCACTTTGAAAAAACTAATGCAGACTTCAGCATTAACATTTATGAAACTGATGCAGATGGCGAAAAAATTATCGGGCCAACCTTTAGAACAAAATATATTCGTTCTAATCATATAAATATATTTGGAATCAACAATATACGCCTACATTACGAGTGTAAAAAGATTATGTTACTCGCAACATTCCAAATCTAACTCTTCCCTCTTCTTAACTCTCAAACTGTTTTTCCTGTTAAATCATATCGAATCAATAGTACAGTCCAAAACACTATTGATTTAAAAGATTTTTATCAGCATTGCCAAAAAAATATAATTGAAATTATGAAGCATTGCATGATAGAATATAGAGCCATTAAATTCAACCTAAGAGTTTATGGTACCTATATTAAACAAACAGACGAAGGAGTTACTGTTGAAACAACAAAACATTTTGGGACATCATATAAATCTTTATACCAAAATGAAAGCATTATCGATGAACTTAATATGGCAGTAGATAGCTTACTAGCATCGAGCAGTGAGTTTCAAGAAAAAGACTCTGGTTGGGCAATAAAAAATTTCAATTATTTTGAAATTACTATAATAAAGCTAGAAAACATTCCTGCTAGCGGATACATTCAGGCCCCGAAGAATATAAGAGCCCGAAATGCACTTATAAACGTACTGTACTGGCATTCATAGCTAACAAAACTCATGAGAGTGCTACCTTTACAACAGCAAAGCAAAAAAAGTATTCACGAGAGAAAATGACAAAGCCCACAACTTACCACAATAATATTAATAATGAAATAATTGTATATGACGGAATAAGATTGGATTTTTCAGGAATCGAGTTTCCAATAACGAATAAAGGGATTATCCATTTCGAGAAAAATAATAAAGACTTTAGTATAAATGTTTATGAGATCGACGCTGACGGTGATAAAATAATCGGCCCAACGTTTAGAACCAAATGTATTCAAACTAACCACATGAATATATTGGGAATAAATAACGTAAGCCAAGACAGTATGCATTACGCTTACATTACAAGTGTAAAAAAAATATGCTACTCACAGCATTCCAAGGCAAAATCAGGAGGATATTTTTGTGATAACTGTCTACAGTTTTTCACAGTTAATAATACTACCCACAACAAACTTGAATGCGGAAAAGTGGCCTCGTTTTACCCTGAACCAAACACTACAACTTCATTCAAGGGCTTTCATAAAAAATTATCTCCTCCGGTGGTGATATATGCCGATATTGAGGCTGTTCTTGGAAACTATAAAACATGCCTAAATTCGTCTTCAACGTCGTCAACAACAAAAGTGCAGAAGCATACTGCATGTGCCGTATCACTTTATATAGCACATAAATATAATCCGGATCTTAATGAATTGTGGACATATGAAGGTATGTAAAAACAATAAATAATTAATTCAAATTTTGTATAATTTTATAGGCGCTGACTGCATACAAAAATTCTGCAAATCACTAAAGGAAAAAACTACGAGCTTGTTTTACATGTACTGGTCGACCCCCAAAAACCCGATTGCTAGCACAATCCATGAACAGGAAGGAAATTGCTGTGCCTGTGAAAAGGAAATAAACGCTGACGACCTGGACAAATATTTTGATCAATTTTCTGGAAAATACAAAAATTGTAGTATAGATGATTAAAATTTTGTAAAAAAGGTTTGGAAAACTTTCAACTGTAATACTATAAAAGATTATATAAAACTTTATTTAGAAAGTGATGTTTAAATTTTTACCGATGTTTTCGAAAATTTTAGAAAAATTTGTCAGAAAATTTATAAGCTTGACCCTATTAACTATGTTACAGCACCGTCAATATCTTGGGATGCTATGCTCAAGTATACTAATGTAAATTTAGAACTTATTAGTGACGGAGACATGTACAACTTTTTAAAAAGAGCGATAAGGGGTGGGTTAACTCAATATACCCAAAGAATTTCTATAGCTAATAATAAATATATAACTAACTTTGATTCAAGTAAACTAAATAACTACCTCAGCTATATTGATGCAAATAATTTATATGGTTGGGCAATGAGTCAACCCTTACCGCTTTCAGGATTTAAATTTTTAAGTGATGATCAATTAGAATCTTTCGATTACAAAAATATTTCTGCTGACGGAAATGTAGGATATATATTAGAAGTAGATTTAGAATATTTCTGTCCAGAAAACAAAGTTCCTCCAGGAGGTAAGCAGAAAAAACTTATAGCTGATTTATCGAATAAAAGCGAATACATTATCCACTTAAAACAGCTTCAACATTGTATACAGCATGGTTTAATTGTAAAAAAAATACATAGGGTTTTGTCTTTTACATAATTATGCTGGTTAAAGCCCTATATTGATTTAAACACTGATCAAAGAAAACTAGCCGAAAATGATTTTGAAAAAAATTTGTTTAAGTTAATGAATAATGCAGTATACGGCAAAACAATGGAATGGAAACAGTATATAGTAAAACATTATAAATCAAGATAAAATTCGCCAGGCTTCAGGCAACGCATAGCTAGACATGACTTCCATAGCGTTAAGATATTTGGGACAGATCTTGCAGCGATTGAATCAACACCATCAAAAATTATTTATTAGAATTATCTAAATGGTTAATGTATGAATTTTAATATAATTTTCTATTACTTAAAAGACCTTCTTCGAAAATAATTTATATGGATACAGATTCATTTATTTTATCTTCAGAGGAAGACTTTTACGAAACTATAAAAGAAAATCCTGAACGATTCGATACCTCAAATTATAAACTAGAAAATTAATTTAATATAGTTCAAGCTAATAATAGGGAACCTGGAAAAATGAAGGATGAACATGCAGGTAGGGTTATGACTTCTTTTGCTGGACTTAAGGCTAAGGCATACTCTTGTTTAGTTGATAAGAAAGGAAACGAAAACGAATGTATAAAAAATGAAAGGATTTAAGAAATCAGTTATTAAAAAACTGAATCATGAAGATTATATAGAATGTATAAAATATAAAAAAACATGTTATTGATCCCAGCGAGTTATTCGAAGTAGGTCGCACATCCTCTATACTGAAATTATTAATAAAATAAGTCCTAATTATAAGGATGATAAGAGATATATTTTACCAGATAATTGTGATACATTGGCTCATGGTCATTATAATATTGAACATATATTAAGTAGTAGTCAAAATTAAACTAGGAAAGCATTTTTGTCTTTCACTTTTTGAAGTTCCTCTTCATAAAATCACCCATTAATAGGGGTACCCATATAATCTTGTATTTCATATGTTACGGGGTATGTAGACTTGACTTTTAAAACTTTAAAAACTTCTGTGGTCCAATTAGGTTCGTATCTCTTCATAAATGCTCCTTTGTATTTACTTATTCTAACAAAATCACCTACTAAAAATTTATGTTTTGGAAATATTTTTGGTATAATATATACCGATTTTAAAATAAACTCTTCATTTTTCGTGCAGACATCTACAGACTTCATTTTAATTATTCGGTGATATGAATTATTGCACTGATTTACGAGATAATTGATGTTATGAATCCACTTATATTTACCCTGCATACTAAACATTTTCCACATACAATTTTTTAATGTTCTATTAAAGCGTTCACATATAGAAGCCTTGAGATGCGTATAAGTATGATAATGATTACAAGTGGAATTAAAAAATTCTTTCCCTTAGTCTGACTGAAAATTCTTGGGTCTACTTTTTAAAAACAGATTTCATTGCCTCTGCTACATCCAGGGCAGACTTTGACTCGACTGCCTCGGTGTATGCATACTTTGAGAACGTGTCAATAACGGTCAGTAAATATCTAAAACCCTTATTTTCTTTCCAAAACGGTATCATTTCAACTAAATCAATTTGCCATGTGTCACTTATCCGTTTTTGAACGAAATTTCGCCGTATAAAGTTTTTTCGCGCTTTTTCGACAACTTGTTGTTTGCTCATCTTAAGGTGTTGATGTATTAGTGTAATTTTTTATTTGATGACGATGGTTGCTTAGTCAATAATGCTTGCATATACAAGAACATCCCTTTTTATTTCTGAACGCATCTTTTTTGCAATTTCAAAACATAATCGTGTTAAATCTATTGGCACATCCTTATCATAGGTACCTTCTAAATCAGATAGTTGAATATCAAATTTTTGTAAAGATACACACTTAGGAATAATATGATTATTGTAAAGATTGTAACATAAAAATGTAGTAAAAAATATGCCTAATCTTAGTAATGATCTCCAGGACTCAGAATCAAACTCAATTTTGTTACCATACTGATTAATCACAAAAACGTACTGATTATCTGATTTCCTAAATCTAAAGTTACATTTTATGGAGTGCAAGCACGGATGATCAATAATTGTATCAGGCATCAAGAAGTCATACTGGTCCAGTTTCAACTGAATAAATTCCTTATACGTAAGCAGTTGCATCCATTCGTCTTTGTCAAATCCAATGAAATTATTTTTACTTTGCTGCATCCAAACCATCGGCAAAAATTTTCGAGTAGTCGACAGATCACATTTCAATTTTAAGTTATGAACAACATAATACTGGAATCCAAAAATGACTTCGTGGTCCTGTTTCTTTCGATAAGTTTTATTTCTTTCTATTAAATAAACTGTATATATGTTTTAGTCTTACCGGTATATAAAGGAGAAAGCTCAGCAAGCACACCCTCAGTTGATTAAAAAATCTCAACCAATGATGAACACAGTCGATCGTAATTCAAGCATTATAGTAGATTTTCAATATGTACTTGGTAACAACAAACAAGTTTTCGTTAAGGAGCTGGCGTTTATGCCTGCTGGAACTGTTATACCTCATTTCAAACCGCCATATAACATAAAAGAATTGGATAATGGAGCTCTTAAGCAACAGCACCTTAACCAGCAGAACATAAACGGATTGGATTGGTCAGCTGGAAATATTCCATACACAAGTCTTGAAGAAATACTCACACCACTCAATAAGTATCACACAGTTCTTGTTCGTGGTGAAATTAAAAAAAATTTTAATCAAGTATTTATCAACAAACATTATCGATATAGATATTGGAAGAACTTTAACTCAACTACCCAATTTTTTACGAATTGTAGAATACACAAGAAAAAACTTCCACTTCGATGTTCATTAAATAATTTATTTAAGCTGTTTGTATTGTTAGAAAACACCAATTATGAAATATATAGTAATGGTGACACATGTGTTTAAAATTTAGTAAAAATAAATTCATGGTCCTATCAGGTTGTCTCTTATTATGGATTCTTTTAAGAGATTTTTTGGAAATGATCCCCGTAAAAATGGATACTTATTGTTTATTATTTATTGCAATTATTGCGGAAATGATACTCATTTCGAGAAGAACTGCTCCAAGAAACGCGATCAAGAAAATATTAATAAAACCTAGTATAACTTAAAAACATTATATAAGCAATAAGTAATAATATAATACGAGGTGTGTTCAAAAAGTAAGGTGACTTTGTATTTTGAAGAAAAACTATTAATTTATTTATCAATATTAATGTTGTCCCCTTCAAAGTAATACCCCTCAGATACAATACACTTATGCCAACGATTTTTCCAATCCTCAAACTTTTCATAAGCACTTTTCGGTGTAGCCTTGAGCTCTTCCAGCGATGCAGTCTTTATCTCTTCAATCGTTGCAAATCTCCGTCCTTTCATAGGTCTCTTTAGTTTTGGGAACAAGAAAAAGTCACATGGGGCCAACTCCGGTGAATATGGTGGCTGAGGCATTATTGTGGTGTTGTTTTTGGCCAAAAAATCTCTCACAAGCAAAGATGAGAGAGCAGGGGCATTATCGTGATGCAGAAGCCATGAATTGTTTTTCCACAATTCTGGACGTTTCTTTCGTATTTCTTCTCGCAAACGGCGCATTACTTCCAGATAATACTGTTTATTGACCGTACGACCATATGGTAAGAACTCCTGATGCCCCACGCCATGGTAATCGAAGAATACAGTGATCAAAACTTTGACATTTGATCGAACTTGGCGTGCTTTTTTCGGTCTTGGCTCACCTGGGCTCTTCCATTGTGACGATTGGGCTTTGGTTTCGATATCATAACCATATACCCATGATTCGTCACCAGTCATGACCCTTTTGAGTAAATTTGGGTCGTCGTTGACGTCATCCAACAGCTCTTGAGCGATGCTCATGCGACGGTTCTTTTGGTCAAAATTCAGCAATTTTGGAACAAACTTCGCTGACACACGACTCATGCCCAAAATTTGAAAAAATTTCATGGCACGAGCTAAGCGATATACCGACATCTTCAGCAACTTCTCTGATAGTGATTCGACGATTTTCCAAAACAATTTTCTTCACTGCTTGAACGTTTTCATCAGTTGTTGACGTGCTTGGGCGTCTATAGCGAGGCTCCTCATTGGCATCTTCCCGGCCATCTTGGAAGAGTTTGTACCACTTGTAAACATTTTTTTTACTCAGAACAATTTTACCGTATGCCACTGTCAACATTTTAAGTGTTTCGGAGCACTTAATTTTATTTTTTACACAAAATTTGATGCAAATCCTTTGATCCATATTTTTTGGTAGCAAAAAATCGCTGAGCACGCAAAACAACTTGTAAATTTACGCCTCTCACAACTAAACAAAAAAGGGGATTCAATTGAAACTTGGTACACATGTTAGGGAAGAGTGTACCAACATAACAAAACAAAACAATCGATAATCGAAAATATGTCGCCTGCGAAATTTGAAAAGTCACCTTACTTTTTGAACACACCTCGAACCTCAAGAAAAGAAGTATATGTGCATTGAAATTATTAAAAAACAAAAAAGGAAGTTAACTTCGACAAGCCAAAGTTTGTATACCCTTGCAGTTATAAAAAATAATCCGTAATTTTATTACATTGAATTCGAAATATTATAATTCCCAATATTATAAGATAATATGTCAAAAAGCCTTAAAGCTATAATTTGTTTCACATTATTCCTCACCAATTATCCGATCGTAAGGCAATTATATTATTATTGAACACATAACATGGAAACCATAAAGTTACTAAATCCCATCTTAATGCGCTAAAAAAGTATAAAAATGCATTGCGCTACCTTTCGTGCCCAAAGCGTACATTAAATTCTAAGAGAAAAGTCCTTATCAAAAAGGCGGATTTCTACCGATTCTAATAACTTCATTGCTTTCTGGAATTTTTGGAAAACTATTAAAAAATTATTAAGAAAAAACATAATTTAAGCAATGTAATTTTAATGCATCCTAACAGCTATCAGAAATTGATAAACAATGATAAGAGGAAATGAATTAATAAATATAAAATTTTTACCAATATTAAATTATAACAAAATAAGTGATTTCGATAAATAAATCAAAATTCGTCAAGAATTAAGTTACTATCAAAATAAAAAACGTATAAAATCATGGAATTTTCAAAATGAACAAAAAGCGAATCCTATTACAACCAAAACAATTGAATCCCAAACCACTCATTGGATTGATATAAAACCCAGCACATCAAAATCAACATCAAAGTACGATCACTCACGTCCGGAAAAATTTGAGTTTCTCGATTTACCACCTGAAAGTGATAATGAGGATTTTAATTCAAATAAAAAAGAAAATGTTGTTTGAGATATACGAAAAGTGAGTGATACCTCTTTTTTAGATAGTGAAACAGATTAAAAATAATAGGATTAGAGAAACCAGTGCTCAAAGCGAAGCTTAATGAACGACAACGCAAATTCAAAGCAAAACTAAAAACATTGAAAACGGAAACTTTACCTTTCAAAATTTTAAATATGTAACAGGACGTGAAAGGTTAATGCGATCGGTTAGAACAAAAAATCCAGTACGAACTGGTAAAAATAAATTAAATTGGATTTCGTATCATTAACTTCCATAAATATCAAATATGGGTTATTTAAATGAGATTTTTATCACATTCTTAAGTAATGACTCAATGAATGTATTTCCTGAGTCGGTATTTCAGACATATATTTGAATAATTACATTAAATATACACCTAACCAAGATAAAAATGTCGTTGAAGAAACCGAGTTTGTTAGTCTTGTAAATGCTGAAACATTTAGGTATAAAAATTTATCCGTTCAAACGAATATTCCTGAAAATGGATTGATTTTTATTTACACTGACATAATAAAACCAAGGTCAGTAGGTAGTAAAAGACCGCGATGTCTTCGTGTAATGCATTATAATGGAAAGGAAAGAAATATTCAATTTAAAAATATTGAATATTACCCTTTGGACATATGGTCGCCAAATGAAATCTCAATACTCATTACTGATTCCAATGGATATAAGGTACCATTTGAAACTTCAGCTGTTCCGATTTTCGTAACTCTTCACTTTAGAAGAAAAAGAAGGTCAGGACTATAAATAATGCATACCCAAATATTATTTATTTAGAACCAAAATAGTCATCATGGTGAAATCTTATCAGGATTATTATGTAAATCAGTGTGGTGGGTGCTTAAGCAACATCGGAAGTCTTTACATATCTCCGCATATAGTGCAACAAGAACGAGGAATCGGAAATTTTTTAGCGGTCTTTTTAATTACTTTTTCTTTCGGGCATAACTACTATAAAAAATCAGGCCGCTGAGACTGGTAAGGCCGTAATAAATGAATTGAAAGCCGCTAAGAAATATAATTCAAGAACAAAGTAAAATTACTTTACAAAATCTTTCAAATAAAGCAATTGATAAAATTACCCGTTTTCAAAGTGGAAGTGGAAAAAGAAATAAAAGGCAAGGTAATAGGAAAAAACGACTTCATTATACACCTGAACGACCACGTAAACATACCCAAACGCAACATAAAAAAAAAATAAACAAGAAAATTAAATATTAAAGATATTTCTTCTAAAGCAAAATAAGTACGCATATCGAATGTATGAAAAGTGAATTAGATTTGTTTGCGGCACACCCCACGCAAAGTTCTATTCTAAGAACTGAAGAAGTCTCATACAACCCAATTGCTTCTTTGGACGGTGCCTCTTTAATCGAATTTGTTTGCTTGGGAAATGGTGAAACGTATCAAGATTTATCCAGTGTTTATTTACGACTTGTTGTGCAACTTAAAAAAAATGATACCAACAGCATTGAAGGAAATGCTGTTGGTGTCGTAAACAATATCCTACATTCATTATTTAGAAGTTCGTCAGTTTTTTTTAATATTATACTGGTATCGCAAAGTGATAATAATTATCACTATTTGCAAGCATTTTTAAACTATGGGAGTGACGTCTCTGAAAGTCACTTGGCCTCCCAAGGTTATTTTCCCAATTTTGGAAGAATAACAGCAGGGAAATATGTTTATCCGGACTCGAATGAAACCCTTAAAAATATGTTTCAAAATAGTAACAAGGTTGAGTTATTCGGAAAAGTTCATGGAGATATTTTCAATCAAACCAAACTGCTTGTTAACAATGTTGATTTAAGAATCAATTTCAATAATGAAAAAACAGCGTTTTATTTAATGGAAACTGGTACTGAATCAAATTTAAAGATACTTGAAGCACAACTTTTCATGAACCACATAACAGTTAACCCAAGCAATTTATTGGCTCATCATCATGTTTTACAAACAAAAAATACTCTGTACCCATTCAGCAAGGTTGAAGTCAAATCATTTACAATATATCCGATCAACAATACACTGTCGATAGACAACGCAGTTATTGGTCAAATACCAAATTTTCTGGCCTTTTGTATGGTTAAGAGCCGCTCATACTCAGGAAACAGAGCCGTAGACCCATTTCAATTTAAACATTTTAAAATTCAACGCTTTAACCTATTCGTTAACGGAGTTCAAGTTACTTCCCAGGCTCTGGAGTTCGATTACTCGAACGCTGAAAAGGTTCAGAGCTCAAGAGGTTATAATATGCTTTTTAGATCATGTGGAATTAAACATTACGATCGTGGACTACAAATTACCAAGGAAATGTTTGATTCAAACAGTTTTATATTAGCCTTTGACTTAACTGCTGATCAATCAAATTCAACTATATGTTCAAATTTAATCTCTCAAGGTACTATAAGAATCGAAGGAAGATTTTCGGAACCACTTGCTGAAGCAGTTACTTGCTTGGTATACTGTGAATACGATTCAATGATTGATATTGATAACCATAGAAATATTCGTACGCTCTTTTAAAATTAATACTTTACAAATTGAACATTTTCTTTCTAAGCATTCAAAGACAAAATCTATAAAAGGAGTTTAAAGGAGTTTTTCTTTCTGATAGGTTACCAAAAACTATTTTAAAGTATCCCGCACTAATAATTGCGAATACCGATACTTCAGATCAACCTGGAACTCATTGGATTGCATTTTATTTTGATAGTCGTAGGTCAGCAGAATTTTTCGATTCATATGGTCAATATCCCCAGAAAAAAGAATTTTTAAAATTTTTAAAATCTAACGCTTATAAATTTTGTTTTAATAAGCAACAATTGCAGGGATACTTTTCTAACACTTGCGGGCATTATTGTATGCTGTTCGGTCTTTTTAAAAGTAAAAAGAAAACACTAAATTCTTTTTTAAGAAAATTCAAGAAAAACGACTATTCATTTAATGATAAATTAATAATAAAAATGTTTAAGAACCATTTAAAAAAATAAAAAACATATATATATTTAGTAAAATTAATTCGTTTTATTTATGGTTTTGGAGCAATACGTTTGTTTAACTTATAATATTTAATCATTAGACTAAGGGCTTCCTCTTTCAGTGCAGGCAGCATATGACACTGACATGTGTCTGGTCCAGATGAAGCATCATCGTCGCTCCAGGGACAAAGTTTATAATGGAATCCAAACTTCGAATGGATCAACTCTTTTTCCTCTAAATCCTCCAAAGTAGCTTTTAGGAACTCCATCCTTTGTAGGTGTTGCTCGAAAAGCATGCCTTCAAATTGCATCAAGAATAGTTCTATCTGTTGAGCGTACATTTTTAAGGACAACTATTTCTTTTTGAGACTGATTTAAGACTGTTGTTGGATTTAAAAACTCAGCTCTTTATATTGAAGAATCTTATTTACTTTACTTATTTACTGATAAAAATTCAATTTGAGCACAACTAAATCTGTTCAGATCTTTTCCTTTATATACCATATGAGTTATTCCATTCTCATTTAATTTCCTAAATGGTGTCTTTGTAGAAAATTTGTTCACATAACTTTTAGGTAGAAATATCCAAACATCTTTATCGTCCTTATCAGTTAAATATAGAGCTATTTTAGTTCCATATGGTGTCTTTTTCAGCTTACATCCAGTGATCTTATACTTAAATCCAATACATAGATTTTCAATTTTTGTGTAGCCAATCACAGGCTTCACGTCATTTAAGGTCTCTAAGAAGTCCTATAAAATTCAACAAAATTAGGTGATAAAGTATTTACTTTTAATTTATATGCATACCATTTTTGATCAGCGTAAGTTTGGATTCGTCGTGCACTAGTACCTAACTGTTGTATACTAATTCTTTAACCAGAAATTACATGGTCTTTTATACTTGTCAAAAACTATACACTTCTATCAATTCATGTGGAGTAAATGAGATAACAATATGTCTTCATTATATGCACCAAAATACTTATTCAAACTATGTAATACTTGAGAATAAAGTTAGAAATACATATCAGTATGTCTATCTCTTTTTATATTTATATAAATCTTTCAATAGCGTTAAAATAAAGATAGTATATATAACGTAAGAATTGTCCCTCAAATGCTATATAAGATAAATTTTTTATAGAAAAGTCAGTTTATTTTTAAAAACATCGAAATGGTGAAGTACCATTGCGAGTTGTGTTCAGAAACAAAATCCTTTACTACTCGCAGCGGTCTAAAAGCGCATACATTAAAAATACACAACTTCGCCTATCAGAAATCTAAATCCTCCTTTTATTATTGTTATTTCTGTCCTAAAGTACGGAAAATTTGGTTGCGATACGACTTTAATATGCATCGTCTATTGGTTCACAACGCAGAGCTAAAAAGTATTTGTAAGGCAAAGAAAAATTGTTCAATAAATAAAAAACAATTATAAGCCCTCAATTTTAAAATAGTTTTTACTTTATTTTTCTTTATGCATGGTGTATTTATAATTAAAAAGTTAAGAATCTAGGTCAAATAAAACATCTAGTAATGCGTCGTCATCTCCATCATCCAGCAAAGTTAAATAATGGTTAGTCGGTGGCGGTTGAGGTCCCATAAGTTCTTCAAAGATGTGGTCGTCGTTAGGAAAAACCTCATCTTCTGTCCTGGATAGGTCGTCGTCCAATTGAAATTCCTGTGCGCACTGAAATACATCTTCACCTTCTTCGTGTGTGATAAGGGATTCCAAGAAAGCCTGCGTAGTAGTCCCCAATGGAAACTGGCTCCACTCAAGAGACTCCAATCCTGGGTCCCTATTTTGGGTCGACGATGCAGCCGGTTGAAATACGCTTTGTAGAAGGCGATCAACCGAATCTTCTGCTTCGGAAACCTGTACAAGTTCCAGATCCGAGTTTTCGATTATTTCGAGATCAGAATCTTGCGTGGGTGGTAATTCCGGGTTGTCAATCTCAACCTCGTTTTCCGAATCGATAAATTCTACGGTTAGATCCATAGGTATGCAGTACTGAGGCATTTGAAGAACTGATCCTGAGCAATTTGAGTGGTGTCATTTTTATAGTCCAGAATGTTCACTTAACAGGTTGACATCTACAGGGAGTGCATACAGGCATGTTGTACTCCTAGAACCAATCCGATTGGTTCTCGAACATAAGGAGTAGCCCAATAGCCCAGTAGAATGGTTATTAGAACGAACACAAGGATTGATAACAAGTTACTGGGGGTGAACGTGGTGTAGGAGGGGTCTAGATGTAGGTAAATATCGACGGTGTGCAACTTCGACATAGGTTAAGGAAAGGCAATCTCTGTGTAAGCAAGATATGAAGTCAGTATATCAGTATATGATCAGTTAAAGTCGGGCCAGCATTGGCATAAGATGTCGCGATGCAACCATTCGAATTTCCTAAGCCTTAAGCTAAGAGTAGCTATTAAAAGCGGTTGCGGAGGTTTTTTAGGCGGTTTTAAATGTATTTTGTATGAGTTGTTTTTAATTGCAAGCGTATACTCATCCCAGAATCAGTGTGTTTGGTATTCCACGGAACCCTCCCTTTGTATTGCATTTCAAATATTGTGACCCCTCGTTATCTTCTGAGAATGAGCAGGAGAAAGTGAACGTGCGTACTCACGAACCCGAATCTCACCCCCTACCCTCGAGTCCTTGCTCATGACTGCTTGTGCGCGAAGATGTGAAATTTTAATTTTGTGAGTTTTTTTCAAAATGTGCAGTTTTTATTTTAGAACAGAGAAAATTATACCATTGGAAAGGGCTTGAAAAATGCTTTCCAATGACACCAATTTTTTTTTTTTTTTTTTAGTGAGGGGTATACTATTTACGGTATCGGAGGTCGTTTTTTGCCTTTTTCAGTCGAGTGGTATAAAATGATACGGCACATGCAGTATGCTTCTGCACTTTTGTTGTTGACGACGTTGAAGACGAATTTAGGCATGTTCTATAGTTTCCAAGAACAGCCCCAATATCGGCATATATCACCACCGGAGGAGATAATTTTTTATGAAAGCCCTTGAATGAAGTTGTAGTGTTTGGTTCAGGGTAAACCAGGGTTCAGGGTAAGCCACTTTTCCGCATTCAAGTTTGTTGTGGGTAGTATTATTAACTGTGAAAAACTGTAGACAGTTATCACAAAAATATCCTCCTGATTTTGCCTTGGAATGCTGTGAGTAAGCGTAATGCATACTGTCTTGGTTTACGTTATTTATTCCCAATATATTGATGTGGTTAGTTTGAATACATTTGGTTCTAAACGTTGGGCCGATTATTTTATCACCATCAGCGTCGATCTCATAAACATTTATACTAAAGTCTTTATTATTTTTCTCGAAATGGATAATCCCTTTATTCGTTATTGGAAACTCGATTCCTGACAAATCCAATCTTATTCCGTCATATACAATTATTTCATTATTAATATTATTGTGGTAAGTTGTGGGCTTTGTCATTTTCTCTCGTGAATACTTTTTTTGCTTTGCTGTTGTAAAGGTAGCACTCTCATGAGTTTTGTTAGCTATGAATGCCAGTATGCACCATTTGAAACAAAATACGTCAGTATTCTGTACGTTTATAAGTGCATTTCGGGCTCTTATATTCTTCGGGGCCTGAATGTATCCGCTAGCAGGAATGTTTTCTAGCTTTATTATAGTAATTTCAAAATAATTGAAATTTTTTATTGCCCAACCAGAGTCTTTTTCTTGAAACTCACTGCTCGATGCTAGTAAGCTCTACTGCCATATTAAGTTCATCGATAATGCTTTCATTTTGGTATACAGATTTATATGATGTCCCAAAATGTTTTGTTGTTTCAACAGTAACTCCTTCGTCTGTTTGTTTAATATAGGTACCATAAACTCTTAGGTTGAATTTAATGGCTCTATATTCTATCATGCAATGCTTTATAATTTCAATTATATTTTTTTGGCAATGTTGATAAAAATCTTTTAAATCAAAAGTGTTTTGGACTGTACTATTGATTCGATATGATTTAACAGGAAAAACAGTTTGAGAGTTAAGAAGAATTATGCTTTCATTATTTTTTACTTCTCTGGCTGATGCATTTTTATGCTTATCAGTCAATATATGTTGTCGTTCCCTTGATGCAAGATATTTATCACCACAAGTAGGACATAAAAGTTCAAATTTTAAATCATTTATATTTTCGCTAATCTTAGCTTTTTTTCCTTGTTTGAGTACTTCCTTACCCTCATCCATTCTCATCCGTTTGAGAGCATTTGATGATGTTGTGGGATGATCCTCCAAATGATTTTGCCTTCTGTTTTGTGGTTGCCGTTTCTCAACATTCATTAAAACATTGAATGCATTTATAGGTCCATTACAATTTTGACAGTGCTCGTCAAATTCATAAATATGAACTTATGTAGAGCATAAGTCACACCTTATTTTTGATTTACACATTAAAACCTCGAAGGCATTCCGAGGCTTTGAGCACTGAGCATAATGAGTTTCAAACTCACTCATCTCCACATTTTTAGTGCACAAATCACAAGCAACGAATGACTCCATTTTTAGGGTTTTGGTTTTAATATTTTTATTCAAAAAATATATTGTTATATGTTGTAATCTTCTTAACAATTTTCACCCACTCGTTATAAAGGTAAAAAGCACGATAATGTTGTTACCAATTTTCACCCACTCGTTTAAAAGGTAAAAAGCACGATTAGAATTGTTAGGCGCGATTGCAAGGACCGATGTGGATCTAATTATTTTATTAGAATACAGTATTGAGGCATTTGAAGAACTGATCCTAAGCAATTTGAGTGGTGTCATTTTTATAGTCCAGAATGTTTACTTAACAGGTTGACATCTACAGGGAGTGCATACAGGCATGTTGTACTCCTAGAACCAATCCGATTGGTTCTCGAACATAAGGAGTAGCCCAATAGCCCAGTAGAATGGTTATTAGAAGGAAAACGAACACAAGGATTGATAACAAGTTACCGGGGGTGAACGTGGTGTAGGAGGGGTCTGGATGTAGGTAAATATCGAAGGTGTGCAACTTCGACATAGGTTAAGTAAGGACAATCTCTGTGTAAGCAAGATATGAATAAATGGTCAGTTAAGGTCGGGCCAGCATTGGCATAAGATGTCGCGATGCAACCATTCGAATTTCCTAAGCCTTAAGCTAAGAGTAGCTATTAAAAGCGGTTGCGGAGGTTTTTTAGGCGGTTTTAAATGTATTTTGTATGAGTTGTTTTTAATTGCAAGCGTATACTCATCCCAGAATCAGTGTGTTTGGTATTCCACGGAACCCTCCCGTTTTATTGCATTTCAAATATTGTGACCCCTCGTTATCTTCTGAGAATAAGCAGGAAAAAGTGAACGTGCGTACCCACGAACCCGAATCTCACCCCCTACCCTCGAGTCCTTGCTCATGACTGCTGGTACGCGAAGGTGTGAAATTTTAATTTTGTGAGTTTTTCCCAAAATGTGCAATTTTTATTTTAGAACAGAGAAAATTATACCATTGCAAAGGGCTTGAAAAATGCTTTCCAATGACACCAAATTTTTTTTTTTTTTTTGTGAGGGGGTATACTATTTACGGTATCGGAGGTCATCGTCGTTTTTTGCCTTTTTCAGTCGAGTGGTGGGAATATACGGGAGGAGGCAGAATTTGAAATTCAGTACAATTTTCCGCTTCAGTGCACCGTTTTAAGAAATTCTTAAAACTAAACTTCTTATCCTACACATAAATATTATTGGGTGGCTTTTAGATATAAACCCTGAAAAGTGTTCCCAATAAGAAATTTAAAACATAAACCTTAAAGTGATCCCACTAGCTAATTTTTCTATACACACCCGTCTAACTTTGTCGTAGACACAAAAAATTTCGATATCCTCAGCCCTGAAAAGTGATCCTATAAGTCTTATAAAACTTGAACATTAAAGTGAGTCTTCAGCTCATTTTTCCTAGACACACTCCTCAAAAGGAATCGTATAACATATAAGAAAAACTAGAGTATAAGACCGCAGCGGCGGTCATCGCAGCGGCAGTCTCGGTAGCGTTTAAACCTCCGCTGCGAAAACCGCCGCTCCCGTATATTCCCACTACTCGACTGAAGAAGGCAAAAAACGACGATGACCTCCGATACCGTACATACCCCCTCACTACAAAAAAAAAAAAAATGGTGTCATTGGAAAGCATTTTTCAAGCCCTTTGCAATGGTATAATTTTCTCTGTTCTAAAATAAAAATTGCACATTTTGGGAAAAACTCACAAAATTAAAATTTCACACCTTCGCGTACCAGCAGTCATGAGCAAGGACTCGAGGGTAGGGGGTGAGATTCGGGTTCGTGGGTACGCACGTTCACTTTTTCCTGCTCATTCTCAGAAGATAACGAGGGGTCACAATATTTGAAATGCAATAAAACGGGAGGGTTCCGTGGAATACCAAACACACTGATTCTGGGATGAGTATACGCTTGCAATTAAAAACAACTCATACAAAATACATTTAAAACCGCCTAAAAAACCTCCGCAACCGCTTTTAATAGCTACTCTTAGCTTAAGGCTTAGGAAATTCGAATGGTTGCATCGCGACATCTTATGCCAATGCTGGCCCGACCTTAACTGACCATTTATTCATATCTTGCTTACACAGAGATTGTCTTTACTTAACCTATGTCGAAGTTGCACACCTTCGATATTTACCTACATCCAGACCCCTCCTACACCACGTTCACCCCCGGTAACTTGTTATCAATCCTTGTGTTCGTTTTCCTTCTAATAACCATTCTACTGGGCTATTGGGCTACTCCTTATGTTCAAGAACCAATCGGATTGGTTCTAGGAGTACAACATGCCTGTATGCACTGTCAACCTGTAGATGTCAACCTGTTAAGTAAACATTCTGGACTATAAAAATGACACCACTCAAATTGCTTAGGATCACTTCTTCAAATGCCTCAATACTGTATTCTAATAAAATAATTAGATCCACATCGGTCCTTGCAATCGCGCCTAACAATTCTAATCGTGCTTTTTACCTTTTAAACGAGTGGGTGAAAATTGGTAACAACATTATCGTGCTTTTTACCTTTATAACGAGTGGGTGAAAATTGTTAAGAAGATTACAACATATAACAATATATTTTTTGAATAAAAATATTAAAACCAAAACCCTAAAAATGGAGTCATTCGTTGCTTGTGATTTGTGCACTAAAAATGTGGAGATGAGTGAGTTTGAAACTCATTATGCTCAGTGCTCAAAGCCTCGGAATGCCTTCGAGGTTTTAATGTATAAATCAAAAATAAGGTGTGACTTATGCTCTACATAAGTTCATATTTATGAATTTGACGAGCACTGTCAAAATTGTAATGGACCTATAAATGCATTCAATGTTTTAATGAATGTTGAGAAACGGCAACCACAAAACAGAAGGAAAAATCATTTGGAGGATCATCCCACAACATCATCAAATGCTCTCAAACGGATGAGAATGGATGAGGGTAAGGAAGTACTCAAACAAGGAAAAAAAGCTAAGATTAGCGAAAATATAAATGATTTAAAATTTGAACTTTTATGTCCTACTTGTGGTGATAAATATCTTGCATCAAGGGAACGACAACATATATTGACTGATAAGCATAAAAATGCATCAGCCAGAGAAGTAAAAAATAATGAAAGCATAATTCTTCTTAACTCTCAAACTGTTTTTCCTGTTAAATCATATCGAATCAATAGTACAGTCCAAAACACTTTTGATTTAAAAGATTTTTATCAACATTGCCAAAAAAATATAATTGAAATTATAAAGCATTGCATGATAGAATATAGAGCCATTAAATTCAACCTAAGAGTTTATGGTACCTATATTAAACAAACAGACGAAGGAGTTACTGTTGAAACAACAAAACATTTTGGGACATCATATAAATCTGTATACCAAAATGAAAGCATTATCGATGAACTTAATATGGCATTAGAGCTTACTAGCATCGATCAGTGAGTTTCAAGAAAAAGACTATGGTTGGGCAATAAAAAATTTCAATTATTTTGAAATTACTATAATAAAGCTAGAAAACATTCCTGCTAGCGGATACATTCAGGCCCCGAAGAATATAAGAGCCCGAAATGCACTTATAAACGTACAGAATACTGACGTATTTTGTTTCAAATGGTGCATACTGGCATTCATGGCTAACAAAACTCATGAGAGTGCTACCTTTACAACAGCAAAGCAAAAAAAGTATTCACGAGAGAAAATGACAAAGCCCACGACTTACCACAATAATATTAATAATGAAATAATTGTATATGACGGAATAAGATTGGATTTTTCAGGAATCGAGTTTCCAATAACGAATAAAGGGATTATCCATTTCGAGAAAAATAATAAAGACTTTAGTATAAATGTTTATGAGATCGACGCTGATGGTGATAAAATAATCGACCCAACGTTTAGAACCAAATGTATTCAAACTAACCACATCAATATATTGGGAATAAATAACGTAAACCAAGACAGTATGCATTACGCTTACTCACAGCATTCCAAGGCAAAATCAGGAGGATATTTTTGTGATAACTGTCTACAGTTTTTCACAGTTAATAATACTACCCACAACAAACTTGAATGCGGAAAAGTGGCTTACCCTGAACCCTGGTTTACCATGAACCAAACACTACAACTTCATTCAAGGCCTTTCATAAAAAATTATCTCCTCCGGTGGTGATATATGCCGATATTGAGGCTGTTCTTGGAAACTATAGAACATGCCTAAATTCGTCTTCAACGTCGTCAACAACAAAAGTGCAGAAGCATACTGCATGTGCCGTATCATTTTATACCACTCGACTGAAAAAGGCAAAAAACGACGATGACCTCCGATACCGTAAATAGTATACCCATCACTAAAAAAAAAAAAAAATTGGTGTCATTGGAAAGCATTTTTCAAGCCCTTTCCAATGGTATAATTTTCTCTGTTCTAAAATAAAAACTGCACATTTTGAAAAAAACTCACAAAATTAAAATTTCACACCTTCGCGCACAAGCACTCATGAGCAAGGACTCGAGGGTAGGGGGTGAGATTCGGGTTCGTGAGTACGCACGTTCACTTTCTCCTGCTCATTCTCAGAAGATAACGAGGGGTCACAATATTTGAAATGCAATACAAAGGGAGGGTTCCGTGGAATACCAAACACACTGATTCTGGGATGAGTATACGCTTGCAATTAAAAACAACTCATACAAAATACATTTAAAACCGCCTAAAAAACCTTTGCAACCGCTTTTAATAGCTACTCTTAGCTTAAGGCTTAGGAAATTCGAATGGTTGCATCGCGACATCTTATGCCAATGCTGGCCCGACTTTAACTGACCATATACTGATATACTGACTTCATATCTTGCTTACACAGAGATTGCCTTTCCTTAACCTATGTCGAAGTTGCACACCGTCGATATTTACCTATATCTAGACCCCTCCTACACCACGTTCACCCCCAGTAACTTGTTATCAATCCTTGTGTTCGTTCTAATAACCATTCTACTGGGCTATTGGGCTACTCCTTATGTTCGAGAACCAATCGGATTGGTTCTAGGAGTACAACATGCCTGTATGCACTCCCTGTAGATGTCAACCTGTTAAGTGAACATTCTGGACTATAAAAATAACACCACTCAAATTGCTCAGGATCAGTTCTTCAAATGCCTCAGTACTGCATACCTATGGATCTAACCGTAGAATTTATCGATTCGGAAAACGAGGTTGAGATTGACAACCTGGAATTACCACCCACGCAAAATTCTGATCTTGAAATAATCGAAAACTCGGATCTGGAACTTGTGCAGGTTTCCGAAGCAGAAGATTCGGTTGATCGCCTTCTACAAAGCGTATTTCGACCGGCTGCATCGTCGACCCAAAATAGGGACCCAGGAGTCTCTTGAGTGGAGCCAGTTTCCATTGGGGACTACTACGCAGGCTTTCTTGGAATCCCTTATCACACACGAAGAAGGTGAAGATGTATTTCAGTGTGCACAGGAATTTCAATTGGACGACGACCTATCCAGGCCAGAAGATGAGGTTTTTCCTAACGACGACCACATCTTTGAAGAACTTATGGGACCTCAACCGCCACCGACTAACCATTATTTAACTTTGCTGGATGATGGAGATGGCGACGCATTACTAGATGTTTTATTTGACCTAGATTCTTAACTTTTTAATTATAAATACACCATGCATAAAGAAAAATAAAGTAAAAACTATTTTAAAATTGAGGGCTTATAGTTGTTTTTTATTTATTGAACAATTTTTCTTTGCCTTACAAATACTTTTTAGCTCTGCGTTGTGAACCAATAGACGATGCATATTAAAGTCGTATCGCAACTAAATTTTCCGTACTTTAGGACAGAAATAACAATAATAAAAGGAGGATTTAGATTTCTGATAGGCGAAGTTGTGTATTTTTAATGTATGCGCTTTTAGACCGCTGCGAGTAGTAAAGGATTTTGTTTCTAAACACAACTCGCAATGGTACTTCACCATTTCGATGTTTTTAAAAATAAACTGATTTTTCTATAAAAAATATATCTTATATAGCATTTGAGGGACAATTCTTACGTTATATATACTAACTTTATTTTAACGCTATTGAAAGATTTATATAAATATAAAAAGAGATAGACATACTGATATGTATTTCTAACTTTATTCTCAAGTATTACATAGTTTGAATAAGTATTTTGGTGCATATAATGAAGACATATTGTTATCTCATTTACTCCACATGAATTGATAGAAGTGTATAGTTTTTGACAAGTAGAGAGACTTCTTAGAGACCTTAAATGACGTGAAGCCTGTGATTGGCTACACAAAAAGTGAAAATCTATGTATTGGATTTGAGTATAAGATCACTGGATGTAAGCTGAATAAGACACCATATGGAACTAAAATAGCTCTGTATTTAACTGATAAGGACGAAAAAGATGTTTGGATATTTCTACCTAAAAGTTATGTGAACAAATTTTCTACAAAGACACCATTTAGGAAATTAAATGAGAATGGAATAACTCATATGGTATATAAAGGAAAAGATCTGAACAGATATAGTTGTGCTCAAATTGAATTTTTATCAGTAAATAAGTAAAGTAAATAAGATTCTTCAATATAAAGAGCTGAGTTTTTAAATCCAACAACAGTCTTAAATCAGTCTCAAAAAGAAATAGTTTTCCTTAAAAATGTACGCTCAACAGATAGAACTATTCTTGATGCAATTTGAAGGCATGCTTTTCGAGCAACACCTACAAAGGATGGAGTTCCTAAAAGCTACTTTGGAGGATTTAGAGGAAAAAGAGTTGATCCATTCGAAGTTTGGATTCCATTATAAACTTTGTCCCTGGAGCGACGATGATGCCTGATCTGGACCAGACACATGTCAGTGTCATATGCTGCCTGCACTGAAAGAGGAAGCCCTTAGTCTAATGATTAAATATTATAAGTTAAACAAACGTATTGCTCCAAAACCATAAATAAAACGAATTAATTTTACTAAATATATATATGTTTTTTATTTTTTTAAATGGTTCTTAAACATTTTTATTATTAATTTATCATTAAATGAATAGTCGTTTTTCTTGAATTTTCTTAAAAAAGAATTTAGTGTTTTCTTTTTACTTTTAAAAAGACCGAACAGCATACAATAATGCCCGCAAGTGTTAGAAAAGTATCCCTGCAATTGTTGCTTATTAAAACAAAATTTATAAGCGTTAGATTTTAAAAATTTTAAAAATTCTTTTTTCTGGGGATATTGACCATATGAATCGAAAAATTCTGCTGACCTACGACTATCAAAATAAAATGCAATCCAATGAGTTCCAGGTTGATCTGAAGTATCGGTATTCGCAATTATTAGTGCGGGATACTTTAAAATAGTTTTTGGTAACCTATCAGAAAGAAAAACTCCTTTAAACTCCTTTTATAGATTTTGTCTTTGAATGCTTAGAAAGAAAATGTTCAATTTGTAAAGTATTAATTTTAAAAGAGCGTACGAATATTTCTATGGTTATCAATATCAATCATTGAATCGTATTCACAGTATACCAAGCAAGTAACTGCTTCAGCAAGTGGTTCCGAAAATCTTCCTTCGATTCTTATAGTACCTTGAGAGATTAAATTTGAACATATAGTTGAATTTGATTGATCAGCAGTTAAGTCAAAGGCTAATATAAAACTGTTTGAATCAAACATTTCCTTGGTAATTTGTAGTCCACGATCGTAATGTTTAATTCCACATGATCTAAAAAGCATATTATAACCTCTTGAGCTCTGAACCTTTTCAGCGTTCGAGTAATCGAACTCTAGAGCCTGGGAAGTAACTTGAACTCCGTTAACGAATAGGTTAAAGCGTTGAATTTTAAAATGTTTAAATTGAAATGGGTCTACGGCTCTGTTTCCTGAGTATGAGCGGCTCTTAACCATACAAAAGGCCAGAAAATTTGGTATTTGACCAATAACTGCGTTGTCTATCGACAGTGTATTGTTGATCGGATATATTGTAAATGATTTGACTTCAACCTTGCTGAATGGGTACAGAGTATTTTTTGTTTGTAAAACATGATGATGAGCCAATAAATTGCTTGGGTTAACTGTTATGTGGTTCATGAAAAGTTGTGCTTCAAGTATCTTTAAATTTGATTCAGTACCAGTTTCCATTAAATAAAACGCTGTTTTTTCATTATTGAAATTGATTCTTAAATCAACATTGTTAACAAGCAGTTTGATTTGATTGAAAATATCTCCATGAACTTTTCCGAATAACTCAACCTTGTTACTATTTTGAAACATATTTTTAAGGGTTTCATTCGAGTCCGGATAAACATATTTCCCTGCTGTTATTCTTCCAAAATTGGGAAAATAACCTTGGGAGGCCAAGTGACTTTCAGAGACGTCACTCCCATAGTTTAAAAATGCTTGCAAATAGTGATAATTATTATCACTTTGCGATACCAGTATAATTTAAAAAAAAACTGACGAACTTCTAAATATTGAATGTAGGATATTGTTTACGACACCAACAGCATTTCCTTCAATGCTGTTGTTATCATTTTTTTTAAGTTGCACAACAAGTCGTAAATAAACACTGGATAAATCTTGATACGTTTCACCATTTCCCAAGCAAACAAATTCGATTGAAGAGGCACCGTCCAAAGAAGCAATTGGGTTGTATGAGACTTCTTCAGTTCTTAGAATAGAACTTTGCGTGGGGTGTGCCGCAAACAAATCTAATTCACTTTTCATACATTCGATATGCGTACTTATTTTGCTTTAGAAGAAATATCTTTAATATTTAATTTTCTTGTTTATTTTTTTTTTATGTTGCGTTTGGGTATGTTTACGTGGTCGTTCAGGTGTATAATGAAGTCGTTTTTTCCTATTACCTTGCCTTTTATTTCTTTTTCCACTTCCACTTTGAAAACGGGTAATTTTATCAATTGCTTTATTTGAAAGATTTTGTAAAGTAATTTTACTTTGTTCTTGAATTATATTTCTTAGCGGCTTTCAATTCATTTATTACGGCCTTACCAGTCTCAGCGGCCTGATTTTTTATAGTAGTTATGCCCGAAAGAAAAAGTAATTAAAAAGACCGCTAAAAAATTTCCGATTCCTCGTTCTTGTTGCACTATATGCGGAGATATGTAAAGACTTCCGATGTTGCTTAAGCCCCCACCACACTGATTTACATAATAATCCTGATAAGATTTCACCATGATGACTATTTTGGTTCTAAATAAATAATATTTGGGTATGCATTATTTATAGTCCTGACCTTCTTTTTCTTCTAAAGTGAAGAGTTACGAAAATCGGAACAGCTGAAGTTTCAAATGGTACCTTATATCCATTGGAATCAGTAATGAGTATTGAGATTTCATTTGGCGACCATATGTCCAAAGGGTAATATTCAATATTTTTAAATTGAATATTTCTTTCCTTTCCATTATAATGCATTACACGAAGACATCGCGGTCTTTTACTACCTACTGACCTTGGTTTTATTATGTCAGTGTAAATAAAAATCAATCCATTTTCAGGAATATTCGTTTGAACGGATAAATTTTTATACCTAAATGTTTCAGCATTTACAAGACTAACAAACTCGGTTTCTTCAACGACATTTTTATCTTGGTTAGGTGTATATTTAATGTAATTATTCAAATATATGTCTGAAATACCGACTCAGGAAATACATTCATTGAGTCATTACTTAAGAATGTGATAAAAATCTCATTTAAATAACCCATATTTGATATTTATGGAAGTTAATGATACGAAATCCAATTTAATTTATTTTTACCAGTTCGTACTGGATTTTTTGTTCTAACCGATCGCATTAACCTTTCACGTCCTGTTACATATTTAAAATTTTGAAAGGTAAAGTTTCCGTTTTCAATGTTTTTAGTTTTGCTTTGAATTTGCGTTGTCGTTCATTAAGCTTCGCTTTGAGCACTGGTTTCTCTAATCCTATTATTTTTAATCTGTTTCACTATCTAAAAAAGAGGTATCACTCACTTTTCGTATATCTGAAACAACATTTTCTTTTTTATTTGAATTAAAATCCTCATTATCACTTTCAGGTGGTAAATCGAGAAACTCAAATTTTTCCGGACGTGAGTGATCGTACTTTGATGTTGATTTTGATGTGCTGGGTTTTATATCAATCCAATGAGTGGTTTGGGATTCAATTGTTTTGGTTGTAATAGGATTCGCTTTTTGTTCATTTTGAAAATTCCATGACTTATTACGTTTTTTATTTTGATAGTAACTTAATTCTTGACGAATTTTGATCCATTTATCGAAATCACTTATTTTGTTATAATTTAATATTGGTAAAAATTTTATATTTATTAATTCATTTCCTCTTATCATTGTTTATCAATTTCTGATAGCTGTTAGGATGTATTAAAATTACTTTGCTTAAATTATGTTTATTCTTAATCATTTTTTAATATTTTTCCAAAAATTCCAGAAAGCAATGAAGTTATTAGAATCGGTAGAAATCCCCCTTTTTGAATAAGGACACCACTCGACTGAAAAAGGCAAAAAACGACGATGACCTCCGATACCGTAAATAGTATACCCCCTCACTACAAAAAAAAAAAAAATGGTGTCATTGGAAAGCATTTTTCAAGCCCTTTGCAATGGTATAATTTTCTCTGTTCTAAAATAAAAATTGCACATTTTGGGAAAAACTCACAAAATTAAAATTTCACACCTTCGCGTACCAGCAGTCATGAGCAAGGACTCGAGGGTAGGGGGTGAGATTCGGGTTCGTGGGTACGCACGTTCACTTTTTCCTGCTCATTCTCAGAAGATAACGAGGGGTCACAATATTTGAAATGCAATAAAACGGGAGGGTTCCGTGGAATACCAAACACACTGATTCTGGGATGAGTATACGCTTGCAATTAAAAACAACTCATACAAAATACATTTAAAACCGCCTAAAAAACCTCCGCAACCGCTTTTAATAGCTACTCTTAGCTTAAGGCTTAGGAAATTCGAATGGTTGCATCGCGACATCTTATGCCAATGCTGGCCCGACCTTAACTGACCATTTATTCATATCTTGCTTACACAGAGATTGTCTTTACTTAACCTATGTCGAAGTTGCACACCTTCGATATTTACCTACATCCAGACCCCTCCTACACCACGTTCACCCCCGGTAACTTGTTATCAATCCTTGTGTTCGTTTTCCTTCTAATAACCATTCTACTGGGCTATTGGGCTACTCCTTATGTTCAAGAACCAATCGGATTGGTTCTAGGAGTACAACATGCCTGTATGCACTCCCTGTAGATGTCAACCTGTTAAGTAAACATTCTGGACTATAAAAATGACACCACTCAAATTGCTTAGGATCAGTTCTTCAAATGCCTCAATACTGTATTCTAATAAAATAATTAGATCCACATCGGTCCTTGCAATCGCGCCTAACAATTCTAATCGTGCTTTTTACCTTTTAAACGAGTGGGTGAAAATTGGTAACAACATTATCGTGCTTTTTACCTTTATAACGAGTGGGTGAAAATTGTTAAGAAGATTACAACATATAACAATATATTTTTTGAATAAAAATATTAAAACCAAAACCCTAAAAATGGAGTCATTCGTTGCTTGTGATTTGTGCACTAAAAATGTGGAGATGAGTGAGTTTGAAACTCATTATGCTCAGTGCTCAAAGCCTCGGAATGCCTTCGAGGTTTTAATGTGTAAATCAAAAATAAGGTGTGACTTATGCTCTACATAAGTTCATATTTATGAATTTGACGAGCACTGTCAAAATTGTAATGGACCTATAAATGCATTCAATGTTTTAATGAATGTTGAGAAACGGCAACCACAAAACAGAAGGCAAAATCATTTGGAGGATCATCCCACAACATCATCAAATGCTCTCAAACGGATGAGAATGGATGAGGGTAAGGAAGTACTCAAACAAGGAAAAAAAGCTAAGATTAGCGAAAATATAAATGATTTAAAATTTGAACTTTTATGTCCTACTTGTGGTGATAAATATCTTGCATCAAGGGAACGACAACATATATTGACTGATAAGCATAAAAATGCATCAGCCAGAGAAGTAAAAAATAATGAAAGCATAATTCTTCTTAACTCTCAAACTGTTTTTCCTGTTAAATCATATCGAATCAATAGTACAGTCCAAAACACTTTTGATTTAAAAGATTTTTATCAACATTGCCAAAAAAATATAATTGAAATTATAAAGCATTGCATGATAGAATATAGAGCCATTAAATTCAACCTAAGAGTTTATGGTACCTATATTAAACAAACAGACGAAGGAGTTACTGTTGAAACAACAAAACATTTTGGGACATCATATAAATCTGTATACCAAAATGAAAGCATTATCGATGAACTTAATATGGCATTAGAGCTTACTAGCATCGATCAGTGAGTTTCAAGAAAAAGACTATGGTTGGGCAATAAAAAATTTCAATTATTTTGAAATTACTATAATAAAGCTAGAAAACATTCCTGCTAGCGGATACATTCAGGCCCCGAAGAATATAAGAGCCCGAAATGCACTTATAAACGTACAGAATACTGACGTATTTTGTTTCAAATGGTGCATACTGGCATTCATGGCTAACAAAACTCATGAGAGTGCTACCTTTACAACAGCAAAGCAAAAAAAGTATTCACGAGAGAAAATGACAAAGCCCACGACTTACCACAATAATATTAATAATGAAATAATTGTATATGACGGAATAAGATTGGATTTTTCAGGAATCGAGTTTCCAATAACGAATAAAGGGATTATCCATTTCGAGAAAAATAATAAAGACTTTAGTATAAATGTTTATGAGATCGACGCTGATGGTGATAAAATAATCGACCCAACGTTTAGAACCAAATGTATTCAAACTAACCACATCAATATATTGGGAATAAATAACGTAAACCAAGACAGTATGCATTACGCTTACTCACAGCATTCCAAGGCAAAATCAGGAGGATATTTTTGTGATAACTGTCTACAGTTTTTCACAGTTAATAATACTACCCACAACAAACTTGAATGCGGAAAAGTGGCTTACCCTGAACCCTGGTTTACCATGAACCAAACACTACAACTTCATTCAAGGCCTTTCATAAAAAATTATCTCCTCCGGTGGTGATATATGCCGATATTGAGGCTGTTCTTGGAAACTATAGAACATGCCTAAATTCGTCTTCAACGTCGTCAACAACAAAAGTGCAGAAGCATACTGCATGTGCCGTATCATTTTATACCACTCGACTGAAAAAGGCAAAAAACGACGATGACCTCCGATACAGTAAATAGTATACCCATCACTAAAAAAAAAAAAAAAAAAATTGGTGTCATTGGAAAGCATTTTTCAAGCCCTTTCCAATGGTATAATTTTCTCTGTTCTAAAATAAAAACTGCACATTTTGAAAAAAACTCACAAAATTAAAATTTCACACCTTCGCGCACAAGCAGTCATGAGCAAGGACTCGAGGGTAGGGGGTGAGATTCGGGTTCGTGAGTACGCACGTTCACTTTCTCCTGCTCATTCTCAGAAGATAACGAGGGGTCACAATATTTGAAATGCAATACAAAGGGAGGGTTCCGTGGAATACCAAACACACTGATTCTGGGATGAGTATACGCTTGCAATTAAAAACAACTCATACAAAATACATTTAAAACCGCCTAAAAAACCTTTGCAACCGCTTTTAATAGCTACTCTTAGCTTAAGGCTTAGGAAATTCGAATGGTTGCATCGCGACATCTTATGCCAATGCTGGCCCGACTTTAACTGACCATATACTGATATACTGACTTCATATCTTGCTTACACAGAGATTGCCTTTCCTTAACCTATGTCGAAGTTGCACACCGTCGATATTTACCTATATCTAGACCCCTCCTACACCACGTTCACCCCCAGTAACTTGTTATCAATCCTTGTGTTCGTTCTAATAACCATTCTACTGGGCTATTGGGCTACTCCTTATGTTCGAGAACCAATCGGATTGGTTCTAGGAGTACAACATGCCTGTATGCACTCCCTGTAGATGTCAACCTGTTAAGTGAACATTCTGGACTATAAAAATAACACCACTCAAATTGCTCAGGATCAGTTCTTCAAATGCCTCAGTACTGCATACCTATGGATCTAACCGTAGAATTTATCGATTCGGAAAACGAGGTTGAGATTGACAACCTGGAATTACCACCCACGCAAAATTCTGATCTTGAAATAATCGAAAACTCGGATCTGGAACTTGTGCAGGTTTCCGAAGCAGAAGATTCGGTTGATCGCCTTCTACAAAGCGTATTTCGACCGGCTGCATCGTCGACCCAAAATAGGGACCCAGGAGTCTCTTGAGTGGAGCCAGTTTCCATTGGGGACTACTACGCAGGCTTTCTTGGAATCCCTTATCACACACGAAGAAGGTGAAGATGTATTTCAGTGTGCACAGGAATTTCAATTGGACGACGACCTATCCAGGCCAGAAGATGAGGTTTTTCCTAACGACGACCACATCTTTGAAGAACTTATGGGACCTCAACCGCCACCGACTAACCATTATTTAACTTTGCTGGATGATGGAGATGGCGACGCATTACTAGATGTTTTATTTGACCTAGATTCTTAACTTTTTAATTATAAATACACCATGCATAAAGAAAAATAAAGTAAAAACTATTTTAAAATTGAGGGCTTATAGTTGTTTTTTATTTATTGAACAATTTTTCTTTGCCTTACAAATACTTTTTAGCTCTGCGTTGTGAACCAATAGACGATGCATATTAAAGTCGTATCGCAACTAAATTTTCCGTACTTTAGGACAGAAATAACAATAATAAAAGGAGGATTTAGATTTCTGATAGGCGAAGTTGTGTATTTTTAATGTATGCGCTTTTAGACCGCTGCGAGTAGTAAAAGATTTTGTTTCTAAACACAACTCGCAATGGTACTTCACCATTTCGATGTTTTTAAAAATAAACTGATTTTTCTATAAAAAATATATCTTATATAGCATTTGAGGGACAATTCTTACGTTATATATACTAACTTTATTTTAACGCTATTGAAAGATTTATATAAATATAAAAAGAGATAGACATACTGATATGTATTTCTGACTTTATTCTCAAGTATTACATAGTTTGAATAAGTATTTTGGTGCATATAATGAAGACATATTGTTATCTCATTTACTCCACATGAATTGATAGAAGTGTATAGTTTTTGACAAGTAGAGAGACTTCTTAGAGACCTTAAATGACGTGAAGCCTGTGATTGGCTACACAAAAAGTGAAAATCTATGTATTGGATTTGAGTATAAGATCACTGGATGTAAGCTGAATAAGACACCATATGGAACTAAAATAGCTCTGTATTTAACTGATAAGGACGAAAAAGATGTTTGGATATTTCTACCTAAAAGTTATGTGAACAAATTTTCTACAAAGACACCATTTAGGAAATTAAATGAGAATGGAATAACTCATATGGTATATAAAGGAAAAGATCTGAACAGATATAGTTGTGCTCAAATTGAATTTTTATCAGTAAATAAGTAAAGTAAATAAGATTCTTCAATATAAAGAGCTGAGTTTTTAAATCCAACAACAGTCTTAAATCAGTCTCAAAAAGAAATAGTTTTCCTTAAAAATGTACGCTCAACAGATAGAACTATTCTTGATGCAATTTGAAGGCATGCTTTTCGAGCAACACCTACAAAGGATGGAGTTCCTAAAAGCTACTTTGGAGGATTTAGAGGAAAAAGAGTTGATCCATTCGAAGTTTGGATTCCATTATAAACTTTGTCCCTGGAGCGACGATGATGCCTGATCTGGACCAGACACATGTCAGTGTCATATGCTGCCTGCACTGAAAGAGGAAGCCCTTAGTCTAATGATTAAATATTATAAGTTAAACAAACGTATTGCTCCAAAACCATAAATAAAACGAATTAATTTTACTAAATATATATATGTTTTTTATTTTTTTAAATGGTTCTTAAACATTTTTATTATTAATTTATCATTAAATGAATAGTCGTTTTTCTTGAATTTTCTTAAAAAAGAATTTAGTGTTTTCTTTTTACTTTTAAAAAGACCGAACAGCATACAATAATGCCCGCAAGTGTTAGAAAAGTATCCCTGCAATTGTTGCTTATTAAAACAAAATTTATAAGCGTTAGATTTTAAAAATTTTAAAAATTCTTTTTTCTGGGGATATTGACCATATGAATCGAAAAATTCTGCTGACCTACGACTATCAAAATAAAATGCAATCCAATGAGTTCCAGGTTGATCTGAAGTATCGGTATTCGCAATTATTAGTGCGGGATACTTTAAAATAGTTTTTGGTAACCTATCAGAAAGAAAAACTCCTTTAAACTCCTTTTATAGATTTTGTCTTTGAATGCTTAGAAAGAAAATGTTCAATTTGTAAAGTATTAATTTTAAAAGAGCGTACGAATATTTCTATGGTTATCAATATCAATCATTGAATCGTATTCACAGTATACCAAGCAAGTAACTGCTTCAGCAAGTGGTTCCGAAAATCTTCCTTCGATTCTTATAGTACCTTGAGAGATTAAATTTGAACATATAGTTGAATTTGATTGATCAGCAGTTAAGTCAAAGGCTAATATAAAACTGTTTGAATCAAACATTTCCTTGGTAATTTGTAGTCCACGATCGTAATGTTTAATTCCACATGATCTAAAAAGCATATTATAACCTCTTGAGCTCTGAACCTTTTCAGCGTTCGAGTAATCGAACTCCAGAGCCTGGGAAGTAACTTGAACTCCGTTAACGAATAGGTTAAAGCGTTGAATTTTAAAATGTTTAAATTGAAATGGGTCTACGGCTCTGTTTCCTGAGTATGAGCGGCTCTTAACCATACAAAAGGCCAGAAAATTTGGTATTTGACCAATAACTGCGTTGTCTATCGACAGTGTATTGTTGATCGGATATATTGTAAATGATTTGACTTCAACCTTGCTGAATGGGTACAGAGTATTTTTTGTTTGTAAAACATGATGATGAGCCAATAAATTGCTTGGGTTAACTGTTATGTGGTTCATGAAAAGTTGTGCTTCAAGTATCTTTAAATTTGATTCAGTACCAGTTTCCATTAAATAAAACGCTGTTTTTTCATTATTGAAATTGATTCTTAAATCAACATTGTTAACAAGCAGTTTGATTTGATTGAAAATATCTCCATGAACTTTTCCGAATAACTCAACCTTGTTACTATTTTGAAACATATTTTTAAGGGTTTCATTCGAGTCCGGATAAACATATTTCCCTGCTGTTATTCTTCCAAAATTGGGAAAATAACCTTGGGAGGCCAAGTGACTTTCAGAGACGTCACTCCCATAGTTTAAAAATGCTTGCAAATAGTGATAATTATTATCACTTTGCGATACCAGTATAATTTAAAAAAAAACTGACGAACTTCTAAATATTGAATGTAGGATATTGTTTACGACACCAACAGCATTTCCTTCAATGCTGTTGTTATCATTTTTTTTAAGTTGCACAACAAGTCGTAAATAAACACTGGATAAATCTTGATACGTTTCACCATTTCCCAAGCAAACAAATTCGATTGAAGAGGCACCGTCCAAAGAAGCAATTGGGTTGTATGAGACTTCTTCAGTTCTTAGAATAGAACTTTGCGTGGGGTGTGCCGCAAACAAATCTAATTCACTTTTCATACATTCGATATGCGTACTTATTTTGCTTTAGAAGAAATATCTTTAATATTTAATTTTCTTGTTTATTTTTTTTTTATGTTGCGTTTGGGTATGTTTACGTGGTCGTTCAGGTGTATAATGAAGTCGTTTTTTCCTATTACCTTGCCTTTTATTTCTTTTTCCACTTCCACTTTGAAAACGGGTAATTTTATCAATTGCTTTATTTGAAAGATTTTGTAAAGTAATTTTACTTTGTTCTTGAATTATATTTCTTAGCGGCTTTCAATTCATTTATTACGGCCTTACCAGTCTCAGCGGCCTGATTTTTTATAGTAGTTATGCCCGAAAGAAAAAGTAATTAAAAAGACCGCTAAAAAATTTCCGATTCCTCGTTCTTGTTGCACTATATGCGGAGATATGTAAAGACTTCCGATGTTGCTTAAGCCCCCACCACACTGATTTACATAATAATCCTGATAAGATTTCACCATGATGACTATTTTGGTTCTAAATAAATAATATTTGGGTATGCATTATTTATAGTCCTGACCTTCTTTTTCTTCTAAAGTGAAGAGTTACGAAAATCGGAACAGCTGAAGTTTCAAATGGTACCTTATATCCATTGGAATCAGTAATGAGTATTGAGATTTCATTTGGCGACCATATGTCCAAAGGGTAATATTCAATATTTTTAAATTGAATATTTCTTTCCTTTCCATTATAATGCATTACACGAAGACATCGCGGTCTTTTACTACCTACTGACCTTGGTTTTATTATGTCAGTGTAAATAAAAATCAATCCATTTTCAGGAATATTCGTTTGAACGGATAAATTTTTATACCTAAATGTTTCAGCATTTACAAGACTAACAAACTCGGTTTCTTCAACGACATTTTTATCTTGGTTAGGTGTATATTTAATGTAATTATTCAAATATATGTCTGAAATACCGACTCAGGAAATACATTCATTGAGTCATTACTTAAGAATGTGATAAAAATCTCATTTAAATAACCCATATTTGATATTTATGGAAGTTAATGATACGAAATCCAATTTAATTTATTTTTACCAGTTCGTACTGGATTTTTTGTTCTAACCGATCGCATTAACCTTTCACGTCCTGTTACATATTTAAAATTTTGAAAGGTAAAGTTTCCGTTTTCAATGTTTTTAGTTTTGCTTTGAATTTGCGTTGTCGTTCATTAAGCTTCGCTTTGAGCACTGGTTTCTCTAATCCTATTATTTTTAATCTGTTTCACTATCTAAAAAAGAGGTATCACTCACTTTTCGTATATCTGAAACAACATTTTCTTTTTTATTTGAATTAAAATCCTCATTATCACTTTCAGGTGGTAAATCGAGAAACTCAAATTTTTCCGGACGTGAGTGATCGTACTTTGATGTTGATTTTGATGTGCTGGGTTTTATATCAATCCAATGAGTGGTTTGGGATTCAATTGTTTTGGTTGTAATAGGATTCGCTTTTTGTTCATTTTGAAAATTCCATGACTTATTACGTTTTTTATTTTGATAGTAACTTAATTCTTGACGAATTTTGATCCATTTATCGAAATCACTTATTTTGTTATAATTTAATATTGGTAAAAATTTTATATTTATTAATTCATTTCCTCTTATCATTGTTTATCAATTTCTGATAGCTGTTAGGATGTATTAAAATTACTTTGCTTAAATTATGTTTATTCTTAATCATTTTTTAATATTTTTCCAAAAATTCCAGAAAGCAATGAAGTTATTAGAATCGGTAGAAATCCCCCTTTTTGAATAAGGACTTTTCTCTTAGAGTTTAATGTACGCTTTGGGCACGAAAGGTAGTGCAATGCATTTTTATACTTTTTTAGAGCATTAAGGTGGGATTTAGTAACTTTATGGTTTCCATGTTATGTGTTCAATAATAATATAATTGCCTTACGATCGGATAATTGGTGAGGAATAATGTGAAACAAATTATAGCTTTAAGGCTTTTTGACATATTATCTTATAATATTGGGAATTATAATATTTCGAATTCAATGTAATAAAATTACGGATTATTTTTTATAACTGCAAGGGTATACAAACTTTGGCTTGTCGAAGTTAACTTCCTTTTTTGTTTTTTAATAATTTCAATGCACATATACTTCTTTTCTTCAGGTTCGAGGTGTGTTCAAAAAGTAAGGTGACTTTTCAAATTTCGCAGGCAACATATTTTCGATTATCGATTTTTTTGTTTTGTTATGTTGGTACACTCTTCCCTAACATCTGTACCAAGTTTCAATTGAATCCCCTTTTTTGTTTAGTTGTGAGAGGCGTAAAGGTAACAAGTTGTTTTGCGTGCTCAGCGATTTTTTGCTACCGAAAAATATGGATCAAAGGATTTGCATCAAATTTTGTGTAAAAAATAAAATTAAGTGCTCCGAAACACTTGAAATGTTGACAGTGGCATACGGTAAAATTGTTCTGAGTAAAAAAAATTTTTACAAGTGGTACAAACTCTTCCAAGATGGCCGGGAAGATGCCAATGAGGAGCCTCGCTCTAGACGCCCAAGCACGTCAACAACTGATGAAAACGTTCAAGCAGTGAAGAAAATTGTTTTGGAAAATCGTCGAATCACTATCAGAGAAGTTGCTGAAGATATCGGTATATCGCTTGGCTCGTGCCATGAAACTTTTTCAAACGTTTTGGGCATGAGTCGTGTGTCAGCGAAGTTTGTTCCAAAATTGCTGAATTTTGACCAAAAGAACCGTCACATGAGCATCGCTCAAGAGCTGTTGGATGACGTCAACGACGACCCAGATTTACTCAAAAGGGTCATGACTGGTGACGAATCATGGGTATATGGTTATGATATCGAAACCAAAGCCCAATCGTCACAATGGAAGAGCCCAGGTGAGCCAAGACCGAAAAAAGCACGCCAAGTTCGATCAAATGTCAAAGTTTTGATCACTGTATTCTTCGATTACCATGGCGTGGGGCATCAGGAGTTCTTACCATATGGTCGTACGGTCAATAAACAGTATTATCTGGAAGTTATGCGCCGTTTGCGAGAAGAAATACGAAAGAAACGTCCAGAATTGTGGAAAAACAATTCATGGCTTCTGCATCACGATAATGCCCCTGCTCTCTCATCTTTGCTTGTGAGAGATTTTTTGGCCAAAAACAACACCACAATAATGCCTCAGCCACCATATTCACCGGATTTGGCCCATGTGACTTTTTCTTGTTCCCAAAACTAAAGAGACCTATGAAAGGACGGAGATTTGCAACGATTGAAGAGATAAAGACTGCATCGCTGGAAGAGCTCAAGGCTACACCGAAAAGTGCTTATGAAAAGTTTGAGGATTGGAAAAATCGTTGGCATAAGTGTATTGTATCTGAGGGGTATTACTTTGAAGGGGACAACATTAATATTGATAAATAAATTAATAGTTTTTCTTCAAAATACAAAGTCACATTACTTTTTGAACACACCTCGTATTATATTATTACTTATTGCTTATATAATGTTTTTAAGTTATACTAGGTTTTATTAATATTTTCTTGATCGCGTTTCTTGGAGCAGTTCTTTTCGAAATGAGTATCATTTCCGCAATAATTGCAATAAATAATAAACAATAAGTATCCATTTTTACGGGGATCATTTCCAAAAAATCTCTTAAAAGAATCCATAATAAGAGACAACCTGATAGGACCATGAATTTATTTTTACTAAATTTTAAACACATGTGTCACCATTACTATATATTTCATAATTGGTGTTTTCTAACAATACAAACAGTTTAAATAAATTATTTAATGAACATCGAAGTGGAAGTTTTTTCTTGTGTATTCTACAATTCGTAAAAAATTGGGTAGTTGAGTTAAAGTTCTTCCAATATCTATATCGATAATGTTTGTTGATAAATACTTGATTAAAATTTTTTTTTAATTTCACCACGAACAAGAACTGTGTGATACTTATTGAGTGGTGTGAGTATTTCTTCAAGACTTGTGTATGGAATATTTCCAGCTGTCCAATCCAATCCGTTTATGTTCTGCTGGTTAAGGTGCTGTTGCTTAAGAGCTCCATTATCCAATTCTTTTATGTTATATGGCGGTTTGAAAAGGAAAAAATGAGGTATAACAGTTCCAGCAGGCATAAACGCCAGCTCCTTAACGAAAACTTGTTTGTTGTTACCAAGTACATATTGAAAATCTACTATAATGCTTGAATTACGATCGACTGTGTTCATCATTGGTTGAGATTTTTTAATCAACTGAGGGTGTGCTTGCTGAGCTTTCTCCTTTATATACCGGTAAGACTAAAACATATATACAGTTTATTTAATAGAAAGAAATAAAACTTATCGAAAGAAACAGGACCACGAAGTCATTTTTGGATTCCAGTATTATGTTGTTCATAACTTAAAATTGAAATGTGGCTGTCGACTACTCGAAAATTTTTGCCGATGGTTTGGATGCAGCAAAGTAAAAATAATTTCATTGGATTTGACAAAGACGAATGGATGCAACTGCTTACGTATAAGGAATTTATTCAGTTGAAACTGGACCAGTATGACTTCTTGATGCCTGATACAATTATTGATCATCCGTGCTTGCACTCCATAAAATGTAACTTTAGATTTAGGAAATCAGATAATCAGTACGTTTTTGTGATTAATCAGTATGGTAACAAAATTGAGTTTGATTCTGAGTCCTGGAGATCATTACTAAGATTAGGCATATTTTTTACTACATTTTTATGTTGGAACTCCATATTAAAACAGCAAGTAATATATCTTTACAAAAATCATATTATTCCTAAGTGTGTATCTTTACAAAAATTTGATATTCAACTATCTGATTTAGAAGGTACCTATGATAAGGATGTGCCAATAGATTTAACACGATTATGTTTTGAAATTGCAAAAAAGATGCGTTCAGAAATAAAAAGGGATGTTCTTGTATATGCAAGCATTATTGACTAAGCAACCATCGTCATCAAATAAAAAATTACACTAATACATCAACACCTTAAGATGAGCAAACAACAAGTTGTCGAAATAGCGCGAAAAAACTTTATACGGCGAAATTTCGTTCAAAAACGGATAAGTGACACATGGCAAATTGATTTAGTTGAAATGATACCGTTTTGGAAAGAAAATAAGGGTTTTAGATATTTACTGACCGTTATTGACACGTTCTCAAAGTATGCATACACCGAGGCAGTCGAGTCAAAGTCTGCCCTGGATGTAGCAGAGGCAATGAAATCTGTTTTTAAAAAGTAGACCCAAGAATTTTCAGTCAGACTAAGGGAAAGAATTTTTTAATTCCACTTGTAATCATTATCATACTTATACGCATCTCAAGGCTTCTATATGTGAACGCTTTAATAGAACATTAAAAAATTGTATGTGGAAAATGTTTAGTATGCAGGGTAAATATAAGTGGATTCATAACATCAATTATCTCGTAAATCAGTGCAATAATTCATATCACGGAATAATTAAAATGAAGTCTGTAGATGTCTGCACGAAAAATGAAGAGTTTATTTTAAAATCGGTATATATTATACCAAAAATATTTCCAAAACATAAATTTTTAGTATGTGATTTTGTTAGAATAAGTAAATACAAAGGAGCATTTATGAAGAGATACGAACCTAATTGGACCACAGAAGTTTTTAAAGTTTTAAAAGTCAAGTCTACATACCCCGTAACATATGAAATACAAGATTACATGGGTACCCCTATTAATGGGTGATTTTATGAAGAGGAACTTCAAAAAGTGAAAGACAAAAATGCTTTCCTAGTTTAATTTTGACTACTACTTAATATATGTTCAATATTATAATGACCATGAGCCAATGTATCACAATTATCTGGTAAAATATATCTCTTATCATCCTTATAATTAGGACTTATTTTATTAATAATTTCAGTATAGAGGATGTGCGACCTACTTCGAATAACTCGCTGGGATCAATAACATGTTTTTTTATATTTTATACATTCTATATAATCTTCATGATTCAGTTTTTTAATAACTGATTTCTTAAATCCTTTCATTTTTTTATACATTCGTTTTCGTTTCCTTTCTTATCAACTAAACAAGAGTATGCCTTAGCCTTAAGTCCAGCAAAAGAAGTCATAACCCTACCTGCATGTTCATCCTTCATTTTTCCAGGTTCCCTATTATTAGCTTGAACTATATTAAATTAATTTTCTAGTTTATAATTTGAGGTATCGAATCGTTCAGGATTTTCTTTTATAGTTTCGTAAAAGTCTTCCTCTGAAGATAAAATAAATGAATCTGTATCCATATAAATTATTTTCGAAGAAGGTCTTTTAAGTAATAGAAAATTATATTAAAATTCATACATTAACCATTTAGATAATTCTAATAAATAATTTTTGATGGTGTTGATTCAATCGCTGCAAGATCTGTCCCAAATATCTTAACGCTATGGAAGTCATGTCTAGCTATGCGTTGCCTGAAGCCTGGCGAATTTTATCTTGATTTATAATGTTTTACTATATACTGTTTCCATTCCATTGTTTTGCCGTATACTGCATTATTCATTAACTTAAACAAATTTTTTTCAAAATCATTTTCGGCTAGTTTTCTTTGATCAGTGTTTAAATCAATATAGGGCTTTAACCAGCATAATTATGTAAAAGACAAAACCCTATGTATTTTTTTTACAATTAAACCATGCTGTATACAATGTTGAAGCTGTTTTAAGTGGATAATGTATTCGCTTTTATTCGATAAATCAGCTATAAGTTTTTTCTGCTTACCTCCTGGAGGAACTTTGTTTTCTGGACAGAAATATTCTAAATCTACTTCTAATATATATCCTACATTTCCGTCAGCATAAATATTTTTGTAATCGAAAGATTCTAATTGATCATCACTTAAAAATTTAAATCCTGAAAGCGGTAAGGGTTGACTCATTGCCCAACCATATAAATTATTTGCATCAATATAGCTGAGGTAGTTATTTAGTTTACTTGAATCAAAGTTAGTTATATATTTATTATTAGCTATAGAAATTCTTTGGGTATATTGAGTTAACCCACCCCTTATCGCTCTTTTTAAAAAGTTGTACATGTCTCCGTCACTAATAAGTTCTAAATTTACATTAGTATACTTGAGCATAGCATCCCAAGATATTGACGGTGCTGTAACATAGTTAATAGGGTCAAGCTTATAAATTTTCTGACAAATTTTTCTAAAATTTTCGAAGACATCGGTAAAAATTTAAACATCACTTTCTAAATAAAGTTTTATATAATCTTTTATAGTATTACAGTTGAAAGTTTTCCAAACCTTTTTTACAAAATTTTAATCATCTATACTACAATTTTTGTATTTTCCAGAAAATTGATCAAAATATTTGTCCAGGTCGTCAGCGTTTATTTCCTTTTCACAGGCACAGCAATTTCCTTCCTATTCATGGATTGTGCTAGCAATCGGGTTTTTGGGGGTCGACCAGTACATGTAAAACAAGCTCGTAGTTTTTTCCTTTAGTGATTTGCAGAATTTTTGTATGCAGTCAGCGCCTATAAAATTATACAAAATTTGAATTAATTATTTATTGTTTTTACATACCTTCATATGTCCACAATTCGTTAAGATCCGGATTATATTTATGTGCTATATAAAGTGATACGGCACATGCAGTATGCTTCTGCACTTTTGTTGTTGACGACGTTGAAGACGAATTTAGGCATGTTCTATAGTTTCCAAGAACAGCCTCAATATCGGCATATATCACCACCGAAGGAGATAATTTTTTATGAAAGCCCTTGAATGAAGTTGTAGTGTTTGGTTCAGGGTAAAACGAGGCCACTTTTCCGCATTCAAGTTTGTTGTGGGTAGTATTATTAACTGTGAAAAACTGTAGACAGTTATCACAAAAATATCCTCCTGATTTTGCCTTGGAATGCTGTGAGTAGCATAATCTTTTTACACTTGTAATGTAAGCGTAATGCATACTGTCTTGGTTTACGTTATTTATTCCCAATATATTGATGTGGTTAGTTTGAATACATTTGGTTCTAAACGTTGGGCCGATTATTTTATCACCATCAGCGTCGATCTCATAAACATTTATACTAAAGTCTTTATTATTTTTCTCGAAATGGATAATCCCTTTATTCGTTATTGGAAACTCGATTCCTGAAAAATCCAATCTTATTCCGTCATATACAATTATTTCATTATTAATATTATTGTGGTAAGTTGTGGGCTTTGTCATTTTCTCTCGTGAATACTTTTTTTGCTTTGCTGTTGTAAAGGTAGCACTCTCATGAGTTTTGTTAGCCATGAATGCCAGTATGCACCATTTGAAACAAAATACGTCAGTAGTCTGTACGTTTATAAGTGCATTTCGGGAATGTTTTCTAGCTTTATTATAGTAATTTCAAAATAATTGAAATTTTTTATTGCCCAACCAGAGTCTTTTTCTTGAAACTCACTGCTCGATGCTAGTAAGCTATCTACTGCCATATTAAGTTCATCGATAATGCTTTCATTTTGGTATACAGATATATATGATGTCCCAAAATGTTTTGTTGTTTCAACAGTAACTCCTTCGTCTGTTTGTTTAATATAGGTACCATAAACTCTTAGGTTGAGTTTAATGGCTCTATCTTCTATCATGCAATGCTTTATAATTTCAAATATTTTTTTTTTGGCAATGCTGATAAAAATCTTTTAAATCAATAGTGTTTTGGACTGTACTATTGATTCGATATGATTTAACAGGAAAACAATTTGAGAGTTAAGAAGAATTATGTTTTCATTATTTTTTACTTCTCTGGCTGATGCATTTTTATGCTTATCAGTCAATATATGTTGTCGTTCCCTTGATGCAAGATATTTATCACCACAAGTAGGACATAAAAGTTCAAATTTTAAATCATTTATATTTTCGCTAATCTTAGCTTTTTTTCCTTGTTTGAGTACTTCCTTACCCTCATCCATTCTCATCCGTTTGAGAGCATTTGATGATGTTGTGGGATGATCCTCCAAATGATTTTGCCTTCTGTTTTGTGGTTGCCGTTTCTCAACATTCATTAAAACATTGAATGCATTTATAGGTCCATTACAATTTTGACAGTGCTCGTCAAATTCATAAATATGAACTTATGTAGAGCATGCCTCGAAGGCATTCCGAGGCTTTGAGCACTGAGCATAATGAGTTTCAAACTCACTCATCTCCACATTTTTAGTGCACAAATCACAAGCAACGAATGACTCCATTTTTAGGGTTTTGGTTTTAATATTTTTATTCAAAAAATATATTGTTATATGTTGTAATCTTGTTAACAATTTTCACCCACTCGTTATAAAGGTAAAAAGCACGATAATGTTGTTACCAATTTTCACCCACTCGTTTAAAAGGTAAAAAGCACGATTAGAATTGTTAGGCGCGATTGCAAGGACCGATGTGGATCTAATTATTTTATTAGAATACAGTATTGAGGCATTTGAAGAACTGATCCTAAGCAATTTGAGTGGTGTCATTTTTATAGTCCAGAATGTTTACTTAACAGGTTGACATCTACAGGGAGGGCATACAGGCATGTTGTACTCCTAGAACCAATCCGATTGGTTCTCGAACATAAGGAGTAGCCCAATAGCCCAGTAGAATGGTTATTAGAAGGAAAACGAACACAAGGATTGATAACAAGTTACCGGGGGTGAACCTGGTGTAGGAGGGGTCTGGATGTAGGTAAATATCGAAGGTGTGCAACTTCGACATAGGTTAAGTAAAGACAATCTCTGTGTAAGCAAGATATGAATAAATGGTCAGTTAAGGTCGGGCCAGCATTGGCATAAGATGTCGCGATGCAACCATTCGAATTTCCTAAGCCTTAAGCTAAGAGTAGCTATTAAAAGCGGTTGCGGAGGTTTTTTAGGCGGTTTTAAATGTATTTTGTATGAGTTGTTTTTAATTGCAAGCGTATACTCATCCCAGAATCAGTGTGTTTGGTATTCCACGGAACCCTCCCGTTTTATTGCATTTCAAATATTGTGACCCCTCGTTATCTTCTGAGAATAAGCAGGAAAAAGTGAACGTGCGTACCCACGAACCCGAATCTCACCCCCTACCCTCGAGTCCTTGCTCATGACTGCTTGTGCGCGAAGATGTGAAATTTTAATTTTGTGAGTTTTTTTCAAAATGTGCAGTTTTTATTTTAGAACAGAGAAAATTATACCATTGGAAAGGGCTTGAAAAATGCTTTCCAATGACACCAATTTTTTTTTTTTTTTTTTAGTGAGGGGTATACTATTTACGGTATCGGAGGTCATCGTCGTTTTTTGCCTTTTTCAGTCGAGTGGTATAAAATGATACGGCACATGCAGTATGCTTCTGCACTTTTGTTGTTGACGACGTTGAAGACGAATTTAGGCATGTTCTATAGTTTCCAAGAACAGCCCCAATATCGGCATATATCACCACCGGAGGAGATAATTTTTTATGAAAGCCCTTGAATGAAGTTGTAGTGTTTGGTTCAGGGTAAACCAGGGTTCAGGGTAAGCCACTTTTCCGCATTCAAGTTTGTTGTGGGTAGTATTATTAACTGTGAAAAACTGTAGACAGTTATCACAAAAATATCCTCCTGATTTTGCCTTGGAATGCTGTGAGTAAGCGTAATGCATACTGTCTTGGTTTACGTTATTTATTCCCAATATATTGATGTGGTTAGTTTGAATACATTTGGTTCTAAACGTTGGGCCGATTATTTTATCACCATCAGCGTCGATCTCATAAACATTTATACTAAAGTCTTTATTATTTTTCTCGAAATGGATAATCCCTTTATTCGTTATTGGAAACTCGATTCCTGAAAAATCCAATCTTATTCCGTCATATACAATTATTTCATTATTAATATTATTGTGGTAAGTTGTGGGCTTTGTCATTTTCTCTCGTGAATACTTTTTTTGCTTTGCTGTTGTAAAGGTAGCACTCTCATGAGTTTTGTTAGCCATGAATGCCAGTATGCACCATTTGAAACAAAATACGTCAGTATTCTGTACGTTTATAAGTGCATTTCGGGAATGTTTTCTAGCTTTATTATAGTAATTTCAAAATAATTGAAATTTTTTATTGCCCAACCAGAGTCTTTTTCTTGAAACTCACTGCTCGATGCTAGTAAGCTATCTACTGCCATATTAAGTTCATCGATAATGCTTTCATTTTGGTATACAGATATATATGATGTCCCAAAATGTTTTGTTGTTTCAACAGTAACTCCTTCGTCTGTTTGTTTAATATAGGTACCATAAACTCTTAGGTTGAGTTTAATGGCTCTATCTTCTATCATGCAATGCTTTATAATTTCAAATATTTTTTTTTTGGCAATGCTGATAAAAATCTTTTAAATCAATAGTGTTTTGGACTGTACTATTGATTCGATATGATTTAACAGGAAAACAATTTGAGAGTTAAGAAGAATTATGTTTTCATTATTTTTTACTTCTCTGGCTGATGCATTTTTATGCTTATCAGTCAATATATGTTGTCGTTCCCTTGATGCAAGATATTTATCACCACAAGTAGGACATAAGAGTTCAAATTTTAAACCATTTATATTTTCGCTAATCTTAGCTTTTTTTCCTTGTTTGAGTACTTCCTTACCCTCATCCATTCTCATCCGTTTGAGAGCATTTGATGATGTTGTGGGATAATCGTCCAAATGATTTTGCCTTCTGTTTTGTGGTTGCCGTTTCTCAACATTCATTAAAACATTGAATGCATTTATAGGTCCATTACAAATTTTGATGTAGAGCATAAGTCACACCTTATTTTTGATTTACACATTAAAACCTCGAAGGCATTCCGAGGCTTCGAGCACTGAGCATAATGAGTTTCAAACTCACTCATCTCCACATTTTTAGTGCACAAATCACAAGCAACGAATGACTCCATTTTTAGGGTTTTGGTTTTAATATTTTTATTCAAAAAATATATTGTTATATGTTGTAATCTTGTTAACAATTTTCACCCACTCGTTATAAAGGTAAAAAGCACGATAATGTTGTTACCAATTTTCACCCACTCGTTTAAAAGGTAAAAAGCACGATTAGAATTGTTAGGCGCGATTGCAAGGACCGATGTGGATCTAATTATTTTATTAGAATACAGTATTGAGGCATTTGAAGAACTGATCCTAAGCAATTTGAGTGGTGTCATTTTTATAGTCCAGAATGTTCACTTAACAGGTTGACATCTACAGCTAGTGCATACAGGCATGTTGTACTCCTAGAACCAATCCGATTGGTTCTCGAACATAAGGAGTAGCCCAATAGCCCAGTAGAATGGTTATTAGAAGGAAAACGAACACAAGGATTGATAACAAGTTACCGGGGGTGAACGTGGTGTAGGAGGGGTCTGGATGTAGGTAAATATCGAAGGTGTGCAACTTCGACATAGGTTAAGAAAAGACAATCTCTGTGTAAGCAAGATATGAATAAATGGTCAGTTAAGGTCGGGCCAGCATTGGCATAAGATGTCGCGATGCAACCATTCGAATTTCCTAAGCCTTAAGCTAAGAGTAGCTATTAAAAGCGGTTGCGGAGGTTTTTTAGGCGGTTTTAAATGTATTTTGTATGAGTTGTTTTTAATTGCAAGCGTATACTCATCCCAGAATCAGTGTGTTTGGTATTCCACGGAACCCTCCCGTTTAATTGCATTTCAAATATTGTGACCCCTCGTTATCTTCTGAGAATGAGCAGGAAAAAGTGAACGTGCGTACCCACGAACCCGAATCTCACCCCCTACCCTCGAGTCCTTGCTCATGACTGCTGGTGCGCGAAGGTGTGAAATTTTAGAAAATTATACCATTGCAAAGGGCTAGGATAAGAAGTTTAGTTTTAAGAATTTCTTAAAACGGTGCACTGAAGCGGAAAATTGTACCGAATTTCAAATTCTGCCTCCTCCCGTATATTCCCACTACTCGACTGAAAAAGGCAAAAAACGACGATGACCTCCGATACCGTACATACCCCCTCACTAAAATGGTGTCATTGGAAAGCATTTTTCAAGCCCTTTCAAATGGTATAACTTTCTCTGTTCTAAAATAAAAACTGCACATTTTGAAAAAAACTCACAAAATTAAAATTTCACACCTTCGCGCACAAGCAGTCATGAGCAAGGACTCGTGGGTAGGGGGTGAGATTCGGGTTCGTGGGTACGCACATTCACTTTCTCCTGCTCATTCTCAGAAGATAACGAGGGGTCACAATATTTGAAATGCAATAAAAAGGGAGGGTTCCGTGGAATACCAAACACACTGATTGTGGGATGAGTATACGCTTGCAATTAAAAACAACTCATACAAAATACATTTAAAACCGCCTAAAAACCTCCGCAACCGCTTTTAATAGCTACTTGCGTAGGAAGGGTGCCTTTCCATACGAGTTTTTAGATAGTTTTAAAAAATTTGATGACTCCCAGCTTCCTGACATTGATAAGTTTTATAACTCCCTCAGAGAAGAAAATTGTAGTACAGAGGATTACAATTTTGTTCAAATGGTTACGGAAACTTTTAATTGTAACACTATTAGAGATTATTTAAAACTTTATTTAAAAAGTGACTTTTTAATTTTGACTGATGTCTTTGAAAATTTTAGGAGAATTTATAAGTTAGGCCCTATTAACTATGTAACAGCACTTTCAATATCTTGGGATGCTATGCTCAAGTATACCAATGTAAATTTAAAATTAATTAGCGATGGAGACATGTACAATTTTTTGAAAAGAGCAATACGAGGATGGTTAACTCAATGTACCCAAAGAATTTCTGCAGCTAAAAATAAATACCTGAATAACTTTGATCAGAGTTAACCAAATAACTGCCTTAGTTATATTGACGCAAATTATTTATATGGATGGGCTATGAGACAACCATTACCCCTTTCCGGGTTTAAGTTTTTAAATAGGGATCAAGTATAGTCATTCGATTATAAAAATATTTCTATTGATGGAAATGTGGGATACATATTTGAAGTAGATTTAGAATATCCTTCTGATTGGCATGATTCTCATAATACTTGCCTTTCTGTCCGGAAAATAAAGTTCCTCCTGGCGGTAAACAGGAAAAATTGATTGCGGATTCAACAAATAAAAGCGAATAAATTATTCATTTAAAACAGCTGCAGCTATGCATCGAACATGGCTTAGTTGTAAAAAAATACATAGAGTTTTATCCTTTAACCAATCATGTTGGTTAAAGCCTTATATTGACTTAAATACTAATCCACAAAAATTAGCGGGAAATGATTTTGAAAAAAAATTTTTTAAGTTAATGTATAATGCAGTATATGGAAAAACGATGGAAAATGTAGCCAAGCGTCGAAATATAGTTTTACTAAAACACTATAAGTCAAGACAGAATTCTCCAGGTATTAGACAACGCATAGCTAGTCATGATTTCCATACCGTTAAAATATTCGGGTCTGATCTAGCGGCAACCGAGTCAACACCATCACAAATTATGTATGATAAACCAATATACATAGGGGTTGCTGTTTTAGAATTATCAAAATGGTTAATGAATGAATTTTATTCTAATTTTTTATTGCTTAAAAGTCTTTTTTCAAAAAATTATATATATGGATACAGATTCATTTATATTATCTGCAGATGAAGACTTTTACCAAGCAATTAAAAACAATCCAGAACGCTTCGATACCTCAAATTATAGGCTGGAAAACCAATTTAATATTGTTCAGGCTAATAATAGAGAACCAGGAAAAATGAAGGATGTGCATGTGGGTAGGGTAATCAAATCCTTTGCGGGACTTAAAGCTAAGGCGTACTCTTGTTTAGTTGATGAAATGAAAACGTTTGTATAAAAAAATAAAAGGGGTTAAGAAATCAGTTATTAAGAAACTGAATCATGAAGATTATATCGAATGTATAAAATATAAAAAAACATTATATGGAGCTCAGAGAGTAATTCGTCGTAGATCCCACATTCTTTATACAGAAATTATGAATAAAATTAGTTTTAAATATAAGGACGATAAAAGATATATTTTATTGGATAACTGTAATACATTAGCTCATAGTCATTATAATATTAAAAATATATCCTTATTCCTTTAAAGGAGTTCCTGAAACAATTGAAAATGAAACAAATGAACCTGTTCTTTTAATATTGGACGATTTGATGCTGGCGTTTAACAAAAATGTGTGTGAGCTGTTTACTAAAGGTTCACACCATATGAACTTATCAGTAGTAGTGGTGACTCAGAACATATTCCAAAAATCTTCGCACACCAGAGATAAAATAACGTATAGAAATAAAAAACGTAGCAAGTCATGGAATGTTCATAATGAACAAAAAGCGCCTCTTATTTCAAACAAACAAACAACAAAAACAAATGAAACTCAAACCACAGATTGGATAGATATAAAACACAGTACATCAAAATCAATATCAAAGTATGAATATTCATTTCCTGAAAAATTAGAGCTCCTCCCATTACCACCTGAAAGTAATGACGAGGATTTAAATTCAAAGAAAAATATTTTACCAGAAAAACGAAACTTAAGAAATACTTCTTTTCTGAATAGTAAAATATATAAAGAAATTAGTTTTGGAAAACGCAGTGTCAAATGTGAAGCTTACTGAACGACAACGTAAATTATAAGCAAAACTAGAACAATTAAAAACGAAAACAATACCATATCAAGATCTTAGATATGTAACAGGACGTAAGAAGTTAACACGATCGGTTCGAACAAAAAATCCAGTACAAACTGGTAAAAACAAAGTTAATTGGATTTCGTATCAATAACTAAAATGAAGATACCAACTATGGGTTATTAAAAAAAGATTTTTATCACATTGCTTAGTAACGATTCTATGAATGTTTTCCCTGATAACGTAGTGTGCATTTACAAACATTGTTTATATCCCTGAAGACATGAACGACGATTGGGAAGTCGGTATTACAGATATATATTTGAATATATATATATTTGAATATATATATACCTAATCAAGATAAAAGTGTTTTTGAATGGATTTTTTAGTTTAACATTTAGGTATAAAAATGAATCCCATGAGTCAAAAATATCTGAAAATGGATTGATTTTAATTTACACGGACATAATAAAACCCAGGTCAGTAGGTAGTAAATGACCAAGTTGCCTGCGTGTAATACATTATAAAGGAAAAGAGAAAAATATTCAATTTAAAAATATTGAATATTATCTTTTGGATCCTTTGGAAATCTCAATTCTAATTATAGATTCAAATTAATACAAGATCCCATTTGAAGCTTTAGCTGTTCCTATTGTCGTTACTCTTCACTTTTGAAGAAGGTTACCTCTATATGCAAAACATACCTAAAAACTCTATAATCAAAACATACACAAAAAATATTTACTTAAAACATAAACAGTCATCATGGTGAAATCTTATCAGGGTTATTATATAAATCAGGGTGGCGGGGAATAAGCAACATCGGAAGCCTTTATGTATCACCCCGAATAGTGAAACAAGGACGGGGAATCTGAAACTTTTTAGTGGTCTTTTTAATTACAATAAACCACTTTTTCTTTCGGGCATAACTGCTATAAAAAATCAGACCGCTGAGACTGGTAAGGCCGTAATAAATGAATTGAAAGCCGCTAAGAAATATAATTCAAGAACAAAGATAATTGCTTTACAAAATCTATCAAACAAAGCAATTTTAAATAAAATTACACGATTTCAAAATGGAAGTGGAAAAAGAAATAAAAAGAGGGGTACTAGAAAAAAAACCACTTCATTTAACATCTAAACGGCAACGTAAACATACCAAGACTCATCATAAAAAAAAGAAGTCGACAAGAAAATTAAATTTTAGCGATATTTTCTCTAAATCAAAATGAGTAACCATATCGAATGTATGAAAAGTGAATTGGATTTGTTTGCACCACACCCCACACAAAGTTCTATTCTAAGAACTGAAGAAGTCTCATATAATCCAATTGCTTCCTTGGACGGCGCCTCCTCAATCGAATTTGTTTGCTTAGGAAATGTTGAAAAGTACAGATATTTATGAAGTGTTTACCTCCCTGCAAGCAAAAAGGCGATAATTCTATCGCCTAGCGTCCACATCTGGAAGATAGAAAGACGATAGTACACATTTTACAAAAACAAAATATACATATATCGCGTTGAAGTATCTTCTAAGTCACTTCTGGAAGATAGAACTTCTGAGACACTTCTGGACGAAAGTTAGACGATACAAAAACAAAGTTACTGGGAAAAAGGAAGACACGATAAATGCCTTTACCCTTTATTTCTGAAAATTCCTCTCCCTTTTTACATACGCTGTTGTTTTTCGACCGAGCGTCAGCTTATTGCGCAATTTGCTTGTGATCAGTCCAGTTTTTTTTATAAAATTTGTGTGTTGCTTTTTTTTGGAATTTTTAAAATTGTGTAACACATTAAAATGTCCAACTCAACGAAGAGTGCGATTTACGTGAAGCTGTACAATTACTTCAAGATATTTTTACATTACCTGGCTCGATTGCAGAGAAATAAGCATTCAAAGATTCTCCACCTAATTATATAAGGTAATTCCTCCAAATTTATTTTTATTTTAAATATAAAAAAAATTTGCTTTTGTTTATTTTAGAAATGGTTATTATTAAATTTCTCATGTGAACGGAGCTGGGCATAAATAATATTATTAAGCAGCATTTCCGGTATGCCAAGGACCGTGTCTAGAAGTGCTCAAAGAACTTATCGAAAAAAATAAATGCAAAATATTGCCTAACATGTAAAAACAAGTTTTTTTATTAAAGATTTCTAAGATTCCCAATGGGGAAAGGCCCTTCTGATATATACAAGCGTCTGTTAAGTCACTTTTAAGTAACTTCCACTTTTAAGTAACTTCACTTTTATGTAACAGCACCTTCAATATCTTGGGATGCTATGCTCAAGTATAGCAATGTAAATTTAAAATTAATTAGCGATGAAGACATGTACAATTTTTCGAAAAGAGCAATACGAGGAGGGTTAACTCAATGTACCCAAAGAATTTCTGCAGCTAAAAATAAATACCTGAATAACTTTGATCATAGTAAACCAAATAACTTCCTTAGTTATATTGACGCAAATTATTTATATGGATGGGCTATGAGACAACCATTACCCCTTTCCGGGTTTAAATTTTTAAATAGGGATCCAGTATAGTCATTCGATTATAAAAATATTTCTATTGATGGAAATGTGGGATACATATTTGAAGTAGATTTAGAATATCCTTCTGATTGGCATGATTCTCATAATACTTGCCTTTCTGTCCGGAAAATAAAGTTCCTCCTGGCGGTAAACAGGAAAAATTGATTGCGGATTCAACAAATAAAAGCGAATAAATTATTCATTTAAAACAGCTGCAGCTATGCATCGAACATGGCTTAGTTGTAAAAAAATACATAGAGTTTTATCCTTTAACCAATCATGTTGGTTAAAGCCTTATATTGACTTAAATACTAATCCACAAAAATTAGCGGGAAATGATTTTGAAAAAAAATTTTTTAAGTTAATGTATAATGCAGTATATGGAAAAACGATGGAAAATGTAGCCAAGCGTCGAAATATAGTTTTACTAAAACACTATAAGTCAAGACAGAATTCTCCAGGTATTAGACAACGCATAGCTAGTCATGATTTCCATACCGTTAAAATATTCGGGTCTGATCTAGCGGCAACCGAGTCAACACCATCACAAATTATGTATGATAAACCAATATACATAGGGGTTGCTGTTTTAGAATTATCAAAATGGTTAATGAATGAATTTTATTCTAATTTTTTATTGCTTAAAAGTCTTTTTTCAAAAAATTATATATATGGATACAGATTCATTTATATTATCTGCAGATGAAGACTTTTACCAAGTAATTAAAAACAATCCAGAACGCTTCGATACCTCAAATTATAGGCTGGAAAACCAATTTAATATTGTTCAGGCTAATAATAGAGAACCAGGAAAAATGAAGGATGTGCATGTGGGTAGGGTAATCAAATCCTTTGCGGGACTTAAAGCTAAGGCGTACTCTTGTTTAGTTGATGAAATGAAAACGTTTGTATAAAAAAATTAAAGGGGTTAAGAAATCAGTTATTAAGAAACTGAATCATGAAGATTATATCGAATGTATAAAATATAAAAAAACATTATATGGAGCTCAGAGAGTAATTCGTCGTAGATCCCACATTCTTTATACAGAAATTATGAATAAAATTAGTTTTAAATATAAGGACGATAAAAGATATATTTTATTGGATAACTGTAATACATTAGCTCATAGTCATTATAATATTAAAAATATATCCTTATTCCTTTAAAGGAGTTCTTTTAATATTGGACGATTTGATGCTGGGAGCGTTTAACAAAAATGTGTGTGAGCTGTTTACTAAAGGTTCACACCATAGGAACTTATCAGTAGTAGTGGTGACTCAGAACATATTCCAAAAATCTTCGCACACCAGAGATAAAATAACGTATAGAAATAAAAAACGTAGCAAGTCATGGAATGTTCATAATGAACAAAAAGCGCCTCTTATTTCAAACAAACAAACAAAAAAAACAAATGAAACTCAAACCACAGATTGGATAGATATAAAACACAGTACATCAAAATCAATATCAAAGTATGAATATTCATTTCCTGAAAAATTAGAGCTCCTCCCATTACCACCTGAAAGTAATGACGAGGATTTAAATTCAAAGAAAAATATTTTACCAGAAAAACGAAACTTAAGAAATACTTCTATTCTGAATAGTAAAATATATAAAGAAATTAGTTTTGGAAAACGCAGTGTCAAATGTGAAGCTTACTGAACGACAACGTAAATTAAAAGCAAAACTAGAACAATTAAAAACGAAAACAATACCATATCAAGATCTTAGATATGTAACAGGACGTAAGAAGTTAACACGATCGGTTCGAACAAAAAATCCAGTACAAACTGGTAAAAACAAAGTTAATTGGATTTCGTATCAATAACTAAAATGAAGAGACCAACTATGGGTTATTAAAAAGCGATTTTTATCACATTGCTTAGTAACGATTCTATGAATGTTTTCCCTGATAACGTAGTGTGCATTTACAAACATTGTTTATATCCCTGAAGACATGAACGACGATTGGGAAGTCGGTATTACAGATATATATTTGAATATATATATATTTGAATATATATATACCTAATCAAGATAAAAGTGTTTTTGAATGGATTTTTTAGTTTAACATTTAGGTATAAAAATGAATCCCAGGAGTCAAAAATATCTGAAAATGGATTGATTTTAATTTACACGGACATAATAAAACCCAGGTCAGTAGGTAGTAAATGACCAAGTTGCCTGCGTGTAATACATTATAAAGGAAAAGAGAAAAATATTCAATTTAAAAATATTGAATATAATCTTTTGGATCCTTTGGAAATCTCAATTCTAATTATAGATTCAAATTAATACAAGATCCCATTTGAAGCTTTAGCTGTTCCTATTGTCGTTACTCTTCACTTTTGAAGAAGGTTACCTCTATATGCAAAACATACCTAAAAACTCTATAATCAAAACATACACAAAAAATATTTACTTAAAACATAAACAGTCATCATGGTGAAATCTTATCAGGGTTATTATATAAATCAGGGTGGCGGGGAATAAGCAACATCGGAAGCCTTTATGTATCACCCCGAATAGTGAAACAAGGACGGGGAATCTGAAACTTTTTAGTGGTCTTTTTAATTACAATAAACCACTTTTTCTTTCGAGCATAACTGCTATAAAAAATCAGACCGCTGAGACTGGTAAGGCCGTAATAAATGAATTGAAAGCCGCTAAGAAATATAATTCAAGAACAAAGATAATTGCTTTACAAAATCTATCAAACAAAGCAATTTTAAATAAAATTACACGATTTCAAAATGGAAGTGGAAAAAGAAATAAAAAGAGGGGTACTAGAAAAAAAACCACTTCATTTAACATCTAAACGGCAACGTAAACATACCAAGACTCATCATAAAAAAAAGAAGTCGACAAGAAAATTAAATTTTAGCGATATTTTCTCTAAATCAAAATGAGTAACCATATCGAATGTATGAAAAGTGAATTGGATTTGTTTGCACCACACCCCACACAAAGTTCTATTCTAAGAACTGAAGAAGTCTCATATAATCCAATTGCTTCCTTGGACGGCGCCTCCTCAATCGAATTTGTTTGCTTAGGAAATGTTGAAAAGTACAGATATTTATGAAGTGTTTACCTCCCTGCAAGCAAAAAGGCGATAATTCTATCGCCTAGCGTCCACATCTGGAAGATAGAAAGACGATAGTACACATTTTACAAAAACAAAATATACATATATCGCGTTGAAGTATCTTCTAAGTCACTTCTGGAAGATAGAACTTCTGAGACACTTCTGGACGAAAGTTAGACGATACAAAAACAAAGTTACTGGGAAAAAGGAAGACACGATAAATGCCTTTACCCTTTATTTCTGAAAATTCCTCTCCCTTTTTACATACGTTGTTGTTTTTCGACCGAGCGTCAGCTTATTGCGCAATTTGCTTGTGATCAGTCCAGTTTTTTTTATAAAATTTGTGTGTTGCTTTTTTTTGGAATTTTTAAAATTGTGTAACACATTAAAATGTCCAACTCAACGAAGAGTGCGAATTTACGTGAAGCTGTACAATTACTTCAAGATATTTTTACATTACCTGGCTCGATTGCAGAGAAATAAGCATTCAAAGATTTTCCACCTAATTATATAAGGTAACTACTCCAAATTTATTTTTATTTAAAATATAAAAAAAATTTGCTTTTGTTTATTTTAGAAATGGTTATTATTAAATTTCTCATGTGAACGGAGCTGGGCATAAATAATATTATTAAGCAGCATTTCCGGTATGCCAAGGACCGTGTCTAGAAGTGCTCAAAGAACTTATCGAAAAAAATAAATGCAAAATATTGCCTAACATGTAAAAACAAGTTTTTTTATTCAAGATTTCTAAAATTTCCCAATGGGGAAAGGCCCTTCTGATATATACAAGCGTCTGTTAAGTCACTTTTAAGTAACTTCCACTTTTAAGTAACTTCACTTTTATGTAACAGCACCTTCAATATCTTGGGATGCTATGCTCAAGTATAGCAATGTAAATTTAAAATTAATTAGCGATGGAGACATGTACAATTTTTCGAAAAGAGCAATACGAGGAGGGTTAACTCAATGTACCCAAAGAATTTCTGCAGCTAAAAATAAATACCTGAATAACTTTGATCATAGTAAACCAAATAACTTCCTTAGTTATATTGACGCAAATTATTTATATGGATGGGCTATGAGACAACCATTACCCCTTTCCGGGTTTAAATTTTTAAATAGGGATCAAGTATAGTCATTCGATTATAAAAATATTTCTATTGATGGAAATGTGGGATACATATTTGAAGTAGATTTAGAATATCCTTTGATTGGCATGATTCTCATAATACTTGCCTTTCTGTCCGGAAAATAAAGTTCCTCCTGGCGGTAAACAGGAAAAATTGATTGCGGATTCAACAAATAAAAGCGAATAAATTATTCATTTAAAACAGCTGCAGCTATGCATCGAACATGGCTTAGTTGTAAAAAAATACATAGAGTTTTATCCTTTAACCAATCATGTTGGTTAAAGCCTTATATTGACTTAAATACTAATCCACAAAAATTAGCGGGAAATGATTTTGAAAAAAAATTTTTTAAGTTAATGTATAATGCAGTATATGGAAAAACGATGGAAAATGTAGCCAAGCGTCGAAATATAGTTTTACTAAAACACTATAAGTCAAGACAGAATTCTCCAGGTATTAGACAACGCATAGCTAGTCATGATTTCCATACCGTTAAAATATTCGGGTCTGATCTAGCGGCAACCGAGTCAACACCATCACAAATTATGTATGATAAACCAATATACATAGGGGTTGCTGTTTTAGAATTATCAAAATGGTTAATGAATGAATTTTATTCTAATTTTTTATTGCTTAAAAGTCTTTTTTCAAAAAATTATATATATGGATACAGATTCATTTATATTATCTGCAGATGAAGACTTTTACCAAGCAATTAAAAACAATCCAGAACGCTTCGATACCTCAAATTATAGGCTGGAAAACCAATTTAATATTGTTCAGGCTAATAATAGAGAACCAGGAAAAATGAAGGATGTGCATGTGGGTAGGGTAATCAAATCCTTTGCGGGACTTAAAGCTAAGGCGTACTCTTGTTTAGTTGATGAAATGAAAACGTTTGTATAAAAAAATAAAAGGGGTTAAGAAATCAGTTATTAAGAAACTGAATCATGAAGATTATATCGAATGTATAAAATATAAAAAAACATTATATGGAGCTCAGAGAGTAATTCGTCGTAGATCCCACATTCTTTATACAGAAATTATGAATAAAATTAGTTTTAAATATAAGGACGATAAAAGATATATTTTATTGGATAACTGTAATACATTAGCTCATAGTCATTATAATATTAAAAATATATCCTTATTCCTTTAAAGGAGTTCCTGAAACAATTGAAAATGAAACAAATGAACCTGTTCTTTTAATATTGGACGATTTGATGCTGGGAGCGTTTAACAAAAATGTGTGTGAGCTGTTTACTAAAGGTTCACACCATAGGAACTTATCAGTAGTAGTGGTGACTCAGAACATATTTAAAAAATTTTCGCACACCAGAGATATTTCACTAAATACCAAATACATTGTTTCTTTTAAAAAGCCTCGTGATAAGCTTCAATTTCAATGTTTAGCAAGACAAATTTATCCTGAAAACGGAGTTATTTAGAATATTTAAAGAAGTAACGGAGCAACCACACGGATATTTACTTTTTGATCTCACTTAGGGAATTAACGATCTATTAAGATTTGGATCAGACATTCTTAATTCGGAAGATACAGTGTGCTATTCAGATGAAAATGGTTTACAAAAAGAGTCTAAATCGCTTGAAAGCGAACAAACATTTATTGTATGTGTTCAAAAGAACCGATAACAGGCAACGTAAGGCAATTATAAACAATAGTGATAGTGAACTCGTAAAAACAATTGAACACATTACAAGGAAACCATAAAGTTACTAAACCACATCTAGATGCTCTAAAAAAGTATAAAAATGCTTTGCAATATTTTTCGAGTCCAAAAGGTACATTGAACTCTAAGAGAAAAGTCCTTATTCAAAAAGGGGGATTTTTACACATACACATAAACACAATTTAACCAAAGTTATTTTAATGCATCCTAACTCCTATCAGAAATTGTTAAACAACGATAGGGGAAATTAACTAATAAATATAAAATTTTTACCAATTTTAAATAATAACAAAATAAGTGATTTTGACAAGTGGATCCAAATTCGTCAAGAATTGAGTTTCTACCAAAATAAAAAACGTAGCAAGTCATGGAATGTTCATAATGAACAAAAAGCGCCTCTTATTTCAACTAGAACAAATGAAACTCAAACCATAGATTGGATAGATATAAAACACAGTACATCAAAATCAATATCAGAGTATGAACATTCATTTCCTGAAAAATTAAAGCTCCTCCCATTACCACCTGAAAGTAATGACGAGGATTTAAATTCAAAGAAAAATATTTTACCAGAAAAACGAAACTTAAGAAATACTTCTTTTCTGAATAGTAAAATATATAAAGAAATTAGTTTTGGAAAACGCAGTGTCAAATGTGAAGCTTACTGAACGACAACGTAAATTAAAAGCAAAACTAGAACAATTAAAAACGAAAACAATACCATATCAAGATCTTAGATATGTAACAGGACGTAAGAAGTTAACACGATCGGTTCGAACAAAAAATCCAGTACAAACTGGTAAAAACAAAGTTAATTGGATTTCGTATCAATAACTAAAATGAAGAGACCAACTATGGGTTATTAAAAAAAGATTTTTATCACTATGCTTAGTAACGATTCTATGAATGTTTTCCCTGATAACGTAGTGTGCATTTACAAACATTGTTTATATCCCTGAAGACATGAACGACGATTGGGAAGTCGGTATTACAGATATATATTTGAATATATATATATTTGAATATATATATACCTAATCAAGATAAAAGTGTTTTTGAATGGATTTTTTAGTTTAACATTTAGGTATAAAAATGAATCCCATGAGTCAAAAATATCTGAAAATGGATTGATTTTAATTTACACGGACATAATAAAACCCAGGTCAGTAGGTAGTAAATGACCAAGTTGCCTGCGTGTAATACATTATAAAGGAAAAGAGAAAAATATTCAATTTAAAAATATTGAATATTACCCTTTGGATCCTTTGGAAATCTCAATTCAAATTATAGATTCAAATGGATACAAGATCCAATTTGAAGCTTTAGCTGTTCCTATTTTCGTTACTCTTCACTTTAGAAGAAGGTTACCTCTATATGCAAAGCATACCTAAAAACTCTATAAATAAAACATACACAAAAAATATTTACTTAGAACATAAACAGTCAACATGGTGAAATCTTATCAGGGTTATTATATAAATCAGGGTATCGGGGGAATAAGCAACATCGGAAGCCTTTATGTATCACCCCGAATAACAACAAGGACGAGGAATCTGAAACTTTTTTAGTGGTCTTTTTAATAACAATACACGATTTCAAAATGGAAGTGGAAAAAGAAATAAAAAGAGGGGTACTAGAAAAAAACCACGTCTAAACGGCAACGTAAACATACCAAGACGCATCATAAAAAAAAGAAGTCGACAAGAAAATTAAATTTTAGCGATATTTTCTCTAAATCAAAATGAGTAACCATATCGAATGTATGAAAAGTGAATTGGATTTGTTTGCACCACACCCCTAACAAAGTTCTATTCTAAGAACTGAAGAAGTCTCATATAATCCAATTGCTTCCTTGGACGGCGCCTCCTCAATCGAATTTGTTTGCTTAGGAAATGGTGAAAAGTACAGATATTTATGAAGTGTTTACCTCCCTGCAAGCAAAAAGGCGATAATTCTATCGCCTAGCGTCCACATCTGGAAGATAGAAAGACGATAGTATACATTTTACAAAAACAAAATATACATATATCGCGTTGAAGTATCTTCTAAGTCACTTCTGGAAGATAGAACTTCTGAGACACTTCTGGACGAAAGTTAGACGATACAAAAACAAAGTTACTGGGAAAAAGGAAGACACGATAAATGCCTTTACCCTTTATTTCTGAAAATTCCTCTCCCTTTTTACATACGCTGTTGTTTTTCGACCGAGCGTCAGCTTATTGCGCAATTTGCTTGTGATCAGTCCAGTTTTTTTTATAAAATTTGTGTGTTGCTTTTTTTTGGAATTTTTAAAATTGTGTAACACATTAAAATGTCCAACTCAACGAAGAGTGCGAATTTACGTGAAGCTGTACAATTACTTCAAGATATTTTTACATTACCTGGCTCGATTGCAGAGAAATAAGCATTCAAAGATTCTCCACCTAATTATATAAGGTAATTCCTCCAAATTTATTTTTATTTTAAATATAAAAAAAATTTTGCTTTTGTTTATTTTAGAAATGGTTATTATTATTATTAAATTTCTCATGTGAACGGAGCTGGGCATAAATAATATTATTAAGCAGCATTTCCGGTATGCCAAGGACCGTGTCTAGAAGTGCTCAAAGACCTTATCGAAAAAAATAAATGCAAAATATTGCCTAACATGTAAAAACAAGTTTTTTTATTCAAGATTTCTAAGATTCCCAATGGGGAAAGGCCCTTCTGATATATTCTACAAGCGTCTGTTAAGTCACTTTTAAGTAACTTCCACTTTTAAGTAACTTCACTTTTATGTAACAGCACCTTCAATATCTTGGGATGCTATGCTCAAGTATAGCAATGTAAATTTAAAATTAATTAGCGATGGAGACATGTACAATTTTTCGAAAAGAGCAATACGAGGAGGGTTAACTCAATGTACCCAAAGAATTTCTGCAGCTAAAAATAAATACCTGAATAACTTTGATCATAGTAAACCAAATAACTTCCTTAGTTATATTGACGCAAATTATTTATATGGATGGGCTATGAGACAACCATTACCCCTTTCCGGGTTTAAATTTTTAAATAGGGATCCAGTATAGTCATTCGATTATAAAAATATTTCTATTGATGGAAATGTGGGATACATATTTGAAGTAGATTTAGAATATCCTTCTGATTGGCATGATTCTCATAATACTTGCCTTTCTGTCCGGAAAATAAAGTTCCTCCTGGCGGTAAACAGGAAAAATTGATTGCGGATTCAACAAATAAAAGCGAATAAATTATTCATTTAAAACAGCTGCAGCTATGCATCGAACATGGCTTAGTTGTAAAAAAATACATAGAGTTTTATCCTTTAACCAATCATGTTGGTTAAAGCCTTATATTGACTTAAATACTAATCCACAAAAATTAGCGGGAAATGATTTTGAAAAAAAATTTTTTAAGTTAATGTATAATGCAGTATATGGAAAAACGATGGAAAATGTAGCCAAGCGTCGAAATATAGTTTTACTAAAACACTATAAGTCAAGACAGAATTCTCCAGGTATTAGACAACGCATAGCTAGTCATGATTTCCATACCGTTAAAATATTCGGGTCTGATCTAGCGGCAACCGAGTCAACACCATCACAAATTATGTATGATAAACCAATATACATAGGGGTTGCTGTTTTAGAATTATCAAAATGGTTAATGAATGAATTTTATTCTAATTTTTTATTGCTTAAAAGTCTTTTTTCAAAAAATTATATATATGTATACAGATTCATTTATATTATCTGCAGATGAAGACTTTTACCAAGCAATTAAAAACAATCCAGAACGCTTCGATACCTCAAATTATAGGCTGGAAAACAATTTAATATTGTTCAGGCTAATAATAGAGAACCAGGAAAAATGAAGGATGTGCATGTGGGTAGGGTAATCAAATCCTTTGCGGGACTTAAAGCTAAGGCGTACTCTTGTTTAGTTGATGAAATGAAAACGTTTGTATAAAAAAATAAAAGGGGTTAAGAAATCAGTTATTAAGAAACTGAATCATGAAGATTATATCGAATGTATAAAATATAAAAAAACATTATATGGAGCTCAGAGAGTAATTCGTCGTAGATCCCACATTCTTTATACAGAAATTATGAATAAAATTAGTTTTAAATATAAGGACGATAAAAGATATATTTTATTGGATAACTGTAATACATTAGCTCATAGTCATTATAATATTAAAAATATATCCTTATTCCTTTAAAGGAGTTCCTGAAACAATTGAAAATGAAACAAATGAACCTGTTCTTTTAATATTGGACGATTTGATGCTGGGAGCGTTTAACAAAAATGTGTGTGAGCTGTTTACTAAAGGTTCACACCATAGGAACTTATCAGTAGTAGTGGTGACTCAGAACATATTTAAAAAATTTTCGCACACCAGAGATATTTCACTAAATACCAAATACATTGTTTCTTTTAAAAAGTCTCGTGATAAGCTTCAATTTCAATGTTTAGCAAGACAAATTTATCCTGAAAACGGAGTTATTTAGAATATTTAAAGAAGTAACGGAGCAACCACACGGATATTTACTTTTTGATCTCACTTAGGGAATTAACGATCTATTAAGATTTGGATCAGACATTCTTAATTCGGAAGATACAGTGTGCTATTCAGATGAAAATGGTTTACAAAAAGAGTCTAAATCGCTTGAAAGCGAACAAACATTTATTGTATGTGTTCAAAAGAACCGATAACAGGCAACGTAAGGCAATTATAAACAATAGTGATAGTGAACTCGTAAAAACAATTGAACACATTACAAGGAAACCATAAAGTTACTAAACCACATCTAGATGCTCTAAAAAAGTATAAAAATGCTTTGCAATATTTTTCGAGTCCAAAAGGTACATTGAACTCTAAGAGAAAAGTCCTTATTCAAAAAGGGGGATTTTTACACATACACATAAACACAATTTAACCAAAGTTATTTTAATGCATCCTAACTCCTATCAGAAATTGTTAAACAACGATAGGGGAAATTAACTAATAAATATAAAATTTTTACCAATTTTAAATAATAACAAAATAAGTGATTTTGACAAGTGGATCCAAATTCGTCAAGAATTGAGTTTCTACCAAAATAAAAAACGTAGCAAGTCATGGAATGTTCATAATGAACAAAAAGCGCCTCTTATTTCAACTAGAACAAATGAAACTCAAACCATAGATTGGATAGATATAAAACACAGTACATCAAAATCAATATCAGAGTATGAACATTCATTTCCTGAAAAATTAAAGCCCCTCCCATTACCACCTGAAAGTAATGACGAGGATTTAAATTCAAAGAAAAATATTTTACCAGAAAAACGAAACTTAAGAAATACTTCTTTTCTGAATAGTAAAATATATAAAGAAATTAGTTTTGGAAAACGCAGTGTCAAATGTGAAGCTTACTGAACGACAACGTAAATTAAAAGCAAAACTAGAACAATTAAAAACGAAAACAATACCATATCAAGATCTTAGATATGTAACAGGACGTAAGAAGTTAACACGATCGGTTCGAACAAAAAATCCAGTACAAACTGGTAAAAACAAAGTTAATTGGATTTCGTATCAATAACTAAAATGAAGTGACCAACTATGGGTTATTAAAAAAAGATTTTTATCACTATGCTTAGTAACGATTCTATGAATGTTTTCCCTGATAACGTAGTGTGCATTTACAAACATTGTTTATATCCCTGAAGACATGAACGACGATTGGGAAGTCGGTATTACAGATATATATTTGAATATATATATATTTGAATATATATATACCTAATCAAGATAAAAGTGTTTTTGAATGGATTTTTTAGTTTAACATTTAGGTATAAAAATGAATCCCATGAGTCAAAAATATCTGAAAATGGATTGATTTTAATTTACACGGACATAATAAAACCCAGGTCAGTAGGTAGTAAATGACCAAGTTGCCTGCGTGTAATACATTATAAAGGAAAAGAGAAAAATATTCAATTTAAAAATATTGAATATTACCCTTTGGATCCTTTGGAAATCTCAATTCAAATTATAGATTCAAATGGATACAAGATCCAATTTGAAGCTTTAGCTGTTCCTATTTTCGTTACTCTTCACTTTAGAAGAAGGTTACCTCTATATGCAAAGCATACCTAAAAACTCTATAAATAAAACATACACAAAAAATATTTACTTAGAACATAAATAGTCAACATGGTGAAATCTTATCAGGGTTATTATATAAATCAGGGTGGCGGGGAAATAAGCAACATCGGAAGCCTTTATGTATCACCCCGAATAACAACAAGGACGAGGAATCTGAAACTTTTTTAGTGGTCTTTTTAATAACAATACACGATTTCAAAATGGAAGTGGAAAAAGAAATAAAAAGAGGGGTACTAGAAAAAAACCACGTCTAAACGGCAACGTAAACATACCAAGACGCATCATAAAAAAAAGAAGTCGACAAGAAAATTAAATTTTAGCGATATTTTCTCTAAATCAAAATGAGTAACCATATCGAATGTATGAAAAGTGAATTGGATTTGTTTGCACCACACCCCTAACAAAGTTCTATTCTAAGAACTGAAGAAGTCTCATATAATCCAATCGAATTTGTTTGCTTAGGAAATGGTGAAAAGTACAGATATTTATGAAGTGTTTACCTCCCTGCAAGCAAAGAGGCGATAATTCTATCGCCTAGCGTCCACATCTGGAAGATAGAAAGACGATAGTACACATTTTACAAAAACAAAATATACATATATCGCGTTGAAGTATCTTCTAGGTCACTTCTGAGCGATAGAAAGGCGATAGCGCACATTTCGTCGCGAAGAAGTGTCTTCTGAGACACTTCTGGACGATAGTTAGACGATAGCACACATTTTACAAAAACAAAATATACATATATCGCGTTGAAGTATCTTCTAAGTCACTTCTGGAAGATAGAACTTCTGAGACACTTCTGGACGAAAGTTAGACGATACAAAAACAAAGTTACTGGGAAAAAGGAAGACACGATAAATGCCTTTACCCTTTATTTCTGAAAATTCCTCTCCCTTTTTACATACGCTGTTGTTTTTCGACCGAGCGTCAGCTTTTTGCGCAATTTGCTTGTGATCAGTCCAGTTTTTTTTATAAAATTTGTGTGTTGCTTTTTTTGGAATTTTTAAAATTGTGTAACACATTAAAATGTCCAACTCAACGAGGAGTGCGAATTTACGTGAAGCTGTACAATTACTTCAAGATATTTTTACATTACCTGGCTCGATTGCAGAGAAATAAGCATTCAAAGATTCTCCACCTAATTATATAAGGTAATTCCTCCAAATTTATTTTTATTTTAAATATAAAAAAAATTTTGCTTTTGTTTATTTTAGAAATGCTTATTATTATTATTAAATTTCTCATGTGAACGGAGCTGGGCATAAATAATATTATTAAGCAGCATTTCCGGTATGCCAAGGACCGTGTCTAGAAGTGCTCAAAGACCTTATCGAAAAAAATAAATGCAAAATATTGCCTAACATGTAAAAACAAGTTTTTTTATTCAAGATTTCTAAGATTCCCAATGGGGAAAGGCCCTTCTGATATATACAAGCGTCTGTTAAGTCACTTTTAAGTAACTTCCAGAAGTGACTTCGGCGATATAGCATTCGGATCGCGGAAGTCACTCCTGTCGGAAAAAAATGTGCCACTTCGGCGGCAATTCTCGGAGTCACTTCGGCGACACGTCCAGAAGTTACTTCGGCGACACTTCAAGAAGAGAGTGACTTCCGCGATCCGAATGCGATATCGCGGACGACAGTTTTCATCTTCTGGTAGTCACTTAGAAGTGTCTTCCGAGATAGAAAATGCTTGCAAGGCTACGACTATCGTTATCGAAGGAAATGCTGTCGGTGTAGTAAACAATATTTTACATTCAATATTTAGAAGTTCCTCGGTTTATTTAAATAATATTCTGGTATTGCAGAGTGATAGTAATCTCAAACGAATAAGATTGGAGGTGGGTAAGGTAATCCTTAATCAACCCAAAGAAATTAAAATTACAGACATCAATAACAATCTGAAAGCATTGACAATGAGTTAAATACGGCAATAGATAGTTTATTAACATCAAGCAGTGACTTCCAAGAAAAAGATTCTGGTTGGGCAGGCCCCTAAAAAAATAAGACCACGAAATGCACTTATAAATGTACAAAATACGGATGTATTTTGTTTCAAGTGGTGCTTACTAACATATATAGCTAATAAAAGCCATGAGAATGCTACCTTTGCAACAACACAGCCAAGAAAGTATTCGAGAGAAAAAATGATAAAGCCCGCCATATGCCGAATAAATATTAATTATGATGGGATAAGATTGTATTTTTCGAGAATCGAGTTTCCAATCACAAATAAAGGAATTATTCACTTTGAAAAAACTAATACAGACTTCAGCATTAACATTTATGAAACTGATGCAGATGGCGAAAAAATTATCGGGCCAACCTTTAGAACAAAATATATTCGTTCTAATCATATAAATATATTTGGAATCAACAATATAAGCCAAGAAGTCATGCATTACGCCTACATTACGAGTGTTAAAAGGTTATGTTACTCGCAACATTCCAAATCGAAGGCGTGTGGATATTTTTGTGATAACTGCTTATAATTTTTCACTGTAAATAACATAACCCATAATAAGCTTGAGTGAGGAAAGGTAGCCTCCTTCTACCCAGAGCCAAATACTAGAACATCGTTTAAGGGCTTATCCCCTCCAGTGGTGATATATGCTGACATTGAGGCTGCTCTTGAAAATTGCAGTACATGCCAATACTCAGCAACTACTTCGTCGACAACAAAAGTGCAAAAGCATACTGCATGTGCATAATCATTTTACATTGCGCATAAATATAATCTGGCTCTTAACGAATTGTTCCAAAAATATATATAAAAATTACATATATTTAATACTAATACATTTTTTTAAATATAGGCGCTGACTGCATTACCCAATTTTGTAAATCACTCAAAGAAAAAACTATGAGTTTGTTTTACAAATATTGGTCAACCCCCAAAGGTCCGAGCACAAGTCCAATCAATGACGATGAACAGAAGGGCAGTTGCTGCGCCTGTGAGAAAGAAAAACATGATCACGACCTGGAAAAACACTTACATAGCACTAGCGCAGACAATTAAAATAAATGCCTCAAATAGATTCAAAATAAGATATATCGATTCAATTAGGTTTTAAAATTCAAGTTTAGAAAAACTTTCATGTTACATGGAGGACAAAAATTTTTAAGTTCTAAACACGAAATTTCAGAGAGAAAATTTTCTGCAAATGCGTAGGAAGGGTGTCTTTCCATACGACTATTTAGATAGTTTTAAAAAATTTGATGACACCCAGCTTCCTGACATTGATAAGTTTTATAACTCTCTCAGTAAAGAAATTTGTAGTACCCAGGATTACAATTTTGTTCAAAAAGTTACGGAAACTTTTAATTGTAACACTATTAGAGATTATTTAAAACTTTATTTAGAAAGTGACTTTTTAATTTTGACTGATGTCTTTGAAAATTTTAGGAGAATTTATAAGTTAGGCCCTATTAACTATGTAACACTACCTTCAATATCTTGGGATGCTATGCTCAAGTATACCAATGTAAATTTAAAATTAATTAGCGATGGAGACATGTACAATTTTTTGAAAAGAGCAATACGAGGAGGGTTAACTCAATGTACCCAAAGAATTTCTGCAGCTAAAAATAAATACCTGAATAACTTTGATCATAGTAAACCAAATAACTTCCTTAGTTATATTGACGCAAATTATTTATATGGATGGGCTATGAGACAACCATTACCCCTTTCCGGGTTTAAATTTTTAAATAGGGATCAAGTATAGTCATTCGATTATAAAAATATTTCTATTGATGGAAATGTGGGATACATATTTGAAGTAGATTTAGAATATCCTTCTGTAAACAGGAAAAATTGATTGCGGATTCAACAAATAAAAGCGAATAAATTATTCATTTAAAACAGCTACAGCTATGCATCGAACATGGCTTAGTTGTAAAAAAATACATAGAGTTTTATCCTTTAACCAATCATGTTGGTTAAAGCCTTATATTGACTTAAATACTAATAAAAATTTTTTAAGTTAATGTATAATACAGTATATGGAAAAACGATGGAAAATGTAGCCAAGCGTAGAAATATAGTTTTACTAAAACACTATAAGTCAAGACAGAATTCTCCAGCTTTTAGACAACGCATAGCTAGTCATGATTTCCATACCGTTAAAATATTTGGGTTTGATCTAGCGGCAACCGAGTCAACACCATCACAAATTATGTATGATAAACCAATATACATAGGGGTTGCTGTTTTAGAATTATCAAAATGGTTAATGAATGAATTTTATTCTAATTTTTTATTGCTTAAAAGTCTTTTTTCAAAAAATTATATATATGGATACAGATTCATTTATATTATCTGCAGATGAAGACTTCTACCAAGCAATTAAAAACAATCCAGAACGCTTCGATACCTCAAATTATAGGCTGGAAAACCAATTTAATATTGTTCAGCCTAATAATAGAGAACCAGGAAAAATGAAGGATGTGCATATGGGTAGGGTAATCAAATCCTTTGCGGGACTTAAAGCTAAGGCGTACTCTTGTTTAGTTGATATGGAAGGAAATGAAAACGATTGTATAAAAAAATAAAAGGGGTTAAGAAATCAGTTATTAAGAAACTGAATCATGAAGATTATATCGAATGTATAAAATATAAAAAAACATTATATGGAGCTCAGCGAGTAATTTGTAGTAGACCCCACATTGTTTATACAAAAATTATGAATAAAATTAGTTTTAAATATAAGAGATATATTTTATTGGATAATTGTAATACATTAGCTCATAGACATTATAATATTGAAAATATTATAACATAGTAATGAGAAATATGTGCTCCAATTTACAAGCACTTGGTATTTTCTCTACTAGGAAAGCATATTTATCTTTTACTTTTTGAAGCTTCTCTTGATAAAATGACCCATTAATAGGGTTACTCATATAATCTTATATTTCATAAGTTACCGGATAGGTTGACTTAACTTTTAAAATTTTAAAAACTTCTGTGGTAGAATACACAAGAAATAACGTCCACTTCAGTGTTCATTAAATAATTTGTTTAAGTTATTTGTATTCCTAGAAAACACAAATTATGAAATATACAGTAATGGTAACACATGTGTTTAAAATTCAGTCAAAATAATTAGTGGATGAATCAGGTTGTTTCCTACTATGGATTCCTTTAAGAGTTTTTTTGGAAATGATCCCAGCGAAAAGGGATACAAGAAACTTATTTATTGTAATTATTGCGGATCTGATACTCATTTCGAGAAGAACTATGCCAAGAAACGCGACCAGGAGAAAATAAAACAAAACTAGTGTACTTTACAAAACATTATGTAAGAAAATAGTTATATAAATTATCTTAAAATTAATCCTGAATAAAATAAAAAAATGTTAATAATAAATAAAAAATGTTTACGCAATTTATACACCTTTTTACAATGCTAATTTGCGGACCATCAGGATCGGGAAAAACAACCTTTTAAGAAAAACTAATTACTAAGAAGAGTGATCTTTTTAATATTTCAATAGATCGAATTATTTGGTGTTATGGAGGAGAGAGCGCCAAGCCAAATTGAAAATTGAATTGAAAATGAAACAAATAATGTTGGACGATTTGATGCTGGGAGCGTTTAACAAAAATGTGTGTGAGCTGTTTACTAAAGGTTCACACCATAGGAACTTATCAGTAGTAGTGGTGACTCAGAACATATTTCAAAAATCTTCGCACACCAGAGATATTTCACTAAATACCAAATACATTGTTTCTTTTAAAAAACCTCGTGATAAGCTTCAATTTCAATGTTTAGCAAGACAAATTTATCCTGAAAACGGAGTTTTTTAGAATATTTAAAGAAGTAACGGAGCAACCACACGGATATTTACTTTTTGATCTCACTTAGGAAATTAACGATCTATTAAGATTTGGATCAGACATTCTTAATTTGGAAGATACAGTGTGCTATTCAGATGAAAATGGTTTACAAAAAGAGTCTAAATCGCTTGAAAGCGAACAAACATTTATTGTATGTGTTCAAAAGAGCCGATAACAGGCAACGTAAGGCAATTATAAACAATAGTGATAGTGAACTCGTAAAAACAATTGAACACTTTACAAGGAAACCATAAAGTTACTAAACCACATCTAGATGCTCTAAAAAAGTATAAAAATGCTTTGCAATATTTTTCGAGTCCAAAAGGTACATTGAACTCTAAGAGAAAAGTCCTTATTCAAAAAGGGGGATTTTTACACATACACATAAGCACAATTTAACCAAAGTTATTTTAATGCATCCTAACTCCTATCAGAAATTGTTAAACAACGATAGGGGAAATTAACTAATAAATATAAAATTTTTACCAATTTTAAATAATAACAAAATAAGTGATTTTGACAAGTGGATCCAAATTCGTCAAGAATTGAGTTTCTACCAAAATAAAAAACGTAGCAAGTCATGGAATGTTCATAATGAACAAAAAGCGCCTCTTATTTCAACTAGAACAAATGAAACTCAAACCATAGATTGGATAGATATAAAACACAGTACATCAAAATCAATATCAGAGTATGAACATTCATTTCCTGAAAAATTAGAGCTCCTCCCATTACCACCTGAAAGTAATGACGAGGATTTAAATTCAAAGAAAAATATTTTACCAGAAAAACGAAACTTAAGAAATACTTCTTTTCTGAATAGTAAAATATATAAAGAAATTAGTTTTGGAAAACGCAGTGTAAAATGTGAAGCTTACTGAACGACAACGTAAATTAAAAGCAAAACTAGAACAATTAAAAACGAAAACAATACCATATCAAGATTTAAGATATGTAACAGGACGTGAGAAGTTAACACGATCGGTTCGAACAAAAATCCAGTACAAACTGGTAAAAACAAAGTTAATTGGATTTCGTATCAATAACTAAAATGTAGAGACCAACTATGGGTTATTAAAAAAAGATTTTTATCACATTGCTTAGTAACGATTCTATGAATGTTTTCCCTGATAACGTAGTGTGCATTTACAAACATTGTTTATATCCCTGAAGACATGAACGACGATTGGAAGTCGGTACAGATATATATTTGAATATATATATATACACACCTAATCAAGATAAAAGTGTTGAAGAAACCGAATTTGTTAGTTTAACATTTAGGTATAAAAATGAATCCCATGAGTCAAAAATATCTGAAAATGGATTGATTTTTATTTACACGGACATAATAAAACCAAGGTCAGTAGGTAGTAAATGACCAAGATGCCTTCGTGTAATACATTATAAAGGAAAAGAGAAATATATTCAATTTAAAAATATTGAATATTATCCTTTGGATCCTTTGGAAATCTCAATTCTAATTATAGATTCAAATGGATACAAGATCCAATTTGAAGCTTTAGCTGTTCCTATCTTCGTTACTCTTCACTTTAGAAGAAGGTTACCTCTATATGCAAAGCATACCTAAAAACTCTATAAATAAAACATACACAAAAAATATTTACTTAGAACATAAACAGTCAACATGGTGAAATCTTATCAGGGTTATTATATAAATCAGGGTATCGGGGGAATAAGCAACATCGGAAGCCTTTATGTATCACCCCGAACAATGCAACAAGGACGAGGAATCTGAAACTTATTTAGTGGTCTTTTTAATAACAATAAACCACTTTTTCTTTCGGGCATAACTGCTATAAAAAATCAGTAATAAATGAATTGAAAGCCGCTAAGAAATATAATTCAAGAACAAAGTTAAATTGCTTTACAAAATCTATCAAACAAAGCAATTAAATTACACGATTTCAAAATGGAAGTGGAAAAAGAAATAAAAAGAGGGGTACTAGAAAAAAACCACGTCTAAACGGCACTTCAAGAAGAGTCGCCGAAGTGACTTCCCGAAGTGTCGCCGAAGTCGCAAATTTCTTCCCGACGGGAGTGACTTCCGCGATCCGAATGCGATATCGCGGACGACAGTTTTCATCTTCTAGAAGTCACTTAGAAAAGTCTTCTGCGATAGAAAATGCTTGCAAGGCTACGACTATCGTTATCGAAGGAAATGCTGTCGGTGTAGTAAACAATATTTTACATTCAATATTTAGAAGTTCCTCGGTTTATTTAAATAATATTCTGGTATTGCAGAGTGATAATAATCTCCAACAAATAATATTGGATGTGGGTAAGGTAATCCTTAATCAACTCAAAGAAATTAAAATTACAGACATCAATAACAATCTGAAAACATTGACAATGAGTTAAATACGGCAATAGATAGTTTATTAACATCAAGCAGTGACTTCCAAGAAAAAGATTCTGGTTGGACAGGCCCCTAAAAAAATAGGACCACGAAATGCACTTATAAATGTACAAAATACGGATGTATTTTGTTTCAAGTGGTGCTTACTAACATATATAGCTAATAAAAGCCATGAGAATGCTACCTTTGCACAACACAGCAAAGAAAGTATTCGAGAGAAAAAATGATAAAGCCCGCCATATGCCAAATAAATATTAATTATGAAATCATTGTGTATGATGGGATAAGATTGTATTTTTCGAGAATCGAGTTTCCAATCACAAATAAAGGAATTATTCACTTTAAAAAAACTAATGCAGACTTCAGCATTAACATTTATGAAACTGATGCAGATGGCGAAAAAATTATCGGACCAACCTTTAGAACAAAATATATTCGTTCTAATCATATAAATATATTTGGAATCAACAATATAAGCCAAGAAGTCATGCATTACGCCTACATTACGAGTGTAAAAAGATTATGTTACTCGCAACATTCCAAATCTAAGGCGTGTGGATATTTTTGTGATAACTGCTTATAATTTTTCACCGTAAATAACATAACCCATAATAAGCTTGAGTGAGGAAAGGTAGCCTCCTTCTACCCAGAGCCAAATACTACAACATCGTTTAAGGGCTTATCCCCTCCAGTGGTGATATATGCTGACATTGAGGCTGCTCTTGAAAATTGCAGTACATGCCTATACAACAAAAGTGCAAAAGCATACTGCATGTGCATAATCATTTTACATTGCGCATAAATATCATCTGGCTCTTAACGAATTGTACACATATGAAGGTATGTTCCAAAAAATATATATAAAAATTACATATATTTAATACTGATACATTTTTTTAAATATCATAGGCGCTGACTGCATTACCCAATTTTGTAAATCACTCAAAAAAAAAACTATGAGTTTGTTTTACAAATATTGGTCAACCCCCAAAGGTCCGAGCACAAGTCCAATCAATGACGATGAACAGAAGGGCAGTTGCTGCGCCTGTGAGAAAGAAAAACATGATCACGACCTGGAAAAACACTTACATAGCACTAGCGCAGACAATTAAAATAAATGCCTCAAATAGATTCAAAATAAGATATATCGATTCAATTAGGTTTTTAAATTCAAGTTTAGAAAAACTTTCATGTTACATGGAGGACAAAAATTTTTAAGTTCTAAACACGAAATTTCAGAGAGAAAATTTTCTGCAAATGCGTAGGAAGGGTGTCTTTCCATACGACTATTTAGATAGTTTTAAAAAATTTGATGACACCCAGCTTCCTGACATTGATAAGTTTTATAACTCCCTCAGAGAAGAAAATTGTAGTACCGAGGATTACAATTTTGTTCAAATGGTTACGGAAACTTTTAATTGTAACACTATTAGAGATTATTTAAAACTTTATTTAAATAGTGACTTTTTAATTTTGACTGATGTCTTTGAAAATTTTAGGAGAATTTATAAGTTAGGCCCTATTAACTATGTAACAGCACCTTCAATATCTTGGGATGCTATGCTCAAGTATACCAATGTAAATTTAAAATTAATTAGCGATGGAGACATGTACAATTTTTTGAAAAGAGCAATACGAGGAGGGTTAACTCAATGTACCCAAAGAATTTCTGCAGCTAAAAATAAATACCTGAATAACTTTGATCATAGTTAACCAAATAACTGCCTTAGTTATATTGACGCAAATTATTTATATGGATGGGCTATGAGACAACCATTACCCCTTTCCGGGTTTAAGTTTTTAAATAGGGATCAAGTATAGTCATTCGATTATAAAAATATTTCTATTGATGGAAATGTGGGATACATATTTGAAGTAGATTTAGAATTTCCTTCTGATTGGCATGATTCTCATAATACTTGCCTTTCTGTCCGGAAAATAAAGTTCCTCCTGGCGGTAAACAGGAAAAATTGATTGCGGATTCAACAAATAAAAGCGAATAACTTATTCATTTAAAACAGCTACAGCTATGCATCGAACATGGCTTAGTTGTAAAAAAATACATAGAGTTTTATCCTTTAACCAATCATGTTGGTTAAAGCCTTATATTGACTTAAATACTAATCCGCAAAAATTAGCGGGAAATGATTTTGAAAAAAAAATTTTTAAGTTAATGTCTAATAAAATATTTGGGTCTGATCTAGCGGCAACCGAGACAACACCATCACAAATTTGTATGATAAACCAATATACATAGGGGTTGCTGTTTTAGAATTATCAAAATGGTTAATGTATGAATTTTATTATAAAAAAAAATTATATATTTGGATACAGATTCATTTATTTTATCAGCAGATGAAGACTTCTACCAAGCAATTAAAAACAATCCAGAACGCTTCGATACCTCAAATTATAGGCTGGAAAACCAATTTAATATTGCTCAGGCTAATAATAGAGAACCAGGCATAATGAAGGATGTGCATGTGGGTAGGGTAATCAAATCCTTTGCGGGACTTAAAGCTAAGGCGTACTCTTGTTTAGTTGATATGGAAGGAAATGAAAACGATTGTATAAAAAAATAAAAGGGGTTAAGAAATCAGTTATTAAGAAACTGAATCATGAAGATTATATCGAATGTATAAAATATAAAAAAACATTATATGGAGCTCAGCGAGTAATTTGTAGTAGACCCCACATTGTTTATACAAAAATTATGAATAAAATTAGTTTTAAATATAAGAGATATATTTTATTGGATAATTGTAATACATTAGCTCATAGACATTATAATATTGAAAATATTATAACATAGTAATGAGAAATATGTGCTCCAATTTACAAGCACTTGGTATTTTCTCTACTAGGAAAGCATATTTATCTTTTACTTTTTGAAGCTTCTCTTGATAAAATGACCCATTAATAGGGTTACTCATATAATCTTATATTTCATAAGTTACCGGATAGGTTGACTTAACTTTTAAAATTTTAAAAACTTCTGTGGTAGAATACACAAGAAATAACGTCCACTTCAGTGTTCATTAAATAATTTGTTTAAGTTATTTGTATTCCTAGAAAACACAAATTATGAAATATACAGTAATGGTAACACATGTGTTTAAAATTCAGTCAAAATAATTAGTGGATGAATCAGGTTGTTTCCTACTATGGATTCCTTTAAGAGTTTTTTTGGAAATGATCCCAGCGAAAAGGGATACAAGAAACTTATTTATTGTAATTATTGCGGATCTGATACTCATTTCGAGAAGAACTATGCCAAGAAACGCGACCAGGAGAAAATAAAACAAAACTAGTGTACTTTACAAAACATTATGTAAGAAAATAGTTATATAAATTATCTTAAAATTAATCCTGAATAAAATAAAAAAATGTTAATAATAAATAAAAAATGTTTACGCAATTTATACACCTTTTTACAATGCTAATTTGCGGACCATCAGGATCGGGAAAAACAACCTTTTAAGAAAAACTAATTACTAAGAAGAGTGATCTTTTTAATATTTCAATAGATCGAATTATTTGGTGTTATGGAGGAGAGAGCGCCAAGCCAAATTTTTAAAAGGTCGAATACTTTAAAGGAGTTCCTGAAACAATTGAAAATGAAACAAATAATGTTGGACGATTTGATGCTGGGAGCGTTTAACAAAAATGTGTGTGAGCTGTTTACTAAAGGTTCACACCATAGGAACTTATCAGTAGTAGTGGTGACTCAGAACATATTTCAAAAATCTTCGCACACCAGAGATATTTCACTAAATACCAAATACATTGTTTCTTTTAAAAAACCTCGTGATAAGCTTCAATTTCAATGTTTAGCAAGACAAATTTATCCTGAAAACGGAGTTATTTAGAATATTTAAAGAAGTAACGGAGCAACCACACGGATATTTACCTTTACCTTTACAGTGTGCTATTCAGATGAAAATGGTTTGCAAAAAGAGTCTAAATCGCTTGAAAGCGAACAAACATTTATTGTATGTGTTCAAAAGAACCGATAACAGGCAACGTAAGGCAATTATAAACAATAGTGATAGTGAACTCGTAAAAACAATTGAACACATTACAAGGAAACCATAAAGTTACTAAACCACATCTAGATGCTCTAAAAAAGTATAAAAATGCTTTGCAATATTTTTCGAGTCCAAAAGGTACATTGAACTCTAAGAGAAAAGTCCTTATTCAAAAAGGGGGATTTTTACACATACACATAAACACAATTTAACCAAAGTTATTTTAATGCATCCTAACTCCTATCAGAAATTGTTAAACAACGATAGGGGAAATTAACTAATAAATATAAAATTTTTACCAATTTTAAATAATAACAAAATAAGTGATTTTGACAAGTGGATCCAAATTCGTCAAGAATTGAGTTTCTACCAAAATAAAAAACGTAGCAAGTCATGGAATGTTCATAATGAACAAAAAGCGCCTCTTATTTCAACTAGAACAAATGAAACTCAAACCATAGATTGGATAGATATAAAACACAGTACATCAAAATCAATATCAGAGTATGAACATTCATTTCCTGAAAAATTAGAGCTCCTCCCATTACCACCTGAAAGTAATGACGAGGATTTAAATTCAAAGAAAAATATTTTACCAGAAAAACGAAACTTAAGAAATACTTCTTTTCTGAATAGTAAAATATATAAAGAAATTAGTTTTGGAAAACGCAGTGTAAAATGTGAAGCTTACTGAACGACAACGTAAATTAAAAGCAAAACTAGAACAATTAAAAACGAAAACAATACCATATCAAGATTTAAGATATGTAACAGGACGTGAGAAGTTAACACGATCGGTTCGAACAAAAATCCAGTACAAACTGGTAAAAACAAAGTTAATTGGATTTCGTATCAATAACTAAAATGTAGAGACCAACTATGGGTTATTAAAAAAAGATTTTTATCACATTGCTTAGTAACGATTCTATGAATGTTTTCCCTGATAACGTAGTGTGCATTTACAAACATTGTTTATATCCCTGAAGACATGAACGACGATTGGAAGTCGGTACAGATATATATTTGAATATATATATATACACACCTAATCAAGATAAAAGTGTTGAAGAAACCGAATTTGTTAGTTTAACATTTAGGTATAAAAATGAATCCCATGAGTCAAAAATATCTGAAAATGGATTGATTTTTATTTACACGGACATAATAAAACCAAGGTCAGTAGGTAGTAAATGACCAAGATGCCTTCGTGTAATACATTATAAAGGAAAAGAGAAATATATTCAATTTAAAAATATTGAATATTATCCTTTGGATCCTTTGGAAATCTCAATTCTAATTATAGATTCAAATGGATACAAGATCCAATTTGAAGCTTTAGCTGTTCCTATCTTCGTTACTCTTCACTTTAGAAGAAGGTTACCTCTATATGCAAAGCATACCTAAAAACTCTATAAATAAAACATACACAAAAAATATTTACTTAGAACATAAACAGTCAACATGGTGAAATCTTATCAGGGTTATTATATAAATCAGGGTATCGGGGGAATAAGCAACATCGGAAGCCTTTATGTATCACCCCGAACAATGCAACAAGGACGAGGAATCTGAAACTTATTTAGTGGTCTTTTTAATAACAATAAACCACTTTTTCTTTCGGGCATAACTGCTATAAAAAATCAGTAATAAATGAATTGAAAGCCGCTAAGAAATATAATTCAAGAACAAAGTTAAATTGCTTTACAAAATCTATCAAACAAAGCAATTAAATTACACGATTTCAAAATGGAAGTGGAAAAAGAAATAAAAAGAGGGGTACTAGAAAAAAACCACGTCTAAACGGCAACGTAAACATACCAAGACGCATCATAAAAAAAAGAAGTCGACAAGAAAATTAAATTTTAGCGATATTTTCTCTAAATCAAAATGAGTAACCATATCGAATGTATGAAAAGTGAATTGGATTTGTTTGCACCACACCCCACACAAAGTTCTATTCTAAGAACTGAAGAAGTCTCATATAATCCAATTGCTTCCTTGGACGGCGCCTCCTCAATCGAATTTGTTTGCTTAGGATGGTGAAAAGTACAGATATTTATGAAGTGTTTACCTCCCTGCAAGCAAAAAGGCGATAATTCCATCGCCTAGCGTCCACATCTGGAAGATAGAAAGACGATAGTACACATTTTACAAAAACAAAATATACATATATCGCGTTGAAGTATCTTCTAGGTCACTTCTGAGCGATAGAAAGGCGATAGCGCACATTTCGTCGCGAAGAAGTGTCTTCTGAGACACTTCTGGACGATAGTTAGACGATAGCACACATTTTACAAAAACAAAATATACATACATCGCGTTGAAGTAACTTCTAGGTCACTTCTGAGCGATAGAAAGGCGATAGCGCACATTTTACAAAAACAAAAAGGGTCGCGGTCGCGAAGAAGTAACTTCTGAGACACTTCTGGACGGAAGTTAGACGATACAAAAACAAAGTTACTGGGAAAAAGGAAGACACGATAAGTGCCTCTACCCTTTATTTCTGAAAATTCCTCTCCCTTTTTACCTACGCTGTTGTTTTTCGACCGAGCGTCAGCTTATTGCGCAATTTGCTTGTGATCAGTCCATTTTTTTGTGTGTTGCTTTTTTTTTGGAATTTTTAAAATTGGGTTGCTTTTTTTTTGGAATTTTTAAAATTGTGTAACACATTAAAGTGTCCTACTCAACGAAGAGTGCGAATTTACGTGAAGCCTTACAATTACTTCAACATATTTTTACATTACCTGGCTCAATTGCAGAGAAATAAGCATTCAAAGATTCTCCACCTAATTATATAAGGTAATTCCTCCAAATTTATTTTTATTTTAAATATAAAAAAAATTTTGCTTTTGTTTATTTTAGAAATGGTTATTATTATTATTAAATTTCTTATGTGAACGGAGCTGGGCATAAATAATATTATTAAGCAGCATTTCCGGTATGCCAAGGACCGTGTCTAGAAGTGCTCAAAGACCTTATCGAAAAAAATAAATGCAAAATATTGCCTAACATGTAAAAACAAGTTTTTTTATTCAAGATTTCTAAGATTCCCAATGGGGAAAGGCCCTTCTGATATATTCTACAAGCGTCTGTTAAGTCACTTTTAAGTAACTTCCAGAAGTGACTTCGGCGATATCGCATTCGGATCGCGGAAGTCACTCCCGTCGGGAAAAAATGTGCCACTTCGGCGGCAATTCTCGGAGTCACTTCGGCGACACGTCCAGAAGTTACTTCGGCGACACTTCAAGAAGAGTCGCCGAAGTGACTTCCCGAAGTGTCGCCGAAGTCGCAAATTTCTTCCCGACGGGAGTGACTTCCGCGATCCGAATGCGATATCGCGGACGACAGTTTTCATCTTCTAGAAGTCACTTAGAAAAGTCTTCTGCGATAGAAAATGCTTGCAAGGCTACGACTATCGTTATCGAAGGAAATGCTGTCGGTGTAGTAAACAATATTTTACATTCAATATTTAGAAGTTCCTCGGTTTATTTAAATAATATTCTGGTATTGCAGAGTGATAATAATCTCCAACAAATAATATTGGATGTGGGTAAGGTAATCCTTAATCAACTCAAAGAAATTAAAATTACAGACATCAATAACAATCTGAAAACATTGACAATGAGTTAAATACGGCAATAGATAGTTTATTAACATCAAGCAGTGACTTCCAAGAAAAAGATTCTGGTTGGACAGGCCCCTAAAAAAATAAGACCACGAAATGCACTTATAAATGTACAAAATACGGATGTATTTTGTTTCAAGTGGTGCTTACTAACATATATAGCTAATAAAAGCCATGAGAATGCTACCTTTGCAACAACACAGCCAAGAAAGTATTCGAGAAAAAAAATGATTAAGCCCGCCATATGCCAAATAAATATTAATTATGATGGGATAAGATTGTATTTTTCGAGAATCGAGTTTCCAATCACAAATAAAGGAATTATTCACTTTAAAAAAAACTAATGCAGACTTCAGCATTAACATTTATGAAACTGATGCAGATGGCGAAAAAATTATCGGGCCAACCTTTAGAACAAAATATATTCGTTCTAATCATATAAATATATTTGGAATCAACAATATAAGCCAAGAAGGCATGCATTACGCCTACATTACGAGTGTAAAAAGATTATGTTACTCGCAACATTCCAAATCTAAGGCGTGTGGATATTTTTGTGATAACTGCTTATAATTTTTCACCGTAAATAACATAACCCATAATAAGCTTGAGTGAGGAAAGGTAGCCTCCTTCTACCCAGAGCCAAATACTACAACATCGTTTAAGGGCTTATCCCCTCCAGTGGTGATATATGCTGACATTGAGGCTGCTCTTGAAAATTGCAGTACATGCCTATACAACAAAAGTGCAAAAGCATACTGCATGTGCATAATCATTTTACATTGCGCATAAATATAATCTGGCTCTTAACGAATTGTACACATATGAAGGTATGTTCCAAAAAATATATATAAAAATTACATATATTTAATACTGATACATTTTTTTAAATATCATAGGCGCTGACTGCATTACCCAATTTTGTAAATCACTCAAAGAAAAAACTATGAGTTTGTTTTACAAATATTGGTCAACCCCCAAAGGTCCGAGCACAAGTCCAATCAATGACGATGAACAGAAGGGCTGTTGCTGCGCCTGTGAGAAAGAAAAACATGATCACGACCTGGAAAAACACTTACATAGCACTAGCGCAGACAATTAAAATAAATGCCTCAAATAGATTCAAAATAAGATATATCGATTCAATTAGGTTTTTAAATTCAAGTTTAGAAAAACTTTCATGTTACATGGAGGACAACAATTTTTAAGTTCTAAACACGAAATTTCAGAGAGAAAATTTTCTGCAAATGCGTAGGAAGGGTGTCTTTCCATACGACTATTTAGATAGTTTTAAAAAATTTGATGACACCCAGCTTCCTGACATTGATAAGTTTTATAACTCCCTCAGAGAAGAAAATTGTAGTACCGAGGATTACAATTTTGTTCAAATGGTTACGGAAACTTTTAATTGTAACACTATTAGAGATTATTTAAAACTTTATTTAAAAAGTGACTTTTTAATTTTGACTGATGTCTTTGAAAATTTTAGGAGAATTTATAAGTTAGGCCCTATTAACTATGTAACACTACCTTCAATATCTTGGGATGCTATGCTCAAGTATACCAATGTAAATTTAAAATTAATTAGCGATGGAGACATGTACAATTTTTTGAAAAGAGCAATACGAGGAGGGTTAACTCAATGTACCCAAAGAATTTCTGCAGCTAAAAATAAATACCTGAATAACTTTGATCATAGTAAACCAAATAACTTCCTTAGTTATATTGACGCAAATTATTTATATGGATGGGCTATGAGACAACCATTACCCCTTTCCGGGTTTAAGTTTTTAAATAGGGATCAAGTATAGTCATTCGATTATAAAAATATTTCTATTGATGGAAATGTGGGATACATATTTGAAGTAGATTTAGAATATCCTTCTGATTGGCATGATTCTCATAATACTTGCCTTTCTGTCCGGAAAATAAAGTTCCTCCTGGCGGTAAACAGGAAAAATTGATTGCGGATTCAACAAATAAAAGCGAATAAATTATTCATTTAAAACAGCTACAGCTATGCATCGAACATGGCTTAGTTGTAAAAAAAAAAAAATACATAGAGTTTTATCCTTTAACCAATCATGTTGGTTAAAGCCTTATATTGACTTAAATACTAATCCGCAAAAATTAGCGGGAAATGATTTTGAAAAAAATTTTTTTAAGTTAATGTATAATAAAATATTTGGGTTTGTATGATAAACCAATATACATTGGGGTTGCTGTTTTAGAATTATCAAAATGGTTAATGTATGAATTTTATTATACAAAAAAATTATATATTTGGATACAGATTCATTTATTTTATCAGCAGATGAAGACTTTTACCAAGCAATTAAAAACAATCCAGAACGCTTCGATACCTCAAATTATAGGCTGGAAAACCAATTTAATATTGCTGAGGCTAATAATAGAGAACCAGGCATAATGAAGGATGTGCATGTGGGTAGGGTAATCAAATCCTTTGCGGGACTTAAAGCTAAGGCGTACTCTTGTTTAGTTGATATGGAAGGAAATGAAAACGATTGTATAAAAAAATAAAAGGGGTTAAGAAATCAGTTATTAAGAAACTGAATCATGAAGATTATATAGAATGCATAAAATATAAAAAAATATTATATGGAGCTCATCGAGTAATTCGTAGTAGATCCCACATTCTTTATACAAAAATTATGAATAAAATTAGTTTTAAATATAAGAGATATATTTTATTGGATAATTGTAATACATTAGCTCATATTGAAAATATTATAACATAGTAATGAGAAATATGTGCTCCAATTTACAAGCACTTGGTATTTTCTCTACTAGGAAAGCATTTTTATCTTTTACTTTTTGAAGCTTCTCTTTATAAAATGACCCATTAATAGGGTTACTCATATAATCTTATATTTCATAAATTACCGGATAGATTGACTTAACTTTTAAAATTTTAAAAACTTCTGTGGTAGAATACACAGGAAAAAACGTCCACTTCAGTGTTCCTTATATAATTTGTTTAAGTTATTTGTATTCCTAGAAAACACAAATTATGAAATATACCGTAATGGTAACACATATGTTTAAAATTCAGTCAAAATAATTAGTGGATGAATCAGGTTGTTTCCTACTATGGATTCCTTTAAGAGTTTTTTTGGAAATGATCCCAGCAAAAAAGGATACAAGAAACTTATTTATTGTAATTATTGCGGATCTGATACTCATTTCGAGAAGAACTATGCCAAGAAACGCGACCAGGAAAAAATAAAACAAAACTAGTGTACTTTACAAAACATTATGTAAGAAAATAGTTATATAAATTATCTTAAAATTAATCCTGAATAAAATAAAAAAATGTTAATAATAAATAAAAAATGTTTACGCAATTTATACACCTTTTTACAATGCTAATTTGCGGACCATCAGGATCGGGAAAAACAACCTTTTAAGAAAAACTAATTACTAAGAAGAGTGATCTTTTTAATATTTCAATAGATCGAATTATTTGGTGTTATGGAGGAGAGAGCGCCAAGCCAAATTGAAAATTGAATTGAAAATGAAACAAATAATGTTGGACGATTTGATGCTGGGAGCGTTTAACAAAAATGTGTGTGAGCTGTTTACTAAAGGTTCACACCATAGGAACTTATCAGTAGTAGTGGTGACTCAGAACATATTTCAAAAATCTTCGCACACCAGAGATATTTCACTAAATACCAAATACATTGTTTCTTTTAAAAAACCTCGTGATAAGCTTCAATTTCAATGTTTAGCAAGACAAATTTATCCTGAAAACGGAGTTATTTAGAATATTTAAAGAAGTAACGGAGCAACCACACGGATATTTACTTTTTGATCTCACTTAGGAAATTAACGATCTATTAAGATTTGGATCAGACATTCTTAATTTGGAAGATACAGTGTGCTATTCAGATGAAAATGGTTTACAAAAAGAGTCTAAATCGCTTGAAAGCGAACAAACATTTATTGTATGTGTTCAAAAGAGCCGATAACAGGCAACGTAAGGCAATTATAAACAATAGTGATAGTGAACTCGTAAAAACAATTGAACACTTTACAAGGAAACCATAAAGTTACTAAACCACATCTAGATGCTCTAAAAAAGTATAAAAATGCTTTGCAATATTTTTCGAGTCCAAAAGGTACATTGAACTCTAAGAGAAAAGTCCTTATTCAAAAAGGGGGATTTTTACACATACACATAAGCACAATTTAACCAAAGTTATTTTAATGCATCCTAACTCCTATCAGAAATTGTTAAACAACGATAGGGGAAATTAACTAATAAATATAACATTTTTACCAATTTTAAATAATAACAAAATAAGTGATTTTAACAAGTGGATCCAAATTCGTCAAGAATTGAGTTTCTACCAAAATAAAAAACGTAGCAAGTCATGGAATGTTCATAATGAACAAAAAGCGCCTCTTATTTCAACTAGAACAAATGAAACTCAAACCATAGATTGGATAGATATAAAACACAGTACATCAAAATCAATATCAGAGTATGAACATTCATTTCCTGAAAAATTAGAGCTCCTCCCATTACCACCTGAAAGTAATGACGAGGATTTAAATTCAAAGAAAAATATTTTACCAGCAAAACGAAACTTAAGAAATACTTCTTTTCTGAATAGTAAAATATATAAAGAAATTAGTTTTGGAAAACGCAGTGTCAAATGTGAAGCTTACTTACTTACATTTAGGTATAAAAATGAATCCCATGAGTCAAACATATCTGAAAATGGATTGATTTTAATTTACACGGACATAATAAAACCAAGGTCAGTAGGTAGTAAATGACCAAGATGCCTTCGTGTAATACATTATAAAGGAAAAGAGAAATATATTCAATTTAAAAATATTGAATATTATCCTTTGGATACTTTGGAAATCTCAATTCTAATTATAGATTCAAATGGATACAAGATCCAATTTGAAGCTTTAGCTGTTCCTATCTTCGTTACTCTTCACTTTAGAAGAAGGTTACCTCTATATGCAAAGCATACCTAAAAACTCTATAAATAAAACATACACAAAAAATATTTACTTAGAACATAAACAGTCAACATGGTGAAATCTTATCAGGGTTATTATATAAATCAGGGTATCGGGGGAATAAGCAACATCGGAAGCCTTTATGTATCACCCCGAACAATGCAACAAGGACGAGGAATCTGAAACTTATTTAGTGATCTTTTTAATAACAATAAACCACTTTTTCTTTCGGGCATAACTGCTATAAAAAATCAGTAATAAATGAATTGAAAGCCGCTAAGAAATATAATTCAAGAACAAAGTTAAATTGCTTTACAAAATCTATCAAACAAAGCAATTAAATTACACGATTTCAAAATGGAAGTGGAAAAAGAAATAAAAAGAGGGGTACTAGAAAAAACCCACGTCTAAACGGCAACGTAAACATACCAAGACGCATCATAAAAAAAAGAAGTCGACAAGAAATTTAAATTTTAGCGATATTTTCTTTAAATCAAAATGAGTAACCATATCGAATGTATGAAAAGTGAATTGGATTTGTTTGCACCACACCCCTAACAAAGTTCTATTCTAAGAACTGAAGAAGTCTCATATAATCCAATTGCTTCCTTGGACGGCGCCTCCTCAATCGAATTTGTTTGCTTAGGATGGTGAAAAGTACAGATATTTATGAAGTGTTTACCTCCCTGCAAGCAAAAAGGCGATAATTCTATCGCCTAGCGTCCACATCTGGAAGATAGAAAGACGATAGTACACATTTTACAAAAACAAAATATACATATATCGCGTTGAAGTAACTTCTAGGTCACTTCTGAGCGATAGAAAGGCGATAGCGCACATTTTACAAAAACAAAAAGGGTCGCGGTCGCGAAGAAGTAACTTCTGAGACACTTCTGGACGAAAGTTAGACGAAACAAAACAAAGTTACTGGGAAAAAGGAAGACACGATAAGTGCCTCTACCCTTTATTTCTGAAAATTCCTCTTCCTTTTTACATACGCTGTTGTTTTTCGACCGAGCGTCAGCTTATTGCGCAATTTGCTTGTGATCAGTCCAGTTTTTTTTATAAAATTTGTGTGTTGCTTTTTTTTGGAATTTTTAAAATTGTGTAACACATTAAAATGTCCAACTCAACGAAGAGTGCGAATTTACGTGAAGCTGTACAATTACTTCAAGATATTTTTATATTACCTGGCTCGATTGCAGAGAAATAAGCATTCAAAGATTCTCCACCTAATTATATAAGGTAATTCCTCCAAATTTATTTTTATTTTAAATATAAAAAAAATTTTGCTTTTGTTTATTTTAGAAATGGTTATTATTATTATTAAATTTCTCATGTGAACGGAGCTGGGCATAAATAATATTATTAAGCAGCATTTCCGGTATGCCAAGGACCGTGTCTAGAAGTGCTCAAAGACCTTATCGAAAAAAATAAATGCAAAATATTGCCTAACATGTAAAAACAAGTTTTTTTATTCAAGATTTCTAAGATTCCCAATGGGGAAAGGCCCTTCTGATATATTCTACAAGCGTCTGTTAAGTCACTTTTAAGTAACTTCCAGAAGTGACTTCGGCGATATCGCATTCGGATCGCGGAAGTCACTCCCGTCGGGAAAAAATGTGCCACTTCGGCGGCAATTCTCGGAGTCACTTCGGCGACACGTCCAGAAGTTACTTCGGCGACACTTCAAGAAGAGAGTGACTTCCGCGATCCGACAGTTTTTATCTTCTAGAAGTAACTTAGAAGTGTCTTCCGCGATAGAAAATGCTTGCAAGGCTACGACTATTACAGACATCAATAACAATCTGAAAACATTGACAATGAGTTAAATACGGCAATAGATAGTTTATTAACATCAAGCAGTGACTTCCAAGAAAAAGATTCTGGTTGGGCAGGCCCCTAAAAAAATAAGACCACGAAATGCACTTATAAATGTACAAAATACGGATGTATTTTGTTTCAAGTGGTGCTTACTAACATATATAGCTAATAAAGGACATGAGAATGCTACCTTTGCAACAACACAGCAAAGAAAGTATTCGAGAGAAAAAATGATAAAGCCCGCCATATGCCAAATAAATATAAATTATGATGGGATAAGATTGTATTTTTCGAGAATCGAGTTTCCAATCACAAATAAAGGAATTATTCACTTTGAAAAAACTAATGCAGACTTCAGCATTAACATTTATGAAACTGATGCGGATGGCGAAAAAATTATCGGGCCAACCTTTAGAACAAAATATATTCGTTCTAATCATATAAATATAATTGGAATCAACAATATACGCCTACATTATGTGTGGATATTTTTGTGATAACTGCTTATAATTTTTTACCGTAAATAACATAACCCATAATAAGCTTGAGTGAGGAAAGGTAGCCTCCTTCTACCCAGAGCCAAATACTACAACATCGTTTAAGGGCTTATCCCCTCCAGTGGTGATTTATGCTGACATTGAGGCTGCTCTTGAAAATTGCAGTACATGCCTATACTCAGCAACTACTTCGTCGACAACAAAAGTGCAAAAGCATACTGCATGTGCATAATCATTTTACATTGCGCATAAATATAATCTGGCTCTTAACGAATTGTTCCAAAAATATATATAAAAATTACATATATTTAATACTAATACATTTTTTTAAATATAGGCGCTGACTGCATTACCCAATTTTGTAAATCACTCAAAGAAAAAACTATGAGTTTATTTTACAAATATTGGTCAACCCCCAAAGGTCCGAGCACAAGTCCAATCAATGACGATGAACAGAAGGGCAGTTGCTGCGCCTGTGAGAAAGAAAAACATGATCACGACCTGGAAAAACACTTACATAGCACTAGCGCAGACAATTAAAATAAATGCCTCAAATAGATTCAAAATAAGATATATCGATTCAATTAGGTTTTTAAATTCAAGTTTAGAAAAACTTTCATGTTACATGGAGGACAAAAATTTTTAAGTTCTAAACACGAAATTTCAGAGAGAAAATTTTCTGCAAATGCGTAGGAAGGGTGTCTTTCCATACGACTATTTAGATAGTTTTAAAAAATTTGATGACACCCAGCTTCCTGACATTGATAAGTTTTATAACTCCCTCAGAGAAGAAAATTGTAGTACCGAGGATTACAATTTTGTTCAAATGGTTACGGAAACTTTTAATTGTAACACTATTAGAGATTATTTAAAACTTTATTTAAAAAGTGACTTTTTAATTTTGACTGATGTCTTTGAAAATTTTAGGAGAATTTATAAGTTAGGCCCTATTAACTATGTAACAGCACCTTCAATATCTTGGGATGCTATGCTCAAGTATACCAATGTAAATTTAAAATTAATTAGCGATGGAGACATGTACAATTTTTTGAAAAGAGCAATACGAGGATGGTTAACTCAATGTACCCAAAGAATTTCTGCAGCTAAAAATAAATACCTGAATAACTTTGATCATAGTTAACCAAATAACTGCCTTAGTTATATTGACGCAAATTATTTATATGGATGGGCTATGAGACAACCATTACCCCTTTCCGGGCTTAAGTTTTTAAATAGGGATCAAGTATAGTCATTCGATTATAAAAATATTTCTATTGATGGAAATGTGGGATACATATTTGAAGTAGATTTAGAATATCCTTCTGATTGGCATGATTCTCATAATACTTGCCTTTCTGTCCGGAAAATAAAGTTCCTCCTGGCGGTAAACAGGAAAAATTGATTGCGGATTCAACAAATAAAAGCGAGTAAATTATTTATTTAAAACAGCTACAGCTATGCATCGAACATGGTTTAGTTGTAAAAAAATACATAGAGTTTTATCCTTTAACCAATCATGTTGGTTAAAGCCTTATATTGACTTAAATACTAATCCGCAAAAATTAGCGGGAAATGATTTTGAAAAAAATTTTTTTAAGTTAATGTATAAGGCAGTATATGGAAAAACGATTAAAAAATGTAGCCAAGCGTAGAAATATAGTTTTACTAAAACACTATAAGTCAAGACAGAATTCTCCAGGTTTTAGACAACGCATAGCTAGTCATGATTTCCATACCGTTAAAATATTTGGGTTTGATCTAGCGGCAACCGAGTCAACACTATCACAAATTATGTATGATAAACCAATATACATAGGGGTTGCTGTTTTAGAATTATCAAAATGGTTAATGAATGAATTTCATTCTAATTTTTTATTGCTTAAAAGTCCCTTTTCAAAAATTATATATATGGATACAGATTCATTTATATTATCTGCAGATGAAGACTTTTACCAAGTAATTAAAAACAATCCAGAACGCTTCGATACCTCAAATTATAGGCTGGAAAACCAATTTAATATTGTTCAGCCTAATAATAGAGAACCAGGAAAAATGAAGGATGTGCATATGGGTAGGGTAATCAAATCCTTTGCGGGACTTAAAGCTAAGGCGTACTCTTGTTTAGTTGATATGGAAGGAAATGAAAACGATTGTATAAAAAAATAAAAGGGGTTAAGAAATCAGTTATTAAGAAACTGAATCATGAAGATTATATAGAATGCATAAAATATAAAAAAATATTATATGGAGCTCATCGAGTAATTCGTAGTAGATCCCACATTCTTTATACAAAAATTATGAATAAAATTAGTTTTAAATATAAGAGATATATTTTATTGGATAATTGTAATACATTAGCTCATATTGAAAATATTATAACATAGTAATGAGAAATATGTGCTCCAACTTACAAGCACTTGGAATTTTCTCTACTAGGAAAGCATTTTTATCTTTTACTTTTTGAAGCTTCTCTTTATAAAATGACCCTATTAATGGTATATAATCTTATATTTCAAAAATTACCGGATAGGTTAACTTAACTTTTAAAATTTTAAAAACTTCTGCGGTCCAATTTGGTTTATATCCCTTCATTAACACTCCCTTGTATTTACTTATTCGATCGAAATCACCTACTGAAAATTTATGTTTTGGAAATATTTTTGGTGTATTTTATACTGATTTTAAAATAAACCCTTTATTTTTAGAGCAGACTTCTATAAGTTTCATTTTAATTTTGCGGCGATATGAATTATTGTATTGACGTACGAGATTATTAATATTATTATTCCACCTATATTCAATATGTATTTGGAAACAATAATCAAATTTTTGTTAAGAAGCTAGCAGTCATGACTGCTGGAACGGTGATACCAAATTTCTTTCATTTTAAACCTCCATGAAACATAAAAGAATTGAATAATGAGGCTATTAGGCAGCAACACCTAAATCAGCTGAATTGAAACGGATTAGATTGGTCAGCTGGAGATATTCCGTAGAGAAGTCTTGAAGAAATACTAACACTACTTAATAAGTATCATACAGTTATTGTTCGTGGTGAAATTAAAAAACATTTTTTATCTAAGTATTTATTAACTAACATTATCGATATTGATATCGTAAAAAGGTTCGAACAAAAAATCCAGTACAAACTGGTAAAAACAAAATTAATTGGATTTCGTATCAACAACTAAAATGAAGAGACCAACTATGGGTTATTAAAAAAAGATTTTTATCACCATATCGAATGTATGAAAAGTGAATGTTATTTCCCAAATTTTGGAAGAATAACAGTAGGGAAATATGTTTATCCCAACACGAATGAAACTCTTCAAAATGTATTCCAAAATAGTAATAAGGTTGAATTATTCGGAAAAATTCATGGAGATATATTTAATCAAAACAAACTGCTTGTTAATAATGCTGATTTAAGAATTAATTTCAATATTGAAAAAACAGCATTTTCTTTAATGGAAACCGACACTGAATCAAATTTAATGTTACTAGAAGCATATCTTTTTATAAATCACGTAACAATTAACCCCAGCATTTTTTTGGCTCATCATCATGTTTTACAAACAAAAAATGCTCTATACCCATAGAGCAAAGTCGAAGTCAAATCTTTTACAATTTATCCGGGCAACAATACACTATCAATAGATAACGCAGTTATTGGTCAGCTACCAAATTTTCTGGCTTTTTGTATGGTTAAAAACCTTTCATACTCAGAACACCGGAAAATTCAACGCTATAATCTACTGCTTAATGGAGTTCAAGTTCCTTCGAAGGCTTTAAAATTTGATTACTTTAACCCGTAAAAGGTTCAAAGCTCCAGAGGTTTTAATAGGCTATTTAGATCATGTGATACAAACAGTTTCATATTAGCCTGTGACTTAACTGCTGATCAAGCAAATTCAACTGTATGTTAAAATTTGATCTCGCAAGGTACTATAAGCAGTCACTTGTTTAGTATACTGTGAATACAATTCCATGCTTGATATTGATAAGCATAGAAATATTCGAACGCTTTTTAAAATGAATACTTTACAAATTCAACATTTGCTTTTAAAGCATTCAAAAACATGATCTGTATTTAAAGGAGTCTTTCCTTCGGACCAGTTACCGGAATCTATTTTAAAAGATCCCGCCTTAATAATTGCGAACACCGATGCTTCAGATTAGAAAGGAACTCGTTGGATTGCATTTTATTCTGATAGTCACAGGTCAGCAGAATTTTTCAATTCATATGGATAATATCCCCAGAAAAAAAGAATTTGTAAAATTTATAAATCTAACGCCTATAAATATTTTTATAATAACCACAAACTACAAGAATATTTTTCTAATACTCGCGGTCGTTATTGCCTGCTGTATAGTCTTTTTAAAAATAAAAAGAAAACACAAAACTGTTTTTTAAAAAATTTCATGAAAAATGACTTTTTATACAATGATAAATAATACTACAAATGTTTAAGACCCATTTTAAAAAATAAAAACTGTTTATTAAGTAAAACTAATTTATTTTATTTATGGTTTTGGGGCAATACGTTTCTTCAACTTATAATATTTAATCATAACACTAAGGGCTTCTTCTTTCAGTGCCGGTAACATATGACACTGGCATGTGTCGGGTCCAGATGAGGCATCATCGTCGCTCCAGGGGCAACGTTTGTAGTGAAATCCGCACTTTGAATGAATAAACTCTTTTTCATCTAAATCCTCCAGAGTAGTGCAATAAGAGCCTGTCGTTCCTAAGCACTTTGGCTATAACATATGGCACTTTATTCTTGGGAATCAACTTTCTCACAACTCCTGCTATCAAAGTTTTTTACCATGACGTAATGATGAGATCTACATGAACGTTCCAAAAGGCCTGAATCATTCTTATGAGAATGATTCTTAATATAGCTATACCTGGCCTTAAGCAAGCTGCTAGATGTTGGTTCGAAGATTTTTTAAGTGTGTTGAGGGTTGTTTGATTTCAAAACTTAGGAGTTGGTCGGTGTATTTACATTCTGGATAAGGGAGATATTTCGAGAAATATATATATCTCGTTATATGTGGATGAAGTGACTCCAACATCGTGCCGGAATCCTAGCAGTCTCCGATTGCGCTTCAACCAACTTGGCCACTTTTTGCAAAAAGGCGTCTCTCGACACTTGCGCCATGAAATTACATGCTGGCGGGGCGGCTACATGCCGGACGCGCCCCAGCAATCTGGAACCCCTTACAATCGTGGACGACGGAGTAATAATCGTCAACGAAAAATTAACGAGGATTACCATCGATTACGGTCTCACAACAACCATAATAGGGACTCACCTTATCACCTTCGATAGAAAGGCGATGATCAACAACTCCTTGTATTTGAACCTCAACTAGTCTGTGAATAAGAGTCCGGGAGTTATCATAGTCCTTGGTCTTTTTCTTTGTCTTATTAAAATATTATCTTATATTATCTTATTGTACGCCTGAGCTTTATTTTGATTATCTATTGCTTTCAGTTGAATTTCTTCTATACTTTCTGTTACAATCGTATCTTTTATTTCTTCTAATTTTTCCCTAAGCTCATCTACGATCTCTCCTTTCTGTTGAACCCCAAAAAGCATTTTGCTCGGGATCTGTTTAATGCTTCTGTGTACGGTGTTATTTAAAGTGGATTCTACTTGCTCAATTACTGTGTCCCAATGGCTCCGTAAGTTTTGCAATCATTGGCCCAATGCTTCTGTTTATACGTTCCACCTGCCCGTTAGCTTGTGGAGACCCTGTAGCAATTTTCAGGTGCTTTATGTTCCTCTGAGACAAAAACTGATCAAAGTCGTTAGAGGTAAAACAACTACCCCTGTCCGACACAATCGATTTTGGTATGCTTTAAGCCCTGAAGTAGTCGCTTAATGCTTTTAAAACTTCTTTTTTATTTGTCGTCTTAGTTGTGTACAGTCGTACGAACTTAGTAAACCCGTCAACGAACAAAATATGTGTTAATTTGCTCTAAAAGCTCATCTGTGTCCAGGTTGATGGGTTGAGCTAACATCATCTTCTCCTCGAAGTACATGGCAGAACGCTCGGTTTGCTGCCATTTACGTTGCTCGAACTTACGACGGTGCTCGGACTTAGAAGATATTTTCCCGAAGGCCATAATCAGCTGCTCGCATCTCTCTCTCTCTCGAAAAGTTTCAGCATCTTAGTAGGGTTGGCTTGTAGCCAGCGCTGTGCCTTTCCCTTAAGCTTGGTAACAAACAGCATCCTTAGGCAGTCGTCGGCCAATGCATACACCTGTCCAATGTTTTTTAGATGCTCCACCCAGTTGCGAGCACACATGTTTTCGTCAAAGTCAATGGCTGCTTCTTTGGCGAAAGACAATGATGCTGCTGATGCAGCCCGGCTGGTGGCTCTATAGGCGTTAAAAACGGCGTTGTTTCTGTCTGCTGAACCGAATTCTTCCAAACTGCTGGTGCTGCCACCCGATGCGATGCCTTGCAGGGCTGCCGAAACGTTCAAGCTTGCAGTGCTGCCATCAGATGCGTTGTCGTTTGAGGTCGGTGGTACGATCAGACTGGCAGGGTTGCCAATCGATGCATGCACATGCGACTGCGGCAGAATGTTCGAGACTCCAACTGCTTGCAGTTGTGTGGCGCCTTCTGCAACAAACTGCGATGCGCACCAACTTCTGCCTGCAGCTGCCTGATGATAGCAAGAAGCTTATGTTGCTCGAGAGCATCTCGGGAAATCGCCCTCTGTGCAGCTGCTGGTGCGTTGTCCAGTTCGGTGCCCTCGGCGCCTTGAAGTTCTTGGGCGGAGGCGTCGTCTTGATCCTCTCCAGAATTCTCGTTATCGGGTTGATCCTCTCCATGGTTTTGGTTGGCGTCTTGATCTTCTCCATGGTTTTGGTTGGCGTCCTCACGTGGTGCCTGGCCGCGTTCTTCACGAGGAACACGCCCAAGGCGAGCCATTAATTCGTCCTTAAAGCCTTCAGTTGGTAATCCCAACGCGGAAAGCCATCCTTTTAATTGCACAACCGAGTATTCGTTAAAGTCTATGTCGTTAATAGCGTTGATCTGATCCCACATCTGAATTTGTGAGAGAGAGAGTTTTACAAAATACGCAGTATACATGGTTTCACTCAAAGTTGTCTTTGTAGAAAATTTGTTTACATAACTCTTAGGTAGAAATATCCAACCATCTTTCTCGTCCGTATCAGTTAGATACAGAGCTATTTTCGATCCATACGGCGTCTTTTTCAGCTTACATCCAGTGATCTTATACTCAAATAAAGTACAAAGGTTTTCTATTGTTGTATAGCCAATGACAGGCTTCAATTCATTAAGGGTCTCTAAGAAGTCCCATCAAATTCAACCAAATTAGTTGAAAAAATTTTTTTTTTGTATATATACTCATACCATTCTTAAGAAATGTGAGATTGGATTTGGTCTGTCGTAGTAAGTAATCGTCTTATACTAATACATTTACTCAAGATGACATGGTTTTTTATACTGATCCAAGACTTAAAAATTTACTATCAATGCATGAACAGAAAGAGATAGCTACACAAATTCATTATATATAATTATATACATTATATTAATGTATAGGTATATATACCAAAAAGTCATTCAATCCATGTAATATTTTAGAGTGCGATAAGAAAAAGATAACAGTATACCTATCTCATTTTATATCTATGTAAATATAGAAAATTCTGTTTATTTTTTTCAACATCGGAATGACGAAGTTTGATTGCGAGTTGTGTTTAGAACCAAAATCCTTTACTACTCGAAACGGCCTAAAAGTGCATACCTTAAAGATACCTAGATCTTCCTATTATTGTTGCTATTTCTGTCCTGAAGTACGAAAAATTTGGTTGCGAAACAACTTTAATAGGCATATTCTATTGATGCAGAAGAAAATTATCGAAAAAATAAACAACAATTATAAGAACTCCATTTCAAAATAGCTTTTATTTTATATAATTTTTTTTAATTTAAGTATAATATAAAATTTTAAATTAATATTCTAGACCAAATAAAACGTCGAGTAAAGCGCTGTCATCTCCATCATCCAACAAATTTAAATATGGATTTGCTGGTTGTGGTGGGGGCTCCAAAGTTTCCTCGAAGATGTGGTCATCGTCTGGGAGGACAATTCCGGGTCAGCCTCTTGGGTAGAATCTGCAGCAGGTTGAAATACTCTTCGTAGGAGACACATTTTGAAAAAAAATTAAAAATTTAAATTTATACTTTACGCACAAGCAGCCACGCACAAGCAGACCCACACACACAAGGACTCGAGGGTAGGGGGTGATACTAGAGTTCGTGGGTATGCACGTGCACTTTCTTATGGACATTCTCAGAAGATAGCGGATGGTCACAATATTTTGAAATGCAACAAAACGTTAGGATTCCCTCGGATAGGAAACACACTGATTATAATTTTAAACAAAACCGTCGAAAAAACCTCTGATCGCCCTTATTATAGTTTTTATCTTTGGTGTTTTTTAGCGTATAGCTAAGCTTTGAAATATAATTTTCTAGTTAGTTCTGAATTTCGAATAAAATTTTATAAAAATAGGGGGACTTTATCATACAGCTGTCATAAAAACGTTCGGAAAATTGGTGGGAAAATAATATGAAAGAAATTATAGCTTTGGGCCTTTTTGACATATTATTTTATAATATTGGGACTATAATTTTTTATATTTTTAGGAATCTCGAATTCAATTTAATAAAAGTCGGACCACTCTAAAAATGGTCTTAAAAAAGAATGAAATTTTTTTTTTTACTTCACTGAAGTCAGCAACAATCCTTAAAAATTTTGCATGGTGTTACTAATGTTAATTATTTCTTATGACTGCAAGGGTATACAAACTTCGGCTTATTTTGTTATTATTTTTTTTGTTCTTTATTTACGCAGGCAAAATTATGTGCGATAAGATAAAATTTTCTCCCACGGACACAAAAAAAAACAACCGTGGCCGGCAATTAATTAAAAATTAACATTTAAAAAATTTAACAATTTTAAATTTAGGATTTTACACTAATCCGAATTATAACATTTTTGAAGACGTAAAAGATTTGGCCGAAGGACCCTCAAAATTTTCTGCTTGCTTTAATTATTTACAGCTTCTTTTTTTCGCGCCACCATCACTTTTTACCTTTTGAAGTTGGTTTGGTCCTGTCCGGTAGGGTAATAAGTTACCACTAGTTGAGCGCCAACTAGGTGGCATTAGTGAGCGGCGGTTGTCACTGGTTTCTTGACATCGAAAAAGAGGAAACAAAGTAGTTGCCCTCTGAACCTCGCATTAATTTTTTTCTTGATTTGACAAAAGCTACCCATAGCTAGGTCAGCATTTTTGCCGGCGCGATGTTGATTATGGTCAACGGCTCTGGTCTTGCTGACCACAGTTAACTTTTATGTTAGCGAACTGACGAAAAAACCAAAACAATAAAGAATGTCGTATGAACATATGCATATCTGCATTTTAAAATATATGGAGACTTTAGTTAATGTCACATGTACATACATTAGGGGGTCCATATTTGTATTAAAATTTTTAAAGTCATACTCTCCCATGCCTATGCAGTTTAGGGTCTGCGAATTGGCTTCAAAGTTCAAGACTTATATCGACTGTTGCTTTTGATCAAATATATTATTTTCATATGGGTGGCCTTGACTTAGTTTTATTTCTCAAACTAGTTTGTTACATTTCCAAACAACTTTAAAAGCTTTAAAAATTATTTAAAAACATTTTAGCTTAAGCATAAGCATTGTAGGCAACTTTTTCTGTCGCTTGGTCATTTCGTTAACGCTGCACCATATTTATATTGCGTGAAAATGCATTATATCCGATTGAGACAAATCGGAAAACATTATTGTTTCGCTGTCGTGGGGGACCCGTTATTTACCACTGTCGTCTTGGTTCGGCAACGTGTTTACGTCGTTGTCCTGGAACACCTCTTTGACTCCAAATGGTAACTTGCATTTGTGTTACATCTTTGGCGCTTTGTTCGAAAGTTTTTCCAAATAATCTAGTCCTGTAGAGGACACTATATATTTTAGATGCACAGAAAAAATGGTGTATATGATATGATGGTCAATATGATAAAATCCAATATTAATTAATTAAGAACATTTTAGACATTATTATTAAATACTTAAAGCATACTCTGCCTTGGGGCGTACTTGAACATGGGAGCTTTAGCATTAGAGACAGACAACTTACCATCTAGTCTATCGCACACTGAACGGGTGTTTCTGTCGATTAGGAGAAGCTGGACAGCTGTTTTCTGGCGACTCTGAGAAGCAGTGGACAACAGCAGTTTTAACAGCGAATGTTAGATTTCTGCTGCTATGTTAGCAGGACGACACGACGAAGAAGACATAAGGAGAAGCTGGTCGCGTTTATAACCAAGCTTTATATTTCCTAATTTGTAAATCAAAGTTAGCATTAAGTCAAAGATTGAAAGTATACAAATGAATACAACTGGTGAAGTTCAACATATTTCCGAGTTTTTATTACAAAGTGTGTGAAGACCCCCAGAGTAGACTTCTGCTCAACTTTGACGATCGGGTGCGAATCGTCACAACAATTTTGTGGCCCATGAGGGGAACATACACTCATAACTTCATCAGCTTCCAATATTTGTAAACATACTTCAATCTTTGTGCTTCCTTGTGTGCAAATCTACTATTAATTTAAACCAGCAAAGTTACGCAACCTTTGCCACGTACATCGCCATAACGGAGCCTCGAATAACGGAGGAATCAAGAAGTCGAGGAGAATAGCGGATTCAACCCATGCCTATTGCCATTTCATGCGACACACTAGTCTCGTGAAGTTTGCCGTCCCCCTCCTTCAAAGCTTGATCGCAACACGAGCGGAACGACTGAAACAGGTAAATGTGTTTGTGAGAGTAATTGTGCGTGGTTTTTCAAAGCAGAGTGCAATAGGAAAACATTAAAATGGGTAAAAATGAAAGTAATGGTAGTGATTTGGCACAACAGGGCTCGGCACCTTTGGCTGTGGTCGAACCTTTTGCAGACATGTACGCAATGCAGATAGACTTATCTTCCAGGTTGACCCAACTAATTAAAAATGCTAAGAAGGACGGTCAAATAAAGGTCAGGTATCAGGTGATCAATCCATAAACAACACCCTTGTGCCCATTCCTGTTTCCACAATTCAGCTGCCCAAATTGCCCGTACCCCACTTTTCAGGAAATTTTGCATATTGGCCATCTTTTTATGACAGCTTTACGCAGCTAATAAATGAAAATCAATCTCTTTCAAACATTCAAAAATTTCATTTCTTGAAGCAAGCACTACCGCACGGACGAGACCAGGATATAAACCATATGGCATTAACAGAAACCAACTATGCAGTGGCATGGAACCTTGTGGTAAAACGATACAACAACCCTCGAATGCAGTTCATGTACAATATGAATGCACTGTACGGAATCGAGCCACTGTCCAAGGAGATCGCGGTGGAATTTGTTAAACTTGGCAAATGTATGTATTAGTGAATTCCGACGACTACACATTGCCATTGATTTCTGTGATCATTTGTTGGTACATCACTTACTCACAAAGCTGCCTATCAGGCCTGGGAACATTCCCTGGGCAACAACGTGGAAATCCCCACCTTCATAAAGCTGGAGGTGTTTCTGCACAATCGATTGGTCAGCATCGACCTAATTGAGAGTAGGAAATCAGCCGTTCCAGTTAGATCATCTATACAATCGACCAACCATCGCCAGACAACCGGGAAACTCCACTGTTAGGGGACACAGCTTCCACAGTACTCTTGAGTCTGGATCCATCAGGTGCTCGCTCTGCCAACAGAATCACGTTCTAAGACGGTGCCCGGACTTCCTTGCCAAGGATTGTTTCGCGCGAAAGGTTATAGTCGACCGCTCGAAGGCATGCATCAATTGCCTCTGTGCTTCCCATTCTCTCAGTCAATGCAGCAGCAACCGAAACTGCTCGCAATGTGGTCAACGGCACCACACTTTGTTACATTTCCCGAATGCTTAACAAAGTCCTTCATTGACTCCTGGAGTATCCCGACAGCATACTTCAGACTCTGGTCGGAGCGCAGACGCGGTACAAGATGCACCATCAACGCATCTCTTTAGCGCAGTTGCCTCCCATCTGAACTCAACGACCCTTCTTGCTACTGCACTGGTTCGGATCGTAAATAACTCCACTGGGCAGTCAGCTTTAGTTCGAGCTCTCATCAACCATGGCTCGGAAGGCACCTCATCACGGAAAACATCGTTCAAGCGCTTAGACTCAAAGGCATCCTGCTCGAGCTGAGATCACGGGAATTGGTAATACGTCGCATAATCAGTGCAGGCACAGCACCGACTTCACCATAATCTCATGTTCAGGATCGGATTTTAATGCCTACGTATCCTCAGCCTTCATCCTTCGGTCACTAACAGGTCATTTACCAAAAAAAAATGTAAACATTAAGTCCTGTAAACATCTCCAAGGGTTATCCTTTGCAGATCCTAATTTCTTCAAGTCGGGTCGCATTGACCTACTTATCGGTGTCGACATTATCCCGCAATTAATGCTTCCGGACATACGCAAAGGGACGGTTGCAGAACCAATTGCACAAAACACACAGCTGGGCTGGATAGTTTTTGGACCAGCTGAAGCAGCCCAGACGACATCAATCTCCATCCGTTGTAATTTGGCAAACATAAACAACACAACAACACAGGTTTTTCGAATTGGATCAGGTCTCCACAACAAGACAACTCAACGCAGAGGAAAGATGATGTGAAGACCACTTTCAACAAACTCATATCCGTCGGCCGAATGGGAAATATTTGGTTCGTTTGCCTTTAAAAACGTTGTTTGACCCCACACCGGTGATCGGCCAGTCAAGGCAAATCGCATTAAACCGTTTCCACGCCCTGGAAAGAAAACTTAATCATCGGCCAGATTTCAGTCAACAGTATGTCAGCACTATTCAAGAGTACTTTGATCTCAAGCAGATAAAAGAGGTAAAAGGTAGTGAGGAAGAACACACTAGGATCAACGCTCAAAGGCAACTCTCAATCTCTGCGTGCACCGTTCCACATCATGCTGTGATCAAAGACGACAATTTAACTACAATGATGCGCGTCGTATACGACGCTTCGTGCAAAACGTCTAACGGGAGGTCTTTGAATGATATTTTATGCACGGGTCCCGCCCTACAAAACGATATTGGAGGAGTTATACTCAACTGGCGTCTCCATCGGTATGTCTTCGTGGCCGATATAACGAAAATGTATCGCTGTATAGATATGCATGAAGAAGATGCCCAGTATCAGCGAATTTTCTGGCGCGATGAAAAGGGACTCATCAAGATATATTTTTTGACTACAGTAAACTTTTGGCACTGCCTCGGCACCCTTCAAGGCGATTCTAATCATACATCAGATTGCATCCGACGAGCGCGAACGCTATCCTCTGGCCGAGCATGTCCTTAAAAAAGAAATCTATGTGGACGATGTTCAAACAGGACACGAGACCATCGACGGAGCTCTAAAAATTCGCAATGATGTCATCGCAGCTCTGCAATCAGCAGGCATGGAGCTCAAGAAGTGGGCATCCAACCATCCAGATATCTTAGAAAGCATCCCAACTACAGATCTCTCTAACAGTAGCATTTTTGAGATAGACAATAAGGACTCCATTAAAACTTTATGGTTGTATTGGCATCCAAACAAAGATGGTTTTGGTTTTAATCTTAAGTTTTCTCTCAATCCTATATTCACCAAACGTTCTATACTATCCACAGTAGCACGCTTATTCGATCCGTTGGGATACCTGGCACCAGTGATCATCGCTGCGAAAATCCTGTTGAAGGAAGTTTGGAGTTTTCGTATCGAGCGCAAGGATGAGCCTCCCGCATCATTAGATTGGGACGACCCATTGCCAGATAAACTCGCTGAGCGGTGGCGACAGCTCATTCAAGAGCTCCCCGACAGCGAAGAGATCCACATCCCTCGGTGGTTAGGCTTCGATTTAAGGCATGTCTCGACGTTGCAACTACACATGTTTTGTGATGGATCATCCATGGCAGCATGCGCTTATCTTCGAGCTAGTTGTACTGATGGTTCCGTGCAGGTTAACTTATTAGCCGCCCGCAATCGAGTCACACCAGTTAAGCCGCTAACACTTCCGAGAGTTGAGTTATCCGGAGCCCTGCTGTGTACACAATTAGCCGATTGGATTGTCAATCAACTTCAAGCATCACATCACACCATATCCGTACACTACTGGTCGGATGCAACGATGGTGCTGTATTGTATCAGCGGTGACCCTAGGCGTTAGAAGACATTTGTGTCGAATAGAATTGGAGCAATCCTGGAGGCAAGCTCGACATCGCAGTGGAGACATGTTCTTACGCAAGAAAACCCAGCAGATTGTGCTACACGCGGACTCACCCCTTCCCAGCTGAAACACCACACGCTTTGGTGGAACGGACCACATTGGCTGCAGCTTTCAGAGGAGCATTGGCCAGTCAATCCAGTTCAGTCCCCAAAATCAGAACTTATTTCAGGAGAGCAATCCTTAAAGCACATCGGAGCCCACATTTGTATAGAAGTGCAACCATTTATCGAATCATATTCCTCCTATAATAAACTCTTATTCGTTACAGCACACGTCAAACGATTCATTAATAATACTCGTCACAAAAAAGCGGATAGACTCACCGGCCCTTTCAGGTATCTGAATTTCAACAGGCTTTGTTCGCACTGGTGCGGATGGTTCAACAAGAAGTCTATTCGGAAGAATTATCAAGACTACGATCCAACAAATTTCTATCCAAACACAACAAACTCAGCCAGCTATCACCGTTTCTCGACGATGAAGGGCTCATGAGAGTTAAAGGCAGACTTAAGAATGCTTTGCAACTCTCCATGTCTCAACGCACACCAAGAATCCTTCCAAAGGCCCACCACCTGACGATTTTGGTTATAAGGAACGCTCATCACAGCACCTTACATGGCGGTGTGCAACTAACTTTATCTACAATTCATCAAGTTTTCTGGATCGTCAACGGTAAACAGGCAGTAAAAAGGATTCTGCGACAGTGCGTAACCTGTTTCAAACACCGGCCGTCACCATCAAACCAACTGATGGGAGATTCACTAGCTCACTGTGTCAATCCGCCCAAACGGGCGTTCGAAGCAACTGGAGTTGATTACACTGGTGCGATTGAGATAAAGTCATCCAGATTCAGAGGTCACACTTGCTATAAAGCATACATTGCAGTTTTCATCATTTGGAAGCAGTCACGGGAATGTCGGCACAGCATTTTCTGTGGGCGCTGCAGCGCTTTATCGGACGTAGGGGTTTTTGTCAACGTCTATACAGCGACTGTGGAACCAACTTTATCTCATCCGACAGGTCTCTAAAGCTGTGGACCAATGAATTCTATAAAGGAATTGAAGAGACAGTAGTTCCTGAACTTACTCATCGAAACATTCAGTGGCATTTCAATCCTCCACATAGTCCAAACTTTGGAGGACTCTGGGAATCCAACGTAAAAGCTGTTAAAACCCATCATTATCGATCGTTTAATGGGATTCGAATGACGTACGAGCAGCTGTCTACCATTCTTGTCCAGATAGAAGCGTGCTTGAACTCTCGGCCATTATGCCCCTTAACGTCTGACTTAGATGATTTGCAAGCTCTCACCCCTGCACATTTTTTAATCGGGGATTTGATGATGTCACTCCCTGAGCCTAGTCTTAAGGATTCTTCATTGAACACAGAGTTCCTGAATGGTCAATGGATGTTTTGCCTCTTTTGGAGAAAATGGAGTGCAGATTGGCTATCTCATCTGCAGGCGCGCCCCAAGTGGCGCCACGAAACTGACAATCTTCAGCGTAATGACATGATCATCATCAAGGATGATCGAACTGGTCCTTCTGACTGGAAATTAGGGCGAATCATCATTTACATCCTGGGTCCGATGGGCTCGTTCGAGTAGCTACAATTAAGACCTCAACGAGTATTTACAAGAGGTCTGTGTCAAAGATTTGTCGTTTGCTCTTGCCAAGATTTACTGAAGAGTCTAGCCCAAGTACACAACCCATGCACCTTTGAATATACCCGCATTCACTCCATAACACACTTCAACCTTTTCAGAGTTTAAGGCTTTGAATACTGGGTCCAGTATTGGGGGCGGCATGAACTGGTGTTTCTGTCGATTAGGAGAAGCTGGACAGCTGTTTTCTGGCGACTCTGAGAAGCAGTGGACAACAGCAGTTTTAACAGCGAATGTTAGATTTCTGCTGCTATGTTAGCAGCACGACACGGCGAAAAAGACATAAGGAGAAGCTGGTCGCGTTTATAACCAAAATTTTATAGTTCCAAATTTGTAAATCAAAGTTAGCATTAAGTCAAAGATTGAAAGTATACAAATGAATACAACTGGTGAAGTTCAACATATTTCCGAGTTTTTATTACTAAGTGTGTGAAAGACCCCCCGAGTAGACTTTTGCTCAACTGTTTTCCGCGGGCGTTATGTTCAAAAGACATGAAAACCATGCTATTGCAAGCGATACAACATGTTGGAAGTAGGTCTCTCTTTTTACGATGTAATGAAATATACGAAAAGAGAGAATTCGAGAAAATTACATTTTTTGGTATCGATTTGACATTATTTCATGGTAAAAATGATGTGTAGAAAAAACCAAAATTTACCGTGCGCATATCAAATTGATCTTGACTCGTTTTTTTTTGTGGTAAATCCGTTGTGTCAATTTCGGATTTTAGATGGCCAACCAAAAACATTTCGGAATTGTCTATTTTTTATTTATATTGACTGAGTTTAGAACGTGAGCGAAAAACGTTGTGCGATAGACTAGCTGGTAAATTTTCAGTCTGTGATGCCAAAGATCCCATTTTTTCCCGGGTGAAAAATGCTTCAATGCTTAAAAAAAGGAATCCCGCTATAATGCAAAAATTATATTACCGAAATATCAAGGTGATCTGTTTATTTCTGTTAGAGTTTGAGCAGGGGAGGCCGGCGACCAAAAAAATCGTGAGCTCGGGGTTAAGCCTGTCTAAGCCCAGTGTACTTCTCCCCAAGCACAGCTTTGGCAAGTCCCGTACGTCAAGTAGAATTAAGCAGCTTCTGTCGCGATCACCCAGAAGGCATAGCGGTTGATCAGCCTGCCGTTCCAGGTCGTGAAGCCCCGGAGCGGCGAAACGGCCAAGCAGCCGACACGTCAGGGACAAACATCGAGCAAGGATCTTCAGGGAGCAACAAGACTGGAGCACCTTGTCAACGAGGCGAGAGGACATTGATACAACCAGAACCGTCGGAGACACCAAGGACCTCAGGTGGCGATATCAAGGACAACCGAGTTACCAAGCCACCTGTAATTACGAGTATACCCGCAATAAACCCACAATGAACCCGTGTATTCTGTGCTTTCTCACTGAACTACTGGGCGGTCACGTTTATATAAATTTGGTGGGACGGTCACACACGATCTACCGAGCTTGTCGCACGAGTCACATAACAAGCAGAACTTAAAAAATCAGTTCGTTACAGTTACTAAACGCGGTCAATTTTCATATTAATGATAAATCTTACAATTTAATGGTTCGCAGATCTGAAAAACATTTTCAAACCCATATTTTGGTTTACGCCCCAGAACGTTTCATTGGTAAATTGTCAAAGATTCTCTCTCTCTTTCCGCAATGACCTTATGGCTCGCATAAGGGACGCGCTCATTGAGATCACTGAATACCTATCTCTGACACGTCCCATAAACGGCGCAACGCATAAGTATACCTGTAATTTAAACTCGAAAGATTATAACACATCGTACAAAACACTTCTGAACGAGGCAAAAAAAAGTTCTGATATCAACATTTGTGACAAAAATCTATTTTACAATTTACTAAATAAATACATTTTCTTAATTTTTAAAAATTAAATTTCCAGGACTTTCAAATGGAGTTTGGATTTGCACACTGGTTAGGCAGTGTAGGTAAACTGGTAAATGTGGCCATTTTTCTTGATTAATAACTTTAAAACGATTATTTTTATAAGCTGTGTTGTACACTAAAAGTTGGGGAATCACAAGGACTATATACTTTAAAATGTTATTTAAAATCGTTAGAGCCGTTTTTGAAAAAACAGAAAAAAGGCTAAAAAAAATATCTAAACAAAAAAATGTGGAACATTACTTTTATACGGTGGTATTTAGACAAATCGTGCTTAAAAGGCGTAGATAGTATTTAGAAATACATTTCTAACGACGTAAAGTACTGTGGCCTCAGTACATCACAAGTTACGGGTATACAAAGCGTAGCTTTTTATTGCTGTTTTCTCGCCAAATAAGCTAGTTTTTCGAAAGTAGTAGACTAATTTTTCTTATATTGAGCTGTTTAACATCGTCTAGAATTTTCAGGACTCTGAAATAGCGTTTTGGGACAAACTGGCAAACAAAATAAAAATTTCATTGAGACAGGACCTCGAAAATCTTGTTCTGCGTAATTACAGTTGAGGTGTCATTCGACGCCAGTTCCTGGTGTACTAGTCGCCTTCACACACCCTCCTGGTACACTTCGTCACTACGTGATATTTGAGTGCTTCATTTTTGTTATCTGAAATTCGATGGCATACACAAATATCGACTCTTTCGGTGGCTGCATCATTGCTCCACACTAAAGTGTCTATATGATTTTCATGAATAGATGTTTTCATATTATTGCCATCACATACAAAGTGTTTTGATTGAATAAACCGAAGACGTATGCCTGATGTCTGTTTTACTTAACAATATCGTATTAACCTTCAAAATATTCTTACACAACATGTAAATAAATTTTATTTGGGTTTTCGTCTTCTTCTTTAACTCAAGTAAAAGAGAAAAAGATATCGTGAAAAATAAATAAAATCTAATAGGTAAAATTAGTTTTGTCAATCCTGTAACTGTTCTGTGGGAAACAATAGGTGGGCAAAAATGTACGCTCGGAGTCCCATAAGCGAAATGCAATTCAACCTCTTGACGGAAGAGTCAAGAAAATTTCTGTCACTATACACGGACTCAAACCACAACAAACAAGGGCAACGCTTGAATGTAGAAGTGAATTGCATAGTATATATTTTATTCTGTGGGAGATTACAAATTTGGCATTTTCGGGATTTCTAATGTGCCCAACTGCTCCACCAAGGTACAATACCAATTCCTTATTAATTTAAATACCGACTTAACTATTGGGCTCAAGCCCTTTTGCTGCAAATTTTCGAAAACCAAAGTTATTGGAAAAAAAAGGAGGACGCGATAATTGCCGTTACCCCTTTATTTTAAAAATTCCTGTCCCTGTTGACCCACGCTATTGATTTTTCGTATCAAATTTGTGTGTTTGTTTTTCGGATTTTTTTTCAATTGAATAACACATTAAAATGTCCAACTCAACAAATAGTCCGAGTTTACGTGAAGCTGTACGATTACTTTAAGATATACACACATTACCTGGCGTGAATGCAGTGAATGAGGCACTCAAATATTCTCCACATAATTATAAAAGGTAATTCCTTTATATTTTTTTTTATTTTAAATATGAAAAAAATGATTTTTCTGTTCATTTTAGTAATGGAAATCATTAAATTTCTCAAATCAACGGAGCTGGACATAAATAAAACTATTAAGCAGCATTTCTGCCATGCCAAGGACCGTGTCTACAAGGCCACAAAGGCCTTAGTGTCTCCAAAGTGACTCCAAGAAATGTCGCCCAAGTGGCACATTTCTTCCCGACGGGAGTCACATCCACGATCCGAATGCGTATCGCGGACGATAGTTTTCACCATCTATAAGTCACTTAGAAGTGTCTTCCGCAATAGAAAATGCTTGCAGGGATGTATGTAAATGATGGATCGGACTTTATCTTACCTGAAAATTTCTTGAGTGAAGCTGGATTGTCGTTGTCATCTCAGTATTTTTTTTAAAAATATATACTTCAGCAAAAGTTAACTTTGAACTGCTTTCAGAGTGTACACTCTTTAAAGATGAATCTGAACAGATAGAAATGAAGAGATTTTAAATATATCAAAATATCAATATATCGATATTTTTTGCCAAAATAATATATTTTTATTGTAATAATTTTTTTTTTACAAATATTGAGAATGAGATATTTTCTGGATATTTTCTGATTTTAGTGCATTGGTTAATCTGTGATCAAAGTGAAAGAAAAGCGCATCGCTCAAGAAATATAGAAAAAACAAGAAAGGAAGTTACCTTCGGCAAGCCGAAGTTTGTATACCCTTGCAGTTATTAGAAATAATCAACTTTAGTAACTCCATGTGAAATTATTAAGAATGGTTGCTGCCTTAAGTGATATTAAAAAAAAAATTATTTCATTCTTTTTTTATACAATTTTTTGACATTTATATGTTATATTAATCCGCTTTTTATTCAATTGAATTCAAAATTTTTAAAAATATAAAAAATTATATTCCCAATATTATAAGATAATATGTCAAAAAGGCCAACATTTTTTTTCATATTATTCTCCCATCAATTTTCCGATCGTTCCTATTACAGCTATATGATTAGTCGTCCGATTTTGATAAAATTTAATTCGAAATTCAGAACTAATTAAAAACTGTTATATCCAAGCTTAGAAAGGTATATGTTAAAAAACACGAAAGAGATAATTTTTTTTTAAATTTTTTCCCCGATAGTTCCTACAGGAGCTATAAGATATACTTGTCCGATCCGTCTGGTTCCGACTTATATACTATGTGCAACAGTAAGACTTTTTGGAGAGTTTCAGCGCAATAGCTTCAAAACTGAGAGACTAGTTTGCGTAGAAACGGACGGACAGTCCGTCGTCTAGTGACGGTGATCATCCAATTGTTCCTATGGGAGCTATATGATATAGTCCTCCGATTTTGAAAAAATTAAATTCGAAATTCAGAACTAATTTAAAATTGTTATATCCAAGCTTAGAAAGGTATATGTTAAAAAACACCAAAGATATAATTTTTTTTCCCCCGTTAGTTTTTATGGGAGCTATAAGATATAGTTGTCCGATAGGGATGGTTCCGACTTATATCCTACCTGCAATAGAAAGAAGACTTTTGGGAAAGTTTCAGGCTGATAGCTTTAAAACTGAGAGACTAGTTTGCATAGAAACGGACGGACAGTCGGACGAGCAGACGAACATGGCTAGATCGACTCGTCTTGTGACGCTGATCGAGAATATATATAGTTTATGGGGTCGGAAACGTCTCCTTCACTGCGTTGCAAACTTCTGACTGAAATCATTATAAGGGTATAATAAGTGGAAATACGACAAACTTGTCGTCCCACATAAAAAATAAACATCATGACTTTCCCTTAGTCACAGCGAAAAAAGATTCGTACATACATCTATAAAATAGTTTCTTTTGAGTGTTTTCGTGTGCTTGAATAAAAATACACACTTTTGCGGTAAAATGGCGCCAAATTTTGGAGTCATGATGTACATATGTATATACATCAGCGGTTCCCACACAAATGCATGTATGAATATGAAGATACGCTTCAGTTCTGCAGTTCCGTCGCCGGGACATGTCCGAGCTCAAAAAGCAGTTTTTTTTGCTGTCTAAAACTGTATGCTGCGTCGACGTCAGCAGAGAATTCGGAGCAGCGTAAACGACTTCCGAAAAAGGCATTTCGGCAAAAAAGACAGGCAGATCTTCGGATATTAACCTCTCTTTCTGTGTCTTATAATCTGCCTTTCCGCGGCTCTCAGAGAGCAACCTTCGGCCGGTCCTCTTTTTTGCGTCACTCCGTTGAGTTTAGAAAGAAACCAAAAGAACAAGACCTGGTGCATTAGATTTTTTAACATAACCCAGAAGGTTCTGGTTCCGTTACCCGAAAGTGGTGTGATGAAATCTCTCAAGGGTTTTATAAATAAAACACAAGCAAGTATACAAGTAAAACACATTTTTTCAAGCATATGCCCTTATTTTTTTTAGGAGCGTTGGACAGGGATTCCGAGGACCCGGACCGAAAAGCAATGTTAAATATTAAAAACAAATTATTTAAAAAAAACATAGACTTGCAAATAATTATTGTAATTCTACAGAAAATTTTAATTATACAATTTGAGTAAAATATCGTTTAAAGTAAATTAAATTGTATGTATTTTAAATTCAATATTTGGACGCGTTCCTTGTAGGTGAAAAATCCTTGCACGGGATAGGCCATGGAAAAATGAGTATAAGGAACAGGGGAAATCCGAGGTGACTTCGAAAAATTTTTGTATTGCATTTTCCCCTCGGATAAAACGGAAATCCCATACAATGTCAGACATGTCCCATCGGAATCCCGGGAGGATTCCCCTGGGAAACTTGACTTGTTGTCACTGTCGGTGAGCGATTAATACACAACACCAGTGTTGTTATGATTTTGCTTTTGCTTCTGAAAAAAAGAAGTCACAGTCAAAGCAAATAAAAAAATCAAAAAGCAACCAAAATCAAAAATCAGCAGTCGTCGGTTTTCGTTTTTTTTTTTTGCTTTGTGCGTTGCTGTTGCTTTCGATCATGAGCACAAGTCGAAGCTTCACCTTTTGTCGACTTACAGACCTTTTCGGAAGTCGCAGGTGTGAAAATCATTACGGGCTACTATTGGTTGCTTTTGATCAGCAGCGAAACTCCAAAAAGTTGCTAGCGACCGACTTTGTAATTTTTGCTTTTTCATTTTTTTATTTAACCGAAAGAGCTATCAATAACAGCAACAAAAACACTCGGTGTCTGCAGGACTTTGTTGTTGCTTTCGTTTCTTTATTTTTTTTTAATTTTTATTTAAAATTTTATTTATTTTTTTTATAAAACACAAATGTATAATAATAAAAACATAGTATAATAAAAACAGTAATAGTGTCTTCTTTTTTTAACTTTTATATTTATTTTATACAATTTTTCAAAGACTGAGAACACAAGACATTTTGATTATACCATCATCCTATTTTTAAGTTCTGAAATATATATATAATAGCATACAAACAACATTGGAGAATATCCATCAAGTTCATAGTCGTTCCCGAAATTGGAAACTGTTATCTATTATGTTATCCGATATTATTAAGCTTTTCTTCTTTTTAGGCGATGGACATAGGGGAAATGAGATTGCAGAGGCCCTTGTTTTTATGATTTGCAGGGACAACATGCCTGTCATATGCGTTAAAAAGGAAATTTAAAGTTCCTTGCCGGTCCAATGCAAGTATTAGTTTTTAAATATATATACTTTTTTCCAGGTAACGACATTATTGGAAGACAGATACATCCAATTGGTGTTAAGAGTTAAAGTTTTTTAAAGAAGTGGACCACGATGCATTCGCTTACGATGCTGTTACAATTACGACTATAACGGTTAATTTCCAAAATGTGATGAATTAGATAAAAATCGGTCACAGTGGACAACTCTAACTACTGATAATGCAAATAATATGAAAGCCGTCAAAATGTTATCTCGGAAAAAGCAAATATGTCCCATGCTTTGCCCATACAATCCACTTGCTGGTAGATGATTTCCTATAGGAGATTTCGTCATTTCCCACTGTTTTGGACAAAGTTAACAATTTTTTTTATGCATTTTAAGCATAGCCCTTCATTAATGGATCAATTTTTAAAAGCTCATTCCGATGAGGGAGTTTTAGAAGGTTGTATTAAGAACTTGGTGCAAAACGTAGACACGCGATGGAATTGGTGCTTAGATATGTTGATGCCCTTTTTAGCTCTTCTAAACAAATTGGCAATCATTCTTATCAAGAAAGCCGAATACTCTAAAGCATTACCCGAAATGCTGATCCAAGTTTCAAAAAGATTTACATCTAACTCATCGTGGTACAAGAGGGGACAATTGATTTATTAAAAGAAATAACAACATTTTCAACCAACTATACCGAGTTATTGGGCCGATTCGCCGCCGAATTGCATTGCTCTTTCATCATGACAACGCACCGGCTTACACTTCCGCCGTCGCCGAGGCCAAAATGGTCGAATTGGGCTACAAACTGCTACCCCATCCAACACATTCCCCAGATTTGGTCCCGTGTGACTTTTTTTGCTTCCAAACTTGAAAAAGTCACTAGCTGGACAGAAATTTGCGTCGAGTGAGGAGTTAGCCGCCGAAACAGAGGCCTATTTTGCAAACCTCGAGAAAACGTATTTTTCCGATGCTTTAAAGAAGTTTGAGCATCGCTGAGTTAAGTGTATCGAGCTAAAAGGAGATTATGTTAAGAAATAAATCGCCATTTTCTCAAAGTTGTCGTTTTTTTTGGGGGGCTAAGTACTTAACGGACCACCCTCGTAAGCTTAAATTTCTTCGGAACTGAAGAAGCTGCATTAAAACACAAGACGCTAAGCAGTATGAAGGTCTCAAAGGTGCCGCAGCCACAAAATAATTTAAATGAATTTACTCAACTTAAACACCAGCTCCAAGTTCCATTCGTTGTCTACACGGATTTTGAATTTTTGAATGAACCAAAAAATCTTGAAGTGAGCCGCAAAATATTTAATATTAATAAACATAATCCAATATCATACGCTTATTATATAAAGTGTACTTTTTTTAGATAAATTTGTTTTAGAAACAGGAATAAATTCAGGAACAAGCAGGAATATACCAACAGGAAAGTTACTTTCTTAAAATAGTTTCTATTAGAATGAGTTTAGATGACCAACAGATATTTGAATTGTTCTATTCGTTAAATTGTTATTTTTGTCAAAAGGACTCAGATAGAGTTAGAGATCACTTTTATTTCACAATTCGCTTTAGGTATGCTGCTCACTCTAAATGTAACTTGGATTATAAAGTAAACAAATTCATACCAGTATTTTTTCATAATTTATCGAAATACGACTGACTGGAACTTCCGTTATGCCAATTAATAAGGAAAACTGTATTTATGTTTCGAAAAAAATAACAAGTTTAAGAAATAGTTTTGAAATTCGTTTCCCGATACATACCGGTTCATGCCCTGAGTCAATTTTTATTATTTTTTTAATAATACAGAATTTCGACTAATGCGTAAGAAGGGTATATTTCCATATCAATATTTAGATTCCGCTAATAGAGTCGAGAAAACTTCCCTTTCAACACCATTCTATAGTAATTTAACAGAAGAGGAAGGTTTTCAGGAAGATTATGATCATGCTCTTAAAGTTTGGTCACATTACTCTTGTTCAACTCTAAAATCTATTTAGAATTATTTGAAAGCTGATGTATTCCTTTTAACAGACATATTTGAAAATTCAGGAAAAATTTGTCTTCAAACTTGTCCCAGATCAGTATTTTACGACACCAGGTCTTTCTTGGGAGGCAATGTTGAAAGCTTAAATTCAACTTAAATTGCTGACAGATATAGATAAGTTTAGACTTCTTAAAAAAAAGCATTCGTGGTGGTTTCATTCAATGTTGTCATATATACACAAAAACAAAAAATTAATATTCACCAGACTATGATTCCTCGAGGGAATCTTCATTTTCAATGTATGAGGATGCGAATTACTTGTAAGGTTGGGCAACCTTTACCATATAAAGACTTTAAGTAGAATTATACCACAGGCATAAAAAATTTCGATATTCATATTATTCCAATTGATAACGAATACGGGTATTTTTTGGAAGTGAACTTAATATAACCGTACCGTTTACATGATCTTCATAATGATCTTCCACTTTGTCTGTCAAATTGTCTTTCCTAAAAATTAATTGCTGACCTGTAAAATAGAACAAATATTGAAAACATTATCGGAATTTGCAACAATGTTAGTACTGAAAAAGATCAATAGAGTAGTTCAGTCCTTGCAAAAAGCCTTTATTGATCTAAATACTTTACATAAGCAAAATGCAAAAAAAAAACATTTTTTAAAAACAATGGATGACCCTGAGCGCAGAGTCGATATATTGCTTGTTAGTGCATGGGAAGCTCAGAATATCAGCAAAGACAGGACGAAAAGCACTTTGTGCAGAAACTTTCATGACAAAATCCAATTACCATAGTGCAACCAAAATAATAATAATTTCTATGCACTTCAAATGTTTTTAGAATTTGCCGTATTAGACTTATCGAAGTTACTACAGATAAAGTTAATAAAAAAGTTCTTTATGGCAAAGATCACAAAAACTTAACGTTGTGAGGAGTCGTTTGACCCCTCACAAATAGCGCCAACAACATCAGCCGCCAGCGCCACCAACATCGGTCGCCAGCGCAACAACATCGGCCGCCAGCGCCAACAACATCAGCAGCCAGCGCCAACAACATCAGCAGCCAGCACCAACAACAACGCCAGCCAACGACAACAACAAAAGCAGCCAGCGACAACAATAACGCCCAAAGGCGTCGCCAGCAACAACAACAACAGCAGCTAGCAACTATACAAAACCCTCGCGCATAGCTTTGTAAAAACTTTGTACAGTTCACTTAATATGTAAGCTTAACCAAAATTTGAAAGATTTGTAGTTATATTAGTACCCAAGAAAGTAGCTATTAAAAGCGGTTGCGGAGGTTTTTTAGGCGGTTTTAAATGTGTTTTGTATGAGTTGTTTTTAATTGCAAGCGTATACTCATCCCAGAATCAGTGTGTTTGGTATTCCACGGAACCCTCCCTTTGTATTGCATTTCAAATATTGTGACCCCTCGTTATCTTCTGAGAATGAGCAGGAGAAAGTGAACGTGCGTACCCACGAACCCGAATCTCACCCCTACCCTCGAGTCCTTGCTCATGACTGCTTGTGCGCGAAGGTGTGAAATTTTAATTTTGTGAGTTTTTTTCAAAATGTGCAGTTTTTATTTTAGAACAGAGAAAATTATACCATTGGAAAGGGCTTGAAAAATGCTTTCCAATGACACAAAATTTTTTTTTTTTTTTTTTTAGTGAGGGGGTATACTATTTACGGTAGCGGAGGTCATCGTCGTTTTTTGCCTTTTTCAGTCGAGTAGTGGGAATATACGGGAGCGGCGGTTTTCGCAGCGGAGGTTTGGTCGCTGCCGAGACTGCCGCTGCGATGACCGCCGCTGCGGTCTTATACTCTAGTTTTTCTTATATGTTATACGATTCCTTTTGAGGAGTGTGTCTAGGAAAAATGAGCTGAAGAATCACTTTAATGTTAAAGTTGTATAAGACTTATAGGATCACTTTTTAGGGCTGAGGATATCGAAATTGTTTTTGTCTACGATAAAGTTAGACGGGTGTGTATAGAAAAGTCAGCTAGTGGAATCACTTTAAGGTTTATGTTTTAAATTTCTTATTGGGAACACTTTTCAGGGTTTATATCTAAAGGCCACCCAATAAAATTTATGTGCAGGATAAGAAGTTTAGTTTTAAGAATTTCTTAAAACGGTGCACTGAAGCGGAAAATTGTACCGAATTTCAAATTCTGCCTCCTCCCGTATATTCCCACTACTCGACTGAAAAAGGCAAAAAACGACGATGACCTCCGCTACCGTAAATAGTATACCCCCTCACTAAAAAAAAAAAAAAAAAAATTTTGTGTCATTGGAAAGCATTTTTCAAGCCCTTTCCAATGGTATAATTTTCTCTGTTCTAAAATAAAAACTGCACATTTTGAAAAAAACTCACAAAATTAAAATTTCACACCTTCGCGCACAAGCAGTCATGAGCAAGGACTCGAGGGTAGGGGTGAGATTCGGGTTCGTGGGTACGCACGTTCACTTTCTCCTGCTCATTCTCAGAAGATAACGAGGGGTCACAATATTTGAAATGCAATAAAAAGGGAGGGTTCCGTGGAATACCAAACACACTGATTCTGGGATGAGTATACGCTTGCAATTAAAAACAACTCATACAAAACACATTTAAAACCGCCTAAAAAACCTCCGCAACCGCTTTTAATAGCTACTCTTAGCTTAAGGCTTAGGAAATTCGAATGGCTGCATCGCGACATCTTATGCCAATGCTGGCCCGACTTTAACTGACCATTTATTCATATCTTGCTTACACAGAGATTGCCTTTCCTTAACCTATGTCGAAGTTGCACACCTTCGATATTTACCTACATCCAGACCCCTCCTACACCACGTTCACCCCCGGTAACTTGTTATCAATCCTTGTGTTCGTTTTCCTTCTAATAACCATTCTACTGGGGTGTTGGGCTGCTCCTTTTGTTCGAGAACCAATCGGATTGGTTCTAGGAGTACAACATACCTGTATGCACTCCCTGTAGATGTCAACCTGTTAAGTGAACATTCTGGACTATAAAAATGACACCACTCAAATTGCTCAGGATCAGTTCTTCAAATGCCTCAGTACTGCATACCTATGGATCTAACCGTAGAATTTATCGATTCGGAAAACGAGGTTGAGATTGACAACCCGGAATTACCACCCACGCAAGATTCTGATCTCGAAATAATCGAAAACTCGGATCTGGAACTTGTACAGGTTTCCGAAGCAGAAGATTCGGTTGATCGCCTTCTACAAAGCGTATTTCAACCGGCTGCATCGTCGACCCAAAATAGGGACCCAGGATTGGAGTCTCTTGAGTGGAGCCAGTTTCCATTGGGGACTACTACGCAGGCTTTCTTGGAATCCCTTATCACACACGAAGAAGGTGAAGATGTATTTCAGTGCGCACAGGAATTTCAATTGGACGACGACCTATCCAGGACAGAAGATGAGGTTTTTCCTAACGACGACCACATCTTTGAAGAACTTATGGGACCTCAACCGCCACCGACTAACCATGTAGATGTTTTATTTGACCTAGATTCTTAACTTTTTAATTATAAATACACCATGCATAAAGAAAAATAAAGTAAAAACTATTTTAAAATTGAGGGCTTATAATTGTTTTTTATTTATTGAACAATTTTTCTTTGCCTTACAAATACTTTTTAGCTCTGCGTTGTGAACCAATAGACGATGCATATTAAAGTCGTATCGCAACCAAATTTTCCGTACTTTAGGACAGAAATAACAATAATAAAAGGAGGATTTAGATTTCTGATAGGCGAAGTTGTGTATTTTTAATGTATGCCCTTTTAGACCGCTGCGAGTAGTAAAGGATTTTGTTTCTGAACACAACTCGCAATGGTACTTCACCATTTCGATGTTTTTAAAAATAAACTGACTTTTCTATAAAAAATTTATCTTATATAGCATTTGAGGGACAATTCTTACGTTATATATACTATCTTTATTTTAACGCTATTGAAAGATTTATATAAATATAAAAAGAGATAGACATACTGATATGTATTTCTAACTTTATTCCCAAGTATTACATAGTTTGAATAAGTATTTTGATGCATATAATGAAGACATATTGTTATCTCATTTACTCCACATGAATTGATAGAAGTGTATAGTTTTTGACAAGTATAAAAGACCATGTAATTTCTGGTTAAAGAATTAGTATACAACAGTTAGGTACTAGTGCACGACGAATCCAAACTTACGCTGATCAAAAATGGTATGCATATAAATTAAAAGTAAATACTTTATCACCTAATTTTGTTGAATTTTATAGGACTTCTTAGAGACCTTAAATGACGTGAAGCCTGTGATTGGCTACACAAAAATTGAAAATCTATGTATTGGATTTAAGTATAAGATCACTGGATGTAAGCTGAAAAAGACACCATATGGAACTAAAATAGCTCTATATTTAACTGATAAGGACGATAAAGATGTTTGGATATTTCTACCTAAAAGTTATGTGAACAAATTTTCTACAAAGACACCATTTAGGAAATTAAATGAGAATGGAATAACTCATATGGTATATAAAGGAAAAGATCTGAACAGATTTAGTTGTGCTCAAATTGAATTTTTATCAGTAAATAAGTAAAGTAAATAAGATTCTTCAATATAAAGAGCTGAGTTTTTAAATCCAACAACAGTCTTAAATCAGTCTCAAAAAGAAATAGTTGTCCTTAAAAATGTACGCTCAACAGATAGAACTATTCTTGATGCAATTTGAAGGCATGCTTTTCGAGCAACACCTACAAAGGATGGAGTTCCTAAAAGCTACTTTGGAGGATTTAGAGGAAAAAGAGTTGATCCATTCGAAGTTTGGATTCCATTATAAACTTTGTCCCTGGAGCGACGATGATGCTTCATCTGGACCAGACACATGTCAGTGTCATATGCTGCCTGCACTGAAAGAGGAAGCCCTTAGTCTAATGATTAAATATTATAAGTTAAACAAACGTATTGCTCCAAAACCATAAATAAAACGATTTAATTTTACCTAAATATATATGTTTTTATGTTTTTTATTTTTTAAAATGGTTCTTAAACATTTTTATTATTAATTTATCATTAAATGAATAGTCGTTTTTCTTGAATTTTCTTAAAAAAGAATTTAGTGTTTTCTTTTTACTTTTAAAAAGACCGAACAGCATACAATAATGTCCGCAAGTGTTAGAAAAGTATCCCTGCAGTTGTTGCTTATTAAAACAAAATTTATAAGCGTTAGATTTTAAAAATATTAAAAATTCTTCTTTCTGGGGATATTGACCATATGAATCGAAAAATTCTGCTGACCTACGACTTTCAAAATAAAATGCAATCCAATGAGTTCCAGGTTGATCTGAAGTGTCGGTATTTGCAATTATTAGTGCGGGATACTTTAAAATAGTTTTTGGTAACCTATCAGAAGGAAAAACTCCTTTAAAAATAGATTTTGTCTTTGAATGCTTAGAAAGAAAATGTTCAATTTGTAAAGTATTCATTTTAAAAGAGCGTACGAATATTTCTATGCTTATCAATATCAATCATTGAATCGTATTCACAGTATACCAAGCAAGTAACTGCTTCAGCAAGTGGTTCCGAAAATCTTCCTTCGATTCTTATAGTACCTTGAGAGATTAAATTTGAACATATAGTTGAATTTGATTGATCAGCAGTTAAGTCAAAGGCTAATATAAAACTGTTTGAATCAAACATTTCCTTGGTAATTTGTAGTCCACGATCGTAATGTTTAATTCCACATGATCTAAAAAGCATATTATAACCTCTTGAGCTCTGAACCTTTTCAGCGTTCGAGTAATCGAACTCCAGAGCCTGGGAAGGAACTTGAACTCCGTTAACCAATAGGTTAAAGCGTTGAATTTTAAAATGTTTAAATTGAAATGGGTCTACGGCTCTGTTTCCTGAGTATGAGCGGCTCTTAACCATACAAAAGGCCAGAAAATTTGGTATTTGACCAATAACTGCGTTGTCTATCGACAGTGTATTGTTGATCGGATATATTGTAAATGATTTGACTTCAACCTTGCTGAATGGGTACAGAGTATTTTTTGTTTGTAAAACATGATGATGAGCCAATAAATTGCTTGGGTTAACTGTTATGTGGTTCATGAAAAGTTGTGCTTCAAGTATCTTTAAATTTGATTCAGTACCAGTTTCCATTAAATAAAACGCTGTTTTTTCATTATTGAAATTGATTCTTAAATCAACATTGTTAACAAGCAGTTTGATTTGATTGAAAATATCTCCATGAACTTTTCCGAATAACTCAACCTTGTTACTATTTTGAAACATATTTTTAAGGGTTTCATTCGAGTCCGGATAAACATATTTCCCTGCTGTTATTCTTCCAAAATTGGGAAAATAACCTTGGGAGGCCAAGTGACTTTCAGAGGCGTCACTCCCATAGTTTAAAATTGTTTGCAAATACGCTCTATAGTGATAATTATTATCACTTTGCGATACCAGTATATTATTTAAATAAACGGACGAACTTCTAAATATTGAATGTAGAATATTGTTTACAACACCAACAGCATTTCCTTCAATGCTGTTGTTATCATTTTTTTTAAGTTGCACAACAAGTCGTAAATAAACACTGGATAAATCTCGATACGTTTCACCATTTCCCAAGCAAACAAATTCGATTGAAGAGGCACCGTCCAAAGAAGCAATTGGGTTGTATGAGACTTCTTCAGTTCTTAGAATAGAACTTTGCGTGGGGTGTGCCGCAAACAAATCTAATTCACTTTTCATACATTCGATATGCGTACTCATTTTGCTTTAGAAAAAATATCTTTAATATTTAATTTTCTTATTGATTTTTTTTTTTTTATGTTGCGTTTGGGTATGTTTACGTGGTCGTTTAGATGTATAATGAAGTCGTTTTTTCTTATTACCTAGCCTTTTATTTCTTTTTCCACTTCCACTTTGAAAACGGGTAATTTTATCAATTGCTTTATTTGAAAGATTTTGTAAAGCAATTTTACTTTGTTCTTGAATTATATTTCTTAAAGGCTTTCTCCCAAATTCATTGATTACAGCCTTACCAGTCTCAGCAGCCTGATTTTTTATAGCAGTTATGCCCGAAAGAAAAAGTGGTTTTATGTAATTAAAAAGACCGCTAAAAAAATTTCCTATTCCTCGTCCTTATTGCACTATATGCGGAGATATGTAAAGACTTCCGATGTTGCTTAAGCCCCCACCACACTGATTTACATAATAATCCTGATAAGATTTCACCATGATGACTATTTTGGTTCTAAATAAATAACATTTGGGTATGCATTATTTATAGTCCTGACCTTCTTCTTCTTCTAAAGTGAAGAGTAACGAAAATGGGAACAGCTGAAGTTTCAAATGGTACCTTATATCCATTGGAATCAGTAATGAGTATTGAGATTTCATTTGGCGACCATATGTCCAAAGGGTAATATTCAATATTTTTAAATTGAATATTTCTTTCCTTTCCATTATAATGCATTACACGAAGACATCGCGGTCTTTTACTACCTACTGACCTTGGTTTTATTATGTCAGTGTAAATAAAAATCAATCCATTTTCAGGAATATTCGTTTTAACGGATACATTTTTATACCTAAATGTTTCAGCATTTACAAGACTAACAAACTCGGTTTCTTCAACGACATTTTTATCTTGGTTAGGTGTATATTTAATGTAATTATTCAAATATATGTCTGAAATACCGACTTCCCAGTCATCGTTCATGTCTTCTGGAATGTTAACAATGTTTGTAAATGCACACTTTACGTTGTCAGGAAATACATTCATTGAGTCGTTACTTAACAATGTGATAAAAATCTCATTTAAATAACCCATATTTGATATTTATGGAAGTTAATGATACGAAATCCAATTTAATTTATTTTTACCAGTTTGTACTGGATTTTTTGTTCTAACCGATCGCATTAACCTTTCACGTCCTGTTACATATTTAAAATTTTGATAAGGTAAAGTTTCGGTTTTCAATTTTTGTAGTTTTGCTTTGAATTTGCGTTGTCGTTCATTAAGCTTCGCTTTGAGCACTGGTTTCTCTAATCCTATTTTCTTTTTATCTGTTTCACTATCTAAAAAAGAGGTATCACTCACTTTTCGTTTATCTGAAACAACATTTTCTTTTGTATTTGAACTAAAATCCTCATTATCACTTTCAGGTGGTAAATCGGGAAACTCAAATTTTTCCGGACGTGAGTGATCGTACTTTGATGTTGATTTTGATGTGCTGGGTTTTATATCAATCCAATCAGTGGTTTGGGATTCAATTGTTTTGGTTGTAATAGGATTCGCTTTTTGTTCATTTTGAAAATTCCATGATTTATTACGTTTTTTGTTTTGATAGTAACTTAATTCTTGACGAATTTTGATCCATTTATCGAAATCACTTATTTTGTTATTATTTAATATTGGTAAAAATTTTATATTTATTAATTCATTTCCTCTATCATTGTTTATCAATTTCTGATAGCTGTTAGGATGCATTAAAATTACTTTGCTTAAATTATGTTTATTCTTAATCATTTTTTAATAGTTTTCCAAAAATTCCAGAAAGCAATGAAGTTATTAGAATCGGTAGAAATCCCCCTTTTTGAATAAGGACTTTTCTCTTAGAGTTTAATGTACGTTTTGGGCACGAAAGGTAGCGCAATGCATTTTTATACTTTTTTAGAGCATTAAGATGGGATTTAGTAACTTTATGGTTTCCCTGTAATGTGTTCAATACAATCTCTACTATTGTTTTTACCAGGTCACTATTACTATTGCTTATAATTGCCTTACGTAGTCTATTGTCGGCCTTTTTGAGCACATACAATAAATGTTTGTTCGCTTTCAAGCGATTTAGGCTCTTTTTGTAAACCATTTTCATTTGAATAGCACACAGAATATTCTGAATTAAAAATGTCAGATCTAAATCTTAAGAGATCGTTAATGCCCTGAGTGAGATCAATAAGTAAATATCCGTGAGGTTGCTCCGTTACTTCTTTATATATTCTAAATAGCTCCGTGGGGTTTTCTGGGTAAATTTGTCTTGCTAAACATTGAAATTGAAGCTTATCACGAGGATTTTTGAAAGCAACAATGTATTTGGTATTTAGTGAAATATCTCTGGTGTGCGAAGATTTATGAAATATGTTCTGAGTTACCACTATTACTGATAAATTCCTATGGTGTGATCCTTTTGTAAACAGCTCACACACATTTTTATTAATGGCTCCCATCATCAAGTCATCCAATATTAAAAGAATTGGTTCATTCGTTTCATTTTCAACTGTTTCAGGGACTCCTTTAAAATATTCAATCTTTTCGAAATTGGGCTTGGCACTCTCCTCTGCATAACACCAAATAATTCGATCTATTGAAATATTAAAAAGATCATTCTTTTTGGTGATTAGATTTTCTAAAAAGGTTGTTTTTCCCGATCCTGAGGGTCCACAAATAAGCATTGTAAAAGGATGTATAAATTGTGTAAACATTTTTTATTAAAAAAATTTTTTTATTCGGAATGAATTTTAATATATTATATTATTACTAATTGCTTATATAATGTTTTTAAGTTATATTAGGTTTTATTAATATTCACTTGATCGCGTTTCTTGGAGCAGTTCTTCTCGAAATGAGTATCAGATCCGCAATAATTACAATAAATAAGTTGCGTGTATCCATTTTTACGGGGATCATTTCCAAAAAATCTCTTAAAAGAATCCATAATAAGAGACAACCTGATAGGACCATGAATTTCTTTTTACTAAATTTTAAACACATGTGTCACCATTACTATATATTTCATAATTGGTGTTTTCTAAGAATACAAACAGCTTAAATAAATTATTTAATGAACATCGAAGTGGAAGTTTTTTCTTGTGTATTCTACAATTCGTAAAAAAATTGGGTAGTTGAGTTAAACTTCTTCCGATATCTATATCGATAATGTTTGTTGATAAATACTTGATTAAAAAATTCTTTTTAATTTCACCACGAACAAGAACTGTGTGATACTTATTGAGTGGTGTGAGTATTTCTTCAAGACTTGTGTATGGAATATCTCCAGTTGACCAATCCAATCCGTTTATGTTCTGCTGGTTAAGGTGCTGCTGCTTAAGAGCTCCATTATCCAATTCTTTTATGTTATATGGCGGTTTGAAATGGAAAAAATTAGGTATAACAGTTCCAGCAGGCATAAACGCCAGCTCCTTAACGAAAACTTGTTTGTTGTTACCAAGTACATATTGAAAATCTACTATAATGCTTGAATTACGATCGACTGTGTTCATCATTGGTTGAGATTTTTTAATCAACTGAGGGTGTGCTTGCTAGGGCTTTCTCCTTTATATACCGGTAAGACTAGAACATATTTACAGTTTATTTAAAGTAGTCTTACCTGATGGACATGTGTGTAACTAAAAGAAATAAAACTTCTCGAAAGAAACAGGACCACGAAGTCATTTTTGGATTCGAGTATTATGTTGTTCATAACTTAAAATTGAAATGTGGTCTGTCAACTACTCGAAAATTTTTGCCGATGGTTTGGATGCAGCAAAGTAAAAATAATTTCATTGGATTTGACAAAGACGAATGGATGCAACTTCTTACGTATAAGGAATTTATTCAGTTGAAGCTGGACCAGTATGACTTCTTGATGCCTGATACAATTATTGATCATCCGTGCATGCACTCCATAAAATGTAACTTTAGATTTAGGAAATCAGATAATCAGTACGTTTTTGTGATTAATCAGTATGGTAACAAAATTGAGTTTGATTCTGAGTCCTGGAGATCATTACTAAGATTAGGCATATTTTTTACTACATTTTTATGTTGGAACTCCATATTAAGACAGCAAGTAATATATCTTTACAATAATCATATTATTCCTAAGTGTGTATCTTTACAAAAATTTGATATTCAACTATCTGATTTAGAAGGTACCTATGATAAGGATGTGCAAATAGATTTAACACGATTATGTTTTGAAATATCAAAAAAGATGCGTTCAGAAATAAAAAGGGATGTTCTTGTATATAAGCAAGCATTATTGACTAAGCAACCATCGTCATCAAATAAAAAATAATACTAATAAATCAACACCTTAAGATGAGCAAACAACAAGTTGTCGATGAAATTCATAAGGCAGCGCGAAAAAACTTCATACGGCGAAAGTTCGTTCAAAAAGGGATAAATGACACATGGCAAATTGATTTAGTTGAAATGATACCATTTTCGAAAGAAAATAAGGGTTTTAGATATTTACTGACCGTTATTGACACGTTCTCAAAGTATGCATACGCCGAGGCAGTTAAGTCAAAGTCTGCCCTGGATGTAGCAGAGGCAATGAAATCTGTTTTTAAAAAGAGTAAAAGTACACCCAAGAATATTCAGTCAGATCAAGGGAAAGAATTTTTTAATTCCACTTTTAGGAAATTAATGGATAAATTTGATATAAATCATTATCAAACTTATACGCATCTCAAGGCTTCTATATGTGAACGCTTTAATAGAACATTAAAAAATCGTATGTGGAAAATGTTTAGTATGCAGGGTAAATATAAGTGGATTCATAACATCAATTATCTCGTAAATCAATACAATAATTCATATCACCGAACAAGTGCTTGTAAAATGGAGCGGTTTCGATTCCAGCCACAACTCATGGATATCTGTAAATGACCTGCTAAAGTAATAAAACGCAACAATAACAAGTTTAATTTTTTATCTATTTATTTACAAATTTTTATTCTTATAATATAAACATTTACTTAATAACGGGTTTAATTTTGACTACTTAATATATGTTCAATATTATAATGACCATGAGCCAATGTATTACAATTATCTGGTAAAATATATCTCTTATCATCCTTATAATTAAGACTTATTTTATTCATAATTTCAGTATAGAGGATGTGCGACCTACTTCGAATAACTCGCTGGGATCCATAAAATGTTTTTTTATATTTTATACATTCTATATAATCTTCATGATTCAGTTTTTTAATAACCGATTTCTTAACTCCTTTAATTTTTTTTATACATTCGTTTTCGTTTCCTTCCTTATCAACTAAACAAGAGTATGCCTTAGCCTTCAGTCCAGCAAAAGAAGTCATAACCCTACCTGCATGTTCATCCTTCATTTTGCCAGGTTCCCTATTATTAGCTTTAACTATATTAAATTGGTTTTCTAGTTTATAATTTGAGGTATCAAATCGTTCAGGATTTTCTTTTATAGTTTCGTAAAAGTCTTCCTCTGAAGATAAAATAAATGAATCTGTATCCATATAAATTATTTTCGAAGAAGGACTTTTAAGTAATAGAAAATTATAATAAAATTCATACATTAACCATTTAGATAATTCTAAAACAGCAACTCCTATGTATATTGGTTTATCATACATAATTTTTGATGGTGTTGATTCAATCGCTGCAAGATCTGTCCCAAATATCTCAACGCTATGGAAGTCATGTCTAGCTATGCGTTGCCTGAAGCCTGGCGAATTTTGTCTTGATTTATAATGTTTTACTAATACTATATTTCTACGCTTGGCCACATTTTCCATTGTTTTGCCGTATACTGCATTATTCATTAACTTAAAAAAATTTTTTTCAAAATCATTTTCGGCTAGTTTTCTTTGATCAGTGTTTAAATCAATATAGGGCTTTAACCAGCATGATTGTGTAAAAGACAAAACCCTATGTATTTTTTTTACAATTAAACCATGCTGTATACAAAGTTGAAGCTGTTTTAAGTGGATAATGTATTCGCTTTTATTCGATAAATCAGCTATAAGTTTTTGCTGCTTACCTCCTGGAGGAACTTTGTTTTCTGGACAGAAAGGCAAGTAGTTATGCGAGTCATGCCGATCAGTAGGATATTCTAAATCCACTTCTAATATATATCCTACATTTTCATCAGCAGAAATATTTTTGAAATCGAAAGATTCTAATTGATCATTACCTAAAAATTTAAATCCTGAAAGCGGTAAGGGTTGACTCATTGCCCAACCATATAAATTATTTGCATCAATATAGCTCAGGTAGTTATTTGGTTTACTTGAATCGAAGTTAGTTATATATTTATTATTAGCTATAGAAATACTTTGGGTACATTGAGTTAACCCACCCCTTATCGCTCTTTTAAAAAGTTGTACATGTCTCCGTCACTAATAAGTTCTAAATTTACATTAGTATACTTGAGCATAGCATCCCAAGATATTGACGGTGCTGTAACATAGTTAATAGGGTCAAGCTTATAAATTTTCTGACAAATTTTTCTACAATTTTCAGTTTTATATAATCTTTTATAGTGTTACAGTTGAAAGTTTTCCAAACCTTTTGTGCAAAATTGTAATCATCTATACAACAATTTTCTTCGCTGAGAGAATTGTAAAAACTATCAATGTCAGGAAGCTGGATATCCTCAAATTTTTCAAAACTATCTAAATAGTCGTAAGGGAAAACACCCTTCCTACGCATTTGCTTAAATTTTTCTCCCTGAAATTTAGTACTTAGAGTTTTAAAATCTTTGTCCTCCATGTAGCTTGATAATTTTTCTAAACTAGAATTTAAAAATCTAATCGAATCGATATATCTTATTTTATATCTATTTGATGCATTTATTTTAATTGTCTGCGTTAGCGCTATATAAAGCTCTTTATTACAGGGTATAGGGCTTAAGTCTCCTTCTAATTCAGTAATGAATAAATGTATGTCATATTTAGATAAGTTATGAAATACTACAGGAAAGAAGGGATCACTTAATTTGTACTTTGGCTTACAATTTTTATGAATGGGACCCATGTATTTTCCAGAAAATTGATCAAAATATTTGTCCAGATCGTCAGCGTTTATTTCCTTTTCACAGGCACAGCAATTTCCTTCCTGTTCATGGATTGTGCTAGCAATCGGGTTTTTGGGGGTCGACCAGTACATGTAAAACAAGCTCGAAGTTTTTTCCTTTAGTGATTTGCAGAATTTTTGTATGCAGTCAGCGCCTATAAAAATATACAAAATTTGAATTAGTTTTTAAAATACTAAGAAATTAATTATTTATTGTTTTTACATACCTTCATATGTCCACAATTCGTTAAGATCCGGATTATATTTATGTGCTATATAAAATGATACGGCACATGCAGTATGCTTCTGCACTTTTGTTGTTGACGATGTTGAAGACGAATTTAGGCATGTTCTATAGTTTTCAAGAACAGCCTCAATATCGGCATATATCACCACCGGAGGAGATAATTTTTTATGAAAGCCCTTGAATGAAGTTGTAGTGTTTGGTTCAGGGTAAAACGAGGCCACTTTTCCGCATTCAAGTTTGTTGTGGGTAGTATTATTAACTGTGAAAAACTGTAGACAGTTATCACAAAAATATCCTCCTGATTTTGCCTTGGAATGCTGTGAGTAGCATAATCTTTTTACACTTGTAATGTAAGCGTAATGCATACTGTCCTGGTTTACGTTATTTATTCCCAATATATTGATGTGGTTGGTTTGAATACATTTGGTTCTAAACGTTGGGCCGATAATTTTATCACCATCAGCGTCGATCTCATAAACATTTATACTGAAGTCTTTATTATTTTTCTCGAAATGGATAATCCCTTTATTCGTTATTGGAAACTCGATTCCTGAAAAATCCAATCTTATTCCGTCATATACAATTATTTCATTATTAATATTAATGTGGTAAGTTGTGGGCTTTGTCATTTTCTCTCGTGAATACTTTTTTTGCTTTGCTGTTATAAAGGTAGCACTCTCATGAGTTTTGTTAGCTATGAATGCCAGTATGCACCATTTGAAACAAAATACGTCAGTATTCTGTACGTTTATAAGTGCATTTCGGGCTCTTATATTCTTCGGGGCCTGAATGTATCCGCTAGCAGGAATGTTTTCTAGCTTTATTATAGTAATTTCAAAATAATTGAAATTTTTTATTGCCCAACCAGAGTCTTTTTCTTGAAACTCACTGCTCGATGCTAGTAAGCTATCTACTGCCATATTAAGTTCATCGATAATCCTTTCATTTTGGTATACAGATTTATAAGATGTCCCAAAATGTTTTGTTGTTTCAACAGTAACTCCTTCGTCTGTTTGTTTAATATAGGTACCATAAACTCTTAGGTTGAATTTAATGGCTCTATATTCTATCATGCAATGCTTTATAATTTCAATTATATTTTTTTGGCAAAGCTGATAAAAATCTTTTAAATCAATAGTGTTTTGGACTGTACTATTGATTCGATATGATTTAACAGGAAAAACAGTTTGAGAGTTAAGAAGAATTATGTTTTCATTATTTTTTACTTCTCTGGCTGATGCATTTTTATGCTTATCGGTCAATATATGTTGACGTTCCCTTGATGCAAGATATTTATCACCACAAGTAGGACATAAAAGTTCTAATTTTAAATCATTTGTATTTTCGCTAATCTTAGCTTTTTTTCCTTGTTTGAGTACTTCCTTACCCTCATCCATTCTCATCCGTTTGAGAGCATTTGATGATGTTGTGGGATGATCGTCCAAATTATTTTGCCTTCTGTTTTGTGGTTGCCGTTTTTCAGCATTCATTAAAACATTGAAGGCATTTATAGGTCCATTACAATTTTGATAGTGCTCGTCAAATTCATAATTATGAACTAAGGTAGAGCATAAGTCACACCTTATTTTTGATTTACACATTAAAACCTCGAAGGCATTCCGAGGCTTTGAGCACTGAGCATAATGAGTTTCAAACTCACTCATCTCCACATTTTTGGTGCACAAATCACAAGCAACGAATGACTCCATTTTTAGGGTTTTGGTTTTAATATTTTTATTCAAAAAATATATTGTTATATGTTGTAATGTTGTTAACAATTTTCACCCACGCGTTATAAAGGTAAAAACCACGATAATGTTGTTACCAATTTTCACCCACTCGTTTAAAAGGTAAAAAGCACGATTAGAATTGTTAGGCGCGATTGCAAGGACCGATGTGGATCTAATTATTTTAGAATACAGTACTGAGGCATTTGAAGAACTGATCCTGAGCAATTTGAGTGGTGTCATTTTTATAGTCCAGAATGTTCACTTAACAGGTTGACATCTACAGGGAGTGCATACAGGTATGTTGTACTCCTAGAACCAATCCGATTGGTTCTCGAACAAAAGGAGCAGCCCAATACCCCAGTAGAATGGTTATTAGAAGGAAAACGAACACAAGGATTGATAACAAGTTACCGGGGGTGAACGTGGTGTAGGAGGGGTCTGGATGTAGGTAAATATCGAAGGTGTGCAACTTCGACATAGGTTAAGGAAAGGCAATCTCTGTGTAAGCAAGATATGAATAAATGGTCAGTTAAAGTCGGGCCAGCATTGGCATAAGATGTCGCGATGCAGCCATTCGAATTTCCTAAGCCTTAAGCTAAGAGTAGCTATTAAAAGCGGTTGCGGAGGTTTTTTAGGCGGTTTTAAATGTGTTTTGTATGAGTTGTTTTTAATTGCAAGCGTATACTCATCCCAGAATCAGTGTGTTTGGTATTCCACGGAACCCTCCCTTTTTATTGCATTTCAAATATTGTGACCCCTCGTTATCTTCTGAGAATGAGCAGGAGAAAGTGAACGTGCGTACCCACGAACCCGAATCTCACCCCTACCCTCGAGTCCTTGCTCATGACTGCTTGTGCGCGAAGGTGTGAAATTTTAATTTTGTGAGTTTTTTTCAAAATGTGCAGTTTTTATTTTAGAACAGAGAAAATTATACCATTGGAAAGGGCTTGAAAAATGCTTTCCAATGACACCAAATTTTTTTTTTTTTTTTTTTTTAGTGAGGGGGTATACTATTTACGGTAGCGGAGGTCATCGTCGTTTTTTGCCTTTTTCAGTCGAGTAGTGGGAATATACGGGAGGAGGCAGAATTTGAAATTCGGTACAATTTTCCGCTTCAGTGCACCGTTTTAAGAAATTCTTAAAACTAAACTTCTTATCCTGCACATAAATTTTATTGGGTGGCCTTTAGATATAAACCCTGAAAAGTGTTCCCAATAAGAAATTTAAAACATAAACCTTAAAGTGATTCCACTAGCTGACTTTTCTATACACACCCGTCTAACTTTATCGTAGACAAAAACAATTTCGATATCCTCAGCCCTAAAAAGTGATCCTATAAGTCTTATACAACTTTAACATTAAAGTGATTCTTCAGCTCATTTTTCCTAGACACACTCCTCAAAAGGAATCGTATAACATATAAGAAAAACTAGAGTATAAGACCGCAGCGGCGGTCATCGCAGCGGCAGTCTCGGCAGCGACCAAACCTCCGCTGCGAAAACCGCCGCTCCCGTATATTCCCACTACTCGACTGAAAAAGGCAAAAAACGACGATGACCTCCGCTACCGTAAATAGTATACCCCCTCACTAAAAAAAAAAAAAAAAAAATTTTGTGTCATTGGAAAGCATTTTTCAAGCCCTTTCCAATGGTATAATTTTCTCTGTTCTAAAATAAAAACTGCACATTTTGAAAAAAACTCACAAAATTAAAATTTCACACCTTCGCGCACAAGCAGTCATGAGCAAGGACTCGAGGGTAGGGGTGAGATTCGGGTTCGTGGGTACGCACGTTCACTTTCTCCTGCTCATTCTCAGAAGATAACGAGGGGTCACAATATTTGAAATGCAATACAAAGGGAGGGTTCCGTGGAGTGCGAAAAGTGGTGCAGTCGAGTGACTGGTGCCAAGTGACCCAGGAAGGAGTTTACCTAGACGACCTCGAGGAGAGTGTGCCGGCCCAGGACCAGCGGCGGAGCACCCGGAGTCACGCGTGTGTGTGTGCGTGAGAGCGAGACGGGTAATTGAGTGGAGTGAACAGCATTTTGGCCAGCGAGAGTTCCGTGCAATGAGAAATTTCTCGAAGGCCTCGATGCGGCTTCGCCCAGAGTAGGCTAGAATTTATAAACCATGACCTAACCTAACCCGTTAGCCTGGGAGCACTGAGAAAAACATGAACCAAGAAATAAAAATGCTCTAATAAATATAAAATATTTCTCGCCTGAGTTCTTCCCTAGGGAAAAGTTGTCCCCATAATCGATCCCCTCTCTCTCGGCCTTCTCGTAGCGAATGCTATTAGTCAAGCCCAAATGCGCGTTACCGCTGACCCTTTTCACTCTGCTACAGACACCGACTAAACTATTTCTCTCCCTCCGTACCCCGGTGGCTGGCACTTTACATCTCACGCCAGCAAACCGATTTTCGTCCTAGACCTTTTTGTCCCATATCCTTACAAATATTTTCGGTAAAGAGACCTTAGCGGGACTGAGTATATCCCAGCATACGAGAGGAATACAAAAATTTCTAGGGCAGAAAACAGGGAAATATTTATATATATCTAAAATATACCAGCGCCTCGAACATAACCTCAAAGAAAAAGAAAAAATTTGAATTTAAGCAGAGCTTCATGGTACATTCGGGAGAACTTTTACAAAAGTATACCCACACACAGCGAGAAATTTATAACGTACGCAGACACACATACATTTATTTCTAAGCAGAGCAACGTACATAACCTAAAATCAGAGATTCTTTGTTCCAAGATCACGTGGCCAGCAAATCAGGTGAGGACGAAACACATACAGGCAGATAATCGGGAAGAGAGAGAGCGAGAGCCCTCTAAGCTAGCCAACTCAGGTCACGAGATTTTCGAAAGCACGAGGTAGGGAAAAGCTAACGTATACTCCCCACAGCGCAGCCATTTTGTTTTTCGTTTTTCACTCTCATCGTCGTCCCTCTCATTGGAATTGGAATTGGCCAAATTCGAAGGATTGACGGGAGTGTCAAATATCGCTGAGCGTACGATCACGATGCGGGATGAATGCCCATCAAACAGAGGTATTTTCCTAAGAATCTCGCGATGCAGAGGATGATGAGCCGATCGACGAACTGCTACGCAACGACTGTATAGAGCCTTCACGGAGAGATGCGACTATGTGTAGATTTTCGACAACTAAATGCCCATTCTATTCCAGATGCATACCCGCTGCCAAGGATAACACACATCTTGGAGCGTCTGCGCCATGCCAAGTACATATCGACGCTCGATTTGAAGAGCGGATATTGGCCAATTCCTGTAGCCGAGTCCAGCCGCGAGTGCACAGCATTTACAGTCCCCGGGAGGGGCTTGTACCACTGGAAAGTGATGCCGTTTGGCCTCCACTCAGCACCAGCCACATTCCAGCGGGCGCTCGACAGCGTCATAGGACCGGACATGGAGCTCAACGCGTTTGCGTATTTGGATGACATCATCATCATCGGCCGCACTCTGGAGGAGCATTTGCAGCATCTACAAGAAGTATTCCGACGGCTAAGGCGAAGAAATGCAGTTTCTTTAAGCGCAGCCTGGTGTATTTGGGACACGTCATCAGCGAGGAGGGAATTCACACGGATCCCGACAAGATTTCGGCAGTATGGCAACTGAGTCCGCCCACCACATGCAAGGAGTTGAGGAGATGTCTAGGGATCGCGTCATGGTACAGGAGATTTGTACCCAACTTTGCCAGCGTAGTGCAGCCCATGTCTTTGCTTCTCAAGAAAGGAAAGAAATGGCAATGGGAGCAGGAGCAGCAAGATGCGTTCGAGGAACTTAAAAGAAGACTCACGGAGGCGCCGGTTCTCGCCTGCCCCGACTTCAACGAGAAGTTCGTGTTGCAAACAGACGCCAGCGACATCGGCCTGGGAGCAGTTTTAACGCAGAAAATCCAGGGAGAAGAACGAGTCATCGCATTCGCCAGCAGACGCCTCATTGCCGCCGAGGAGAACTACTCTTCCACAGAAAATGAGTGTCTGGCTATCATATGGGCCATCAGGAAACTCAGATTATACTTGGAAAGTTATCGATTTGAGGCTGTACCACCGCCGGCTGTATAGCGCGCTGGGCGTTGGAACTGCCGGGATGCACATGGTACCAGCGGATGCTGAAACTTGTTCAGGACAGGCCTGAAGAGAACCCGGACTACGCGTACGAGAACCAACAGCTATATCGGCATATCGGATCCCGACCTGATGACGAAAACTCCGTGCCCTGGAAACTGTGCGTGGCCAAGGAACACCGACGGCGAGAACTGTCGGAATGCCATGACCAGCCCACGGCAGAACATCTCGGAATCAGGAAGACAACCACCCGGATCACCCAGAGATATTACTGGCCAGGTCTTTTCCGCGATATTGCCAGGTATGTCCGCCGTTCGATACTGTCTGCGCCGATTTTATTGGGCCCCTTCCGCGATCCAAGAGTGGAAATACCATGCTGCTTATATTCTTCGACGCCTTCTCGAAATGGGTTGAGTTGGTCCCCTTGAGAAAAGCTACTTCGGCGCATCTCGAAAAATCCTTTCGGGACAGGATTTTGAATCACTTTGGTATTCTCGGAATATTTGTCTGCGATAATGGGACACAATTTACGAGTCGTTCATTCAAAGCCTTCTACAAGCAGGCGGGAATGGAGATCCAACATACAGCACCTTATACTCCGCAGCAGAACCCGACAGAAAGGGCCAATCGCACCATTAAAACGATGGTCGCCCAGTATATCGAGGACAAGCAGACGACGTGGGACGAACTTCTGCCCGAACTGAATCTGGCAATTAATAGCAGCATCTCAGACCCAAAGCGAAAGCGGAATTTGCTACGGGACATTTTCAAGGTAGTACAGGAAAACACTCAGAGAGCTTCGTTGGAGTAGCGGAAGCATTACGATCTCATGCGACGTGCGTGGACCGACCATAGGATCGCTGGTCTTCGTAAAACAGCATCATTTGTCCAGGGCAGCGGATAACTTTACCGCTAAGCTAGCACCCAAGTACGAGGGCCCGTACAAAGTAATTAAGTAAGTAAGTAACGCAGAACGGCATCCCTTAGAGATTTGAAGGAAGCAGTCAACGACCCAGAAACCCAGAATCTGGTACCCAGACGACTGGACGACAACGAAGACATTCAGATGGCGGAGCAAGTTTAGCGATCGTTTGATGCTAAAAACCCGTAGCAGAGGAACAGCAACAGCAGAGATACAGAAACCAAGGAATACCCGCATCAAGACGGAAGCAACGGAGAAGCATACACGAAGAAATGTACACATCAAGACGAGAGCAGCAGAGATACAGAAACCAACGATACCCGCATCAAGGCGGATGCAGCGGAGAAGCCAGCACGAAAAAATGTACACATCAAGACGAGAGCAGCAGAGATACAGAAAGCAAGGATACCCGCATCAAGGCGGATGCAGCGGAGAAGCCAGCACGAAAAAATGTACACATCAAGACGAGAGCAGCAGAGAAGCATCCAAGGATACCCGCAGACGGCGGAAGCAACGGAGAAGCATACACGAAGAAATGTACACATTTAGACGAGAACAGCAGAGATACAGAAACCAATGATACCCACATCAAGGCGGAAGCAACGGAGAAGCCAGCACGAAGAAATGTACACATCAAGACGAGAGCAGCAGAGAAGCATCCAAGGATACCCGCAGACGGCGGAAGCATACACGAAGATAGTAGCGCAGCAGCAGCTTCAGAAGTCCGTTCGAAGACGGCACAATAGCAACCAACTTGCCACAAACAAGCGGGCGAGTGACGCTCGATCTGGCCGAGGCGAAAGCCAATCAAGAACACTGCGACAGGAGCCAATGTTTGAGTCAGTGGGGCCTCTTGCTGGAGGGTGCGCCTTTCAACGTTCCACTTCCCTAGTGGGAACTCAACGCTCGCCGCACCGTTACTACGCGAATTCGCAGCGGCCGGGCATCTACTGTTATTGCTGCTGGCATTTGTGTGGAGTTATTAAACTCTTTACAGGGGTCGGAATACTACTAAAATCTAAAAACTACTTATTTTTTAATTTAAAACATCGATGAAACATCGATAAAGCATCGATCTTTTTCGCAAAAAACAAAGAAACAAATCAAAAACAACATGTCCGTGAATATCGATGTTTTTCCACCTCTATCAGACACACTATATTCAGATAAATGATGCAAAAAGGAGATGGAGATATACAAGCAGCAACGCGCTATTTTAGGGCTCTACCTACCGGCTATGTTATGTGGGTGGCAGAAAGATTAAGCGTTTAATCCGGCATTGGCCGCCTGTAACTGGCTGCGGCTCCACTTTAACCCATAACTTACCATCAATTAGCGGGCATATTAAACATTTACTATCTAACACATGTAGGCCGCATATATTATGAAGGTGTATTTCGCAGCCATAAATAACATTGTAAAAGGAATTGTGCCAATTCAACAAGTACACAAAGGGGAATAATTTAAAAATAGCATTAGCTCTGTCTGGTTTCTGTGAGATTGAGAGGCTCTAAGAGTCTCGAATATCAAACAAATCGATTATAGAAAGCGTATCAATGGCACCCTTATTAATGCCTCAATTCCAACTTTATTGTGCGATATTGCATTGGATTATTTATGATTATTATTTATAAGCTAAAAAGCGTAAGTATGGGCGTGGCATTTCAGTTAGAATTTTGTTTCCAACATAAAAACGCTTCAGATTTTCACAGATTGTTGGCGTTACATTGAGCGTGGCACGCCGTTGAAACAAACTTGCGCTACGCAAAAAGCCCAGGAATCTGCATGACAGGTCTCACTGTTTTAGCTCTTATAGTTTCCGAGATCTCAGCGCTCATACGGACAGACAGACAAACGGACAGACGGACATGGCTAGATCGAATCGGGTAGAGATCCTGTTCAGTAAAATATATCCCTTATGGGTTCGGAAACGCTTCCTCCTGTCACAAACTTTCCGACAAATCTAGTATACCATTTTACTCTACGGGTATAATTATATAAAATTTGGTTATTAAAAAAAAATGTTTTGGGCAGAACACGAACCTCGAACCCAAAAATGAAAGGTGTCGGGAGTCAACACTTGTACTCCAGAGCCATGCCTGGATGGTTTCAGTTTGTGTCAAAATGTTTTTTATTTTAAACATATAGTTTTTGTACTATTTATACTATTTTGAAGCAGCAAATTCCCCTAACTTTTGCTCAAAAATTAGCCATATTTTAGGCTATTGGGGACCTAAAATTTTTCGTGGAATCTTTGGGTTATACCTAGCTCCAGGTAAATACCTGAATTTTATTTATTTTTTGATTATTTTTTTTATAAAAATATTTTTTTGTTGTGTTATTCTAATCTATTAATTTGGTAAGCTTTTTAACGGATATGTGCACTTCTTTTAAGGTCGAAGAAAAAACGTTATCTTTTATTATTTTATTCTGCATGTAGTAAAACATAACAGATTTGCTTAGAGAAAGGGCCTCCGCTAATGTCGATCTGCCATTCCAAACTGTTGACCTTGAACGAGGCAAGGCTTCTTTAGTTAAGTATGTTACAACCTCGTGGTACTCTTAGCCTACGCTAATGAAATTTCCTTGACAGCTGAGGATCCTTTGGCTTCATAAACAACTTGGACTGGCGTTTGCATATCATGACCGTTCTCCGGGTTGTGCTCTTGCATGGGGGTTCGTTGCTATCCACATTTATCTCCTCTAACAGATATTTTGCCTTAAAAATATGTGTTAAATTGTAAATCATAAGATCAATTTTATTCACAATTACATTAAGTGTTATGCCGTTGCACTGCTCCATGCAATGTAAAATAGTATCATCTCCCTTCTGACAGATTTGAACGATCAGACCTAGCCGGATCGCCGGGCTTTGGTAGCACTAGGTGAATGTTTATTTGAATATGCTGCCAATACTCTTGCTCAGCTGGGAAGACTTCTTAAACTTGCAGATGCTTCTAATTTGGCTGCAGGTGGCAGACTGACAATAGAATCTTTCGTACATGTCGTAGATGTAGTGTGTTGGTCATGATAGAAAATTCGCTTCGTATTCTCCCACGTAATCTGGCCATTTACAGATCGCAGGAGCAGTAGCAACATTTATAAACATTTGATGGTGGCATCGGTAGACGCATTCAAGTGTTGAGCATCCGTCTGGCATTCCAGTGAAACAAATAAAGGTCACAGTAGCGGAAGCATTACGATCTCATGCGACGTGCGTGGACCGACCATAGGATCGCTGGTCTTCGTAAAACAGCATCATTTGTCCAGGGCAGCGGATAACTTTACCGCTAAGCTAGCACCCAAGTACGAGGGCCCGTACAAAGTAATTAAGTAAGTAAGTAACGCAGAACGGCATCCCTTAGAGATTTGAAGGAAGCAGTCAACGACCCAGAAACCCAGAATCTGGTACCCAGACGACTGGACGACAACGAAGACATTCAGATGGCGGAGCAAGTTTAGCGATCGTTTGATGCTAAAAACCCGTAGCAGAGGAACAGCAACAGCAGAGATACAGAAACCAAGGAATACCCGCATCAAGACGGAAGCAACGGAGAAGCATACACGAAGAAATGTACACATCAAGACGAGAGCAGCAGAGATACAGAAACCAACGATACCCGCATCAAGGCGGATGCAGCGGAGAAGCCAGCACGAAAAAATGTACACATCAAGACGAGAGCAGCAGAGATACAGAAAGCAAGGATACCCGCATCAAGGCGGATGCAGCGGAGAAGCCAGCACGAAAAAATGTACACATCAAGACGAGAGCAGCAGAGAAGCATCCAAGGATACCCGCAGACGGCGGAAGCAACGGAGAAGCATACACGAAGAAATGTACACATTTAGACGAGAACAGCAGAGATACAGAAACCAATGATACCCACATCAAGGCGGAAGCAACGGAGAAGCCAGCACGAAGAAATGTACACATCAAGACGAGAGCAGCAGAGAAGCATCCAAGGATACCCGCAGACGGCGGAAGCATACACGAAGATAGTAGCGCAGCAGCAGCTTCAGAAGTCCGTTCGAAGACGGCACAATAGCAACCAACTTGCCACAAACAAGCGGGCGAGTGACGCTCGATCTGGCCGAGGCGAAAGCCAATCAAGAACACTGCGACAGGAGCCAATGTTTGAGTCAGTGGGGCCTCTTGCTGGAGGGTGCGCCTTTCAACGTTCCACTTCCCTAGTGGGAACTCAACGCTCGCCGCACCGTTACTACGCGAATTCGCAGCGGCCGGGCATCTACTGTTATTGCTGCTGGCATTTGTGTGGAGTTATTAAACTCTTTACAGGGGTCGGAATACTACTAAAATCTAAAAACTACTTATTTTTTAATTTAAAACATCGATGAAACATCGATAAAGCATCGATCTTTTTCGCAAAAAACAAAGAAACAAATCAAAAACAACATGTCCGTGAATATCGATGTTTTTCCACCTCTATCAGACACACTATATTCAGATAAATGATGCAAAAAGGAGATGGAGATATACAAGCAGCAACGCGCTATTTTAGGGCTCTACCTACCGGCTATGTTATGTGGGTGGCAGAAAGATTAAGCGTTTAATCCGGCATTGGCCGCCTGTAACTGGCTGCGGCTCCACTTTAACCCATAACTTACCATCAATTAGCGGGCATATTAAACATTTACTATCTAACACATGTAGGCCGCATATATTATGAAGGTGTATTTCGCAGCCATAAATAACATTGTAAAAGGAATTGTGCCAATTCAACAAGTACACAAAGGGGAATAATTTAAAAATAGCATTAGCTCTGTCTGGTTTCTGTGAGATTGAGAGGCTCTAAGAGTCTCGAATATCAAACAAATCGATTATAGAAAGCGTATCAATGGCACCCTTATTAATGCCTCAATTCCAACTTTATTGTGCGATATTGCATTGGATTATTTATGATTATTATTTATAAGCTAAAAAGCGTAAGTATGGGCGTGGCATTTCAGTTAGAATTTTGTTTCCAACATAAAAACGCTTCAGATTTTCACAGATTGTTGGCGTTACATTGAGCGTGGCACGCCGTTGAAACAAACTTGCGCTACGCAAAAAGCCCAGGAATCTGCATGACAGGTCTCACTGTTTTAGCTCTTATAGTTTCCGAGATCTCAGCGCTCATACGGACAGACAGACAAACGGACAGACGGACATGGCTAGATCGAATCGGGTAGAGATCCTGTTCAGTAAAATATATCCCTTATGGGTTCGGAAACGCTTCCTCCTGTCACAAACTTTCCGACAAATCTAGTATACCATTTTACTCTACGGGTATAATTATATAAAATTTGGTTATTAAAAAAAAATGTTTTGGGCAGAACACGAACCTCGAACCCAAAAATGAAAGGTGTCGGGAGTCAACACTTGTACTCCAGAGCCATGCCTGGATGGTTTCAGTTTGTGTCAAAATGTTTTTTATTTTAAACATATAGTTTTTGTACTATTTATACTATTTTGAAGCAGCAAATTCCCCTAACTTTTGCTCAAAAATTAGCCATATTTTAGGCTATTGGGGACCTAAAATTTTTCGTGGAATCTTTGGGTTATACCTAGCTCCAGGTAAATACCTGAATTTTATTTATTTTTTGATTATTTTTTTTATAAAAATATTTTTTTGTTGTGTTATTCTAATCTATTAATTTGGTAAGCTTTTTAACGGATATGTGCACTTCTTTTAAGGTCGAAGAAAAAACGTTATCTTTTATTATTTTATTCTGCATGTAGTAAAACATAACAGATTTGCTTAGAGAAAGGGCCTCCGCTAATGTCGATCTGCCATTCCAAACTGTTGACCTTGAACGAGGCAAGGCTTCTTTAGTTAAGTATGTTACAACCTCGTGGTACTCTTAGCCTACGCTAATGAAATTTCCTTGACAGCTGAGGATCCTTTGGCTTCATAAACAACTTGGACTGGCGTTTGCATATCATGACCGTTCTCCGGGTTGTGCTCTTGCATGGGGGTTCGTTGCTATCCACATTTATCTCCTCTAACAGATATTTTGCCTTAAAAATATGTGTTAAATTGTAAATCATAAGATCAATTTTATTCACAATTACATTAAGTGTTATGCCGTTGCACTGCTCCATGCAATGTAAAATAGTATCATCTCCCTTCTGACAGATTTGAACGATCAGACCTAGCCGGATCGCCGGGCTTTGGTAGCACTAGGTGAATGTTTATTTGAATATGCTGCCAATACTCTTGCTCAGCTGGGAAGACTTCTTAAACTTGCAGATGCTTCTAATTTGGCTGCAGGTGGCAGACTGACAATAGAATCTTTCGTACATGTCGTAGATGTAGTGTGTTGGTCATGATAGAAAATTCGCTTCGTATTCTCCCACGTAATCTGGCCATTTACAGATCGCAGGAGCAGTAGCAACATTTATAAACATTTGATGGTGGCATCGGTAGACGCATTCAAGTGTTGAGCATCCGTCTGGCATTCCAGTGAAACAAATAAAGGTCACTATATCCTTAGGCATCCGTTTTAGGCGAGGAGGAAACCTATATGCTGGTCGCGTACAATAATGAGCTGATAAATTTGACCGTTTCGTTGCTGGTAAAAACAGTAGTGGTAAAAGATTTCCTGCTAGTGGGCGGGGTCAGTGATGTTACATTATTGAACTTAAACGAATTTTCAATTTTAAATGAATATGTGTGGTATGTGGTTCACCACAGCATGGTAAAAATAGCAATGCTTTCATTCCTACTTGAACTCTAAACCGTATTTTTCAAATTTCCGAAAAATTAAGTTTAATTGAACAATAACCTTTCCAGAACTCTGGGTTTCCATCTTGTAACTGAAAGAAAAATTAGAGAAAAAAGCAATCATTACTCAGCTAAAGGGGGGGAAAAAAAGAAAGGTGGAAAAGCAGAAAAGTGAAATTACGAAGCGCCACCTACCCGCTATATGCATAAATATCTATATAATATCTTATAAATAACTTTAGAATTTTTCTTGTATATGTTATTTACAGTTACATCTTGAGTCTAGCGTTTAAATAAATAAACACGTGTTTCAGGATTCTGCCGAAAATAAGGTATTTTTTAGCAATATTTTAAAATTTGCAAGAACCAAACACAAATTTTTAATAAAATGTTTTAAAATAATTATCTTTTGTTGTAGTTATTCTATTGACTTCATTTCTTTATGTATTAAATCCTCTCAATAATGTCAATAACTTTTTAGTTTCTTAAAAATAAAAACAAATTAAATAAGGTCTTGCCGCACAAAAAAAAGGTTTTTATTTTACATGTTGGAGACGTTTTTTAGTTTTATGATTTTGAATAGTTTCTAACAAAACTTTAGATTTCTACTATGAACGCACGATGCACCCAGTAAAACTTATCGCTCTCTCTTACTGGAAGCCTTTGACGATAAGCATCTTAAAAGAGTGCGTGAGAGAAACTGTTAGGTGACACAGCAGCACAAACCATATAAACTTAAAACAAGAGTGAGCAAGAAGCACTACCTGCTGCTTATATATATAAAAAAATTAAACAGACTTTCACACTAAATGGAAATCTCTTTAAAGAAATGCAATTTAAAATATTACTTTTTTATTTTTCTTATAAATTGTTATGCTTCAGTTACTATTAAATAAATAAAAACTAATTAATTTTTAGAAATTCATTAATACCAAGAAGGGAAGTTAACTCCGGCAGGCCGAAGTTTCTATACCCTTGCAGTTATAAGAAATAATCTACTTTAGTAGTACCATGTGAAATTTTTAAGAATTGTTGCTGACTTCAGTGATATCAAAAAAAAAATTTTTTTTCAGACCAATTTTTTGACATCTATATGTTGTTCTTAAAAATATAAAAAATTATATTCCCAATATTATTTTTTTTCTCCGAAAGTTCCTATAGGAGCTTTAAGATATAGTTGTCCGATCCGGCTGGTTCCGACTTATATACTACCTGCAATAGAAAGAAGACTTTTGGGAAAGTTTCAGCCCGATAGCTTTAAAACTGAGAGACTAGTTCGCGTAGAAAGGGACGGACATGGCTAGATCGACTCGTCTTGTGACGCTGATCTGATCTGATATATATACTTTATGGGGTCGGAAACGTCTCCTTCACTGCGTTGCAAACTTCTGACTGAAATTATTATACCCTCTGCAAGGGTATAAAAACACCATTTGATGGTTGAACACAATTTAACTATTATATTGATAAATATACACAATCAATTTTTGTGCACATCAAAATATTTAAACCTCGAAAGGAAGCTATCTTTAGTTCATAAAGTAGACCTAAAATAAAATAAAGGTTTAGCTACGATTTTATGTTCTGATCAAGGTTCGATTAAAAAGTTGTATGTTGCTATCTTTTGAGCTGCTAAAGTTTCAAAAATTATGCTGAAAAAAATAAAAACTCTATAGTCTAAAAAAATTAATTTCCAATATTATAAGATGTCAAAAAGCCCCAAAGTTATAATTTGTTTCATATTATTTTCCCACCAATTTTCCGATTGTTCCTATGGCAGCTATATGATATAGTCGTCCGATTTTGATAAAATTTAATTGAAAATTCAGAGCTAATTAAAAAATGTTATTTCCAAGCGTAGGAGGTTATATGTTAAAAAGCACCAAATTTAACATTTTTTTAAAATTTGTTCCCCGATAGTTCCTATGGGAGCTTGTCCGATCCGGCTGGCTCCGAGTTATGTACTACCTGCAATAGAAAGAAGACTTTTGGCAAGTTTCAGCCCGATAGTTTAAAAACTGAGAGACTAGTTTGCGTAGAAACGGACTGACAGACGGACGAACACACGGACAGACGGAAATCATTATACCCTCTGCAAGGGTATGAAAATTTTGATTATGATCTGCCAAACGGTAGAGAGCATTGCAACGTATATATTCATTTCTGACTGCATATTTACTTTTAAAGTTTTTGTTGTTTATTATTATTTATATGTTGTTTGTTCATTTAGTAACATTTTCGTTCAGTGAAAGGGTATGAGTTTAACTGCCCCTTAGTCTGTGTGATTATCATGATACGGTCCATCCTAGTCCGTTGCTCGGCTGCGCCAGTCATGGTATCTGCTTCGGTTAGTGATGGTCCAAGGGGTTCCAATCAACCGTTGGTAAATCCTCAGAGTTGATATTTAAAATCTCAAGATATTTGTTGGAATAAAATACGGGTGTACAAGCTATATATAGGTTTTTTCTCGGCAGACTAGCTAGTTTTTCCAAAATTGGTAGACTAATGTTTCTTATATTAGGCTGTTTTACATTCGAATTTTCAGGACTCTAAAAAGCGTTTTTGGACCAACTGACAAACGAAAAATTGACAAATAAAATAGAATATTACTTTTGAACAGAGCCTCCTCTATCTCCACCGGCCCCAACAGATACAATTTTTCAAATTTTAGCTTTTACACTTTCACCAGTTTTCTTTCACACCAATTTTTTTTATGGTCTTGCTATCCTTTTATTCTTTTATTTTTTACCATCTCTTTCCATTGATATATACCTCGAAACAATCGGACGATTACTATAGATTTTCATTTCTTCGGGTATATGTAGTAGTTGCATTCGCACACCCTTCTGGTGCGCTTCGTCACTACGTGGACTACCATGCACAGTGATTCTTGATCTGCATCACTAGGCGAGTCTCTAACGCCCACTAATCGCCCAAAACTGTGGTTCTGGAATTTTTTTTTTTTGCCCTTTAATGCCTATTCTAAATGACATAACGCTTAAATATGTCTGTCGCCAACATTACCAAATGTTTTAATTGGTGGGGGGTGGCGCTTTATAATAATGATTTCCTGCTTATTTATATGTCTCAATTTTGTTCCATTTAGCTGATTGTTTTTTCTGCGTCCCTTATTAAAAAACTAACATAATATGCTTATTCTGCTCTTATCTATGACCTTTTGCGTTTGACCCTCTCACAGAAAACATTAGTGCAGCGAGAGACACATCTTGAGAAATAATATTTGGTTAGGGCAAAGTGCCTGGACTTCAAGATTTTAAGCGCTACCACCACGCCTCGTAGAATTGATTAAAGATCAATGTTTATGGCTCTAAATCTATTTACAACACCACATGACTTGCACATTATTATTATATTATATTATAAGTACACTTCCTACTTTTTGTATTGCTTTTTAACAAAGGTCTCACCGTTCAGCTCCCGAGTAGATGATATCGTTCCTGCTCAGTGCAGCTCCACCGCCGCCAAACCGTTCTCGTAATGACTGCCACAGGCCTTTATGTGCTACCTTCCAGGTGCTTATATCCAGCCGATGCGTACCGGGAGTTGAAGGTATGTGTACAAAGCCGTATCCGACAGGCCAGGATTGTTGCAGTACGTTGATAGCGTGCACCTCTACCAACAGTCGTGGCCAGCCTTGAACGGAGGTAGCGTTCAGGTGTATGTCTAGGGACTGGGCGAAGTCCGCGCAGTTTTGCAGCCGGTGGCCCGCAAGGTGGCTCTGGCCCTGCGCCTCGCCCTGAACCAGACGCCAGGCGTCTCCTTCGGGGAGAAAAAGTCTTGTTCACTTGACAGAAACACTTTCGGTTTCGAACTTACCACTCTGGAGACTCCACTTGCAATATAGGTGTGGCTCGGCAAAGTGAGCTGCTTTCAATATTTGTCCAATTATGTGCACTTCCGCCATTAATTTTTACTTTTCATTCTTTATAATTTGTTAGTTTTCATTTCTCGTATGTTCTCTTGAGCGTCGGGCAGTTTGCCGTGTGTTGTTCGTTGTTTTGGTAGTTGTCTGTTGTCAAAGTAACTGAAAAACAGGGCGGGTGCTGCCAACTCAGGCGGAAAGGCAGAAATACAAGTTCTGATTTTTATACCCGTTACTCGTAGAGTAAAAGTATATACTAGATTCGTCGGAAGGTATGTGACAGGAGGAAGCGTTTCCGAACCCATAAAGGATATATGTATATTATTGAACAGGATCTCTACCCGAGTCGCTAGCCATGTCCGTCTGTCTGTCTGTCCGTATGAGCGCTGGGAACTCAGAAACTATAAGAGCTAAAACAGTCAGACCTTTCATGCAGATTCCTGGGCTTTTTGCGTAGCGCAAGTTTGTTTCAGCGGCGTGCCACGTTTCTGAAGCGTTTTTATGTTGGAAACAAAATTCAAACTGAAATGCCACGCCCACACTTACGCTTTATAGCTTATAAATAATAATCATAAATAACCCAATGCAATATCGCACAATAAAGTTGGAATTGAGGCATTAATAAGGGTGCCATTGATACGCTTTCTATAATCGATTTGTTTGATATTCGAGACTCTTAGAGCCTCTCAATCTCACAGAAACCAGACAGAGCTAATGCTATTTTTAAATTATTCCCCTTTGTGTACTTGTTGAATTGGCACAATTCCTTTTACAATGTTATTTATGGCTGCGAAATACACCTTTATAATATATGCGGCCTACATGTGTTAGATAGTAAATGTTTAATATGCCCGCTAATTGATGGTAAGTTATGGGTTAAAGTGGAGCCGCAGCCAGTTACAGGCGGCCAATGCCGGATTAAACGCTAAAATCTTTCTGCCACCCACATAACATAGCCGGAGGTAGAGCCCTAAAATAGCGCGTTGCTGCTTGTATATCTCCATCTCCGTTTTGCATCATTTATCTGAATATAGTGTGTCTGATAGAGGTGAAAAAACATCGATGTTCACGGACATGTTGTTTTTGATTTGTTTTTTTTTTTGTGTTTTTTGCGAAAAACATCGATATTTTTTGATATTTAATGCTTTCTTTTCAAAAATCTGTCCACTCTTCAGTTTCGCAGTCCGCTCGCCGAGACATGTTTTTCTGCAGAGGGTATAATGATTTCAGTCAGAAGTTTGCAACGCAGTGAAGGAGACGTTTGCGACCCCATAAAGTATATATATTCTTGATCAGCATCACTAGTCGATCTAGCCATATCCACCTTACCGTCCGTCCGTGAGTTTCTACGTAAACTACTCTCTCAGTTTTAAAGCTTTTTAAAGCGGGCTGAATCTTTCCCAAAGGTCTCTCTCTTATCAAATTCGGACGACTAAATCGTATGGCTGCCATACGAACGATCGGAAATGGGTGCGATTAATGATTTTATACCTATTCTCGTTGAGTAAAAGGGTATACTAGATTCGTCAGAAAAAAATGTATCAGGAAGAAGGAAGCGTTTCCTCTTCAGAATTATTAGCCGAGTCGATCTAGCTATGTCCGTCTTTCCGTCCGTCCGTATGAACGCTGAAATCTCGGAAGGTATAAGAGCTAGAACAATCAAACTTGGCATGCAGATTGCTGGGCTTCCTACTCTAACGCCCACAATCCGGGAAAATTGTAGCGTCTACAGTTTTTATGATATACAAATTCTTAACTAATATGTATTTGTCTCATCAATACCCATGATTGACCCACAAAAATGTGCCACGCCCACCAACCGCCAAAAACTGTGGTGGCCACAATTGACATGGTAAAAAATTTTAACTAATATACAAGTGTATGTATTTGTCTCATCAATGCCTATCGATTGATCCCAAAAAAATTGCCCACACCCTTTCTAACGCCCACAAACTGCCCAAAGCTGTGGTGGCTACAGTGTCATGCTTGATTTTTTTTTTTTGGTAAAAGTTATTTGTCGCATTAAAACCATTCGATTGACCTAAAAAAATATTTACCACGCCCACTTTAACGCCCCCAAAGGGCTTAAACGCTTAAAACTGTCTGCCGCCCCCAATACAAATACCAAAATAGCCGGTAGGTGGCGCTTTACATTTTTTTTCTTTGCTGCTTATATATTTCAATTTTCATTTTCTTCCTCAAGCTGAGTAATGGGTATCTGATAGTCAAGGCACTCGACTATAGCGTTCTTCTTTGTTTTTATATTTAAGTAACTTGTATACATAATTACATTACCTACTCTGCCTCCCTACTGCTTACTAATATACCACTGTGGTAGCTAAACGTGGTCTCAAATGTGGGCGCAGTGGCCCTATTATTGAAAATCGCCTAGTCAATATCCGTATTGCAATTGGCTGTAGACGAATCCAAATCTAGCAACTAAGACCTTTGGCATCTGCTAAAAAATCTAATATTTTCCTATAGCAAACAGAGACGGAGTGAAGGCATAAATTAAAATCTTCTAACTCTAGAGAGGATAAATTTGTAAAATTTTTAAAAAAACATTTAAACAAAGACTAAAAATTTCAAAAAGTTCGCTTCGAATGAATACTAGAATGCATTTTTTGGCCGAGCTCCATCTGGGGTAAAGCCAGGAATATCAAATACTTCGATGAAGTATGTGGAAGCCTCATCAAAGCACAAAAGTGAGAACTTAAGCATAAGCTGATTGGAACATACGAGTACATCGCTAATGTGGCAGTGCATTATTATGCATGTAGCAAGCAAGTATGTAAGCAATCGAAATGAGTATTTGGAATCTTGGCGGAACGCAATTCTCGGAGCACTTCTACTGAAGCTTAGTCCTGGATCTTAAAGGGACAAAGGTCTTTATAATTTGTTAGTTTTCATTTCTCGTATGTTCTCTTGAGCGTCGGGCAGTTTGCCGTGTGTTGTTCGTTGTTTTGGTAGTTGTCTGTTGTCAAAGTAACTGAAAAACAGGGCGGGTGCTGCCAACTCAGGCGGAAAGGCAGAAATACAAGTTCTGATTTTTATACCCGTTACTCGTAGAGTAAAAGTATATACTAGATTCGTCGGAAGGTATGTGACAGGAGGAAGCGTTTCCGAACCCATAAAGGATATATGTATATTATTGAACAGGATCTCTACCCGAGTCGCTAGCCATGTCCGGCCTACATGCGGCCTACATGTGTTAGATAGTAAATGTTTAATATGCCCGCTAATTGATGGTAAGTTATGGGTTAAAGTGGAGCCGCAGCCAGTTACAGGCGGCCAATGCCGGATTAAACGCTAAAATCTTTCTGCCACCCACATAACATAGCCGGAGGTAGAGCCCTAAAATAGCGCGTTGCTGCTTGTATATCTCCATCTCCGTTTTGCATCATTTATCTGAATATAGTGTGTCTGATAGAGGTGAAAAAACATCGATGTTCACGGACATGTTGTTTTTGATTTGTTTTTTTTTTTGTGTTTTTTGCGAAAAACATCGATATTTTTTGATATTTAATGCTTTCTTTTCAAAAATCTGTCCACTCTTCAGTTTCGCAGTCCGCTCGCCGAGACATGTTTTTCTGCAGAGGGTATAATGATTTCAGTCAGAAGTTTGCAACGCAGTGAAGGAGACGTTTGCGACCCCATAAAGTATATATATTCTTGATCAGCATCACTAGTCGATCTAGCCATATCCACCTTACCGTCCGTCCGTGAGTTTCTACGTAAACTACTCTCTCAGTTTTAAAGCTTTTTAAAGCGGGCTGAATCTTTCCCAAAGGTCTCTCTCTTATCAAATTCGGACGACTAAATCGTATGGCTGCCATACGAACGATCGGAAATGGGTGCGATTAATGATTTTATACCTATTCTCGTTGAGTAAAAGGGTATACTAGATTCGTCAGAAAAAAATGTATCAGGAAGAAGGAAGCGTTTCCTCTTCAGAATTATTAGCCGAGTCGATCTAGCTATGTCCGTCTTTCCGTCCGTCCGTATGAACGCTGAAATCTCGGAAGGTATAAGAGCTAGAACAATCAAACTTGGCATGCAGATTGCTGGGCTTCCTACTCTAACGCCCACAATCCGGGAAAATTGTAGCGTCTACAGTTTTTATGATATACAAATTCTTAACTAATATGTATTTGTCTCATCAATACCCATGATTGACCCACAAAAATGTGCCACGCCCACCAACCGCCAAAAACTGTGGTGGCCACAATTGACATGGTAAAAAATTTTAACTAATATACAAGTGTATGTATTTGTCTCATCAATGCCTATCGATTGATCCCAAAAAAATTGCCCACACCCTTTCTAACGCCCACAAACTGCCCAAAGCTGTGGTGGCTACAGTGTCATGCTTGATTTTTTTTTTTTGGTAAAAGTTATTTGTCGCATTAAAACCATTCGATTGACCTAAAAAAATATTTACCACGCCCACTTTAACGCCCCCAAAGGGCTTAAACGCTTAAAACTGTCTGCCGCCCCCAATACAAATACCAAAATAGCCGGTAGGTGGCGCTTTACATTTTTTTTCTTTGCTGCTTATATATTTCAATTTTCATTTTCTTCCTCAAGCTGAGTAATGGGTATCTGATAGTCAAGGCACTCGACTATAGCGTTCTTCTTTGTTTTTATATTTAAGTAACTTGTATACATAATTACATTACCTACTCTGCCTCCCTACTGCTTACTAATATACCACTGTGGTAGCTAAACGTGGTCTCAAATGTGGGCGCAGTGGCCCTATTATTGAAAATCGCCTAGTCAATATCCGTATTGCAATTGGCTGTAGACGAATCCAAATCTAGCAACTAAGACCTTTGGCATCTGCTAAAAAATCTAATATTTTCCTATAGCAAACAGAGACGGAGTGAAGGCATAAATTAAAATCTTCTAACTCTAGAGAGGATAAATTTGTAAAATTTTTAAAAAAACATTTAAACAAAGACTAAAAATTTCAAAAAGTTCGCTTCGAATGAATACTAGAATGCATTTTTTGGCCGAGCTCCATCTGGGGTAAAGCCAGGAATATCAAATACTTCGATGAAGTATGTGGAAGCCTCATCAAAGCACAAAAGTGAGAACTTAAGCATAAGCTGATTGGAACATACGAGTACATCGCTAATGTGGCAGTGCATTATTATGCATGTAGCAAGCAAGTATGTAAGCAATCGAAATGAGTATTTGGAATCTTGGCGGAACGCAATTCTCGGAGCACTTCTACTGAAGCTTAGTCCTGGATCTTAAAGGGACAAAGGTCCAATGATAAAAACGCTCTGCTACAGGCTACATACAGTGCAGCATTCTGCATGCCTGGACTAGTGTAAGCTACCACTTTACTATAGTAGCTCTTTGACTTTTGTGAAGGTACCACTGGAAACTGCTTTCGGCCAATGGTAGTAGCCTGGTAAGAATTAATTTGAAAGATCTTGACAATTTTAACAATTGGAGTCCATGAATGCTGTTTAATCGTGAACTAACTTCTACACCTTCATCTAAAAATTGTCTCCTTCACTGCGTTGCAAACTGCTGACTGAAATCATTATACCCTCTGCAAGGGTATAAAAAAACATGGACTTGCGAATAAAAATTATAATTCTACATAAAATTTAAATGATACAATTTAAATAAAATATATTAAAAAGTAAATTAATATTTATGCATGTTTTTGAAATACAATGTTTGGAAAGGCGAAACTCTCGAATTTCCGAAAGGATTTCCCAAGGACATTGCAGGTGAAACTCAATGGAACTTCAAAAGGTATTCCCCTGGGAAGTTTCCCTTGCAAAGGACAGGCCATACAAAAAATGAGTGTAACGAGCACGGGATATCCGAGGGCCTTCAAAAAAGTTTCTATTGCATTTTCCCCTCTGAAAAAACGGACATCCCATACAATTTTCTATATGGGGCGTCCCGTGGACTTCCCCGTGCAAGAGGACTTGTCCCTTCGGAATCCCAAGGGCATTGCCATAATGTATGTACTTAAAATTCGCCAATCTTCTTCTATGTGCCTTAGAGAGGGTAAAACATCGATGTTACTCCGCTAAATGATGTTTCTCCACCTTTATAATGGAGACAACCCAGAACAGATTTATCTGCTATTTATTGCATTTTCTCGAAGTATTTTTATAATTTATCTGATATAAATAAAAAATAAGAAAGGAAGATAATTTCGCCAAGCCAAAGATTGTATACCATTTCTGTTAAAAGAAATAATCAACGATTGAATTTTTAAGGTTTGTTGCCAAAGATTGTGATATTCAAATCAATGTAGTATTTCTCTAATTTTGTTTAATGGTGTTTACTTTTCATTCCCCTGCAGAGGGCATAATGATTTCAGTCAGAAGTTTGCAACGCAGTGAAGGAGCCGTTTCCGACCCCATAAAGTATATATATTCTTGATCAGCATCACTAGACGAGTCGATCTAGCCATATCCACCTGACCGTCCGTCTGTGCGTTTCTACGTAAACTAGTCTTAAAGCTTTTTAAAGCGGGCTGAATCTTTTCCAAAGGTCTCTCTCTAGTGTAGGTAGTATATAAGTCGGAACCAGCCGGATCGGACAACTTTATCTTATAGCTCCCATAGGAATTTTCGGAAAAAAAAATTTAAAAAATTATATTTTTGGTGTTTATTAGCAAATAAACTCCTCAGCTTGGAAATCAAATTTTTTTAATTAGTTCTGAATTTTGAACTAAATCTTATCAAATTCGGACGACTATATTGTATGGCTGCCATACAAACGATCGGAAATGGGTGCGATTAGTGATTTTATACCTATTTCTCGTAGAGTAAAAGAATATACTGGATTCGTCAGAAAGTATGTATCAGGAAGAAGGAAGCATTTCCGTTTCAGAATCATTAGCCGAGTCGATCTAGCTATGTCCGTCTTTCCGTCCGTCCGTATGAACGCTGAGATCTCGGAAGGTATAAGAGCTAGAACAATCAAACTTGGCATGCAGATTGCTGGGCTTCCTACTCTAACGCCCACAATCCGGGAAAATATGTAGCGTCTACAGTTTTTATGATATACAAATTCTTAACTAATATGTATTTGTCTCATCAATACCCATGATTGACCCACAAAAATGTGCCACGCCAACCAACCGCCAAAAACTGTGGTGGCCACAATTGACATGGTAGAAAATTTTAACTAATATACAAGTGTACGTATTTGTCTCATCAATGCCTATCGATTGATACCAAAAAAATTGCCCACGCCCTTTCTAACGTCCACAAACTGCCCAAAGCTGAGGTGGCCACAGTTGTCATGCTTGATTTTTTTTTTGGTAAAAGTTATTTGTCGCATTAAAACCATTCGATTGACCTAATAAAATTTTTACCACGCCCACTTTAACGCCCCCAAAGGGCTTAAACGCTTAAAACTGTCTGCCGCCCCCAATACAAATACCAAAATAGCCGGTAGGTGGCGCTTTACATTTTTTCTTTGCTGCTTACATATTTCCATTTTTATTTTCTTCCTCAAGCTGAGTAATGGATATCTGATAGTCAAGGCACTTGACTATAGCGTTCTTCCTTGTTTTTATATTTAGATATACATATACATATTTACATTACCTACTCTGCCTCCCTACTGCTTACTAATATACCACTGTGGTAGCTAAACGTGGTCTCAAATGTGGGCGCAGTGGCCCTATTATTGAAAATCGCCTAGCCAATATCCGTATTGCAATTGGTTGTAGACGAATCCAATCTAGCAACTAAGACCTTTGGCATCTGCTAAAAAATCTAATATTTTCCTATAGCAAACAGAGACGGAGTGAAGGCATGAATTAAAATCTTCTAACACTAGAGAGGATAAATTTGTAAAGTTTAAAAAAAAAACATTTTAACAAAGACTAACAATTTCAAAAAGTTCGCTTCGAATGAATTCTAGAATGCTTTTTTGGCCGAGCTCCATCTGGGGTAAAGCCAGGAATATCAAATACTTCGATGAAGTATGTGGAAGCCTCATCAAAGCACAAAAGTGAGAACTTAAGCATTAGCTGATTGGAACATACGAGTACATATCGCTAATGTGGCAGTGCATTATTATGCATGTAGCAAGCAAGTATGTAAGCAATCGAAATGAGTATTTAGAATCTTGGCGGAACGCAATTCTCGGAGCACTTCTACTGAAGCTTAGTCCTGGATCTTAAAGGGACAACTGAAACTGCTTTCGGCCAATGGTAGTAGCCTGGTAAAAATTAATTTGAAAGATCTTGTTAATTTTAACAATTGGAGTCCATGAATGCTGTTTAATCGTGAACTAACTTCTACACCTTCATATAAAAATTGTCTCCTTCACTGCGTTGCCAACTTCTGACTGAAATCATTATACCCTCTGCAAGGGTATAAAAAAACATGGACTTGCGAATAAAAATTATAATTCTACATAAAATTTAAATGATACAATTTAAATAAAATATATTAAAAAGTAAATTAATATTTATGCATGTTTTTGAAATACAATGTTTGGAAAGGCGAAACTCTCGAATTTCCGAAAGGATTTCCCAAGGACATTGCAGGTGAAACTCAATGGAACTTCAAAAGGTATTCCCCTGGGAAGTTTCCCTTGCAAAAGACAGGCCATACAAAAAATGAGTGTAAAGAGCACGGGATATCCGAGGGCCTTCAAAAAAGTTTCTATTGCATTTTCCCCTCTGAAAAAACGGACATCCCATACAATTTTCTATATGGGGCGTCCCGTGGACTTCCCCGTGCAAGAGGACTTGTCCCTTCGGAATCCCAAGGGCATTGCCATAATGTATGTACTTAAAATTCGCCAATCTTCTTCTATGTGCCTAAGAGAGGGTAAAACATCGATGTTACTCCGCTAAATGATGTTTCTCCACCTTTATAATGGAGACAACCCAGAACAGAGTTATCTGCTATTTATTGCATATTCTCGAAGTATTTTTATAATTTATCTGAAAAAAATAATAAATAAAAAATAAGAAAGGAAGTTAATTTCGCCAAGCCAAAGATTGTATACCATTGCTGTTAAAAGAAATATTCAACGATTCAATTTTTAAGGTTTTTTGCCATAGATTGTGATATTAAAATCCATGTAGTATTTCTCTAATTTTGTTTAATGGTGTTTACTTTTCATTCCCCTGCAGAGGGTTTAATGATTTTAGTCAGAAGTTTGCAACGTGGCCAAAGGTTGTATACCATTGCTGTTAAAAGAAATTTTAACGAATCAATTTTTAAGGTTTGTTGCCAAAGATTGTGATATTCAAATCAATGTAGTATTTCTCTAATTTTGTTTAATGGTGTTTACTTTTCATTCCCCTGCAGAGGGTATAATGATTTCAGTCAGAAGTTTGCAACGCAGTGAAGGAGACGTTTGCGACCCCATAAAGTATAAATATTCTTGATCAGCATCACTAGACGAGTCGATCTAGCCATACCCATCTGTCCGTCCGTCTGGGCGTCTGTCCGTCTTTCCGTCCGTTTCTACGCAAACTAGTCTCTCAGGTTTAGAGCTTTCAGTCTGAAACTATCCCAAAAGTATACTTCAGCCGGATCGGACAACTATATCTTATAGCTCCCATAAGAAAGTTTCGGAAAAAATTTAAAAAAATTATATTTTTTGTGTTTATTAGCAAAGAAACTCATCAGCTTGAAAATACAATTTTTAATTAGTTCTGAATTTCGAATAAAATTTGATCGAAATCGGACGACTATATCATATAGCTGCCATAGGAAGAGTCGGAAAATTGGTGGAAAAATAATATGTAAAATATATACCTTTGGTTTTTTTAATATATAAACTTCTACGCTTGGAAATACAAATTTTTAGCAATTTCAAAATTTTGAATAAATTTTTATCAAAATCGGACGACTGTATCATAAAGCTGCGATACGAACAATTGAACAATTAGTAGACAAATAATTTGAAACAAGGAAGAACGGTATAGTCGAGTGGCTCGACAATTAGATACTCGTTACTCAGCTAAAGGGAGCAAAAAAAAAATAAAGCAACAAAGCTATAATTTACGGCGCCACCTACCGGCTATTTCATTAGATGTTATGTGGGCGGCAGTCAGTGTGCGTGGCACACCGCTGAAACAAACTTGCGCTTCGCAGGAAGCGCATGCAGATTCCTGAGCTTCTGACGCGGCTCAGCGGGTTGCCAGGTTTACTCTATTATTCACTCTATTAACCCAGAAAGTTCTGGTTCCGTTACCCGAAAGTGACGTGATGAAATCCCTCAAAGGGTTTTACACAGTTTGAAAAGGTAAATATACAAGTATACAAGTAAAACAGATTTCTTATTTTCATACCCTTGCAGAGGGTATAATGATTTCAGTCAGAAGCTTGCAACGCAGTGAAAGAGACGTTTCCGACCCCATAAACTATATATATTCTTGATCAGCGTCACTAGACGAGTCGATCTAGCCATGTCTGTCCGTCTGTCTGTCCGTTACTACGCCAACTAGTCTCTCAGTTTTAAAGCTATCGGACTGAAACTTTACCAAAAGTCTTAACAGGTTATATGTAAATAAGCACCAAATATATAATTTTTTCATATTTTCCAACTAATTTTCTGATCGTTTCTATGGCAGCTATTAAATATAGTCGTCCGATTTTGATAAAATTTAATTCAAAATTCAGAACTAATTGAAAAATGTTCTTTGCAAGCCTAGAAGGTTATATGTTAAAAACACCGAAGATATATTTTTTTAAAATTTTTTCCCCGATAGTTCCTATAGGAGGTATAAGATATATTTGTCCGATCCGGCTGGTTCCGACGTATATACTACCTGCAATAGAAAGAAGACTTTTGGAAAAGTTTCAGCCCGACAGCTTTTAAGCTGAGAGACTAGTTTGCGTGGAAACGGACGGACAGACGGACGGACAGATGGACGGTCAGACGGACATGGCTAGATCGACTCGTCTTGTGACGCTGATCTGATCTGATATATATACTTTATGGGGTCGGAAACGTCTCCTTCACTGCGTTGCAAACTTCTGACTGAAATCATTATTCCCTCTGCAAGGGTATAAAAAAAACATGGACTTGCGAATAAAAATTATAATTCTACATAAAATTTAAATGATACAATTTAAATAAAATATATTAAAAAGTAAATTAATATTTATGCATGTTTTTGAAATACAATGTTTGGAAAGGCGAAACTCTCGAATTTCCGAAAGGATTTCCCCAGGACGTTGCAGGTGAAACTCAATGGAATTTCTAAAGGTATTTCCCTGGGAAGTTTCCCTTGCAGGGGACAGGCCATACAACAAATGAGTGTAACGAGCACGGGATATCAGAGGGGCCTTCAAAAAAGTTTCTATTGCATTTTCCCCTCTGAAAAAACGGACATCCCATACAATTTTCTATATGGGGCGTCCCGTGGACTTCCCCGTGCAAGAGTTCTTGTCCCCTCGGAATCCCAAGGGCATTCCCATAATGTATGTACTTAAAATTCGCCAATCTTCTTCTATGCGCCTAAGAGAGGGTAAAACATCGATGTTACTCCGGTAAATGATGTTTCTCCACCTTTATAATGGAGACAACCCAGAACAGAGTTATCTGCTATTTATTGCATATCCTCGAAGGATTTTTATAATTTATCTGAAATAAATAAAAAATAAGAAAGGAAGTTAATTTCGCCAAGCCAAAGATTGTATACCATTGCTGTTAAAAGAAATATTCAACGATTCAATTTTTAAGGTTTGTTGCCAAAGATCGTGATATTAAAATCAATGTAGTATTTCTCTGATTTTGTTTAATGGTGTTTACTTTTCATTCCCCTGCAGAGGGTATAATGATTTCAGTCAGAAGTTTGCAACGTGGCCAAAGATTGTATACCATTGCTGTTAAAAGAAATTTTAACGAATCAATTTTTAAGGTTTGTTGCCAAAGATTGTGATATTCAAATCAATGTAGTATTTCTCTAATTTTGTTTAATGGTGTTTACTTTTCATTCCCCTGCAGAGGGTATAATGATTTCAGTCAGAAGTTTGCAACGTGGCCAAAGATTGTATACCATTGCTGTTAAAAGAAATTTTAACGAATCAATTTTTAAGGTTTGTTGCCAAAGATTGTGATATTCAAATCAATGTAGTATATCTCTAATTTTGTTTAATGGTGTTTACTTTTCATTCCCCTGCAGAGGGTATAATGATTTTAGTCAGAAGTTTGCAACGTGGCCAAAGGTTGTATACCATTGCTGTTAAAAGAAATTTTAACGAATCAATTTTTAAGGTTTGTTGCCAAAGATTGTGATATTCAAATCAATGTAGTATTTCTCTAATTTTGTTTAATGGTGTTTACTTTTCATTCCCCTGCAGAGGGTATAATGATTTCAGTCAGAAGTTTGCAACGCAGTGAAGGAGACGTTTGCGACCCCATAAAGTATATATATTCTTGATCAGCATCACTAGACGAGTCGATCTAGCCATACCCATCTGTCCGTCCGTCTGGGCGTCTGTCCGTCTTTCCGTCCGTTTCTACGCAAACTAGTCTCTCAGGTTTAGAGCTTTCAGTCTGAAACTATCCCAAAAGTATACTTCAGCCGGATCGGACAACTATATCTTATAGCTCCCATAAGAAAGTTTCGGAAAAAATTTAAAAAAATTATATTTTTTGTGTTTATTAGCAAAGAAACTCATCAGCTTGAAAATACAATTTTTAATTAGTTCTGAATTTCGAATAAAATTTGATCGAAATCGGACGACTATATCATATAGCTGCCATAGGAAGAGTCGGAAAATTGGTGGAAAAATAATATGTAAAATATATACCTTTGGTTTTTTTAATATATAAACTTCTACGCTTGGAAATACAAATTTTTAGCAATTTCAAAATTTTGAATAAATTTTTATCAAAATCGGACGACTGTATCATAAAGCTGCGATACGAACAATTGAACAATTAGTAGACAAATAATTTGAAACAAGGAAGAACGGTATAGTCGAGTGGCTCGACAATTAGATACTCGTTACTCAGCTAAAGGGAGCAAAAAAAAATAAAGCAACAAAGCTATAATTTACGGCGCCACCTACCGGCTATTTCATTAGATGTTATTTGGGCGGCAGTCAGTGTGCGTGGCACCCCGCTGAAACAAACTTGCGCTTCGCAGGAAGCGCATGCAGATTCCTGAGCTTCTGACGCGGCTCAGCGGGTTGCCAGGTTTACTCTATTATTCACTCTATTAACCCAGAAAGTTCTGGTTCCGTTACCCGAAAGTGACGTGATGAAATCCCTCAAAGGGTTTTACACAGTTTGAAAAGGTAAATATACAAGTATACAAGTAAAACAGATTTCTTATTTTCATACCCTTGCAGAGGGTAGAATGATTTCAGTCAGAAGCTTGCAACGCAGTGAAAGAGACGTTTCCGACCCCATAAACTATATATATTCTTGATCAGCGTCACTAGACGAGTCGATCTAGCCATGTCTGTCCGTCTGTCTGTCCGTTACTACGCCAACTAGTCTCTCAGTTTTAAAGCTATCGGACTGAAACTTTACCAAAAGTCTTAACAGGTTATATGTAAATAAGCACCAAATATATAATTTTTTCATATTTTCCAACTAATTTTCTGATCGTTTCTATGGCAGCTATTAAATATAGTCGTCCGATTTTGACAAAATTTAATTCAAAATTCAGAACTAATTAAAAAATGTTCTTTGCAAGCCTAGAAGGTTATATGTTAAAAACACCGAAGATATATTTTTTTAAAATTTTTTCCCCGATAGTTCCTATAGGAGGTATAAGATATATTTGTCCGATCCGGCTGGTTCCGACGTGTATACTACCTGCAATAGAAAGAAGACTTTTGGAAAAGTTTCAGCCCGACAGCTTTTAAGCTGAGAGACTAGTTTGCGTGGAAACGGACGGACAGACGGACGGACAGATGGACGGTCAGACGGACATGGCTAGATCGACTCGTCTTGTGACGCTGATCTGATCTGATATATATACTTTATGGGGTCGGAAACGTCTCCTTCACTGCGTTGCAAACTTCTGACTGAAATCATTATTCCCTCTGCAAGGGTATAAAAAAACATGGACTTGCGAATAAAAATTATAATTCTACATAAAATTTAAATGATACAATTTAAATAAAATATATTAAAAAGTAAATTAATATTTATGCATGTTTTTGAAATACAATGTTTGGAAAGGCGAAACTCTCGAATTTCCGAAAGGATTTCCCCAGGACGTTGCAAGTGAAACTCAATGGAATTTCTAAAGGTATTTCCCTGGGAAGTTTCCCTTGCAGGGGACAGGCCATACAACAAATGAGTGTAACGAGCACGGGATATCAGAGGGGCCTTCAAAAAAGTTTCTATTGCATTTTCCCCTCTGAAAAAACGGACATCCCATACAATTTTCTATATGGGGCGTCCCGTGGACTTCCCCGTGCAAGAGTTCTTGTCCCCTCGGAATCCCAAGGGCATTCCCATAATGTATGTACTTAAAATTCGCCAATCTTCTTCTATGCGCCTAAGAGAGGGTAAAACATCGATGTTACTCCGGTAAATGATGTTTCTCCACCTTTATAATGGAGACAACCCAGAACAGAGTTATCTGCTATTTATTGCATATCCTCGAAGGATTTTTATAATTTATCTGAAATAAATAAAAAATAAGAAAGGAAGTTAATTTCGCCAAGCCAAAGATTGTATACCATTGCTGTTAAAAGAAATATTCAACGATTCAATTTTTAAGGTTTGTTGCCAAAGATCGTGATATTAAAATCAATGTAGTATTTCTCTGATTTTGTTTAATGGTGTTTACTTTTCATTCCCCTGCAGAGGGTATAATGATTTCAGTCAGAAGTTTGCAACGTGGCCAAAGATTGTATACCATTGCTGTTAAAAGAAATTTTAACGACTCAATTTTTAAGGTTTGTTGCCAAAGATTGTGATATTCAAATCAATGTAGTATTTCTCTAATTTTGTTTAATGGTGTTTACTTTTCATTCCCCTGCAGAGGGTATAATGATTTCAGTCAGAAGTTTGCAACGTGGCCAAAGATTGTATACCATTGCTGTTAAAAGAAATTTTAACGAATCAATTTTTAAGGTTTGTTGCCAAAGATTGTGATATTCAAATCAATGTAGTATTTCTTTAATTTTGTTTAATGGTGTTTACTTTTCATTCCCCTGCAGAGGGTATAATGATTTCAGTCAGAAGTTTGCAACGCAGTGAAGGAGACGTTTCCGACCCCATAAAGTATATATATTCTTGATCAGCATCACTAGACGAGTCGATCTAGCCATATCCACCTGACCGTCCGTCTGTGCGTTTCTACGTAAACTAGTCTTAAAGCTTTTTAAAGCGGGCTGAATCTTTTCCAAAGGTCTCTCTCTAGTGTAGGTAGTATGTAAGTCGGAACCAGCCGGATCGGACAACTTTATCTTATAGCTCCCATAGGAATTATCGGAAAAAAAATTTTAAAAATTATATTTTTGGTGTTTATTTGCAAACCTCAGCTTGGAAATCAAATTTTTTTAATTCGTTCTGAATTTTGAACTAAATCTTATCAAATTCGGACGACTATATCGTATGGCTGCCATACGAACGATCGGAAATGGGTGCGATTGGTGATTTTATACCTATTTCTCGTAGAGTAAAAGGGTATACTAGATTTGTCAGAAAGTATGTATCAGGAAGAAGGAAGCATTTCCGTTTCAGAATCATTAGCCGAGTCGATCTAGCTATGTCCGTCTTTCCGTCCGTCCGTATGAACGCTGAGATCTCGGAAGGTATAAGAGCTAGAACAATCAAACTTGGCATGCAGATTGCTGGGCTTCCTACTCTAACGCCCACAATCCGGGAAAATATGTAGCGTCTACAGTTTTTATGATATACAAATTCTTAACTAATATGTATTTGTCTCATCAATACCCATGATTGACCCACAAAAATGTGCTACGCCCACCAACCGCCAAAAACTGTGGTGGCCACAATTGACATGGTAAAAAATTTTAACTAATATACAAGTGTATGTATTTGTCTCATCAATGCCTATCGATTGATACCAAAAAAATTGCCCACGCCCTTTCTAACGCCCACAAACTGCCCAAAGCTGAGGTGGCCACAGTTGTCATGCTTGATTTTTTTTTTGGTAAAAGTTATTTGTCGCATTAAAACCATTCGATTGACCTAATAAAATTTTTACCACTCCCACTTTAACGCCCCCAAAGGGCTTAAACGCTTAAAACTGTCTGCCGCCCCCAATACAAATACCAAAATAGCCGGTAGGTGGCGCTTTACATTTTTTCTTTGCTGCTTACATATTTCCATTTTTATTTTCTTCCTCAAGCTGAGTAATGGATATCTGATAGTCAAGGCACTTGACTATAGCGTTCTTCCTTGTTTTTATATTTAGATATACATATACATATTTACATTACCTACTCTGCCTCCCTACTGCTTACTAATATACCACTGTGGTAGCTAAACGTGGTCTCAAATGTGCGCGCAGTGGCCCTATTATTGAAAATCGCCTAGCCAATATCCGTATTGCAATTGGTTGTAGACGAATCCAATCTAGCAACTAAGACCTTTGGCATCTGCTAAAAAATCTAATATTTTCCTATAGCAAACAGAGACGGAGTGAAGGCATGAATTAAAATCTTCTAACACTAGAGAGGATAAATTTGTAAAGTTAAAAAAAAAAAACATTTAAACAAAGACTAACAATTTCAAAAAGTTCGCTTCGAATGAATTCTAGAATGCTTTTTTGGCCGAGCTCCATCTGGGGTAAAGCCAGGAATATCAAATACTTCGATGAAGTATGTGGAAGCCTCATCAAAGCACAAAAGTGAGAACTTAAGCATTAGCTGATTGGAACATACGAGTACATATCGCTAATGTGGCAGTGCATTATTATGCATGTAGCAAGCAAGTATGTAAGCAATCGAAATGAGTATTTAGAATCTTGGCGGAACGCAATTCTCGGAGCACTTCTACTGAAGCTTAGTCCTGGATCTTAAAGGGACAACTGAAACTGCTTTCGGCCAATGGTAGTAGCCTGGTAAAAATTAATTTGAAAGATCTTGTTAATTTTAACAATTGGAGTCCATGAATGCTGTTTAATCGTGAACTAACTTCTACACCTTCATATAAAAATTGTCTCCTTCACTGCGTTGCCAACTTCTGACTGAAATCATTATACCCTCTGCAAGGGTATAAAAAAACATGGACTTGCGAATAAAAATTATAATTCTACATAAAATTTAAATGATACAATTTAAATAAAATATATTAAAAAGTAAATTAATATTTATGCATGTTTTTGAAATACAATGTTTGGAAAGGCGAAACTCTCGAATTTCCGAAAGGATTTCCCAAGGACATTGCAGGTGAAACTCAATGGAACTTCAAAAGGTATTCCCCTGGGAAGTTTCCCTTGCAAAGGACAGGCCATACAACAAATGAGTGTAACGAGCACGGGATATCCGAGGGCCTTCAAAAAAGTTTCTATTGCATTTTCCCCTCTGAAAAAACGGACATCCCATACAATTTTCTATATGGGGCGTCCCGTGGACTTCCCCGTGCAAGAGGACTTGTCCCTTCGGAATCCCAAGGGCATTGCCATAATGTATGTACTTAAAATTCGCCAATCTTCTTCTATGTGCCTTAGAGAGGGTAAAACATCGATGTTACTCCGCTAAATGATGTTTCTCCACCTTTATAATGGAGACAACCCAGAACAGAGTTATCTGCTATTTATTGCATATTCTCGAAGTATTTTTATAATTTATCTGATATAAATAAAAAATAAGAAAGGAAGATAATTTCGCCAAGCCAAAGATTGTATACCATTTCTGTTAAAAGAAATAATCAACGATTGAATTTTTAAGGTTTGTTGCCAAAGATTGTGATATTAAAATCAATGTAGTATTTCTTTAATTTTGTTTAATGGTGTTTACTTTTCATTCCCCTGCAGAGGGTATAATGATTTCAGTCAGAAGTTTGCAACGCAGTGAAGGAGACGTTTCCGACCCCATAAAGTATATATATTCTTGATCAGCATCACTAGACGAGTCGATCTAGCCATATCCACCTGACCGTCCGTCTGTGCGTTTCTACGTAAACTAGTCTTAAAGCTTTTTAAAGCGGGCTGAATCTTTTCCAAAGATCTCTCTCTAGTGTAGGTAGTATGTAAGTCGGAACCAGCCGGATCGGACAACTTTATCTTATAGCTCCCATAGGAATTTTCGGAAAAAAAATTTAAAAAATTATATTTTTGGTGTTTATTAGCAAATAAACTCCTCAGCTTGGAAATCAAATTTTTTTAATTAGTTCTGAATTTTGAACTAAATCTTATCAAATTCGGACGACTATATTGTATGGCTGCCATACAAACGATCGGAAATGGGTGCGATTAGTGATTTTATACCTATTTCTCGTAGAGTAAAAGGGTATACTGGATTCGTCAGAAAGTATGTATCAGGAAGAAGGAAGCATTTCCGTTTCAGAATCATTAGCCGAGTCGATCTAGCTATTTCCGTCTTTCCGTCCGTCCGTATGAACGCTGAGATCTCGGAAGGTATAAGAGCTAGAACAATCAAACTTGGCATGCAGATTGCTGGGCTTCCTACTCTAACGCCCACAATCCGGGAAAATATGTATGTATGTATGTAAAATTTTAACTAATATACAAGTGTACGTATTTGTCTCATCAATGCCTATCGATTGATACCAAAAAAATTGCCCACGCCCTTTCTAACGCCCACAAACTGCCCAAAGCTGAGGTGGCCACAGTTGTCATGCTTGATTTTTTTTTTGGTAAAAGTTATTTGTCGCATTGAAACCATTCGATTGACCTAATAAAATTTTTACCACGCCCACTTTAACGACCCCAAAGGGCTTAAACGCTTAAAACTATCTGCTGCCCCCAATACAAATACCAAAATAGCCGGTAGGTAGCGCTATACATTTTTTCTTTGCTGCTTATATATTTCAATTTTTATTTTCTTCCTCAAGCTGAGTAATGGATATCTGATAGTCAAGGCACTTGACTATAGCGTTCTTCCTTGTTTTTATATTTAGATATACATATACATATTTACATTACCTACTCTGCCTCCCTACTGCTTACTAATATACCACTGTGGTAGCTAAACGTGGTCTCAAATGTGGGCGCAGTGGCCCTATTATTGAAAATCGCCTAGCCAATATCCGTATTGCAATTGGTTGTAGACGAATCCAATCTAGCAACTAAGACCTTTGGCATCTGCTAAAAAATCTAATATTTTCCTATAGCAAACAGAGACGGAGTGAAGGCATGAATTAAAATCTTCTAACACTAGAGAGGATAAATTTGTAAAGTTTAAAAAAAAAACATTTAAACAAAGACTAACAATTTCAAAAAGTTCGCTTCGAATGAATTCTAGAATGCTTTTTTTGGCCGAGCTCCATCTGGGGTAAAGCCAGGAATATCAAATACTTCGATGAAGTATGTGGAAGCCTCATCAAAGCACAAAAGTGAGAACTTAAGCATTAGCTGATTGGAACATACGAGTACATATCGCTAATGTGGCAGTGCATTGTTATGCATGTAGCAAGCAAGTATGTAAGCAATCGAAATGAGTATTTAGAATCTTGGCGGAACGCAATTCTCGGAGCACTTCTACTGAAGCTTAGTCCTGGATCTTAAAGGGACAACTGAAACTGCTTTCGGCCAATGGTAGTAGCCTGGTAAAAATTAATTTGAAAGATCTTGTTAATTTTAACAATTGGAGTCCATGAATGCTGTTTAATCGTGAACTAACTTCTACACCTTCATATAAAAATTGTCTCCTTCACTGCGTTGCCAACTTCTGACTGAAATCATTATACCCTCTGCAAGGGTATAAAAAAACATGGACTTGCGAATAAAAATTATAATTCTACATAAAATTTAAATGATACAATTTAAATAAAATATATTAAAAAGTAAATTAATATTTATGCATGTTTTTGAAATACAATGTTTGGAAAGGCGAAACTCTCGAATTTCCGAAAGGATTTCCCAAGGACATTGCAGGTGAAACTCAATGGAACTTCAAAAGGTATTCCCCTGGGAAGTTTCCCTTGCAAAGGACAGGCCATACAACAAATGAGTGTAACGAGCACGGGATATCCGAGGGCCTTCAAAAAAGTTTCTATTGCATTTTCCCCTCTGAAAAAACGGACATCCCATACAATTTTCTATATGGGGCGTCCCGTGGACTTCCCCGTGCAAGAGGACTTGTCCCTTCGGAATCCCAAGGGCATTGCCATAATGTATGTACTTAAAATTCGCCAATCTTCTTCTATGTGCCTTAGAGAGGGTAAAACATCGATGTTACTCCGCTAAATGATGTTTCTCCACCTTTATAATGGAGACAACCCAGAACAGAGTTATCTGCTATTTATTGCATATTCTCGAAGTATTTTTATAATTTATCTGATATAAATAAAAAATAAGAAAGGAAGATAATTTCGCCAAGCCAAAGATTGTATACCATTTCTGTTAAAAGAAATAATCAACGATTGAATTTTTAAGGTTTGTTGCCAAAGATTGTGATATTAAAATCAATGTAGTATTTCTTTAATTTTGTTTAATGGTGTTTACTTTTCATTCCCCTGCAGAGGGTATAATGATTTCAGTCAGAAGTTTGCAACGCAGTGAAGGAGACGTTTCCGACCCCATAAAGTATATATATTCTTGATCAGCATCACTAGACGAGTCGATCTAGCCATATCCACCTGACCGTCCGTCTGTGCGTTTCTACGTAAACTAGTCTTAAAGCTTTTTAAAGCGGGCTGAATCTTTTCCAAAGATCTCTCTCTAGTGTAGGTAGTATGTAAGTCGGAACCAGCCGGATCGGACAACTTTATCTTATAGCTCCCATAGGAATTTTCGGAAAAAAAATTTAAAAAATTATATTTTTGGTGTTTATTAGCAAATAAACTCCTCAGCTTGGAAATCAAATTTTTTTAATTAGTTCTGAATTTTGAACTAAATCTTATCAAATTCGGACGACTATATTGTATGGCTGCCATACAAACGATCGGAAATGGGTGCGATTAGTGATTTTATACCTATTTCTCGTAGAGTAAAAGGGTATACTGGATTCGTCAGAAAGTATGTATCAGGAAGAAGGAAGCATTTCCGTTTCAGAATCATTAGCCGAGTCGATCTAGCTATTTCCGTCTTTCCGTCCGTCCGTATGAACGCTGAGATCTCGGAAGGTATAAGAGCTAGAACAATCAAACTTGGCATGCAGATTGCTGGGCTTCCTACTCTAACGCCCACAATCCGGGAAAATATGTATGTATGTATGTAAAATTTTAACTAATATACAAGTGTACGTATTTGTCTCATCAATGCCTATCGATTGATACCAAAAAAATTGCCCACGCCCTTTCTAACGCCCACAAACTGCCCAAAGCTGAGGTGGCCACAGTTGTCATGCTTGATTTTTTTTTTGGTAAAAGTTATTTGTCGCATTGAAACCATTCGATTGACCTAATAAAATTTTTACCACGCCCACTTTAACGACCCCAAAGGGCTTAAACGCTTAAAACTATCTGCTGCCCCCAATACAAATACCAAAATAGCCGGTAGGTAGCGCTATACATTTTTTCTTTGCTTCTTATATATTTCAATTTTTATTTTCTTCCTCAAGCTGAGTAATGGATATCTGATAGTCAAGGCACTTGACTATAGCGTTCTTCCTTGTTTTTATATTTAGATATACATATACATATTTACATTACCTACTCTGCCTCCCTACTGCTTACTAATATACCACTGTGGTAGCTAAACGTGGTCTCAAATGTGGGCGCAGTGGCCCTATTATTGAAAATCGCCTAGCCAATATCCGTATTGCAATTGGTTGTAGACGAATCCAATCTAGCAACTAAGACCTTTGGCATCTGCTAAAAAATCTAATATTTTCCTATAGCAAACAGAGACGGAGTGAAGGCATGAATTAAAATCTTCTAACACTAGAGAGGATAAATTTGTAAAGTTTAAAAAAAAAACATTTAAACAAAGACTAACAATTTCAAAAAGTTCGCTTCGAATGAATTCTAGAATGCTTTTTTTGGCCGAGCTCCATCTGGGGTAAAGCCAGGAATATCAAATACTTCGATGAAGTATGTGGAAGCCTCATCAAAGCACAAAAGTGAGAACTTAAGCATTAGCTGATTGGAACATACGAGTACATATCGCTAATGTGGCAGTGCATTGTTATGCATGTAGCAAGCAAGTATGTAAGCAATCGAAATGAGTATTTAGAATCTTGGCGGAACGCAATTCTCGGAGCACTTCTACTGAAGCTTAGTCCTGGATCTTAAAGGGACAACTGAAACTGCTTTCGGCCAATGGTAGTAGCCTGGTAAAAATTAATTTGAAAGATCTTGTTAATTTTAACAATTGGAGTCCATGAATGCTGTTTAATCGTGAACTAACTTCTACACCTTCATATAAAAATTGTCTCCTTCACTGCGTTGCCAACTTCTGACTGAAATCATTATACCCTCTGCAAGGGTATAAAAAAACATGGACTTGCGAATAAGAATTATAATTCTACATAAAATTTAAATGATACAATTTAAATAAAATATATTAAAAAGTAAATTAATATTTATGCATGTTTTTGAAATACAATGTTTGGAAAGGCGAAACTCTCGAATTTCCGAAAGGATTTCTCCAGGACGTTGCAGGTGAAACTCAATGGAATTTCTAAAGGTATTTCCCTAGGAAGTTTCCCTTGCTGGGGACAGGCCATACAACAAATGAGTGTAACGAGCACGGGATATCAGAGGGGTCTTCAAAAAAGTTTCTATTGCACTTTCCCCTCTGAAAAAACGGACATCCCATACAATTTTCTATATGGGGCGTCCCGTGGTCTTCCCCGTGCAAGAGGACTTGTCCCCTCGGAATCCCAAGGGCATTCCCATGATGTATGTACTTAAAATTCGCCAATATTCTTCTATGTGCCTTAGAGAGGGTAAAACATCGATGTTACTCCGGTAAATGATGTTTCTCCACCTTTATAATGGAGACAACCCAGAACAGAGTTATCTGCTATTTATTGCATATCCTCGAAGTATTTTTATAATTTATCTGAAATAAATAAAAAATAAGAAAGGATGTTAATTTCGCCAAGCCAAAGATTGTATACCATTGCTGTTAAAAGAAATAATCAACGATTCAATTTTTAAGGTTTGTTGCCAAAGATTGTGATATTAAAATCAATGTAGTATTTCTTTAATTTTGTTTAATGGTGTTTACTTTTCATTCCCCTGCAGAGGGTATAATGATTTCAGTCAGAAGTTTGCAACGCAGTGAAGGAGACGTTTCCGACCCCATAAAGTATATATATTCTTGATCAGCATCACTAGACGAGTCGATCTAGCCATATCCACCTGACCGTCCGTCTGTGCGTTTCTACGTAAACTAGTCTTAAAGCTTTTTAAAGCGGGCTGAATCTTTTCCAAAGGTCTCTCTCTAGTGTAGGTAGTATGTAAGTCGGAACCAGCAGGATCGGACAACTTTATCTTATAGCTCCCATAGGAATTATCGGAAAAAAAATTTAAAAAATTATATTTTTGGTGTTTATTAGCAAACAAACTCCTCAGCTTGGAAATCAAATTTTTTTAATTAGTTCTGAATTTTGAACTAAATCTTATCAAATTCGGACGACTATATCGTATGGCTGCCATACGAACGATCGGAAATGGGTGCGATTAGTGATTTTATACCTATTTCTCGTAGAGTAAAAGGGTATACTAGATTTGTCAGAAAGTATGTATCAGGAAGAAGGAAGCATTTCCGTTTCAGAATCATTAGCCGAGTCGATCTAGCTATTTCCGTCTTTCCGTCCGTCCGTATGAACGCTGAGATCTCGGAAGGTATAAGAGCTAGAACAATCAAACTTGGCATGCAGATTGCTGGGCTTCCTACTCTAACGCCCACAATCCGGGAAAATATGTAGCGTCTACAGTTTTTATGATATACAAATTCTTAACTAATATGTATTTGTCTCATCAATACCCATGATTGACCCACAAAAATGTGCCACGCCCACCAACCGCCAAAAACTGTGGTGGCCACAATTGACATGGTAGAAAATTTTAACTAATATACAAGTGTACGTATTTGTCTCATCAATGCCTATCGATTGATACCAAAAAAATTGCCCACGCCCTTTCTAACGCCCACAAACTGCCCAAAGCTGAGGTGGCCACAGTTGTCATGCTTAATTTTTTTTTTGGTAAAAGTTATTTGTCGCATTAAAACCATTCGATTGACCTAATAAAATTTTTACCACGCCCACTTTAACGCCCCCAAAGGTCTTAAACGCTTAAAACTGTCTGCCGCCCCCAATACAAATACCAAAATAGCCGGTAGGTGGCGCTTTGCATTTTTTCTTTGCTGCTTATATATTTCAATTTATATTTTCTTCCTCAAGCTGAGTAATGGATATCTGATAGTCAAGGCACTTGACTATAGCGTTCTTCCTTGTTTTTATATTTAGATATACATATACATATTTACATTACCTACTCTGCCTCCCTACTGCTTACTAATATACCACTGTGGTAGCTAAACGTGGTCTCAAATGTGGGCGCAGTGGCCCTATTATTGAAAATCGCCTAGCCAATATCCGTATTGCAATTGGTTGTAGACGAATCCAATCTAGCAACTAAGACCTTTGGCATCTGCTAAAAAATCTAATATTTTCCTATAGCAAACAGAGACGGAGTGAAGGCATGAATTAAAATCTTCTAACACTAGAGAGGATAAATTTGTAAAGTTTACAAAAAAAAAACATTTAAACAAAGACTAACAATTTCAAAAAGTTCGCTTCGAATGAATTCTAGAATGCTTTTTTGGCCGAGCTCCATCTGGGGTAAAGCCAGGAATATCAAATACTTCGATGAAGTATGTGGAAGCCTCATCAAAGCACAAAAGTGAGAACTTAAGCATTAGCTGATTGGAACATACGAGTACATCGCTAATGTGGCAGTGCATTATTATGCATGTAGCAAGCAAGTATGTAAGCAATCGAAATGAGTATTTAGAATCTTGGCGGAACGCAATTCTCGGAGCACTTCTACTGAAGCTTAGTCCTGGATCTTAAAGGGACAAAGGTCCAATGATAAAAACGCCTGCTACCCTTGTGGCTCTGCTACAGGCTACATACAGTGCAGCATTCTGCGTGCCTGGACTAGTGTAAGCTACCATTTTACTATATGTAGCTCTTTGACTTATGTGAAGGTACCACTGGAAACTGCTTTCGGCCAATGGTAGTAGCCTGGTAAGAATTAATTTGAAAGATCTTGACAATTTTAACAATTGGAGACCATGAATGCAGTTTAACCTTCATCTTAAAATTGTCTCCTTCACTGCGTTGCAAACTTCTGACTGAAATCATTATACCCTCTGCAAGGGTATAAAAAAACATGGACTTGCGAATAATAATTATAATTCAACATAAAATTTAAATGATACAATTTAAATAAAATAAATTAAAAAGTAAATTAATATTTATGCATGTTTTTGAAATACAATGTTTGGAAAGGCGAAACTCTCGAATTTCCGAAAGGATTTCCCAAGGACATTGCAGGTGAAACTCAAGGGAACTTCAAAAGGTATTCCCCTGGGAAGTTTCCCTTGCAAAGGACAGGCCATACAACAAATGAGTGTAACGAGCACGGGATATCCGAGGGCCTTCAAAAAAGTTTCTATTGCATTTTCCCCTCTGAAAAAACGGACATCCCATACAATTTTCTATATGGGGCGTCCCGTGGACTTCCCCGTGCAAGAGGACTTGTCCCTTCGGAATCCCAAGGGCATTGCCATAATGTATGTACTTAAAATTCGCCAATCTTCTTCTATGTGCCTTAGAGAGGGTAAAACATCGATGTTACTCCGCTAAATGATGTTTCTCCACCTTTATAATGGAGACAACCCAGAACAGAGTTATCTGCTATTTATTGCATATTCTCGAAGTATTTTTATAATTTATCTGATATAAATAAAAAATAAGAAAGGAAGATAATTTCGCCAAGCCAAAGATTGTATACCATTTCTGTTAAAAGAAATAATCAACGATTGAATTTTTAAGTTTTGTTGCCAAAGATTGTGATATTAAAATCAATGTAGTATTTCTCTAATTTTGTTTAATGGTGTTTACTTTTCATTCCCCTGCAGAGGGCATAATGATTTCAGTCAGAAGTTTGCAACGTTGTGAAGGATCCGTTTCCGACCCCATAAAGTATATATATTCTTGATAAGCATCACTAGACGAGTCGATCTAGCCATATCCACCTGACCGTCCGTCTGTGCGTTTCTACGTAAACTAGTCTTAAAGCTTTTTAAAGCGGGCTGAATCTTTCCCAAAGGTCTCTCTCTAGTGTAGGTAGTATGTAAGTCGGAACCAGCCGGATCGGACAACTTTATCTTATAGCTCCCATAGGAATTTTCGGAAAAAAAATTTAAAAAATTATATTTTTGGTGTTTATTAGCAAATAAACTCCTCAGCTTGGAAATCAAATTTTTTTAATTAGTTCTGAATTTTGAACTAAATCTTATCAAATTCGGACGACTATATTGTATGGCTGCCATACAAACGATCGGAAATGGGTGCGATTAGTGATTTTATACCTATTTCTCGTAGAGTAAAAGAATATACTGGATTCGTCAGAAAGTATGTATCAGGAAGAAGGAAGCATTTCCGTTTCAGAATCATTAGCCGAGTCGATCTAGCTATGTCCGTCTTTCCGTCCGTCCGTATGAACGCTGAGATCTCGGAAGGTATAAGAGCTAGAGCAATCAAACTTGGCATGCAGATTGCTGGGCTTCCTACTCTAACGCCCACAATCCGGGAAAATATGTAGCGTCTACAGTTTTTATGATATACAAATTCTTAACTAATATGTATTTGTCTCATCAATACCCATGATTGACCCACAAAAATGTGCCACGCCCACCAACCGCCAAAAACTGTGGTGGCCACAATTGACATGGTAGAAAATTTTAACTAATATACAAGTGTACGTATTTGTCTCATCAATGCCTATCGATTGATACCAAAAAAATTGCCCACGCCCTTTCTAACGCCCACAAACTGAGGTGGCCACAGTTGTCATGCTTGATTTTTTTTTGGTAAAAGTTATTTGTCGCATTAAAACCATTCGATTGACCTAATAAAATTTTTACCACGCCCGCTTTAACGACCCCAAAGGGCTTAAACGCTTAAAACTATCTGCTGCCCCCAATACAAATACCAAAATAGCCGGTAGGTGGCGCTTTACATTTTTTCTTTGCTGCTTATATATTTCAATTTATATTTTCTTCCTCAAGCTGAGTAATGGATATCTGATAGTCAAGGCACTTGACTATAGCGTTCTTCCTTGTTTTTATATTTAGATATACATATACATATTTACATTACCTACTCTGCCTCCCTACTGCTTACTAATATACCACTGTGGTAGCTAAACGTGGTCTCAAATGTGGGCGCAGTGGCCCTATTATTGAAAATCGCCTAGCCAATATCCGTATTGCAATTGGTTGTAGACGAATCCAATCTAGCAACTAAGACCTTTGGCATCTGCTAAAAAATCTAATATTTTCCTATAGCAAACAGAGACGGAGTGAAGGCATGAATTAAAATCTTCTAACACTAGAGAGGATAAGTTTGTAAAGTTTAAAAAAAAAAACATTTTAACAAAGACTAACAATTTCAAAAAGTTCGCTTCGAATGAATTCTAGAATGCTTTTTTGGCCGAGCTCCATCTGGGGTAAAGCCAGGAATATCAAATACTTCGATGAAGTATGTGGAAGCCTCATCAAAGCACAAAAGTGAGAACTTAAGCATTAGCTGATTGGAACATACGAGTACATATCGCTAATGTGGCAGTGCATTATTATGCATGTAGCAAGCAAGTATGTAAGCAATCGAAATGAGTATTTAGAATCTTGGCGGAACGCAATTCTCGGAGCACTTCTACTGAAGCTTAGTCCTGGATCTTAAAGGGACAAAGGTCCAATGATAAAAACGCCTGCTACCCTTGTGGCTCTGCTACAGGCTACATACAGTGCAGCATTCTGCGTGCCTGGACTAGTGTAAGCTACCACTTTACTATATGTAGCTCTTTGACTTTTGTGAAAGTACCACTGGAAACTGCTTTCGGCCAATGGTAGTAGCCTGGTAAGAATTAATTATAAAGATCTTGACAATTTTAACAATTGGAGTCCATGAATGCAGTTTAACCTTCATCTTAAAATTGTCTCCTTCACTGCGTTGCAAACTTCTGACTGAAATCATTATACCCTCTGCAAGGGTATAAAAAAACATGGACTTGCGAAAAATAATTATAATTCAACATAAAATTTAAATGATACAATTTAAATAAAATATATTAAAAAGTAAATTAATATTTATGCATGTTTTTGAAATACAATGTTTGGAAAGGCGAAACTCTCGAATTTCCGAAAGGATTTCCCAAGGACATTGCAGGTGAAACTCAATGGAACTTCAAAAGGTATTCCCCTGGGAAGTTTCCCTTGCAAAGGACAGGCCATACAACAAATGAGTGTAACGAGCACGGGATATCCGAGGGCCTTCAAAAAAGTTTCTATTGCATTTTCCCCTCTGAAAAAACGGACATCCCATACAATTTTCTATATGGGGCGTCCCGTGGACTTCCCCGTGCAAGAGGACTTGTCCCTTCGGAATCCCAAGGGCATTGCCATAATGTATGTACTTAAAATTCGCCAATCTTCTTCTATGTGCCTTAGAGAGGGTAAAACATCGATGTTACTCCGCTAAATGATGTTTCTCCACCTTTATAATGGAGACAACCCAGAACAGAGTTATCTGCTATTTATTGCATATTCTCGAAGTATTTTTATAATTTATCTGATATAAATAAAAAATAAGAAAGGAAGATAATTTCGCCAAGCCAAAGATTGTATACCATTTCTGTTAAAAGAAATAATCAACGATTGAATTTTTAAGTTTTGTTGCCAAAGATTGTGATATTAAAATCAATGTAGTATTTCTCTAATTTTGTTTAATGGTGTTTACTTTTCATTCCCCTGCAGAGGGCATAATGATTTCAGTCAGAAGTTTGCAACGCTGTGAAGGATCCGTTTCCGACCCCATAAAGTATATATATTCTTGATAAGCATCACTAGACGAGTCGATCTAGCCATATCCACCTGACCGTCCGTCTGTGCGTTTCTACGTAAACTAGTCTTAAAGCTTTTTAAAGCGGGCTGAATCTTTTCCAAAGGTCTCTCTCTAGTGTAGGTAGTATGTAAGTCGGAACCAGCCGGATCGGACAACTTTATCTTATAGCTCCCATAGGAATTATCGGAAAAAAAATTTTAAAAATTATATTTTTGGTGTTTATTAGCAAATAAACTCCTCAGCTTGGAAATCAAATTTTTTTAATTAGTTCTGAATTTTGAACTAAATCTTATCAAATTCGGACGACTATATCGTATGGCTGCCATACGAACGATCGGAAATGGGTGCGATTAGTGATTTTATACCTATTTCTCGTAGAGTAAAAGGGTATACTAGATTTGTCAGAAAGTATGTATCAGGAAGAAGGAAGCATTTCCGTTTCAGAATCATTAGCCGAGTCGATCTAGCTATGTCCGTCTTTCCGTCCGTCCGTATGAACGCTGAGATCTCGGAAGGTATAAGAGCTAGAACAATCAAACTTGGCATGCAGATTGCTGGGCTTCCTACTCTAACGCCCACAATCCGGGAAAATATGTAGCGTCTACAGTTTTTATGATATACAAATTCTTAACTAATATGTATTTGTCTCATCAATACCCATGATTGACCCACAAAAATGTGCCACGCCCACCAACCGCCAAAAACTGTGGTGGCCACAATTGACATGGTAGAAAATTTTAACTAATATACAAGTGTACGTATTTGTCTCATCAATGCCTATCGATTGATACCAAAAAAATTGCCCACGCCCTTTCTAACGCCCACAAACTGCCCAAAGCTGAGGTGGCCACAGTTGTCATGCTTGATTTTTTTTTTGGTAAAAGTTATTTGTCGCATTGAAACCATTCGATTGACCTAATAAAATTTTTACCACGCCCACTTTAACGCCCCCAAAGGTCTTAAACGCTTAAAACTGTCTGCCGCCCCCAATACAAATACCAAAATAGCCGGTAGGTGGCGCTTTGCATTTTTTCTTTGCTGCTTACATATTTCCATTTTTATTTTCTTCCTCAAGCTGAGTAATGGATATCTGATAGTCAAGGCACTTGACTATAGCGTTCTTGCTTGTTTTTATATTTAGATATACATATACATATTTACATTACCTACTCTGCCTCCCTACTGCTTACTAATATACCACTGTGGTAGCTAAACGTGGTCTCAAATGTGGGCGCAGTGGCCCTATTATTGAAAATCGCCTAGCCAATATCCGTATTGCAATTGGTTGTAGACGAATCCAATCTAGCAACTAAGACCTTTGGCATCTGCTAAAAAATCTAATATTTTCCTATAGCAAACAGAGACGGAGTGAAGGCATGAATTAAAATCTTCTAACACTAGAGAGGATAAATTTGTAAAGTTTAAAAAAAAAAACATTTTAACAAAGACTAAAAATTTCAAAAAGTTCGCTTCGAATGAATTCTAGAATGCTTTTTTGGCCGAGCTTCATCTGGGGTAAAGCCAGGAATATCAAATACTTCGATGAAGTATGTGGAAGCCTCATCAAAGCACAAAAGTGAGAACTTAAGCATTAGCTGATTGGAACATACGAGTACATATCGCTAATGTGGCAGTGCATTATTATGCATGTAGCAAGCAAGTATGTAAGCAATCGAAATGAGTATTTAGAATCTTGGCGGAACGCAATTCTCGGAGCACTTCTACTGAAGCTTAGTCCTGGATCTTAAAGGGACAACTGAAACTGCTTTCGGCCAATGGTAGTAGCCTGGTAAAAATTAATTTGAAAGATCTTGTTAATTTTAACAATTGGAGTCCATGAATGCTGTTTAATCGTGAACTAACTTCTACACCTTCATATAAAAATTGTCTCCTTCACTGCGTTGCCAACTTCTGACTGAAATCATTATACCCTCTGCAAGGGTATAAAAAAACATGGACTTGCGAATAAGAATTATAATTCTACATAAAATTTAAATGATACAATTTAAATAAAATATATTTAAAAGTAAATTAATATTTATGCATGTTTTTGAAATACAATGTTTGGAAAGGCGAAACTCTCGAATTTCCGAAAGGATTTCTCCAGGACGTTGCAGGTGAAACTCAATGGAATTTCTAAAGGTATTTCCCTAGGAAGTTTCCCTTGCAGGGGACAGGCCATACAACAAATGAGTGTAACGAGCACGGGATATCAGAGGGGTCTTCAAAAAAGTTTCTATTGCACTTTCCCCTCTGAAAAAACGGACATCCCATACAATTTTCTATATGGGGCGTCCCGTGGTCTTCCCCGTGCAAGAGGACTTATCCCCTCGGAATCCCAAGGGCATTCCCATGATGTATGTACTTAAAATTCGCCAATCTTCCTCTATGTGCCTTAGAGAGGGTAAAACATCGATGTTACTCCGGTAAATGATGTTTCTCCACCTTTATAATGGAGACAACCCAGAACAGAGTTATCTGCTATTTATTGCATATCCTGGAAGTATTTTTATAATTTATCTGAAATAAATAAAAAATACGAAAGGATGTTAATTTCGCCAAGCCAAAGATTGTATACCATTGCTAATCAACGATTCAATTTTTAAGGTTTGTTGCCAAAGATTGTGATATTAAAATCAATGTAGTATTTCTTTAATTTTGTTTAATGGTGTTTACTTTTCATTCCCCTGCAGAGGGTATAATGATTTCAGTCAGAAGTTTGCAACGCAGTGAAGGAGACGTTTCCGACCCCATAAAGTATATATATTCTTGATCAGCATCACTAGACGAGTCGATCTAGCCATATCCACCTGACCGTCCGTCTGTGCGTTTCTACGTAAACTAGTCTTAAAGCTTTTTAAAGCGGGCTGAATCTTTTCCAAAGGTCTCTCTCTAGTGTAGGTAGTATGTAAGTCGGAACCAGCAGGATCGGACAACTTTATCTTATAGCTCCCATAGGAATTATCGGAAAAAAAATTTTAAAAATTATATTTTTGGTGTTTATTAGCAAATAAACTCCTCAGCTTGGAAATCAAATTTTTTTAATTAGTTCTGAATTTTGAACTAAATCTTATCAAATTCGGACGACTATATTGTATGGCTGCCATACAAACGATCGGAAATGGGTGCGATTAGTGATTTTATACCTATTTCTCGTAAAGTAAAAGGGTATACTGGATTCGTCAGAAAGTATGTATCAGGAAGAAGGAAGCTTTTCCGTTTCAGAATCATTAGCCGAGTCGATCTAGCTATGTCCGTCTTTCCGTCCGTCCGTATGAACGCTGAGATCTCGGAAGGTATAAGAGCTAGAACAATCAAACTTGGCATGCAGATTGCTGGGCTTCCTACTCTAACGCCCACAATCCGGGAAAATATGTAGCGTCTACAGTTTTTATGATATACAAATTCTTAACTAATATGTATTTGTCTCATCAATACCCATGATTGACCCACAAAAATGTGCCACGCCCACCAGCCGCCAAAAACTGTGGTGGCCACAATTGACATGGTAGAAAATTTTAACTAATATACAAGTGTACGTATTTGTCTCATCAATGCCTATCGATTGATACCAAAAAAATTGCCCACGCCCTTTCTAACGCCCACAAACTGCCCAAAGCTGAGGTGGCCACAGTTGTCATGCTTGATTTTTTTTTTTGGTAAAAGTTATTTGTCGCATTAAAACCATTCGATTGACCTAATAAAATTTTTACCACGCCCACTTTAACGACCCCAAAGGGCTTAAACGCTTAAAACTCTCTGCCGCCCCCAATACAAATACCAAAATAGCCGGTAGGTGGCGCTTTGCATTTTTTCTTTGCTGCTTACATATTTCCATTTTTATTTTCTTCCTCAAGCTGAGTAATGGATATCTGATAGTCAAGGCACTTGACTATAGCGTTCTTGCTTGTTTTTATATTTAGATATACATATACATATTTACATTACCTACTCTGCCTCCCTACTGCTTACTAATATACCACTGTGGTAGCTAAACGTGGTCTCAAATGTGGGCGCAGTGGCCCTATTATTGAAAATCGCCTAGCCAATATCCGTATTGCAATTGGTTGTAGACGAATCCAATCTAGCAACTAAGACCTTTGGCATCTGCTAAAAAATCTAATATTTTCCTATAGCAAACAGAGACGGAGTGAAGGCATGAATTAAAATCTTCTAACACTAGAGAGGATAAATTTGTAAAGTTTAAAAAAAAAAACATTTTAACAAAGACTAAAAATTTCAAAAAGTTCGCTTCGAATGAATTCTAGAATGCTTTTTTGGCCGAGCTTCATCTGGGGTAAAGCCAGGAATATCAAATACTTCGATGAAGTATGTGGAAGCCTCATCAAAGCACAAAAGTGAGAACTTAAGCATTAGCTGATTGGAACATACGAGTACATATCGCTAATGTGGCAGTGCATTATTATGCATGTAGCAAGCAAGTATGTAAGCAATCGAAATGAGTATTTAGAATCTTGGCGGAACGCAATTCTCGGAGCACTTCTACTGAAGCTTAGTCCTGGATCTTAAAGGGACAACTGAAACTGCTTTCGGCCAATGGTAGTAGCCTGGTAAAAATTAATTTGAAAGATCTTGTTAATTTTAACAATTGGAGTCCATGAATGCTGTTTAATCGTGAACTAACTTCTACACCTTCATATAAAAATTGTCTCCTTCACTGCGTTGCCAACTTCTGACTGAAATCATTATACCCTCTGCAAGGGTATAAAAAAACATGGACTTGCGAATAAGAATTATAATTCTACATAAAATTTAAATGATACAATTTAAATAAAATATATTTAAAAGTAAATTAATATTTATGCATGTTTTTGAAATACAATGTTTGGAAAGGCGAAACTCTCGAATTTCCGAAAGGATTTCTCCAGGACGTTGCAGGTGAAACTCAATGGAATTTCTAAAGGTATTTCCCTAGGAAGTTTCCCTTGCAGGGGACAGGCCATACAACAAATGAGTGTAACGAGCACGGGATATCAGAGGGGTCTTCAAAAAAGTTTCTATTGCACTTTCCCCTCTGAAAAAACGGACATCCCATACAATTTTCTATATGGGGCGTCCCGTGGTCTTCCCCGTGCAAGAGGACTTATCCCCTCGGAATCCCAAGGGCATTCCCATGATGTATGTACTTAAAATTCGCCAATCTTCCTCTATGTGCCTTAGAGAGGGTAAAACATCGATGTTACTCCGGTAAATGATGTTTCTCCACCTTTATAATGGAGACAACCCAGAACAGAGTTATCTGCTATTTATTGCATATCCTGGAAGTATTTTTATAATTTATCTGAAATAAATAAAAAATACGAAAGGATGTTAATTTCGCCAAGCCAAAGATTGTATACCATTGCTAATCAACGATTCAATTTTTAAGGTTTGTTGCCAAAGATTGTGATATTAAAATCAATGTAGTATTTCTTTAATTTTGTTTAATGGTGTTTACTTTTCATTCCCCTGCAGAGGGTATAATGATTTCAGTCAGAAGTTTGCAACGCAGTGAAGGAGACGTTTCCGACCCCATAAAGTATATATATTCTTGATCAGCATCACTAGACGAGTCGATCTAGCCATATCCACCTGACCGTCCGTCTGTGCGTTTCTACGTAAACTAGTCTTAAAGCTTTTTAAAGCGGGCTGAATCTTTTCCAAAGGTCTCTCTCTAGTGTAGGTAGTATGTAAGTCGGAACCAGCAGGATCGGACAACTTTATCTTATAGCTCCCATAGGAATTATCGGAAAAAAAATTTTAAAAATTATATTTTTGGTGTTTATTAGCAAATAAACTCCTCAGCTTGGAAATCAAATTTTTTTAATTAGTTCTGAATTTTGAACTAAATCTTATCAAATTCGGACGACTATATTGTATGGCTGCCATACAAACGATCGGAAATGGGTGCGATTAGTGATTTTATACCTATTTCTCGTAAAGTAAAAGGGTATACTGGATTCGTCAGAAAGTATGTATCAGGAAGAAGGAAGCTTTTCCGTTTCAGAATCATTAGCCGAGTCGATCTAGCTATGTCCGTCTTTCCGTCCGTCCGTATGAACGCTGAGATCTCGGAAGGTATAAGAGCTAGAACAATCAAACTTGGCATGCAGATTGCTGGGCTTCCTACTCTAACGCCCACAATCCGGGAAAATATGTAGCGTCTACAGTTTTTATGATATACAAATTCTTAACTAATATGTATTTGTCTCATCAATACCCATGATTGACCCACAAAAATGTGCCACGCCCACCAGCCGCCAAAAACTGTGGTGGCCACAATTGACATGGTAGAAAATTTTAACTAATATACAAGTGTACGTATTTGTCTCATCAATGCCTATCGATTGATACCAAAAAAATTGCCCACGCCCTTTCTAACGCCCACAAACTGCCCAAAGCTGAGGTGGCCACAGTTGTCATGCTTGATTTTTTTTTTTGGTAAAAGTTATTTGTCGCATTAAAACCATTCGATTGACCTAATAAAATTTTTACCACGCCCACTTTAACGACCCCAAAGGGCTTAAACGCTTAAAACTATCTGCTGCCCCCAATACAAATACCAAAATAGCCGGTAGGTGGCGCTTTACATTTTTTCTTTGCTGCTTATATATTTCAATTTATATTTTCTTCCTCAAGCTGAGTAATGGATATCTGATAGTCAAGGCACTTGACTATAGCGTTCTTGCTTGTTTTTATATTTAGATATACATATACATATTTACATTACCTACTCTGCCTCCCTACTGCTTACTAATATACCACTGTGGTAGCTAAACGTGGTCTCAAATGTGGGCGCAGTGGCCCTATTATTGAAAATCGCCTAGCCAATATCCGTATTGCAATTGGTTGTAGACGAATCCAATCTAGCAACTAAGACCTTTGGCATCTGCTAAAAAATCTAATATTTTCCTATAGCAAACAGAGACGGAGTGAAGGCATGAATTAAAATCTTCTAACACTAGAGAGGATAAATTTGTAAAGTTTAAAAAAAAAAAACATTTTAACAAAGACTAAAAATTTCAAAAAGTTCGCTTCGAATGAATTCTAGAATGCTTTTTTGACGAGCTTCATCTGGGGTAAAGCCAGGAATATCAAATACTTCGATGAAGTATGTGGAAGCCTCATCAAAGCACAAAAGTGAGAACTTAAGCATTAGCTGATTGGAACATACGAGTACATATCGCTAATGTGGCAGTGCATTATTATGCATGTAGCAAGCAAGTATGTAAGCAATCGAAATGAGTATTTAGAATCTTGGCGGAACGCAATTCTCGGAGCACTTCTACTGAAGCTTAGTCCTGGATCTTAAAGGGACAACTGAAACTGCTTTCGGCCAATGGTAGTAGCCTGGTAAAAATTAATTTGAAAGATCTTGTTAATTTTAACAATTGGAGTCCATGAATGCTGTTTAATCGTGAACTAACTTCTACACCTTCATATAAAAATTGTCTCCTTCACTGCGTTGCCAACTTCTGACTGAAATCATTATACCCTCTGCAAGGGTATAAAAAAACATGGACTTGCGAATAAGAATTATAATTCTACATAAAATTTAAATGATACAATTTAAATAAAATATATTTAAAAGTAAATTAATATTTATGCATGTTTTTGAAATACAATGTTTGGAAAGGCGAAACTCTCGAATTTCCGAAAGGATTTCTCCAGGACGTTGCAGGTGAAACTCAATGGAATTTCTAAAGGTATTTCCCTAGGAAGTTTCCCTTGCAGGGGACAGGCCATACAACAAATGAGTGTAACGAGCACGGGATATCAGAGGGGTCTTCAAAAAAGTTTCTATTGCACTTTCCCCTCTGAAAAAACGGACATCCCATACAATTTTCTATATGGGGCGTCCCGTGGTCTTCCCCGTGCAAGAGGACTTATCCCCTCGGAATCCCAAGGGCATTCCCATGATGTATGTACTTAAAATTCGCCAATCTTCCTCTATGTGCCTTAGAGAGGGTAAAACATCGATGTTACTCCGCTAAATGATGTTTCTCCACCTTTATAATGGAGACAACCCAGAACAGAGTTATCTGCTATTTATTGCATATCCTCGAAGTATTTTTATAATTTATCTGAAATAAATAAAAAATACGAAAGGATGTTAATTTCGCCAAGCCAAAGATTGTATACCATTGCTGTTAAAAGAAATAATCAACGATTCAATTTTTAAGGTTTGTTGCCAAAGATTGTGATATTAAAATCAATGTAGTATTTCTTTAATTTTGTTTAATGGTGTTTACTTTTCATTCCCCTGCAGAGGGTATAATGATTTCAGTCAGAAGTTTGCAACGCAGTGAAGGAGACGTTTCCGACCCCATAAAGTATATATATTCTTGATCAGCATCACTAGACGAGTCGATCTAGCCATATCCACCTGACCGTCCGTCTGTGCGTTTCTACGTAAACTAGTCTTAAAGCTTTTTAAAGCGGGCTGAATCTTTTCCAAAGGTCTCTCTCTAGTGTAGGTAGTATGTAAGTCGGAACCAGCAGGATCGGACAACTTTATCTTATAGCTCCCATAGGAATTATCGGAAAAAAAATTTTAAAAATTATATTTTTGGTGTTTATTAGCAAACAAACTCCTCAGCTTGGAAATCAAATTTTTTTAATTAGTTCTGAATTTTGAACTAAATCTTATCAAATTCGGACGACTATATCGTATGGCTGCCATACGAACGATCGGAAATGGGTGCGATTAGTGATTTTATACCTATTTCTCGTAGAGTAAAAGGGTATACTAGATTTGTCAGAAAGTATGTATCAGGAAGAAGGAAGCTTTTCCGTTTCAGAATCATTAGCCGAGTCGATCTAGCTATGTCCGTCTTTCCGTCCGTCCGTATGAACGCTGAGATCTCGGAAGGTATAAGAGCTAGAACAATCAAACTTGGCATGCAGATTGCTGGGCTTCCTACTCTAACGCCCACAATCCGGGAAAATATGTAGCGTCTACAGTTTTTATGATATACAAATTCTTAACTAATATGTATTTGTCTCATCAATACCCATGATTGACCCACAAAAATGTGCCACGCCCACCAACCGCCAAAAACTGTGGTGGCCACAATTGACATGGTAGAAAATTTTAACTAATATACAAGTGTACGTATTTGTCTCATCAATGCCTATCGATTGATACCAAAAAAATTGCCCACGCCCTTTCTAACGCCCACAAACTGCCCAAAGCTGAGGTGGCCACAGTTGTCATGCTTGATTTTTTTTTTTGGTAAAAGTTATTTGTCGCATTAAAACCATTCGATTGACCTAATAAAATTTTTACCACGCCCACTTTAACGACCCCAAAGGGCTTAAACGCTTAAAACTATCTGCTGCCCCCAATACAAATACCAAAATAGCCGGTAGGAGGCGCTTTACATTTTTTCTTTGCTGCTTATATATTTCAATTTATATTTTCTTCCTCAAGCTGAGTAATGGATATCTGATAGTCAAGGCACTTGACTATAGCGTTCTTCCTTGTTTTTATATTTAGATATACATATACATATTTACATTACCTACTCTGCCTCCCTACTGCTTACTAATATACCACTGTGGTAGCTAAACGTGGTCTCAAATGTGGGCGCAGTGGCCCTATTATTGAAAATCGCCTAGCCAATATCCGTATTGCAATTGGTTGTAGACGAATCCAATCTAGCAACTAAGACCTTTGGCATCTGCTAAAAAATCTAATATTTTCCTATAGCAAACAGAGACGGAGTGAAGGCATGAATTAAAATCTTCTAACACTAGAGAGGATAAATTTGTAAAGTTTAAAAAAAAAAAACATTTTAACAAAGACTAAAAATTTCAAAAAGTTCGCTTCGAATGAATTCTAGAATGCTTTTTTGACGAGCTTCATCTGGGGTAAAGCCAGGAATATCAAATACTTCGATGAAGTATGTGGAAGCCTCATCAAAGCACAAAAGTGAGAACTTAAGCATTAGCTGATTGGAACATACGAGTACATATCGCTAATGTGGCAGTGCATTATTATGCATGTAGCAAGCAAGTAGTAAGCAATCGAAATGAGTATTTAGAATCTTGGCGGAACGCAATTCTCGGAGCACTTCTACTGAAGCTTAGTCCTGGATCTTAAAGGGACAACTGAAACTGCTTTCGGCCAATGGTAGTAGCCTGGTAAAAATTAATTTGAAAGATCTTGTTAATTTTAACAATTGGAGTCCATGAATGCTGTTTAATCGTGAACTAACTTCTACACCTTCATATAAAAATTGTCTCCTTCACTGCGTTGCCAACTTCTGACTGAAATCATTATACCCTCTGCAAGGGTATAAAAAAACATGGACTTGCGAATAAGAATTATAATTCTACATAAAATTTAAATGATACAATTTAAATAAAATATATTTAAAAGTAAATTAATATTTATGCATGTTTTTGAAATACAATGTTTGGAAAGGCGAAACTCTCGAATTTCCGAAAGGATTTCTCCAGGACGTTGCAGGTGAAACTCAATGGAATTTCTAAAGGTATTTCCCTAGGAAGTTTCCCTTGCAGGGGACAGGCCATACAACAAATGAGTGTAACGAGCACGGGATATCAGAGGGGTCTTCAAAAAAGTTTCTATTGCACTTTCCCCTCTGAAAAAACGGACATCCCATACAATTTTCTATATGGGGCGTCCCGTGGTCTTCCCCGTGCAAGAGGACTTATCCCCTCGGAATCCCAAGGGCATTCCCATGATGTATGTACTTAAAATTCGCCAATCTTCCTCTATGTGCCTTAGAGAGGGTAAAACATCGATGTTACTCCGGTAAATGATGTTTCTCCACCTTTATAATGGAGACAACCCAGAACAGAGTTATCTTCTATTTATTGCATATCCTCGAAGTATTTTTATAATTTATCTGAAATAAATAAAAAATACGAAAGGATGTTAATTTCGCCAAGCCAAAGATTGTATACCATTGCTGTTAAAAGAAATAATCAACGATTCAATTTTTAAGGTTTGTTGCCAAAGATTGTGATATTAAAATCAATGTAGTATTTCTTTAATTTTGTTTAATGGTGTTTACTTTTCATTCCCCTGCAGAGGGTATAATGATTTCAGTCAGAAGTTTGCAACGCAGTGAAGGAGACGTTTCCGACCCCATAAAGTATATATATTCTTGATCAGCATCACTAGACGAGTCGATCTAGCCATATCCACCTGACCGTCCGTCTGTGCGTTTCTACGTAAACTAGTCTTAAAGCTTTTTAAAGCGGGCTGAATCTTTTCCAAAGGTCTCTCTCTAGTGTAGGTAGTATGTAAGTCGGAACCAGCAGGATCGGACAACTTTATCTTATAGCTCCCATAGGAATTATCGGAAAAAAAATTTTAAAAATTATATTTTTGGTGTTTATTAGCAAACAAACTCCTCAGCTTGGAAATCAAATTTTTTTAATTAGTTCTGAATTTTGAACTAAATCTTATCAAATTCGGACGACTATATCGTATGGCTGCCATACGAACGATCGGAAATGGGTGCGATTAGTGATTTTATACCTATTTCTCGTAGAGTAAAAGGGTATACTAGATTTGTCAGAAAGTATGTATCAGGAAGAAGGAAGCTTTTCCGTTTCAGAATCATTAGCCGAGTCGATCTAGCTATGTCCGTCTTTCCGTCCGTCCGTATGAACGCTGAAATCTCGGAAGGTATAAGAGCTAGAACAATCAAACTTAGCATGCAGATTGCTGGGCTTCCTACTCTAACGCCCACAATCCGGGAAAATATGTAGCGTCTACAGTTTTTATGATATACAAATTCTTAACTAATATGTATTTGTCTCATCAATACCCATGATTGACCCACAAAAATGTGCCACGCCCACCAACCGCCAAAAACTGTGGTGGCCACAATTGACATGGTAGAAAATTTTAACTAATATACAAGTGTACGTATTTGTCTCATCAATGCCTATCGATTGATACCAAAAAAATTGCCCATGCCCTTTCTAACGACCACAAACTGCCCAAAGCTGAGGTGGCCACAGTTGTCATGCTTGATTTTTTTTTTGGTAAAAGTTATTTGTCGCATTGAAACCATTCGATTGACCTAATAAAATTTTTACCACGCCCACTTAAACGACCCCAAAGGGCTTAAACGCTTAAAACTATCTGCTGCCCCCAATACAAATACCAAAATAGCCGGTAGGTGGCGCTTTACATTTTTTCTTTGCTGCTTATATATTTCAATTTTTATTTTCTTCCTCAAGCTGAGTAATGGATATCTGATAGTCAAGGCACTTGACTATAGCGTTCTTCCTTGTTTTTATATTTAGATATACATATACATATTTACATTACCTACTCTGCCTCCCTACTGCTTACTAATATACCACTGTGGTAGCTAAACGTGGTCTCAAATGTGGGCGCAGTGGCCCTATTATTGAAAATCGCCTAGCCAATATCCGTATTGCAATTGGTTGTAGACGAATCCAATCTAGCAACTAAGACCTTTGGCATCTGCTAAAAAATCTAATATTTTCCTATAGCAAACAGAGACGGAGTGAAGGCATGAATTAAAATCTTCTAACACTAGAGAGGATAAATTTGTAAAGTTAAAAAAAAAAAACATTTAAACAAAGACTAACAATTTCAAAAAGTTCGCTTCGAATGAATTCTAGAATGCTTTTTTTGGCCGAGCTCCATCTGGGGTAAAGCCAGGAATATCAAATACTTCGATGAAGTATGTGGAAGCCTCATCAAAGCACAAAAGTGAGAACTTAAGCATTAGCTGATTGGAACATACGAGTACATATCGCTAATGTGGCAGTGCATTATTATGCATGTAGCAAGCAAGATGTAAGCAATCGAAATGAGTATTTAGAATCTTGGCGGAACGCAATTCTCGGAGCACTTCTACTGAAGCTTAGTCCTGGATCTTAAAGGGACAACTGAAACTGCTTTCGGCCAATGGTAGTAGCCTGGTAAAAATTAATTTGAAAGATCTTGTTAATTTTAACAATTGGAGTCCATGAATGCTGTTTAATCGTGAACTAACTTCTACACCTTCATATAAAAATTGTCTCCTTCACTGCGTTGCCAACTTCTGACTGAAATCATTATACCCTCTGCAAGGGTATAAAAAAACATGGACTTGCGAATAAGAATTATAATTCTACATAAAATTTAAATGATACAATTTAAATAAAATATATTAAAAAGTAAATTAATATTTATGCATGTTTTTGAAATACAATGTTTGGAAAGGCGAAACTCTCGAATTTTCGAAAGGATTTCTCCAGGACGTTGCAGGTGAAACTCAATGGAATTTCTAAAGGTATTTCCCTAGGAAGTTTCCCTTGCAGGGGACAGGCCATACAACAAATGAGTGTAACGAGCACGGGATATCAGAGGGGTCTTCAAAAAAGTTTCTATTGCACTTTCCCCTCTGAAAAAACGGACATCCCATACAATTTTCTATATGGGGCGTCCCGTGGTCTTCCCCGTGCAAGAGGACTTGTCCCCTCGGAATCCCAAGGGCATTCCCATGATGTATGTACTTAAAATTCGCCAATCTTCTTCTATGTGCCTTAGAGAGGGTAAAACATCGATGTTACTCCGGTAAATGATGTTTCTCCACCTTTATAATGGAGACAACCCAGAACAGAGTTATCTGCTATTTATTGCATATCCTCGAAGTATTTTTATAATTTATCTGAAATAAATAAAAAATAAGAAAGGATGTTAATTTCGCCAAGCCAAAGATTGTATACCATTGCTGTTAAAAGAAATAATCAACGATTCAATTTTTAAGGTTTGTTGCCAAAGATTGTGATATTAAAATCAATGTAGTATTTCTTTAATTTTGTTTAATGGTGTTTACTTTTCATTCCCCTGCAGAGGGTATAATGATTTCAGTCAGAAGTTTGCAACGCAGTGAAGGAGACGTTTCCGACCCCATAAAGTATATATATTCTTGATCAGCATCACTAGACGAGTCGATCTAGCCATATCCACTTGACCGTCCGTCTGTGCGTTTCTACGTAAACTAGTCTTAAAGCTTTTTAAAGCGGGCTGAATCTTTTCCAAAGGTCTCTCTCTAGTGTAGGTAGTATGTAAGTCGGAACCAGCAGGATCGGACAACTTTATCTTATAGCTCCCATAGGAATTATCGGAAAAAAAATTTTAAAAATTATATTTTTGGTGTTTATTAGCAAATAAACTCCTCAGCTTGGAAATCAAATTTTTTTAATTAGTTCTGAATTTTGAACTAAATCTTATCAAATTCGGACGACTATATCGTATGGCTGCCATACGAACGATCGGAAATGGGTGCGATTAGTGATTTTATACCTATTTCTCGTAGAGTAAAAGGGTATACTAGATTTGTCAGAAAGTATGTATCAGGAAGAAGGAAGCATTTCCGTTTCAGAATCATTAGCCGAGTCGATCTAGCTATGTCCGTCTTTCCGTCCGTCCGTATGAACGCTGAGATCTCGGAAGGTATAAGAGCTAGAACAATCAAACTTGGCATGCAGATTGCTGGGCTTCCTACTCTAACGCCCACAATCCGGGAAAATATGTATGTATGTATGTAAAATTTTAACTAATATACAAGTGTACGTATTTGTCTCATCAATGCCTATCGATTGATACCAATAAAATTGCCCACGCCCTTTCTAACGCCCACAAACTGCCCAAAGCTGAGGTGGCCACAGTTGTCATGCTTGATTTTTTTTTTGGTAAAAGTTATTTGTCGCATTGAAACCATTCGATTGACCTAATAAAATTTTTACCACGCCCACTTTAACGACCCCAAAGGGCTTAAACGCTTAAAACTATCTGCTGCCCCCAATACAAATACCAAAATAGCCGGTAGGTAGCGCTATACATTTTTTCTTTGCTGCTTATATATTTCAATTTTTATTTTCTTCCTCAAGCTGAGTAATGGATATCTGATAGTCAAGGCACTTGACTATAGCGTTCTTCCTTGTTTTTATATTTAGATATACATATACATATTTACATTACCTACTCTGCCTCCCTACTGCTTACTAATATACCACTGTGGTAGCTAAACGTGGTCTCAAATGTGGGCGCAGTGGCCCTATTATTGAAAATCGCCTAGCCAATATCCGTATTGCAATTGGTTGTAGACGAATCCAATCTAGCAACTAAGACCTTTGGCATCTGCTAAAAAATCTAATATTTTCCTATAGCAAACAGAGACGGAGTGAAGGCATGAATTAAAATCTTCTAACACTAGAGAGGATAAATTTGTAAAGTTTAAAAAAAAAAACATTTTAACAAAGACTAAAAATTTCAAAAAGTTCGCTTCGAATGAATTCTAGAATGCTTTTTTGGCCGAGCTTCATCTGGGGTAAAGCCAGGAATATCAAATACTTCGATGAAGTATGTGGAAGCCTCATCAAAGCACAAAAGTGAGAACTTAAGCATTAGCTGATTGGAACATACGAGTACATATCGCTAATGTGGCAGTGCATTATTATGCATGTAGCAAGCAAGATGTAAGCAATCGAAATGAGTATTTAGAATCTTGGCGGAACGCAATTCTCGGAGCACTTCTACTGAAGCTTAGTCCTGGATCTTAAAGGGACAACTGAAACTGCTTTCGGCCAATGGTAGTAGCCTGGTAAAAATTAATTTGAAAGATCTTGTTAATTTTAACAATTGGAGTCCATGAATGCTGTTTAATCGTGAACTAACTTCTACACCTTCATATAAAAATTGTCTCCTTCACTGCGTTGCCAACTTCTGACTGAAATCATTATACCCTCTGCAAGGGTATAAAAAAACATGGACTTGCGAATAAGAATTATAATTCAACATAAAATTTAAATGATACAATTTAAATAAAATATATTTAAAAGTAAATTAATATTTATGCATGTTTTTGAAATACAATGTTTGGAAAGGCGAAACTCTCGAATTTCCGAAAGGATTTCTCCAGGACGTTGCAGGTGAAACTCAATGGAATTTCTAAAGGTATTTCCCTAGGAAGTTTCCCTTGCAGGGGACAGGCCATACAACAAATGAGTGTAACGAGCACGGGATATCAGAGGGGTCTTCAAAAAAGTTTCTATTGCACTTTCCCCTCTGAAAAAACGGACATCCCATACAATTTTCTATATGGGGCGTCCCGTGGACTTCCCCGTGCAAGAGGACTTGTCCCTTCGGAATCCCAAGGGCATTGCCATAATGTATGTACTTAAAATTCGTCAATCTTCTTCTATGCGCCTTAGAGAGGGTAAAACATCGATGTTACTCCGGTAAATGATGTTTCTCCACCTTTATAATGGAGACAACCCAGCACAGAGTTATCTGCTATTTATTGCATATCGTCGAAGGATTTTTATAATTTATCTGAAATAAATAAAAAATAAGAAAGGAAGTTAATTTCGCCAAGCCAAAGATTGTATACCATTGCTGTTAAAAGAAATTTTAACGAATCAATTTTTAAGGTTTGTTGCCAAAGATTGTGATATTTAAATAAATGTAGTATTTCTCTAATTTTGTTTAATGGTGTTTACTTTTCATTCCCCTGCAGAGGGTATAATGATTTCAGTCAGAAGTTTGCAACGCAGTGAAGGAGACGTTTCCAACCCCATATATATATTCTTGATCAGCATCACTAGACGAGTCGATCTAGCCATATCCACCTGACCGTCCGTCTGTGCGTTTCTACGTAAACTAGTCTTAAAGCTTTTTAAAGCGGGCTGAATCTTTTCCAAAGGTCTCTCTCTAGTGTAGGTAGTATGTAAGTCGGAACCAGCAGGATCGGACAACTTTATCTTATAGCTCCCATAGGAATTATCGGAAAAAAAATTTTAAAAATTATATTTTTGGTGTTTATTAGCAAATAAACTCCTCAGCTTGGAAATCAAATTTTTTTAATTAGTTCTGAATTTTGAACTAAATCTTATCAAATTCGGACGACTATATCGTATGGCTGCCATACGAACAATCGGAAATGGGTGCGATTAGTGATTTTATACCTATTTCTCGTAGAGTAAAAGGGTATACTAGATTTGTCAGAAAGTATGTATCAGGAAGAAGGAAGCATTTCCGTTTCAGAATCATTAGCCGAGTCGATCTAGCTATGTCCGTCTTTCCGTCCGTCCGTATGAACGCTGAGATCTCGGAAGGTATAAGAGCTAGAACAATCAAACTTGGCATGCAGATTGCTGGGCTTCCTACTCTAACGCCCACAATCCGGGAAAATATGTAGCGTCTACAGTTTTTATGATATACAAATTCTTAACTAATACGTATTTGTCTCATCAATACCCATGATTGACCCACAAAAATGTGCCACGCCCACCAACCGCCAAAAACTGTGGTGGCCACAATTGACATGGTAGAAAATTTTAACTAATATACAAGTGTATGTATTTGTCTCATCAATGCCTATCGATTGATCCCAAAAAAATTGCCCACGCCCTTTCTAACGCCCACAAACTGCCCAAAGCTGTGGTGGCCACAGTTGTCATGCTTGATTTTTTTTTGGTAAAAGTTATTGTCGCATTAAAACCATTCGATTGACCTAATAAAATTTTTACCACGCCCACTTTAACGACCCCAAAGGGCTTAAACGCTTAAAACTCTCTGCTGCCCCCAATACAAATACCAAAATAGCCGGTAGGTGGCGCTTTACATTTTTTCTTTGCTGCTTATATATTTCAATTTTTATTTTCTTCCTCAAGCTGAGTAATGGATATCTGATAGTCAAGGCACTTGACTATAGCGCTCTTCCTTGTTTTTATATTTAGATATACATATACATATTTACATTACCTACTCTGCCTCCCTACTGCTTACTAATATACCACTGTGGTAGCTAAAAGTGGTCTCAAATGTGGGCGCAGTGGCCCTATTATTGAAAATCGCCTAGCCAATATCCGTATTGCAATTGGTTGTAGACGAATCCAATCTAGCAACTAAGACCTTTGGAATCTGCTAAAAAATCTAATATTTTCCTATAGCAAACAGAGACGGAGTGAAGGCATAAATTAAAATCTCCTAACACTAGAGAGGATAAATTTGTAAAATTTTTAAAAAAAACATTTAAACAAAGACTAACAATTTCAAAAAGTTCGCTTCGAATGAATACTAGAATGCTTTTTTTGGCGAGCTCCATCTGGGGTAAAGCCAGGAATATCAAATACTTCGATGAAGTATGTGGAAGCCTCATCAAAGCACAAAAGTGAGAACTTATGCATTAGCTGATTGGAATATACGAGTACATCGCTAATGTGGCAGTGCATTATTATGCATGTAGCAAGCAAGTATGTAAGCAATCGAAATGAGTATTTATTCTCGGAGCACTTCTACTGAAGCTTAGTCCTGGATCTTAAAGGGACAACTGGAACTGCTTTTGGCCAATGGTAGTAGCCTGGTAAGAATTAATTTGAAAGATCTTGACAATTTTAACAATTGGAGTCCATGAATGCTGTTTAATCGTGAACTAAACCTTCATCTAAAAATTGTCTCCAAAGAATATTTGAAGCCTACCTGCCTAAGAACACCTGTGGCTCCATTAACCATCTGATGTATCGACATTGACCGTCATCATATATATCGAAGTGGTTTTTATATTCAGTGAGGTACAAAAACTTTGGGTTTCAGATGTTTTTATTGCCCTAGCTGTCTGTAACAACATCTGTTCCTCTGCTCTAAGCTAAGTTTTCTTTGTGAGTTCGAATGACATAATACGGCTCCTATATATATAGATCATGCGATGGCGGATGAAAAATTCAACGATCACATACCGGCCGTAATTGTCTAATTTGCTTAAGGCGAGAGTACAAATGAGAAAACATTGTTGCGCCGACCATAGAAATTACGTCTGTTATAAGTACTGTAAGATCGAAAAATCTTTAACATAAGGGCTCAAGCTCCTAAATGCAGACCCAGCCTGAATAAGAGGGAAAGAGAATATGTAATGAAGAGTGGGAACTCCAATTCCAAAAGCAGTTTTGCCTGTGGGAGCTTTATTATCCGGATATTGCTATTCGGATCACTTTCTTGTTGTTTAAGTTTAATACATTTATTTGAGAATTCATTCCCGAAAAAGCTAGGGCCCTTAACTTCTCATAAACTCCTCATTTATATTATACCCATTATTGTCCTCTACCTCCACGGCCCTTCTAATCTTTATATGGCATTACATCTATTTAAATTTGCTTTCAAAGTCGCTTCATTCTCCCTTATAAAACTCCTCATAATTTCTCCGTATTAATTCTACCTGTTCGTCTCACCATGGAGAATAAAACATATCTAACATTGAACGGGTTATACCTAATGTACGCCGGCGGGTAGCGGGGTGCGCTGGTGCTGGTAGATGGCATTTGTCGGCGGCTGGAACGTGCGGCGCGTTCGGTTGCAGCTTTGGGGTTCTGCAGGTTTCGGGGGATTACTGCTGAGTTGTAAGAAGAAACACTCAATTCGCGAAGTGCTCTGGTGACCAATAGAAAGGAACACAAACTATAACATTAAAGCGGAGTCGGGAGAGCGACAGCGATTTTATTCTTATGAATGACAGATTCGAACTACTTAAGCCTAAGAAGTGCTCCGCAGTGAAGAATCCTCGGAGGGAATATGGTAAAAGAGAGCGGTGAACTAGGAGAGCGGTGCAATGGTGGAGGGGCGGTGTGGGCGTCTAGATTCACCGCACTGTATGCCTGAACATGCCTGCGTACACCCGAACACCGTCTATAACCTTCGAGTACACATTCACGCCAAGAATTAGAGAGATGGTGGCAGCTTGTCGGTTGCACGGATCGATAAGTGCAGCGGTGTCTTCTCTCCGCAGTTGGAAGGACGGTGACGTTATGGCATTGGGGTAGCTTCACGAGCGACTGAGCTGGTGTCGAGGATGCTGAGCGCGGTGGAGGGCAAGCGTTATGCGTGTTGCCGGATATTGCCGGCACAAACGCTGTAGAGAACAGGGCTGTGGCTGGGAGCCGGAGATTTGGTATCGGTAGGATTGAATAGTTCTAGTACGTCTGCTATCCAATGTCAGAGCGCTACGTGTCAAAGTGCGGACATTGCCAGCGGCTCCCGGAAAGATGCAGTCTATTCTTCCAAGTAGCCACTCATTTAAGGGCAAATTGTCATCCTTGATGACGACCGTGTCGCCGCCGCGCAGATTTTCGGTGGCAAATTGCCACTTGTTGCGATTGTGGAAATCCTTAAAGTACTCATCCTTCCAACGTGTGTGGAATTGTTGATGAAGAGACTTGGATTCGCTCTTTGTCTCAGGTTCGACTATGGACAGAAGAGGTCCGTCGACAAGAAAGTGCCCTGAATGTGCCTTTTAAATATTTCTTTGAAGTAGGGATTCTCTTGAATCACGGAGTCTTATTTGGTTCTCAGCTGACGTTGTTGTTGTTTCTGACGTTGTTTGGTTTTTTGGAACTGCGAAAATGCGGAGGATCTGGTGTGACCGAGGGCGGATTTTACTTTTTCCGGATCCCGCAACGGAAGACTTAAGACATACTTACCGTCACCGTCTCTTCTAGTCGTCCGGACAGGTATCTTTTACAGGCAGATCCTCTATTTCCCAAAATTTGATGAGAAGCTTATCTGCGGACGTATCAAACGTGTAGGAAATTCGAGTGGAAAAGGCGGAAATCAAATCAATGTTCTGCCGGGTGCCGCTCAGGAGAATTGATGGCAGTATGTCGGCCCCGACCGGAATATATATCTGTGAGCTCTCGTAAAACTTCGGATCCGCAGTGGCATTGTTTATATAAATGGCCGTAAACAGATCCCTAAAGATCGACCAACGCAGATAATTTCCGGTGAAAATCTTGGTATCGCACGGAGGCAGCCGACAACCAGAGAAATTCTAGGTCTGGGTAGGAGAAATCGGGAAACTTGGGCTATCCTGTTCGCGATCTAAGCCCCACATCTCTTGTAAACGGAACAGCAATAGGCGTATTTAGCTTTGAGAAATGTCAAGGTATCAGCTGCACTGTCTCCGGCTTCTGCTATGCACTCGGTGCATTCGTCATACTCCCCCTTAATAAAGTACCATACGCGCGTATTTTTTCGGGGCGAAGGTTAAGCAGGGACCGGCGAAGAAGTGTTTGGCCTGAGACCTCAATAAATTTTGTTTATGCAATTAGTGCCATTTTGACTGATGCGCGTGTGACCCTTAGCGCTTAGTTCGAGGTGGGTAGATCTACGAATATGACTGGTACTACTGCAGGTGGAATGCACATATATTGTATACCCACTGTACCACGAGTACTTAAGGGGTACACACTGTAACACTTTGTTGCAGCGTATACATAATTCAAATGTCCCGGTCATAAACCCAAGTGGCCGATTTCTATACCTTGGTCCACACACAGAAAGTGCTAGCGTCGGCATAATTGTAACACAAACGGACTACATGTGCATATACGAGTACCTCGCGCTCCCGCTTAAGAGAGCATAGCCTATATACATAGCCGCCGACGAGATTTAGCCTTACATAGAATTAAAAGAATATATAAAGACAGACACGATATAAACGTTGGAGCGGCACCATTGCTGTTCCCGCAAAATTAAGAAGTAAAACTAAATCAAAACAATGTGTTGGCGACTCTCTCAACTTACTTCATGTCGACCGTGACAGAACACCTGTAAGCCCAAAAGTGTTACCTCTCAATGAACCCAAGTCGGGGTCTAAAGTGAAAATGTAAACCAAACACTCAATAATAAAAACACCGCATTCGTCGTACTCCGCCTTAATGAGGTACCATAACGCGCGTATTTTTTCGGGGCGAATGTTAAGCAGGGACCGGCAAAGGAGTGTTTGACCTGAGACCTCAATAAATTTAGTTAATGCAATTAGGGCCATTCTGACTGATGCGCGTGTGACCCTTAGCGCTTAGTTCGGGCGTGGGTAGAAAACCCGAATAGTAAATGCAAGGAAATGCAATTAGTTAATTTTCTGAAGAAGCAGATAGTAGACGTTAAGTCAGTGGACTCCACTTCTAACTTTATTAATAAAGTAGAGTCAAGCAATAATAACTAAGAATTAATACATTGTGCAAACTTTGTTTTATAAATTGTATAAGTTGCATAATAAATGTTTAAAAAAGAAATCTATGAGCCAGGCAAATGATCTTAATAAACAAACAAAAACTAAAGAACACAAACAACATTAATAGAAAACATTTTTTTTTGCTATCAACTCTTAAAATTTAAGGAATGGAATAAAATAAATAAATACAAAGAAAAATATATATTAGAATATCTATAGAGCAAATATATAGTAGAACAATAGTGATGATGGCACTTAAGAAATAATTCATGATCATAATATAGTGGAATGGTGAATTGTATAAGCACATAAATAAACTAAAAGTTGAATTTGACATATCAGAGATAAACCTTAAAATAGAAGAGCAAGAAGTAATCTTCTATTCCACCAGTATTATTGCCAGATCTCGATAGTTCTACTGATTCTGGTAGATTCTGGTGGATTCTATCAAGCTTAATAGAGAATAAAATAAGCAACAATATTACAATGGCACAATCTAATATTAATTTTATTAATACAGCATCCAAGCCTATACCAGTTTTTGATAGTAAAGCTGAAAACTTTACATGTTTTATCAATGCATTACAAATAATAGAATCAATAAAAGGCGAGCACGAACAATTAGCAGTTTATATAATAAAAACAAAGAAGAAATCTAATCGGAAACGAAACAACGATTACTGATTTCCAGATTAAAAGGCAACGTCAAAGGCAAAACTTTAGAAGTATTATTAGAAGTATACAGCAACGCTGTAAAACTGCTAACCAGTATACACAAGAGGTTGAGCAGATGACAAAAGCTTTAGAAGGTGCATTTATACCAGACGGCTTACCTCTACAGTTAGCTAGAAGTTATGCCGTATAAAAATTTGTAAATAGGTGCACAGAAGCAACTTGACAGTCAAAGACTGTCATATACTTTCGTGGTTATCATAACAACATCTACTGGAATGACAATGGAGGACGAGGCCAATATGGAGGGAACTATAGAGGCCATGGTATCTCGAATCGAGGCCACAACAACAACCAAAACAATGGGAAACTCCCAAAACCCTTTTAATGTTCAGCAGTAGAAGGTACATGAGATCACACTATTAATCTCAATCCAAATATATTCGTTTTATTTATCAATGTAGCTGCTAGAAAATAACTTGTCTTTCTAATAGGCACAGGTGCAGACATATCCATTTTAAAAGAAACTAGCTTTCACGACATCCAAGATAAATATATAATAGACTTAAATGGAATAAGTCAAGAAATAACCAAATCCGAAGGTCTAGTTTCTATTGAAATACAGACGACTAAATATATAAATCCACACGATTTTCATATCGTGAGCTTACAATTCCCCATTCCATGCGATGGAATATTAGCAATCGATTTTATTAAAAAATACAACTGTCAATTAGACTTCAAGCTATCTGAAGATTTGCTTATAATTAGACCCAATAACTTAAACTTTCCCATTAATGTACAAATAGCTCACATTGCTTCTGCTAGCAAGTTCCCAAGTTATTCGAAAAATACAACTTAATTGCGTATTAATTTCAAATCAAGAAATTCAACATAGTATTCACATTGCAAAAACCATAGCAACATCCAATAACGCTTTCATAAGGCTACTTAATACAACAAATACAGACCAAGTAGTCAGTACAGATAATCTAACATATGAATCATTTTCGAACTACGATGTAGTCAAACACAAACTACAAAATAGAGAAAAATAGGTATTATCTCAACTTTCAAAAACTTCCCTTCACAGTTCAAGTCACAGCTTTCTAGCTTATGCACCCAATATAGTGATTTATTCGGATTGGAAACAAAATAAATAACTACAAACAATTTCTATAAGCAAAAAGTGAGATTAAAAGATGATGATGAACCACAATTCTATCGAAGCCAGGTGAATGAAATACAAAAGCATGTAGTATACGTATCCGAATATAATAGCCCTTGTTACTTGTTCCGAAGAAACCATCCCCCGGGTCAGAAGTAAAGAAATTGCGGTTAGTGATTGATTATCGTCAGATTAATAAAAAATTACTATCTGATAAATTTCCACTACCTAGAATTGATGATATTTAAGATCAACTTGGACGAGCAAAATAATTTTCATGCCTTGACTTAATGTCAGGATTCCATCAAATTGAACTAGAAAAAATTTCTAGGTCAAATGCACTGATAAAGGAATACTTCCAGACGACAAGAAATATGATGTCATTATAAACTACCCAGTGCCGCACGACGCGGACAGCGCTAGACGTTTCGTAGCATTTTGTAACTATTGTAGACGTTTTATAAAAACTTTGACGACTATTCAAGGCACAAAAAAAAACAAAATACTTTGCCACAATACCCAGATTTTACTAAAGAATTCTGTATAATCACAGATGCAAGTAACCAAGCATGAGGAGCGGTTTTAATTAAAAACCATGATGGTCTCAAACTTCCATTGCATACGCATCAAGAGCATTTACAAAAGGAGAAAGTAACAAGTGTACACCTGAGCAGAATTTAGCTGCAATTCATTGGGCAATATTACATTTTCAACCATATATTTATGGAAACATTTTATAATTAAAACATATCAAATACCTTGAATATATCTATTTTCAATGATCAGTCCCAGCTCTTAACTGACACGTACGAGTATGAGGCTCGAATTAGAAAAATATGACTACAGTCGAATATTTTAAGGGGAAAAGTCATTTATGTACCTGATGCATTATCAAGAATAACCATTAAAAAGCTTTAAAATATTACAGGACGTATAATGAAAGTCACTGCTAGATATCAAAGTAGACAAAAATTCCGCACTGAAAATAAAACAAAGAAGAACATTATAGTCAAGTGTCTCGACTATAAGATAGCCGTTACTCAGCTTAAGCGAGCAAAAGGTTATTTTTTAAGTAGATGTTATTTGGGCGGAAGATTTAAGCGCTTAAGCCGTTTGTGAGCGTAAGAGTGGGCTTGGCACAAGCAGCAAAGCTATATTTTTGGGAGCCACCTACCGGCTATTTTAGTAAATGTTATGTGAGCGGCAGACAGACTTAAGCGTTTTGGCCATTTGTGGCCATTAGAGTAGGCGTGGCACCTTTTATTTTGATGAGACAAATAAATTTCAGTTAAAATTTTGTTTCTATCATAAAAACTGTAGGCGCTACAGATTTTCGCGGCTTGTGAGCGCTAGAGCGTGGCACCCCGCTGAAACAAACTTGTGCTGCGTAGGAAGCCCAGGAATCTGCATGTCAAGTATGGATATTGTAGCTCTTATACTGAAAAAGCTTCTAAGCCCAACGTATATGAAGTCATCAAGAATGACGAAGTACGTTAAGTAGTGACCTTGCACGGTAAGAAAATAATCGCAAGATATGATGCTAGCAATTAATATACTAATGAAGTTATTGATTTAGGTCAATTCTTTCAAAGGCTTGAAATGCAAGCCGGTATAAATAAAATCAGCCAACTAAAACTGGCACCGTGGAAAAATATCTTTGTTCAAATATCAATCGATAATTTAACAAATATGGGCAATAGAACATTAAAATCGTTAAGAGTAGCGCTACTCAACCCGGTAACCCACATAAAAAGTTTGAAAGAAAAAGAAGCAATATTGTCTACATTTCATAATGATCCAATTCAAGGAGGTCTTACTGGCATATAAAAAACTTTGGCCAAAGTAAAAAGAAACTATTACTGGAAAAGTAAAAAGTAAAGTAAAGATATAACTAAGTACGTAAGAAAATGTCAAAAATGTCAGAAAGCGAAAATTATATCACATAAAAAGACCCCATTAACAATAACTGATACACCTATAAATGTTTTTGACAGAGTAATAGTGGACACTATTGGTCCACTACCAAAATCATAATATGCAAGTACTGTCGCTAAAGCAATTTTTGAATCAAGTAATTTTTGAAGTATGGTCCAACGAAGACGTTCATTATGGACATGGGAACAGATTACAAGCATTCAATTATAAATTACTTGTGCAAATATTTGAACATTAAAACAAACCATCTACCGCACACCACCACCAGGCAGTTTGGACATTCGAAAGAAGTCATAGAACATTTAATGAATACAAATGATCTGACATATCGGTTGACAAAACTGATTGGAATGTATGACTTCAAAATTTCGTCTTTTGTTTCAACACGACCCCATCAATGGCATATAATTTTTGTCCATATGAGATTGTATTTGGTAAAACAAATAATTTACCAAAAGAATTTAATAGTATAGATAACATAGAAAGACAAGAAAGGAAGTTAACTTCGGCAAGCCGAAGTTTGTATACCCTTGCAGTTATAAAAAATAATCAATAATTTTATTAAATTGCATTCGAAATTCTTAAAAATATAAAAATTTACATTCCCAATATTATAAGATAATATGTCAAAAAGCCCCAAAGCTATAATTTGTTTCATATTATTTCCCACAAGTTATCCGATCGTTCCTATGAAAAAACACCAAAGATATACTTTTTTAAAATTTTTTTCCTAGATAGTTCCTATGGGAGCTATATAATATAGTTGTCCGATCCGGCTTCGACTTATATCCTACCTGCAATAGAAAGAAGACTTTTGGAAAAGTTTCAGCCCGATAGCTTAAAAACTGAGAGACTAGTTTGCGTAGAAAGGGACGGACTGGCGGACGGACAGATGGACACGGCTAGATGGATTCGTCTACTGATGCTGATCAAGAATATATATACTTTATGGGGTCAGAAACGTCTCGTTCATTGCGTTGCAAACTTCTGACTGAAATCATTATACCCTCTGCAAGGGTATAAATATATAATATAGATGACTATGCCAAGGAGAGTAAATATAGACTAGAGGTAGCATATACAAGAGCTATAGCTATGTTAGAAGAATGTAAGAACAGAAATAAATTACTATATGATGAGAAAGTAAAAAAATATAGATATCTCAGTAGAATTTAAAGTTTTACTAAAAAACGAAACATGTCATAAGTTAGATCCCAAATACACTGGTTCGTGTAAAGTAACGGAAATAGGAGATAGATATAACAATATAATATCAAATAATAAGGAAAGATTTAACATTTTTATTTCATAATTGGCCATGCATAGATACAAATATTTATCGTAATTTTATTTTCTTTATTGCTAATAAATAAAAACAAGAAAAAACAAATTAGAAATTAATAATTTAAAATATTAGTATTATTTTTCAAAAGGAGGGAGATGTAGTATGCACAGTATAAGAAGGCAGACAGCGCTGACCAAATGTTTGCCAGAACTTTGGCAAAAAGATGAAAAGCATTGAGGATTACATATTTAAATATGTGACAAAACCGATATCATTACCGAAAAACACCACACTTGAGTTCGAATGTGTCGCTTTCTAGCCTATTAGAAGACTATGATTAAGCGAGAATTGGTAAATGAGTTGCATGTACCTTTGTAGTATGAACACATATTGTATACCCACTAAACCTAGATTACTTAAAGGGTACAGACTGTAACCCTTTGGTGCAGTGTATACATAATTCAAATGTCCCGGTCACCCAAGTGGCCAAAAAATGAACCGATCCCTTTGGTCCCCACACAAATTAGCACGAATGAACCGCATGTGCGTATACCTCGCGCTTCCGCTTAAAAGAGCATCGCCAATATACATAAGCATATACAAAGCCATTTCTCTGCCGCCGTCTGTGGAGAGCGCAGCGACGAGATTTGGCCTTTCTTAGAATTAAAAGAATATTGTAAAAATAGACACGAAGACTTGAAAAATGGAACAAATAAAACTGAGTGAGTAGAGATGGAGCAATGGCAAAAAGAGGGGGCGTCAAGAATAAAATAAATTAAAGAATAACGCATATTAAGTGGCTATTATTTACAAATCAACCGCCACCCCCCTGGGCAACAGCCCAAAAATTGCAAGAACTTGATTTCCTTAAATCAAGTCTTGTAAAAATAAAGCCCAAGGTTCCAGCTCACTCGCTGATTAAACAAATTTACGCTACGGTATTTTCGGCTAGCTCAGTAGATTGTGTGTGTTCGTCTCACCAAATTTATATAATCGTGACCGCCCAGTAGTTCAGTGAGAAAGCACAGAATTCACGGGTTCCTAGTAGGTTTATTGCGGGTATAACTGCAGTCGGTTTAATAATTTGCTTGTCTCGCTATCTCCGACGGTACGGGTTGTCTCGATACTCGCTCGCCTTGTTGACACGGTGTTCCAGTTATGTCGCTCCCTGAAGATCCTTGTCCGCTGCTTGTTCCTGACGCGTTTGGCTCGGTGACTGCTCGGCCACGATTCAGACTCGCTATGGGTCAGCCGTGCGGGCTTAGGGAAGCGTAACCGTTCTCAGACTAGGGTGAACAGACTGACGAGTTCTCCAGGATCACTCCTCTCGACACACGACCACCTGTCTCTTGCTCTGTCCCGGATGGTGCCAGATCCTGCTGACAGTCAAGGCGGAACGCCAGGAAGCTGCCTCGCTCTTCACTTCGCTTCTACGCCTCGTATAAACAAACGTTCCACCCTAGCCTCACCCTTTCGCGTACTGTCCGTGCCGTTCCTGCGGGCTCAATTCTCCTTGCGTGGCTGTTGCGGTGAGGTGTCCTGCTTGCTGGTGGCGGCGTCCTGCGAACTGCTCGTGACTGGGTGGCTATGCGTAGCGTGACTTCTGGGTTGGGTTCGTAGGCATACGCCGATCCGGGACTTCTCTCCCTTCTGGCTCGTTACTCTCGGGGTTCGGTCGCGCCGCTCCGGGACTTCTCTCCCTTCTGGCTGATCGCGCCAGGACCTGCTCAACTCCACTTGGCGCACGGGACTCACGCTAAATTAGTGCTTGGGGCGAGGTACACTGGGGCTCGACAGATCACCTTAGTTGTACTCTGTTTCAATCTTTCTTTTTCCATTAAACGTTTTCCTATTCTCCTGCTGTACCTTTTCAATATTCTCCTGAACTGTTCTTCTTATTTCATCTCTTTATGGTTTTGTTCACCGATTTCGATGTCGTCGAGAAGCCTTCTAATGTCGTCAACTTTTTTACGTATATTTAATCCAGTAAGGATTTTAAAAGAAGAGCATTTAGTCATCAATGATTTTTTGGACTTCATCAACGTAGTAATACCAGTTCGCTTGATTATTTGGTAAAGTTTGCTTAGCATGGTTATAACAATTTTATGGATCTTTTTGACCTGTCCATTACCTCTCTGCATGCCATGGTCGCTGCAATATTCCCTAAAGGTAGTGGAAGTAAGTGCGGTGCCTCTATCTGTAACGATGCGCCGCGGGTTTACCAAAATTGCTGATTGCTTTTCCAGCTTATTTAATACTTCGTCAGTGCCTGTTGATCGCGTTAGATATAACCAAACGAATTTGGAAAATTCGTCTACCACAGCTAAAATGTGGTTGTATTTGTTTTTGGTTTCGGTAAGAGGACTATTATCAAGCACTCTACGCAACTTTTGATGAATCTCTCCACTTTATCTTGAATGTTCTGCATGTAATAGCATCTTTCCAGAAGCTCTTGAGTCTTCTTATTATGTACAATTCTAATTATTTATCCATGCATAGATTCTGGGACGACCAGAAGCTCTTTCGCAACATTTTATACAGAATGTTGTTTCTAAGTAAAAAATCCTCATAACTCTATGCGTTAACTATAACTACTTTTACGGCCTTAATCCATTCGTCCTTATTCTGTGCTTCCCTTAAACAATACTTTGTCAAATCTTCGATAAAAAAGCAAGTTAGGCGGCTGAGCGCATCGAGGTGTTTCATCTGAGTACCCGCTCTGTGCTATACGAAAAACTTAAACTCTTATAAGTACACAGCCCACCTGGCGACTCTTGGTGGAACATAGTAGAATTTGGTTGTTTTCATAATATGAATGCTTATTTTGAAATTATAAGCAAAGGAAGCGCATTAGTGAACAAGATGAGACGGGTGTGTGAGAAATTTCTTGGTTTCGAAGATCAGTGTAACCTTGTTCTAGGCAATACTTTTAAACAACTAATGGAATTAGACGAAAATAATAAATTATTCATGGCGCATAGTAAGCAAAGAACGAAACGTGCTCCATTTGAGTTCATGGGGTCCTTATATCAATACTGTTTGGAATTATGGATAAGGATAAAAAACTTGCTAGATAACCAACATAGCCTAAACGATTTAGGCAAAAAGAAATTATCTATAGTGACAGCTAATATCCTTAAAAAGACAAATGAGGAAGTTAATAATAATTTCAAATACATGAATGAGCGTAAAGAAAATATGATGGCCATACTACAAGAAAGTTATTACGTTTATAAGGAGTCTATAAATTTCTTTATGGTCACAAAACAGTTAACTAGTTTAATTGAAGATTGTGAAAGGACACAAGCTGGTATAATTAGTTTGTTGATTTATATAAATCATGGTCGGCTGAACATTAATATTCTCAAACCGAGCCAACTGAAAAGTGAGATAGCAAAAATCAAGGAAAGTCTATCTGAGACACTAGTATTACCAGGAAAAAGAACTGGAACAGAGTTGAAAGAAGTATATACACTTTTAACAGTTAGGGGTTTGTTTGTAGACAAAAAATTGAAAATAAATGCTAAAATACCATTATTTAGCAGACAGTCATCGAAATTATATAAAGTAATACCAGTGCCAGTTTGGTCTTCTTGGAACAGAAATAAGTAGGGGAAATAAATCTTATTCACGACAGGCTAATATAAGGGAAACAATATCCGTACGCTTTATCGGTCACCGACTTTGTAAATAGCGAAACCAGTAGAATGGTATGAAATTATAAGGCGTAGCCGAAGCCCTTACTATTCACCATTCCTGGTAGTCCCAAAGAAAGGAGAAAATGGAGTCGGAAGTCGAAAGACTCGTTATTGACTACAAAAATTAAATGAAAGTACCATACCTGACAGGTACCCAATGCAAGACCCATCAGTAATTGTATATAATTTGGGGAAAACAAGATATTTTTGAACAATAGATTTTGAATAGATATTAAAACATATTTTTCAATAAATAATGGAAAATACAAATGCACCAAGAATTTTTCAGTAAGCAATGGACGACATACTTTACATGGAAGACATTATAATATTCTCAAATTCGATTGAACAACATTAAGGAGATTAAAACTGTTCAAACATGAACACGCATATATACAAATGTATATTTAGGTAGCGGAATTGTAGCCGCACCAAATGTCTCACATGTGTGCATACCTAAAACAACGAGATAAAAAGGTTGTAAAATGACCCCCTGCGAGTGGTCACCACATGTTTAGGGATAAGTGCGATCGGAGTAATTGCTATCTCCTCTATCGCCCTTAAAGATAAGAATAGTTGTAAATCTCATGTTAGCTATTTAAGTAGAACATATTCTTAAATAAAATCAGTTTTGAAATATCAACTCAACAAAGAAAGACGTATTTATTCGGACGTTCTTTCATTTTGGTCAATCGAGCCGATCATTTTGATCCTTCGAAACTCTGCAACTTTCCCCCCTGTGGTAAGAGGTTCAGAGTGATCAACCAGCACCTGAAAGTCTGTATGTAGTGCTAGACACACGCAGCTTAAGGTAGCGAAAATAAAAAAAAATCTCTTGTTACCCCCCACCCGAGGTAAGGAACAGAGATACATATAACAAAAAAAAAGCACCTTCTGGTAGAAATAAACTAAAGGTAGCTTAAAAAATTAACAGTGTCGTGTAAGGCGTGCTTGAGGCCCTTAAACATCAGCGACATTGTGCGGGAAATAAATGCAATTAAGCATTTAAATGAAAAGTGAAAAAAAAAAAAACCAGCGACGCAGCACCTTCAGCTGCAACGACAGAGCGGTAACAGGACAAGCGGCGGCGACTTCAGCAGCAACAACAGCAACAAAAAATACCGCTGCAACGAAGAGCGGCGACTGGACAAGCGGCGGCGACCTTAGCAGCAACAGCAAAAAACGACTACTCTGGCGACGGCAACGGAAGCAGCTAAGTCACAATAAATTTTTTTTTTTTTTACATATACATATATCCCTAAGAAAATAATAATAATGATTTCGGAAAAAACGATAGATTTGCTAAAGAAGCAGTCCGGGATTATTTTGGAAATAAGACGTTTAGAGGCAAAAATAGGGCTAACGGAGCTAGACGTAGGACGATTAGAAGAGCTTCAAAAACTCTTTATTACTAACCATACTGCCCTTTTAAAGATCGGCGTTGTCGATCATGAGTATTTTAATACCAAGCAGTATGATATCATTATGATGGTGTTGGCTCAGATAAAATTAAGGGTTGAAAAAGAGTCTCAGACAAATAAGCCAGAGGGACAGGTTATTCCCACGGCAAACGTTTCAAAGACCAAAAATATGGAAATAGAGATCGAGTTGCCAGGCACTTCAAACGCGTCCAGGATAGAGCAGACATTTCGAAGTCAGGTAGGCATTTTGAAAGCATACTTAGATGAGACGTCTACTCTCATAGACAATAGTCCAGATTTCCTTACGATAAGGAAAAACAAAATTGAGTTTCTATGGAGTAAGATACAGAACCTAATTGAACAGGGTAATACCTATTTCGAGAGTTCTGTGTTTGACGACATAATAAGCGATATCGAGTTTGATACGCAAAATATACTAACGGCCATTAAAAATCGATCCAGCGTAGTCAATAGACATGCTGACGTGTCGATGGTGGTGAAGGCAGAGGAATTACCAACCCTGCCTAAAATACAGATTCCCACATTTTTTGGTGATTCCAAAGAGTGGGATCTGTTTTACGAACTTTTCACAGAGCTAATCCACTCAAGAGAGGATTTAAGTCCATCTCTTAAATTTAATTATTTAAAGTCAGCCTCAAAAGGTGAAGCCAGGAGTGTTGTCACTCATTTATTGTTAGGCGGGGGCGAAAATTATGAAGCCACTTGGGAATTTTTAACCAAGCGTTTCGAGAATAAAAGAAAGATATTCTCGGAACATATGAATAGGCTTTTGGATATGCCCAATTTAAATTTAGAATCGGATAGGCAGATTAAAAAGTTCATTGACTCAATTAATGAGTCAATATATATTATGAAATTGAAGGCACAATTGTCCGAAGAGGTGGATGCCATTTTCGCCCACATAATCCTTCGGAAATTTAATAAAGAATCATTAAATTTATATGAAAGTCATGTCAAAAAGACAAAAGAAATCCAAGCGCTTTCGGATGTGATGGAATTTTTAGAGCAAAGGCTCAATTCCATATCATCATTGTCACAGGGAGAGAAACCTGTAAAGAAAGTGGTAAATACAACGCAGAATAATAACAGCGAAAATTGTGCGTGTTGTAAATTACCGGGACATTATTTAGTCCAGTGCTTCAAATTTAAAAGAATGAACCCAGCAGAGAGAACTGACTGGGCAAGAAAAAATCAAATTTGTACAAAATGTTTAAAACATAAGAGTTTTAAGAGATGCACAAGCGAGCAGCTTTGCTTGACTTGCAACAAACCTCACCATACGTTGCTTCATGTTAAAGTTCCAGAAAAAGTGAACACATGCAGGACAACGGAGAACGTATTATTAGCCACAGCCATAATTGAGGTCAAATCAAAAAATGGAGGCTATGAAAAATTAAGGGCTTTGATTGACAGTGGGTCTCAAAGTACTATAATTTCAGAGGAAGCTTCACAAATTCTCCAATTACCAAAAATTAAAAATTATACGGAGATTAGTGGAGTTTCCTCAGTAAAAACATGCAGTTCAAAGCACAAAGTTAGCTTGCAAATAAAAACAAATCAAGAGAATAAAAATAATTTGAAAGTAGATGCAATTATTCTTCCAAAATTAATGAAGGCACTACAACAAGCGGTTAAGATTGACACGACAAAGTGGGACAAATACCGACTTGCTGATCCCGAATTTCATAAGCCAAGTAGAGTAGACCTAATAATAGGTGCAGATCTAAACGCGCACATTTTTAAAAGAGGAGTTAAGAAAATAGACGGACTCCTAGGTCAAAATACTGAGTTCGGGTGGATAGTGTCAGGCTGCACAAAATCAAAAGGCAGTAACACAATAGTGGCAACTGTGATCGAGTGTACAGATTTGGAAAGGTTTTGGGAATTAGAAGAAGAAAGTAAAGAGGATTTAGAATTTCAGATATGCGAAGAAAATTTTATAAAAACAACAAAAAATGATTCATCAGGTCGATATATAGTATCAATGCCCTTTAAAGACGATAAGGTTTTAGGGGACTCAAAAAACCAAGCAATGGCACGATTTTTAAATTTAGAGAAGAAATTAAGCAAAAATGAAAATCTAAAACAACAATATTCTAACTTTATTACTGAATATATAGACTTAGGTCATATGATCGAATCTAAGTCTGAAGGAAAGTATTACTTGCCGCATCAAGCCGTAATTAGGGATGAGAGCTTAACAACAAAGTTAAGAGTGGTTTTTGATGCGTCTGCAAAAACAACAAATAATAAAAGCCTTAACGACATTATGTGGATTGGACCTCGAGTTCAAAAAGATATTTTCGATATCATTTTAAAATGGCGTAAATGGCAGTATGTTGTTTCAGCAGACATTGAAAAAATGTACAGACAAATTAATATTTCAGAAAAAGATCAAGAATATTTGCATATACTTTGGAGAAATTCCCCCAAAAACAAAATAAAAGATTTTAAGCTAACCACAGTTACATATGGTACGGCATCAGCTCCGTATTTAGCAACCAGGGTGTTAGCTGAGATAGGAAATCGATGTCAGGATCAGTCAATTAAAGATGTGATTATAAACGATTTCTATATGGATGATTTAATGACTGGATCAGACAGCATTGAAGAGTCCAAGAAAATAGTATGCCTGATTTCAATGGAGCTGGAGAAAGTAGGAATGAATTTAAGAAAATGGATCTCCAATGAGAAAGAAATTATTGATACAGTTGAAAATGCGAGTGAAAATAAAGTACTGAGCATAGAGGAAACGGAATCAGTTAAAACTTTGGGTCTTCAATGGGAACCTTTTAAAGATGAGTTTAAATTTGCAGTTAAGTTGAAAAACAATAAAAAAATAAATAAGAGGTTAGTGTTATCAAACCTCGCAAGAATATATGATCCATTAGGATGGTTGTCGCCAGTGACTATAGTGGGAAAATTATTTATGCAAAGGCTTTGGCTAGAAGAAAACGATTGGGATAAAGAATTATCTACTAACGATTTAGCTGAGTGGAATCTGTACGAGAAAAATTTAAAATCATTAGAAGACATTAGGGTTCCCAGGTGGTTAAAAACGCAGACTAGCATAACGGTTCAGCTACACGGATTCGCTGATGCTTCCGAAAAGGCGTATGCAGCAGTCGTATATGCAAAAGTAGGAGAATCCGTTACATTAATAGCAAGCAAAAGTAAAGTAAATCCTAAGAAAAATAGGAAGACAATCCCTAAGTTAGAACTTTGCGCAGCCCATCTTTTGAGCCTATTGATGAGTAGAACGAATGAAGCTATTCCTGGCATAACAACGAGTTTTGCATGGAGTGATTCTACCATTACATTAGGATGGATACGAAATAAGAACTGCAAGGATAAATTTATTAGACGTAGAACTGACGAAATTTTAAAAGTAAAAGATACAGCATGGAATCATGTAAGATCTGAGGATAACCCAGCAGATATTGCCTCAAGAGGCATCTGTGCTACAAAATTAAAAGATTGTTCGCTGTGGTGGAATGGGCCCAAATGGCTCTCAACACCGGAGGACAACTGGCCCAAGTTACAAATAGATGATAAAGTAAGAGTAAATACGGTGATAGTAAAATCCGAAGACACCATTTCTAAGTTGCTGGATAAATATTCAAGTTTTCAAAAGTTGGAACGGGTCGTAGCTTGGATATTACGATTTATCGCCATGAAAGTCAAGAAGATGTCATACCCACATTGGCTGACTATAAATGAATTAAAAAAGGCCCGATTATTAATTATTAAAAAACAGCAGGAACGACATTTTATTGCAGAGATATTATGCTTACGAGCCGATAAGGAAATAGAGCAGAAAAGTAAGGTTATAGGGCTGAATCCGTTCTTAGACAAAGATGGTATTCTAAGGGTAGGTGGTAGGTTGCAAAATAGCAAGTTACGATTTGATGTGAAGCACCCGATAATATTAGATAAATGCCACGTGTCACGACTTTTAATTGAAAAGGCTCATAAGGAGACAATGCATGGTGGAATCAATTTAATGAGAAACCAAATCCAAAGGAAGTATTGGATATTTAGGTTAAGGGATTCTCTGAAGAAAGTATTGAGAGAATGTGTCACTTGTGCGAGATATAGGCAATGTACATGTAAACAAATAATGGGTAACCTGCCGAAGTGCAGAGTGAATGTAGCATACCCATTTTTAAATACAGGTATAGACTATGCAGGGCCGTATCACCTAAAATGTTCGAAAAATCGAGGTCAAAAAACTTTTAAAGGTTATATTTCAGTGTTTGTATGCATGGCAACTAAGGCAATTCATTTAGAAGTTGTGAGTGATTTAACTTCTGATGCATTTCTAGCAGCATTACAAAGATTTATAGCTAGAAGAGGAAAATGTGCCAATATATATTCGGATAATGGTACTAATTTTGTAGGAGCTGCACGAAAATTAGATGAAGAATTACTAAAAGCCATACAATATAATTCCAGAGTAGCTGCAGAAAAGGTAACCGAAAAAATTCAATGGCATTTTATCCCGCCGGCAGGACCTCACTTTGGAGGTATTTGGGAAGCAGGTGTTAAGTCGGTTAAATATCATTTAAAAAGAGTCATTGGAGATAGTATATTGACATACGAAGAAATGTCAACCTTATTATGCCAAATCGAAGCAGTACTAAACTCTAGACCGCTATATACGACGGGAGAAGATGTCGATGATAATGAGGTGCTAACGCCCGGACATTTCTTAATAGGTCGACCTACGTTGGACATAGTGGAGTCAATAGATGATGATGAAAAGGTTCCTAGTCTGGATAGGTGGAGGTTAATTCGCAAAATGAGAAGAGATTTTTGGGTCAAATGGAAGGAGGATTATTTATATACGTTGCAGCAGAGGTATAAATGGAAAAAAGGTAGTCAAAATATAGAAAAGGGGCAGGTAGTGCTCTTAAAAGATGAAAATTGTCACCCAGCTAGATGGCCAATGGCAAAAGTAGAGGAAGTTCATAAAGGTAGAGACGATAAAGTTAGGGTTGTCAAAGTAAAAACCTCAGAAGCATCATTTACAAGACCGATTACCAAGATTTGTCCTTTAATTGGTGTACAGCAAGCAGAGGATGCAACTGCAACTCCGACCATAAAAAGAGTTTCCCCTAGGTTATCTAAGCTTAGTAGCATGGTAATATTGGTTTTGCTTGCTTTGTTGTGCCAGATGTCAAGTGCCGCAGCGATAAAAACAAAAAAGGATGGGTTTGAGGTACAAGGAATTAATAGCACTGCGGCAATATATTTAGATCCCCTAGGAGATGTAGAAATTGTAAGTACGTCTTGGAATTTGGTGATTTATTATAACATGGAGGCATATTTTAAAATGATTTATAAAGGTAAAGCGTTGATAAAGGAAATGAGAAGAGTTTGTGAAAAACTTCATGGCTTCGAAGATCAATGCAATCTAGTTTTGGATAATATGCAAAGCCAATTAATGGAACTAGAAGAGAATAATAAATTATTTATGATGGAACCAAGATCCAGAACCAAACGTGCTCCCTTAGAGTTTATAGGTTCGTTGTATCATATTTTATTTGGTATAATGGATGAAGATGACAGGGAACAGTTAGAGGAAGATATGAAAAACTTATTAGATAATCAGAGGAACATGGATAAATTGGTTCAAAAGCAAACGTCAGTTGTTGATTCAACTACTAATTTATTAAAAAGAACAACCGAGGATGTTAACGCTAATTTTAAAAGTATGCAAGTAAGAATTGAAAACATGACAGAAGTTCTTAAAGAGAGTTACTATGTTTACAAAGAATCGATAAAATTCTTTATGATAACTAAACAGCTTCACTCCTTGATTGAAGAAGGTGAAAAAGTTCAATCAGGGATTATAAGCCTTTTAATTGATATTAATCACGGCAGACTAAACACAAACATACTTAGGCCAAATCAGCTAAAAATTGAGATTGCCAAGATTCAGGAAAATCTGTCGGAAAATCTAATAATTCCAGGGAAAAGATCAGGAACGGAACTAAAGGAGGTATATACCTTATTAACAGCGAGAGGATTGTTTATAGAGAATAAATTAATCATCACTGCAAAAGTGCCTTTGTTCAGTAGGCATCCGTCTAAATTGTTTAGACTAATTCCGTTGCCTATTAGGAATGTAGATAAAATAATAATGGTACACATAACTTCCGAATTTTTAATTTATAACTTTGAAATCGATTCGTATCACATAATGAGCGAAGCAACTTTAAATCAATGTCAAAAATGGCAACAAAATAAAAGGATATGCCAAGGAAGTTGGCCCTGGAACTCCGCGAATGACAACGCATGTGAAGTTCAGCCGTTAAAACCAAATAGAGCTTCGAATTGTGTATACAAAACAGTAGTGGATGCCACAAGTTACTGGGTAGAGTTGGAAAAGAAAAGTAGTTGGTTGTTTAAGGTTCCGATAGGTACTAAAATAAGAGTAAAATGTTCTGGGTCTCAAATGGAGTTGTCTGAACTGCCTGAGCAAGGGATTTTAAGTATTGCACCGTATTGTACAGCAAGAACGGATGACAAAATGTTTATAGCCCATCATAATATTCAATCGGAAAGTGAAGAGACACTGTCAACACCATACATAGGAGAGGTTAGTGAAGTTCCGAAAATAATGTGGGATCCGTTAAAGTTAACGCCATTAAATCATACAATTGAAATTGATAAATTAAAGAAAGAAATTAAAGAGCTTAAAGAAAACCATCCACAATTAAAGGATTTACATTTCCATCATATTTCCGGACATGCTGGTCTTATATTGTCATTAATAGTTTTGGGAATTTTTATAATATACCTTGTGAAAAAATGTTTTGTTAGGCAAAGATTACAAGCCATAACTTTCACAGGCCCGTTGCAAGGAATTTAAAGTAAAATAGTTAAGTTAAAAAAAAAAAAAAAATGTGTATTGAAAAATAATAAATTTACAGTCCACTAAACCGTTGTTTGCACAATTGTCAAAAATAATTGTAAAGCTTGCCGGGCCTTTGGCAGAATGTTCATCAGAACACGAAGTATTTTATTATTTAAGAAAGAATAAATCAAACCAATGTTAGAGTTAAGCTATAAAAGAATTACATGTCTAAGCTGAAAAATATATATGCACAAAAAGAGCAAGATTTGAGTTGAATAAATAATTACAGTCCACTAAATCGTTAAATCATAACTATTCATATATTAAAAATATATCATTCTTGCCGGCCTTTGGCAGTATGTTCAAACATGAACACGCATATATACAAATGTATATTTAGGTAGCGGAATTGTAGCCGCACCAAATGTCTCACATGTGTGCATACCTAAAACAACGAGATAAAAAGGTTGTAAAATGACCCCCTGCGAGTGGTCACCACATGTTTAGGGATAAGTGCGATCGGAGTAATTGCTATCTCCTCTATCGCCCTTAAAGATAAGAATAGTTGTAAATCTCATGTTAGCTATTTAAGTAGAACATATTCTTAAATAAAATCAGTTTTGAAATATCAACTCAACAAAGAAAGACGTATTTATTCGGACGTTCTTTCAAAAACAAAATCATAAATGTTTTGAACATGAAAATCTCTTTAGAAAAATCAAAGTTTTTTAAACGTAACACCAGTTTTTTAGGATACATCGTATTTTAATAACGTCATTAAGACAGACCCAAAAAAATAGACACAATTACTAAATATATGATTCCAAAAAATATTCGGGAACTAAGAAGTTTCATATACCTTACGGGCTATTATAGAAAATTCGTTGTAAGCTACGCCTTTATAGCCAAACCAAAAATATCTTGGAGGTCATATTGGCAAAAATTGGCTTTATAACGAGCTGAAAGAAAATCTCATTGCTTAAGTAGAACTAGTTCAACCGGACTATTATAAAAAATTACTCTGACCACCGACGCTTTGGACGTCGCAATTGGTGCAGTTTTATCTGTTATTTCAAAAACCTTTTCAAAAACAGAACAAGTTTATGCAACTAATAAGAAAGAACTTTTAGCTATAGTATGGGCTCTTAAAGATCTAAGAAATTACTTATACGGAGTGATTGGAATTGAAATTCAAACCGGTTATCAACAATTATCTTTCGCAATCTCTGATAAAAATCTTAATATAGAATGAAGCACTGGTATTCCTTCATAGAAAGTTTCACTCCAAAAGTCATTTAAAAACCAGGTACAACTTTTGTAGCTTCAGACGCCTTATCAAGGATCAATCGGTCTCAGATCAAAACATCCGGCATTCAGCAGAGAGTAGTTTTGAGAATTTTATACAAGAAACCCGTAAACCCTTAAACCAGTTTAAGCAACAATTGCAACGGGTTGGAATACAATAAATGAGCCGGTTAATATATTCGAAAATACGAGAAATATAGTAGAATTTGATATCAATCTTAAGAGAATACACTCCTCCTAATATAACAGTATGTATTCATTGTACTTTAGAGGACTTTTATAGAATTCAAAAACAATTTTTGTATACAAGAATATTTGTCGAAGATTTGGAAAATTCTGAGGGCAGAGCACTTATAATCGAAGAAGCACATTGTAGAGCATACAGGGGACTTAACGAAATTTATAAACAAATCAATAGATTGTAATGTTGGAAAAAATTTACTCACAAAATTAAAAGGAATAAATAAATAATTTTAAAATTTGCAATTAAAACAAAAGTAACAGACATCCAATTAAAATTCCAATTGGAGAAGCCTCAATCACAAGGAAATTTATACAGAATTTCGGAAAATATTGTAAAATCAATGACTATGAAATTAAAATACAATACTATCACAAAATCATAAACAAGTTTGTTATGCCAGCAGAACCCTTAACGAACACGAAATAAATTATGCTAAGATAGAAAAATAACTTTAAGCAATCGTAGCGTCGCTTGTGAACAGCTGTGTTTACTTTTGTGCTCCGAGTTTTTGTGTTTTCCAGTAATTTTGTGCGAGTGTTCTGTGTGTATTTATTTACAAAGATTAGCCTAACAATTGTGCTAGTAATTCTAAATAGATCTCCCAGTAAACGGGTACATGTTAATAGTTATTTTAACATTTCAATTAGATTTGTTTAATCTCATAGCATTGATTTTGTAACTTACGCTCCTAAACTTGCTAAAACTCTTTTACTCTCTCTCAATCTCCCTCGCTCTATTTTATAACTGTAACCTGCTCTCTATGCACCCGCTGAATTTCTAGTAGACTTTTTCGGTGCTATTTTCTGCAACTCTCTCTCTCTCTCTCTCTTGCTTGATTTACTTTGTATTTGTTCGTACTGAAAGTTGTTAGTGTCGCACAAGCCACGCTCAGTCGATAGAATATTTTTTTTCTCTCTCGTGCTCTCTTACGTTTTGATAAATTTTCGCGATCTCGCGCTCTTATTTTTTTTTGTGCTTTTGGGATTTTTAAATTTGATCCCAGTGCCAAATTTACTTTGAGGTATTTTTGATATTTTACTTCATTTGTTTGTCTTATAATGGCCCTTGTCTGTTCCAAGAAAAACTGCACACTTGCGTCTTCAACGAAAGACCGAAAGGGGTTCAATACCGTCTGTACCCAGTTTAATAATAAAAAATTATTAACAGAGTCGCCTAAACGCAAAAAAGCCAGCTTAAGCGCCGTTAATACCACCATGGAATCCAACCCAAATCCGAACTTGGTAGCAGCAGTTCCTGTCGACACAGGGTTAAGCGAACCAACTGTGCGTATGGATACAGCTAGCTCGAGTGTAGCCCATGTTTCCGGACTAAAAGCTTCTGTACAGGCTAAGTCAAAGAAATCGGTGCCGACCGTTCCTATAGGTACTGTAGGCACCGATCCTTGATCTCATCCTAGTGAGGTTCAGACTGCTGCTAGGGAGCGTAAGAACCTTTCAGTTGTTCCACAAAGGAAGCAATTATTTGATTCTAGATTCACCCCAGATACCACATCTGAGGATGTTCTGGAATTTATACGTGAAAAATTCTCATCCGAAGATATTGCAGTTGAACAATTTCGATTTTCATATGCTCGTAGGATATGTTCTTTTAAAATATTTGCTCCGCCTGACATTTTTTATGTTTTACTTTCTGAAAGCTTTTGGCTTAATGATGGTTTAGTAATTAAAGAATTTGTCCCAAATAAACCGAGAACAAATAACAGGCCCTCCACTGTGTCAAAAAACTAAAAAGTTTAATGTTGGCATATCAAAATGTTAGGGGATTAAATATGAAGCTACCCAAGCTTTATGCTGACTCCTCTGCATTTACAGAAGATATTTTGGCTTTTACAGAAACTTGGCTGAAACCAGGGATATCCGACTCTGAAGTTCTGGCTAATAACTTTAATACTTATAGGATCGATCGCCACTCACGTAGGGGTGGCGGTGTCCTGATTGCCGTTACCTCTAGCCTAACATCTAAAAGAATTCTCACTCATATACCCAATGAAATTGAATTTAGTGTGTAAAAGTTTCTTTGCAATCTTTATCTGAATTCATTTTAGTGTGTAAAAGTTTCTTTGCAATCTTTATCTGTTTTTGTTACATGTTCTTATATTCCACGTGGCTCTGACCTAGTAATTTATGAGCACCATCTGTCTGCAATAAAATCTGTTTTATCCCTTCTTTCTAACAGAGACCTTTTGATTGTTTTAGGTGACTTTAACCTACCAGATATTTCTTGGTCTCCTCCTACTGACCCATTTGTCGCTATGCCGTTATCCGCCCATGATTTTGTGGATGGCCTTTTAGAATTATCGTTACAGCAAGTAAGCTTTATAAAAAATTCCTTTAGTTTAGACAATTAGATCTTGTATTTGTTTCAGATCCGTCTGAAATCACAGTATGTAGAATTGACGCTCTTGTTGTACCTGAATACCCATATCATCCAACTATGGAACTGACAATTTGCCTCCCCCGCTCTGATACTCTCTCTCCTTTAGTTTCTCCAACTAAAATGAGATGTTTTCGTAAATGTAACTATAATAAACTTAACTATATGATTTCTCATTATAATTGGACAGACTTGTACAATTGTACAGACATTGAAAGTGCCACTGAACTATTCTATACAGTCTTAAATACGTTTTTTAATGAATGCGTACCTGATCGGTTTCTTTCAAACCTAAACAGACCTCCTTGGTTTACCAATGCGCTTCAAAGACTTAAAAACCTTAAATCTAACACTTATAAAAAGTATAAAAAATCGGGTAGATCAGCAGATTTTTCGAAATATGTTGTGGCTCGAACAGAATTTAATGTTCTCAACAGTCATTGCTACTCTATGTATTTAAGTCGATGTAAATTAGAATTTTCAAACGATCCGAAACAGTTTTACAATTTTGTTAATGCCAAGCGTAAGGCATCGGCATTGCCTTCATCGGTACGTCTAAACTCAATAGAGGCATCGACGGATTCTGAAATTGCTGATTTATTTGCTGAGTTTTTCCAAACTACTTATAGCTCGACAGCTTGGACAAATTCTAACTACCCTAATCCCTTAAATAGGGCAAATTGTATTTTCTCCCCTGTAATCATCGAAAGCTCTCTCGTAAGAGATTTAGCAACAACAACGCCAACATTTTCTCGCGGTCCAGATGGACTTCCTGGATGTGTGCTTAAGTTTTGTGCGTCAACCATTTGTAAACCGATTCTTAAACTTTTTAATTTGTCTATTTCATTATCAGTTTTTCCTTCTATCTGGAAGGACTCTTTTATTATTCCACTCCATAAAAAAGGTGCGAAGGTATCTGCCTAAAATTATAGAGGTATTTCTAAATTGTCGGAAATTCCTTAAGCATTTGAGTTGTATTATCACTTCTCATTTGCAACATTTATGTTCCTCGCTTATATCACCGTGTCAGCATGGTTTTGTTAAGCGAAGATCGACCACCACCAACCTCCTTGAATTGTCATCTATTGTAATAAATGGGTTTAAAATAAAAATGCAGACTGACATTGTATATACAGATTTTAGTAGGGCCTTTGACACCGTTAACCACTCACTTCTTTTATTTTAATTAGATCAGCTTGGGTTTCCTGGTAATCTATTATCTTGGATTTCATGTTACTTGAATGGTAGGACTCAGAGGGTTATATTCAAGAATGCTGTTTCAAAATTGATCTACGTGACATCTGAAGTGCCTCAGGGTAGTCATTTGGGCCCTTTGCTGTTTACTTTGTTTATTAAAGATCTTCCCTCAATAATAACACATTCTCGTGTACTAATGTATGCTGATGATGTTAAGCTTTGTTTATCTTACAGTCGGATATTGATTGTTTTCATGGATGGTGTGAGTACAACCTTTTAAATTTGAACTGCCTAAAATGCAACGTTATGACTTTTTATAGGGGTACTCCTACGTTTATCAGTTACTTTCTTAAAAATACGCCTCTTGACCGTATATATTCAGTTAACGATTTAGGTGTTCTTTTTGACCCTAAACTTAAATTTGACTGCCACATTATGTCCACTGTTAACAAAGCCATGAGTGTTCTTGGGTTTATAAGGCGTTGGTCAAAAGAATTTAATGACCCTTATACGACCAAATTATTATTTACCTCCCATGTCCGTCCTATTTTGGAATATTGTTCGTCGGTTTGGAGTCCACAATATCAAGTGCACAACGACCGTATTGAGTCAATACAAAAAAAAATTTCTCTTATTTGCCCTGCGTAGTTTGAACTGGGATCAAAACGTAAGGCTTCCTTCCTACGAGAGTAGATTACAATTGCTTAATTTACCTACACTTGTAAATCGTAGAACAATGCTTGGTACTATTTTTATACAAAATCTTATGAGGTAACATTGATTCTGCAGAACTTTTAAACCGCCTAACATTCAACGTTCCCGTTAGACTAACACGAAATTTTTGTCCTCTAAATTTGCCACGATGTACATCAAATTTTTGTCTGCACGATCCTTTCGCGTTCTATGTCCCGTCTCTATTTGTTTTTCGTATGTATCTTCCTCGCGAACTCGCATTTTTTGCCCAAATTGATAAAAGGGCCCCGCGCGTAACAAGCACGTGCTTGGTGTCGTTGGGCCAATTGTTTGTACTGTAAGAAGTGCATCAACGTCCATATATATATGTATGTATGGGCTACCAAATACTTTAGATCATATATATTCGGCCGGTCTTTCGAAATATTAGGTGACCACAAACCTTTAGTTTGGTTAAATAATATCAAAGAATCAAATATGAAATTACAAAGATGGAAAATAAAATTAAACGAATTTGACAATCAGATAAAATATTTACGAGGAAAAGAGAATTACGTAGCCGACGCATTATCTAGAACCAAGATAGAAAAAACCATGTTTACAGACAATGTTGAAGAGGATATACATACAAGAAGAAACAGATAGTGACGCAGACGCAACAGTGCACAGTGCACAAGAGACAATTAAAACTATATTTCTATTACTGAAAAACCATTCAATATATTTCTCGACAAATTGAATTGATTAAAGGAAAAGAAGATACGACAGAAGTGACACACTATTTTAATAAATTAAAAATTAAAATTATTTATAAAGAAATGACAGAAATGTCAGCGAAAGAAATAACGAAAGAATATTTATGTACCAAAAAGCATGCAATTTATTTTCATGACGACTCAGATTTTATCATATTCCAAAAAGCTTATTTGAGTTTTGTTGACAGTCTTTGTACAGACATGCAAAATTTGCATGAATAATTTGTTATTTAAATATAATTTAAAATTAGTTTTAAACCAAAATTTCGTGCCGTGTCATAAGTGTTTTTGCATAAGTGTGATCACTGTTGTGACTATTCACAAGGAATTTAAGTGAAGTGGTGTAGCACGAAGTTCAAAGATATTTACTGCTGTATTTTACTTTTTCGATCCTTGTATAATTTTGTTTAAAGATTTTTCAAGGACTTTTTTTTTAAGTTTGATTTAAAATTCAAAAATAGTTTTTATTTACTTTACGAGTGCCTGTTTGTTCAATGCCCTCCCATATGAACTATCGGAAAAAAAATGTTAGTTAATGTATCTTTGGTGTTTTTGTGTTTTGGAAATAACATTTTTAAACAGGTTTTAAATTTCGAATTGAATTTTATCAAAATTGGACGACATTATCATATAGCTGCCATAGGAACGATCGGAAAAGGCGTAGAAGGTTATATGTTAAAAAAACACCAGAGATTTAATTTTTATACCCTTGCAGAGGGTATAATAATTTCAGTCAGAAGTTTGCAACGCAGTGAATGAGACGTTTCCGACCCCATAAAGTATATATATTCTTGATCAGCATAGTAGACGAATCCATCTAGCCATGTCCGTCTGTCCGTCCTCCAGTCCGTCCCTTTCTACGCAAACTAGTCTCTCAGTTTTAAAGCTAGCGGGCTGAAACTATCCCAAAAGTCTTCTTTCTATTGCAGGTAGTATATAAGTCGGAACCAGCCGGATCGGACAACTATATCTTATAGCTCCCATAGGAACTATCGGGAAAAAAGTTAAAAAAAATGATATCTTTGGTGTTTTTTAACATATACCTTTCTAAGCTAGGATTTAACATTTTTAAATTAGTTGTGAATTTCGAATTAAATTTTATCAAAATTGGACGACTTTATCATACAGCCCCCATAGGAACAATCAGAAAATTAGTTGTAAAATAATATTGAAAAATTATATCTTTGGTGTTTTTGAACTTATAACCTCCTACGCTAGGAAATAACATTTTTTAGTTGGCTTTGAATTTCGAATTATATTTTATTAAAATCGGACGACTACATCATATAGCTGTCATAGAAATGATCGGATAATTGGTGGGAAATAATATGAAACAAATTATAGCTTTGGGGCTTTTTGACATATTATCTTATAATATAATTTTTATATTTTTAAGAAGTTCGAATTCAATTTAACAAAAATCGGACTAGATTAGATATATAGATGTCAAAAAATTGTCTGAAAAAAAGAACGAAATATGACTGAAGTCAGCAACAATATTTAAGAATTTCCATGGTGTTACTAAAGTTGATTATTTCTAATAACTGCAAGGGTATACAACCTTCGGTTTGCCAAAGTAAACCTCCTTGTTTTATTATCACAATATTTTCTTAAATTCAATTTTTTTAGCGAAAGAATATTATTTTTTTCTACAATTAACTTATTTCATTTTTTTCTCTTTTATTTATTTTTATTTATATTTACATTCCAACACTCCCTTTTCTAAATTTATTATAGCTAAATTTTTTCTTAGTAAAATGAATCCATTAGACCAGATTCTAATCCTTATATATTTCATAAAATAAATGTCGTGTTTTAAATATATTATACCTATTATATATTTACACTTATTATACTTAATAATTAAATACCCATAAACTGTCGTTAATAATTCATTTTTATTTTCAAAAAATCCCTTTTTTATATAACAAGCAGTGGCATCTGTGTCTATTAAAATCTTTAAGTGATTCTTGGTCTGGCTGTCTATCCTACTTAAATAAGGCATTCCCCTGAAGAGGTCTCGCCTAAAAAATGAACGATTATTATTTTGATTGTAATTATTATTATATCTCCCTCGATGATTATTTGCCTGCCCATTATTGATCGACTCCCGATTGTTATTAGGTTTATTCTGAAGTTGAATCGATGGATCAACATACATTGGCTCGACAGCTTGTTGCTTTGAATGTTATTTTGGTTATTGTTTTCCCAAAAATTTCCTTTTGCGGCCTGTTAAAATTTTGGTTATTACCCCAATGACTGCACGTTTTATTATTATTATTATTTTGTCGTACTTAATCAAATCGTAAGTTGTTTCATTTTGAATCTATTAAACCTGTTTGCAAATTGAGCACGATCATTGTTTGATTCTAATTCCTGGGGACCTTTGCCAAATCATTGAACAAATTTGGAGGATTTTGTTTGTTTCCTTGGTAATTACGCTATCCTGTCAGTGTGCCATTTCGTTTTGCTTATTAGTGAAATCATTATTGTAACTTCATTATAGTATTCAGCAACTGTCATTCGTCCTTGCCTGAGAATACTTTGTTCTGACTCTATAATATGTATTGGTCGTTTATCTTTTTATAAAAAATCCAATCTAGATAAGATTGCTTGAAAGTTTAAAATGGTGCCATGATTGGAAAGAGCATCATGGGCAGCTCCCATAATTTTATTTCGTAAAATTTGTAAAGCAATAAAGTATTGTTCGCTTTGAATTTTATAAAGACTCATAGCAACCTACATATTGTGTCGGTTCCCGGGTAAACTTCGGTAAAGATTTTACAACTTCTGGCGTTGTATCGCACTTTATAGTTGGGTCGATTGTTTGTATTTTATAATCCTCCACAGTGTTTACATCTGTGGCTAATCTACCTTCTAACCCTTCTATTTTCCTACTCACTTTATTCAACTGAACATTTTTTAATATATTAATTAATTCCACTGTTAGGCTGCTAGTTGTGGCTACACTTCCTGCAGAGAAATATGGTGTTGGACCTCCGGTTGCCATTTTTAATTTTAATTCACTAAAGCTATTTATTAAATCTTCCAGATTGTTTTTCGATGATATTCTTTAATTCGCAAACCTAAATTATTATTTTTATCAATTATATTATTTTTATTTGTTAACTTTGAATTTTGTAAAGACTCATAACAGTTTCTGCAGCTTCCCTCCAACCTACATATTGTATTGGATCCCCGGTGAACTTGGGTAAAGATTTAACCACTTCAAGTGTTGTATCGCACTTTATAGTTGGATCGATTGTTTGTATTTTATAATCCAGTTTTTGCATCTGTCTTCCTACTAAACCTTTTATTTTCCTGCTCACTTCCTTCAGCTGAGCATTTATTAATCTATTAAATAATTCCACTGCTAAGCCGCCAGCTGTGGCTATACTACTTGCAGAGAAATTTGGTGCTGAACCTCCGGTTGTCATTTTTAATTTTAATTCACAAAAGCTATTTATTAAATCTTCCAGATTGTTTTTATCAATTATATTTTTTTTTTAATTCCCTCAACTTAAATTAAAATTTTTAATTTTTTATTATTTTAAATTTATGTTTCACGAAACTTTCCCTATGGGGTCTTCCTTCCTCGCTTTGCTTGATTGTTGTCGTGCTGATTTTAGCGAGGGAATGCCTTTCAGCCCTTCCTTCCTACTTAAGTTTATTTTTTTGTTATCGTGTTGAGTTTGAGGGATTGTCCTACAGAACTTCCTGTTTTATAATTTAATCGAAGATTCTCTTAATTCACTTTGTTGTTCTTTGTTAAATTTTTCTTTCTTTATTTATTTTTAGCCCTGCAGAGGGTATAATGATTTCAGTCAGAAGTTTGCAACGCAGTGAAGGAGACGTTTCCGACCCCATAAAGTATATATATTCTTGATCAGCGTCACAAGACGAGTCGATCTAGCCGTCTGTCCGTCCGTCTGTCCGTCCGTCTGTCCGTCCGTTCGTTTCTACGCAAACTAGACTCTCAGATTTAAGGCTATCCGGCTAAAACTTTCACAAAACTCTTCTTTCTATTGCAGGTAATATATAAGTCGGAACCAGCCGGATCGGAAAACTATATCTTATAGCTCCCATGGGAACTTTCTGGGAAAAAATTTAAAAATAAATGATATCTTTGGTGTTCTTTAACATATACCTTTCTATGCTTGGATATAACATTTTAAAATTAATTCTGAGTTTCGAACAAAATTTTATCAAAATCGTAGGACTATATCATATAGCTCTCATAAAAACAATCGGAAAATTAGTGGTAAAATAGTCGTTCCTATGACAGCTATATGATATACTCGTCCGATTTTAATAAAATTTAATTCGAAATTTTGAACTAATTAAAAATGCTATTTGCAAGCTTGTAAGGTTATATGTTAAAAAACACCAAAGATATAATTTTTATTTTATGTTTTCTGACTAATTTTCCTATCTTTGGCAGCTATATAATATAGTCGTCCGATTTTGATAAAACTGAATTCGAAATTCAAAACCAAATAAAAAATGTTATTTCCAAGCGTAGAAAGGTATATGTTAAAAAACACCGACGATATAATTTTTTAATATTATTTTACCACTAATTTTCCGATTGTTTCTATGAAATAGAACCTTTCAAACCTACTGCAAAGCAGTACCTTTGCGTGCCAGACACAACAACTGCATCCAAGGGGAGGTTCAGCAAAGCCGGACAACTTATAAGTGACCGCAGAAGCTGTCTAAAGCCAAAAATTTTTGATAGGCTTTTGTTTTTAAACAAACATGCTTTTCTCATTAAAACATCGATAACATCGATGTTACCAAACATCGATGGTTTTCCAGCTCACAAAATACCCCACCCCCACTTCCACCATTTCTTTGGGTGATCCACTCGCCTCACACCCCTTTTTAACTTTATTAAGTGACCTGAATACATCCCTAACAGTCAATCCAACCCCCTTTTTCACATTTTTTTAACATAATTATGCTAATGACTTTTACTTTTGAACCAAGAACCGCATTTTTCTACTAATCTCATATTAAATATTTTTGTACACGCCCACTTTAAACACTATAAACGACAATAGTTAGTCACCAAAAATAGTATTGAAGTGGAATTCACTACCAAACACAACTTAAGTAAGAGTAATCATGAAAAAAACTAAATTAAATCTAGAATAAAAAGCCAAAATCAATTTGGTCAATGCTGCTGGTGTTTCTTGCAAAAAACAAGCGAAATGCAATTCAATTCCTTAACAGAAGAATCAAGAAAATTTCTAAGAGATTCCAGCGAAGAATATGACATTTTATGTTTGTAAATGGTGGATCGGACTTGATCTTACCTGAGAACTTGTTGACCGAAGTGGGATTTTAGCTGCTCCCACATCTCAGCTTTCGACTATAAGTAAACTTCTCCATGTGAATGAACTACAGGTCAGAATGGAGAGAGGGTAATGCGAAGAGCGAGAATCCCCCTTCCGCGCCTCCTTCATTATTTTTTAGTAAGAAGCTAAGAAGTAGCCTTATTGGAATAAGATTATTAAAATTGCTATAGAGGAGGTCTTGAAACACAAAAACTCCTTGAATTGTGAATTATTCAATATAATAAGTAATTCGGCCAGCCACTATTTATTTACACGCAATATTTTATTTCTCATTTTTTGGCTCTGACGTCATAGCTCTTCTTTTTGGGTGGTATGTGGGTGTTAAAATTGACGTTTTTTCAATCAATAAGGTATTGACGAGAGCAATATATTTTAATTAAATTTGTATTTATAGCACAAAAACTGTGGGCACCACATTTTTTTGCGGTTTGTGGGCGTAAGAGTAGGTGTGGCATGATCGCGTAACAAACTTGCGGTTTGTACAATGCTAAGAAATCTAAAGTCCCAGTTCTGTATCTTTGATAGTTCCCGAGATATTAGCGTTCAAAACCTTCGTGATTTTAAGTTTGTTGGCGTTAGAGTGGGCGTGGCCATTTTAGGCCATTTGATATGTATTGAGATTACATTTAGGATAAAAACTGTAGGCGCATCAGCTTTTTTTTGCGGATTGTGGGCATTAGATTGGACTTGGCACCCTGGTGAAATAAACTTGCGCTACCTGTTACATACTTTCCGAAAAATCTAGTATACCCTTTTATAATAAGGAAGAACGCTATAGTCAAGTGCCTCGACTATCAGATACCCGTTACTCAGCTTGAGTGAGCAAAATGAAAATGGAGATATATAGGCACTATATACCGACTATCTCGGTATATGTTAAGTAGGCGGCAGACAGTTTTAAGCGTTTTAGCCGTTTGTTGACGTTAGAGTGGGCGTGGCAAAACATTTTTTTAGGTCAATCGAAAAGTGTTAAAGGTGTTACCAAAAAAAGTTTCTAGCATGACAACTGTGGCAAATTTTTATGATTCAAATTTTTTGAGTCAATCGATGGTATTAATGGGATAAATACGTTTTAGCAAAAAATGTTCTAGCATGACAATTGTGGCCACCACAGTTTTGGGCGGTGGGTGGGCGTTAGAGTGGGCGTGGCACAATTTTGGTTCAATCTATAGTTATTGATGAGTAAAATACATTTCAGTTAACATTTTTCTTCTATCATAAAAACTACAGATTTTCGCGGATTGTAGACGTTAGAGTGGGCGTGGCACCCCGCTGAAGCAAACTTGTATAGAAAGTCCAGGAATCTGCATGCCAAGTCTGAATATTCAAGCTCTTATAGTTTCCAAAATCTCAGCGTTAATACGGACATGGCTAGATCGACTCGGCTAGTGATCCTGATCAAGAATCTATATACTTTATGGGGTCGGAAACGCTTTCTTTTACCTGTTACATACTTTCTGAGGAATCTAGTACCCTTTTACTCTGAGAGTAACTGGTATAAACATCTATTCATGGACATCACATAGACACCTGCGTTTGGAGCAATGATGCAGCCTCTGAGGGAGTCGATACTTGTGTATGCAATCGAATTTCGGATTACACAAAAGGGGAATACTCAATACCGTGAATATAAATTATAATCTGAATATAAATTATAATGGAAAATATTTCCTTGATTGAGATATGATCGGACATGTTTCTCCAAGGTAACAACCTTTGGGTTTAGGACCATTCCCACATTTAGAGCAACACATTTGATAATAATTTCATCTAAAATAACAACCTTTGGATACCACTAATTTAGCTTCGATACTCGCCAAATAAGACAATGGTTTCTAGTATTCAAATAATTCCAGAAACTGCGACATACAAGTATATTTATGTATATAAATTATAGTTACATTTTGATTATTCTTTTTGTCGTCCACCGTCTTGACCGCGTCAGCTGGATGTCACTGGTTGGTCTGCCCCTCATTCAATTTAGTTTTTGATAGTCCTAATTACTGAGTGAGCTGGAGTTGTTGGTTTTATTTGCACTCAAGACTTGGCTTGAGTTAAAAAAGTCAAGTTCTTGTAATTTTTGTGCAGTTGCGAGAGGCGCGGTTTGATTTTATGTCACTTTATGTGCGTTATTCTTTTATTTATTTTGATCTTAACACCCCAAATATTAGCAATAGCTTCATTTCTACTCACTCAGTTTTTGTTGGTTGCATGTTCCAGTTGCAGCTCAGATAGTTGCAGTTGAATTTTTTCAGCTTGTTGTTGTCACAGTCGCCATGTAGACATGTGTAGTGTAGTTGGTGTATTTCCTCAAAGCATTCGAAGAAAATACAATACACAACTTCGTCGCGTTAATTCGCAGTGCGTCGCGGCAGAAGTGTCTATATAAGTAGCGGCTGGCGCAGTCGCCGCGACAGAGAAAAGGTAATATGCTCACATGGTCACCGACTCAGCAGCTGTAAAGCAATCAATCATCGGCTACCACCTACATTTCGACCTTAATACAGTGACATGAAAAACACCAACAAATCTTGAGCTTGACTGGGAAGAACAATTTAGTGACATTTTGATTCCTGATTTGCTTAATAAACGTTATCAACACTTAGCGGGCGTGGAATCTACGACTTGCAGAAGAGCTTCCGAACAGGTGCAAGCCCACTTAACGATATTATCATTTTATTCATATTTGCACATCCTTTGCTAATAGACCATGTAGAAGATCGGTTCAAATTCGCAAAAAATGTCTTTGCAGTTTGTACAAAACCCCATCATAAAGTTAATCGATAAACCTCGACCTCCCAAGCATACCCTAGCAATTCATCGCCGCATTTTTGTCATCAGGACACACCAGTTACTAAGTGCCTCACTTAGTCAAAGTTTAGTTTTAGACTTGGGGTCACAAGTCAATTTAATTATGAAGGAGTTGGAAAATAATTTGTAAATAAAACGATTCCGCCATGGGGCAAATTGGGAATTTTGCATTTATAGCTAAGTTTGCAGTTCAGAAGACTATTGGGACTCGGGTGCACTTCTCCTGGTTGGATTCCAAATGGCATCTTCCAAGTCGACCCTGACTTTTTCAATCCTAAATGTCGACATGCTGATAGGGCCAACTATAGTATACTTCCTCGAATTTACGGCACTTCGCCAAAATTAAGATTCCAAAAACTTTCAAAGTAAAACTTCTCAAGACCCTCCACAAATTTTTCGACTAACCTTCACGTTGGTACGGTCAAAGAAATCAATTCGTCGCCTTGGTTGGAAAGCTTTTCGACTTAGTGTATGGATTCGATTCCTAGGCTGTTTAATCAACATTTGGCTACAATGTTCTTCAAATGCGAAGTCGAAACGAAATCGCTATAAAGCGCTCAAATGGTGACTTCGGTTTCTAATCATCCATTCGGTAGAATCTGGATCCTCTTCTATCTTCGCGTAAGCTATTTTTTGCATTCGAATTTCAAACTCTTTGCCCATAGCTAGTTCTTACTCATTTATCAACAATAAATCTTTCGAAAATATCACTTGACCCTTGGGGCGACTGGTGCACTCGGTTTTAACAAACAGTACTGAATTCCCAAAATCAATGCCTTAGGGAATTTGTTAAATTATACATCGATTACCATTACCATTCTTATCGCTAAATAGCTATTAATAGGACCGCGCGCCCTAGTCGTCTTGTTTTGGCAGACATTTTGGATGATCAATACACTTTCGAAGTGCAGTTCTGTTGTCCGACGATGCACGTACCGTTTCCAATGGAAACCACAATAAATGTCTTAAATAATGGGAACCTTGTCAGTTGACCGTGTCGCACTCAGGCGACCCTTTAGTATAAGCGAAGTCGATCTGTTCAGAACAATCCGATTTGTGCTAGGAGCGGCTCAGAACTGCTGAAGTGTCTCATCCAACTCATTTACTCTCTGTCTTAGCAGATTCTTTAATCAGCGTGGCCCTCTCAAACGACTAAAGTGCGCAGCCTAATTTCGGGGAGGCACAGCGCTCGCTGCTTTAGCCCCAGGATTCGTTTCTCCTCATACAGACGACGACTTCCCACACCTAAAACATAAATATAATGTTCTCGGAGAGAATGGTCCCGTCAACTCTACACATTTATTGAGACTACGGTTTGTCATTTTATTTCATATGTATTAATTCTATGTTCGTTGCGATGATTATCGCTAATAACTTACCCTCCACTGGTCGGCAAGCAGCGATCATACTAAAATTACAACAAAATACCATATACTAGATTATATAAAATAATAGCTTTAAATACCAAAGTAATATATGAAAAAAGAAATGAAGAGAGTTGGTAATATTATTATATTATATACTCTGGAGGTCTTTTACACACTTTGTAATAGAAAACACAGAAAGATGTCGAACTTCACTAGTTGTATTCAGTTGTATACCTTCAATCATTGATGTTAGTTTAAGTTTCGTCTTTAAAACGCGACCAGTTTCTCCATCAGTGGAAATATATAAGCAGCAGGTCGATATTGTATATATAACGTTTAAGCCCAGGAATCTACAATCCAGGTCCTACTCTTCTACCTCTTATAGTTTTCGAGATCTCATCGTTTATACGGATAAAAATGTTGTTTCTATAATAAAAACTATAGGCGCTACAGACTTTCGAGGATTGTGGGCGTTTCAGTGGGCGCTGAAACAAGCTTGCGCTGCGCAGGAAGCACAGTTTCCGAAATCTCTGCGTTCATACGGACAGACGGACATGGCTAGATCGACTCGGCTAGTGATCCTGATCAAGTATATATACTTTATGGGGTCGGAAACGTCTCTTTCACTGCGTTGCAAACTTCTGACTGAAATCATTATACCCTCTGCAAGGGTATAAAAATTGAACATGGTGTTATTAACAATATTCATCTCGTATAACTACAATGGTATACATACTTGGCGAAGTTAACATACTTTTTTGTTTAATACTTATTTTATAGAATTGGTTTTCAACGCTCCAGGAATTCTAGACAAATCGACTTAGAATTTTTCATTTGCACATAAATAATATGATTTTTTTCTACATTCACAAATTGTAATTTAATAAAACGTTTTTTGGAGTGAATACCAGACAATTACCTTATTTTTGAAGTTTTAGGATTTGGCCTTTTAATACAAGGAATTTGACAGCTTTTTTTTACATTTTTTTGGAGTGAATACCAGACAATTACCTTATTATTGAAGTTTTAGGATTTGGCCTTTTAATACAAGGAATTTGACAGCTTTTTTTACATTCTTAGTTCCCGCCTTTGCGCATGATACATCCAGATTCGTTTACTAAGTTTGGTGCACATCCAGATTAATAATGTAGGCAGTTTCAGTCTAAGTACTAGCATTCTCTTTATTTAATTTTTTGTGTGAATGAATTAAGTACCAATTAATAGTTTCAAATGGTATTTAATCGCTTACATGGTATACTTTTAATATGAAACTTAAGCGCTTGATGTCTGTTTTGCTCACACTTTTCGAATTGAATGCAAAATACTGTATCTCGTTACGTGTAAAATAAAAATTAAAAGTGAATAATGGACCGTTAATGGATTTAAACGTAAGGGTGCGCGGCAATAAATTATAGATAGAAGGGAATATGTTAGGAGCGAGGTTTTATCAGTTACGAAAATAAATTAAAGTTTTAAAACAAAATACATAGTATACGTCATTTGAGATAATTATAGATAGCGAGCTTAGCGTATTAATGAACTTTTAACGTATAGTATTTAATTTACTGGATTTGTTTAGTTTTACTTTCGCTAAGTAGCAGTAGACTTTCAATGATAAGTTCTCAGGGTTTCCTGAGCGAAGAAGTATTGATGTGTGATGGCAGCGGTACATTTGTTTGTAACAGCATTTGCAAAACTGATTGCCACTTAATCATCTATAGTGTACTCGGGTATCTTCTCGTATTTTTGCTTTGTGGCCTCGTGACTGGTGTCCACCAGCAAAACCGTGTGAGAGTAACCCATAGAAACCTGAGGTATTTTAATGTTGTCGAGCTTTGGCACTTCCTTAGGTACCGTCGACGACTTCTGAAATTCGCCGATGCCAAGCTCTCCAAACGTTGGCGATGCGCCCCAGGCAATGAGTGTGTCGTCGGCAGAAATTATAATCGATGTGTTGGCACAACCAATGTCAGTGATATTCCAGCCGGACAAGTCCTGAACTGGTTTTGGATACATATTGGCCTCGCCTGTTTTCTTATTCTGGCCAAACAGGAAGAGCAAGCCCAGCTCATTGACTATTAGACTAAACGTGGACCCACAGTAGACGCTGCGCCCACCCCGACCCTGTGTATCGTAAAACTTCATTAATCGCGGAACCATCTCGTCCTTAGGCTCTGCATGTCCTAGACGCCCAAAACCACCAAAACCCCAGCTGTAGACGCGTTTCTTAGAGTCGATAGCCACCTAGAAAATCAAGGTTTTCGTGAGATAGGGCAAGTCTTTAAATCTATTCTGTTCTTACCGTGTGGTTGTTGCCGCAGGCAAAATCAACTATCTGCACACCATCGACTGGCGTCACATGACCCTCCTTGCTCTTCTCTATGTATAGAACCACCTTCTTGGGTGATGTCTCAAAGTGGAATGATAACTTGTTGGCGTTTACAAAGTACTTGGCGTCCGTGTTGTGGCCCAGTTGGCCGTATTCCGGGAGCCCGAATGTGTGCAGGCTGCCCTTGATGTCCAGAATGACCGAGAATTCAGCTCCGCATCCGATTCGAATAATAGGCGGTCCTCTGTAGTTAATCGGTGTGGGTGAGTAGATGTTGGCGTGAGTATTGCCCACACCGCACTGTCCGGACTTGTTCTCGCCGCAGGCGTATACAGTTCCAGTGTCAGTGAGAAATAAAGTATGGTGCCGGCCAACAGCTGCCTGCACTATGTTTAGCTGATCCAGGGCCGGAATAAGAGTGGGCCACTCCGCCAACTTTATGTCCTGGTTTAGGCCCAGCTGACCACTGGGATTGCGTCCAAAACCGAGCGCCTTTCGATCCATGTTAATGACAATGGTGTGGGCGGCACTCGGTCCGCTGGCCACATAACGATACTACAAAACGGGAGTACAGAGGAAATAACTCGAAGAGATGCACATGATAGCTTACCTTCTCGCCAGTGAATCTGTGAAAGCTGTATAGATTCGGGCGCACCTTGGTAACGTTTTTGCGGTCTCGCTTGCCTGTTAGGTCCCAAGTTACCATGCCAGCAAGCAGCATCTGTCCTGGGGTCTTCTCCAAAGTGGCCAGTAAATCATCGGGCAGCTTGCTGGGTGGGTTGAGGTCGTCGTGCGGAATTAGAACCTCCATTTGGTTAGCGCCCGCCGCCTGCTGTTGCACTCCGTCCTCATCCGATTCGTCGCTAAATTCGTCCTCGTAGTCAGACTCCTTCTTCTTTGGACGCCGCTTGTTAGGACCAGCTCCATTGCCACCAGCCTTGCGCTTGGCCGACATTATCTTGGTATTCTTTACGGTCTGTGCTTGATCTGTGCACCAGTGGCTGGGTTGGAACAATTTAGAATAACTCTAAAAATCATAACCAGAAATCGTACGAAAAAAGAGCTTAATATACGTCGGTAAGGTTTAATAAAATAAAAGATTTTGTTGAAGTTGTTAGTATTGTCTACACTGCAATAACTTCAATTCGATCGAACCAATTGTTATAGGAGATTAACGGCCCTGTTCCAATTTTCACTTTCACTTTTCTACGCATAGCTCACAAAAAACTCCCAACCGTCTTTCGTTTTGCAGTCTGCACTCTAAAGACGAAAACCACGATTCGCGTGTACTCTTGCTCTGAACAAAGCTTTTCTTTTATCTTTGATTTGGTTTTCGGGTGTTCTCAGTTTCGTGGTTATTATTCACTGTACAACAACTTAGAGGGAGAGCGATTCAACTGAAAGCTCGCTCATTGAGGGTCAGCAGAAGATCGAAAAAACGAAAGACTCATCGAAAACGGTCTTTTGTCTTCAGTGACTTTTTTATAACGCTTAGCAACAACTTAAACATATTTATTAGATCTAAACATATTTGTTACTTATTCAATATTAGTCTTTACATTTGTAAATGTAAAAATTTAGTAGCGAATTTAGAGCTTCGTCGCTTAACAGACACCTGAGTCGCCGTTATAGACAGTACAACGTTGTCGAGCGCATTCAGATGTGGCGACTGGAGCTTTATTTCGGTAATAAAAAAACTGCACAATGTTCGAAATTAGTGGCAAACGTCCATGCTTTAGGTCCAAATTTTCTATGTCGGCATAGATTTGGACCAGTTTTTAGATGCAGGCTCTTTTTAAATTTCGGAGATTGTCTGTAGTCCATCCAAATATTCTAAAAACAGAGAATCTTCGTTCTCAGCACATTTATTACCGTCGGATTTGAGCTCCTTTTTTCTGGTCATGAATATCAACCTCGCATGTTGGCGCACTTTGAGTTTGGGAATGCACCTTAAATAAAAACTAAATTAGAACATATTTTTTGCAATGCTAGTTTAGTACAAGTGTGAGTTACTGACATGGACAATATACTTTTTTAAAACAATTAAAAGCTATTAATAACAATAAAACAGGACCTAAACTTTAAATACACGTAGCTTAACTTTCTTTATCTCAAATAAACGGTATGCTTTTTTTTTAGATTTAGCTTTGCTCATTGGTAAATTAAGATGCAATTTACGTAGGATCCATGTAGATTTAGGAGGCCTATTTCCAGATGTAAGAAGTAGAACCGCGGAGTTATAAGTGCGTTGATATTTATTTATTTATTATTTATTCCTAAATTGGTACTTCCTCATTACTGCTTAGAACTCGGAAGTTTACTGACATGAGTTATATTCTGTAAGTGGTTTTTGATGATGGTAGCAGTTAGCATAGTTGACTCGGCTGACACTGCAACAATGTGCTCACCGCTTTGGTGGGTTGGTGAGACGTAGAGTCAACCGTTGACATTGAATATAATATGCTGATCAGCAATTCTAATAACCAGTGGGTGATCCTGAGATCTTGATTTGTTGAGTGCTGGTTATGTTAACCACCGTTGTGTTTTTACTCACTTTGGTGAGAATCCATATTATTAAGAATTCGCCTCATACTAATTTTTTATTCTGCAACTTTAATATATATCTCCATCCAATCCCAGTCCACATCAATACTAATGCTAGGGTGTACGTATAGGAACTTTTTTAAATCTAACAATTTAATTCATTTAAAAATTTAACATGGTGTTACTAACTTTGATTATTTCTTATAATTGCAAGGGTAAACAAACTTCGGTTTGCCGATGTTAACTTCTTTTCACTTTTTTCAATGTATTCAATGAATCACCCCCAAAACATGGGTTTTAAGCGCTTTAATACAATTTTCTGGCGTTGAAGTCATTGGATGCCAAATCGGATGTACGGTGGAAGGCCCATCTTGTTCGTTTTTCTAATTTTTCTGAAGTGACCTTCCTACTTTGTTTAAACAGAACAGTCGCCACATGACTTTTGTTTTTATTTCATTTTGGATTTAACTCTTTCTTATGCTACAAGTAAAAAATACGTATAAGTGCGCTAGTTACAAGTTGATTACATCATGAACAGAAAAAATATCTAAATAAATTACTATATTGTTCTATTACAAAGACATAAAAGCTCGATGACCTTTTTATCATTTACTTTTCTTAAGAACTAAGTTTTGTTTTAGATTACATTTACATTTTTTTCTTTGAATTGCATGGCAGATTTAGTTGTTTTTATTGGATGTGGCAGAATGTACAGCACAGTTAAAAACGGGTTTCTCAGCTTGGGAATATTTTTCTACTTGACAAATTAGATTATTTCTTCTTTTTGAATCGCTGAATTTAAGTGCCAGAAAGATATTTTGGCTTGTTATATATATATATCGCTACATTGTTAACGGCTACAAGGAGTTTGTGCTGGCTTGGCGTCACAATTTCCGAAGACTAATGGTGTCAGCTTAGTTATCGCACCGAGTATTTTTAAATTTTTTGCTTTAAGCATAATCTATAGCACTCTGCCCATTTGCAAACCATGTCTAAAACACTGTTCTAGACATGAACACATTTATTAATTTGGCTAAGAGGACAGCCATACATGTGCATGACACTTTTTGTTAGAATATTTGGCAAATCATTAGCATAAAGACTGAACAGAAAAAGTCTTAGAATGAACCCGTGCGGAACACCACGTTTTACGGTTGGGATATAAGCCTTAGAGGCTTCTTTAGCTACTTGCTGTGATCGTTAAGATAAGTATAATTTCATAAGACTTGTTGCAGAGGTTGAAAAAATATAAAGACGACTTAGTTCAAAGAATATTGTAGTTTTCCGTGTGAAGACTTACTGAAGTCTAAAGGCGTCAATAACGTAAGATTGCTACTACTCATTATCTTCCGTGATTTTTATAACAGCACCTTCTCTTCTTCCAAAAACCGGACTGTTTTTTCAAAGAAAGAATATAAGCAAAATGACTTTTAAAAACTTATTTTTTCACTTACTATTATTTTTGTTTTAAGAAACTTGCATCAAAAAATTAAAGTTTTCATGACGAGGAAAAAAGTTTAAAAAATAGACCTTTACACAAATTTGTCCTTTTTAATTAGTACTGAAAGGGTTAAGAAAAGTTTTTTCGTTTAATGCAAAAGTTTACAAGAAGTAAGTTTAAATTATGAATATAGTGTATTTGGAAAAGGAGACTGGTAAAGAAGACTTGGGAAAGTTTCCGCCATATAGCTTCAAAGTTGAGAGACTAGTTTGCGTATGTTTTGGGTATGGCTAGATCGACTCGTCTAGTGATGCTGATCAAGAATATATATACGTTATGGGGTCGGCGTCTCCATCACTGCTGTTGCAAACTTCCGAATGAAGTCGTTTTACCCTCACTTAGGGTATAACAATAAAATAATTTTAAATAAATATTCGCATTTTCATTCTTAGACCAGAAATATATACACCAATCCTTGTATACACTAACATACAAAACGAATGCGAAGCATGTGGTTTAAAAACTGATGACTCCAGACGGTTCTAACTTGTAAAACCTCTCGTAGCATCACTGTTGGCCTACATAATCCTCTATTTCACCACGATTGCCTAAATGAATATTGCTAATAGCAATGAAGTCAGCACCAAATAACGCTTAGAACATTCCAAGTTGTAGCATTCAGACTTTGTTTAGTTTTTCGTTGTTTTGCCTTTTGTCCAGAGCAACAGAACTTGCGCATTCTTACTTTCGCATACTGATGGATAAATTATCAGTCATCAACTTTGTTTGCTGAACAAATGCTTTAAAGGAATCGACTTGCAACTATTGGTATCGAAGTATCATCTTAAGAACAGCTTTGTTCCCATTGCTGAAGTTGTTGAATAAGCCTAGCTTTTTAATATTATTTAGCGATAAAAAGAAATGGACCAATGCCGCCAAAAGGATTCTGTTGTCTTCATTCTTCAAAAAAAAAAGGATTTCCGAAAAGGTTTTAGAAATCTGGAACCCCAAGAAAAACAAGAAAGGAAGTTAACTTCGGCAAACCGAAGGTTTTATACCCTTGGAGTTATAAGAAATAATCAACTTTAGTAAATAATTTTTTCATATTATTTTACCACTAATTTTCCGGTCGCTACTATGACAGCTATATGATTAGTCGTCCGATTTTGATAAAATTAAATGTGAAATTAAGAATTAAATAAAAAATGTTATTTCAAAGCTTAAAAGGTTATATGTTAAAAAACACCGAAGATAAATTTTATGATATAGTCTTCCGATTTTGATAAAATTTAATTTGAAATTCAAAAGTAACTAAAAAATGTTATTTCTAAGCTTAGAAGGTTTTATGTTGAAAAACACCAAAGATATAATTTTTTCATATTATTTTACTACTAATTTTCCGATCGTTCTTATGGCAACTATATGATATAGTCTTCCGATTTTGATAAAATTTAATTCGAAATTCAGAACTAATTAAAAAAATTTGATTTCCAAGCTGAGGAGTTTATTTGCTAATAAACACCAAAAATATAATTTTTTTAATTTTTTCCCCGATAGTCCCTATGGGAGCTTTAAGATATAGTTTTCCGATCCGGCTGTTTCCGACTTAAATACTACCTGCAATAGAATGAAGACTTTTGGGGAAGTTTCAGCCTGATAGCTTTAAAACTAAGAGACTTGTTTTGCGTAGAAACGGACGGACAGACGGACAAGACTGGATGGACTCGACTTGTGACGCTGATCAAGAATATATATATTTTATGCGGTAGGAAACGTCTCCTTCACTGCGTTGCAAGCTTTTGACTGAAATCATTATACCCTCTGCAAGGGTATAAAAACAAACCTACCTGGATATTCTTGAACCGATAGAGGGCAACGGAGTAAGCAACCTGAAACAGAACAAACTAGACCGAAAGTGCAAAAACCCTAAAAAGACGTTTGGCAACATACGAATTAAAAAGAACCACAAAAAGGGAATTATTCCACGAGATGGAGGCTATTTTTGAATATGACCTTTCGGTTAAAGGCACCCGCAACTTGACCACAAAAGTGATCGAAAGGGCGAACGGGGAACAGCTATTGGACTAAGCCGAGTACCTGGATGGCAACTTTGAGGAAATTAATTCGTCCTGAAACTTCCGATTGCGCAGAAGGAAACACGGAAGGTGAAATTCGAAAGGAGGAAGTAAAGGAGCTCAAGAAGTTAAACGCCATAGTCGAGGAGAGCAACAGGCTACAGGACGAACAATACGAATTGCTAAATGAAAAAGTTTGTTATTAAATGATCTCAATAAATTAAAAATTCTTTATTGAAAAAGACACATTTTTTTAATTGCTTCCATTTTGCCTAGATGCTTTTCCGATTCTTTCGGACGAATACGAGTCTTCGCCGTCTTCAAAACTTTATCACCATTCATAACGAAAAAATACTGTAGTTTTCAAAACTAGGAGACTTAATTTCATTATAATAAACCAAACGTTATATATGGTTTTCGATGTAGCTAAATGCCCATTATCTTTATAAGGTGTCAAAAAAATGTTAGACGTGGGTCGGGGGAACTATTAGTTCAAATGAGGGTAAAACCGAAAAGATTGAGAAAATACAAGAAATAACTCATTGAAAATTGAAGTTCAATATTCTGAAATGCAGACTTTAAAGAATCTTTAATCTTTAAGTATCACTGTGGACGCCAGTCCACGTAGTGACGAAGCGCGGTGTGCGTATGTATACACGAAGAAGTTAGCTTCGGCCAGCCGAAGTTTGTATACCCTTGCAGTTATGTTAATAACACCAAGCCAAAGCCGAAGTTTGTATACATTTGCAGTTAAAAGAAAAAATCAATGTTAGTAACACCATGGTAAATTTCTAAGGATTGTTGCTAGCTTTATTCAAATTAGAACAAAAATATTTGTATATGTACCCTTGCAGAACGTATAATGATTTCATTCAAAAGTTTGCAACGCAGTGAAGGAGACGTTTCCGACCCCAAAAAGTACATATGTATATTCTTGATCAGCATCACTAGACGAGTCGATCTAGCTATGTATGTATGTCCGTTTGTCCGTTTTAAAGACATCGGGCTGAAACTTGCAGAAGTCTTCATTCTTTAGCAGATATTGTATATTATCTGACATATTATCCTATAATATTAGAAATATTATTTTTAATTAAAAATTAAATTTAATAAAAATCGGACGACTCTAACATATAGCTGTCAAGAAACGGTCAGAATGTCAGAATGTCAGCTGTAGTCGACCGAATTTAATAAAATTAAATTCGAAATTCGGACCTTTTTAAAAAATGTCATTCTTATCGATATTAACCTCATCGATACAATCAATATATTATACATTACTTTTGATCCTTTTCTACAGATCGTGATTCATTATTTCTATCACGAATAGTAATCTTGTGCGTTCAACAGAACTATCGTATAAATTACATCAGTGATCAGGTATCAAGTTCTGCTAAACGCAGCCAATACTGCATAACGAAACCACGTGAATTAAGTTATACACCTTTTTTACCATGGTGGTCTTGTTTGTGAGAACTGTTACTTTTTAGTGTCAGCTCAATTATTGGACATCGACAGACACCTTGCAATCACTTAATTGTTAAAAGTTGCCGAGTTGTAGCTAACTATGCAATGTGGCCGATTTATTCCTTTGGCAAAATTAAGGTATGTAGGCTAAAAAATATATAACCCAAATGGATTAGGCGCAACTCGAGATTTAATTAAAAACACGGTGATAGCAAAAAAAAATTTCAATTTAATTATTTAAAATATAGAATCCATGATGTTCAACTCCAGCAAGAAAATGTGGTTTTACAAACTCGGCTTTCCATAAACAACAAAAAGGCTGTTCTCTCTCGTTTGGTGGTGTGCACTCGTCTGTGACACCGTGCTTGTGTGGTGGTTTTGGCACAGAAACAAAATGAAAGCCGCAACAAGGGACGCCAACAAATAAATTGAATAATTCTCGCAAACATTTGTTGAAATTGGTAAATCGCAGTATTTACTATATTTGTTACGGCCTAACCTTTTTACAACTCCCTAATTGCGAAGAGTATTAGATCCACTTACATTAAAGACAAATACTAAGCGTATTTTCAATAGCGTCACTTCAGAAACACAGACAACTTACTGGTTTAATTGCCAATCGATGTGTTTTTTTTTATAAATTACAATATCCTTGAAATAGATGTATTTCGAAACCTTGAAATAAGGATTTCAACTTCCAGTTCTCTGTGTGGTTTTTTTATTTTCCGCAGGGATTAATGAAACAACGATGTTAAAGAGCTGGAAACAAAATCGATGACAAAGACCTCACCGATAACGATAAGAATTTCACATTGCCCAAAAATAAATACTAAAAGTGCCCGCACACTCAAGAGTTGCTAAGCGGCGCGGGTTTTACCGCTTATAGGAGTTTGCATGCAATTTAATTTAAAGCGGGCACACAGATGCGGCGCGTTTCGTTGAGACTCTGCAACTCACCGAGTGAATGCTCGAATTGGTAATCGAGCGGTGTTTGCCGCACCTCAAAATCGGCGTCGTCTGATGAGCTGCATATTTTTCAATTGTATAGCTTGCACAATAGAATGCAATTGACAATAATTGTTTAACTAGTTCTAATAAAGCAAAATAAAAGAAAATTAATACCAAGAAAAAAACCAAATAAGTTGATTATGAAATCGAATGTATCGATTAGAGTACATTCAACGGAGGAATGCAGCTCCGTGTTGAACAGCGCTGCAACGCACCGCCCAGTGTGCGCGCACCTAAAAGTCTTGAGCGAGAGCCAAATACGTCGTCGGTTATTTTTTTAAGCGCGGTTTTCAGATAAGCTATGGAAATACCAGAAAAATACCAGAATTTGCAAGTGAATTGAAGAAGAATAAGAAATTTGATCTTTGGCTGTGTTTGTGCAGAAGCAGCGTGAAATCTAAAATTTAACAAGAAAGGAAGTTAACTGCTAGTTCAGTGATATATTTTGACAGCAATATGTTAGAGTCGTCCGCTTCGAATAATATTTATTCAAAATTTTTAAAGATATAAAGAATTATAGTCCCAATTTTATAGAAAAATATGTCAAAAAGCACCGAAGCTATAATTTGGTTTATATTTTTTCCCCACCCATTTTTCGACCTTTCATATGATAGCTATATAATATTTCCAACCGTAGGAGGTTTTATGTTAAAAAAACACCAAAGATATACATTTTTCCGGTAGTTCCTATGGAAGCCATAAGATATAGTTGTCCGATCCGGCTGGTTCCGACTTATATACTACCTGCAATAGAAATAAGACTTTTAGGAAAGTTTCAGCCCGATAGCTTTAAAGCTGAACGACTTGTTTGCCGGACATGGCTAGATCGAATCGTATAGTGATGCTGATCAAGAATACATATATGTACTTTATGGGGTCGTAAACGTCTCCTTCACTGCCTTGCAAACTTCTGACTGAAATCACTTCGCTCCCTACATGAACACCCTGCCGGACGCATTTACGCAAATACGATTTCCCTAGTAATGGAAAGAAGCCTTAAATTACTTATTAAAAAAAAGTAAATAAATTACTTTGCACATTCCATTCATTTTTATCTCTTATGCACCAGCAGATTTGCCTTTTTAAATTGCCTTAATTTTCGCGGCTTGTCAATAAGACTATGCTACATGCTTCTTCTGTCACACTTCAAACAATAAGATTTTATCAACTAGTGAAACACTTAACCGATCTGAGCACTAGGCCTAATGAAAATAATATGTATTCGTTTCAAGAAATACGTATGTAAAAATACCACTTGTGCGTCCGACCAGCGTGTTGACTCACCAACGTTTTAGTGGCGGTGATATTTTGAGAAAAGGGTTAATTATTTTAAAATACAATTTTTCTTATTTTTATTTTATTTGAACTTGAAATTTGTAAGTAATTTTTTTAAGAAAAGGACTCATTAAGCTTAGAAACAATTACGTCGTTCAAATACTGTGTTTATACGACGCCGAATTTACGCTATCATTTCACGCTTTCAGCCGATTCGTGTGTGTATAAACGCCATTTCGTGAATTCGGCAACACACGAAAGTTGACTATGATTTCAGCCTGAAAAAGTGAATTTGAGGCGTGCAACCAACTTAACGCTATGCAGACCAGGTGGCAACGCTCTTTGGCTCTTGCATTAGTGCCCAAAAAGCACTCAGTAACTTTGAAAATTAATTTTCCCGTTCTTATTTGCCGATGGTAAATGAAGAATTTTAGTTTATCCATCGCGTTTAGTTTGTTTATGTTTTGTAAAAGTGTGACCAGACTAAAATACCAAATTTTACACGTCTGGCATATCTACTGAAAGGAATTCACGAAATGATATGTGTCGTATAAACACTGGGTTATTTCTATATCGCGCTTTTAAGAAATCGTGATTCCGATCGTATAAACATAGTAAAAGATTGTGAAGGTAATATTTCCTGATGACATAAAAGGGTCCCTTTTAAATCCTAGGACTCGCATGAAAAGTTTTTATATTGGTGATCCATAGTCCAGATAAGCTCTTATAAATCGTTGTCCATCGAGGTATTTTAGTCGCCGATATTCAGAATGGTTTCTACAAGAACATAAACATAAATTAGTTTTATCGAATTTTTAATAACGCACATTATTTCAATAGCCGATACGTTTTTTGTATAAACTCAACCCAACTTTTAAATACGATTTTTGCGGTTTTTGCAGTGAAAATTTTCAATTTCAAAAATTTGATTCACGCTATTATCTCCAACAGTTTGTTTGCAATATATTTTTTTTAAATTTGGCCATTTAGGTATGTGGGTAACAATGTGGTAACTGCCATTAAACTATGGTTCGGCTTTTAGTCCGTTAGAGTCCTTTAGCGAACTTTCTATTACTTATTTTTACGTATCGTTAACAGACCAGCGCGGTACTCAGATAAAAACTATGGTTCGGCTTTTAGTCCGTTAGAGTCCTTTAGCGAACTTGCTATTACTTATTTTTACGTATCGTTAACAGACCAGCGCGGTACTCACATAAGCCAAATTGAGTGAGTGAATTTCGACGGACGCTGTTAGCCAAGGTCAAATGAATAAGAAATTTGACCTTAAGATATGTTCTTGCAGAATCCAAATTTGGAAACCGAAATTAAAAAAACGAAGGAAAAACACCAAAACCAAGCCAAAAACGCCGACTAAAAAGGATCTAGTTCTCCTGTCGCACGCTATGAGCAAATAAGTTTTGGATACGTTCTAATAATATAATAAATTTTTAGAGGAACCACCAGTAAGAAGAATACTATCGCGTATCGTCCAAGAAGTTACTTCTAAGTCACTTCTGGAAGATAGAAAGATGATAAAACACATTTTACAGAAATAAAATATACATTTATCGCGTAGAAGTAACTTCTAAGTCACTCCTGAGCGATAGAAAGAGCACACATTTCGATCGCAAAGAAGTAACTTCTGAGACAAACAAAAAGGGTCGCGATCTCGAAGAAGTAACTTCTGAGACACTTCTGGATGATAGTTCGACGATACAAAGTTACTGGGAAAAAGGAGGACACGATAAGTGCCGTTACCCTTTATTTCTGAAAATTCCTCTCCCTTTTTACCTACGCTGATGTTTTTCGACCGAGCGTCAGATTATTTCGTGCTTTGCTTGTGATCAGTCCAGTTTTGTATAAAATTTGTGTGTTGCTTTGTATTTCGGAATTTTTAAAATTTTATAACACATTAAAATGTCCAACCCAACGAAGAGTGCAAATTTACGTGAAGCTGTACGATTACTTCAAGATATTTTTACATTTCCTGGCTCGATTGCTGTGAAATAAGCATTCAAAGATTCTCCACCTAATTATAAAAGGTAATTCCTCCAAAATTATTTTTATTTGAAATATGCAAAAAATTTGGTTTTGTTTATTTTATAAATGGTTATTATTAAATTTCTCTTGTGAACGGAGCTGGGCATAAATAATATTATTAAGCAGCATTTCCGATATGCCAAGGACCGTGTCTAGAAGTGCTCAAAGACCTTATCGAAAAAAATAAATGCAAAATATTGCCTAACATGTAAAAACAAGTTTTTTTATTCAAGATTTCCAATGGGGAAGGGATCTTCTGTTATCTTCTACAAGCGTCTGTTAAGTCACTTCTAAGTAACTTCCAGAAGTGACTTCGGCGATATCGCATTTGGATCGCGGAAGTCACTCCCGTCGGGATGAAATGTGACACTTCAGCGGCACTTCTCGAAGTCACTTCGGCGACACGTCCAGAAGTTACTTTGGCGACACTTCCAGAAGTCACTTCGGCGATATCGCATTCGGATCGTGGAAGTCACTCCTGTCGGGAAGAAATGTGCCACCTTGGCGGCACTTCTCGAAGTCACTTCGGCGACACTTTCAGAAGTATCGCCGAAGTCACTCCTGAAAGTGTCGCCGAAGACACTTCAAGAAGAGTCGCCGAAGTGACTTCCCAAAGTGTCGCCAAAGTGGCACATTTCTTCCCGACGGAAGTGACTTCTGCGATCCGAATGCGATATCGCGGACGATATTTTTCATCTTCTAGAAGTCACTTAGAAGTGTCTTCCGCGATAGAAAATGCTAGCAGGGTATCTCCCCCAAGACCCATGTTGGCATATTGGGAATCGAAACTACTTATGGACCATCCGATCAACTGATGGTAGATGGATGTCTGAGAGAGCACTTTTTAAGGATATGAGGCTAAATACTGAGTCCTGATATTCAACCTAACAAAATAAGCCCAAAAAATGCGATTTTTAGATCATTATTTCTTAAAGGTCCAGTCTTGATTAATGTGGTAATATCTGCGTTTAAAGTTACGGTCACACTGGTCTGAATACAAACAAATGATTGAATCAAAATCTGCAAAACTTGCCATCCCTGTTCCAAAGTTCCGATGTCCATCGAACTATTTTTGCTTTTCCATTTCACAATGACAAAACAAAATATTCATTTTAACGGTTTTGCCAAATTTTGAGTTTTACAGGCTTTATAGAGGTCACAATATGGCATTTGTGGCACTTTGAAGAAGAAGAATTTGCACTCAGTCATTATTCTATATCCTTGAAATATATTTATGATGTGTTCACTAATCAACTAAGAATTATTATGTCTAACAAATTTTTTTTTTTATTTAAAACTTTTTGTTTTTTTAAATTTAATGTAATAATTTTTTGGAAATAAAGTAAAAACAAAGAGGGGCCCCAAGAAAGGTTTTTCGCAAAATCGATTTTACGGAGCGCATACAGCGATTTTTCATAAAAAAAGACTAAAAAGACCCTAACTCCGGTAAATTTCGCAAACTCTGTAGGTGAATATTTTTTTTTGTCGCTCTGAACTGGAAAAGCAAAAAAGTTCGATGAAAATCATATCTTCCGAACAGGGATGGAACGCTTCGCATATTTTGACTCATATAAATCTTCCAAACTACAATGAATTTCAACAGCTATAACAGGTGGAAGATATTCTCTTAATATGGTAGGAAAGTTCACAACTGTGTCATATTCGATCATGTGTCTTGTCTTTGTAAAATGTTTATTATTTTAATTAAATCAGCATAATATTGTTCAATAGTGTTTTAAAAAATAATAATATCATCCATATAAAAATATCATCCATTGCTATAATATCAAGAAACAAGAAAGGATGTTAGCTTCGGCAATCCGAAGTTTGTATACCCTTGCAGTTATAAAAAATAATCAATAATTTTATTAAATTGAATTCGAAATTCTTAAATATATAAAAATGTATATTCCCAATATTATAAGATAATATGTCAAAAAGCCCCAAAGCTATAATTTGTTTCATATTATTTCACACCAATTATCCGATCGTTCCTATGATAGCTATTTGATATAATCGTCCGATTTTAAACAAATTTAATTCAAAATTCAGAACTAATTAAAAATGTTATTTTCAAGCTTTTAAATATATATGTTAAAAAACACCAAAGATATATTTTTTAATTCATGTTTTCCGACTAATTTTCCGATCGTTCCTATGGCAGCTATATGATATAGTCGTCCGATTTTGATAAAATTTAATTCGAAATTCAAAACTAAATAAAAAATGTTATTTCCGAGCGTAAAAAGGTATATGTTAAAAAACACAGAAGATACCATTTTTCAATATTATTTTACCACTAATTTTCCGATTGTTTCTATGGGTGGCTATATGATATAGTCGTCCGATTTTGATAACATTTAATTCGAAATTCAGGGTTAATTTAAAAATGTTATATTTAAGCTTAGAAAGGTATATGTTAAAAAGTATCAAAGAAATAATTTTTTAAAAAATTTTTTCCGATAGTTCCTAAGGAAGCTAAAAGAAATAGTTGTCCGATCCGCCTAGTTCCAACTTATATACTACCTGAAATAGAAAGAAGAATTTTGGGAAAGTTTCAGCCCGTTAGCTTTAAAACTGAGAGACTAGTTTGCGTAGAAACGGACGGACAGACGGATAGACGGACATGGCTAGATCGACTCGTCTTGTGACGCTGATCAAAAATATATAATAATATATATTATGGGGTCGGAAACGTCTCCTTCACGCGTTGCAAACTTCTGACTGAAATCATTATAGAGGGTATAAGGGTATAAAAACACCTCTTAACGGGGTAAAAATATAGTGACGACCGCACCTTCAACAAACAAAAGTTCTGATATCAACTTCTGTGACGAAAATGTAATATTTGACCCACTAAATAAATACACTTTCTATGCACAAAACAAGGTCAATGCTCAGGCAGTGTAGTATGATCTGAACTAGTAAATGTGTCCATCTTTGTTGATTAATAACTTTGAAACGGAAATTGAAATTTTTACAAGAATGTGTCCCATGCCAAAAGTTGAGGAATCTCAAGGGCTATACAACCTAAAATTTTATTTGGAATCGTTATGACCGTTTTTGAGAAATCAGAAAAAAGGGTAAAGAAATCTAAATAAAAAAAACTTTGGATCATCATTTTTAAACGGTGGTATTTAGACAATTCGTGTTTAAAAGGCTTACATCGTATTTCGAAATACCTTTCTAACGACGTATAGCACAAGCCTGCACCTTTAGTACTTAGCTATTTTTAGGTGTTTTCTCGCCAAACTAGCTAGTTTTTCGAAAAGTGTTAGAACTAATGTTTCTTATATTGAGCTGTTTTATATCGTCTAGAATTTTCAGGACTGTAAAATAACGTTTTGGTACAAACTGACAAGCATGATAAAATATTCAATTTGAGAGGACCCCGAAAATCTTGTTTAGCGTAGTACTTTTGATTTTGAGTTGGGGTGTCATTCAACGCGTATTTTAGTTGAGAAAATAAATAGCTAACTATAGGTCAGATCAATTGATAGTTCTTTATACCCGTTACTCGTAGAGTAAAAGGGTATACTAGATTCGTCAGAAAGTGTGTAACAGGTAAAAGGAAGTATGAACGCTGAGATAAGAGCTACAACAGTCAGACTTGTCATGCAGATTCCTGGGATTCCCACGCCGCCACGCCTAACGTTTTTGTGATAGACAAAAAAAAAATGTAACACACCCACGCTAACGCCTCAAACCACTCAAGCTGTGGTGGCCAATGTTGTCATGTTAGAATATTTTTTTTTCCTAAAATTGTTTTGCCTCATTTAAACCTTTCGATTGACCTCAATGTTTGCCACCCCCACTCTAACACCACCAAACGAATAAAACGCTTAAAATTGTCCACTGACTGTGGACAGCAGTCCAGGTAGTGACGAAGCGCACCAGAAGGGTGTGCGAGGGCGACTACTATATATGTATGTATACACGAAGAAATGAAAATCTACAGTAATCTTCGATTGTTTCGAGTGAAACATCAATGGGTATTGCAAAAACTAAAAGAATTGCATACCAAGATCAACCGGAGTGGGAAAAAAAGTGGTGAAAGTGAAAAAGTTAAAGTATGGAAAATTTGATTTTGGAGCCGGTGGGGATAATTTCCTCCGGCTATCCACTTAGTTTGCGTTAAATGACACCTCAACGGTCGTAAAAACGCAAAACAAAATTTTCGGGGTCCTCTCAAAATAAAATTTTTTTGTTTGTCATTTTGGCTCAAAAAGTTAATTTAGAGTCCAGAAAATTCTAGAAGATGTTAAACAGCTCAATAAAAAAAACATTATTTCCACCACTATCTAGTTAAGCGAGAAAACAGCTATAAATATCTCAATTTTGTATACCTGTAACTTCCAATGTACTGAAATTACAGGTTTAAACACGATTTGTCTAAATACCACCTTTTAAGAATCATGGCCCAAAGTTTTTTTATTTAGTTTTTTTTAACCTTTTTTTCAAAAACGGCTCTTACGATTTCAAATTATATTTTAAGGTGTATAGCCCTTTAATTCCTCAACTTTTGGTATACGACACATTTTTGTAAAAATAGCTGTTTTAAAGTTATTAAGCAACAAAAATGGCGACACTTACCAATGCAGAGCATCTTAAACTGTCTTGGCATTGACCTTTTTTCTTGTGCGTATCCAAACTCTGTTTGAAGGTTTCGACGGACGCTGTTAGCCAAGGTCAAATGAATAAGAAATTTGACCTTAAGATATGTTCTTGCAGAATCCAAATTTGGAAACCGAAATTAAAAAAACGAAGGAAAAACACCAAAACCAAGCCAAAAACGCCGACTAAAAAGGATCTAGTTCTCCTGTCGCACGCTATGAGCAAATAAGTTTTGGATACGTTCTAATAATATAATAAATTTTTAGAGGAACCACCAGTAAGAAGAATACTATCGCGTATCGTCCAAGAAGTTACTTCTAAGTCACTTCTGGAAGATAGAAAGATGATAAAACACATTTTACAGAAATAAAATATACATTTATCGCGTAGAAGTAACTTCTAAGTCACTCCTGAGCGATAGAAAGAGCACACATTTCGATCGCAAAGAAGTAACTTCTGAGACAAACAAAAAGGGTCGCGATCTCGAAGAAGTAACTTCTGAGACACTTCTGGATGATAGTTCGACGATACAAAAACAAAGTTACTGGGAAAAAGGAGGACACGATAAGTGCCGTTACCCTTTATTTCTGAAAATTCCTCTCCCTTTTTACCTACGCTGATGTTTTTCGACCGAGCGTCAGATTATTTCGTGCTTTGCTTGTGATCAGTCCAGTTTTGTATAAAATTTGTGTGTTGCTTTGTATTTCGGAATTTTTAAAATTTTATAACACATTAAAATGTCCAACCCAACGAAGAGTGCAAATTTACGTGAAGCTGTACGATTACTTCAAGATATTTTTACATTTCCTGGCTCGATTGCTGTGAAATAAGCATTCAAAGATTCTCCACCTAATTATAAAAGGTAATTCCTCCAAAATTATTTTTATTTGAAATATGCAAAAAATTTGGTTTTGTTTATTTTATAAATGGTTATTATTAAATTTCTCTTGTGAACGGAGCTGGGCATAAATAATATTATTAAGCAGCATTTCCGATATGCCAAGGACCGTGTCTAGAAGTGCTCAAAGACCTTATCGAAAAAAATAAATGCAAAATATTGCCTAACATGTAAAAACAAGTTTTTTTATTCAAGATTTCCAATGGGGAAGGGATCTTCTGTTATCTTCTACAAGCGTCTGTTAAGTCACTTCTAAGTAACTTCCAAAAGTGACTTCGGCGATATCGCATTTGGATCGCGGAAGTCACTCCCGTCGGGATGAAATGTGACACTTCAGCGGCACTTCTCGAAGTCACTTTGGCGACACGTTCAGAAGTTACTTTGGCGACACTTCCAGAAGTCACTTCGGCGATATCGGATTCGGATCGTGGAAGTCACTCCTGTCGGGAAGAAATGTGCCACCTTGGCGGCACTTCTCGAAGTCACTTCGGCGACACTTTCAGAAGTATCGCCGAAGTCACTCCTGAAAGTGTCGCCGAAGACACTTCAAGAAGAGTCGCCGAAGTGACTTCCCAAAGTGTCGCCAAAGTGGCACATTTCTTCCCGACGGAAGTGACTTCTGCGATCCGAATGCGATATCGCGGACGATATTTTTCATCTTCTAGAAGTCACTTAGAAGTGTCTTCCGCGATAGAAAATGCTAGCAGGGTATCTCCCCCAAGACCCATGTTGGCATATTGGGAATCGAAACTACTTATGGACCATCCGATCAACTGATGGTAGATGGATGTCTAAGAGAGCACTTTTTAAGGATATGAGGCTAAATACTGAGTCCTGATATTCAACCTAACAAAATAAGCCCAAAAAATGCGATTTTTAGATCATTATTTCTTAAAGGTCCAGTCTTGATTAATGTGGTAATATCTGCGTTTAAAGTTACGGTCACACTGGTCTGAATACAAACAAATGATTGAATCAAAATCTGCAAAACTTGCCATCCCTGTTCCAAAGTTCCGATGTCCATCGAACTATTTTTGCTTTTCCATTTCACAATGACAAAACAAAATATTCATTTTAACGGTTTTGCCAAATTTTGAGTTTTACAGGCTTTATAGAGGTCACAATATGGCATTTGTGGCACTTTGAAGAAGAAGAATTTGCACTCAGTCATTATTCTATATCCTTGAAATATATTTATGATGTGTTCACTAATCAACTAAGAATTATTATGTCTAACAAATTTTTTTTTTTATTTAAAACTTTTTGTTTTTTTAAATTTAATGTAATAATTTTTTTGGAAATAAAGTAAAAACAAAGAGGGGCCCCAAGAAAGGTTTTTCGCAAAATCGATTTTACGGAGCGCATACAGCGGTTTTTCATAAAAAAAGACTAAAAAGACCCTAACTCCGGTAAATTTCGCAAACTCTGTAGGTGAATATTTTTTTTTGTCGCTCTGAACTGGAAAAGCAAAAAAGTTCGATGAAAATCATATCTTCCGATCAGGGATGGAACGCTTCGCATATTTTGACTCATATAAATCTTCCAAACTACAATGAATTTCAACAGCTATAACAGGTGGAAGATATTCTCTTAATATGGTAGGAAAGTTCACAACTGTGTCATATTCGATCATGTGTCTTGTCTTTGTAAAATGTTTATTATTTTAATTAAATCAGCATAATATTGTTCAATAGTGTTTTAAAAAATAATAATATCATCCATATAAAAATATCATCCATTGCTATAATATCAAGAAACAAGAAAGGAAGTTAGCTTCGGCAATCCGAAGTTTGTATACCCTTGCAGTTATAAAAAATAATCAATAATTTTATTAAATTGAATTCGAAATTCTTAAATATATAAAAATGTATATTCCCAATATTATAAGATAATATGTCAAAAAGCCCCAAAGCTATAATTTGTTTCATATTATTTCACACCAATTATCCGATCGTTCCTATGACAGCTATTTGATATAATCGTCCGATTTTAAACAAATTTAATTCAAAATTCAGAACTAATTAAAAATGTTATTTTCAAGCTTTTAAATATATATGTTAAGAAACACCAAAGATATATTTTTTAATTCATGTTTTCCGACTAATTTTCCGATCGTTCCTATGGCAGCTATATGATATAGTCGTCCGATTTTGATAAAATTTAATTCGAAATTCAAAACTAAATAAAAAATGTTATTTCCGAGCGTAAAAAGGTATATGTTAAAAAACACAGAAGATACCATTTTTCAATATTATTTTACCACTAATTTTCCGATTGTTTCTATGGGTGGCTATATGATATAGTCGTCCGATTTTGATAACATTTAATTCGAAATTCAGGGTTAATTTAAAAATGTTATATTTAAGCTTAGAAAGGTATATGTTAAAAAGTATCAAAGAAATAATTTTTTAAAAAATTTTTTCCGATAGTTCCTAAGGAAGCTAAAAGAAATAGTTGTCCGATCCGCCTAGTTCCAACTTATATACTACCTGAAATAGAAAGAAGAATTTTGGGAAAGTTTCAGCCCGTTAGCTTTAAAACTGAGAGACTAGTTTGCGTAGAAACGGACGAACTCGTCTTGTGACGCTGATCAAAAATATATAATAATATATATTATGGGGTCGGAAACGTCTCCTTCACGCGTTGCAAACTTCTGACTGAAATCATTATAGAGGGTATAAGGGTATAAAAACACCTTTTAAGGGGGTAAAAATATAGTGACGACCGCACCTTCAACAAACAAAAGTTCTGATATCAACTTCTGTGACGAAAATGTAATATTTGACCCACTAAATAAATACACTTTCTATACACAAAACAAGGTCAATGCTCAGGCAGTGTAGTATGATCTGAACTAGTAAATGTGTCCATCTTTGTTGATTAATAACTTTGAAACGGAAATTGAAATTTTTACAAGAATGTGTCCCATGCCAAAAGTTGAGGAATCTCAAGGGCTATACAACCTAAAATTTTATTTGGAATCGTTATGACCGTTTTTGAGAAATCAGAAAAAAGGGTAAAGAAATCTAAATAAAAAAAACTTTGGATCATCATTTTTAAACGGTGGTATTTAGACAATTCGTGTTTAAAAGGCTTACATCGTATTTCGAAATACCTTTCTAACGACGTATAGCACAAGCCTGCACCTTTAGTACTTAGCTATTTTTAGGTGTTTTCTCGCCAAACTAGCTAGTTTTTCGAAAAGTGTTAGAACTAATGTTTCTTATATTGAGCTGTTTTATATCGTCTAGAATTTTCAGGACTGTAAAATAACGTTTTGGTACAAACTGACAAGCATGATAAAATATTCAATTTGAGAGGACCCCGAAAATCTTGTTTAGCGTAGTACTTTTGATTTTGAGTTGGGGTGTCATTCAACGCGTATTTTAGTTGAGAAAATAAATAGCTAACTATAGGTCAGATCAATTGATAGTTCTTTATACCCGTTACTCGTAGAGTAAAAGGGTATACTAGATTCGTCAGAAAGTGTGTAACAGGTAAAAGGAAGTATGAACGCTGAGATAAGAGCTACAACAGTCAGACTTGTCATGCAGATTCCTGGGAATAGAAAAAAAAATTGTAACACACCCACGCTAACGCCTCAAACCACTCAAGCTGTGGTGGCCAATGTTGTCATGTTAGAATATTTTTTTTCCTAAAATTGTTTTGCCTCATTTAAACCTTTCGATTGACCTCAATGTTTGCCACCCCCACTCTAACACCACCAAACGAATAAAACGCTTAAAATTGTCCACTGACTGTGGACAGCAGTCCAGGTAGTGACGAAGCGCACCAGAAGGGTGTGCGAGGGCGACTACTATATATGTATGTATACACGAAGAAATGAAAATCTACAGTAATCTTCGATTGTTTCGAGTGAAACATCAATGGGTATTGCAAAAACTAAAAGAATTGCATACCAAGATCAACCGGAGTGGGAAAAAAAGTGGTGAAAGTGAAAAAGTTAAAGTATGGAAAATTTGATTTTGGAGCCGGTGGGGATAATTTCCTCCGGCTATCCACTTAGTTTGCGTCAAATGACACCTCAACGGTCGTAAAAACGCAAAACAAAATTTTCGGGGTCCTCTCAAAATAAAATTTTTTTGTTTGTCATTTTGGCTCAAAAAGTTAATTTAGAGTCCAGAAAATTCTAGAAGATGTTAAACAGCTCAATAAAAAAAACATTATTTCCACCACTATCTAGTTAAGCGAGAAAACAGCTATAAATATCTCAATTTTGTATACCTGTAACTTCCAATGTACTGAAATTACAGGTTTAAACACGATTTGTCTAAATACCACCTTTTAAGAATTATGGCCCAAAGTTTTTTTATTTAGATTTTTTAACCTTTTTTTCAAAAACGGCTCTTACGATTTCAAATTATATTTTAAGGTGTATAGCCCTTTAATTCCTCAACTTTTGGTATACGACACATTTTTGTAAAAATAGCTGTTTTAAAGTTATTAAGCAACAAAAATGGCGACACTTACCAATGCAGAGCATCTTAAACTGTCTTGGCATTGACCTTTTTTCTTGTGCGTATCCAAACTCTGTTTGAAGGTTCTGAAAATTTAAGATGCGAAGGCGACTACTGTATACTACTGTATACATATACGAGGTGTGTTCAAAAAGTAAGGTGACCTTTCAAATTTCGCGGGCAACATATTTTCGATTATCGATTTTTTTGTTTTGTTATGTTGGTACACTCTTCCCTAACATCTGTACCAAGTTTATTGAATCCCCTTTATTGTTTAGTTGTGAGAGGCGTAAAGGTAACAAGTTGTTTTACGTGCTCATCGATTTTTTGGATGGATCAAAGGATTTGCATCAAATTTTGTGTAAAAAATAAAATTAAGTACTCCGAAACACTTGAAATGTTGACAGTGGCATACGGTGAAACTGAGTAAAAAAAATGTTTACAAGTGGTAAAAACTCTTCCAAGATGGCCAGGAAGATGCCAATGACGAGCTTCGCTCTGGACGCCTATGCACGTCAACAACTGATAAAAACGTTCAAGCAGTGAAGAAAATTGTTTTGGAAAATCGTCGAATCACTATCAGAGAAGTTGCTGAAGATGTCGGTATATCGCTTGGCTCGTGCCATGAAATTTTTTCAAACGTTTTGGGTATGAGTCGTGTGTCAGCGAAGTTTGTTCCAAAAGTGCTGAATTTTGACCAAAAGAACCGTCGCATGAGCATCGCTCAAGAGCTGTTGGATGACGTCAACGACGACCCAGATTTACTCAAAAGGGTCATAACTGGTGACGAATCATGGGTATATGGTTATGATATGGATGACCAAAGCCCAATCGTCACAATGGAAGAGCTCAGTTGAGCCAAGACCGAAAAAAGCACGCCAAGTTCGATCAAATGTCAAAGTTTTGATCACTGTATTCTTCGATTACTATGGCGTGGTGCATCAGGAGTTCTTACCATATGGTCGTACGGTCAATAAACAGTATTATCTGGAAGTTATGCGCCGTTTGCGAGAAGCAATACGAAAGAAACGTCCAGAATTGTGGAAAAACAATTCATGGCTTTTGCATCACGATAATTCCCCTGCTCACTCATCTTTGCTTGTGAGAGATTTTTTGGCCAAAAACAACACCACAATAATGCCTCAGCCACCATCTGACTTTTTTTTGTTCCCAAAACTAAAGAGACCTATGAAAGGACGGAGATTTCCAACGATTGAAGAGATAAAGACTGCATCGCTGGAAGAGCTCAAGGCTATACCGAAAAGTGCTTATGGGAAGTGCTTTGACGATTGGAAAAACCGTTGGCATAAGTGTATTGTATCTGAGGGGGATTACTTTGAAGGCGACAACATTAATATTGATAAATAAATTAATAGTTTTTCTTGAAAATACAAAGTCACCTTACTTTTTGAACACACCTCGTATACTGTATGTATACACGAAGAAATGAAAATCTACAGTAAGCGTTCGATTATTTCAAGTTGACATCAATCGATAGGTATTGCAAAAACTAAAAGAATTGCATACCAAGTAGTTTTACTACTTTTAGAAAACAGTCTGACGAGAAAACTGGTGTTTCGAAATACTATGTACTCCTTTTAAGCACGATTGGTCTAAATACCACCGTTTAAAAATGATGGTCCACATTTTATTTATTACGATTTTTTGTTTAGCCTTTTTTCTCATTTTTTAAAAAACGGCATTAACGATTTCAAATATTATTTTAAGGTGTATAGCCCTTGAAATTCCTCAACTTTTGCAGATTTGTGGTTTATGTCGTTAGATATTTTTAAATTTTTTGTTCGATTTTCTAACATGATTTTTTTTAAATACACTATCGTTTAATGATTATAATCAAAAGTTTTTTTGTTCTGATATATTTATAATTTTTTTCCATATTTTAATAGCAGCTTTTACGATTTCGGATAAGCCTTAAAGTGTATAATCATTGACATTTCCTCAAGTCTTATATGAAACATATTGTTGTTAAAGTCAGTTTTTAAATTTTTTGTTCAACAAAAGTGGCTACATGTATTAGTTCAGAACCTATAGCACTTCCTGAGCGTTAAACTTTTTTTGCGTATCAATACGGTTTAGGGTGTATGTTGTACATTTGTCCACTCTTTTTAAATAAGGCATTCCTCTGAAGGTTTCGGATTTCAAAATTTATATGTATTGATGTTTTTATACCCGTTACTCGTAGAGTAAATGAATTTACTATATTCGTCGTAAGTATGTAACAGGTAGAAAGTTTTGGTTACCTTATTAGCAGGCTGATTAACTGTTTCTTCTGGTTCTATTTTTTGGGCTTGAGTTTTCTCCCTGGTTTGGTTTGTACTACAATAATTTGAACGATTATTGTTTTGATAATAACTATTATTATATCTGCCTCGATTATTAATTGTCTGTCAATTATTACTTTGGTAATTTTGAATTTGGAGCGATAGATCTACGTCCATTGGCTCGACAGTTTGTTGTTTTTGATTGGCATTCCGATTATTGATTTGCCAAAAATTGCTATTCTGTGGCCAATTTGATATGACGAAAGTGCGGTGGATTTAATGAGAAAAGAGTGTCCGATATATCCATTAAATACATATTATAATTCGTAAAAAAAAGCTACTTATTGTTTTGTCTGTTTCCTTGGTAATTATGTTGTCCTTTTGTTTTTCAGTAAATTAATTTTTTTGTTATTTATTTAATTATATTCAGAATCAAGAACATGGATTGGTTATCATTCTATATGAAGTTCAATCTAGATAAGATTACATGAAAAGGGCCATGATTGGCTAGAGCGTCTTGGGCTTTTCCCATGATTTCATTGCGTAAAATTGTTAACGCGATAAAATACTGCTGACTTTGACTTCCTACGTAATGTGTTGGTTCCACTGTGAACTTCGGTAATGATTTGATTACTTCAATTGCTTTCACATTTTATATATCGCTCAATTTCTTGAATAGTCATCTTTTTCTTTATGGTCCTCTACTATGTTTGCATCTGTAGCTAACTTTTCTTCCAGGCCATCTATTTTTTTGATTACTTCGTTCAATTAAGCATAAATTAATCTTTTAATTAATTCCACATTTAAGTGACCAAACCATTGTTAAATGTAACTCACCGAAACAATTATTACATTTTTTTATTATTTGTTTCTCAAAGTATTTTTCATCACCATTTTTTTCACCCTTCCAGAGGGTATAATGATTTCAGTCAGAAGTTTGCAACGCAGTGAAGGAGACGTTGCCGACCCCATAAAGTAAATATATTCTTGATCAGCGTCACTAGACGAGTCGATCTAGGTATGTCCGTCTGTCTGTCCGTTTCTACGCAAACTAGACTCTCAGTTTTTAAGCTATCGGGCTGAAACTTTCCTAAAAGTTTTATTTCTATTGCAGGTAGTATATAAGTTCGAACCAACAGTACCGGACAACTATATCTTATAGCTCCCATAAGAACTATCGGGGAAAAATTTTTAAAAATTATATCTTCGGTGTTTTGTAGCATATAACCTTCTAAGCTTGGAAATAACCTTTTTTAATTACTTATGAATTTCGTATTACATTTTTCAAAATCGGACGACTATATCATATAGCTGCCATAGGAACAAGCGGAAAATTAGTGGCAAAATAATATAAAAAAAATTATATCTTTGGTGTTTTTTAACATATAACCTCCTGCGCTTGGAAATCATATTTTTTAATTGGTATAGAATTTCGAATTCAATTTTGATCAAAATCGGACAACTATATATCATATAGCTGTCATAGGATCGATCGGAAAATTTGTGGGAAAATATTATGAAAAAAAAATTATAGCTTTGGGACATTTTGAGATATTATCTTATAATATTGGACATATAATTTGTTATATTTTTAGGAATTTCGAATTAAATTTAATAAAAAATACTCTAACATATAGATGACAAACAAATGGTCTAAAAAATTAAATAATTATTTTATATAGTAGTCCTTAAAAATTACACATGTCGTTACTAAAGTTGATTATTTCTTATAACTGCAAGGGTTTACAAACTTCGGCTTGCCGAGTTAACTTCCTTTCTTGTTTCGTCTTAACTTTATTTAATAAAAGACCATATTTAAAATAAAATGATAACTATTTTTACGGTACTGCCCGATAGGGTCTGCTTCAGTTTTTGTGATGTTCTATATTCTTGGAAGAAACAATTTTTTCGAGAAATACCCTACAACCCTTCGATCCTTCCTTGGATTTCTTTGGGTTTGAGATTTTCCACTAAAAAATTAAGTTCTTGGCTGCGCGAGTTCCGTTTTTAAATTTTATTTTATTTTTTATTTAATAAATTAAATATGTATATTAATTATTATATAAAAATAAATATAAAACATATATATATAATAAAAAATAAGTTATATATTAAGTAGATATACAATTTTTAGCTAAATAACAACTTTTATTTTTAGAACCTTTGATGACACAGCCTTACGTTGGGCACCATTTAATTGTATTCTTTTTCGTTGAAATATAAAAAAAAAATATTTTTTTTTTAAATTTTATTTTTTTGGTGTTTGACCTTAATTTACTATTAGGTATGACCGATGTCGGCCTCAATCAGAAATAGACTGACTCCTTAATTCTAAAATCTTAAAACCTTGGCCAGAAGCTTTTTTTTCTTACGCTTCTAGACTTTTAAATTATGTTTAAAAAAAAAGCTTATACTGAAACTGGAAAAGGCAAAGGCAATGTCGCTGAAGGGAATCTCTACGAGATTGGAATTTCGGGCGTACCGATTGTGGGCACCGACGACGAGATGTACTTTTACCACACTTTCCTGGTGGTCCAGCGATGAAAGACAAAGTTTTTATCTCACCGCTCTAAGGGTGCCGACGATATGGAGGTTAGCGGCGTAGTCGATGTGCGTTACCTCTACGATGTGGCTTAAGATGCACCGCTGTGTTGCCTAAACAACGAGATTGACGTTAGTGCTCACCGATAACGCTTTAACCCAAGGTTAAAACTTGGAGCTCTCTCCTAAGGCAAGCTGCGTTAGGGCACAATGACGGTGAGGGCGATCCAGCGATGTATAAAAAAATTAAAGTATGCCAATTCACAAACTCGAATTCTAGATTTAATTCAACAATGTTACCAACTAACTTCTCATTTTTTGTCAATATATTACATACAAATTTTGAGCTTTCTTAATCTAGTATTTTATAAGTCTTGTATTTTTGCTAGTGTTTTTAGTATGAACGTTGCTTGCCGCCTAGATGAGGGTAACCTATTAGCTATGTCAGCTTTGCTACGCAACTACTAGCAGCTTTCAATAGTCAGGCATCGTAACGAACATAATTTGCATTAATAAAGAAATTAATAAATATATAATAAAATGGCACCAGGTAAGAGACATCATGATTACAAAATTTGTTTATACGAGTATATATTCACATTTTGTCGAGTAATTTGAAACAGTTAAACATTTATGAGAATTCCATTTTACAGTGGAAATCTATTAGCAAAAATTTTTTTTAAACATTGTGAACCGATTTATTACATTTTCGGTTGTATAAATACACAACAACCGGAAAAAAACACCAGCAGCAGCACCGTCAGTCCTGCCACCTTATTGAAAAGGACGACTTACAACTTCTTCTAGCATGAAGATTTTACCAGAAATAGATTTCATTTTTAAAGACAATAGTAAGAACCGAACTATAAATAATTCGTTAACGCAACATTTGGAAAACTACAACGATGTTTGGTATTAAAAGCTCGAGCAAATTTTTAAATAATTGTTATACCCTTGCAGAAGGTGTTATGATTTCTGTAGTTTGCAACGCAGTGAAGGAGACATTTCAGACCCCATAATGAATATATATTCTTGATCAGAATCACTAGATGAGTCCATCCAGCCATGTCTGTCTGATCGTCCGTATGTCCATCCGTTTCTACGCAAACTAGTATCTCAGTTTTAATGCTATTGGGCTGAGGCTTTCCCAAAAGTGTTCATTCTTTTGCAGGTATTATATAGGTCGCATCTTTATTTTATTTATTTATTTTATGTTAATAACCTCCTACGCTTGGAAATTCAATTTGTTAGTTAGAAATTTGTTAGTCTGAAATTCGAACTTAATTTAGCAAAATTTCTATAACAAAAATGTGCAAAAAGTAAGGTGAATTTTCAATTTAAAATTCGCGGGCTTAAGATGGCGGACTAGGACTGTTGATGACATCTGGCGGTAATTTTATGTCAATGTCAGTATCAGTACTATATTTCCGCTTTCCAAACGATCAAGAGTGCATTTATCGATTTTTACAATGTCTGATTTTATTGAGCAGAAAAGTGCCTTTAAATTTTGTTTGCGGAAGGAAATTTTGGCTGCGGAAACGTTAAGGATTTTGCGGAAGGCCATGTCCCAGAAAAGTGGTACAAAGACTTCAAAGAGGGTCCGGAACGTGTTGATGACTTGGAGCGCTCTGGACGAGGAGTGAAGGAATTAGTGCTCAAAAGTCGGTTGACTTACGGATATGATCGGAATATCAGAAGGATCTGTAAAAACCATTTTGACTTGATTTATGTTTACGACTTTGAAACAATAGATCCGTCGCACACTGCACTCGTTCTTCGTGACCATTTCGACGCATATCGTTCCGCAACCACCGTATTCTCCTGATTTGTGTACGTGTCACTTCTGGCTATTCCCAAAACTCAAGAGACCACTCCTTGGAACGCGTCGAGTCGATTAAAGAGATAAAAGCGGAATCGACTAGGGCACTAATGTCTATACCGGGAAGGGACTCTTTGGCCTGTTTCGAGGATTTGAAAAAACGTTGGCATAAGTGTATTTTATCGTGAGGGGATGAAATTGACTCAGGAGAATAAACAAAATATTGTCACTTCACAAACAAATTCACCTTACTTTTTGCCCACAGTTACTATTCTGTCATAGGACTGATTGTAAGTTGGTTTATTTTATCAAAACGTCTTTGAAAATACTGGGGACATAGAAACCATCAAAAAGGACACCTGTGACTCTGTCCCTAGACACCTAGATTTACTTATCGGTGGAAATTTGGTTATCTTCTTAACAATACGGTCTATGCTTAACCAAAAATGAATTGCATTCTTCCTTTTTGCTCTGCTTATTCGCTGACCAATTTGCGCCAAGCGAAGAAATAAAAGTCTCTTTTGTTCGCGATCGCAACAAAAAGTGCCAATACAATGCTATAAAAGTAAAAGAATGTTTTTGTCGAGCCCTTATTCAACAAAACAAAAAACTGTTTTCTCAATAATGCGCTATAATAGATTCACTCGATCCGTTACTAAACTAACTAATATAACTTATTTAGAAATGACTAAATATTTGACATCGAAAAAAAAACCATTCTCAATAAGCTAATACAAAATAGGGACTATCGCACCCAGCAAAAAAAAATAAATACAATACAAACGAAAATTTGTGAATTTTGCACGCCCTATTAAATGTGCTCATTTTGGTAGATGATTAAATATTTTGCTAAAGCGTTCTAAAATCTTAAAAATATTTATACTTCATAGTAGAGAAAATAGAGAAAAAAATAGAGAAAACGAAACTATTATTTGTTTTTAAACTATTTTTCATTTTAAAGGTGCCGAGCTTGCACCCATTTACCGCTTAACGCGCATCAAATCCCATATAAACTTGTTGAGGAAAGGAGTTTAATAGTGCTGGTTTGTGGTAATCCAAATTAGGCGGCCCTAAAAAAAATTTTTCTGATTCCATAAAAAAGTTGTAACAAATTAAACTTTTTTTACCACTCACTCATTTTTAAAGTAGCCTTTTTTTTAAATAATGAAAAAATTACCTAGCCTAGAACTAATTGAACTCTTATTAATATACCTGATACGATGAACGCAACTTCTACTTCTACTACAACTTCTAATTTTTCTACTCATCAATAAAGATGATTTCCTAATTTTTTTATAAAATACATCAAATAATGTTTAATATTGACTTATAAAAAAAAAACTTACAAATAACAAGAATAGAATTTAGACCCTTGCAGTTATAAGAAATAATAAACGTTAGTAACACCATGTTAAATTTTTAATGTTGTTCCTAGCTTAATTATTTTATTATTTACTATTTCTATGAATATTTCTTAGACAGCTATATGTTAGAGTTGTCCGATTTTTATAAAATTAAATTCAAACTTCGCAAAAATGCATTTAAATTGTTTCATATTATTTTACCTCCCATTTTCCAATCGTTACTATGGCAGCTATATTATATAGTCCTCCGATTTTGATAAAATAAATTCGAAATTCAGGATCAATTAAAAAATGTTTCTTCCAAGAGTATGAAGTAATATGTTAAAAAACACCAATGATATAATTTTTTCATATTATTTCTCCACTAATTTTTTCGATTTTCCATACGAACGGCAGCTATATATTAGAGTCGTCCGATTCTTAATGAATTTAATATAAAATTCTTTAAAATGAAAAAATTATATTTCCGATATTATAAGATAATATGTCAAATAACACCAAAGCTTTAATTTGTTTCATATTATTTTCCCACCTATTTTCTGATCGTTCCTATGGCAACCATAGACATCCGATTTTGATAAAATTTAATTCAAAATCCAATTAAAAAAATGTTATTTCCAAGCTTAGGATGATATTTTTTTAAAAACACCAAAGATATAATTTTTAAAATTTTTTTCCTTTATGATTTCTATGGGAGCTATAATATATGTTTGTCCGATACGGCTGGTTCCGACTTATATATTACCCGCAAAAGAAAGAAGAAGAAGGGAAAGAAGAAGAAGAGAGACTAGTTTGCGTAGAAACGGACTGACATGGCTAGATCGACTCGTCTAGTGAAACCTCTCCTTCACTGCCTTCCAAGCTTCTGACTGAAATAAATATACCCTTTAACCTGCTCCAACAACCAATTCCATTGCAGTTAAAATAAAATTTCGTAAAAAAATACCAAATCGTCAATCAAAAGCACGAAAAAATGTAATGAAGCACTGATAAACTAATTTTGTGTGTACGGTCTCATTTTGATATGGAGTGAGTTGTAGCGACTATTGATAGGCAAGAAAAAGTGTCAAGTGGATATAATAAAAACAAGAAAGGAAGTTAACTTCGTCAAGCTGAAGTTTATACCCTTGCGTTTATAAGAAATAATCAACTTTAGTTACGACATGAATAATTTTTAAGGACTGTTGCTGGCTTCAGTGATATTAAAAAAAAATATTTCATTCATATGTTAGACTTGTCTGATTTTTATTAAATTAAATTCGCAATTCTTAAAAATATAAAAATTTATATAATTATATTGTATATAAGATAATAAGTAAGAAACCCTCAAAGCTCTTATTTGTTTCATATTATTTTCCCACCAACTTTCTGATCGTTCCTATGACAGCTATATGATATAGTCGTCCGATTTTGATAAAATTTTATTAGAAATTAATTAAGTTTCAACCTGATTGCTTTAAAAGTGAGAGACTAGTTTGCCTATATCTTCCCGTTGTTAATAACAATTGTTTTTTACATTAATTTTCAAAACTACTTTTAGCAGAATGCTGGTCGCCAGATTGTCAGTTTGCTTGTTGAGAAATGTCTATATCGCTGTATTTAATATTAATTTGAATTCCTAATAATGCATCGGCTATAATAATTTTAGAAATTTTTAGAAATTGAACTTATTCTTCGATTTGGGGTTCAAACTTGTTATTGCGAGAGAAATACAGTACAAATTATAAAACAAAAATTATCTATCCCAATTTTTAGGTAAACAAAGTGGTTATATTTGAAAAGTCAACCATATGCATGCATTACAGAGTGGCTCATTTTATTGGAAATTCAAACAGAAAAATGCTTTTACATTGCGTGTTTCATAACGCAAAACGATGGCTGCCAAGTTTTGCTAATCTTTCGATGACTTCTTCGGCGGTGATTTCGATGTCATGATGCGTATGAAGCAACGCTAATCCAACAAGTCTTTCTTGAAGCATGGTCGTCCTAAGCCATGTTTTGATGCGGCGAAGATAAGAGAAAGAACGTTCAGAGCTCGCTCGGAGATAGGTGTGGATTGTTGGGAATATGTCGACATCACGTTTTCTTAGTGTTTCCAGTGCAGAATTTGGAATTTCGTTGGCTTCCATTTTTTGTTGCTGCTGCCAGTGACAATGCCAGTAACTCAATTCACCTTTGAATTTCAATTTTTGTACGTTCTTGTCATCATCCAAAAGATTCCCGAATCTTTCTATCATGCATCCGATTAGATCATCGATTTCGTTTTCATTTAAAAGACTCGCTTTTTCTGGGAGCAACACACTCAATTGGTAACCATCCACAACTTCTTGTGAAAAACGAGCTTCCAAATCTTCTTTGATGGTATCCAGCAGTCTTCTGGATACGTCTCTTCCAAACTATTCTGCAAATATTGTCCATGGTTTACGCATGGACAATATTTGCAGAATAGCCTTTCCCTCACGTCAGATAGTACGAGCCACTCTGCTTGAGAATCCAAGTGTTTGGAAGAGACGTACAGTGGCTCGCAGCTTATTTCGTGCAGTTACCTAAAAAAAAGTTTAAGTCGTTATTCCAGCTAAACTATAAGAGATAACAGAAAAATTTTAATGCAGAATCTTATTAGGAAATATTAACTTCTTTATTAAATGAAAACGATTTTCTTAATTATACAAAAATAATTATTTAATAAAAACAAAATGTACAGGCTTTTTCCATGCCGCAGCTTATTTCGTGCAGTAGCTTCTACGTAACTTATTATTTGTAATTTAACCGCTAATATTAAGTGTGTCCTCCTTTTAGTTTTTAGGTCGTTTTTGTTCGAAATCTTCCTCTTCCTTATAGCAATGTCCAATATTTCCCATAAATTTTTAATCACATTCAAATCTGGAGAATGTGCTTGCGTTATAACGAATGAGGGCAGTTCCAGATAAGCCAAGACTTCACAATTCCTGCTGAATGCTTCGGATCGTTGTCCTGGTAAAATCGAAAACGATCGCGTATGCCGAGTTTTTCAGCAGTTTTCAGTAGGTTATCCTTTAAAATTTTTTAGGTACATTTTGGCATCCATCAATAAAAATGAGGTTACCCGAGCCAGAGGCTACCATACAGGCCCAAACCATGACGTGACCCCCGCCATGCTTGACCGTAGGTTTCAGGTGCTTATTTTCCAACTCTGTATTTGGTTGCCGCCACACATATTGTCGTCCATCTGAACCAAAAATGTTAAATTTTGACTCATCAGCAAAGATAACATCATCCCAGAACAAAACCGGTAAATGTATGTGTTCCTCTGTAAGCAATATTTTTCTTGCTGATAAAGGGCTTCTTCCGTGCTACTCGACCATTGAAGTTATGATCGTGCAGCACACGACGCACCGTATCAGGACTACACTTCTTGCCCATTTCGTCCTCGACCTCTGAAGCTATTTTTGGGGCCGATAGCTTGAGGTTTTCCTTAATTTTCCGGACAATACGGCGCTCTTCATGGTCGTTGAAAATTTTATTAGGAGCTTTTCGGCCTTTATCTTCAATGCGGTTTTCTCGGACAAACCTTTGGATGATGTATTGTACAGTACTGGGACTTAGGGATACCATTTCTCCAATGACCCGCTGACTTTTTTCAACATTTAAAGTGTTTAAGCACAAGTTCTCGCTGCTCAATGGTTGTGCGTGGAGCCATTTCGGTAATTCCCCTGTATCTCTTTATTCAAGTGTGACCAAGCTCAAAATTTCATAAAATATGTATTTGTTAGTATTTTAAATAATCAAATAATAAAAAAAACTGTGATTTTTAAGACTAAATATTCAATGTTTTGGCTTTAAACATACTGCACGAAACTACCAACATCATTAGAAATGTTTACAGCAATGGTAGAAACTTGCGCAATGTCGGAGTTTTTGGAAGAAGACTGCGTTTTGCTGCCAGAATTGTCAATGCCTTCATCATGGTTAGGTGGACTGTGCGTCAATGCACGAGGAACCTCGTTTTCTTCTCGATGTACTGTCGCAACATCTTCATCTAATTTTCTTTTTTTCGCAGGTGCAAAGTAGGCCGAGATGGACTTTTGTCGAGATGACTGTAAGATAGGAATTATAAATATAAAATCAAGTTACCAATTGAATGAAGAAGACAAATACCAATATTGTATCGTACTGAAAATAATAATATACTTGTCGCTTTTTATGCTCCCAAAAATGTCAGAAAAAACTTTCACTAATCATCTTCTCCAAATATTCAAATCCTTGATGGTAAATTTAATATGAAATGACATTCACATTTCTTTTAAGTGAAGCTGCTAAGAAAAACTGCAGAGCATCCGAAAAAAAAGTTTTCTGAAAATTCTCATTCTATATTGAGATTCCTGAAGTTTGTTACGAAACACTAAGTTGAAACACGGGTTCTATATGCAAAATTGGCTACTACATTTGTTGAATAAGCAAACCTAACCTCAATTTTTTTGTAAACACTCGTTTGAATAATGTCAGTGAAATATCACCACGCACAAACATAAACAGTGAAATCGAAACAACATCGATACTTACCATTTTAGATATTAAAAATTGGGCACTTTATTTTCCACTATAAGGTATAACTTCACAGAAATTGACAGAAAATGAAATGGGTAACTTGGGCAACTTATAGTTACTATATCGATAATTCCGCTCAGCTGGGCATAGCGTGATTCTATTGGACAGTCAAGTTGAGGCGTACGTCACCATGCGTTGAGTGTTCTCATAGTGCCAATTGTACAGTATGACTCATACTCATACTCATTATCGTATAGGATATTCATGTAACGGTTGGAAACACTGCCAGATAGTGCTAGGGGTGGTAACTCGAGGAAAAAAAAATCGATAATCGAACCAAAGTATCGTTGACGACGAGTGTATATGTCTTATACTGAACTCAACACTTCGACTCTTTCCCAATTCAGAATTGAAATTTCCCTAATTTCCCCCCCGTGGATCCGCCACTGTGTGTTAGAATCCAGATTCCAAATAAATTGTTGAGAAGTATTTAGCCTTTTTTCTACATATGCTTATATTACAGAAGGGCTTCGTATCTGGTATATGTCCGGAATAGTGTGTTTGCTTAGTTTTTTGTAATCTCTTACTAACCAACTTCATTTTGTCCTTCCTTGGGCACCACTAAGACTAGTGAATTATAAGCGCTTCTTCTTGGTAAATTGATAGTTCATTTTTATTCTCAAAAATTGCCTTCTTAATTTAACAAGCAGTGGCTCGCCTACCTATTAGTGTAATAAGTTCTCTTTTAAGTTTACTATCCACTCATATTAAATAAGCCATTCCTCTGCGGGGGTGGGATCTCAGAATTGATATTCATTGATGTTTTCTAATTTGGTTACTGTTGAAATTTGCATCTTCAAATATGCAAAAGTCACATTATTAATTATTCACACCAAAATGTGTTCGTTGTTGTCTTGACATCTATCACGCCTGTTCGTTGATCTCTTGACCTATCGATATTCTCGTTCACTTCCTTTCTGGCATTGAGAGCGTGTGGTACACCTAAAATCTAATTGGGCGTTATTATTTATTCATTGGTGGTTGTCTGGTTAATACTTAATTGTATTATTTCTTTATTATTAAATTACAATAGGTTATCGGCCCAGACACAGTTACAATGAATGAATGGTAACGCTTTGATTGTTACAATATAAAAGTGTATAAAAGTGAAAAAAGTTTAAAAGTGTGTGTGTGCATACGAATATGCAATTCTGCAAATGTACATACGGAATGTACATGAACAACAAGGAGTGATCACTAAATAATAAAGGGAATCTTTAAAAGAATTCAATAATTTTTTTTATTTTATTATATATTTCCACAGCAAAAAGCACACATACATTTAACCAATTCGCCGAGACGCTTCGACGAATTTGCCGCAAATCTCCGCGTGATGGCAAGACGGAGTTACCAGACAGTGCTTCTGTTAAGAAAATTGTGGCTGTGATAAAGTTGCTGGAAATTGTTGCTGTGATAAGTTGCTGTAAGTTGTTGCTGTGAAAAGTTGCTAGAAATTGTTGCCTTAAAAGATTGCTGGAGACTGTTTCTGAGGAGTGTTGCTAGTTTTTTTTTTTTGATTTGCTGTTGGGTTTTAGAATCACAATGGATAAAGGGAAAAGGAATATCAAACCGTTTGATGGTGATAAATATTCAATTTGGAAGTTTAGAATGAGAGCGTTGTTAGAAGAGCATGATCTTCTGAAGGTTATAGATGAAACGCATGAAGAAATGACTGATGAGATAAAAAAGGCTGAACGAAATGCAAAAGGTTTAATAATAGAATACTTAAGTGATGCGTTTTTGCAAACTTAGATGCAATTTACGAGAGAAGAAGCTTGGCATCACAACTATCTCTGCGAAAGAACTTTTAGCCATGAAATTAAAAGGTGACACTTCACTCCTCAATCATTTTAATTCCTTCGACGATCTCATTACTGAACTTATCGCATCAGGAGCAAAATTAGATGACATGGATAAAATATCCCATTTACTTCTAACTCTTCCACCTAGTTATGATGCAGTTATCACGGCAATAGAGACTCTATCGGAAGATAATTTGACATTAGCCTTTGTTAAAACACGACTTCTTGACCAAGAAATAAAGCTTAAGAATATTAGTAAGGATACTAGTATTAAAGTCTGCCAGCAGAAGGTAAAAAGGAGTTCAAAGATATTAAATTTAAAAATAATCCAATGCAGAAGTTGAAGAAAAAAGTGTTCAATCCAAGTTTCTAAACGAAACCAAAATGTTTTCATTGCGGTAAGCTAGGTCATTTAAAGAAGGATTGTTTCTTTTTGAAAACAGAATCTGAATGAAAATAAAAGAAAGAAAGGGCAGGCTCAGATGGCAACAGCAGCAACAACCCAACCAGAGCATAGTTTTGCCTTTATGTTGAGAAGTGAAACTTCCAACTCAAAGACAAACGAAGCTGAGTTTATACTTGACTCAGGAGCATCAGACCACCTAATAAATGACACAGCATTGTTCTCCGAATATGATCATTTGGAATCAAATGTGCTTATCGAAATTGCCAAACGCGGAGAGTTTATCCACGCTACAGCCAAAGGAGTTGTGAATATTACCAGCTGCGGAAACCAAATCACCTTGCAAAACGTTTTGTATTGCAAGGATATTTCACACAACCTACTATCAATAAAGAAAATGCAGGATGCAGGCATGACCATTGAATTTAATCCTGGAGGTGTAAAAGTAACAAAGAATGGTAAATTGGCCTTTAATGGAATCTGTGAGTACAATGTACCTATTATAATATTTCAATTGAACAGTAAAGTATTTTCGACTAAAATTTCAAATAGTACTGAGTATCGATTATGGCATGAAAGATTAGGTCACATAAGCGTAGGAAATTTTTTGGAAATAAAGCGAAATAGTCTTTTTGAAGATAATAATATTTTATGCAATATTGATTTAAACCATGAATTATGTGAGGCTTGTATAAATGGCAAGCAATCTAGATTAAAATTTAAAAATAAGGAATATATTACACGATCTTTGTTTGTTGTCCATTCCGATGTTTGTGGCCCAATAACACCCTCCACCATTGATAATAAAAACTACTATGTAGTTTTTATTGATCAGTATACACATTACTGTGTAACCTATTTAATAACTTATAAGTCGGATGTGTATTTCTGTTTTAAGGACTTTGTAGCGAAGGGCAAGGCTCACTTTAATTTAAAAATTGTGAATTTATATATCGATAATGGAAGGAAATATCTGTCTAATGAAATGCGTGATTTCTGTATCGAAAAAGGCATCAGCTATCATACTCCAGAGTTGAATGGTGTATCAGAACGGATGATCCGAACAATCACCGAAAAGGCTCGATCTATGATCAATGGTGCTAAACTCAATAAACATTTTTGGGGTGAGGCTTTAACAGCAACTTATTTAATTAACAGGTCCCCAAGTAGAGCATAGCAAAAGATCAATAAAACACCATTGGAGATGTGGCATAACAAAAAGCCAACGTTAAAATATCTGAAGATTTTTGGTTCGACGGTATATGCATTGAATAAAGTACAAAAAAGAAAGTTTGACGAAAAGTCAATTAAGGCTATACTTGTTGGATATGAACCAAATGGTTATAAACTATGGAATGAGGAATCGAGGAAATTTATGACAGCAAGAGATGTTGTGGTGGATGAAATAAACATGCTAAAACCAAGAGTTTTATATGGAAAAGATTCGGATGTTCAAAGAATACTGTTGAACAAAATAATGAATCTTTAACTAAAGAAAATGAAGAGTTGGATTTTCCTTTATTGGAAAATAATGAATCTGTTGATTCTGAATTAAATGAACAACTCAATGAAAATTCCACATATCTTGAGAATGCCGATCCAGTCGTTGAAACTGGTGATAAATTAAAAGAAAATGATGAGGAAGAAGAAATCAGACGTAGTGAGTTTTAGAGTTTAGTTTTAGAAAGATGTCTAATGAATACTCAAATATGCTTAAATGATATTCCTAATACCTTTGATGAGATTAAGTTTCGTGAGGACAGATCTTTCTGGGAGAATGCTATACAAGATGAACTTAGGTCTCATTTTCAAAATAATACCTGGACTTTAGTGCATAAGCCAGATAATAAGAACATAGTTGACTGCAAATGGGTATTTAGTATTAAACAAGATAAATTTGGGAACTTAGTAAAGTACAAAGCAAGACTTGTAGCGCGAGGTTTCACTCAAGAATATATGACTGATTACGATGAGACATTTGCACCAGTTGCACGAATATCCAGTTTTAGATTTTCGTTGGCCCTTTCAAATCAACATGATTTAATTGTTCATCATATGGATGTAAAAACTGCGTTTTTAAATGGAACTCTAAAAGATGAAATCTACATGAATGTTCCAAAAGGCCTGAATCAGTCTTATGAGAATAAAGTATGTAAGCTTAATAAAGCTATATATGGCCTTAAGCAAGCTGCTAGATGTTGGTTCGAAGTTTTTGAAAGTGTGTTGAAGGATGTTGGATTTCAAAACTTAGGAGTTGATCGGTGTATTTATATTCTGGATAAGGGAGATATTTCGAGAAATATATATATCCTGTTATATGTGGATGATATAGTAATTGCAACAAACAAATCAGATACAATGTCAGAATTTAAATCTTACCTTCATGATAAGTTTCAAATGACCGATTTACGGGAAATTAGATACTTTATTGGCATAAAAATTGACAGAACCGATAGAGAGATTTGTCTTAGTCAGTCGTCATATATTCAGAATACAAACAACAACAATAAGGAACTATGGCAAAACCTTAAAAGAGTTCTTAGATTTCTGAAGGGAACTGTTAATCTCAAGCTTAGATTCAAGAAAGAAACTAATTTTAATAATATTCTTACAGGATATGTAGATTCAGATTGGGCTGGGAATGAAACTGATAGAAGAAGTACCACAGGCTATTTATTTAAAATGTTTGAAAGTTGTTTAATTTCCTGGAGTACCATGAAACAAAAGTCAGTTGCTACTTCATCTACTGAAGCTGAATACATGGCCATATTTGAAGGTGTAAGAGAAGCTCTTTGGCTTAAATCACTAATAAATGAGATTAACCTAAAATTAAATGGTCCTATAGCGATTTTTGAAGATAATCAAGGTTGTATAAGTATTGCAAATAACCCTACTTGCCATAAGAGAACTAAGCACATAGACATTAAATATCATTTTACAAGAGAGCAAATTGAAAAGAAACTAATTTGTGTAAAGTATATTCCCACAGATTTGCAACTAGCTGATATACTGACGAAGCCATTACCAACTGCGCGGTTTATTTCCCTGAGAAGCCAGCTGGGACTTTCAGAATAAATAAACTACGAACTATGGGAATGATTGCTGAAAATTCATCGCCTTTAGAAGCCATATGTGAAATGGATCTCTTTTTTTATGTTATTAATTTCAATTTCTCATACCTACTAAGCCTTAAGTAATTGAATCGAATTCATATACTTGATTATTTTTCCTAAATGAATCTCATGAAGTACTTGTCTTTAATTTTATCTTAATTAATTAAATTAAGTTTATGAACTGTTTAATTTCATTTATGTAAAAACCCTACTATGTTAATTTGATTTTTGATCTAGTTGGGTTTTACTGGGTTTTTCCAACTCCAGTAGCAAATGCTAAATCTAAAAAGAATTGAACCCCCAGAATAAGAATATATAAAAAAAAAATGAAGATATAAATAAAAATTAAAGCACAAACTCATGTCAAGAATCGAAGTGATAATCAATGTAACTTTTGAGGCGGCGTGTTGAAATTTGCATCTTCAAATATGCAAAAGTCACATTATTAATTATGCACACCAAAATGTGTTCGTTGTTGTCTTGACATCTACCACGCCTGTTCGTTGATCTCTTGACCTATCGATATTCTCGTTCACTTCCTTTCTGGCATTGAGAGCGTGTGGTACACCTAAAATCTAATTGGGCGTTATTATTTATTCATTGGTGGTTGTCTGGTTAATACTTAATTGTAATATTTCTTTATTATTAAATTACAATAGCCTTTGCTATTGTTAGTTCTGTTTTTTGGGCTTGAGTTTTGTCCCTGGTTTGGTTTGTACTACAATAATTTGAACGCTTATTGTTTTGATAATAATTATTATTATATCTGCCTAGATTATTATTTGTCTGCCTAGTATTAATAGGGTAATTTTGAATTTGGAGCGATAGATCAACGTCCATTGGCTCGACAGTTTGTTGTTTTTGATTGGTATTCTGAATGTTGATTTGCAAAAAATACCTTTTTTTTGTGGTTAAGTATTATTTCCTGTACCCTTAGTACTTGTATTTTGTTTGGACTTTATTGGATACATCTACAGTTTTTTCCCTGATTAATATTTTCATTTTTAAAACCATAATCCTTGTTTGCGAATTGAGCATGGAAATGGTTTGATTTAATGAAAGTGCGGTGGATTTAACGACCTTAATAAGAATCTAATACCACAAGTTTAATTAGCTGAGTATAGTAAAAAATTCGTTTAAACAGCAGACGCATCCGGCGTAGCTATCGGGCAATACTAACCAATAACGTTTTCTTTCATAACACATATTAAAACCTATTTACAATTAAAATTAATCCTATTATCAATTATCCTAAATAAAACTATTATTCACTATTCAAGCTGAATTACAACAGGTTATGGGCCCAACACGCTTCCACTGCGCCAGAAAATAGTTAGCAGAAGATACCAGTGAGATTAAATGGCAAATTTCAAATTTCTGGGGACGGGACTGAAGGCGTCAAATTGGTGACAAAAAAAAAAAAGAAGATTGTTCGTTGCTTGTGATCTAGTTGCTTGTGTAGCAAAAGTAAACGCAAATTACAAAGAAAAATGAGTATTACTAGTATACGCATAGAGCCCTTGGGAAAGGCCAATTTCGACACCTGGAAAATACAAATGCAGGCCTTGTTAGTCAAGAACGATTCGTGGAATTATGTAAACGGGACTCATTTAAAACCCGAAGAAAACCCCACGCAGTGGATAAACGAAGATGCAAAGGCTAAGTCCGATCTCATTTTGGCCATGTCAACATCGGAACTAAGGCATACAAAAAACTGCGAAACTTCAAACGATGTATGGAAAAAGTTGCATAGCACTTACCAATCAACCGTGCCAGCCCGTAAAGCCGCACTGTTGAAATCACTGATCCTAAAAATGAATGCAGGCGGAGACATGAGAAGCCACATAGATATGTTTTCCGATTTAGTAGACAAAATAAACGAAGTTGATCTCATGAATATTGACGATCTGTTAACCATTTTGCAACTGTACAGTATCCCCGAGGAATATGAACAGTTCCGAATCACGATCGAAACGCAGGAAAACTTAATCTCAACGGAGGCACTTAAAATAAAGTTATTTGACGAATACGAGGCGAAAAACAGAAATCAAAGCGAGTCGACGCCCGGAGCATTATTGACACACAAGAAGTATAGTAACAACAAACCAAAAGAAGTAAGCACTAATCAAAAGTTTAAGTTTAAATGTTACAACTGCGGAAAAGTCGTTCACCGTGCAGCTGAGTGCAGGTCGAAGCCAATAAAGAACCGGAATGATAGCATGTACATCAACGCAGCTTATCATACAATCAGTGATTGCAGTAACTGGTGTCTAGACTCTGGAGCAACGTCACACATGTGCTCACAACAAATTATGTTCGTGAATCTTGAGCCTGCAGAAGGCCCGAAACTCAGACTGGCAAATGATGGGGCTACAGAAATAAAAGGATACGGATCCGTGCAGTTCTCGCCAAACAGCAAGTTCACCGCCAGCCTGAAGAACACACTCTATGTGCCGGATTTAAGGACCAATCTCCTATCGGTCTCAAAAATATGTGATCACGGCTTCAATATTGTTTTCAAGAAGGAGAAAGCTGAAATTATTAGAGCTACAGGAGGAGAAATAGTGTTCACAGACTTATACCAGATAGAAGAAAAACTCGAATGCAGCCAGATCGCTGCAGGTAAGCAAAACAGCATCAAGGAATGGCATGAACGTTTCGGCCATCTTAATGAGCCGGACCTAAAAGAACTAATAAGAAAAGGTAAAGTAGAAAAAGCCGAAGTAAACCTCAAGGAGACTCTTCCAATTTGCGAAGTATGTATCAAGGCGAAGCAGTCCCAAAAACCGTTTCCAGTATCAGATTCAAGAGCAAGAGACATACTAGAACTAATCCACAGCGACGTATGCGGTCCCATGCGTACAAAAAGCCATGGCGGCAGCCGCTACTTTTTGACATTCATTGACGATTTCTCAAAATGGTGCGAGCTCTACACTATTAAAACAAAGTCTGAAGTGTTCCAGAAATTCAAAAACTATGTTGAACGGCGAACTGGAAAGAAGATAAAAACAATCAGGTCAGATAACGGTACAGAATACACTAATAATCAGTTCAAAAGTTATCTTGCAGCCGAAGGAATAAAGCACGAGTATTCCGAAGAATATACTCCTCAACAAAATGGTACAGCCGAACGTAAGAACCGGACTGTTGTTGAAATGGCTCGCTGCCTGATGTTGCAAGCTGCACTTCCTGCGAGCTACTGTGCTGAAGCAGTAAACGCAGCTAACAACATAAGAAACCGATGTCCTTCAAGGATCCTATGTGGAGATACGCCCTTTAAGCTGTAAAACAATCGCATCCCAATTGTAAGGCATATGCAAAAATTTGGTGAAATTGCATATTCACTGGACAAACGATCGAAAAGTAAGTTCAGCCCAAATTCCAATAAATGCGTATTCGTTGGATACTGCAACGATGCCAAAGCTTATAGGCGGTACGATGTGAAAAAACAAAATGTTAATTAAAAGCTGAGACGTCGTTTTCACAAATCTATTTGCGCACGAGTATAAGTTCGAAGAGTTCATTGAACCTCAGATCGATGTCAACGTTGAGCCGGTAGCAGACAATCAACCAGAAAATGACCAAGACGACAACGAAAGCATGCAACCAGAAGATCCTGAGTCAGCAGCACTTAAAGGTACAAATGCCATCGAATGGAATGAACAATACCTGGGAAGTTGTTGGTCGGCAGAAAAACCATAGGGTTATCGAATCGAAATGGGTACTTCAAACAAAATACTTAGAATGAGCTCGATTCGAATTGTAATAGCTCTAGCAGCCGAACTCGGACTGGATCTTCACAATTTGACATCAACAGCGCCTACTTGAATGGAGATATTGAGGAAGAACTTTACATCACCGTCCCACCTGAATTCCAAGAAATCTTGACAGCTAAAGAGAAAAAAGTGTATGGATCTGAAAAAGTGTGTAAGCTAAAAAAAGGATCTATATGGCCTAAAGCAGAGTGGACGCCAGTGGTACAAAAAGCTAGATAGTAAACTCAAAGAACTGAACCTAAAGCCACTCGCCGCCGACAAATGCGTGTACCTGAAAAATGAACAAAACGGGATCCTGATCGTATCGCTTTATGTAGATGACCTCATAATCGCGACCAATAACACACAAATGCTTTTACAATTGAAGCGCGAATTGTTCAACAAGTTCCAGATGAAAGATTTGGGTAAACTATCGTATTGCTTGGGTATCGAGTTTAAACAAAACAAAGAGAAAACCGAATTTACCATGGGTCAGCCCAAATATATAGCAGATATTCTCAAACGGTTCCATATGGAGAATTGTAAGCCCGTAAATACACCAATCAACAAGAATGAGAAATTGTCAACTGAAATGTGTCCAAAAACCGAAGACGAGAAAGAAGATGTTTCCAACGTGCCGTATCAGAGTTTAGTAGGAGCACTAATGTGGTTGGCAGTTTCAACGCGCCCTGATATTGCATTTGCAGTGAGTGCACTGAGTCAATACAATACAAATTTTGGAAAACAACATTTGATTACTGCGAAAAGGGTATTACGTTACCTAAAAGGCACTCAGAACCATTGCCTGATTTACAAACGAAGTGGCAAAGACCTTGTAGGCTACGCCGATGCTGACTGGGCCGCCAATATTGATGATCGCAGATCTTTTTAGGTTTTGCTTTTAAGTTCGCAGGTGCAGCAATATCCTGGGAATGCCGAATGCAACGGACGGTTGCATTGTCAAGCACAGAAGCAAAGTACACGGCTCTGTCTGACTCATCAAAGGAAGCCGTTCATCTTAGAAGCTTTCTACCAGAAGTTTTAGGCCAACTGAAGACGACCATCATCTACAACGACAATCAAGGAGCTGACCAACTTACACGCAACCCCGTGTTCCACAAACGCACCAAGCATGTTGACATCCGCCACCATTTCATCCGAGAGCTTGTTGAAGAAGGAACTATTTCAGTGAACAACATTTCAACCATCGAGATGCCAGCCAACATATTGACAAAGGGACTCGGTGCTTCAAAACACAATACTTGCAAGACAGCCTTGGGTATACGACCAGTCGATCAGCGCCTTGCCAATTGAGGGGAAGTATTGAAAATGCAGTTTGCACGGTAGATTAACTACATTAACATATCGCATACCGAACTATCGATAGTAAAGTCATAGTGTAATGTATCTTCTCTAACGAATGTATTGTCTCTTAGAGGTGGAGAACTATCGATAATCGGCGCCATCGATAGTCGGCAATTGTTTTTCTCAAACCCTCGATAGTGCCATCGATAGTCTCCGACACTATCGTCCGACATTAAAATATTTTTTTAAGTTTTCAAGAATATTTTATTTTAACCAAAAGTTTTGGTTTAAAAATTACATTTACATTTTACATTTTCCTCTTTGAGCCGGGTGCGTCTCTCGGAAACTATTTGCCCTGCCTTGCTGAATGCCCTTTCCGATTCTACGGATGTAGCAGGAATGCAAAGGTACTTGCAAAACAGGCCTTTAATACATGGAAAATCAGTTTGATTCACCTGGAATAAAAGTAATATATGTAAGTATCGATAAGTTATAATTTGTTTTCGAATTATACCTTGATCCATAGCAGAGGGTCCACATCTTGACTGGCAATTGCCCTCTCCAGATATTGCCTTTTTATTAGGATAGCATCCACGCGTGCGTTTCCGACTTGGTTATTAGATCGCTCACCCAAAAAATCAAATAATGTGTCCTGAGCACTTGTGTCCGGTGAAATGTGCAGATTATTTGTGGTCTCTTTAAATGATAAATGTGCCAGTTCGTTTTCAAAAAAGATTGCAGCTTGTTCAGCGTTTGAAGCGTGTTGAAACCCGTTTTTTTTAAAGCGTGGGTCCAATAATGTTTCCATCTTACAAATTGTCCTGTGCTCGTAAATGGAAAAGCGTTTCTTTATTGATTCCAATAGTATTTTTTGGATAGTTTTTCCTTCCAAAGTTTGAATCAGAGGTGACACACTTTCAATTTTACGGAAAAGTCCATATGCTGTGGGTATGATAAGTGATATGGTCACATATTTTCCACCAGAAATCTTTTCGCTTGCTTGCTGGAAGAAAGACAACATTTTTTCTGCATCCTTTAGCACAAGTATTTCCTCAGCAGTAAATGGCTGAGGTGCATTAGTTGTTGCTAATAGGACTTTGGCAATGGCATCGTTGGTTTTTAGAATTCTCTCGATCATAAAAAAGAAGCTGTTCCATCTAGTTGGCGATTCTTGCAGCAAAGTATAATTCGTTCCTTCTTGGGCCAATTTAAATTTTTCATTAGCAATCGTGCTTTGTTTAAAAAGTCGCATTATGGATTTGCACTTAGAAAACAAATTTTGAATGACTGCGTCATCAACTTTTAAGGCGCCTTGCACAACTTTATTTATTGTGTGCGAAAAGCATGGCAGATTTCGGATTTGCATATTTCACATGCTTTAAGCATGGAACTGGCATTATCGGTAACAATGCACACCGTCTTGTTTAAAATGTTCCAATAATTCAAAATAGTGCTCAAAGTATCTACAATGTTTTGCGAACAGTGGTTTGTTGCGTTTAAAAGTTTTTTTGTGGCCAAAGACGCTGTTTTTAGTTCAAAGTCATTAACAAAATCACCGGTCCCTGTCAAGAAACTGGCATTGGCACTCGATGTCCACAAATCGCATGTTATTGATACATCCGACACTTCTTGCAATATCAATGACAATTTGGCAGAGGTTTCCTTGTAGAGATTGGACATAAGCACATCACGCAAGTGTGTCTTGCTTGGCAATTTATAACGAGGATTCAATACCTGAGTGTACTTAATGAAACCTTCGTTTTCGACAATGTTGTACGGCTGTACATCCTTAGCAACCATTTCTGTTAATGCTTTGTCGATGTCGGTCTTTCGCTTGGAATTCGACTCGTACAAGACAGCTCTTTTGAAGTAGGAAGCCACAGAATTCATACTTGATCTGCAACTGCTGCTTGTAGACGCAGTCTCGTTCTTATCCGTAACTTCAACTGGTTTGCTAGAGTCCGGTTTGTTTATTTCCAAGCTAGGATGAAACCTTTTTAAATGGTCGCGCAAGTTGAACGTATTGCCGCTTGTTTTATATTCCTTGCCAAAGTAAAGGCATTTGGCAAGTTTTTGGTCGTCGGACTTTTTAAAATATTTCCAAACATGCGAAATCTTACTCCTTTTTGAGTTACTCTGCTTGTTGGGTAAGAAATCCTTTTCGGAGTCTGTGCTGGTGCAATCGCAGTCTTGCTTTTCTGGACTTGGCGCAGTAGGCGTTGGGGACCTCCGACGTGTACCTTAAATTCGCCAATTTTTTCCTCAAAATACTTATGTAGAATAAATTAAACATACCTTTTTTTAAAAAGCGATCCATATTTATTGGTTCCTTTTTAGTTTTCGTCAATTTTCTACAAAAATTACAAATTTGTACACAAGCGAATGCTAAAATTATTTTAGCGATGTGAGACGCCAGCTATCGAAGGCACCATCGATAGTGGTTGGGTCACTATCGAAGGTGTCTGACACAATCGATTGCGGCTCGATAGTGGCCAACCATCGATAGTGTCGATAGTGCCATCGATAGTTCTCCACCTCTATTGTCTCTTCTTCTGCCCACCACTATCGAAAACTAATGTGTAAAACTTGATCCTCTGTATCAATTATCCTAAATAAAACTATTATTCACTACTCAAGCTAAATTACAACACATATTTGAGCTTGCTAAAAAATCTTTTTTGTATTGAAAACTTGGAACAGCAGACATATTAACAAATAACGGAGAAACTAACAGAACATTTCTAGCAGAAGCGTCATATTGTTGCTGCGCGGTACGAATTTTTTAAACGTAAGATGCGGGACTCACATGCGTGGCATTGCTAGAATGTGTCAATTTGTTTGCCAATCCGATGGGTGTTCATTAAATTACGTTAATGAAATGATCCGCGATCAAATAATTGTTCACACTCCGTTTGACGCAATTCGCACAGCCGCTTTGCAGAAGTAGCAGCCACAATGTGCTAGAAAAGGACACATTGCTGTCGTTTGCTTATCCAAGCAGTGCAAAGACAAATAAGACACTGATCAACAAAAAATCCGGAACAATAACACAGAGTCAACTCAAACAATTTACAACGTTTCCAGCGTGGTCAAGTCAAATGGACTCTGGTGCAACGGTGTCAGTATTGAATGTCAATACATACAAAAAGCTAAACAGCCAGAGACTGCACAAGTGCGCCAACAAAAAAATCCTTTACTAGGTGGGCTACACACTTTAGCGAAATGTGGCAACAAATTGACAAATTTGGTGATAATTCTGGCTAATGTGGAGAACTCCAATAATATTTTCGGTTGGATTTGTTTAAAACATTCAATTTTAAATTCAGCAAATCGCAAACGTCAATGAAAACCAGGGGACTCAATTGGTAGATCTTTGCCAGAGGTAAGAGGAGGTATTTGAGCCGGCTATGGGTACGATTAAAAACTTTAAGGCAAGAATTTACATAAACCGAGTTCTACACAAGCAGGCGAATTCCGTTTGCCGAATTGGATAAGTTCAAGGAGGAAGCGAAGCGTCTCATAGATGCAAGTATTTGGAAAGCCATAAAGTTTAGCAACTGGGCATCGCCAATAGTACAATTCCCATTTGGACTTCAAACAATATCCATTGCCGACACGTAAGTTTTTGTTACAAAAACACGTATTTTTCCAAAATTTACCTCAAAAATGCTTAGTTACAATTGGAGTTAGACGAAAGCGAAAGAAATTATGGTTGTCAACATGCCGTTGGATCTCTTTTAATACCAACGTTTGCCGTATGGAATAGCTAGCCCTCCAGCTATATTCCAGCTACCAGAACTAGAAGGTTGTGGAAATAATCTCGAGGACATAATTATTTCGGTTCCTACAGTGGTAAATTTTTCTTTCTAAGGGATAAAATTAAGTACCTTGGAGAAGGGTCAGTGTTAAGGGCATCCTTCCGGATTCGTCAGGACTAGGAGCCGTTCATGGGAAAAGCGAGCTTTTACTGCAATTTCATTTCAAATTACTCCCAGTTAGCTTTACCCCTAAACCAATTGCGTAGAAAGAACATACCTGTCAAGTTTGCATCAGAGCAACAGCAAGCTTTTTCAGCTTTGAAGAAGCATATCCTCGACGCTACTAGCCACAGATGCATCCTCTTTCGGCATTGGTGTAGTATTGTCACACATATATCCAGATGTCAAGCAAAAGCCAATAGCATTCGCATCAAAAACCCTTACCGAGTGCAAGCTCTCTTCCGCTCAAGCTCAATCCTCTGGATATCAACTGACTTATCATCAAAGGTTAGTTTAGCTGGCTATTCACATACAAATTAGAGTAATACGCTCTCTTCTGCATAAACTCAACCATTTGAATACCACTCACTCATACCACAGTATCGGACTCTTGCCGCATTTTTGCTACGCTATGCACCACTGTGCCACTGACCATGTATAAATTCAGTCCTTGTGTATGACTACACCTGCACCTTTCTTATGTCGCAGATCTCTTGCTTCTACGTACGCCGCTTTCGACGTCGTCAAGTTCTTCCATTAACTCACAAGTCTCACGCTCATCAGGTAGACTGCATACACTATCATGTGGATACTTATACATACGCTTAGTAGTTAATGACTTTAACATATAACGGGCACCATCAAGAAATTCAACTATAACAAATGGTCCTTTGAATTTAGGGTCTAATTTTGTATGGTGTCGTTCCTCACTTTTCAAAAACACATGATCGCCTATTTTATATTTAAGGACATGGGCATTCTTTTTCTTAACTCTTGCCTTGCCATTTGCATGGGCCTCGACTCTTTCCCTATCAACAATTCTAGCGGACTATGTTGAGTCACCCGATTAGTGGTGCAGTTTATGGCCAATTGTATTTCACTGATTTCGACAATTTACATGTCACACAGTTTTCTACGAACTTCCTGACATATTTCGTCATTCCCTTAAACCAATACTGCTACTCTAGCGTCTTTTGCCAGCTTAAGTGCATTATGGTCTCGTGATTGTGGTTGATAACAGACCTTCTAAATGACCTCGGAAGAATGGGCAAACATGAACGATACGATGCAACAAAATCTTTCTAATCTCATATGTGTTCGCCAGCTCTTTCTGCATTTTCTCACTATTTAAATCTATTATGATTTTTGATATATTTTCATTGCGCTGCTGTTCGGTTACTAGCCAGTTGGCTAGTTTGTTTGCGCTTCTATAGTGACAGGATTTCTTCATAAGCAATCAACATGAGCCATTTGGCTCCCCTTACGATATTCTAATCGATGCACTTGCGGAGTCAATACCGCTTTCTCCCGACACGCCTTGACAGAATTACAATCTGTGTACACAGTAAACTTTCTACCATTCGAATACTGGAGGAAGTGTTTGATGGCATTAAACACAGCCAATGTTTTTGAGTTGTTCCTTCCACTCGAATTCATTTGATTTTGAAGTTAGTTGGTATAGCGGGTTCATTTCTTCCGAAAATCGAGGGACAAATTGCCTGAAACAGGGCACTAGGCCTATAAACTGTCTAATCTATGTGACCGAAGCTAGTTTAGGGAGTTGGGATAGTGCTAGGATTTTTCGGGGAACTCGGGGGTTAGTTTACCATCCTTTATGACAAAACCCAAATATTCTATCTCTGTGTGTAAGAATTGACATTTTTTCATTGAAAGAAAACCCTGACTTTGACAGCACGCTCAACACCACTTCCAGCCTCTTGTATGCTTCCTCTTTAGAATATGCAGCAATCAGTACATCATCTATGTAGACCACCGCATAGGAATTGACTAAATCCCCTTAGGCTTGGACTATGGCTCGTTAAAAAACTGATGACTAGTTCTTTACATCTAGCAAGCGGACTTCCAATGAAGACGTAGTCACACGCCGACTAGGGATGCCATCTATAAAGAACATGGAATATTTGGCCAATATGGCATTTAACTTTGATTTATCACTATTAGTGATTCTATATTCTATTCTATAAATGACAAATCTATTACATTCTAACATTATTCCAAAACAGAGTTGAAAAATGTCTAGTCTGATTACCATCTCATATTTGAGGCCTTTGTTATCTACTACGTGAAATATAAATTCAAAGATAAACTCAGAAATTTGTACAGTGGACAGAATTTGCAGATTGCTTTTGACCATATTGTCGCCTAAGCCTCTTAAAACTACCAGATTATGACATCTTTTGCCGGCTAGTTTCTAGCTGATTGTTTCCTTTACCAAAAAACTTTCGAAACCCGAATCGTCTCGTTTCTCTCTTCTGCTTTTCTCTTTCGGCACTCCATTGCAGTCGGCGTCAGCAGCTTCCGGATCAAACGATGGTAGCACTGCGTAAAATGTACGCGTGCCTCACTCCTGATATAGGAGATTCAGGGTTTGGTCGTCGGCCATGCCTTGCTCTCCTTTTTGTTCACTTTTCTTTTCTCATCATTCCGCCATGCTCGCTTCTTTCTTCCCACCGCGCTCTCCGACAAAAGCTCTCTCTCTCTCTCTCTCTTTGGAGTCTCCTTTGATATTCATTTATTTCGCAGAACTCATACACTGAAAGAATAATAATTTAATCCAGTATTTTGAAATAATCTTCGACAAGCATAAATCATTCAAAGCAGACCAATACAAATAACTTTAATTTCAACAACGTTTATTGTAAGCTTTCTAACAAACAAAAGTTTGATTTATAGTTATTCCCAAAGGCGATAACCTAACTATATAATAGCTGTTAGGTCAGCTAATAGATTTGATGGCGGGTTAAGATCGAATAGGTTTGTTCTGATGTTTTGGTAATGTCCGCAGATATCTAGTAGATGTTTTACTGATAGTTTTTTCCGCAATTAGGGCAGCTTAGCCGACTTAGCTAATTTGGCAGCATTGTCGGCAAACTCGTTCCCAATATGTGAGCCGGAACCCATAATAGTGTAATTTTGCTATTGTTTTTGATGCAGAGGTGACGAATTTCGGATAAAAGGTTATTGTTATTGAAACAACTAATCCGTGTTGGTCAACCACTGCAAAGGTGGTTGTAGAGTCGGACTTTGAACCATCGGTACAAAGCCGGTAACTTCTTCGAATAGCTGCTTAAACGTTTTGATTGAAGTCCTTGATTTTTAAAAAACATGTAGTGTAATGTCTATGGCTGTGGAGCCTAATTTCCACGGAGGGGATGGAATGACTTTGTTCCAACGATAAGGCGATCCTATGTTGTGTCTCTTGATTGGACTTTGAATTTCCTAGGGTGCTTCGGGCCAAGCACATGAGTTTTAGTGTTAGTTTTGAGGTAGTTTGATTTTAAAGTCCAGTAATCCTGCTTCGGCTAGGACGCATTTAGTTGAATCGTTGGAAATGCTACGCCGAACGGGCGCATGCTAAGGAGGCAAGATTTCTCTTAAGTTCGATGGCGCGCACCATCCGTAGATAGGGAGGCCATAATAAATTTGCTAAAAATTATGGCATTGACAGACCAAGAGTTCCAAATGCATCGCAAATGTCTATGGAGTGATGGAAATTTTGGTTGTTAAATTTAATTGTCCTAAGGTTATTTTGGAAATAATCTTTTAAGGGATTTAGGTCCGACCACGTTTTCTTGGTCGATGATAGAGGGGTTATATTAGAAGTAAACCTTTCAAAGGAATCCCGTTTTGATTTGTATACCCTTGCAGAGGGTATAATGATTTCAGTCAGAGGTTTGCAACGCAGTGAAGGAGACGTTTCCGACCCCATAAAGTATATATATTCTTGATCAGCGTCACTAGACGAGACGATTCTTTCACTGATCACTTACAGAGAGGGAACAACGACGCGGAGGCTGATGTCAGATCAGTGGCCGTGAAAGAGTTGTGGACTGATGGCTAGCCGAGCCGTCATTGAGGAAAGCTTAAGTTGATTTGTTTATAAAGTCTTCTATTTGGAACCCTCTAGTAGATGATCGCCAAAATGAACTTAATGCATTAAGAAACCCACGAGGGTTTTATCGTAGACTGCATTATTTTATAATTAAAACAAGAAAGGAAGTTAACTTTCTTATGACAGCTATATGACAAAGTAGTCCGATTTTAATAAAATTTAATTCAAAACTAATTAAAAAATGTTATTTTCAAGCTTAAGGTTTTATGTTAAAAAACACAAAAGATATAATTTTTATTTCATGTTTTCCTACTAATTTTCCGATTGTTCCTATTGGAGCTATATGATATAGTCGTCCGATTTTGATAAAATTTAATTCGAAATTCAGAACTAATTTAAAAATGTTATATCCAAGCTTAAAAAGGTATATGTTAAAAAACTCCAAAGATATAATTTTTTTTTTAAATTTTTCCCCGATAGTTCCTATGGGAGCTATAAGATATAGTTGTCCGATCCGGCTGGTTCCGACTTATATACTACCTGCAATAGAAAGAAGACTTTTGGGAAAGTTTTAACCCGCTAGCTTTAAAACTGAGAGACTAGTTTGCGTAGAAAGGGACGGACTGGCGGACGGACAGACGGACATGGCTAGATGGATTCGTCTACTGATGCTGATCAAGAATATATATACTTTATGGGGTCGGAAACGTCTCATTCACTGCGTTGCAAACTTCTGACTGAAATTATTATACCCTCTGCAAGGGTATAAAAATTAAATCTCTGGTGTTTTTTTAACATATAACCTTCTACGCCTTTTCCGATCGTTCCTATGGCAGCTATATGATAATATCGTCCAATTTTGATCAAATTGAATTCGAAATTTAAAACCTGTTTAAAAATGTTATTTCCAAAACACCAAAGATACATTTACTAAAATTTTTTCTCCGATAGTTCCTATGGGAGGGCATTAAACAAACAAGCACTCGTAAAGTAAAAAAAAACTATTTTTGAATTTTAAATCATTGAGCAAACAAGCACTCGTAAAGTAAAAAAAAACTATTTTTGAATTTTAAATCAAACTTAAAAAAAAGTCCTTAAAAAATCTTTAAACAATATTATACAAGGATCGAAAAAGTAAAACACAGCAGTAAATATCTTTGAACTTCGTGCTACACCACTTCACTTAAATTTAATTAATTATTAAGTATAATAAGTATAAGTACATAATAGGTATAATATATTTGAAACACGACAGTCATTTTATGAAATATATAAGGATTAGAATCTGATCTTCTAATGGATTCATTTTACTAAGAAAAAATTGAGCTATAATAAATTTAGAAAAGGGAGTGTTGGAATGTAAATATAAATAAAAATAAAAATAAATAAAAGAGAAAAAAATGAAAGAGGTTAATTGTAGAACAAAATAATATTCTTTCGCTAAAACAATTGAATTTAAGAAAATATTGTGATAATAAAACAAGAAAGGAGGTTTACTTTGGCAAACCGAAGGTTGTATACCCTTGCAGTTATTAGAAATAATCAACTTTAGTAACACCATGGAAATTCTTAAGGATTGTTGCTGACTTCAGTGATATTTCGTTCTTTTTTTCAGACCATTTTTTGACACCTATATGTTAGATTAGTCCGATTTTTGTTAAATTGAATTCGAACTTCTTAAAAATATAAAAAATTTTATTATAAGATAATATGTCAAAAAGCCCCAAAGCTATAATTTGTTTCATATTATTTCCCACCAATTATCCGATCATTTCTATGACAGCTATATGATATAGTCGTCCGATTTTAATAAAATATAATTCGAAATTCAAAGCCAACTAAAAAATGTTATTTTCAAGCGTAGGAGGTTATAAGTTAAAAACACCGAAGATATAATTTTTCAATATTATTTTACCACTAATTTTCCGATTGTTCCTATTGGAGCTATATGATATAGTCGTCCGATTTTGATAAAATTCAATTCGAAATTCAGAACTAACTTAAAAATGTTATATCCAAGTTTATAAAGGTATATGTTAAAAACACGAAAGATATAATTTTTTTTTAAATTTTTTCCCCCGATATTTTCTATGGGAGATATAAGATATAGCTGTCCGATCTGGTTGGTTCCGACTTATGTACTACCTGCAATAGAAAGAAGACTTTTGGGAAAGTTTCATCCCGATAGCTAGTTTGCGCAGAAACGGACGGACAGACGGAGGGACGGACAGACGGACATGACACGGATCAACTCGTCTTGTGACGCTGATCAAGAATATATATACTTTATGGGGTCGGAAACGTCTCCTTCACTGCGTTGCAAACTTCTGAATGAAATCATTATACCCTCTGCAAGGGGTTAAAATATCTTTTTGAAATGAATGAATGAATTTTTAGCTTTTTGGCGATGTGCTAAGGCCTATATACGTTTTAAGCCAAGGTTTTTGCTCAAAACGTATCCCTCTATGAATTTTTTTAGGCAGCAACCCATTTAGAAAACATTGCTGTAATTTTTTAGAATGAATTGTATAATTTTTTTTATTTCCGAGGTCTGCAATAAGGCTTTTTACCTTTCTTTTTTATTAGTAACTTAGTGGTAGAACAAAACGGTAAAACACTATGTAAATCATGAATACTATATGGATAGCCCAAATCCACTTCTAAAATATAACCATAATCACCATCGCTTGGAATATTTTCTACTTCTAAATTTTCTAACTATGAGAGACACTTTTGTGTATCTGTGGCAGCATTGCAGCAAAATACCACAAATTCCATTTTGTATAATTAAAAATTTTGTCCAAACTTTAACAGCATGATTAAAATCCTCTTGAGAACATTGCCTTTCAGTAAACTGATTATAAAATTGGTCTCTGGATGGTAAACAAGTTTCATCTAGTCTATGCTCTAAATCAAGATATTCATATGGTAATACTCCTTTATTACTGATTTAAGTTGATCACCTTTTAAATTGGATGCTAGGCCATTTAGACTAGATGACATTAATCTAAATATGTCGCGATTTGCACTTGACGAGAAATTTGAACAGGTATTAAGAAACCATAGCCGTCCATCATATTAGCTATTTTGTGAAGTCTATCAAAAAAAAAAAAATTAAGACAAACAATGTAACATAATTAGTTAAAGTAGGTCTATAACGAGTAAAATTCATAACTTTAATTATTTGTATCCATGTGTAGTGACTGAATTCGTTTTCTCCAGGAAAAGTATATTTTGTGCGTCGGCTTTTCAACTCCAGATTGATAAAGTGGACCAATTATACTTTTACTTTCCTCGTCGTACCTAAAAAGTTAGTGCTCAATGGATCGTTGAAAATGCTTATATCTTTTATTTTGAGGGGCAATATCAACCCGCTAAAAACCAAATTTATTCCAGATGTTAATGTAATTCTTTTGGCACTTATAACAACTTTATATGTGCAGCACATACTAGGGGTGCCTGTTGTCTTTTTAATTACCGAAATCAAAAATCAAATCCATTCAAAACAGTATTAGTTACTGTTATTTTCGACATAATTTATTGCTTTTTTCAAACCAAGCTTGCGTGGTGTTGCGAAATGTGAGGAGCCAGAAAGCGGTTTATATTGATTGAAATTTATTTCCAATCGAATTATGCGGACTAGGGTCCACCCGTTATCCCTTTCCTAAAACATTTCCATTTTTATTTTCAGTTGGTCTGAGTGTTTGGTGAATATTACTGATTTAAGTTGATCACCTTTTAAATTGGATGCTAGGCCATTAAGACTAGATGATTTTATATTGATTGAAATTTATTTCCAATCGAATTATGCGGACTAGGGTCCACCCGCTATCCCTTGCCTAAAACATTTCCATTTTTATTTTCAGTTGGTCTGAGTGTTTGGTGAATAAGTGGTCTGAATCCGAGTGACTTGTAACAACTTCCCCGTTTTCAAATCATCCCCTTTTACGAGCATATATTCCGCAAATAGCCTAAACTTAACCTTACCGAAAAGAAAGCTTTGAAGCACATTATGAGTTTTTAAAGCCTCTCCTGCTTCTCCTCTTCCCGGTATCTTAATTCCTCTTCTTCATATAATTTATACATATATAGAGTGATTCGTCGCTTGAAACCATCCGAAATCTTTTTAATTCTACCGTCCAAAGGTTATATAGTATTCCGCTTGTGCTCCTCGGAGCGAGCATAATGATTCCAATGTATTCCCACCGGGATGAAACGACGGCAGGTCTTGTAATATTTTTAAGCTTGGCTTTTCATTTTTTTGTTTTTATTTTTGAAAGAGTTTGTAGTGTAATTAATTTATAGTTTGCTTTTAAATTTTAATGTTTTCACAAAGTCACTTCACAAATTTAGAAACAGATTTTTGTTTTTGTTTCTTTAACAGTTTGTAATGTAGATAATTTGTAATTCTAATTTAATAATTGTCACAAAGACACTTCACAAATTGAGATACAGAAGTTGATAAGAACACCTTACTGTTTTTTGAAATTAGTAAACGCAGTAGTTCACTTGAAGAAACTTGAGTAGACTATTTTCATTTAAACGAGATTAAATTTTAAGGTTAGATTAATATTATAAACTTTAAACTAGTAACTATAATATAAAAATTAAGGTTGTAATGTTTTGATTGGTTGATGACCAAAATTTCTTAAAAGTTAAGATAAGAAATTGTAGTTGCAATGCGTTCATTCCAAATTCCTGAAAGAATTTGAAGACCCAATTTTTTGTTTGTTTTTTAGGTGCTTGTTTTCAGCTGTTTTTTTTCAGTTCAACAAAATTTTAAAAATTTATTCCCAGTCTCATGCAAAGGGACCCCTGTTCATCGGTTTTCTTGTGAATTAAGTGACCAAAGCGACCTCGTGTGAACGTGTAAACAGCCCGTGGCGTAAACACCCTGTATCATAAACACCCCGTGACTTAAACAGCCTGTGAGATTTTTTCTGATTCACTAAAATGGTCGCCTGCTATCAACAACCTGTTACCACTCTGATCACAGCATATTCGCATATCGGTCTCCCTCCCCTCTTTTGATCCCGTGAACCTTCTCGGACACCCGTCACACCCCAGTAACTTCTCCCCCGTTTGACCTCGTGAACCTTCTCGTCAACCACTAAATACGATCCCTCCTCTAAGTAACGGTCACCCGTTATACGCAATAACTCCTCCCCGTTTGATCAACCGCTTAAACTTTCACAAAAGTCTTCTTTCTTTTGCGGGTAGTGTATAAGTCGGAAGCCCGATCAGACAACTATATCTTATAGCTCACATAGGAACAATCCGAAGAAAATAATTTAAAAATTATAGCTTTGGTGTTTTTTGAGATATAACCTTTTAAGCTTGAAAATAACATTATACATAAAAACATAATTGGTTCTGAATTTCTAAAATAATTTTAGGACAATCGGACGACTATATCATAAAACTGCCATAAGAACGATTGAAAATTAGTGGGAAAATAATATTCAAGAAATTATAGCTTCAGTGTTTTTTGACATATTATCTTATAATATTAGAAATATTAATTTTTAAGAATTTGACATTTATTATAACTTTCGGTCTTGTAAAAAACTGTTTTATTCATCGTTAAAAAAATAACCAAAGTGCAGTCTTTCGAGATTATGTATTAAGTAAAGTTAAATAAAATGGTGGCTTAATTAAAAACTATTGTTCAAGTTTGTATCTTTTTCGAATATAATTTAATTTTCCTTTAGAAAAAAAATTATGATTATTATCAAAGAAGCCTTGCACATCAATCGAAACAGTAAGTTTCACCATTTCAAGTCCGTTTAATGGACTATATTCAACTAAACGATCATGTATAAGGAGTCAAAAAGCTTGGGTATTTTCATGACTTGATGTCCTCATTTTTTCAGGTTTGTTTAAACACATCGCCAAGATTCTCATAAACACTAGTTTGTGCCTAAAATTTGTTAAACGTTTTTATAAACCTCAGTAAATCCCAACAAATTTTTTAAAGGTACAGATAAGTTGAAGTGGGATCACTTAGAAATTTCGTCTCCACTGTTCCATCCGGAATTTAATATATTTTGACTTTGAAGATTATCCAGAGATATACAATTTTTTAGTGTGGTAGACATACCGAAAAAACGTGTTCTATCAATCTAACATGCATTTATTTCTTACTTAATTTCATCCAAAAAGTAAGACATACATTAATTTAAAAAAAAGTGGTAACATTATCAGTTGTAGGTCCATTCGGTAAATTATTTCTAATAATTCGTTGAAAATTAAGTGCACTGTCGTGAGGAGTCACGTACAAGTCTTGGTTTTGGATAGTAATACGAATTTAATCGTTTATTGTAAATTTTTGATTATACGATGAGCAAGTATGAAACTCTTTCTTCAAAATATTCTCAAAAATATTCTGAGTAAAGCTTTTCTCAGAAATTCAACATTTCGTTCATTGTTTTCCTTTCTATTTTCTATATCATACTCGACTTAGACTACGTCTTTTATTATAAATATTCATTCTATCAACCGAATGTGCATGCGAATCGATACGTTTTCACCACGTAAATTCACCAAATCACGGTTTTGGTCCAAAATTTGTATAGATAGTGTGCTTATTTCATCACAGTTGATCGGTAAATAAATTAGTTTATGTGGAGTTATTGTCTTTTTATACCCAGGTGTAATATTAATGCAAACTTTTGTAGGATGTGGTTCTAGTACTTTTTGATGAAAATCAAAAAGTTATACAAGGAACGGTATTATAATTACTTTGGATTTTAAATGTTTTTCAAGGTTATTGTCTTTTAATTTATTGTAAATGAAATCGGTGATGTCATTCAATTCATATGATCCAGTGGGCACTGTAATAACATTGTCGCCTATGTGAAAGAAATTTTTTTTCGTCATATTTCGAATTAAATTAAAAATATTAAAGTCAATAAGTGTGCGTTCCTGTTGCCCATCCAATCCATATAGAATATAAGTGATCTAGACATTTTAAAATCTATTGATAAACTCCGGGATCGTTACCCAGGTTTTATTGATACGGAGTGAAATCATAACAAATTGATCAAAATTTTTCTCTACAATCCGTTATCGATTTTATCATACTTGCTAATTGATAAGAATTCGTTTTAATATGATCCCGATATATTTGCCGCATATGTCTTGTTTAAAGATTATAATAAAGTTGGCATTGTCACGAATCAAATTTTTCGGTATTTTACTATATGTTTGACATAAAAAACAATAGTCGATATTTTTATGGAATATCAGAATGGATATGTTTTTGGCATCACTGGGGTCTAGTTCACCGTCATTGTGGGAGAATGTAATACATGTGGGATTTTTTGAGTATTTTAGTTTAGTATTTAAGTTTATTTATTGTTTAATATAGGTTAAATATAAGATATGGAAATAAACATTGATAAATTTGAATTTAAGTCGTCTTTTTCGTCTTTCGGCCAACGTCTTTGAACCGCACTCGTCAAAACCTCACACTCAACTCTTCCGTCGTTACTCGTCGTCTTCTCGTCTTTTCTCTGGGTCTTCTCGTCTTTCATCACTATTCCTTCTAGTGTTTCGTCTTTGCTTCTTCATATGGGTGATTCGTCGTTGGTCTCGTTAAGCTCGAAATGTTGTCTAGGGTATTTTAGCGTAATTGTGGAATGATCGCCTCTCAAAGCAGACACACCCCACATTCGGCCATCCTGCTATGCTTTCGCCTCGAATGCATCGTCGTCGTGATTAGGCATTGACCAGCGCTTCAAATACTCAGCACAAGTCGAAGAATTATTAGGACTTTTTGACGTCGTACGAGTTATTGCCCTTCGATTTGACAATTTTGCACGGTCCCAAGAATTTTGGTTTTAATTTCAGCCCGCTGCCAAATTAAGTCCTTTTAATAGCGACATTATTACCGACGTTATATTGATTGGCTTGCTTTCGACGTAAATTGTAGGTTTTCCTATTTTGTCCTGGACCTTCGAAATTTGAGTTTTTGCTTTGCTTCTCAAATCGGTGCGTTCGTCACTGTACCGCCTCCTTGTTGATTAAGTCTTGTAGCTTGACGTCTTCCTTGGTACGCATTTTGGAACCTATTAAAAGCTCGAATGGAGTTGTGGCGATCGATCTGGCAAATGTAGAATTTATCGCCTGATGAACTTTGTCGACGTGCTTGTACCACTTGGTTGGGTCGTCGATGCTAAGTTTTAAGAGAACTGATATTATAGTGGCGTTCAATCTCTCGACAATATTTTAAGAAGTCCTGCGAAGTAAATGCAGACCCTCTATCGGAAATGATGATTGCAGGGTTGCCAAATACCGCACTTTGGTTACGCAGCTTTGTAATTACGTCGTATGAGGATGTCGATTTAGTCGGGTACAGCCAGCAGAACTTGGTAAAAGAGTCTACAACTGCTAGGATATGCTTGTAGTCTTTATGGGTGGAATCCAAAGGACCTAGGAAATCCACATATATGAAGAGGGAAGTCTCCCTTGTCCAGTGGATGCAGTAGTCCTTCCTGTTTGCCTCTCTTACGATTGCTAAGAATGCACGGAATGCAGCAATCTATAACCTTTTGAATCTTTTCCTCAAGACTTGGAATGTAGTACTCTGTGCAAATCAGATCCTTTGCCTTTTTCGATGCGAAATGTCCTTTCTCGTGAGCTTTCGTGATGATTTGCCTTTGCATGTTTTTGGGCACCACAACCAACTCGGAGTCGTTGACAAGCTTGTGTAGTACGCCGCCCTTAAGAAAGTAGTCATTGTAGGACTCTTTACCATCACTGAGGATATCGCATATCGCTTTGAGATGATAATCTTGCTCCTGCGCTTTTTGAATGCCTATCGAGATACTTTGGTCATCTATTGTCATGAAGCGGCTTGTAGTTTTTTATAATTTCGCGAACTTCGTTTTTGGCAAAAATACTTGCTTGCTCGTTTATATTGAGTTCGTTGGAATTCTCTGCGACGTCGATTTTCATTACGTTGACTACATCGTTTTGTTCTACCGAGCTCGGCATCCTACGGACTTGCAAACCGTCGCGATTGAAAAGGATTTCAGCATGTAACAAAGTTCTTCACCGACGATCAATTTGAAATCCATGCAACCGATTGGAACAACGTAAAAATCCAACTCGAAGTCGTTATTGTCAATGTGAATCGTCTCTTTGAAATGTCCAATTGGAGTTATTCTGTTCGCGTCGCGCTCGCTACCGAAACCAATTAGAGACACACTACAGTTTTGCAGTCTTGGACGTCGAATACCATTGTACAGATCTTCGCGAACCAGGTTGAATTTACTACCCGTGTCAAACAGAGCTACGCACTTTTCGTTAGCGAGAACTACTTCTTAGCTTGTTAGATTACTTTTTGACCGCATTCGATGGGTGTTCACTTTATTGTTCTCTGCTTTTTCGTTTTCGTTATATGTCCGTACTGTCCGTACTGGTTACACTTGAAACATTTAGTGCCGCGTTCCGTGTTCTTGTCGTATCGTTTTGGTTTTTCGCGGTCGTAAACTTTCTCTCGCTCGTTTTTTGTGACGTAACATTTTAGCTTCTCTTTGAACTCACTGATGTTTCTGGCACCGTAGAGGAGTGTTTTGTCAAATGAATAATCATCTACGCCGTCAATTACGTACTGAATCAAAACCGAATCACCAATGTCCCCGCGAATCGCCAGATCTTTCATTCGGTACAGGTAAGCGAAACTACACTCGTCCTTTGCGCGTTTGCTTTTGCTCAACTGCTCGTGAATTTGTTTGCTGTTCACAATAGTTTTGAACTCGTTTAAGAGAGCGATTTTAAAAGCATTCCAGGTACTCAGACCTCTCTCACTCATGATGAAAAGTTTAGCAGTGCCTCTCAGCGATTTTTTCGCAAATATCAACTTCTGAACGTCATTCCAGCACATAATTACCGCTTGCTCTTCAAACTCAGTTAACCAGGACTCAATTGAAATTGAGTTAGTACCGTCAAATGTACGAATCGAGTCTTCAATGTCGCGAAAACTAAAAGCGGTGTTGCCTCTTCGTTGATAAATTTTGTCGTCTTCTCTTTCTCAGCACTTTTGGTAAAATTTGGCGGATTTTGCTTTTTATTTTGTTCTTCGGCAAACTCGCAGGTTCGTGTGGTTCTGCCGCTCACAAATACATCGTCATTTTCGTCCTCGTCGTCTGAGGATTCAATTTGATTGTGTGCGAGAAGCTTATTTTGCAGGAAATTGCGAAATATGTGGAGTTTAACGTCGTCTACGTTGTAGGATATGTTTAATACATTGCAACCAGATCGCCTTCGCTAAGATTTTCTTGTACATATCTTTCCTTGGACCGGTAATTTTCCGAGTTTTCGTCGAAATCAAGGCCGGAAAAATTACGAAGTCTTTCCCTCGATCACCTTCACTCTCAAACACGAATTTGTGAAAGGCTAAAATGTTCTCCCTTTTGCTACTGCGCAAAGGTGCGCTTATGAAATCATTTAAACAGCTCATGGTTTTGAAAAATTAAATGTCAAATCGTCGAATTAATGTTTTAAATTGTTACACACATCGTTTTTCTCACACTTCTTCGGTTTCTCTTTATACTTCTTTCACTATCCCGGTCGAGCCTCCAAATGTGGGATTTTTTGAGTATATTGATTAAGTATTTAAGTTTATTTATTGTTTAATATAGGTTAAATATAAGATATGAAAATGAACATTGATGAATTTGAATTTAAGTCGTCTTTTTCGTCTTTGGGCCAACGTCTTCGAACCGTACTCGTCAAAAGCTCACACTCAACTCTTCCGTCGTTACTCGTCGTCTTCTCGTCTTTTCTCTGGGTCTTCTCGTCTTTCATCACTATTCCTTCTAGTGTTTCGTCTTTGCTTCTTCATATGGGTGATTCGTCGTTGGTCTCGTTAAGCTCGAAATGTTGTCTAGGGTATTTTAGCGTAATTGTGGAATGATCGCCTCTCAAAGCAGACACACCCCACATACATCCCTTTCCTTTGATCGGTTTGGTTAACTTCCCCGAGTACTCATATTTGGGTTGATATAAACTTTTTGAAAATATATAAACATTTTCAAATTTTAATCCATTGGGAAATTTTTTAAGCTTGGCATATTTATAGTTTTACCACAATTGGAAGGCCCGACAATTAGAGCTCTTATTGTTTTCGGTAAGAGGACTTTATGTCGTGGCGGTAGATTTTTTCGTTTCGTTAATACTTCGAACTACAATTTTTTGTTATTGGCATATTAAACGCATCTTTCAATCTAAGGTAGCTTTTTAGAAAACTACAGCCACCTAGAGAAGTTGTGAAATAGTTTTGATGCCTTTTATATGGGAAAATGCACATTCACACACATGGATCCAAATTATTAATTGTTGTAAAGAAATATCTCATCTCAAGTTGGGAGCTTGCAATATCTTCAGCCATTTTTGCGTGCATTTATGTCTGCCTAAGAAAAACGACTGCAAAATAAATCCAAACGGTCTTGTTTTTGGTACCATGTGCAAGTTCAGTCGCTTGGGTTGTGTTGTTGCAAACCCAAAATCGCGCCGATGTGCTACCTGTGCCAAAAGTTAGTATCGCACGACATGCTGGCGCCTCCCAAAAAAGGTAACGGTTTCTTCGCTCTAAACCATCAAGGTAACAGCTAAGTACAACTTTTAACAACTGTGCCATATTTGAAAAGCTCAACCATCATCATGAATCAGGAAAGCATTGTAATTAAAGAGTTCAATAAATGCAATAAAAATACACCGATATTGAAGACAAGGATGCCTGAAAATGTAAGATTCCCAAACCTCAAGGCGAAGCGCAAAACAACAAAGGTTGGAGAATGTATTGCTTTCGAGTGGGTGGAACGCATCCTGTACATGCCGAGAAGGTACACCCCTCTACACTATGATATCATCAATCAGATGGTTGTTGGAAAATGTAATATTCATACAACTAATGACAATTTATATTTAAAAAAAGGCCAAAAATCTTTAAAAATGTGAGATTTAAAGAATTAAACGATAAAAGCACTTTTTTGTTTATATATATTGAAAAACATATATCGAATCATTGTTTTTTGGAAATGGTATAAAAATATTACCGATAATGGCGTTTCCTAAACAGTATTTGTTTAGTAACTGGGGACTGACTACATGAATTTCGAAAAATTTAAATTCTTTCCCTATAAAGTTTGTAAAATATACTACAATGAATATTTTTTCTCAGTTAGCCAAAGCTAGATTCGCATTGAAGCGAAAATTCGATGATCTCAAACAAATCAGAAATCAAACGAATTTACAATTGGAGGAAACTTTTAAACCCATTTCCGAATTCTTACATGAACTTGTTAAGGAAAATAAAAGACAAAAGACATCTAAGGTAAAAGACAGTATAGAAGATGATGAGAAAGAGTTGGACGATTTATACCTTACAACTAATGAGAAAGACCTCCAATCTAATCGAAATATAATTTCAAGAAGGTCTTCCGATGAAAGTAATTCATATAACGAATTTTTTCACATACGAATATAGAGGAAGATGTAGACAAAGAGAAAAAGCAGACGGAAAAGATTGAAGAAGAAGGCGCAACACCTTCACCAATGTATACAGAAGAGGTCGATATGGGTCTGGACGCAGATCTAGAAGATAAAAACACTTATTATAATTATGATTTTAATATCAGTAATTTGACCACAGGAAATGTGTTGGATAAAGGTTATGGACCTAAAAAAACTGCAAACAATTCATTAACATTGGGGAATAAGAAACTAAAAATTAAAGATAATAAAATTATATTTACTAGTGAAATTAGTTGTGATCTGACTCCTGATCTGTACTCTCTAATTTTTCTCAGTAAACCTGAAAACTGTGATGATCATGATTTAAAGATGTATAAAAAAAATTATATCAGAAACGAATATACATAGAGTAGGCTTTAATCCTAATAACCGAATCAAGGGTACACGAGCATACAAATATAGCCATATTATTAAGAAGTTGATAGACAATACTTTCAATCCTACAACGTCTATTCCACTTCGCTCAAAAACAGTTTTTGTTTACATGACCCTCCGGAAGTAAAATCCAAACTATGTATACTAGAATAATGTTAATGAGTTAGTTGAACGATTGGAAATTTTGGTGGCATCAAAAGCAGCGGGTAACACCAGTCACAATAATGAAATTTTTTCCATACTAGAGGAGTTGCATGAGGAAAAGATTATATTTATTGGGTATAAATAGCAAGTGTAAATATGTTTTACATTTATAAACATCATGTCTGTCGACAAATTTGTTGATAAAGGCCAAAAAATTTCAAAAGACGCGTTAAGTCTACTGAGGGACTACTCATCGATGAGGACGGTAATGTAAATGCTCAAAATAAACGTATCAAAAACGAATAGAAACGAAACAATATCCTGATGAGAACAACCCAAAAATGGGAGGAGATTAAAAATAAAATATAGCTCAAAATATAGATCGTCGATTTACAAAAATATAAAGCTTAGAAAATAATATTGAAATGTATAATAAGACCATCTCGAAAAAACTTTTAACGAAGGCGAGTGTTTACAAGGGGTATACTCGTAAATGATCTGTGGCAAGCAGTTTTGGTTAAAATGAGAGCCTTTTCGAAATCTATTGATGGGCACTGATACTTGTTTACTTTTATAGACATCTTTTCGAAATTTGGCATTAAATTCAAAAAGTGCTAGTAATGTTTCTCATGCCATGGAAAGCATTTTTAATTTTTTTTTTTTAAACCAAAAAACCTGCAAACTGATGATGATACTGAATTCAAAATCATTCTGAAGGTTGAATCAGTACTCTAAAGGCATCTATAGTTAAACGTCAGTAAAGAACTAATGTGGCTTGCATTTAGTTTCAATGGAAAATATAAGTAAATATGAATGTATCAGCAATTAATTAAGAAATATAGTAATAGAGTGCATAAAACAATTAAAATGAGTCCAAGTCATTTCCTTCAATGAAAAACAAATTTTACAAACGACCTACAATAAAAATATTTTTTGCAAGCTCGTATAAATAAATATAAACATGTTTGCGAGAAAAAAATACACCAAACTGTACAACTGAAATCTTATGACGAACTTGGTGAAGTGGATGCTATTGGGTTGCATACTCTGCCTACGGGATCAGCCTATCTCAGGGAAGAGACAAGGATGTCGGTTACTTCCTAAGCAGCAACACCGCCACAGAATAAAACTTGTAGACAGAGTTGGGAAGGCTAAAGGAAGGAGACAGTGAATGAATGTAGGAGAATGAACAATATGTTACCGCGGTTGTTGACTAACTGAGATGGTATTGTTCGTCGGCTTGGCATACCCTACCTGTAAGGACACTTTGATGTTGAACGCCCTTACCCTTATTAATGAAAACCGCTTTTACTTAGAAGCCCATTTTGTTGTTCTTTACTTTATTTTATATAACTACAAATTATCTCGAATTTAAATAATTTCGAACTTCAAATACATGTTTCCATCGAGACTCAATTTAAATTACAGGACTCGTAAAACTACTTAATAGATTTTACGAGATTTAAACTGTAATTAAATTGACCTCTAGGACCTTAAAAACCAAAAAAAGTTGTTCATATTCTTTCAAACTTCACATTCGGTTAGTTTACACAATAGGTTATTTAAATATCAAAGACAATGTGTTTACTCACGACCACTCCTCGAAGTCCGCAGGATGATGTGATAGGGGTGGATAAATTTAATTTAACGTAGATGTCTCAATATGTGTACTAAATGCCACTGAATAAAGGAAGGAAAGAATATGCGTATAGGTTCAAATCACATCATGCAAGGAATCTACTATAAAACTACTTAAAATTAGTTTAAAATGTTAAAGATGACCGGTACTAGGCGGGACGCAGCAAGTGCGGTGTTCTGTGGCCGTTATGTGTCGGAACAGGGTCGAAATATGCAGAGATGGCTGCTGCCGTAAGAGCCGAAGTGAGCTTATGTTCACGAGGGTTGCCGATGTTGCGCACGAGCGTATGTGTAGTTATGTTGTGCACGAGCCTATGTGGCGTTAGGTTGCTGCCCAATATGACTCCCTTGGTGTAGGTCAGCTCTCCAAATCAACGCTGCCCATATCACGCACAATTTGTCGACCCAAGCGCTAGCGCGAGTTGGCTCCTTGCACGGTTAGGCGCTGATCCAGAGGTCCACAGGGAAAGGATGCTTTTGGGCGTAGCCTGACTCCTTTTGTTGCCATCCCTCAGTTGGCAAAAAGCGTGGTTGTGGGAACGCCACTTGGGATCCGCGGCTGGCCGAGAGTTGGGGTTCGCAAACTGTGGTTACACAGCCTGTTGAGACCTTGTTCTGGTGCTGCCGGGTGAATTGCTGGAATCTACACAAGTCGAATAGAGTCGATCTTGCGTTTCTAGTTGTTTCTGCAGTTTTCACACACTGCCGTTTATTGCAACTTTCTAGAACTGACAGACACGGCGGAATCAATTGCCTTTACTACAGGACTTTGAGTGCGTGGTATATGTTGCACACTCGTTGACTTTAGAGCTTTTCGCTGTAAACTACAGTCAGCACAATATTTATTCGGACCCCTGATTTTCAACTTGATTCGTTAATAACTCAACAAAAACCTAACGTAAACAAACATTTTATATTTGATTGTGGCGACCAACTTTCTTACAGTCTATTTTAACAAAAAAAGAAGACATTTTTAACATTAACATAAGGTATTTCTTCAAAAAAACAAAAAAGTCAATATTTTACGCACAAAAATTATTCGAACACTTCATTGATATACTAAAAAAGAACATATTAGTTTTTGTTGGGGTGGTCTTAGTACTTAGTGGGTCCTCCCTTAGCATCTATAACATCTTGTAAGCGTCGACCCATGCTTTTGACCAAGTTTTCGGTCTCATTCGCGCCAATGTGGTCCCATTCAGTCATCAATGCCGTTTTTAAGTACTCCTTCGACGAAATGACATGCTTCCTTATTCTTTTCTCCAGAATATCCCACACATATTCTATCGGATTTAAATCCGGTGACTGGGGTGTTTTTTTTAGCTGTTTACAGTGATATACCAGCCACTCTTGCACCAAATATGCCGAATGTTTCAGGTCATTGTCTTGCTGGAACAAGAATGACTTCGGATTGAGATTAAGTTTTAATGCACTTGCGATCAAATTTTGGCTTAAAATGTCCTTGTACATTTATTTGTTCATTTTTTCATCAATGAAGACCATTTGACCGACTCCACCTGCAGCTACACACCCCCAAACCATTACATTGCCGCCACCATGCTTAATAGTTGAAATCAAGTTCTTCTCTTTCAAGGCTTCATTTGGTTTCCTCCATAATTTTGAAAAGCCGTCGTGTCCGAAAATGTTAAATTTCGATTCGTCACTAAAAATAACGTTCTCCCAAAACGAATCCGGCCGGTTAACATGCAGTTTTGCGAACTCCAAACGTTTTTTTTTTTGTTGATGGCAGAAATATATGGTTTTCGACGAGCAACTCTACCATGTAATCCGGCGTTGTGCAGGCAGTTTCGGATGGTTTGAGCGCAAACTTTTTTTTGCGTAGCTTCCTCTACATTCTTCCGAATTATTGTAGATGTTGTTCTTGGATTTTGCATGACTGTAGAGACCATTTTTCGTTCCTCGAGTGGTGTTAGAATCTTGGGCGTTCCAGAATTCCCGTGATTTGCAGCTAATTCTCCAGTATTTAGGTATTTTTTGATCGAATCCGGCCGGTTAACATGCAGTTTTGCGAACTCCAAACGTTTTTTTTTTTGTTGATGGCAGAAATATATGGTTTTGACGAGCAACTCTACCATGTAATCCGGCGTTGTGCAGGCAGTTTCGGATGATTTGAGCGCAAACTTTTTTTTGCGTAGCTTCCTCTACATTCTTCCGAATTATTGTAGATGTTGTTCTTGGATTTTGCAAGACTGTAGAGACCATTTTTCGTTCCTCGAGTGGTGTTAGAATCTTGGGCGTTCCAGAATTCCCGTGATTTGCAGCTAATTCTCCAGTATTTAGGTATTTTTTGATCACACTATGTATTGTAAAAGGTGATTTGCCAATAATTCTACCGATTTCACGATAACTTTTATTCTCCAAATGTAATTTTAATATAGATTATCGCAAATCTAGCGATAAAACTTGACCTCTGCACACATCGTTTTTCGCACACTTCTTCGGTTTCTCTTTATACTTCTTTCACTATCCCGGTCGAGCCTCCAAATGTGGCATTTTTTGAGTATATTGATTAAGTATTTAAGTTTATTTATTGTTTAATATAGGTTAAATATAAGATATGAAAATGAACATTGATGAATTTGAATTTAAGTCGTCATTTTCGTCTTTGGGCCAACGTCTTCGAACCGTACTCGTCAAAAGCTCACACTCAACTCATCCGTCGTTACTCGTTGTCTTCTCGTCTTTTCTCTGGGTCTTCTCGTCTTTCATCACTATTCCTTCTAGTGTTTCGTCTTTGCTTCTTCATATGGGTTATTCGTCGTTGGTCTCGTTAAGCTCGAAATGTTGTCTAGGGTATTTTAGGGTAATTGTGGAATGATCGCCTCTCAAAGCAGACACACCCCACATACATCCCTTTCCTTTGATCGGTTTGGTTAACTTCCCCGAGTACTCATATTTGGGTTGATATAAACATTTTGAAAATATATAAACATTTTCAAATTTTAATCCATTGGGAAATTTTTTAAGCTTGGCATATTTATAGTTTTACCACAATTGGAAGGCCCGACAATTAGAGCTCTTATTGTTTTCGGTAAGAGGACTTTATGTCGTGGCGGTAGATTTTTTCGTTTCGTTAATACTTCGAACTACAATTTTTTGTTATTGGCATATTAAACGCATCTTTCAATCTAAGGTAGCTTTTTAGAAAACTACAGCCACCTAGAGAAGTTGTGAAATAGTTTTGATGCCTTTTATGTGGGAAAATGCACATTCACACACATGGATCCAAATTATTAATTGTTGTAAAGAAATATCTCATCTCAAGTTGGGAGCTTGCAATATCTTCAGCCATTTTTGCGTGCATTTATGTCTGCCTAAGAAAAACGACTGCAAAATAAATCCAAACGGTCTTGTTTTTGGTACCATGTGCAAGTTCAGTCGCTTGGGTTGTGTTGTTGCAAACCCAAAATCGCGCCGATGTGCTACCTGTGCCAAAAGTTAGTATCGCACGACATGCTGGCGCCTCCCAAAAAAGGTAACGGTTTCTTCGCTCTAAACCATCAAGGTAACAGCTAAGTACAACTTTTAACAACTGTGCCATATTTGAAAAGCTCAACCATCATCATGAATCAGGAAAGCATTGTAATTAAAGAGTTCAATAAATGCAATAAAAATACACCGATATTAAAGATAAGGATGCCTGAAAATGTAAGATTCCCAAACCTCAAGGCGAAGCGCAAAACAACAAAGGTTGGAGAATGTATTGCTTTCGAGTGGGTGGAACGCATCCTGTACATGCCGAGAAGGTACACCCCTCTACACTATGATATCATCAATCAGATGGTTGTTGGAAAATGTAATATTCATACAACTAATGACAATTTATATTTAAAAAAAGGCCAAAAATCTTTAAAAATGTGAGATTTAAAGAATTAAACGATAAAAGCACTTTTTTGTTTATATATATTGAAAAACATATATCGAATCATTGTTTTTTGGAAATGGTATAAAAATATTACCGATAATGGCGTTTCCTAAACAGTATTTGTTTAGTAACTGGGGACTGACTACATGAATTTCGAAAAATTTAAATTCTTTCCCTATAAAGTTTGTAAAATATACTACAATGAATATTTTTTCTCAGTTAGCCAAAGCTAGATTCGCATTGAAGCGAAAATTCGATGATCTCAAACAAATCAGAAATCAAACGAATTTACAATTGGAGGAAACTTTTAAACCCATTTCCGAATTCTTACATGAACTTGTTAAGGAAAATAAAAGACAAAAGACATCTAAGGTAAAAGACAGTATAGAAGATGATGAGAAAGAGTTGGACGATTTATACCTTACAACTAATGAGAAAGACCTCCAATCTAATCGAAATATAATTTCAAGAAGGTCTTCCGATGAAAGTAATTCATATAACGAATTTTTTCACATACGAATATAGAGGAAGATGTAGACAAAGAGAAAAAGCAGACGGAAAAGATTGAAGAAGAAGGCGCAACACCTTCACCAATGTATACAGAAGAGGTCGATATGGGTCTGGACGCAGATCTAGAAGATAAAAACACTTATTATAATTATGATTTTAATATCAGTAATTTGACCACAGGAAATGTGTTGGATAAAGGTTATGGACCTAAAAAAACTGCAAACAATTCATTAACATTGGGGAATAAGAAACTAAAAATTAAAGATAATAAAATTATATTTACTAGTGAAATTAGTTGTGATCTGACTCCTGATCTGTACTCTCTAATTTTTCTCAGTAAACCTGAAAACTGTGATGATCATGATTTAAAGATGTATAAAAAAAATTATATCAGAAACGAATATACATAGAGTAGGCTTTAATCCTAATAACCGAATCAAGGGTACACGAGCATACAAATATAGCCATATTATTAAGAAGTTGATAGACAATACTTTCAATCCTACAACGTCTATTCCACTTCGCTCAAAAACAGTTTTTGTTTACATGACCCTCCGGAAGTAAAATCCAAACTATGTATACTAGAATAATGTTAATGAGTTAGTTGAACGATTGGAAATTTTGGTGGCATCAAAAGCAGCGGGTAACACCAGTCACAATAATGAAATTTTTTCCATACTAGAGGAGTTGCATGAGGAAAAGATTATATTTATTGGGTATAAATAGCAAGTGTAAATATGTTTTACATTTATAAACATCATGTCTGTCGACAAATTTGTTGATAAAGGCCAAAAAATTTCAAAAGACGCGTTAAGTCTACTGAGGGACTACTCATCGATGAGGACGGTAATGTAAATGCTCAAAATAAACGTATCAAAAACGAATAGAAACGAAACAATATCCTGATGAGAACAACCCAAAAATGGGAGGAGATTAAAAATAAAATATAGCTCAAAATATAGATCGTCGATTTACAAAAATATAAAGCTTAGAAAATAATATTGAAATGTATAATAAGACCATCTCGAAAAAACTTTTAACGAAGGCGAGTGTTTACAAGGGGTATACTCGTAAATGATCTGTGGCAAGCAGTTTTGGTTAAAATGAGAGCCTTTTCGAAATCTATTGATGGGCACTGATACTTGTTTACTTTTATAGACATCTTTTCGAAATTTGGCATTAAATTCAAAAAGTGCTAGTAATGTTTCTCATGCCATGGAAAGCATTTTTAATTTTTTTTTTTTAAACCAAAAAACCTGCAAACTGATGATGATACTGAATTCAAAATCATTCTGAAGGTTGAATCAGTACTCTAAAGGCATCTATAGTTAAACGTCAGTAAAGAACTAATGTGGCTTGCATTTAGTTTCAATGGAAAATATAAGTAAATATGAATGTATCAGCAATTAATTAAGAAATATAGTAATAGAGTGCATAAAACAATTAAAATGAGTCCAAGTCATTTCCTTCAATGAAAAACAAATTTTACAAACGACCTACAATAAAAATATTTTTTGCAAGCTCGTATAAATAAATATAAACATGTTTGCGAGAAAAAAATACACCAAACTGTACAACTGAAATCTTATGACGAACTTGGTGAAGTGGATGCTATTGGGTTGCATACTCTGCCTACGGGATCAGCCTAGCTCAGGGAAGAGACAAGGATGTCGGTTACTTCCTAAGCAGCAACACCGCCACAGAATAAAACTTGTAGACAGAGTTGGGAAGGCTAAAGGAAGGAGACAGTGAATGAATGTAGGAGAATGAACAATATGTTACCGCGGTTGTTGACTAACTGAGATGGTATTGTTCGTCGGCTTGGCATACCCTACCTGTAAGGACACTTTGATGTTGAACGCCCTTACCCTTATTAATGAAAACCGCTTTTACTTAGAAGCCCATTTTGTTGTTCTTTACTTTATTTTATATAACTACAAATTATCTCGAATTTAAATAATTTCGAACTTCAAATACATGTTTCCATCGAGACTCAATTTAAATTACAGGACTCGTAAAACTACTTAATAGATTTTACGAGATTTAAACTGTAATTAAATTGACCTCTAGGACCTTAAAAACCAAAAAAAGTTGTTCATATTCTTTCAAACTTCACATTCGGTTAGTTTACACAATAGGTTATTTAAATATCAAAGACAATGTGTTTACTCACGACCACTCCTCGAAGTCCGCAGGATGATGTGATAGGGGTGGATAAATTTAATTTAACGTAGATGTCTCAATATGTGTACTAAATGCCACTGAATAAAGGAAGGAAAGAATATGCGTATAGGTTCAAATCACATCATGCAAGGAATCTACTATAAAACTACTTAAAATTAGTTTAAAATGTTAAAGATGACCGGTACTAGGCGGGACGCAGCAAGTGCGGTGTTCTGTGGCCGTTATGTGTCGGAACAGGGTCGAAATATGCAGAGATGGCTGCTGCCGTAAGAGCCGAAGTGAGCTTATGTTCACGAGGGTTGCCGATGTTGCGCACGAGCGTATGTGTAGTTATGTTGTGCACGAGCCTATGTGGCGTTAGGTTGCTGCCCAATATGACTCCCTTGGTGTAGGTCAGCTCTCCAAATCAACGCTGCCCATATCACGCACAATTTGTCGACCCAAGCGCTAGCGCGAGTTGGCTCCTTGCACGGTTAGGCGCTGATCCAGAGGTCCACAGGGAAAGGATGCTTTTGGGCGTAGCCTGACTCCTTTTGTTGCCATCCCTCAGTTGGCAAAAAGCGTGGTTGTGGGAACGCCACTTGGGATCCGCGGCTGGCCGAGAGTTGGGGTTCGCAAACTGTGGTTACACAGCCTGTTGAGACCTTGTTCTGGTGCTGCCGGGTGAATTGCTGGAATCTACACAAGTCGAATAGAGTCGATCTTGCGTTTCTAGTTGTTTCTGCAGTTTTCACACACTGCCGTTTATTGCAACTTTCTAGAACTGACAGACACGGCGGAATCAATTGCCTTTACTACAGGACTTTGAGTGCGTGGTATATGTTGCACACTCGTTGACTTTAGAGCTTTTCGCTGTAAACTACAGTCAGCACAATATTTATTCGGACACCCCTGATTTTCAACTTGATTCATTAATAACTCAACAAAAACCTAACGTAAACAAACATTTTATATTTGATTGTGGCGACCAACTTTCTTACAGTCTATTTTAACAAAAAAAGAAGACATTTTTAACATTAACATAAGGTATTTCTTCAAAAAAACAAAAAAGTCTATATTTTACGCACAAAAATTATTCGAACACTTCATTGATATACTAAAAAAGAAAATATTAGTTTTTGTTGGGGTGGTCTTAGTACTTGGTGGGTCCTCCCTTAGCATCTATAACAGCTTGTAAGCGTCGACCCATGCTTTTGACCAAGTTTTCGGTCTCATTCGCGCCAATGTGGTCCCATTCAGTCATCAATGCCGTTTTTAAGTACTCCTTCGACGAAATGACATGCTTCCTTATTCTTTTCTCCAGAATTAAATTTAATTTAACGTAGATGTCTCAATATGTGTACTAAATGCCACTGAATAAAGGAAGGAAAGAATATGCGTATAGGTTCAAATCACATCATGCAAGGAATCTACTATAAAACTACTTAAAATTAGTTTAAAATGTTAAAGATGACCGGTACTAGGCGGGACGCAGCAAGTGCGGTGTTCTGTGGCCGTTATGTGTCGGAACAGGGTCGAAATATGCAGAGATGGCTGCTGCCGTAAGAGCCGAAGTGAGCTTATGTTCACGAGGGTTGCCGATGTTGCGCACGAGCGTATGTGTAGTTATGTTGTGCACGAGCCTATGTGGCGTTAGGTTGCTGCCCAATATGACTCCCTTGGTGTAGGTCAGCTCTCCAAATCAACGCTGCCCATATCACGCACAATTTGTCGACCCAAGCGCTAGCGCGAGTTGGCTCCTTGCACGGTTAGGCGCTGATCCAGAGGTCCACAGGGAAAGGATGCTTTTGGGCGTAGCCTGACTCCTTTTGTTGCCATCCCTCAGTTGGCAAAAAGCGTGGTTGTGGGAACGCCACTTGGGATCCGCGGCTGGCCGAGAGTTGGGGTTCGCAAACTGTGGTTACACAGCCTGTTGAGACCTTGTTCTGGTGCTGCCGGGTGAATTGCTGGAATCTACACAAGTCGAATAGAGTCGATCTTGCGTTTCTAGTTGTTTCTGCAGTTTTCACACACTGCCGTTTATTGCAACTTTCTAGAACTGACAGACACGGCGGAATCAATTGCCTTTACTACAGGACTTTGAGTGCGTGGTATATGTTGCACACTCGTTGACTTTAGAGCTTTTCGCTGTAAACTACAGTCAGCACAATATTTATTCGGACCCCTGATTTTCAACTTGATTCGTTAATAACTCAACAAAAACCTAACGTAAACAAACATTTTATATTTGATTGTGGCGACCAACTTTCTTACAGTCTATTTTAACAAAAAAAGAAGACATTTTTAACATTAACATAAGGTATTTCTTCAAAAAAACAAAAAAGTCAATATTTTACGCACAAAAATTATTCGAACACTTCATTGATATACTAAAAAAGAACATATTAGTTTTTGTTGGGGTGGTCTTAGTACTTAGTGGGTCCTCCCTTAGCATCTATAACATCTTGTAAGCGTCGACCCATGCTTTTGACCAAGTTTTCGGTCTCATTCGCGCCAATGTGGTCCCATTCAGTCATCAATGCCGTTTTTAAGTACTCCTTCGACGAAATGACATGCTTCCTTATTCTTTTCTCCAGAATATCCCACACATATTCTATCGGATTTAAATCCGGTGACTGGGGTGTTTTTTTTAGCTGTTTACAGTGATATACCAGCCACTCTTGCACCAAATATGCCGAATGTTTCAGGTCATTGTCTTGCTGGAACAAGAATGACTTCGGATTGAGATTAAGTTTTAATGCGATCAAATTTTGGCTTAAAATGTCCTTGTACATTTATTTGTTCATTTTTTCATCAATGAAGACCATTTGACCGACTCCACCTGCAGCTACACACCCCCAAACCATTACATTGCCGCCACCATGCTTAATAGTTGAAATCAAGTTCTTCTCTTTCAAGGCTTCATTTGGTTTCCTCCATAATTTTGAAAAGCCGTCGTGTCCGAAAATGTTAAATTTCGATTCGTCACTAAAAATAACGTTCTCCCAAAACGAATCCGGCCGGTTAACATGCAGTTTTGCGAACTCCAAACGTTTTTTTTTTTGTTGATGGCAGAAATATATGGTTTTCGACGAGCAACTCTACCATGTAATCCGGCGTTGTGCAGGCAGTTTCGGATGGTTTGAGCGCAAACTTTTTTTTGCGTAGCTTCCTCTACATTCTTCCGAATTATTGTAGATGTTGTTCTTGGATTTTGCATGACTGTAGAGACCATTTTTCGTTCCTCGAGTGGTGTTAGAATCTTGGGCGTTCCAGAATTCCCGTGATTTGCAGCTAATTCTCCAGTATTTAGGTATTTTTTGATCGAATCCGGCCGGTTAACATGCAGTTTTGCGAACTCCAAACGTTTTTTTTTTTGTTGATGGCAGAAATATATGGTTTTGACGAGCAACTCTACCATGTAATCCGGCGTTGTGCAGGCAGTTTCGGATGATTTGAGCGCAAACTTTTTTTTGCGTAGCTTCCTCTACATTCTTCCGAATTATTGTAGATGTTGTTCTTGGATTTTGCAAGACTGTAGAGACCATTTTTCGTTCCTCGAGTGGTGTTAGAATCTTGGGCGTTCCAGAATTCCCGTGATTTGCAGCTAATTCTCCAGTATTTAGGTATTTTTTGATCACACTATGTATTGTAAAAGGTGATTTGCCAATAATTCTACCGATTTCACGATAACTTTTATTCTCCAAATGTAATTTTAATATAGATTATCGCAAATCTAGCGATAAAACTTGACCTCTGCACACATCGTTTTTCGCACACTTCTTCGGTTTCTCTTTATACTTCTTTCACTATCCCGGTCGAGCCTCCAAATGTGGCATTTTTTGAGTATATTGATTAAGTATTTAAGTTTATTTATTGTTTAATATAGGTTAAATATAAGATATGAAAATGAACATTGATGAATTTGAATTTAAGTCGTCATTTTCGTCTTTGGGCCAACGTCTTCGAACCGTACTCGTCAAAAGCTCACACTCAACTCATCCGTCGTTACTCGTTGTCTTCTCGTCTTTTCTCTGGGTCTTCTCGTCTTTCATCACTATTCCTTCTAGTGTTTCGTCTTTGCTTCTTCATATGGGTTATTCGTCGTTGGTCTCGTTAAGCTCGAAATGTTGTCTAGGGTATTTTAGGGTAATTGTGGAATGATCGCCTCTCAAAGCAGACACACCCCACATACATCCCTTTCCTTTGATCGGTTTGGTTAACTTCCCCGAGTACTCATATTTGGGTTGATATAAACATTTTGAAAATATATAAACATTTTCAAATTTTAATCCATTGGGAAATTTTTTAAGCTTGGCATATTTATAGTTTTACCACAATTGGAAGGCCCGACAATTAGAGCTCTTATTGTTTTCGGTAAGAGGACTTTATGTCGTGGCGGTAGATTTTTTCGTTTCGTTAATACTTCGAACTACAATTTTTTGTTATTGGCATATTAAACGCATCTTTCAATCTAAGGTAGCTTTTTAGAAAACTACAGCCACCTAGAGAAGTTGTGAAATAGTTTTGATGCCTTTTATGTGGGAAAATGCACATTCACACACATGGATCCAAATTATTAATTGTTGTAAAGAAATATCTCATCTCAAGTTGGGAGCTTGCAATATCTTCAGCCATTTTTGCGTGCATTTATGTCTGCCTAAGAAAAACGACTGCAAAATAAATCCAAACGGTCTTGTTTTTGGTACCATGTGCAAGTTCAGTCGCTTGGGTTGTGTTGTTGCAAACCCAAAATCGCGCCGATGTGCTACCTGTGCCAAAAGTTAGTATCGCACGACATGCTGGCGCCTCCCAAAAAAGGTAACGGTTTCTTCGCTCTAAACCATCAAGGTAACAGCTAAGTACAACTTTTAACAACTGTGCCATATTTGAAAAGCTCAACCATCATCATGAATCAGGAAAGCATTGTAATTAAAGAGTTCAATAAATGCAATAAAAATACACCGATATTGAAGACAAGGATGCCTGAAAATGTAAGATTCCCAAACCTCAAGGCGAAGCGCAAAACAACAAAGGTTGGAGAATGTATTGCTTTCGAGTGGGTGGAACGCATCCTGTACATGCCGAGAAGGTACACCCCTCTACACTATGATATCATCAATCAGATGGTTGTTGGAAAATGTAATATTCATACAACTAATGACAATTTATATTTAAAAAAAGGCCAAAAATCTTTAAAAATGTGAGATTTAAAGAATTAAACGATAAAAGCACTTTTTTGTTTATATATATTGAAAAACATATATCGAATCATTGTTTTTTGGAAATGGTATAAAAATATTACCGATAATGGCGTTTCCTAAACAGTATTTGTTTAGTAACTGGGGACTGACTACATGAATTTCGAAAAATTTAAATTCTTTCCCTATAAAGTTTGTAAAATATACTACAATGAATATTTTTTCTCAGTTAGCCAAAGCTAGATTCGCATTGAAGCGAAAATTCGATGATCTCAAACAAATCAGAAATCAAACGAATTTACAATTGGAGGAAACTTTTAAACCCATTTCCGAATTCTTACATGAACTTGTTAAGGAAAATAAAAGACAAAAGACATCTAAGGTAAAAGACAGTATAGAAGATGATGAGAAAGAGTTGGACGATTTATACCTTACAACTAATGAGAAAGACCTCCAATCTAATCGAAATATAATTTCAAGAAGGTCTTCCGATGAAAGTAATTCATATAACGAATTTTTTCACATACGAATATAGAGGAAGATGTAGACAAAGAGAAAAAGCAGACGGAAAAGATTGAAGAAGAAGGCGCAACACCTTCACCAATGTATACAGAAGAGGTCGATATGGGTCTGGACGCAGATCTAGAAGATAAAAACACTTATTATAATTATGATTTTAATATCAGTAATTTGACCACAGGAAATGTGTTGGATAAAGGTTATGGACCTAAAAAAACTGCAAACAATTCATTAACATTGGGGAATAAGAAACTAAAAATTAAAGATAATAAAATTATATTTACTAGTGAAATTAGTTGTGATCTGACTCCTGATCTGTACTCTCTAATTTTTCTCAGTAAACCTGAAAACTGTGATGATCATGATTTAAAGATGTATAAAAAAAATTATATCAGAAACGAATATACATAGAGTAGGCTTTAATCCTAATAACCGAATCAAGGGTACACGAGCATACAAATATAGCCATATTATTAAGAAGTTGATAGACAATACTTTCAATCCTACAACGTCTATTCCACTTCGCTCAAAAACAGTTTTTGTTTACATGACCCTCCGGAAGTAAAATCCAAACTATGTATACTAGAATAATGTTAATGAGTTAGTTGAACGATTGGAAATTTTGGTGGCATCAAAAGCAGCGGGTAACACCAGTCACAATAATGAAATTTTTTCCATACTAGAGGAGTTGCATGAGGAAAAGATTATATTTATTGGGTATAAATAGCAAGTGTAAATATGTTTTACATTTATAAACATCATGTCTGTCGACAAATTTGTTGATAAAGGCCAAAAAATTTCAAAAGACGCGTTAAGTCTACTGAGGGACTACTCATCGATGAGGACGGTAATGTAAATGCTCAAAATAAACGTATCAAAAACGAATAGAAACGAAACAATATCCTGATGAGAACAACCCAAAAATGGGAGGAGATTAAAAATAAAATATAGCTCAAAATATAGATCGTCGATTTACAAAAATATAAAGCTTAGAAAATAATATTGAAATGTATAATAAGACCATCTCGAAAAAACTTTTAACGAAGGCGAGTGTTTACAAGGGGTATACTCGTAAATGATCTGTGGCAAGCAGTTTTGGTTAAAATGAGAGCCTTTTCGAAATCTATTGATGGGCACTGATACTTGTTTACTTTTATAGACATCTTTTCGAAATTTGGCATTAAATTCAAAAAGTGCTAGTAATGTTTCTCATGCCATGGAAAGCATTTTTAATTTTTTTTTTTTAAACCAAAAAACCTGCAAACTGATGATGATACTGAATTCAAAATCATTCTGAAGGTTGAATCAGTACTCTAAAGGCATCTATAGTTAAACGTCAGTAAAGAACTAATGTGGCTTGCATTTAGTTTCAATGGAAAATATAAGTAAATATGAATGTATCAGCAATTAATTAAGAAATATAGTAATAGAGTGCATAAAACAATTAAAATGAGTCCAAGTCATTTCCTTCAATGAAAAACAAATTTTACAAACGACCTACAATAAAAATATTTTTTGCAAGCTCGTATAAATAAATATAAACATGTTTGCGAGAAAAAAATACACCAAACTGTACAACTGAAATCTTATGACGAACTTGGTGAAGTGGATGCTATTGGGTTGCATACTCTGCCTACGGGATCAGCCTAGCTCAGGGAAGAGACAAGGATGTCGGTTACTTCCTAAGCAGCAACACCGCCACAGAATAAAACTTGTAGACAGAGTTGGGAAGGCTAAAGGAAGGAGACAGTGAATGAATGTAGGAGAATGAACAATATGTTACCGCGGTTGTTGACTAACTGAGATGGTATTGTTCGTCGGCTTGGCATACCCTACCTGTAAGGACACTTTGATGTTGAACGCCCTTACCCTTATTAATGAAAACCGCTTTTACTTAGAAGCCCATTTTGTTGTTCTTTACTTTATTTTATATAACTACAAATTATCTCGAATTTAAATAATTTCGAACTTCAAATACATGTTTCCATCGAGACTCAATTTAAATTACAGGACTCGTAAAACTACTTAATAGATTTTACGAGATTTAAACTGTAATTAAATTGACCTCTAGGACCTTAAAAACCAAAAAAAGTTGTTCATATTCTTTCAAACTTCACATTCGGTTAGTTTACACAATAGGTTATTTAAATATCAAAGACAATGTGTTTACTCACGACCACTCCTCGAAGTCCGCAGGATGATGTGATAGGGGTGGATAAATTTAATTTAACGTAGATGTCTCAATATGTGTACTAAATGCCACTGAATAAAGGAAGGAAAGAATATGCGTATAGGTTCAAATCACATCATGCAAGGAATCTACTATAAAACTACTTAAAATTAGTTTAAAATGTTAAAGATGACCGGTACTAGGCGGGACGCAGCAAGTGCGGTGTTCTGTGGCCGTTATGTGTCGGAACAGGGTCGAAATATGCAGAGATGGCTGCTGCCGTAAGAGCCGAAGTGAGCTTATGTTCACGAGGGTTGCCGATGTTGCGCACGAGCGTAAGTGAAGTTATGTTGTGCACGAGCCTATGTGGCGTTAGGTTGCTGCCCAATATGACTCCCTTGGTGTAGGTCAGCTCTCCAAATCAACGCTGCCCATATCACGCACAATTTGTCGACCCAAGCGCTAGCGCGAGTTGGCTCCTTGCACGGTTAGGCGCTGATCCAGAGGTCCACAGGGAAAGGATGCTTTTGGGCGTAGCCTGACTCCTTTTGTTGCCATCCCTCAGTTGGCAAAAAGCGTGGTTGTGGGAACGCCACTTGGGATCCGCGGCTGGCCGAGAGTTGGGGTTCGCAAACTGTGGTTACACAGCCTGTTGAGACCTTGTTCTGGTGCTGCCGGGTGAATTGCTGGAATCTACACAAGTCGAATAGAGTCGATCTTGCGTTTCTAGTTGTTTCTGCAGTTTTCACACACTGCCGTTTATTGCAACTTTCTAGAACTGACAGACACGGCGGAATCAATTGCCTTTACTACAGGACTTTGAGTGCGTCGTATATGTTGCACACTCGTTGACTTTAGAGCTTTTCGCTGTAAACTACAGTCAGCACAATATTTATTCGGACACCCCTGATTTTCAACTTGATTCATTAATAACTCAACAAAAACCTAACGTAAACAAACATTTTATATTTGATTGTGGCGACCAACTTTCTTACAGTCTATTTTAACAAAAAAAGAAGACATTTTTAACATTAACATAAGGTATTTCTTCAAAAAAACAAAAAAGTCTATATTTTACGCACAAAAATTAATCGAACACTTCATTGATATACTAAAAAAGAAAATATTAGTTTTTGTTGGGGTGGTCTTAGTACTTGGTGGGTCCTCCCTTAGCATCTATAACAGCTTGTAAGCGTCGACCCATGCTTTTGACCAAGTTTTCGGTCTCATTCGCGCCAATGTGGTCCCATTCAGTCATCAATGCCGTTTTTAAGTACTCCTTCGACGAAATGACATGCTTCCTTATTCTTTTCTCCAGAATTAAATTTAATTTAACGTAGATGTCTCAATATGTGTACTAAATGCCACTGAATAAAGGAAGGAAAGAATATGCGTATAGGTTCAAATCACATCATGCAAGGAATCTACTATAAAACTACTTAAAATTAGTTTAAAATGTTAAAGATGACCGGTACTAGGCGGGACGCAGCAAGTGCGGTGTTCTGTGGCCGTTATGTGTCGGAGCAGGGTCGAAATATGCAGAGATGGCTGCTGCCGTAAGAGCCGAAGTGAGCTTATGTTCACGAGGGTTGCCGATGTTGCGCACGAGCGTATGTGTAGTTATGTTGTGCACGAGCCTATGTGGCGTTAGGTTGCTGCCCAATATGACTCCCTTGGTGTAGGTCAGCTCTCCAAATCAACGCTGCCCATATCACGCACAATTTGTCGACCCAAGCGCTAGCGCGAGTTGGCTCCTTGCACGGTTAGGCGCTGATCCAGAGGTCCACAAGGAAAGGATGCTTTTGGGCGTAGCCTGACTCCTTTTGTTGCCATCCCTCAGTTGGCAAAAAGCGTGGTTGTGGGAACGCCACTTGGGATCCGCGGCTGGCCGAGAGTTGGGGTTCGCAAACTGTGGTTACACAGCCTGTTGAGACCTTGTTCTGGTGCTGCCGGGTGAATTGCTGGAATCTACACAAGTCGAATAGAGTCGATCTTGCGTTTCTAGTTGTTTCTGCAGTTTTCACACACTGCCGTTTATTGCAACTTTCTAGAACTGACAGACACGGCGGAATCAATTGCCTTTACTACAGGACTTTGAGTGCGTGGTATATGTTGCACACTCGTTGACTTTAGAGCTTTTCGCTGTAAACTACAGTCAGCACAATATTTATTTGGACACCCCTGATTTTCAACTTGATTCATTAATAACTCAACAAAAACCTAACGTAAACAAACATTTTATATTTGATTGTGGCGACCAACTTTCTTACAGTCTATTTTAACAAAAAAAGAAGACATTTTTAACATTAACATCAGGTATTTCTTCAAAAAAACAAAAAAGTCTATATTTTACGCACAAAAATTATTCGAACACTTCATTGATATACTAAAAAAGAAAATATTAGTTTTTGTTGGGGTGGTCTTAGTACTTGGTGGGTCCTCCCTTAGCATCTATAACAGCTTGTAAGCGTCGACCCATGCTTTTGACCAAGTTTTCGGTCTCATTCGCGCCAATGTGGTCCCATTCAGTCATCAATGCCGTTTTTAAGTACTCCTTCGACGAAATGACATGCTTCCTTATTCTTTTCTCCAGAATATCCCACACATATTCTATCGGATTTAAATCCGGTGACTGGGGTGTTTTTTTTAGCTGTTTACAGTGATATACCAGCCACTCTTGCACCAAATATGCCGAATGTTTCAGGTCATTGTCTTGCTGGAACAAGAATGACTTCGGATTGAGATTAAGTTTTAATGCACTTGCGATCAAATTTTGGCTTAAAATGTCCTTGTACATTTATTTGTTTATTTTTTTATCAATGAAGACCATTTGACCGACTCCACCTGCAGCTACACACCCCCAAACCATTACATTGCCGCCACCATGCTTAATAGTTGAAATCAAGTTCTTCTCTTTCAAGGCTTCATTTGGTTTCCTCCATAATTTTGAAAAGCCGTCGTGTCCGAAAATGTTAAATTTCGATTCGTCACTAAAAATAACGTTCTCCCAAAACGAATCCGGCCGGTTAACATGCAGTTTTGCGAACTCCAAACGTTTTTTTTTTTGTTGATGGCAGAAATATATGGTTTACGACGAGCAACTCTACCATGTAATCCGGCGTTGTGCAGGCAGTTTCGGATGGTTTGAGCGCAAACTTTTTTTTGCGTAGCTTCCTCTACATTCTTCCGAATTATTGTAGATGTTGTTCTTGGATTTTGCAAGACTGTAGAGACCATTTTTCGTTCCTCGAGTGGTGTTAGAATCTTGGGCGTTCCAGAATTCCCGTGATTTGCAGCTAATTCTCCAGTATTTAGGTATTTTTTGATCGAATCCGGCCGGTTAACATGCAGTTTTGCGAACTCCAAACGTTTTTTTTTTTGTTGATGGCAGAAATATATGGTTTACGACGAGCAACTCTACCATGTAATCCGGCGTTGTGCAGGCAGTTTCGGATGGTTTGAGCGCAAACTTTTTTTTGCGTAGCTTCCTCTACATTCTTCCGAATTATTGTAGATGTTGTTCTTGGATTTTGCAAGACTGTAGAGACCATTTTTCGTTCCTCGAGTGGTGTTAGAATCTTGGGCGTTCCAGAATTCCCGTGATTTGCAGCTAATTCTCCAGTATTTAGGTATTTTTTGATCGAATCCGGCCGGTTAACATGCAGTTTTGCGAACTCCAAACGTTTTTTTTTTTGTTGATGGCAGAAATATATGGTTTTCGACGAGCAACTCTACCATGTAATCCGGCGTTGTGCAGGCAGTTTCGGATGATTTGAGCGCAAACTTTTTTTTGCGTAGCTTCCTCTACATTCTTCCGAATTATTGTAGATGTTGTTCTTGGATTTTGCAAGACTGTAGAGACCATTTTTCGTTCCTCGAGTGGTGTTAGAATCTTGGGCGTTCCAGAATTCCCGTGATTTGCAGCTAATTCTCCAGTATTTAGGTATTTTTTGATCACACTATGTATTGTAAAAGGTGATTTGCCAATAATTCTACCGATTTCACGATAACTTTTATTCTCCAAATGTAATTTTAATATAGATTATCGCAAATCTAGCGATAAAACTTGACCTCTGCACACATCGTTTTTCGCACACTTCTTCGGTTTCTCTTTATACTTCTTTCACTATCCCGGTCGAGCCTCCAAATGTGGTATTTTTTGAGTATATTGATTAAGTATTTAAGTTTATTTATTGTTTAATATAGGTTAAATATAAGATATGAAAATGAACATTGATGAATTTGAATTTAAGTCGTCATTTTCGTCTTTGGGCCAACGTCTTCGAACCGTACTCGTCAAAAGCTCACACTCAACTCATCCGTCGTTACTCGTTGTCTTCTCGTCTTTTCTCTGGGTCTTCTCGTCTTTCATCACTATTCCTTCTAGTGTTTCGTCTTTGCTTCTTCATATGGGTTATTCGTCGTTGGTCTCGTTAAGCTCGAAATGTTGTCTAGGGTATTTTAGGGTAATTGTGGAATGATCGCCTCTCAAAGCAGACACACCCCACATACATCCCTTTCCTTTGATCGGTTTGGTTAACTTCCCCGAGTACTCATATTTGGGTTGATATAAACTTTTTGAAAATATATAAACATTTTCAAATTTTAATCCATTGGGAAATTTTTTAAGCTTGGCATATTTATAGTTTTACCACAATTGGAAGGCCCGACAATTAGAGCTCTTATTGTTTTCGGTAAGAGGACTTTATGTCGTGGCGGTAGATTTTTTCGTTTCGTTAATACTTCGAACTACAATTTTTTGTTATTGGCATATTAAACGCATCTTTCAATCTAAGGTAGCTTTTTAGAAAACTACAGCCACCTAGAGAAGTTGTGAAATAGTTTTGATGCCTTTTATGTGGGAAAATGCACATTCACACACATGGATCCAAATTATTAATTGTTGTAAAGAAATATCTCATCTCAAGTTGGGAGCTTGCAATATCTTCAGCCATTTTTGCGTGCATTTATGTCTGCCTAAGAAAAACGACTGCAAAATAAATCCAAACGGTCTTGTTTTTGGTACCATGTGCAAGTTCAGTCGCTTGGGTTGTGTTGTTGCAAACCCAAAATCGCGCCGATGTGCTACCTGTGCCAAAAGTTAGTATCGCACGACATGCTGGCGCCTCCCAAAAAAGGTAACGGTTTCTTCGCTCTAAACCATCAAGGTAACAGCTAAGTACAACTTTTAACAACTGTGCCATATTTGAAAAGCTCAACCATCATCATGAATCAGGAAAGCATTGTAATTAAAGAGTTCAATAAATGCAATAAAAATACACCGATATTGAAGACAAGGATGCCTGAAAATGTAAGATTCCCAAACCTCAAGGCGAAGCGCAAAACAACAAAGGTTGGAGAATGTATTGCTTTCGAGTGGGTGGAACGCATCCTGTACATGCCGAGAAGGTACACCCCTCTACACTATGATATCATCAATCAGATGGTTGTTGGAAAATGTAATATTCATACAACTAATGACAATTTATATTTAAAAAAAGGCCAAAAATCTTTAAAAATGTGAGATTTAAAGAATTAAACGATAAAAGCACTTTTTTGTTTATATATATTGAAAAACATATATCGAATCATTGTTTTTTGGAAATGGTATAAAAATATTACCGATAATGGCGTTTCCTAAACAGTATTTGTTTAGTAACTGGGGACTGACTACATGAATTTCGAAAAATTTAAATTCTTTCCCTATAAAGTTTGTAAAATATACTACAATGAATATTTTTTCTCAGTTAGCCAAAGCTAGATTCGCATTGAAGCGAAAATTCGATGATCTCAAACAAATCAGAAATCAAACGAATTTACAATTGGAGGAAACTTTTAAACCCATTTCCGAATTCTTACATGAACTTGTTAAGGAAAATAAAAGACAAAAGACATCTAAGGTAAAAGACAGTATAGAAGATGATGAGAAAGAGTTGGACGATTTATACTTTACAACTAATGAGAAAGACCTCCAATCTAATCGAAATATAATTTCAAGAAGGTCTTCCGATGAAAGTAATTCATATAACGAATTTTTTCACATACGAATATAGAGGAAGATGTAGACAAAGAGAAAAAGCAGACGGAAAAGATTGAAGAAGAAGGCGCAACACCTTCACCAATGTATACAGAAGAGGTCGATATGGGTCTGGACGCAGATCTAGAAGATAAAAACACTTATTATAATTATGATTTTAATATCAGTAATTTGACCACAGGAAATGTGTTGGATAAAGGTTATGGACCTAAAAAAACTGCAAACAATTCATTAACATTGGGGAATAAGAAACTAAAAATTAAAGATAATAAAATTATATTTACTAGTGAAATTAGTTGTGATCTGACTCCTGATCTGTACTCTCTAATTTTTCTCAGTAAACCTGAAAACTGTGATGATCATGATTTAAAGATGTATAAAAAAAATTATATCAGAAACGAATATACATAGAGTAGGCTTTAATCCTAATAACCGAATCAAGGTTACACGAGCATACAAATATAGCCATATTATTAAGAAGTTGATAGACAATACTTTCAATCCTACAACGTCTATTCCACTTCGCTCAAAAACAGTTTTTGTTTACATGACCCTCCAGAAGTAAAATCCAAACTATGTATACTAGAATAATGTTAATGAGTTAGTTGAACGATTGGAAATTTTGGTGGCATCAAAAGCAGCGGGTAACACCAGTCACAATAATGAAATTTTTTCCATACTAGAGGAGTTGCATGAGGAAAAGATTATATTTATTGGGTATAAATAGCAAGTGTAAATATGTTTTACATTTATAAACATCATGTCTGTCGACAAATTTGTTGATAAAGGCCAAAAAATTTCAAAAGACGCGTTAAGTCTACTGAGGGACTACTCATCGATGAGGACGGTAATGTAAATGCTCAAAATAAACGTATCAAAAACGAATAGAAACGAAACAATATCCTGATGAGAACAACCCAAAAATGGGAGGAGATTAAAAATAAAATATAGCTCAAAATATAGATCGTCGATTTACAAAAATATAAAGCTTAGAAAATAATATTGAAATGTATAATAAGACCATCTCGAAAAAAACTTTTAACGAAGGCGAGTGTTTACAAGGGGTATACTCGTAAATGATCTGTGGCAAGCAGTTTTGGTTAAAATGAGAGCCTTTTCGAAATCTATTGATGGGCACTGATACTTGTTTACTTTTATAGACATCTTTTCGAAATTTGGCATTAAATTCAAAAAGCGCTAGTAATGTTTCTCATGCCATGGAAAGCATTTTTAATTTTTTTTTTTTTAAACCAAAAAACCTGCAAACTGATGATGATACTAAATTCAAAATCATTCTGAAGGTTGAATCAGTACTCTAAAGGCATCTATAGTTAAACGTCAGTAAAGAACTAATGTGGCTTGCATTTAGTTTCAATGGAAAATATAAGTAAATATGAATGTATCAGCAATTAATTAAGAAATATAGTAATAGAGTGCATAAAACAATTAAAATGAGTCCAAGTCATTTCCTTCAATGAAAAACAAATATTACAAACGACCTAGAATAAAAATATTTTTTGCAAGCTCGTATAAATAAATATAAACATGTTTTTGAGAAAAAAATACACCAAACTGTACAACTGAAATCTTATGACGAACTTGGTGAAGTGGATGCTATTGGGTTGCATACTCTGCCTACGGGATCAGCCTAGCTCAGGGAAGAGACAAGGATGTCGGTTACTTCCTAAGCAGCAACACCGCCACAGAATAAAACTTGTAGACAGAGTTGGGAAGGCTAAAGGAAGGAGACAGTGAATGAATGTAGGAGAATGAACAATATGTTACCGCTAACTAACTGAGATGGTATTGTTCGTCGGCTTGGCATACCCTACCTGTAAGGACACTTTGATGTTGAACGCCCTTACCCTTATTAATGAAAACCGCTTTTACTTAGAAGCCCATTTTGTTGTTCTTTACTTTATTTTATATAACTACAAATTATCTCGAATTTAAATAATTTCGAACTTCAAATACATGTTTCCATCGAGACTCAATTTAAATTACAGGACTCGTAAAACTACTTAATAGATTTTACGAGATTTAAACTGTAATTAAATTGACCTCTAGGACCTTAAAAACCAAAAAAAGTTGTTCATATTCTTTCAAACTTCACATTCGGTTAGTTTACACAATAGGTTATTTAAATATCAAAGACAATGTGTTTACTCACGACCACTCCTCGAAGTCCGCAGGATGATGTGATAGGGGTGGATAAATTTAATTTAACGTAGATGTCTCAATATGTGTACTAAATGCCACTGAATAAAGGAAGGAAAGAATATGCGTATAGGTTCAAATCACATCATGCAAGGAATCTACTATAAAACTACTTAAAATTAGTTTAAAATGTTAAAGATGACCGGTACTAGGCGGGACGCAGCAAGTGCGGTGTTCTGTGGCCGTTATGTGTCGGAACAGGGTCGAAATATGCAGAGATGGCTGCTGCCGTAAGAGCCGAAGTGAGCTTATGTTCACGAGGGTTGCCGATGTTGCGCACGAGCGTAAGTGAAGTTATGTTGTGCACGAGCCTATGTGGCGTTAGGTTGCTGCCCAATATGACTCCCTTGGTGTAGGTCAGCTCTCCAAATCAACGCTGCCCATATCACGCACAATTTGTCGACCCAAGCGCGAGCGCGAGTTGGCTCCTTGCACGGTTAGGGGCTGATCCAGAGGTCCACAGGGAAAGGATGCTTTTGGGCGTAGCCTGACTCCTTTTGTTGCCATCCCTCAGTTGGCAAAAAGCGTGGTTGTGGGAACGCCACTTGGGATCCGCGGCTGGCCGAGAGTTGGGGTTCGCAAACTGTGGTTACACAGCCTGTTGAGACCTTGTTCTGGTGCTGCCGGGTGAATTGCTGGAATCTACACAAGTCGAATAGAGTCGATCTTGCGTTTCTAGTTGTTTCTGCAGTTTTCACACACTGCCGTTTATTGCAACTTTCTAGAACTGACAGACACGGCGGAATCAATTGCCTTTACTACAGGACTTTGAGTGCGTGGTATATGTTGCACACTCGTTGACTTTAGAGCTTTTCGCTGTAAACTACAGTCAGCACAATATTTATTCGGACACCCCTGATTTTCAACTTGATTCATTAATAACTCAACAAAAACCTAACGTAAACAAACATTTTATATTTGATTGTGGCGACCAACTTTCTTACAGTCTATTTTAACAAAAAAAGAAGACATTTTTAACATTAACATAAGGTATTTCTTCAAAAAAACAAAAAAGTCTATATTTTACGCACAAAAATTATTCGAACACTTCATTGATATACTAAAAAAGAACATATTAGTTTTTGTTGGGGTGGTCTTAGTACTTCGTGGATCCTCCCTTAGCATCTATAACAGCTTGTAAGCGTCGACCCATGCTTTTGACCAAGTTTTCGGTCTCATTCGCGCCAATGTGGTCCCATTCAGTCATCAATGCCGTTTTTAAGTACTCCTTCGACGAAGTGACATTCTTCCTTATTCTTTTCTCCAGAATTAAATTTAATTTAACGTAGATGTCTCAATATGTGTACTAAATGCCACTGAATAAAGGAAGGAAAGAATATGCGTATAGGTTCAAATCACATCATGCAAGGAATCTACTATAAAACTACTTAAAATTAGTTTAAAATGTTAAAGATGACCGGTACTAGGCGGGACGCAGCAAGTGCGGTGTTCTGTGGCCGTTATGTGTCGGAACAGGGTCGAAATATGCAGAGATGGCTGCTGCCGTAAGAGCCGAAGTGAGCTTATGTTCACGAGGGTTGCCGATGTTGCGCACGAGCGTATGTGTAGTTATGTTGTGCACGAGCCTATGTGGCGTTAGGTTGCTGCCCAATATGACTCCCTTGGTGTAGGTCAGCTCTCCAAATCAACGCTGCCCATATCACGCACAATTTGTCGACCCAAGCGCTAGCGCGAGTTGGCTCCTTGCACGGTTAGGCGCTGATCCAGAGGTCCACAGGGAAAGGATGCTTTTGGGCGTAGCCTGACTCCTTTTGTTGCCATCCCTCAGTTGGCAAAAAGCGTGGTTGTGGGAACGCCACTTGGGATCCGCGGCTGGCCGAGAGTTGGGGTTCGCAAACTGTGGTTACACAGCCTGTTCTGGTGCTGCCGGGTGAATTGCTGGAATCTACACAAGTCGAATAGAGTCGATCTTGCGTTTCTAGTTGTTTCTGCAGTTTTCACACACTGCCGATTATTGCAACTTTCTAGAACTGACAGACACGGCGGAATCAATTGCCTTTACTACAGGACTTTGAGTGCGTGGTATATGTTGCACACTCGTTGACTTTAGAGCTTTTCGCTGTAAACTACAGTCAGCACAATATTTATTCGGACCCCTGATTTTCAACTTGATTCGTTAATAACTCAACAAAAACCTAACGTAAACAAACATTTTATATTTGATTGTGGCGACCAACTTTCTTACAGTCTATTTTAACAAAAAAAGAAGACATTTTTAACATTAACATAAGGTATTTCTTCAAAAAAACAAAAAAGTCAATATTTTACGCACAAAAATTATTCGAACACTTCATTGATATACTAAAAAAGAACATATTAGTTTTTGTTGGGGTGGTCTTAGTACTTGGTGGGTCCTCCCTTAGCATCTATAACATCTTGTAAGCGTCGACCCATGCTTTTGACCAAGTTTTCGGTCTCATTCGCGCCAATGTGGTCCCATTCAGTCATCAATGCCGTTTTTAAGTACTCCTTCGACGAAATGACATGCTTCCTTATTCTTTTCTCCAGAATATCCCACACATATTCTATCGGATTTAAATCCGGTGACTGGGGTGTTTTTTTTAGCTGTTTACAGTGATATACCAGCCACTCTTGCACCAAATATGCCGAATGTTTCAGGTCATTGTCTTGCTGGAACAAGAATGACTTCGGATTGAGATTAAGTTTTAATGCACTTGCGATCAAATTTTGGCTTAAAATGTCCTTGTACATTTATTTGTTCATTTTTTCATCAATGAAGACCATTTGACCGACTCCACCTGCAGCTACACACCCCCAAACCATTACATTGCCGCCACCATGCTTAATAGTTGAAATCAAGTTCTTCTCTTTCAAGGCTTCATTTGGTTTCCTCCATAATTTTGAAAAGCCGTCGTGTCCGAAAATGTTAAATTTCGATTCGTCACTAAAAATAACGTTCTCCCAAAACGAATCCGGCCGGTTAACATGCAGTTTTGCGAACTGCAAACGTTTTTTTTTTTGTTGATGGCAGAAATATATGGTTTTCGACGAACAACTCTACCATGTAATCCGGCGTTGTGCAGGCAGTTTCGGATGGTTTGAGCGCAAACTTTTTTTTGCGTAGCTTCCTCTACATTCTTCCGAATTATTGTAGATGTTGTTCTTAGATTTTGCAAGACTGTAGAGACCATTTTTCGTTCCTCGATTGGTGTTAGAATCTTGGGCGTTCCAGAATTCCCGTGATTTGCAGCTAATTTTCCAGTATTTAGGTATTTTTTGATCGAATCCGGCCGGTTAACATGCAGTTTTGCGAACTCCAAACGTTTTTTTTTTTGTTGATGGCAGAAATATATGGTTTTCGACGAGCAACTCTACCATGTAATCCGGCGTTGTGCAGGCAGTTTCGGATGATTTGAGCGCAAACTTTTTTTTGCGTAGCTTCCTCTACATTCTTCCGAATTATTGTAGATGTTGTTCTTGGATTTTGCAAGACTGTAGAGACCATTTTTCGTTCCTCGAGTGGTGTTAGAATCTTGGGCGTTCCAGAATTCCCGTGATTTGCAGCTAATTCTCCAGTATTTAGGTATTTTTTGATCGAATCCGGCCGGTTAACATGCAGTTTTGCGAACTCCAAACGTTTTTTTTTTTGTTGATGGCAGAAATATATGGTTTTCGACGAGCAACTCTACCATGTAATCCGGCGTTGTGCAGGCAGTTTCGGATGATTTGAGCGCAAACTTTTTTTTGCGTAGCTTCCTCTACATTCTTCCGAATTATTGTAGATGTTGTTCTTGGATTTTGCAAGACTGTAGAGACCATTTTTCGTTCCTCGAGTGGTGTTAGAATCTTGGGCGTTCCAGAATTCCCGTGATTTGCAGCTAATTCTCCAGTATTTAGGTATTTTTTGATCACACTATGTATTGTAAAAGGTGATTTGCCAATAATTCTACCGATTTCACGATAACTTTTATTCTCCAAATGTAATTTTAATATAGATTATCGCAAATCTAGCGATAAAACTTGACCTCTGCACACATCGTTTTTCGCACACTTCTTCGGTTTCTCTTTATACTTCTTTCACTATCCCGGTCGAGCCTCCAAATGTGGTATTTTTTGAGTATATTGATTAAGTATTTAAGTTTATTTATTGTTTAATATAGGTTAAATATAAGATATGAAAATGAACATTGATGAATTTGAATTTAAGTCGTCATTTTCGTCTTTGGGCCAACGTCTTCGAACCGTACTCGTCAAAAGCTCACACTCAACTCATCCGTCGTTACTCGTTGTCTTCTCGTCTTTTCTCTGGGTCTTCTCGTCTTTCATCACTATTCCTTCTAGTGTTTCGTCTTTGCTTCTTCATATGGGTTATTCGTCGTTGGTCTCGTTAAGCTCGAAATGTTGTCTAGGGTATTTTAGGGTAATTGTGGAATGATCGCCTCTCAAAGCAGACACACCCCACATACATCCCTTTCCTTTGATCGGTTTGGTTAACTTCCCCGAGTACTCATATTTGGGTTGATATAAACTTTTTGAAAATATATAAACATTTTCAAATTTTAATCCATTGGGAAATTTTTTAATTGGCATATTTATAGTTTTACCACAATTGGAAGGCCCGACAATTAGAGCTCTTATTGTTTTCGGTAAGAGGACTTTATGTCGTGGCGGTAGATTTTTTCGTTTCGTTAATACTTCGAACTACAATTTTTTGTTATTGGCATATTAAACGCATCTTTCAATCTAAGGTAGCTTTTTAGAAAACTACAGCCACCTAGAGAAGTTGTGAAATAGTTTTGATGCCTTTTATGTGGGAAAATGCACATTCACACACATGGATCCAAATTATTAATTGTTGTAAAGAAATATCTCATCTCAAGTTGGGAGCTTGCAATATCTTCAGCCATTTTTGCGTGCATTTATGTCTGCCTAAGAAAAACGACTGCAAAATAAATCCAAACGGTCTTGTTTTTGGTACCATGTGCAAGTTCAGTCGCTTGGGTTGTGTTGTTGCAAACCCAAAATCGCGCCGATGTGCTACCTGTGCCAAAAGTTAGTATCGCACGACATGCTGGCGCCTCCCAAAAAAGGTAACGGTTTCTTCGCTCTAAACCATCAAGGTAACAGCTAAGTACAACTTTTAACAACTGTGCCATATTTGAAAAGCTCAACCATCATCATGAATCAGGAAAGCATTGTAATTAAAGAGTTCAATAAATGCAATAAAAATACACCGATATTGAAGACAAGGATGCCTGAAAATGTAAGATTCCCAAACCTCAAGGCGAAGCGCAAAACAACAAAGGTTGGAGAATGTATTGCTTTCGAGTGGGTGGAACGCATCCTGTACATGCCGAGAAGGTACACCCCTCTACACTATGATATCATCAATCAGATGGTTGTTGGAAAATGTAATATTCATACAACTAATGACAATTTATATTTAAAAAAAGGCCAAAAATCTTTAAAAATGTGAGATTTAAAGAATTAAACGATAAAAGCACTTTTTTGTTTATATATATTGAAAAACATATATCGAATCATTGTTTTTTGGAAATGGTATAAAAATATTACCGATAATGGCGTTTCCTAAACAGTATTTGTTTAGTAACTGGGGACTGACTACATGAATTTCGAAAAATTTAAATTCTTTCCCTATAAAGTTTGTAAAATATACTACAATGAATATTTTTTCTCAGTTAGCCAAAGCTAGATTCGCATTGAAGCGAAAATTCGATGATCTCAAACAAATCAGAAATCAAACGAATTTACAATTGGAGGAAACTTTTAAACCCATTTCCGAATTCTTACATGAACTTGTTAAGGAAAATAAAAGACAAAAGACATCTAAGGTAAAAGACAGTATAGAAGATGATGAGAAAGAGTTGGACGATTTATACCTTACAACTAATGAGAAAGACCTCCAATCTAATCGAAATATAATTTCAAGAAGGTCTTCCGATGAAAGTAATTCATATAACGAATTTTTTCACATACGAATATAGAGGAAGATGTAGACAAAGAGAAAAAGCAGACGGAAAAGATTGAAGAAGAAGGCGCAACACCTTCACCAATGTATACAGAAGAGGTCGATATGGGTCTGGACGCAGATCTAGAAGATAAAAACACTTATTATAATTATGATTTTAATATCAGTAATTTGACCACAGGAAATGTGTTGGATAAAGGTTATGGACCTAAAAAAACTGCAAACAATTCATTAACATTGGGGAATAAGAAACTAAAAATTAATGATAATAAAATTATATTTACTAGTGAAATTAGCTGTGATCTGACTCCTGATCTGTACTCTCTAATTTTTCTCAGTAAACCTGAAAACTGTGATGATCATGATTTAAAGATGTATAAAAAAAATTATATCAGAAACGAATATACATAGAGTAGGCTTTAATCCTAATAACCGAATCAAGGGTACACGAGCATACAAATATAGCCATATTATTAAGAAGTTGATAGACAATACTTTCAATCCTACAACGTCTATTCCACTTCGCTCAAAAACAGTTTTTGTTTACATGACCCTCCGGAAGTAAAATCCAAACTATGTATACTAGAATAATGTTAATGAGTTAGTTGAACGATTGGAAATTTTGGTGGCATCAAAAGCAGCGGGTAACACCAGTCACAATAATGAAATTTTTTCCATACTAGAGGAGTTGCATGAGGAAAAGATTATATTTATTGGGTATAAATAGCAAGTGTAAATATGTTTTACATTTATAAACATCATGTCTGTCGACAAATTTGTTGATAAAGGCCAAAAAATTTCAAAAGACGCGTTAAGTCTACTGAGGGACTACTCATCGATGAGGACGGTAATGTAAATGCTCAAAATAAACGTATCAAAAACGAATAGAAACGAAACAATATCCTGATGAGAACAACCCAAAAATGGGAGGAGATTAAAAATAAAATATAGCTCAAAATATAGATCGTCGATTTACAAAAATATAAAGCTTAGAAAATAATATTGAAATGTATAATAAGACCATCTCGAAAAAAAATTTTAACGAAGGCGAGTGTTTACAAGGGGTATACTCGTAAATGATCTGTGGCAAGCAGTTTTGGTTAAAATGAGAGCCTTTTCGAAATCTATTGATGGGCACTGATACTTGTTTACTTTTATAGACATCTTTTCGAAATTTGGCATTAAATTCAAAAAGCGCTAGTAATGTTTCTCATGCCATGGAAAGCATTTTTAATTTTTTTTTTTTAAACCAAAAAACCTGCAAACTGATGATGATACTGAATTCAAAATCATTCTGAAGGTTGAATCAGTACTCTAAAGGCATCTATAGTTAAACGTCAGTAAAGAACTAATGTGGCTTGCATTTAGTTTCAATGGAAAATATAAGTAAATATGAATGTATCAGCAATTAATTAAGAAATATAGTAATAGAGTGCATAAAACAATTAAAATGAGTCCAAGTCATTTCCTTCAATGAAAAACAAATATTACAAACGACCTAGAATAAAAATATTTTTTGCAAGCTCGTATAAATAAATATAAACATGTTTTTGAGAAAAAAATACACCAAACTGTACAACTGAAATCTTATGACGAACTTGGTGAAGTGGATGCTATTGGGTTGCATACTCTGCCTACGGGATCAGCCTAGCTCAGGGAAGAGACAAGGATGTCGGTTACTTCCTAAGCAGCAACACCGCCACAGAATAAAACTTGTAGACAGAGTTGGGAAGGCTAAAGGAAGGAGACAGTGAATGAATGTAGGAGAATGAACAATATGTTACCGCGGTTGTTGACTAACTGAGATGGTATTGTTCGTCGGCTTGGCATACCCTACCTGTAAGGACACTTTGATGTTGAACGCCCTTACCCTTATTAATGAAAACCGCTTTTACTTAGAAGCCCATTTTGTTGTTCTTTACTTTATTTTATATAACTACAAATTATCTCGAATTTAAATAATTTCGAACTTCAAATACATGTTTCCATCGAGACTCAATTTAAATTACAGGACTCGTAAAACTACTTAATAGATTTTACGAGATTTAAACTGTAATTAAATTGACCTCTAGGACCTTAAAAACCAAAAAAAGTTGTTCATATTCTTTCAAACTTCACATTCGGTTAGTTTACACAATAGGTTATTTAAATATCAAAGACAATGTGTTTACTCACGACCACTCCTCGAAGTCCGCAGGATGATGTGATAGGGGTGGATAAATTTAATTTAACGTAGATGTCTCAATATGTGTACTAAATGCCACTGAATAAAGGAAGGAAAGAATATGCGTATAGGTTCAAATCACATCATGCAAGGAATCTACTATAAAACTACTTAAAATTAGTTTAAAATGTTAAAGATGACCGGTACTAGGCGGGACGCAGCAAGTGCGGTGTTCTGTGGCCGTTATGTGTCGGAACAGGGTCGATATATGCAGAGATGGCTGCTGCCGTAAGAGCCGAAGTGAGCTTATGTTCACGAGGGTTGCCGATGTTGCGCACGAGCGTATGTGAAGTTATGTTGTGCACGAGCCTATGTGGCGTTAGGTTGCTGCCCAATATGACTCCCTTGGTGTAGGTCAGCTCTCCAAATCAACGCTGCCCATATCACGCACAATTTGTCGACCCAAGCGCGAGCGCGAGTTGGCTCCTTGCACGGTTAGGGGCTGATCCAGAGGTCCACAGGGAAAGGATGCTTTTGGGCGTAGCCTGACTCCTTTTGTTGCCATCCCTCAGTTGGCAAAAAGCGTGGTTGTGGGAACGCCACTTGGGATCCGCGGCTGGCCGAGAGTTGGGGTTCGCAAACTGTGGTTACACAGCCTGTTGAGACCTTATTCTGGTGCTGCCGGGTGAATTGCTGGAATCTACACAAGTCGAATAGAGTCGATCTTGCGTTTCTAGTTGTTTCTGCAGTTTTCACACACTGCCGTTTATTGCAACTTTCTAGAACTGACAGACACGGCGGAATCAATTGCCTTTACTACAGGACTTTGAGTGCGTGGTATATGTTGCACACTCGTTGACTTTAGAGCTTTTCGCTGTAAACTACAGTCAGCACAATATTTATTCGGACACCCCTGATTTTCAACTTGATTCATTAATAACTCAACAAAAACCTAACGTAAACAAACATTTTATATTTGATTGTGGCGACCAACTTTCTTACAGTCTATTTTAACAAAAAAAGAAGACATTTTTAACATTAACATCAGGTATTTCTTCAAAAAAACAAAAAAGTCTATATTTTACGCACAAAAATTATTCGAACACTTCATTGATATACTAAAAAAGAACATATTAGTTTTTGTTGGGGTGGTCTTAGTACTTAGTGGGTCCTCCCTTAGCATCTATAACAGCTTGTAAGCGTCGACCCATGCTTTTGACCAAGTTTTCGGTCTCATTCGCGCCAATGTGGTCCCATTCAGTCATCAATGCCGTTTTTAAGTACTCCTTCGACGAAATGACATGCTTCCTTATTCTTTTCTCCAGAATATCCCACACATATTCTATCGGATTTAAATCCGGTGACTGGGGTGTTTTTTTTAGCTGTTTACACCAAATATGACGAATGTTTCGGGCCATTGTCTTGCTGGAACAAGAATGACTTCGGATTGAGATTAAGTTTTAATGCACTTGCGATCAAATTTTGGCTTAAAATGTCCTTGTACATTTATTTGTTCATTTTTTCATCAATGAAGACCATTTGACCGACTCCACCTGCAGCTACACACCCCCAAACCATTACATTGCCGCCACCATGCTTAATAGTTGAAATCAAGTTCTTCTCTTTCAAGGCTTCATTTGGTTTCCTCCATAATTTTGAAAAGCCGTCGTGTCCGAAAATGTTAAATTTTGATTCGTCACTAAAAATAACGTTCTCCCAAAACGAATCCGGCCGGTTAACATGCAGTTTTGCGAACTCCAAACGTTTTTTTTTTTTTGATGGCAGAAATATATGGTTTTCGACGAGCAACTCTACCATGTAATCCGGCGTTGTGCAGGCAGTTTCGGATGATTTGAGCGCAAACTTTTTTTTGCGTAGCTTCCTCTACATTCTTCCGAATTATTGTAGATGTTGTTCTTGGATTTTGCAAGACTGTAGAGACCATTTTTCGTTCCTCGAGTGGTGTTAGAATCTTGGGCGTTCCAGAATTCCCGTGATTTGCAGCTAATTCTCCAGTATTTAGGTATTTTTTGATCACACTATGTATTGTAAAAGGTGATTTGCCAATAATTCTACCGATTTCACGATAACTTTTATTCTCCAAATGTAATTTTAATATAGATTATCGCAAATCTAGCGATAAAACTTGACCTCTGCCCATTTTGTCTAATCTTATCAAGAGACGCGCCGAAAGTAACCGAAAAACAGAAGAAAAAGCACACCGAAGCCTGATCTGAACTAATTCCAAGAAAAGTACCAATAGGAGTCGGCGATTACCGTTGCATTCAGAAATATAAGTCGAAAAATAAGAAATGTCCGATTAATTTTTGTGCAGCATTTTGAGCAGTTTTTTCGCTTTCCTTTCCAAATTTTCGTGTGTAATACAAAAAAAAAATATTATTTAATATAAATGTATTAAGAAAATAACTGTTTCCATGATACGTAGAAAAAATGTTGCTAAAATTACGAAAGTTTAAAGAAATAAACCATTAGACTTGCTCATAGAGAGTGTCCGAATTAAAGACTGTATGTGTCTGTTCGCTTGGCTGAAAGAATCGGAAAAGGACGATTTGGTTGAGCGGGAATATTTTATTGGAAGTTTACCAGGTTGCCAGATCGAATTTTGACATTTTTCAATTGTCAACGTAGCAGATCGTGGACCAAGGAAACTATCACTGTTAGGGTTAAGAGGACTCTCCGTGGTGTTATGGGCAAGCCTGTTGTTGACGACTGTTAAGTTTGAATTTTGGAACAGTTAATTTCGTACCCTCACAATCTTTTAAATTAGAAAGGTACCAATACATACCCTTAAACATACTTAATTAAATATATATATGGTAACCCGATTCAGATCGAATTCTTTAGAGAAGAACTCGAAAAACCACGATTCCCCCTACATACCTAGTTGAAAAGTTGAAAAGCGAAAAGAAAATAAAGTTTTTATTAAGTGGCTGGAATTTTCAAAGACTAGCTGGATAAATAGGAAAAACATTTCGTTGTATAATCAATGATTTATTTAAATATTTTTTTATATGCTTAGCCTATCTTATATTTAGAGTAATAATAATAATATTAGACAATGTTTACTTAAATAAAATTAAAAATAATAATTATACTTTTTACAAACTCAAAATATTTATACCCGTTACTTGTAGAGTGCTAGAGCAGTCAGACCTGGCACGCAGATTCCTTTACTTTCTGCGCAGCGCAAGTCAAACTCCCACAATCCGCAACAATCTTTAGCGTTTTTATGATAGAAAAAACTGACTGAAATGTATTTGCCTCATAAATACCTATCGACTGACTTAAACAATGACCTTATGCCCACAAACGGTTTAAACGCTAAAATCTGTGTGTCAGTAACATATTCTGAAAAAGCCGGTAGGTGGCGATTTACATCAATATCGCTTTACCTCTTATATATCTCCATTTTCCTAATGCTCCCGTAAACTGAGTAACGAGCATCTCATAGTCGAGGCCCTTCTCGTTTATAATAAAAAATGTTCGATTAGACTTATTTATAAAATAGTTTCTTTTCAATATGTTCTTTTTGCAATTTAATATTATCTAATAATTCTCTATTGCTTAAATAATTGCTATGTATCTTTTGACCTAATTAAAATTAATTAGTTTCTAACCATTCAACATTTTCTAAAATATCTTTATACCCTTGCAGAGGGTACAATGATTTCAGTCAGAAGTTTGCAACGCAGTGAAGGAGACGTTTCCGAACCCATAAAGTATATATATTCTTGATCAGCATCACCGTCTGTCCGTCCGTCTCTCCGTCTGTCTGTCCGTATCTATGCAAGCTAGTCTCTCAGTTTTAAAGCTATCAGCCTTTCTCTCTATTGCAGGTAGTAAATAAGTCGGAACCTGCCGGATCGGACAACTATAAAAAACATTTTTAATTAGTTCTGAATTTCGAATTAAATTTTATCAAAATCTCACGCCTATATCATAAAGCTGCCATAGTTACGATCGGAAAATTAGTTGTAAAACAATATGAAAAAATGATATCTTCGGTGTTTTTTAACATTTAACCTTCTACGTTTGGGAATAACATTTTTAAATTATTTCTGAATTTCTAACTAAATTTTATCAAAATCGGACGACTATATAGCTGACATAGGAACGATCGGAAAATTGGTGGGAAAATAATATATAACAAATTATAGCTTTGGTGGTTTTTGACATATAACCTTCTCAGCTTGGAAATAACATTTTTTAATTAGTTCTGAATTTCGAATTAAATTTTATCAAAATCGGACAACTATATCATATAGCTGTCATAGGAACGATCGGAAAATAGGGGGGAAAATAATATGAAACAAATTATAGATTTGGTGCTTTTGGACATATAACCTCCTTCCCTTTGAAATAACATTTTTATATTGGTTTTAAATTTTGAATTAAATTTTATCAAAATCGGACGACTATATCATATAGCTGCCATAGAAACGATCGGAAAATTAGTGGGAAAATATGAAACAAATTATACTTTCGTGTTTTTTCACATAAAACCTTCTAAGCTTAGAAATACGATTTTTAAAATTTTTAAGATTTGCGAAAAAAAACATATAGATGTCAAAAAATGGTAAAAAAAAGAATGAAATATTTTTTTTTAATATTGCTAAAGTCAGCAACAGTCCTTAAAATTTTTTGTTCTAAAGTTGATTACTTCTTTTAACTGCAAGGGTATACAATCTTCGGCTTGCCGATGTTAACTTCCTTTCTTGTTTTTAATTAGTCTCTTAGTTTTATTGATGTCGTTGTGTTTTGTTAACATTACGTTAAACTTTTGTTTTGCCACAAATACCTTTTTTATTAAGTATGACTGTAGTTATTTTGTGTGCTTTTGATCAAAACATTGTTTTATTCCCATAAAGTGCAGTAGTGTTCAATTGTAAGATTTCGTGAACTCTGTCCCTCTGATTTATTTTGCGAAGATTGATCTTGATCTTTTCTATAAGAATTAATTATTGAGCATAGATCTAAAAATTCTGTTAAGTGTTTATCGTTAAACTCATCTTAAAAAATCTAAAATTTGTTTATTTACTCTTTTGAAGTTATACTGACTATAATTTATTTATTTAAATCCACTTCCGAAAAATAACAGTATTTGAATATCAAAATTTTCAGTCCGTTCATCCTCTTGATAACCCAATCAGCCCCTAAAACTTTCTCTCTTGGCATTCTAAAGTAATTCTAAAAGGAACTATTTTATGTAAGTATTCCTTGCTTAATTTAGTTAGATTTTCTAATTAAAAATTTACAAAACTAGTTTCTGAATTTACTCCTGTTTCTATAACAAATTTATCTAGTCTAGAATCAACAGTAAATTTTATATTATAAGCGTATGATATTGGAATATGTTCATTAATATTAAATAGTTGGGGGCTCGCGTCAAGTTTCTTTGGTTAAAGAATGCATTTAAAATCCGCGTAGAAAACGAATAGAACTTGAAGCTGATGTTGAAGTTGGGTAAATCCAGTGTATTATTTAGATCTAGAGAGAGATCTAGATCTCATTTTATTTCATCGCTTCCAGCGATATGTCAATATTATAAGCCAAACATCTTTGCAGGCTATTTACAATTTTTATAACATTAACATTATGTACTGTTTTTTTTTATTTTTATTTTTTGTATTTGAAATTGTTATATTTTTATTTGGTGTTATCTTCTGTACCGTATATGCTCCTGCATATTTTCAGTCTAGCTTATGTTTCATTTTTCATTTTTTTATAAAACCTGGTCTTTTATTTTTAATTCAAAATCTAAACTATCGTCTTCGCTCCACAGTTCCGACCGTCTGGTGGTAGTGTGCGGTTGAATTTATGTTTATAAATTTTTACATAAATCTTCAATTATTGAATTTTTATATTCTGTTCCCATGTGAACGTCTTCATTGGTTTAGAATAAAATTTTCAAATATAGCTTTTGCTACTGTGTTTTCATTTTTATTTATTTGCCCTGCGTAGTTTGAACTGCGATAAAAACGAAAAGGCAACCTTCCTTCCAGAGTAGATTACAATTACTTAATTTACCTACACTTGTAAATCGTAGAACAATGCATGGTACTATTTTTATACAAAATCTTATAAGAAGTGACATTGATTCTGCAGATCTTTTAAACCGCCTTACATTCAATGTTCCTCTAAATTTGCCACAGTGTACATCAAATTGTATGCAAATTAAGTTTCTCACTAGTGATTTAATTAAAAAAATTTATTTTTATTTATTAATCACTTAATCACTACTACAATTTTTTAATAGGTCGAACTTAGTTAATTCACTGATCGTTTACTTTTACTCGATTTGTACTACTGCTCGATTCGGATCTCAAAAAGGGACTGACTCATCTCTAGTTCAATGATCAATAATCAAACCTCGGCTTAAGAGATTTTATCCCCAAAAATTGATAAAGAGAATGTCTCAAGAGAGTCGGAAAATAGGATGATGCAATTTGCCAATTAAATTTGAAGTCCAATCTTGGCCGGAAATTGGTGTTTACATTACGGAGTTTTAGGGACCGCTTTGGGGATCTTTTTGTTTACGTTAGCGGACTGGATGTTTACAGCATCCGTTTGATTTGGGCTGCGTGAAATTGATCTGGGTGGGAATGATTCGAAGGCCTGGTTGAAAGAAATAGCTGACCACGGGTTTATCTCGGGTCTGTCAGAGTTATTTGGAAATTGGCTCTCGGCTCAAAGTTGTTTATAAATTGGGTAAGAGCCCCTAAATAATGTGTCATAAACCTTGCACGAGCCCTTTCGCATTCTATTTAATAACTATAACAACCTTATTATTTAATTTACATTTTCTGGTATTCAAATCTAATATTTTAACTCATTTGCTTCATTCTCAGTTGTGCCTTTTATTTTCATTTGTGTCCCGTCTCTATTTGTTTTATGTATCTTTCTCGCGAACTCGCTTTTTTTGATAAAAGGGCCCCGCGTGTAACAAGCACGTGCTCGGTGTCGTTGTGCCACTTGTTTGTACTGTTCGAAATGCATCAATGTCCATATTTAGGTATTTGGTTAAATCACATATTAAGGTAACTGCGTATTCATTTCCTTGTTCGGACTTGACTTACCGGCTTGATTTTCAAGCCTTTGAAAGAATTGATCTAATTCAATAGTTTCATTAGTATATAAACCGCCAGCATCGTATCTTGCTGTAATTTTTCTGCCATGTTTTAATAAACATGTGATATTGTTTACATGCAAGGTTACTACTTTTTACTTCGTCATTGTTTAGGACTCTGTTGGGCAATGAAGCTATTTTAGTAGGTTGCTTAGGCAATTCTACTTTATCTTTTCCTGCGCAGGATTCTTGTCTACAGTTACTTTATTTATACTTCTAGTAATATTTTATAATTCTTTGATGTTTATTCTTGATAACGCATCAGCTACGCAATTATCATTTCCCTTTAAATATTTTACTGTAAAATTATACTCTTCCAGTTCTAGCCTCATAGGTGTCAGCTTGGAACTTGGATTGTTTTTGGTCTGTGTTCTGTTTTTATTGCAAAGTGTCTTCCATAAACATATGGTCGAAAATGTAATATTGCGCAGTGTATTGCAGCTAATTCCTGCTCGGTAGTACACTTATTGCGCTCTCCCTTAGTAAAAGCTCTTGATGTTGAAGTCCATTATGGTTTTGAGTTAAAACCGCTCAACATGCTTGCTTACTTGCATCAGTAATTATACAAAATTCTTTGCTAAAAAATAGGTTCCATAAGTTTTCTTTTTAAATACTCGAATACTTTCTGGCATTCCATTTAAACGGAACATTCTTTTTACATAATCTTCACGGCATATAGTGAATTTTCGGCGAAATTTTTTATAAAGCGTCAATAATAATGGCTACAAAACGTCTAGCACTGTCTGCAATGTGTGGCGCTGGACAATCCATAATGATGACGTCGTGTTTCTTGTCTTCTAAAAGTATATTTTATCTGTGCATTTATGAACGAGAAAAGTGACATCATGTAAAATGAACATTTTTGTGGATGTAACGTTAGACAAGTAATAATGGGCAATTGTATTCAGATAAAGAGGATTCCAGAATGTCTTCGGTGATCAGTTTTCTGACTTTCTTCTGTATTTCTTTCACCTGACTGTGTGGGCTTCTGTAGTTTTTATATACACTGGTTCATCATCTTTCAATCTCAGTTTTTGGTGCTTATTGGTTCAGTTTTCAAGTCGAATATATTTTCAGATCTATTGCATAAGCTTGAATGCTGTGACTTATTTATTTATGTTTATTTGTTGTATCAAGTAGTCTTAAGACAGCATTTTTAGTTGTTGTTATTGTACTTTCTATATAAATACCATGCTCAATTTCTTGAGTTGGAAGTAACACACTTTTTATATCCTTGCAGAGGGTATAATAATTTCAGTCAGAAGTTTGCAACGTAGTGAAGGACCCGTTTCCGACCCCATAAAGTATATATATTCTTGATCAGCTTCACCGTCTGTCCGTCCGCCAGTCCGTCTGTCTGTCCGTTTCTACGCAAGCTAGTCTCTCAGTTTTAAAGCTATCAGGCTGAAACTTTCCTTTCTCTCTATTGCAGGTAGTATATAAGTCGAAACCAGCCGGATCGGACAACTATAAATAACATTTTTAATAAGTTCTGAATTTCGAATTAAATTTTATCAAAATCGGACGACTATATCATATAGCTCTCATAGGAACGATCGGAAAATTGGTGGGAAAATAATATATATTAATATTAATTATAGCTTTGGTTCTTTTTGACATATAACCTTCTCATCTTGGAAATAACATTTTTTAATTAGTTCTGAATTTCGAATTAAATTTTATCAAAATCAGACGACTATATGATATAGTTGTCATAGGAACAATCAAGAAATTAGTAGGAAAATAATACGAAAAAATTATTTACTAAAGTTGTTTATTTCTATAAGTGCAAGGGTATACAAACTTCGGCTTGCCAAAATTAATTTCCTTCTTGTTTTTTTTGAATTTAGTTAAATTTTTCTAATAACTTGGGATCCTGCTGGCAGAAGTATTGAGTTATTGCCAGAACTGTGTTCTATTGAAACATAAATAGGAAATTTTAGACTACTAGGTCAGACTGTAAGCCAATCTTCAGTTGGCTTGCAGTCTAATTGAAGTTGTATTTATTAAGAAAATCCATTCCTAATATGCCATCTTAGAGAATAGCTAATTATAAATCCACGATATGAAAATTGTGTGGGATTATGTATTTAGTGGCCTCTATTTCAATTGATGTTCATCCGTTGGATTTGATAAACTCTTGTCTTATTCCTTTAATGTCTATTATGTAAGTATCCTGTATGTCTTGAAGGACATCAGAATTATTTTTAACCACTAACCGATTTATCATTGGCTACTCTGACATGATTTGTGGTATTGTTGCTGTCGCTTTGATTTGAAAGGCCATGGCCACTTGAGTTTCCTGTAAATTGGCCCCGTCCATTATTATAATTGGTACTGTTGTAGTAGCTTTAATTATTATAACGACCACGAAAGTTACCTCTATAATTTCCGCGTCCGTGATTTTCGCCACGCTGTGAATAATTCTAGTAATATAGGTCTGTATTTGGCTGTCCAATTGCCACCGTGTTAAAATTTACAAATTCGGATATTCATTCATATTGTTGAAGTTGCTAGCTTGCATGATAAGTTTGCAATTCTTACACCCAAAAAAATTGTATTAATATGCCATTATTAAGGTGTCAATGTAATACTATTGAGTGTCAAATCTCTGATACGAAGAAAATCTAATTGACACTATTTTGGTGTCATTTTGATATTTTCGAAAATATCAATTTGATCTTTTTTGGTGACAAAAAGACACTACGCATTGACATTTTGTAGCAAGAATATGTGGCCACATTGACACTGTTTTGGAGTAATTTGAAACTGATTCTGGGTATAAGAATTCCATTTTTAGGGTCAAATTGATACAATTGAAGCATCAATATGACACGAATACAACTGATGTTACACCCAAAAATAAAAGCCAAAAATTTCTTTTGCAATTTTTATTTGATAAAACAATGTTTTTTTTTTTAAACTTAAAGTAAGAGTTAATTGAAGTTATTAATGTTTGCTTTAAAAATTATTTTTCTATATATTTTCATTATTTTAATGACAAAAAAATTGTATTAAAAAACTTTACACATATATAGTATGTGCAGTGTATATGTAAGATCGCAGTAACGAAGGATACACATTCCTGCCTAAATAAGAATGTATGTAATGTTAAACTGCGTTCTAAATATACATACATATGTATATACATATGCTGTGTCTGAGAATGACATTAAATCATTAATATTTATTTATTTATTTCATTAAAGTCAGCAAATATCTGCCAGCATAAACAAAGTACACGTCTTACATTAAGTGGGCGGTGGCATAGACAGGTGGGTTAGAATTTTTGTTACATTCAGATTTACAGAACATTCAGTGAATATTAAAAAGTAAAATTCATTATATTGCAAACATATAACGCGAAATGGAACATGTAATTCAAAATTCGTTTTACAAATTTTAAGGTAATAGGTCGAAGGTATCGAGTTGATCTCACAGGGATGGAGAACTGTATTTGACCGAGAAGGTAGCTTGAATTTATAAGACCAGTGATTACTTTTGTGAAAGGATACTACGCCGTGGCAGGTCCGACGATCCTTAAGGGAGGGCAGGTTCAGTAGCCGAAGTCTGTCCGCGTAAGATGGTAGGTTACGATGGGTTTCCCAGTTTAAACCACGAGGTTCTGATTCCTAGCATATTAAGGTGACCAAACAGACGAGCAGTATTCGAGGATTGGACGAACCAAGGATACGTATAAGTGTTTCATGGTATTGCGATCAAAAAATTCCTTTGACATGTAAGCTTTTGGTTCAATCACATTTGATATTAAGTAGACCATCCGTTGCGGTTGCTTTAATCGTCTTTATTCGAATGATTTTTGGTTCTCTTAGCCTAAAGCTTCTTATTATCTATAAAATAAAAACTTTTTGTTTTCTGTTTTTTTTTTTGGATTTGGGATTGTATTTAATAATGATAAAGAAAACAAAAAAGGAAGTTAACTTCGGTAAGCCGAAGTTTGTATACCCTTGCAGTTATAAAAAATAATCAATAATTTTATTAAATTGAATTCGAAATTCTTAAATACATAAAAATTTATATTCCCAATATTATAAGATAATATGTCAAAAAGCCCCAAAGCTATAATTTGTTTCATATTATTTCACACCAATTAAGCACCGATCGTTCCTATGACAGCTATATGATATAATCGTCCGATTTTAAACAAATTTAATTTAAAATTCAGAACTAATTAAAAAATGTTATATCCAAGCTTAGAAAGGTATATGTTAAATAATTGTTGTTAAATTAATTTTTTCTCTGATAGTTCCTATGGGAGCTATAAGATAAAGTTGTCCGATCCGGCTGGTTCAGACTTATATACTGCCTGCAATAGGAAGAAGAGTTTTGGGAAAGTTTCAGCCCGATAGCTTTAAAACTGAGAGACTAGTTTGCGTAGAAACGGACAGACAGACGGACGGACAGACGGACATGGCTAGATCTACTCGTCTAGTGACGCTGATCATGAATATAAATACTTTATGGAGTCGGCAAACGTCGTCTTCATTGCGTTGCAAACTTCTGACTGAAATTATTATACCCTCTGCAAGGGTATAAAAATAAAATCTCTGGTGTTTTTTAACATATAACCTTCTACGCCTTTTCCGATCGTTCCTATGACAGCTATATGATAAAGTTGTCCGATTTTAATAAAATTTAATTCGAAATTAAGAATTAATTAAAAAATGTTATTTCCTAACGTAGAAGGTTAAAAGTTAAAAAACACCGAAGATATAATTTTTCAATATTATTTTCCCACTAATTTTCCGATTGTTCCTATGGGAGCTATATGATATAGTGGTCCGATTTTGATAAAATTTAATTCGAAATTCAGACCTAATTTAAAAATGTTATATCCAAGCTTAGAAAAGTATATGTTAAAAAATTGTTGTTAAATTAATGTTTTCCCCTATAGTTAGAAAGAAGAGTTTTGGGAAAGTTTCAGCCCGATAGCTTTAAAACTGAGACACTAGTTTGCGTAGAAACGGACTCGTCTTGTGACGCTGATCAAGAATATATTTACTTTACGGGGTGGGAAACGTTTCCTTCACTGCGTTGCAAACTTCTGACTGAAATCTGTAATCTGAAATCTCTGCAAGGCAATGATCAACAATATTTATATATCAAAAATATTCATATATATATGTAACTATCTATTTATGGCCATACTAAGTGAAATTGTAAAATAAAAAGTTTTAGTCTATCCTTATGAAATATCTGTTTTTTGTTTTGTCATTAACTATTATAACATTATTTCTATGTCCTCTTTTTGTTACTTTATACAAACCAGTATATTTATAGTCTAACTTATGATCTGTTTCGTTTCCTAATAATACTTTATCTCCCACTGCTTTATCTATATTGTTTGCTTTTTGATCGTATAGTACCTTGTTTTTATTCTTATGCTCTCCTATCATTATCCTAGCTCTTTATATGCTACTTCTAATCTATATTTACTTTCTTCAGCATAATCATCTATATTATATATTGTTTCTATGCTAATAATATGTTTTGGTAAATTACATGTTTTACCAATTACTAGCTCATATGAACAATAATTATGTGCCATAGAGGGGACGGTGTTGAAACAAAAGACAAAATATTAAAGCCATGCGTCACAATCGGTTTTATCAACCGATATACAAGATCGTATGTATTCATTAAAAGTTATATTGTTCCAACTGGCTGGTGGTGGTGTGCTGTAGATGTAATATTTTTAATAGTTAAATATTTGCACAAATTGTTTATAATTGAACTCGTATATTCATGTCCGTAATGAACGTCTTCAATAGACCGTACTTCAGGATAAAAGATTCAAATATTGCTCTAGAAAGAGTATTAGCATTCTTATTCAGAACAGGTATGGCAACCTAATACTTGGTTAAGTCACATATTAAAGTATACTCGTTGCCATTTTCTGATTTTGGTAGTGGACCAATAGTGTCCACTATCACTCTGTCGAAAACATTTATGGGTGTGTCTGTTATTGTTAGTGGGGTCTTACTATGTTTAGTTCTTTTAGCTTTCTGGCATTTTTGACATTTTCGTATGTACTCGATGACTTTTGCTAAAGTTTTTGAAATGCCAGTATGACCTCCTTGTATGGATTATATTAGATTATATTAGATTATATTAGATTATATTAGATTATGTTAGATTAGATTATATTATATTATATTATATTATATCATGGAAGTTAGACAGAATGGCTTCTTTATTTTTTTGTTTATCTATTAGGGACACCGGGTTGAGTAGCTCTACTCTTAATGTTTTCAATATTTTATTGCCCATTAATTTGAAATTATCTATTAAAGTATATTCAAAGATATTTTCCCACGGTGCCACTTTGAGTTGGCTGATTTTATATATACCGGCTTGCAGTTCAAGCCCTTGGAAAAATGGACCTAAGTCTAAAATTCAATTGATATATAAATCGCTAACATCGTATCTTGCTGCTTTTCTGCCATGTTTAAATAAACATAGCAATCTTTTACATACAATGTCACTACTTTATGTACTTCATATGACTTCTTTATGACTTCATATAAGTTGGGCCTAGAAGCTGTATTTTAAGATTGCGTAGGTAATTCTTTTTCTTTATTTTCCGCGCGTATTTTCTGTCTATTCTGTTATCTTGTAGTGACTCTATTGATATTGCCAGTTATATTTTGTAGGTCTTTAGTCTTTAGTTGGAGTCCATCATGGTTTAAAACAGCTCCACATGCTTGTTTGCTTGCATCCGTAATTATACAGAATTCTTTATTAAAATCGTGGTATTGTAACAGTGTTGGTTCTATTAGTTTGTTTTTTAAATATTGGAATGCGGTTTAGCATTCAACTGTCCATTTAAAGGGAACATTCTTTTTGCATAATCTTGTTATGTGCCGGGAATATTCGGCGAAGTTTTTAATGAATCGTCTATAATAATCGCAAAAAGCTACAAAACGTCTAGCGCTCTCCACATTGTGCGGCACTGGGTAATTCATGATGACGTCATATTTCTTGTCATCTGGGTGTATTCCTTTATCAGTGCATTTATGACCAAGAAAAGTCACCTCGTGCATAAAAATCGAACATTTTTCTGGCTGTAACTTTAGGTTGTATTCCCTGTATTTCTCAAAAACATCTTTTAAGTTTCTAAGCATATGCTTTTCGGAACAACCTTTAATTATTAAGTCATCCATATAAATGAATGCTTGTGAAACTTCTAATTTAGAGAATGGATCCTTTTAAATGAATTAGGCGTAATATAATTAAATAATAATTTTTTGTTTATTTGACGATATTCAATCACTAATCGCCATTTCTTTGAATCTGAAGCGGGAGATGATTTTTTGGGGACAAGTAATAATGGGCTATTATATTTGACTACTTCATTGTTCGAAAGTGACTTGTACTGACTACTTGATCTTTATTTGTAGTTTTAAGTAATCTTATGAATGCATTTTTTGTTGTTGCTATTGTATTTGCTACGTAAATACCATTTTTAATTTCTTGGTTTTGAATCATTTTACTGTCTTCTTAGGTATTTAATAGAATTTTTCTAATAACTTTACATCTTACTGGCAGAAGTATTGAGTTGTTGCCAGAGCTGTATGTTATTGGCACATAAATTGGAAATTTAAGGTTATCGGGTCTGATTATAAGTCAATCTTCAGATCACTTGAAGTCTAATTGACAGTTGTATTTTTTTATGAAGTCGATTCCTAATATATGCCAGTGTCTACTAAAAACACCAGTTCTTTTCCTGTGGATACGTTAGTAAATAATTCTGACTGAGATTAATTGAATGAACCATTACATTTTCTACTATTGGGTACTAAAAGGGTCTTGAGAGTATTCCGATGTTTTTTGGGCTACTCTCACATGGTTATTGGTGGTATTGCTATTGTGGCCTCGATTTGAGTTTCCACGTCCTCGATTGTTTTCTCTGTATTGACCCCTTGCATTATTATTATAATTGGAATATTGTTCTAATAATTATTACGACTATAAAAGTTACCTCTGAAATTTCCACGTCCGCGGTTTCCACGCTGAGGATAATTTTTATAATAAAGGATAGTATTTGGTTGTCCTGTTGCTTCCGTGCAACTATTTACGAACTTGGATATGGCATCATTCATGGTTTTGAAGGTGCCAACCTGCTTGATAAGTTTTACCTTATTAATTGCTCAATTCTTTGTCATTGCCTTAACTGCAGACTGTAAAGAATAACTTCTGGCTAATTCAAGGGTTAGGCCGTCCGTTATGTACGCACTTTCTGGAGCTTTCGTCATCTGGTTAACCTCTGACGTGTATTGGTTAGCAGTTTTGTTTCGTTGACATTTCTTTTTAGTAAACGGAAATGTCTTCTGATATAGTTTTTTCATTTCCCACTAGGTTTTTGGCGCCACCTTTTACCTTTGTTTTTATTATCCGTGTGTTCGCCTTTTATTAATTCTATAATTTCCAATGCATCGAGAAAACTTGTTAAGTTTTCTGCTTTACCATCAAATACTGGTACAAGCTTTGATGCAGTGTTGATAAAATCAATATTTAACTGTGCCATTGTAATAAATTTTTCTTCAACTGCGCTCGAAGTAGTGTCTGAATCTATAGAATTGTCCAAATTAGACATTAATATAGCTGGAATAGTGAGATTCTTTATTTCTCCCTCTTCCAAGTCCTTTTGGTTAATATTGTTCTTTTGATTCTGTTTCTTCACCAGTTTCAGCTATTAGTGAAGTATAAAGAATATTAGGTATTGATATATCGAGCTTGAACTTTGCTGTAATAGTTGTCAAATTGGATCTTAGTATGATCAAAAACTTTGATACTTGAGACCAATGATCTTGATTAAACTTATCTCTGTGTTCATATATTAGTATTCGTGCTTCATTAAAGCATTTAACTAATATTTCTACGTGTTTTCTAACAGAGGTTTTTTGTATCGGTCTATTCTGGGTTAATGACTTATGCGATTTGTCAAATTCTGCTTAAATGTTTGATAATTCTTTCGATATTTCATTCCATTCCATTATGTTATGGATATGAAATATTTCTTAGAAACCATGATAACAATTGCTCTACCTAAGATTGGGTGCTCGTCTATTCTTGATCTAACTTGCACACCCGAAATGGTCGTTAGTGCTATTCCTTTTTGGGTGAAACTATCGTGGGGCATGACAGTTAAATGTGTCTATATAAAGGATTTCCAACTCGTATACACTAACAGAGGTTGTAGATATTAATTGCTGAACTTCTACTGAAATCTGGGTCCCTTATATACATTTTGCTTATGGCTCTTAGTGTATCCATACTTGAATATACATATGTATATATATATTGTTTGAAATTTACTTTATTTTATTTCATTTCCTTGTTAATTTAATTATATTTTTTTATCATTATTATATATTGCATGTGCGCTTTGTTCTCTTTTTTTATATTTTGTCTAAGTCATATATCTTTTTTCAAACATTTATCATGAAGCTTGTACATTTTATAAAAGCAATTGGCGCACATTGTGACAAAAATTATTACTAGCATTCCAAATCAATGTTATTTGGTGAAATTTATTTATTATTTAAGTGGCGGGTTGCTCCTCTCGCTTGTTGATCTGCTGCTGATGTCCAGGGCCTATTGGCTTAGGCGGGGCCGGTGCCGGTCTTCGCACTGGTCTTCGGCTTCATGCCTGCAGAGTAGAGAGGTCCAGGGCAGTCGGTCGGACAGACTTCTGGTCTTTTCGGCAGTGGCTACTCCCAGTATTTGTTTTTATTATTAGTTTTTAATTTATAACTTTTATTTTATTTGCTGAGTAAGTTGTGACTTATGGTATTTTATTTTTCAGGATTTATTTTAAAAATGCAAATAACAGCCACTTGATGTGCGCTATTCTTTTATTAAATTTATTTTTCTGACCTCCACGTACTTTCACTCTACTCACTCAGACTTTTTTTTATTTTTTTATATATTTTATATATAAGTAAAGTAACAATATGTAAAATGGGTAGAGAGAGAAAGTTATGCATGCGCATATTTGTATATATAAGCGGTCAGTATGGGAACCATGCTGACTCTGCTCTAAGCGCGGTATGCTATGAGTGCAGATCATATTTCGTTTGCACTTGAAATGGTTGTGGACACTTGGCACGCTGTCTCTGAGTGACAAAGGTAATGCCCTATGTATATTATAGGCATAACAACAAAGTGTTGTGACTTCGGCTAACAAAGTGTTTCCGCTCAATATTTATGTTATGTGATAAGAACGCATATTGGCATACATTACAGACCAACGTTTGACAAAAACCAAATCCCTTTTTGCTTTACTAACTAAGATGCCAATGTGATCCGTGAAGTTTAAGTCGTGGTTGAATAAGACTCCAAAGTCTGTAGCGGAATTTATACGTTATACGTTATCACTATACCCGACAAAATATCTTGTATGACAGAGATTCTTCCGATTTGAGGCAAGTCCTTAATAAAAGAGATTGCGCTTTTAAAAGCTACTCTTTGAGTCCGGTTCGATAAATATGTTGAAATCCACTTAATCAATTTATTTGAAAATAATATTAGATTAAGTTTTTTTCAACGGAGTCGAAAGTCTGTAAAAATTACATCAGTTTGATAATTGTTTTTAAAAGCTTTTCTGATAATTGAAGTAAATTCCAAGAGACATAGACGTTGAGTTTCGTTTGATAAAGCCATGCTGAGACGGGGACACAACTGAACTGCACTGGTGCTATAGCTGAGCGATAAATAGCTGTTCAAAAAACTTGGGGATCGCACTCAGTTTTGCAATACCACGGTAGTTTTTTATATCCGATTTACACCCTTTTTATACCCTTGCAGAGGGTTTAATGATTTCAGTCAGAAGTTTTGCAAAGTGAAGGAGGCGTTTCCGACCCCATAAAATATATATACTCTTGATCAGCTATCGGGTTGAAACTTTCCCTAAAGTCTTCTTTGGTATATACATAGGTTTTTTTTTTAATATCACTGAAGCCAGCAACAATCCTTAAAAATTTCACATGGTGTTACTAAAGTTAATTATTTCTTATAACTGCAAGGGTATACAAACTTCGGCTTGCCGAAGTTAACTTCCTTTCTTGTTTATGAAGTGAAATTATATAAAAATTCCTTCCAAACTTCAGGGAAGTAAGAATGTAGAAGGGATATTTGAAAAAGTTTAGATAATGGCTTGAACAACGCATCAGCACATTTTCTGGTAACACAGCTTCGTACAAGATCAGCGCCTGAAGAAAAAGACAGCTTGACTGTATGAAGTCTTTGAAAAACGTTTTAGATTAAGAAATTAGAGCGAGCAATTTAATACCTCGAATGGTCAGCCAGCTGTCCGGTTTTCTTAAATTTAAGCCTAGACATGAAATTTATAAAAAAGTGAGTTTACGAGAGAACCAGGGGGGCTTACAAGACTCGGTGGCAGATGGAAATGACGGGACAAACATATCGAAAGGAGAACATAGAGTTCTATAAAACCGTTCCACAATATGAGAGGGGTCGTCAATTGAGTCTATGAAGGACCAGATTGTTTTCCGATAAATGCCTATTCATTTCAGTGAACTTAGCTCCACGAAAACATTGAAAGGATGCTGGTGCGGTATCGGGACATGGCAGTACTGAAACAGGTGCTTCTAAGGCTACCTCAAGTATTCGAAAGAGGACTAGTTCGAGTAACATATACGTTTGCAAACTCTGTGAAAAATTAAGGTCTAAAACTTTAACAGAGCAGTTGAAGACTGAGTTCAGTTGTCCTAAACAAAGATCAATACGGGATCAAACTCGAGAACGAGATTATTTTAATTAGTTGAGGGCATCCAAGAAACGGCAGGAAGGTTAAAATCGCCCAAAACGATAAGATAATCGTTATTGACAGCAGTCGAATGAATACTCTGTATTTGAGCCAAATGACGACGGTAGAGACGAGCAGGATATAAAAACATAATAACTGTGAACCTGAGTTCGAACAGCAACATACTCTAACGTACTGTACGTACTGTACGTACCAATCATCGGAATATGTTGAGAGACAAGATCGGCAATAAGAACACCGCCACCAAGGCGAACTAAGCGGTCACATCTATAAACAACATAATTTCACGCAAACATTTCGCAATCAGACACAGAAGAATTAAGTAAAAGCTATTAGATTGGGATCAAAGGAGACACTGTTGACTTGCAGTTTACTAAGTTTTCCCATTAAACTGCGTACATTTTGGTAGTGTAGGTAAAAATTTTTGATTAGTTTTTTGAAACGTTGGTTGAAGAAATCTGATGCCCGTGAACTCGGCTCAAGCTTGTTTACTTATTCGTGAACAATGAAATGTTCAGGCCGTATAGTGGCATCAAGAGCCTTATCAAGATGTACCTCAGAAAGCCCAATTTTAAACGAAGATATTTCACGCCTCTGCTTAAATTTGATCATCAGGATGTTTAGTTCAGTCCGAGAAATAGTCAGTTTGCTGCACAGGTGGTTTTTGACATCGTCTTCAGAAGTGTCTGGATTAAGGCGGGAGACAAAATATAGTTTTTTTGTGCAATGCCCGATAGGCGCATAGGTTCCCTTAGGCAAAGTGCCGGAGCTATTCGCAACCGAACGCGACTTAGAAGCCCGCTCATCGTTGACGGGCTGCAGATCAGGGTGTAAGACAGGATCAGGTGGTCCAGAATAGGCAGCGGCAGGTGAAAGTCCTGAGGAATCGACTGCACTGTAGACGTCAACTTCCACCAAAGAGGGCTTGCTGGCAGTAAAACGAAATGACCCAAGTGTTGGATCATAAGCGGAGCCAAGAGCAGCAGCGCACAACGTAGAATTGGCAGCAACAGGAAGTGGTTCCCATATAGCATCGGCACTGAGGCCGTCAGCTGCCCCTGACCGCAGAATTCCATCTTTAAAATTAGATTCAACCTTTAGAAACCGAACATATAGATCCTTAAATCTGGCCAATAGCACTGGTATTCCAGTACGGTATTGCCATTAGTTGTTATAAGCGTCAGTTATATACGCGTAGATAAACAGAGTAGATTTAGAAAGCGCAGCTTGCAGTTTGGTCAGTGATAAGTTTTTCGTGCGTGCGACTGTTCGCAGTAAAAAAGATAATAGCGCAATTGCGATCAAGAACAACACACTGTTGTAAAGAAGTCTCGTAGGCTGGGATATATTCAGTCCCACCAGGGTCTCTTTACCGAAAATATTTGTAAAGATATGGGACAAAAAGGTCTAGCACGAAAATCGGTTTGCTGGTGTGAGAGTAGAGTGCCAGCCACCGGGGTATGGAGTGAGAGAAATAGTTTATTTGGTGTCTGTAGGGTCAGCGGTAGCGCGCATTTGGGCCTGGCTCATAGCATTCGCTACGAGAAGGCCGAGAGAGAGGGAATCGATTATGGAGACAACTTTTCCCTAAGGCAGAATTTATGGCCTAAAATCTAGGCATTTGTCTTAGAATATCTAGAATATCTTTTCCTACGAGTTGTTTTAAAATCTTGGTTCATGTTTTCTCAGTGCTCGCAGGCTAACGGGTTAGGTTAGGTCATACTTTATAAATTCTAGCCTACTCTTGGCGAAGCCGCATCGAGGCCTTCGAGAAATTTCTCATTGCACGGGACTCTCGCTGGTTCACTCCACTCACTCACCCATCTCGCTCTCACGCACACACACACGCGTGACTCCGGGTGCTCCGCCGCTGGTCCTGGGCCGGCACACTCTCCTCGAGGTCGTCTAGGTAAACTCCTTCCTGGGTCACTTGGCACCAGTCACTCGACTGCACCACTTTTCGCACTCCGAAGGCTAAACACTCCTGTTGTCGACATCAATTTGCTCTGCTCGCACTTTTGGTCCCGTGCGCCGCCCTTGCAAGAGTCCCGCTTCTCGTGATCCCGTGCACCGCGTGTCTAAGAGTGACCTGATCGCACTTCTGTTCCGGTGCGCCGCGTTTTCCAAAGTGATAGAGTCAAGCTTTGCCGCCGCGTTTTGTTTAAGTTTTCGGCTGCTCTGGGTTTTTTGCCACTTGTCGAAGTTTAGGTACTCCTTTCCTCTCGCTCTTCCCTTGGCGCGTGTCAATTTTCGGGGGTTGTTTTCCTCCTCGATCGCATGTCCTCTCTCGCTTGCTCCTGTGCGGCGCTGCTTACGCGAGCACTTTTCGTGGTGAATATTTCGTTGCTCTCCTGGTGTGTGTGTGTGTGACTACTGCTGATGCGAGAACGGAGGTGGAAAGCTTAGCTAAGATAATTCGTGTGTACTAATATAACTACAAATCTTACAATTATTGGTTAAGCTTACATATTAAGTGAACTGTACAAAGTTTTTACAACGGTATACGCGAAGGTTTTGTTTTGTTGTTAGCTGCTGTTGTTGTTGGCGCTGGCTGCTGTTGCTATTGCCGGTGGCTGCTGTTGTTATTGGTATTGCCGTTGGCTGCTGTTGTTGTTGGCGACGCCTTTTGGGCGTTTTGGCTGTCGATGTTGTAGCTGTTGGCTGCCGATGTTGTTGGCGCTTACTGGCGTTATTGTTGGCGCTGGCGCTATTTGTGAGGGGTCAAACGACTCCTCACATCCCCATCCTACTTCGGGGGGCGTTGAGAAATGGTGATCTGGTCGGTTTTTGAGATGTGTACCCGGAATTCCTCTGCCGGATAGTCAATGACGACTCCGTTCGGGGTCGCGTCTTCTAAGGTGGCCGTGGCTTGCGTCGCCATGCGCCACAGGTGGGACGGGTTGCCCGACGCCATGTCTGAAGGGGAGAACAAACGGGTATTAATGCTTTGTTTTAACGATTACTAACTGGGTTTTTATTGTGTAGTAAGTAATCATGGGGAAAAAGGTTCGCCACAGTGGTACTGGGAGCGTTGAGTTCCTACTAGGGAAGTGGAACGTTGAAAGGCGCCACAGACTCAAACATTGGCTCCTGTCGCAGTGTTCTTGGTTGGCTCTCGCCTCGGCCAGATCGAGCGTCACTTGCCCGCTTGTTTGTGGCAAGTTGGTTGCTATTGTGCCGTCTTCGAACGGACTTCTGGACTGCTGCTGCGCTACTATCTTCGTGTATGCTTCCGCCGTCTGCGGGTATCCTTGGATGCTTCTCTGCTGCTCTCGTCTTGATGTGTACATTTCTTGGTGCTGGCTTCTCCGTTGCCTCCGCCTTGATGCGGGTATCATTGGTTTCTGTATCTCTGCTGTTCTCGTCTGAATGTGTACATTTCTTCGTGTATGCTTCTCCGTTGCTTCCGCCTTGATGCGGGTATCCTTGGTTTCTGTATCTCTGCTGCTCTCGTCTTGATGTGTACATTTCTTCGTTGCTTCCGTCTTGATGCGGGTATTCCTTGGTTTCTGTATCTCTGCTGTTGCTGTTCCTCTGCTACGGGTTTTTAGCATCAAACGATCGCTAAACTTGCTCCGCCATCTGAATGTCTTCGTTGTCGTCCAGTCGTCTGGGTACCAGATTCTGGGTTTCTGGGTCGTTGACTGCTTCATTCAAATCTCTAAGGGATGCCGTTCTGCGTTACTTACTTACTTAATTACTTTGTACGGGCCCTCGTACTTGGGTGCTAGCTTAGCGGCAAAGTTATCCGCTGCCCTGGACAAATGATGCTGTTTTACGAAGACCAGCGATCCTATGGTCGGTCTCCACGCACGTCGCCTGAGATCGTAATGCTTCCGCTACTCCAACGAAGCTCTCTGAGTGTTCTTCTGTACTACCTTGAAAATGTCCCGTAGCAATTTCGCTTTCGTTTCGGGTGAACGTGGCGCTTGGCTTGGTACTGGAGTCATTTCATCGTACAAGGCCCCTGGGAGTCGTGGCTCTCTGCCTTGGACGATGAACGCTGGACTGAATCCGGTTGAGTCTGAGATGCTGCTATTAATTGCCAGATTCAGTTCGGGCAGAAGTTCGTCCCACGTCGTCTGCTTGTCCTCGATATACTGGGCGACCATCGTTTTAATGGTGCAATTGACCCTTTCTGTCGGGTTCTGCTGCGGAGTATAAGGTGCTGTATGTTGGATCTCCATTCCCGCCTGCTTGCAGATGGCTTTGAATGAACGACTCGTAAATTGTGTCCCATTATCGCAGACAAATATTCGGAGTATACCAAAGTGATTCAAAATCCTGTCCCGAAAGGATTTTTCGAGATGCGCCGAAGTAGCTTTTCTCAAGGGGACCAACTCAACCCATTTCGAGAAGGCGTCGAAGAATATAAGCAGCATCGTATTTCCACTCTTGGATCGCGGAAGGGGCCGTAATATCTCTGGGCGATCCGGGTGGTTGTCTTCCTGATTCCGAGATGTTCTGCCGTGGGCTGGTCATGGCATTCCGACAGTACTCGCCGTCGGTGTTCCTTGGCCACGCACAGTTTCCAGGGCACGGAGTCTTCGTCGTCAGGTCGGGATCCGATATGCCGATATAGCTGTTGGTTCTCGTACGCGTAGTCCGGGTAATCTTCAGGCCTGTCCTGAACAAGTTTCAGCATCCGCTGGTACCATGTGCATCCCGGCTCATCCTCCTGGATCTTCTGAAGTACTTCCAAAGGCTGTCGAGAAAGTGCATCTGCAACAATGTTCTGGCTCCCGCGTCGATAGGTGACGTCAAACTGGTACTGCTGCAGTTCCAACGCCCAGCGCGCTATGCGGCAGGTGGGATTATTAATCGAGTTGAGCCACTTCAAGGCGAGGTGGTCCGTTATCACCTCGACCCGATAACCTTCCAAGTAGCATCTGAGTTTCCTGATGGTCCATATGATAGCCAGACACTCCTTTTCTGTGGCAGAGTAGTTCTCCTCGGCGGCGATGAGGCGTTGGCAAAGTTGGGTACAAATCTCCTATACCATGACGCGATCCCTAGACATCTCCTCAACTCCTTGCATGTGGTGGGCGGACTCAGTTGCCATACTGCCGAAATCTTGTCTGGATCCGTGTGAATTCCCTCCTCGCTGATGACGTGTCCCAAGTACACCAGGCTGCGCTTAAAGAAACTGCATTTCTTCGCATTGAGACAAAGGTTCGCCTTTCGTAGCCGTCGGAATACTTCTTGTAGATGCTGCACATACTTCTCCAGAGTGCGGCCGATGATGATGATATCATCCAACTACGCAAACGCGTTGGGCTCCATGTCCGGTCTTATGACGCTGTCGAGCTCCCGCTGGAATGTGGCTGGTGCTGAGTGGAGGCCAAACGTCATCACTTTCCAGTGGTACAAGACCCTCCCGGGGACTGTAAATGCTGTGCACTCGCGGCTGGACTCGACTACAGGAATTTGCCAATATCCGCTCTTCAAATCGAGCGTCGATATGTACTTGGCATGGCGCAGACGCTCCAAGATGTGTGTTATCCTTGGCAGCGGGTATGCATCTGGAATAGAATGGGCATTTAGTTGTCGAAAATCTACACATAGACGCATCTCTCCGGATTTCTTCCCACGAGTACAATAGGGGCGCTGTGGGGGGCTCCGTGAAGGCGTACAGTCGTTGCGTAGCAGTTCGTCGATCTGCTCATCAATAATCCTCTGCAACGCGGGATTCTTAGGAAAATACCTCTGTTTGATGGGCTTATCATCCCGCATCGTGATCGTACGCTCAGCGATATTTGACACTCCCGTCAATCCTTCGAATTTGGCCAATTCCTCCTGTAAGAATTTGTTTACCCAGGGATCTAATTCTTCTTGCTCGGTGTTTGCTGTGATTACGGCTTGTGCTCCTCCAGTGTCAGGTGTGTACCCTGGTCTGGCTGGAGAAGGCGCTCGCCCTTTTTTTACTGGTTCCGCTGAAACAGTAGCATGATTCCGTCGAAACGGATTATTTCGCACGGCGTTGTCGTCTCGAGGGCCTAAAATACTGCTGGTCGGGGTGGCTTGCACCTCGTTATCTGGATCGTTGAAAAACAAAATGGCTGCGCTGTGGGGAGTATACGTTAGCTTTTCTCTACCTCGTGCTTTCGAAAATCTCGTGTACTGAGTTGGCTAGCCTAGAGGGCTCTCGCTCTCTCTCTCTTTCCGATTATCTGCCTGTATGTGTTTCGTCCTCACGTGATTTGCTGGCACAAAGAATCTCTGATTTTAGGTTGGGTACTTTGCTCTGCTTAGAAATAAATGTATGTGTGTCTGCGTACGTTATAAATTTCTCGCTGTGTGTGGGTATACTTTTGTATAAGTTCTCCCGAATATACCATGTGCTCTGCCTAAATTCAAAGTTTTTCTTTTTCTTTGAGGTTATGTTCGAGGCGCTGGTATATTTTAGATATATATAAATATTTCCCTGATTTCTGCCCTAGAAATTTTTGTATTCCTTGATATATGACTCTCCTTACGTTACGACTTAAAATTTTCGCCTCTAAGTGACTGAACCGAAAATTTGCAAACTCCATGTACCCAGATGGGTCTTTAGGCCATATTTAGGTCGTCTAAAATTTCGTAAACCCCATGTCCCTGCTCGGGCGTCATTCTGTAAAGAAGTCTCGTAGGCTGGGATATACTCAGTCCCGCCAGGGTCTCTTTACCGAAAATATTTGTAAGGATATGGGACAAAAAGGTCTAGGGAGAAAATCGGTTTGCTGGCGTGAGATGTAGAGTGCCAGCCACCGGGGTAAGGAGTGAGAGAAATAGTTTAGTCGGTGTCTGTAGCAGAGTGAAAAGGGTCAGCGGTAACGCGCATTTGGGCCTGACTCATAGCATTCGCTACGAGAAGGCCGAGAGAGAGGGGATCGATTGTGGGGACAACTTTTCCCTAGGGCAGAACTTAGGCGAGAAATATTTTATATTTATTAGAGTAGTTTTATTTCTTGGTTCATGTTTTTCTCAGTGCTCGCAGGCTAACGGGTTAGGTTAGGTCATGGTTTATAAATTCTAGCCTACTCTGGGCGAAGCCGCATCGAGGCCTTCGAGAAATTTCTCATTGCACGGGACTCTCGCTGGCCAAAATGGTGTTCACTCCACTCACTCACCCGTCTCGCACACACACACGCGTGACTCCGGGTGGCCCGCCGCTGGTCCTGGGCCGGCACACTCTCCTCGAGGTCGTCTAGGTAAACTCCTTCCGTCACTTGGCACCAGTCACTCGACTGCACCACTTTTCGCACTCCGAAGGCAAAAGACTCCTGTTGTCCACATGAATTTGCTCTGCTCGCACTTCCGATCACGTGCGCCGCCTTCGCAAGAGTCCCGCTTCTTATCCGGTGCGCCGCCTTTGCAAGAGTCCCGCTTCTCGCACTTCTGGTCCGGTGCGCCGAGTTTTCAAAAGAGACCTGCTGGCACTTCTGGTCCGGTGCGCCGCGTTGTTCCAAAAAGACCTGCTCTTCGCACTTCTGGTCCGGTGCGCTGGGTTTTCCAAGAGACCTCTTCAAGCTTTGCCGCCGCGTTTTGTTAAAGTTTTCGGCTGCTCTGGGTTTTTTCCACTTGTCGAATTTTCGGAACTCCTTTTCTCTCGCTCTTCCCTTGGCACGTGTCGATTTTCGGGGGTTGTTTTCCTCCTCGATCGCATGTCCTCTCTCGTTTGCTCCTGTGCGGCGCTGCACTTTTCGTGGTGAATATATCGTTGCTCTCCTGGTGTGTGTGTGACTACTGCTGATGCGAGAACGGAGGGAATCTTAGCTAAGATAATTCTTGTTTACTAATATAACTACAAATCTTACAATTATTGGTTAAGCTTATATATTAAGTGAACTGTACAAAGTTTTTACAACGGTATACGCGAGGGTTTTGTTTTGTTGTTAGCTGCTGTTGTTGTTGGCGCTGGCTGCTGTTGCTATTACCGGTGGCTGCTGTTGTTATTGCTATTGCCGTTGGCTGCTGTTGTTGTTGGCGACGCCTTTGGGCGTTTCGGCTGGCGATGTTGTAGCTGCTGGATGCCGATGTTGTTGGCGCTGGCGGCCGAAATTGGTGGCACTGTTTGTCGATGTTGTGGGCGCTATTTGTAAGGGGTCAAACGACTCCTCACATCCCCATCCTACTTCGGGGGGCGTTGAGAAATGGTGATCTGGTCGGTTTTTGAGATGTGTACTCGGAATTCCTCTGCCGGATAGTCAATGACGACTCCATTCGGGGTCGCGTCTTCTAAGGTGGCCGTGGCTTGCGTCGCCATGCACCACAGGTGGGACGGGTTGTCCGACGCCATATCTGTAGGGGAGAACAAACGGGTATTAGTGCTTTGTTTTAACGATTACTAACTGGGTTTTAATTGTGTAGTAAGTAATCATGGGGAAAAGGTTCGCCACAGTGGTACTGGGAGCGTTGAGTTCCTACTAGGGAAGTGAAACGTTGAAAGGCGCACCCTCCAGCAAGTGGCCCCACTGACTCAAACATTGGCTCCTGTCGCAGTGTTCTTGGTTGGCTCTCGCCTCGGCCAGATCGAGCGTCACTCGCCCGCTTGTTTGTGGCAAGTTGGTTGCTATTGTGCCGTCTTCGAGCGGACTTCTGGACTGCTGCTGCGCTACTATCTTCGTGTATGCTTCCGCCGTCTGCGGGTATCCTTGGATGCTTCTCTGCTGCTCTCGTCTTGATGTGTACATTTCTTCGTGCTGGCTTCTCCGTTGCTTCCGCCTTGATGCGGGTATCATTGGTTTCTGTATCTCTGCTGTTCTCGTCTGAATGTATAAATTTCTTCGTGTATGCTTCTCCGTTGCTTCCGCCTTGATGGGGGTATCATTGGTTTCTGTATCTCTGCTGCTCTCGTCTTGATGTGTACATTTTTTCGTGCTGGCTTCTCCGTTGCATCCGCCTTGATGCGGTTATCCTTGGTTTCTGTATCTCTGCTGCTCTCGTCTTGATGTGTACATTTCTTCGTGCTGGCTTCTCCGTTGCTTCCGCCTTGATGCGGGTATCATTGGTTTCTGTATCTCTGCTGTTCTCGTCTGAATGTGTACATTTCTTCGTGTATGCTTCTCCGTTGCTTCCGCCTTGATGCGGGTATCCTTGGTTTCTGTATCTCTGCTGCTCTCGTCTTGATGTGTACATTTTTTCGTGCTGGCTTCTCCGTTGCACCCGCCTTGATGCGGGTATCCTTGGTTTCTGTATCTCTGCTGCTCTCGTCTTGATGTGTACATTTCTTCGTGCTGGCTTCTCCGTTGCTTCCGTCTTGATGCGGGTATTCCTTGGTTTCTGTATCTCTGCTGTTGCTGTTCCTCTGCTACGGGTTTTTAGCATCAAACGATCGCTAAACTTGCTCCGCCATCTGAATGTCTTCGTTGTCGTCCAGTCGTCTAGGTACCAGATTCTGGGTTTCTGGCTCGTTGACTGCTTCCTTCAAATCTCTAAGGGATGCCGTTCTGCGTTACTTACTTACTTAATTACTTTGTACGGGCCAACGTACTTGGGTGCTAGCTTAGCGGCAAAGTTATCCGCTGCCCTGGACAAATGATGCTGTTTTACGATGACCAGCGATCCTATGGTCGGTCTCCACGCACGTCGCCTGAGATCGTAATGCTTCCGCTACTCCAACGAAGCTCTCTGAGTGTTCTTCTGTACTACCTTGAAAATGTCCCGTAGCAATTTCGCTTTCGTTTCGGGTGAACGTGGCGCTTGGCTTGGTACTGGAGTCATTTCATCGTACAAGGCCCCTGGGAGTCGTGGCTCTCTGCCTTGGACGATGAACGCTGGAATGAATCCGGTTGAGTCTGAGATGCTGCTATTAATTGCCAGATTCAGTTCGGGCAGAAGTTCGTCCCACGTCGTCTGCTTGTCCTCGATATACTGGGCGACCATCGTTTTAATGGTGCAATTGACCCTTTCTGTCGGGTTCTGCTGCGGAGTATAAGGTGCTGTATGTTGGATCTCCATTCCCGCCTGCTTGCAGATGGCTTTGAATGAACGACTCGTAAATTGTGTCCCATTATCGCAGACAAATATTCGGAGAATACCAAAGTGATTCAAAATCCTGTCCCGAAAGGATTTTTCGAGATGCGCCGAAGTAGCTTTTCTCAAGGGGACCAACTCAACCCATTTTGAGAAGGCGTCGAAGAATATAAGCAGCATCGTATTTCCACTCTTGGATCGCGGAAGGGGCCGTAATATCTCTGGACGATCCGGGTGGTTGTCTTCCTGATTCCGAGATGTTCTGCCGTGGGCTGGTCATGGCATTCCGACAGTACTCGCCGTCGGTGTTCCTTGGCCACGCACAGTTTCCCGGGCACGGAGTCTTCGTCGTCAGGTCGGGATCCGATATGCCGATATGTTGGTTCTCGTACGCGGGTAATCTTCAGGCCTGTCCTGAACAAGTTTCAGCATCCGCTGGTACCATGTGCATCCCGGCTTATCCTCCTGGATCTTCTGAAGTACTTCCAAAGGCTGTCGAGAAAGTGCATCTGCAACAATGTTCTGGCTCCCGCGTCGATAGGTGACGTCAAACTGGTACTGCTGCAGTTCCAACGCCCAGCGCGCTATGCGGCAGGTGGGATTATTAATCTAGTTGAGACACTTCAAGGCGAGGTGGTCCGTTATCACCTCGACCCGATAACCTTCCAAGTAGCATCTGAGTTTCCTGATGGTCCATATGATAGCCAGACACTCCTTTTCTGTGGCAGAGTAGTTCTCCTCGGCGGCGATGAGGCGTCTGCAGGCGAATGCGATGACTCGTTCTTCTCCCTGGATTTTCTGCGTTAAAACTGCTCCTAGGCCGATGTCGCTGGCGTCTGTTTGAAACACGAAATTCTCGTTGAAGTCGGGGCAGGCGAGAACCAGCGCCTCCGTGAGTCTTCTTTTGAGTTCCTCGAACGCATCTTGCTGCTCCTGCTCCCATTGCCATTTCTTTCCTTTCTTGAGTAGCAAAGACATGGGCTGCACTACGCTGACAAAGTTGGGTACAAATCTCCTGTACCATGACGCGGTCCCTAGACATCTCCTCAACTCCTTGCATGTGGTGGGCGGACTCAGTTGCCATACTGCCGAAATCTTGTCTGGATCCGTGTGAATTCCCTCCTCGCTGATGACGTGTCCCAAGTACACCAGGCTGCGCTTAAAGAAACTGCATTTCTTCGCATTGAGACAAAGGTTCGCCTTTCGTAGCCGTCGGAATACTTCTTGTAGATGCTGCACATACTTCTCCAGAGTGCGGCCGATGATGATGATATCATCCAACTACGCAAACGCGTTGGGCTCCATGTCCAGACTTATGACGCTGTCGAGCTCCCGCTGGAATGTGGCTGGTGCTGAGTGGAGGCCAAACGTCATCACTTTCCAGTGGTACAAGACCCTCCCGGGGACTGTAAATGCTGTGCACTCGCGGCTGGACTCGGCTACAGAAATTTGCCAATATCTGCTCTTCAAATCGAGCGTCGATATGTACTTGGCATGGCGCAGACACTCCAAGATGTGTGTTATCCTTGGCAGCGGGTATGCATCTGGAATAGAATGGGCATTTAGTTGTCGAAAATCTACATATAGACGCATCTCTCCGGATTTCTTGCCCACGAGTACAATAGGGGCGCTGTGGGGGGCTCCGTGAAGGCGTACAGTCGTTGCGTAGCAGTTCGTCGATCTGCTCATCAATAATCCTCTGCAACGCGGGTTTCTTAGGGAAATACCTCTGTTTGATGGGCTTATCATCCCGCATCGTGATCGTACGCTCAGCGATATTTGACACTCCCGTCAATCCTTCGAATTTGGCCAATTCCTCCTGTAAGAATTTGTTTACCCAGGGATCTAATTCTTCTTGCTCGGTGTTTGCTGTGATTACGGCTTGTGCTCCTCCAGTGTCAGGTGTGTACCCTGGTCTGGCTGGAGAAGGCGCTCGCCCTTTTTCCTCTGGTTCCGCTGAAACAGTAGCATGATTCCGTCGAAACGGATTATTTCGCACGGCGTTGTCGTCTCGAGGCCATAAAATACTGCTGGTCGGGGTGGCTTGCACCTCGTTATCTGGATCGTTGAAAAACAAAATGGCTGCGCTGTGGGGAGTATACGTTAGCTTTTCTCTACCTCGTGCTTTCGAAAATCTCGTGTACTGAGTTGGCTAGCCTAGAGGGCTCTCGCTCTCTCTCTCTTTCCGATTATCTGCCTGTATGTGTTTCGTCCTCACGTGATTTGCTGGCACAAAGAATCTCTGATTTTAGGTTAGGTACTTTGCTCTGCTTAGAAATAAATGTATGTGTGTCTGCGTACGTTATAAATTTCTCGCTGTGTGTGGGTATACTTTTGTATAAGTTCTCCCGAATATACCATGTGCTCTGCCTAAATTCAAAGTTTTTCTTTTTCTTTGAGGTTATGTTCGAGGCGCTGGTATATTTTAGATATATATAAATATTTCCCTGATTTCTGCCCTAGAAATTTTTGTATTCCTTGATATATGACTCTCCTTACGTTACGACTTAAAATTTTCGCCTCTAAGTGACTGAACCGAAAATTTGCAAACTCCATGTACCCAGATGGGTCTTTAGGCCATATTTAGGTCGTCTAAAATTTCGTAAACCCCATGTCCCTGCTCGGGCGTCATTCTGTAAAGAAGTCTCGTAGGCTGGGATATACTCAGTCCCGCCAGGGTCTCTTTACCGAAAATATTTGTAAGGATATGGGACAAAAAGGTCTAGGGAGAAAATCGGTTTGCTGGCGTGAGATGTAGAGTGCCAGCCACCGGGGTATGGAGTGAGAGAAATAGTTTAGTCGGTGTCTGTAGCAGAGTGAAAAGGGTCAGCGGTAACGCGCATTTGGGCCTGACTCATAGCATTCGCTACGAGAAGGCCGAGAGAGAGGGGATCGATTATGGGGACAACTTTTCCCTAGGGCAGAACTTAGGCGAGAAATATTTTATATTTATTAGAGTAGTTTTATTTCTTGGTTCATGTTTTTCTCAGTGCTCGCAGGCTAACGGGTTAGGTTAGGTCATGGTTTATAAATTCTAGCCTACTCTGGCCGCATCGAGGCCTTCGAGAAATTTCTCATTGCACGGGACTCTCGCTGGCCAAAATGGTGTTCACTCCACTCACTCACCCGTCTCGCACACAAACACGCGTGACTCCGGGTGGCCCGCCGCTGGTCCTGGGCCGGCACACTCTCCTCGAGGTCGTCTAGGTAAACTCCTTCCGTCACTTGGCACCAGTCACTCGACTGCACCACTTTTCGCACTCCGAAGGCAAAAGACTCCTGTTGTCCACATGAATTTGCTCTGCTCGCACTTCCGATCACGTGCGCCGCCTTCGCAAGAGTCCCGCTTCTCGCACTTCTGGTCCGGTGCGCCGAGTTTTCAAAAGAGACCTGCTGGCACTTCTGGTCCGGTGCGCCGCGTTGTTCCAAAAAGACCTGCTCTTCGCACTTCTGGACCGGTGCGCTGCGTTTTCCAAGAGACCTCTTCAAGCTTTGCCGCCGCGTTTTGTTAAAGTTTTCGGCTGCTCTGGGTTTTTTCCACTTGTCGAATTTTCGGAACTCCTTTTCTCTCGCTCTTCCCTTGGCACGTGTCGATTTTCGGGGGTTGTTTTCCTCCTCGATCGCATGTCCTCTCTCGTTTGCTCCTGTGCGGCGCTGCACTTTTCGTGGTGAATATATCGTTGCTCTCCTGGTGTGTGTGTGACTACTGCTGATGCGAGAACGGAGGGAATCTTAGCTAAGATAATTCTTGTTTACTAATATAACTACAAATCTTACAATTATTGGTTAAGCTTATATATTAAGTGAACTGTACAAAGTTTTTACAACGGTATACGCGAGGGTTTTGTTTTGTTGTTAGCTGCTGTTGTTGTTGGCGCTGGCTGCTGTTGCTATTACCGGTGGCTGCTGTTGTTATTGCTATTGCCGTTGGCTGCTGTTGTTGTTGGCGACGCCTTTGGGCGTTTCGGCTGGCGATGTTGTAGCTGCTGGATGCCGATGTTGTTGGCGCTGGCGGCCGAAATTGGTGGCACTGTTTGTCGATGTTGTGGGCGCTATTTGTAAGGGGTCAAACGACTCCTCACATCCCCATCCTACTTCGGGGGGCGTTGAGAAATGGTGATCTGGTCGGTTTTTGAGATGTGTACTCGGAATTCCTCTGCCGGATAGTCAATGACGACTCCATTCGGGGTCGCGTCTTCTAAGGTGGCCGTGGCTTGCGTCGCCATGCACCACAGGTGGGACGGGTTGTCCGACGCCATATCTGTAGGGGAGAACAAACGGGTATTAGTGCTTTGTTTTAACGATTACTAACTGGGTTTTAATTGTGTAGTAAGTAATCATGGGGAAAAGGTTCGCCACAGTGGTACTGGGAGCGTTGAGTTCCTACTAGGGAAGTGAAACGTTGAAAGGCGCACCCTCCAGCAAGTGGCCCCACTGACTCAAACATTGGCTCCTGTCGCAGTGTTCTTGGTTGGCTCTCGCCTCGGCCAGATCGAGCGTCACTCGCCCGCTTGTTTGTGGCAAGTTGGTTGCTATTGTGCCGTCTTCGAGCGGACTTCTGGACTGCTGCTGCGCTACTATCTTCGTGTATGCTTCCGCCGTCTGCGGGTATCCTTGGATGCTTCTCTGCTGCTCTCGTCTTGATGTGTACATTTCTTCGTGCTGGCTTCTCCGTTGCTTCCGCCTTGATGCGGGTATCATTGGTTTCTGTATCTCTGCTGTTCTCGTCTGAATGTATAAATTTCTTCGTGTATGCTTCTCCGTTGCTTCCGCCTTGATGGGGGTATCATTGGTTTCTGTATCTCTGCTGCTCTCGTCTTGATGTGTACATTTTTTCGTGCTGGCTTCTCCGTTGCATCCGCCTTGATGCGGGTATCCTTGGTTTCTGTATCTCTGCTGCTCTCGTCTTGATGTGTACATTTCTTCGTGCTGGCTTCTCCGTTGCTTCCGCCTTGATGCGGGTATCATTGGTTTCTGTATCTCTGCTGTTCTCGTCTGAATGTGTACATTTCTTCGTGTATGCTTCTCCGTTGCTTCCGCCTTGATGCGGGTATCATTGGTTTCTGTATCTCTGCTGTTCTCGTCTGAATGTATAAATTTCTTCGTTTATGCTTCTCCGTTGCTTCCGCCTTGATGCGGGTATCCTTGGTTTCTGTATCTCTGCTGGTCTCGTCTTGATGTGTACATTTCTTCGTGCTGGCTTCTCCGTTGCTTCCGCCTTGATGCGGGTATCATTGGTTTCTGTATCTCTGCTGTTCTCGTCTGAATGTGTACATTTCTTCGTGTATGCTTCTCCGTTGCATCCGCCTTGATGCGGGTATCCTTGGTTTCTGTATCTCTGCTGCTCTCGTCTTGATGTGTACATTTCTTCGTGCTGGCTTCTCCGTTGCTTCCGCCTTGATGCGGGTATCATTGGTTTCTGTATCTCTGCTGTTCTCGTCTGAATGTGTACATTTCTTCGTGTATGCTTCTCCGTTGCTTCCGCCTTGATGCGGGTATCCTTGGTTTCTGTATCTCTGCTGCTCTCGTCTTGATGTGTACATTTTTTCGTGCTGGCTTCTCCGTTGCACCCGCCTTGATGCGGGTATCCTTGGTTTCTGTATCTCTGCTGCTCTCGTCTTGATGTGTACATTTCTTCGTGCTGGCTTCTCCGTTGCTTCCGTCTTGATGCGGGTATTCCTTGGTTTCTGTATCTCTGCTGTTGCTGTTCCTCTCCTACGGGTTTTTAGCATCAAACGATCGCTAAACTTGCTCCGCCATCTGAATGTCTTCGTTGTCGTCCAGTCGTCTGGGTACCAGATTCTGGGTTTCTGGCTCGTTGACTGCTTCCTTCAAATCTCTAAGGGATGCCGTTCTGCGTTACTTACTTACTTAATTACTTTGTACGGGCCAACGTACTTGGGTGCTAGCTTAGCGGCAAAGTTATCCGCTGCCCTGGACAAATGATGCTGTTTTACGATGACCAGCGATCCTATGGTCGGTCTCCACGCACGTCGCCTGAGATCGTAATGCTTCCGCTACTCCAACGAAGCTCTCTGAGTGTTCTTCTGTACTACCTTGAAAATGTCCCGTAGCAATTTCGCTTTCGTTTCGGGTGAACGTGGCGCTTGGCTTGGTACTGGAGTCATTTCATCGTACAAGGCCCCTGGGAGTCGTGGCTCTCTGCCTTGGACTATGAACGCTGGAATGAATCCGGTTGAGTCTGAGATGCTGCTATTAATTGCCAGATTCAGTTCGGGCAGAAGTTCGTCCCACGTCGTCTGCTTGTCCTCGATATACTGGGCGACCATCGTTTTAATGGTGCAATTGACCCTTTCTGTCGGGTTCTGCTGCGGAGTATAAGGTGCTGTATGTTGGATCTCCATTCCCGCCTGCTTGCAGATGGCTTTGAATGAACGACTCGTAAATTGTGTCCCATTATCGCAGACAAATATTCGGAGAATACCAAAGTGATTCAAAATCCTGTCCCGAAAGGATTTTTCGAGATGCGCCGAAGTAGCTTTTCTCAAGGGAACCAACTAAACCCACTTCGAGAAGGCGTCGAAGAATATAAGCAGCATCGTATTTCCATTTTTGAGTTCCTCGAAGGCATCTTGCTGCTCCTGCTACCATTGCCATTTCTTTCCTTTCTTGAGTAGCAAAGACATGGGCTGCACTACGCTGACAAAGTTGGGTACAAATCTCCTGTACCATGACGCGGTCCCTAGACATCTCCTCAACTCCTTGCATGTGGTGGGCGGACTCAGTTGCCATACTGTCGAAATCTTGTCGGGATACGTGTGAATTCCCTCCTCGCTGATGACGTGTCCCAAGTACACCAGGCTGCGCTTAAAGAAACTGCATTTCTTCGCATTGAGACAAAGGTTCGCCTTTCGTAGCCGTCGGAATACTTCTTGTAGATGCTGCACATGCTTCTTCAGAGTGCGGCCGATGATGATGATATCATCCAACTACGCAAACGGGTTGGGCTCCATGTCCGGTCTTATGACGCTGTCAGGCGCCCGCTGGAGCCCTAAGGGCTCTCGAGGATACTATCCTATTGGAATTTCGCAGCCTTTCTGCGATTCGCAGTTTTTTATGAATTATTGTGGCGGACCAATTAACTTCTGATTCAAGCATAATTTCCACCAGGTTACAAACGGCTGGCGTCCTCCCAACCCTTATGCTCAGATCTCGACATTCATTTTCAAATCTCCGACAGACAAAAAATACGTGCTCTGCGTTTCATTATCCGACTCGCAGAGTGGGCAGTGCGGATAACGCTCATGCTTAAACCTATTCAAATAGTATTTAAAGCATCCATGTCCTGTCAGCAGTTGCGTTAAGTAAAAGTCCACATGTCCATGCTTCCTTCCCAGCCATCTCTGCAGTTCTGGGATAAGCTTATGCGTCCATCGTCCTTTGCTGCTATTTGCCCACCTCTCCTGCCACTTTGCAATGGTGAGTTGTCTGCACCTTTTTCGTAGGGATTCGACAGTTTCGACCCCTGTGCTACATGCGCGGATACCCACTGACTCCACTGCTAGCAGGTCCATCGGTATTACTCGTCTAGTGACGCTGAACAAGAATATATATACTTTATGGAGTCAGAAAGGTCTCCTTCACTGCGTTGCAAACTTCTTACTGAAATCATTATTTCCTCTGCAAGGGTATAAAAATATACGCTCCTGGTAGCGCTGACGGTTCCATTTTCCTTGGCCCTACTTGGCTTTGATATCTCCATTGGCTTTGGTGGAGATTGTTTTCATGTATTGTAAACAGGTTTGATTGCATGGTAGGTGGATGTGCGCGTGGCCATATATATATTTTGTCGATTTTGCTAAATTGTTTTTATGTATTCAACCTCGGTAAAAATTTTACCAAGTTGTTCCAGCTTAATTAACTTTTTTTAAGATCCTTTAATAATTCAGCCTTTCTGGCTTTTATTTTTTTAACTATACCACGTTTTTCTACACACTTTACTCACTGCGGGTTTTCAGTTGTTGTTGTTGTTGGATAATTTATATCCCATTTTCCAGATTCCCAGTCCAGAGTCCAGGGTGCAGACATCTTTTTAACCTGGCACAATCGCCATGTAATACTCCAAAGGAACGGTATGATCTGTGCTTTTTCGTGGTCATATCATGAATTTATATACGGTCTTAAATATTTAGTTGGCTTAGCTTAGGATCGGGTAGCTGCGCTGGCAGCGCAGCGGAAAATGCTTATGTATCTATGTATGTATAAATAAGTGTCGCTGGCGGAGCAGCGGTCATTGCTTATGCATAAATGTATATATATAAGAGACCGGCGAAGAGTCGATCCGGCAGAAAAGAGGTATATAGCTCACATGCGCATCTCAAATGTGTCGATTAAGCACTAATTCAGACCCGGTTCACACAACCCCGATCATATTACCAGGCACTTCAGAACTGCTTGGGTCTTGGATTTGTTTATGCACATTGTGACCAAGTGCTACAATGTGTGTAAAATTTATTAATGCATAACACTAAGTAAAGTAAAGTGTGCATTCAATATGTGAGCATACTACACCAAACCGATAAAGTATATATGTTCTTGATCAGCATCAATAGACGAGTCGATCTAGCCATGTTTGTCTGTCCGTATCTACGTATACTAGTTTCTTAGTTTTGCAGCTATCGGGATGAAACCTTTCCAAAAGTCGTATTTATATTTCAGGACGTATAGCCCAAAAATGAATGATCAAAAAATTGAATTGTTTATTATTGTATTATTTAGGAATGATAGGATAATTAATAAAATAAATAATACGAAGACCGTTATAACGGGTGTTTTTTTAAGAGGTATAGAACTTTAAGTTGCAATAGAACAACGATGGATTATTCGATTGACATGAAAAGATAATCTTCGAAAGATAATCTTGTGGCATTTCATTTTATGTATGCTTTCTGGCATATGACCGCCACGGCTGGCTCGGATGTAGTCCAATCTGGACGTCCAATTTTCGATGACTTTTCCCAACATTTGCGGCCGAATATCGGCAATAGCACGGCGAATGTTGTCTTCCAAATGGTCAAGCGTTTGTGGCTTATCCGCATAGACCAATTACTTTACATAGCCCCACAGAAAGTAGTCTAGCGGTGTTAAATCACAAGATCTTGGAAAGAAATTAGGAGGTCACCAAACGTGTCTATCAATAAACCGATTGTGGCACGAGCTGTGTGATATGTTGCGCCGTCTTGTTGGAACCAGAGCTCCTGGACATCATGGCTGTTCAATATAGGAATGAAAAAGTTAGTAATCATGGCTCTATACCGATCACCATTGACTCTAACGTTTTGGCTATCATCGTTTTTGAAGAAGTACGGACCAATGATTCCACCAGCCCATAAAAGGCACCAAACTGTCCGTTTTTCTTGAAGTAACGGTGTTTCGACATACACTTGAGGAATAGCTTCACTCCAAATGCGGCAGTTTTGTTTGTTGACGTAGCCATTCAACCAGAAGTGTGCTTCATCGCTAAACAAAATTCGCTTATGAAAATCGGGAACAACGACAATCTCGTTTTGGGCCCATTGGACGAATCGACGCCTTGCTTGTTGATCGTTTGGCTTTAATTCTTGCACGAGTTGGATTTTGTAAGCACGAAAGCCAAGATCCTTCCGCAAAATCTTCTATAAAGTGGATGGACACAGATCCAATTCCTGTGCTCCTCTACAGTAGCAATAGCTTCTTCTGTACGCACCGTACGACGTCTCTGGGGATGCGAGTTATCAATAATAGTAAACGTGGTGCGAAAACGTTCCATGGTTAATCGAATTAACTAATCTGATGGACGATTTTGTCGATAAAATGGACGTAGTGCGCGATACGTATTCCACACTGAACCATTACTTTCGAAATAAAATTGCACTATTTGCAAGCGTTGTTCAGGCGTGAGTCTATTTATGATAAACTGCCAAGTGAAACTGAGAATAAATCACTTGACAGCTGTTAAATCGGTCGCCATCTTGAACAGTGATGCCAACTTAAAGTTCTATACCTCTAAGAAAAACACCCGATATTTTGTTTTTGGCAAACATATAATTTGGTAAATTGAAGCGGGACGGTATCTTATCTTATCTTTCTGAATTTAGTTTTTAGTTTTCTAAAAATTGGAAAGCTCTCGACCCACAATGCTTCTACGGGAACGGTCTTTAAGGGTATAGGCTTGCAGTTTCTTTCCTTGTTTTAAAAATCAATTATAAAATGGAAACTCATATGAGGTTTCGTAATAGCATTACACAACATTTTTTGGGCATTAAAACTTATTTATAAATGCTTTACTTTGAATAAAAAATATCTAATAACATGACTGTTGCATAGTTCTGGGCATTCAAGTGAATTAATAATTTTTATGAAGTGGTTAAAAATAAAACGATTTGTCCATTGTATCAATCTATAATATTCTGACTATAACTAGAGTATTTAGAAAATTTAGTTATCTTTCCAAGGGTATATAGAAGACTGTATAGCATTAGTTGTTTATTAACTATAAGCCTAAACAATCTCGAGTTACTTAATACATTCATTGGGTACCCAATACCCTAAATTTCATACACACTCACAAAAAATGGACAAACATTTTCATTTGGAAAGAAGAAAATATTTTTTCATTCGACACATATTCTCAGTAAGAATAAAACTAAGTTAAGAACCGGGGCCACTTATCTTCACCGAATCCAGCAGCTTTCATTTTCATTTTCATCTTTTTTCTTCCAAACAATTGGAATGGTATTTCTAAAGTCTTGGTATGCAATCTTCTTAGCAACCTCTCTAGCTCTTATAGTTTTCGAGCTCTCAGCGTTTATTTATACGGACGTACAGACGAACATGGCTAGGTCGAGTGGACTAGTGCTCCTTATCAGGAATATATAGATTTTATGGGGTCGGAAAGGACTGTTACATACTTTTCGACGAATCTAGTATAGGCTCTATATAAATTTAATAATATGATGGTTAGGCCAGACTCAAAAACCCCCTTGACAACAAATGGTATCCAGCATTTGTGTTACTTCTTCTATTCCGAAAAATCTAGTATAATGTTGGGGGTGGGAAATCGATTTTTTCGTAAAGAGTTCAGCCTGAAACACATGTCGTATGAGTAATTTTTAATCAAACTTATAGGATTCGCAAGGTCTAATTCTAAAAAAATTGGTTATTTAGATTACTTTTTTAAAGTTTTAAATAATGAGAACAAGATTTAGCTTTTTGGACCACCCCAGGGAATATACTACATCTCCCTCCTTTAGACAAATAACGTTATTGTATGGGGTTACCCTTTTAGTATATTTATTTGTATAAAAATTTATTTTGTTTATTCAATGAAAAATACGAAATTTGAATTGCTTATATATATATTATTTATTTTTATATATTTTTGTCTATATGAATGTTTTATTTATAAATGACAAAATTTTTTTTGTATGTATTTTTTTCAGTTCAATTATGGTAATAATTATTTGTATTGTCATATCGAAATGTTTATAAGACAATTAAAGTAATTATGAAATAAAAATGTCAGTCGTCATTTAGCTTTCTTAGCGGTTTCCCTTCTGTCCGGAGTGCAATACAGATGTTACATTGGCCCAGCCTGGCGCTTTGAATGCCAGCCGCACTTACCATACTGCTTGGGTAGCTCTACCGGACGATGTGCTTAAACTTTTGTTAAATCCAAAAATACTGTGGCCATGTGACACTGTGTGGTTGCGAAGGATTCCCATTCTAAAATTGATGAACTTGATAAATTGAAATCGCTATCGCTTATATCAATTCCTGGAGGAGTTTCTCCCCAAAGATGATGCTTCGATTCAAAATTCAAATGTAAATTTTAATCCTCGACTAGAAATGCCTTCCACCGTACCCGCAGACCCGCGGTCGTTGACCCTTCTAAACAAGCTCTGGATATTAGGAGAGGCAATTTTAAACCAGTTTGAAATAATAAGAGAAAGAATAACAATAAGCCCCATAAACATGATGTTGGAGTGGCTCCTGATGCTGAAGATCTTCACGTTTTGCCGATTTTTTTTTTAGTACAACATATAATTATTTATTCCGTTGATCAACCAACCTAATCGTTATAAAACGTTGAGTTTAACAGTATATAAACAAGGAAACAATTAGCATGCATACATAAGAGATCCTTAAAAAAATCTATGTGTAAATCATTCGCAGAACTTGAATAAAATCCAAATCGGTCAATACGGGCTTAATCTAAAAAATTAAAAGTGCCTATATTGAAAACAAAAATTAAAATTAAAAACAAAAATCCAATTCGGTCAGTACGCGCTTAATCTAAAAATTAAAAGCGCGTATATTGAAAACAAAAATATTCACAAACATTGATTTGGCCAAAGGATTTTATCAAATTCAAATGGAAATAGAATCAATAGCTAAAACAGCATTTCTAACAAAACATGGTCATTACGAATATACTCGAATACCATTTGGCCTTAAAAACTCTCCCGCTGCTTTCCAAAGATGTATGAACAATTTATCAAAAGATTTAATCAATAAAGATTGTTTAGTACATCTAGATGATATTATAATTTTTTCCACTTCATTGGAAGAACACATTCTATCATTGAAAAAAGTTTTCCGAAAATTATTAGATGCCAATTTAAAATTAAAATTAGATAAATGTGAATTTATGAAAAAGGAAACCACGTAGTAACCATTACAGGCATAAAACCAAATCCAAAGAAAATAAGTGCCATTTGTAAATTTCCCCAAACCAAGACCCCAAAAGAACTTAAATCATTTCTAGGACTGTGTGGATTTTATCGGAAATTTATACAGAATTTCGGAAAATATTGTAAAATCAATGACTATGAAATTAAAAAAAGGTTGAAACAATTAATATTAAAGACAAATCTTTCGAAGAGGCATTTGAAAAAATGAAAGTCTAACTCCAACCCGATTTTAATTTATCCCGAGTTTAGCAAACCATTTTTTTTTTTGACAACAGACCCAAGTAACATGGCGATACTATTACAAAATCATAAACAAGTTTGTTATGCCAGCAGAACCCTTAACGAACACGAAATAAAATGTGCTACGATAAAAAAATAACTTTTAGAAATCGTATGGGCTACCAAATACTTTAGTTCATATATATTCGTCCGGTCTTTCGAAATATTAGGTGACCACAAACCTTTAGTTTGGTTAAATAATATCAAAGAATCAAATATGAAATTACAAAGATGGAAAATAAAATTAAACGAATTTGACAATCACACAAAATATTTACGAGGAAAAGAGAATTACGTAGCCAACGCATTATCTAGAACCAAGATAGAAAAAACCATGTTTACAGACAAGGTTGAAGAGGACATACAAGAAGAAACAGATAGTGACGCAGACGCAACAGTGCACAGTGCACAAGAGGAAAATGAAAACTATATTTCTATTACTGAAAAACCATTCAATTATTTTTCTCGACAAATTGAATTGATTAAAGGAAAAGTAGATACGTCAGAAGTGACACACTATTTTAATAAATTAAAAATTCAAATTATTTATAAAGAAATGACATTAATGTCATCGAAAAAAATAACTAAAGAATATTTATGTACAATTTATTTTCATGACGACTCAGATTTTATCCTATTGTATCCTTGTATTATTTTGTTTAAAGATTTTTTAAAGACTTTTTTTTAAAGTTTGATTTAAAATAGGAACCATCGGAGAAAAAAATTTTAAAAAATGTATCTTTGGTGTTTTTGGGTTTTGGAGTACAATTTATTTTCATGACGACTCAGATTTTATCCATTGTATCCCTGTATTATTTTGTTTAAAGATTTTTTAAAGACTTTTTTTTAAGTTTGATTTAAAATTCAAAAATAGTTTTTTTTTACTTTACGAGTGCTTGTTTGTTCAATGCCCTCCCATAGGAACCATCGGAGAAAAAATTTTAAAAAATGTATCTTTGGTGTTTTTGTGTTTTGGAAATAACATTTTTAACCAGGTTTAAAATTTCGAATTCAATTTTATCAAAATCGGACGACTTTATCATATAGCTGCCATAGGAACGATCGGAAAAGGCGTAGAATGTTATATGTTAAAAAACACCAGAGATTTAATTTTTATACCCTTGCAGAGGGTATAATAATTTCAGTTAGACGATTGCAACGCAGTGAAGGAGCCGTTACCGATATATATAGGAGTATTCTTGATCAGCAGCACTAGACGAATCCATCTAGCCGTGTCCGTCTGTCCGTCTTTTTCTACGCAAACTAGTCTCTCAGTTTTAAAGCTAGCGGGCTGAAACTTTCCCAAAAGACTTCTTTCTATTGCAGGTAGTATATAAGTCGAAACCAGCCGGATCGGAAAACTATATCTTATAGCTCCCATAGGAACAATCGGGGAAAAAATTAATAAAAAAAAAGTATATCTTTCGTGTTTTTTAACATATACCTTTCTAAGCTTGAATATAACATTTTTAAATTTCGAATGAAATTTTATCAAAATCGGATGACTATATCTTATACAATCGGAAAATTAGTGGTAAAATAATATTAAAAATTATATCTTCGGTGTTTTTTAACTTTTAACCTTTTTTATTTGGTTTTGAATTTCGAATTAAATTTTATCAAAATCGGACGACTGTATCATTTAGCTGCCATAAAAACGATCGGAAAATTAGTAGGAAAACATGAAATACAAATTATATCCTTTGTGTTTTTTAACATATAACCTTATAAGCTTGAAAATAACATTTTTTAATTAGTTCTGAATTTCTAATTAAATTTTATCAAAGTCAAACGACTATATTATATTTTTTCCCCGATAGTTCCTATGGGAGCTATAAGATATTGTTATTCTAAATTTACATTGGTATACTTGAGCATAGCATCCCAAGATATTGAAGGTGCTGTTACATAGTTAATAGGGTCTAACTTATAAATTCTCCTTAAAAGTTCCCTAAACTTTTCAAAGACATCAGTCAAAATTAAAACGTCTCTTTCTAAATCAAATTTTAAATAATCTCTAATAGTGTTACAATTAAAAGTTTCCCAAACTTTTTGAGCAAAATTGTAATCCTCGGTACTACAATTTTCTTCACTGAGAGAGTTATAAAACTTATCAATGTCAGGGAGATGGGTGTCATGAAATTTTTCAAAACTATCTAAATAGTCGTATGAAAAGATACCCTTTCTACGCATTTGCATTAATTTTTCTCCCAGAAATTTCGTGCTTAGAACTTTAAAATTGTTGTCCTCCATGTAACTTGAAGGTTTTACTAAACTTGAATTTAAAAACCTAATTCAATCGATATATCCCGTATATTCCCACTACTCGACTGAAAAAAGCTAAAAACGACGATGACCTCCGATACCCTAAATAGTAAACCCCCTCACTACTCATTGGAAAGCATTTTTCAAGCCCTTTCCAATGGTATAATTTTCTCTGTTCTAAAATAAAAACTGCACATTTTGAACAAAACTCACAAAATTAAAATTTCACACCTTCGCGCACAAGCAGTCATGAGCAAGGACTCGAGGGTAGGGGGTGAGATTCGGGTTCGTGGGTACGCACGTTCACTTTCTCCTGCTCATTCTCAGAAGATAACGAGGGGTCACAATATTTGAAATGCAATAAAAAGGGAGGGTTCCGTGGAATACCAAACACACTGATTCTGGGATGAGTATACGCTTGCAATTAAAAACAACTCATACAAAATTAATTTAAAACCGCCTAAAAAACCTCCGCAACCGCTTTTAATAGCTACTCTTAGCTTAAGGCTTAGTAAATTCGAATGGTTGCATCGCGACATCTCATGCCAATGCTGGCCCGACCTTAACTGACCATTTATTCATATCTTGCTTACACAGAGATTGACTTTCCTTAACCTATGTCGAAGTTGCACACCTTTGATATTTACCTACATCCAGACCCCTCCTACACCACGTTCATCCCCGGTAACTTGTTATCAATCCTTGTGTTCGTTTTCCTTTAATAACCATTCCACTGGGGTATTGGGCTGCTCCTTATGTTCGAGAACCAATCGGATTAGTTCTAGGAGTACAAAATGCCTGTATGTACTCCCTGTAGATGTTAACCTGTAAAGTGAACATTCTGGACTATAAAAATGACACCAATCAAATTGCTCAGGATCAGTTCTTCTCATGCCTCAGTACTGCATGCCTATAGATCTAAGAAATGATCGATTCGGAAAACGAGGTTGAGATTGACAACCTGGAATTACCACCCACGCAAGATTCTGATCTTGAAATAATCGAAAACTCGGATCTGGAACTTGTGCAGGTTTCCGAAGCAGAAGATTCGGTTGATCGCCTTCTACAAAGCGTATTTCAACCGGCTGCATCGTCGACCCAAAATAGGGACCCAGGATTGGAGTCTCTTGAGTGGAGCCAGTTTCCATTGGGGACTACAACGCAGTCTTTCTTGGAATCCCTTATCACACACGAAGAAGGTGAAGATGTATTTCAGTATGCACAGGAATTTCAATTGGACGACGACCTATCCAGGCCAGAAGATGAGGTTTTTCCTAACGACGACCACATCTTTGAAGAACTTATGGGACCTCAACCGCCACCGACTAACCATTATTTAACTTTGCTGGATGATGGAGATGACGACGCATTACTAGATGTTTTATTTGACCTAGATTCTTAACTTTGTAATTATAAATACACCATGCATAAAGAAAAATAAAGTAAAAACTATTTTAAAATTGAGGGCTTATAATTGTTTTTTATTTATTGAACAATTTTTCTTTGCCTTACAAATACTTTTTAACTCTGCGTTGTGAACCAATAGACGATGCATATTAAAGTCGTATCGCAACCAAATTTTCCGTACTTTAGGACAGAAATAACAATAATAAAAAGAGAATTTAGATTTCTGATAGGCGAAGTTGTGTATTTTTAATGTATGCCCTTTTAGGCCGCTGCGAGTAGTAAAGGATTTTGTTTCTGAACACAACTTGCAATGGTACTTCACCATTTCGATGTTTTTAAAAATAAACTGACTTTTCTATAAAAAATGTATCTTTTATAGTATTGAGGGACAATTCTTAAGTTATATATACTAACTTTATTTTAACGCTATTGAAAGATTTATATAAATATAAAAAGAGATAGACATACTGATATGTATTTCTGACTTTATTCTCAAGTATTACATAGTTTGAATAAGTATTTTGGTACATATAATGAAGACATATTGTTATCTCATTCACTACACATGAATTGATAGAAATGTATAGTTTTTGACAAGTATAAAAGACCATGTAATTTCTGATTAAAGAATTAGTATACAACAGTTAGGAACTAGTGCACGACGAATCCAATCTTATGCTGATCAAAAATGGTATGCATATAAATTAAAAGTAAGTACTTTATCACCTAATTTTGTTGAATTTGATAGGACTTCTTAGACACCTTAAATGACGTGAAGCCTGAGATTGGCTACACAAAAATTGAAAATCTATGTATTGGATTTGAGTATAAGATCACTGGATGTAAGCTGAAAAAGACACCATAAGGAACTAAAATAGCTCTGTATTTAACTGATAAGGACGATAAAGATGTTTGGATATTTCTACCTAAAAGTTATGTGAACAAATTTTCTACAAAGACACCATTTAGGAAATTAAATGAGAATGGAATAACTCATATGGTATATAAAGGAAAAGATATGAACAGATTTAGCTGTGCTCAAATTAAATTTTTATCAGTAAATAAGTAAAGTAAATAAGATTCTTCAATATAAAGAGCTGAGTTTTAAAATTAAACAACAGTCTTAAATCAGTCTCAAAAAGAAATAGTTTTCCTTAAAAATGTACGCTCAAAAGATAGAACTATTCTTGATGCAATTTGAAGGCATGCTTATCGAGCAACACCTTCAAAGGATGGAGTTACTAAAAGCTACTTTGGAGGATTTAGAGGAAAAAGAGTTGATCCATTCGAAGTTTGGATTCCATTATAACCTTTGTCCCTGGAGCGACGATGATGCCTCATCTGGACCAGACACATGTCAGTGTCATATGCTGCCTGCACTGAAAGAGGAAGCCCTTAGTCTAATGATTAAATATTAAAAGTTAAACAAACGTATTGTCCAAAACCATAAATAAAACGAATTGATTTTACTTAAATATATATATGTTTTTTATTTTTTAAAATGGTTCTTAACATTTTTATTATTAATTTATCATTAAATAAATAGTCGTTTTTCTTGAATTTTCATAAAAAAGAATTTAGTGTTTTCTTTTTACTTTTAAAAAGACCGAACAGCATACAATAATGTCCGCAAGTGTTAGAAAGGTATCCCTGCAGTTGTTGCTTATTAAAACAAAATTTATAAGCGTTAGATTTTAAAAATTTTAAAAATTCTTTTTTCTGGGGATATTGACCATATGAATCGAAAAATTCTGCTTACCTACGACTATCAAAATAAAATGCAATCCAATGAGTTCCAGGTTGATCTGAAGTGTCGGTATTCGCAATTATTAGTGCGGGATACTTTAAAATAGTTTTTGGTAACCTATCAGAAGGAAAAACTCCTTCAATAATAGATTTTGTCTTTGAATGCTTAGAAAAAAAATGTTCAATTTGTAAAGTATTCATTTTAAAAGAGCGTACGAATATTTCTATGCTTATCAATATCAATCATTGAATCGTATTCACAGTATACCAAGCAAGTAACTGCTTCAGACAGTGGTTCCGAAAATCTTCCTTCGATTCTTATAGTACCTTGAGGATTAAATTTGAACATATAGTTGAATTTGATTGATCAGCAGTTAAGTCAAAGGCTAATATAAAACTGTTTGAATCAAACATTTCCTTGGTAAATTGTAGTCCACGATCGTAATGTTTAATTCCACATGATCTAAAAAGCATATTATAACCTCTTGAGCTCTGAACCTTTTCAGCGTTCGAGTAATCGAACTCCAGAGCCTGGGAAGTAACTTGAACTCCGTTAACGAATAGGTTAAAGCGTTGAATTTTAAAATGTTTAAATTGAAATGGGTCTACGGCTCTGTTTCCTGAGTATGAGCGGCTCTTAACCATACAAAAGGCCAGAAAATTTGGTATTTGACCAATAACTGCGTTGTCTATCGACAGTGTATTGTTGATCGGATATATTGTAAATGATTTGACTTCAACCTTGCTGAATGGGTACAGAGTATTTTTTGTTTGTAAAACATGATGATGAGCCAATAAATTGGTTGGGTTAACTGTTATGTGGTTCATGAAAAGTTGTGCTTCAAGTATCTTTAAATTTGATTCAGTACCAGTTTCCATTAAATAAAACGCTGTTTTTTCATTATTGAAATTGATTCTTAAATCAACATTGTTAACAAGCAGTTTGATTTGATTGAAAATATCTCCATGAACTTTTCCGAATAACTCAACCTTGTTACTATTTTGAAACATATTTTTAAGGGTTTCATTCGAGTCCGGATAAACATATTTCCCTGCTGTTATTCTTCCAAAATTGGGAAAATAACCTTGGGAGGCCAAGTGACTTTCAGAGACGTCACTCCCATAGTTTAAAAATGCTTGCAAATAGTGATAATTATTATCACTTTGCGATACCAGTATAATTTAAAAAAAAACTGACGAACTTCTAAATATTGAATGTAGGATATTGTTTACGACACCAACAGCATTTCCTTCAATGCTGTTGTTATCATTTTTTTTAAGTTGCACAACAAGTCGTAAATAAACACTGGATAAATCTTGATACGTTTCACCATTTCCCAAGCAAACAAATTCGATTGAAGAGGCACCGTCCAAAGAAGCAATTGGGTTGTATGAGACTTCTTCAGTTCTTAGAATAGAACTTTGCGTGGGGTGTGCCGCAAACAAATCTAATTCACTTTTCATACATTCGATATGCGTACTTATTTTGCTTTAGAAGAAATATCTTTAATATTTAATTTTCTTGTTTATTTTTTTTTTATGTTGCGTTTGGGTATGTTTACGTGGTCGTTCAGGTGTATAATGAAGTCGTTTTTTCCTATTACCTTGCCTTTTATTTCTTTTTCCACTACCACTTTGAAAACGGGTAATTTTATCAATTGCTTTATTTGAAAGATTTTGTAAAGTAATTTTACTTTGTTCTTGAATTATATTTCTTAGCGGCTTTCAATTCATTTATTACGGCCTTACCAGTCTCAGCGGCCTGATTTTTTATAGTAGTTATGCCCGAAAGAAAAAGTAATTAAAAAGACCGCTAAAAAATTTCCGATTCCTCGTTCTTGTTGCACTATATGCGGAGATATGTAAAGACTTCCGATGTTGCTTAAGCCCCCACCACACTGATTTACATAATAATCCTGATAAGATTTCACCATGATGACTATTTTGGTTCTAAATAAATAATATTTGGGTATGCATTATTTATAGTCCTGACCTTCTTCTTCTTCTAAAGTGAAGAGTTACGAAAATATGAACAGCTGAAGTTTCAAATGGTACCTTATATCCATTGGAATCAGTAATTAGTATTGAGATTTCATTTGGCGACCATAAGTCCAAAGGGTAATATTCAATATTTTTAAATTGAATATTTCTTTCCTTTCCATTAAAATGCATTACACGAAGACATCGCGGTCTTTTACTACCTACTGACCTTGGTTTTATTATGTCAGTGTAAATAAAAATCAATCCATTTTCAGGAATATTCGTTTTAACGGATACATTTTTATACCTAAATGTTTCAGCATTTACAAGACGAACAAACTCGGTTTCTTCAACGACATTTTTATCTTGGTTAGGTGTATATTTAATGTAATTATTCAAATATATGTCTGAAATACCGACTTCCCAGTCATCGTTCATGTCTTCTGGAATGTTAACAATGTTTGTAAATGCACACTTTACGTTGTCAGGAAATACATTCATTGAGTCGTTACTTAACAATGTGATAAAAATCTCATTTAAATAACCCATATTTGATATTTATGGAAGTTAATGATACGAAATCCAATTTAATTTATTTTTACCAGTTTGTACTGGATTTTTTGTTCTAACCGATCGCATTAACCTTTCACGTCCTGTTACATATTTAAAATTTTGATGAGGTAAAGTTTCCGTTTTCAATTTTTGTAGTTTTGCTTTGAATTTGCGTTGTCGTTCATTAAGCTTCGCTTTGAGCACTGGTTTCTCTAATCCTATTTTCTTTGTATCTGTTTCACTATCTAAAAAAGAGGTATCACTCACTTTTCGTTTATCTGAAACAACATTTTCTTTTGTATTTGAACTAAAATCACCATTATCACTTTCAGGTGGTAAATCGGGAAACTCAAATTTTTCCGGACGTGAGTGATCGTACTTTGATGTTGATTTTGATGTGCTGGGTTTTATATCAATCCAATCAGTGGTTTGGGATTCAATTGTTTTGGTTGTAATAGGATTCGCTTTTTGTTCATTTTGAAAATTCCATGATTTATTACGTTTTTTGTTTTGATAGTAACTTAATTCTTGACGAATTTTGATCCATTTATCGAAATCACTTATTTTGTTATTATTTAATATTGGTAAAAATTTTATATTTATTAATTCATTCCCTCTATCATTGTTTATCAATTTCTGATAGCTGTTAGGATGCATTAAAATTACTTTGCTTAAATTATGTTTATTCTTAATCATTTTTTAATTGTTTTCCAAAAATTCCAGAAAGCAATGAAGTTATTAGAATCGGTAGAAATCCCCCATTTTGAATAAGGACTTTTCTCTTATTTAATGTACGTTTTGGGCACGAAAGGTAGCGCAATGCATTTTTATACTTTTTTAGAGCATTAAGATGAGATTTAGTAACTTTATGGTTTCCGTGTAATGTGTTCAATACAATCTCTACTATTGTTTTTACCAGGTCACTATTACTATTGCTTATAATTGCCTTACGTAGTCTATTGTCGGCCTTTTTGAGCACATACAATAAATGTTTGTTCGCTTTCAAGCGATTTAGGCTCTTTTTGTAAACCATTTTCATTTGAATAGCACACAGAATATTCTGAATTAAAAATGTCAGATCTAAATCTTAAGAGATCGTTAATGCCCTGAGTGACATCAATAAGTAAATATCCGTGAGGTTGCTCCGTTACTTCTTTATATATTCTAAATAGCTCCGTGGGGTTTTCTGGGTAAATTTGTCTTGCTAAACATTGAAATTGAAGCTTATCACGAGGATTTTTGAAAGCAACAATGTATTTGGTATTTAGTGAAATATCTCTGGTGTGCGAAGATTTATGAAATATGTTCTGAGTTACCACTATTACTGATAAATTCCTATGGTGTGATCCTTTTGTAAACAGCTCACACACATTTTTATTAATGGCTCCCATCATCAAGTCATCCAATATTAAAAGAATTGGTTCATTCGTTTCATTTTCAACTGTTTCAGGGACTCCTTTAAAATATTCAATCTTTTCGAAATTGGGCTTGGCACTCTCCTCTGCATAACACCAAATAATTCGATCTATTGAAATATTAAAAAGATCATTCTTTTTGGTGATTAGATTTTCTAAAAAGGTTGTTTTTCCCGATCCTGAGGGTCCACAAATAAGCATTGTAAAAGGATGTATAAATTGTGTAAACATTTTTTATTAAAAAAATTTTTTTATTCGGAATGAATTTTAATATATTATATTATTACTAATTGCTTATATAATGTTTTTAAGTTATATTAGGTTTTATTAATATTCACTTGATCGCGTTTCTTGGAGCAGTTCTTCTCGAAATGAGTATCAGATCCGCAATAATTACAATAAATAAGTTGCGTGTATCCATTTTTACGGGGATCATTTCCAAAAAATCTCTTAAAAGAATCCATAATAAGAGACAACCTGATAGGACCATGAATTTCTTTTTACTAAATTTTAAACACATGTGTCACCATTACTATATATTTCATAATTGGTGTTTTCTAAGAATACAAACAGCTTAAATAAATTATTTAATGAACATCGAAGTGGAAGTTTTTTCTTGTGTATTCTACAATTCGTAAAAAAATTGGGTAGTTGAGTTAAACTTCTTCCGATATCTATATCGATAATGTTTGTTGATAAATACTTGATTAAAAAATTCTTTTTAATTTCACCACGAACAAGAACTGTGTGATACTTATTGAGTGGTGTGAGTATTTCTTCAAGACTTGTGTATGGAATATCTCCAGTTGACCAATCCAATCCGTTTATGTTCTGCTGGTTAAGGTGCTGCTGCTTAAGAGCTCCATTATCCAATTCTTTTATGTTATATGGCGGTTTGAAATGGAAAAAATTAGGTATAACAGTTCCAGCAGGCATAAACGCCAGCTCCTTAACGAAAACTTGTTTGTTGTTACCAAGTACATATTGAAAATCTACTATAATGCTTGAATTACGATCGACTGTGTTCATCATTGGTTGAGATTTTTTAATCAACTGAGGGTGTGCTTGCTAGGGCTTTCTCCTTTATATACCGGTAAGACTAGAACATATTTACAGTTTATTTAAAGTAGTCTTACCTGATGGACATGTGTGTAACTAAAAGAAATAAAACTTCTCGAAAGAAACAGGACCACGAAGTCATTTTTGGATTCGAGTATTATGTTGTTCATAACTTAAAATTGAAATGTGGTCTGTCAACTACTCGAAAATTTTTGCCGATGGTTTGGATGCAGCAAAGTAAAAATAATTTCATTGGATTTGACAAAGACGAATGGATGCAACTTCTTACGTATAAGGAATTTATTCAGTTGAAGCTGGACCAGTATGACTTCTTGATGCCTGATACAATTATTGATCATCCGTGCATGCACTCCATAAAATGTAACTTTAGATTTAGGAAATCAGATAATCAGTACGTTTTTGTGATTAATCAGTATGGTAACAAAATTGAGTTTGATTCTGAGTCCTGGAGATCATTACTAAGATTAGGCATATTTTTTACTACATTTTTATGTTGGAACTCCATATTAAGACAGCAAGTAATATATCTTTACAATAATCATATTATTCCTAAGTGTGTATCTTTACAAAAATTTGATATTCAACTATCTGATTTAGAAGGTACCTATGATAAGGATGTGCAAATAGATTTAACACGATTATGTTTTGAAATATCAAAAAAGATGCGTTCAGAAATAAAAAGGGATGTTCTTGTATATAAGCAAGCATTATTGACTAAGCAACCATCGTCATCAAATAAAAAATAATACTAATAAATCAACACCTTAAGATGAGCAAACAACAAGTTGTCGATGAAATTCATAAGGCAGCGCGAAAAAACTTCATACGGCGAAAGTTCGTTCAAAAAGGGATAAATGACACATGGCAAATTGATTTAGTTGAAATGATACCATTTTCGAAAGAAAATAAGGGTTTTAGATATTTACTGACCGTTATTGACACGTTCTCAAAGTATGCATACGCCGAGGCAGTTAAGTCAAAGTCTGCCCTGGATGTAGCAGAGGCAATGAAATCTGTTTTTAAAAAGAGTAAAAGTACACCCAAGAATATTCAGTCAGATCAAGGGAAAGAATTTTTTAATTCCACTTTTAGGAAATTAATGGATAAATTTGATATAAATCATTATCAAACTTATACGCATCTCAAGGCTTCTATATGTGAACGCTTTAATAGAACATTAAAAAATCGTATGTGGAAAATGTTTAGTATGCAGGGTAAATATAAGTGGATTCATAACATCAATTATCTCGTAAATCAATACAATAATTCATATCACCGAACAAGTGCTTGTAAAATGGAGCGGTTTCGATTCCAGCCACAACTCATGGATATCTGTAAATGACCTGCTAAAGTAATAAAACGCAACAATAACAAGTTTAATTTTTTATCTATTTATTTACAAATTTTTATTCTTATAATATAAACATTTACTTAATAACGGGTTTAATTTTGACTACTTAATATATGTTCAATATTATAATGACCATGAGCCAATGTATTACAATTATCTGGTAAAATATATCTCTTATCATCCTTATAATTAAGACTTATTTTATTCATAATTTCAGTATAGAGGATGTGCGACCTACTTCGAATAACTCGCTGGGATCCATAAAATGTTTTTTTATATTTTATACATTCTATATAATCTTCATGATTCAGTTTTTTAATAACCGATTTCTTAACTCCTTTAATTTTTTTTATACATTCGTTTTCGTTTCCTTCCTTATCAACTAAACAAGAGTATGCCTTAGCCTTCAGTCCAGCAAAAGAAGTCATAACCCTACCTGCATGTTCATCCTTCATTTTGCCAGGTTCCCTATTATTAGCTTTAACTATATTAAATTGGTTTTCTAGTTTATAATTTGAGGTATCAAATCGTTCAGGATTTTCTTTTATAGTTTCGTAAAAGTCTTCCTCTGAAGATAAAATAAATGAATCTGTATCCATATAAATTATTTTCGAAGAAGGACTTTTAAGTAATAGAAAATTATAATAAAATTCATACATTAACCATTTAGATAATTCTAAAACAGCAACTCCTATGTATATTGGTTTATCATACATAATTTTTGATGGTGTTGATTCAATCGCTGCAAGATCTGTCCCAAATATCTCAACGCTATGGAAGTCATGTCTAGCTATGCGTTGCCTGAAGCCTGGCGAATTTTGTCTTGATTTATAATGTTTTACTAATACTATATTTCTACGCTTGGCCACATTTTCCATTGTTTTGCCGTATACTGCATTATTCATTAACTTAAAAAAATTTTTTTCAAAATCATTTTCGGCTAGTTTTCTTTGATCAGTGTTTAAATCAATATAGGGCTTTAACCAGCATGATTGTGTAAAAGACAAAACCCTATGTATTTTTTTTACAATTAAACCATGCTGTATACAAAGTTGAAGCTGTTTTAAGTGGATAATGTATTCGCTTTTATTCGATAAATCAGCTATAAGTTTTTGCTGCTTACCTCCTGGAGGAACTTTGTTTTCTGGACAGAAAGGCAAGTAGTTATGCGAGTCATGCCGATCAGTAGGATATTCTAAATCCACTTCTAATATATATCCTACATTTTCATCAGCAGAAATATTTTTGAAATCGAAAGATTCTAATTGATCATTACCTAAAAATTTAAATCCTGAAAGCGGTAAGGGTTGACTCATTGCCCAACCATATAAATTATTTGCATCAATATAGCTCAGGTAGTTTTTTGGTTTACTTGAATCGAAGTTAGTTATATATTTATTATTAGCTATAGAAATACTTTGGGTACATTGAGTTAACCCACCCCTTATCGCTCTTTTAAAAAGTTGTACATGTCTCCGTCACTAATAAGTTCTAAATTTACATTAGTATACTTGAGCATAGCATCCCAAGATATTGACGGTGCTGTAACATAGTTAATAGGGTCAAGCTTATAAATTTTCTGACAAATTTTTCTACAATTTTCGAAAACATCGGTCAAAATTAAAACATCACTTTCTAAATAAAGTTTTATATAATCTTTTATAGTGTTACAGTTGAAAGTTTTCCAAACCTTTTGTGCAAAATTGTAATCATCTATACAACAATTTTCTTCGCTGAGAGAATTGTAAAAACTATCAATGTCAGGAAGCTGGGTATCCTCAAATTTTTCAAAACTATCTAAATAGTCGTAAGGGAAAACACCCTTCCTACGCATTTGCTTAAATTTTTCTCCCTGAAATTTAGTACTTAGAATTTTAAAATCTTTGTCCTCCATGTAGCTTGATAATTTTTCTAAACTAGAATTTAAAAATCTAATCGAATCGATATATCTTATTTTATATCTATTTGATGCATTTATTTTAATTGTCTGCGTTAGCGCTATATAAAGCTCTTTATTACAGGGTATAGGGCTTAAGTCTCCTTCTAATTCAGTAATGAATAAATGTATGTCATATTTAGATAAGTTATGAAATACTACAGGAAAGAAGGGATCACTTAATTTGTACTTTGGCTTACAATTTTTATGAATGGGACCCATGTATTTTCCAGAAAATTGATCAAAATATTTGTCCAGATCGTCAGCGTTTATTTCCTTTTCACAGGCACAGCAATTTCCTTCCTGTTCATGGATTGTGCTAGCAATCGGGTTTTTGGGGGTCGACCAGTACATGTAAAACAAGCTCGAAGTTTTTTCCTTTAGTGATTTGCAGAATTTTTGTATGCAGTCAGCGCCTATAAAAATATACAAAATTTGAATTAGTTTTTAAAATACTAAGAAATTAATTATTTATTGTTTTTACATACCTTCATATGTCCACAATTCGTTAAGATCCGGATTATATTTATGTGCTATATAAAATGATACGGCACATGCAGTATGCTTCTGCACTTTTGTTGTTGACGATGTTGAAGACGAATTTAGGCATGTTCTATAGTTTTCAAGAACAGCCTCAATATCGGCATATATCACCACCGGAGGAGATAATTTTTTATGAAAGCCCTTGAATGAAGTTGTAGTGTTTGGTTCAGGGTAAAACGAGGCCACTTTTCCGCATTCAAGTTTGTTGTGGGTAGTATTATTAACTGTGAAAAACTGTAGACAGTTATCACAAAAATATCCTCCTGATTTTGCCTTGGAATGCTGTGAGTAGCATAATCTTTTTACACTTGTAATGTAAGCGTAATGCATACTGTCCTGGTTTACGTTATTTATTCCCAATATATTGATGTGGTTGGTTTGAATACATTTGGTTCTAAACGTTGGGCCGATAATTTTATCACCATCAGCGTCGATCTCATAAACATTTATACTGAAGTCTTTATTATTTTTCTCGAAATGGATAATCCCTTTATTCGTTATTGGAAACTCGATTCCTGAAAAATCCAATCTTATTCCGTCATATACAATTATTTCATTATTAATATTAATGTGGTAAGTTGTGGGCTTTGTCATTTTCTCTCGTGAATACTTTTTTTTGCTTTGCTGTTATAAAGGTAGCACTCTCATGAGTTTTGTTAGCTATGAATGCCAGTATGCACCATTTGAAACAAAATACGTCAGTATTCTGTACGTTTATAAGTGCATTTCGGGCTCTTATATTCTTCGGGGCCTGAATGTATCCGCTAGCAGGAATGTTTTCTAGCTTTATTATAGTAATTTCAAAATAATTGAAATTTTTTATTGCCCAACCAGAGTCTTTTTCTTGAAACTCACTGCTCGATGCTAGTAAGCTATCTACTGCCATATTAAGTTCATCGATAATCCTTTCATTTTGGTATACAGATTTATAAGATGTCCCAAAATGTTTTGTTGTTTCAACAGTAACTCCTTCGTCTGTTTGTTTAATATAGGTACCATAAACTCTTAGGTTGAATTTAATGGCTCTATATTCTATCATGCAATGCTTTATAATTTCAATTATATTTTTTTGGCAAAGCTGATAAAAATCTTTTAAATCAATAGTGTTTTGGACTGTACTATTGATTCGATATGATTTAACAGGAAAAACAGTTTGAGAGTTAAGAAGAATTATGTTTTCATTATTTTTTACTTCTCTGGCTGATGCATTTTTATGCTTATCGGTCAATATATGTTGACGTTCCCTTGATGCAAGATATTTATCACCACAAGTAGGACATAAAAGTTCTAATTTTAAATCATTTGTATTTTCGCTAATCTTAGCTTTTTTTCCTTGTTTGAGTACTTCCTTACCCTCATCCATTCTCATCCGTTTGAGAGCATTTGATGATGTTGTGGGATGATCGTCCAAATTATTTTGCCTTCTTCCATCTTAAATAAAATCCAACGAAGCTCGGCCAGAAGCTTTTCTTTTTGAACTTTGAGATGAAACTGTCGCATCTCATTGTGAAATTCAACAATGGTGACCGATGAAAATTGGCGGACGCTTGGAACGCAAAAGGCGTTGATTGGGCTTCGAACGGAAGCTAATGTTTACTTTAATTTTGATTTGTTTAACTTAGCTGGAGAACCAAGATCGGACCTCGTACCTTAAAGACAAGACCAAAAGGCAAAGACAAAGGCGAATGCAGAGATTGAAATTATTGTTTATAAAAGCTATAAGCAGCCTGGTTTCACGGGTTGGTTTCTTTACATACACATAGCCGAAAAAAAGGGCTTTGTCCACGACAGAACCTCTTGTCCCATTTTCCGCGATTCCGATTAAATTCCTTCCGACCAAAAACTTAAATACCAAAAAAAACCCTAAACAAAACAAATTAAATTAACAATTCCATAGCCCTTTTTTTCAACTAAACTGAATGTGACCTTTATAGTCGTACCAAAGAATTCGAACCAAAGCTAATTATATCCAATTATCCAAACATTCGAGTTCAAAACTGGGATCGTGTCCGTTCTCTTGTTTTTTTATGGCAAAACAAATCAGCTTGGGCTAACCCAACTGAGCGTTTCGAAAACAAATGATTGTTAGTAAACAGTCAATTAAAAATTTTGTTTAATGTGAAGTCACTCAGGAATCTGGGACAGCTTTACGAAAATTGCAAAACACTATCCAAGGGTGCCTTGAGGTGCTAGAAATGTACGGAACCGATATCAATAATTGGGACTTTATTCTGGTGTAGATGTGCTCCGCTGAATTCCCGAAGCTCACGCTTTCCTTATGGGTGCAGTCGCTACACGACAAAGCCAATATTCCTACTTGGCAATAACTTAATGGGTTCCTAACTGAGCGACACCGGACACTAGAAGCCATAGATGACGTGCGATCACCAGGCTCTAATCAGTCCCAGCCCAAAGCATCGACATCTAATTTCGCATACCGGAGGCTTAATTACGTTAAGGCAGGTATCATGCTTAAACCAGACATTATTCGCTGAGTCCAAAAATCTCTGTCAATTTACTATTCGTCGGCCTAGCTTGCAGTTAAGTACGACTGCCTACGTTCTTCCGCAACTAGCGAGAAATCTTCCGTCCTGTCCGATTCCGCATCATTTTCTTCAGGAGCTTTCCGAACTTCCACTAGAGCTTTCAATTTTATGAAAGCGCGCAAATAGATTCTTTGATCTAAGCCGACATACTCCCATCCATTCTCCTAAGCGGTACCCGACGGATATCTGTGTCTCTTTTCTCGGTCAAAAGACAATTTTCGGCTGGATCCGAACAGGACCAGTGCCTGCCTCAAGGTAAAATACGATTTCCGCCTTTTCCAGTCGAGTTTCCCACGCGGCTGACACCTCCTTAGATAAACTTCTCACCAAATTGCGGAAGGTGGACGATCTGCCCCCACATAATGCCAGGTCCTTTCCCAAATTGCCAAGTTGTTTGATCCAGCAGACTGGCTAGCTGCATTTGTTGTGTGTGTCAAAATCTTCATGCAAGAGATTTGGCTTAAAGAGCTAGGGCGGGACGATGAACTTCCACTTGAGATGTGCCAAAAGTAACGCGGTTTTCTTCAAAATAACTCTGTCCTAGATCAAGACCGAATTCCCAGATGGGTGTCCTTTCGCCCAGAATTCTGGGTAGAACATAATGGATTCTGTGACGCCTCTCTAAAGGCGCAAAGTGCTGCGATCTATGTGCGCTTAGAAATGGGGCATGCAACGGTAGTGCTTCTTCTCATGGCCAAGACGCGCGTGGCACCAGTCACAACTGACCCGTTTCCCAGACTAGAACTGTGTTGAGCCCTGTTGCTATCCGAGATGGCCGAATCCATTCTGCCCAATATGCCGATGCTGTCCTCGAAACTCCGTTGTTGGACCGATTCCATGGTCGTGCTTGCATGGTTAGCCAAGCCAACATGCCAGTGGACAACGTTCGTTTCCAATCGGGTAACAAAGATACCCCAGTCTTCAGAGGCCGCCAATTGGTCGCATGTTCAATCCGAACATAATCCAGCTGACTTGGCTAGTCGGGGAGTGCCTTTCGAAAACTGGCAGATAATCCTCTTAGGGGACATGGCCCAACTTGGTTGCAACAGCCACGAGAACAGTGTCTTAGCCAATGCACCGCCTTACTGGTGATCGAGGTACACATCCTAGATCACTTTTCCAAGTTAGATAGAGCTTTGCGGGTCCTCGCGTATGTCCATCGTATTGTCCAGCGATGTAGAACACAGTTGCCGATTTCAGAAGTCCGTCTGGAGGCCCAAGAACTTGTCTCCGCTGAACGGCTCATGATCCTTGGCACTCAGCGCAGATATTTTGCAAATGAATATCGCTGCTTGAGTCAAAGGCGTCCGGAGTCCGCGTCAAGTTCAATCCACTCCTTGAACCCTTTCTAGACCAGAAAGGGCTTATAAGGGCGTGCGGTCGCATAACTGCCTCCAAAGATTTGCGATATGATGAACGTATGTGCATTCTCGCGACTTCTGGAGAACTTTACGCATCTGATAACGTTAAACGGAGGTAACCAGTTAGTGGTAAGTCTCATCCGGTCAAGATACTGTGTTCCAAAGATAAAGAACTTTGAGAAGGCAGTTATAAACTCCTGCAAGGTCTGCGTTATCCACAAGAAGAGATTACAAATTCAGATGATGGGAAATTTTCCGAAAGAGCGAGTTATTTTTCTTACCCTTGCAGAGGGTATAATAATTTCAGTCAGAAGTTTGCAACGCAGTGAAGGAGACGTTTCCGACCCCATAAAGTATATATATATTCTTGATCAGCATCACTAGAGGAATCCATCTAGCCGTGTCCGTCTGTCCGTCCCTTTCTACGCAAACTAGTGGTTTTGAATTTCGAAATACATTTTATCAAAATCGGACGACTATATCATTTAGCTGCCATAAAAACGATCGGAAAATTAGTAGGAAAACATGAAATACAAATTATATCCTTTGTGTTTTTTATTATATAACCTTATAAGCTTGAAAATAACATTTTTTAATTAGTTCTGAATTTCGAACTAAATTTTATTAAAATCAATTTTCATCAAATGTTATTCGAAATACAGAACTAATAAATACATTTTATTTTCAAGCGTAGAACGTTATATGTTAAAAAACAACAAAAAAAGATATAGTTTTCCGATCTGCCTGCTTCCGACGTATACACAAGGTGAGTTCAAAAGTAAACAGGACTTTAAAAAGAAAGACAGAACAAATAGTTTTTTCGGCAAAATCAATTTATTTTATTCAAAATATTCTCCTTCTGCTTAAACACAGCGTTTTGCACGGTCCAAAAGCATGTCGAACGAGTGTTTTAGCTCGTTGCCCGGTATGGCCGCCAGTATGCCGGTGCAAGCATTTGAATGGCCTCTAAGTCTGCATAACGCTTTCCTTTTATCGGCAAATGCATTTTTCCGAAAAGGTAGAAGTCGCACGGTACCATATCAGGTGAATACGGGGAGTGGTTGATGGTTATGTGATTTTTGGTTTAATAGTCAGACACAAGCGTCGATCGATGAGACGGCGCATTATCGTGCAACAAACATACACTTCCATCTTCGCGATATTCGGGCCGAAAATGTCGAATACGGCGCACCAAACGCTTCAAAACTCCAAGGTAGAATAGCGCCTTAACGATTTGGCCGGGTGGAACAAATTCTTTGTGGACAATACCCGGGAATCATAAAAACACATCAGCATTGTCTTCACTTTTGACTTCTCCAGGCGCCATTTTTTCGGTTTCGGCTAGTCAGGCGCCTTCCATTCTGTTCAATTCCATTTCCATGAATTTCACTAATGATTTCGGATGATTTTTTATGAAGGAAGGAATTCGAAGGAATTTTCGGTGATCACGGATTTTGGGTGGCCCACTTGTTCACCATCATTTAAATTTAATGTTGGCTCTTTGTTCGAAGCTCATTTTCGCACCGATGACAAAAACATACTGACACTTAAAATGGAAAAACCTCACTTCCAGTAGATGAAATGTCACGAAGTCGATAAGCGATAGCAGATTCTAACGCACCAAGTGACATATAGATGGCGCCACTAGAGGGCGCTAGATTAAAAAAGTCCTGTTTACTTTGGAACTCACCTTGTACTACCTGCAAAAGAAAGAAAACTTTTCGGAAAGTTTTAGCTCGATAAAAAGAGCTTTTGCTACTGTTTTTCTCGCTTCTATTGTTCTAGCTAAGCGTGTATGACGTCCTTGTATTGGATCGTCATGAAAAGTAGACAGTATTACTACCTGTTCTTTATCTTATAAATTTTAATATTTGTTGGGCAATATTTTAAAAGATTCTATAAATGATAAATGATATAATGATAAAGATTTATTTGCGCGACACTTTGAGGCTACCATATATATGGCCTGAAATTTGTTATTTCCCAATGAATATCGGATAGTTATTGTTCATTTTTATTTTTGTTGCTTTCGCCTTTTAATGCGTGCCACAGGAAGCTGGAGTCCATTTTTGATTTGAGTTAGGACTGCCCCTTGCGATTGCTTACTTGTATCTGTAATTATGTCAAATGCTTTGGTGAAATCTGAGTATTGTTAAGTAGTTGCATTCATTAGAGCCGATTTCAGATGTTCCAAAGCGTTTTGGCATTCAGTTCAGTTTCAGTTTTCCATTTAATTTTATTAATTCATTATTATTCTTATAGATTATTTTTCTGAGACGGATTATTTTTCTGAACGACCAGAATATTGTTTCACTTTTTCACACTCTGAGAAAACAGGCTTAAGCATCACGTTGACGAAGTTAAAAACCTAGTGGCTAGCCTTTGTTTCGATAACCTGCAAAAGAAAAGGAAAAGCACCGATTGCTGGGCCAGCCAGCCAGACTAAGACAGGTCGCTAAGACAGTCCACGAATACTCGTTCAGATTCGGTGGTGACGAAGTTTTTGAAGTTTTTGGAGCAAGGAGAGTGATTCGCCATACGGCCTGGACAGACATGATTCCCCGGACGATGCCGGAATTACAAAAAGGAGAAATAGTTAATCTCTGGTAACAAGAGCGGAAATCGTGGACGGAATTTATCGAAAGCTTCCACTCATATTTCTTAACACAACTAACGGAACAGGTCTAGAAACGATAGGAGGGCTATTGCGAGTCGTTCAAGGACTATATAATCGACATACGAGTATATACGCTGATGAGTCCGATCGGGTATTCTACAAAAGAATGCATTCTTCCTCAGAGCCTACAAAATATCGGACTTTGACACGCTGATGATCCTAGCCGACGAATTCGAGGAATTGGTGAAGGAGCGGAATGCCTTGCCCCGCACATGCTTTATATCCAGAAGGTGCGAGGCCGCTAAAGCATAACAAAGGCCTCATAAACAACACACATCACAAACCTCTCGGAGGTGCGACAGTTACGGACACTGGGAGCATGGATGTTGCAGAAACGCCTGTTGTTTTGGTAACTGCGCTACAAGTTAAGCGTCAATGATACTACCCCAAAAATCCGAAAATTAAAGAAAAGATCAGTGCAAAGGTGGCCGAGCTTCTCCAAATGGGAAACATAGAGCTCTTAACAAGCACATACAGCTCTCCTATGGTGATAGTTAAAAAGAAGTCTGGCTAGTGAAGACTGTGCGTCGACTTCAGGCCAATCCAGGATGCCCACCCGATGCCCCAAATTAATTGTATTCTGGACCAACTGAACGAAGCACGGTACATCAGCAGCTTTGACCTGAAGGATGGGTATTGGAAAAATCCTACTGAAAGAAACCAACAGGCAGTACACAGCGTTTGCAGTGCCAGGAAATGGCTTGTTCCAGTGAAGAAAAGCATTCGTACTTCATTCGACGTCTGCGATCTTTTAACGGGTGCTGGACCGTGTGATCGGGTCCGAAATACACACGCATTTTCCTACCAGGATGACATCATAATGATCGGGCGCACGTCAGAAGAAAAATAAGTGTTCCGGCGGCTAAAGAAAGCAAATGTGATGTTACCAACCCGGTAAAATGCCAATATTTTAAGAATGAGCTTTTTTATCTCGGTCATGTAGTGACTAGCGAAGGAATAGGATCCGGAAGGATCAAGGAGACATCGTGGAGACATCGCTTAATAAAGCTGGGTTCGGTAAAATGAAATGTTGTTTATAGTTTTATAGTTTTTTGTTTTTCTATCTGTTTATCGTTTTTCTACCCTTTAGAATCTTGAAGAAGTCCAGACTTCATAAAATATGGCAATTTTAACATTTTCACCATTTTTTTTGTTTTTCTATCTGTTTATCGTTTTTCTACCCTTTAGAATCTTGAAGAAGTCCAGACTTCATAAAATATGGCAATTTTAACATTTTCAACACATTTCAAAAATCCAAAAAAAAAAAATCGTTTCATGGAATCGTTTGTTTATCGTTTGTCCACCCTTTAGAATTTTAAAAACTCCAAACTTTATAAAGTATACCAATTTTAGGGTTTTCACCACATTTCAGAAACCAAAAAATCACATTTTTCATTTTTTTTATGGAATCGTTTGTCTACCGCGTTTGTATTTTGGAAATTCCATTCTTAAGTAAATATGACAATTTTTAGTTTTTTACGACTGTGAAAATTTTTAGTTTTTTTTTTAAGGGTTAAAATGAAATCGATCGATTTTTTACAGTAATTTCAACGTTTTGTTTCAAAGTAAATTTTGTGTTTTGTGCATCTGTGAGTTTTGTTAACAGTCTTTGTAAAGACTTGCAAAATTTGCATGAATAATTTGTGTCGTGTCTTAAGTGTTGATGCAGTGTGATCAGTGTTGTGTCAATTCACAAGGAATTTAAGTGAAGTGGCACGAAGATCAAAGATATTTACTGTTGTTTTACTTTTTCAATCCTTATATAATTTTGCTTAGAGACTTTTTAAAGACTTCGTTTTTTCTTATTAAATTGTAATTATCTAATCATTTTTTTTAATTGTGATTGAAGAACTTAAGAAATCTTTGAAATATAATATTTATTTATCTTCAGTTTCTCTGTGATGTTTTTAAATGTAATTTTTATTATACATTTCCCAAATATAAAATATAGTTGTGCGATCCGGATGGTTCCGACTTATATTTGTATACTACCTGCAATTGAAAGAAGACTTTTGGGAAAGTTTCAGCCCGATAGCTGTAAAACTGAGAGACTAGTTTGAGAGACTGTTTGTAGTTAGTAAAAACGGACGGACGGACATGGCAGGATCGACTCGTTTAGTGACGCTGATCAAGAATATATATACTTTATGGGTTCGGAAAGGCCTCCCTCATTGCGATGCAAACTTCTGACTGAAATCATTATACCCTCTGCAAGGGTATAAAAAAGCGGCATTATGGAAAAACGAAGCAACTAAGAAAATGAAAGCCGAGCTGCTTACCGAATCTGCCAACTCTTCGAAAACTTCGTGAAGAGGGAACCAACCGACACCAAGGGATCACAAAGGATCGTGATCCAATTTCAAGTTTATACTTTAAAAAGTATGAGGGTGAATTGGCTGGATGCATCCTTTTCACTGGGTTGGACGAATTTTTCTGTATTTAGTGCACAGGAGCCCAAACTACACTTACACAACATTAAAAAATTCCTGTCGACGCTGTATTGCCCATAATTAAACCGAATGGTAATTCAAGTTAGGTTGCACTGAGTTGAACGAAATGTCTCCTCTCCCGACTAGCGACGTTTTCTGCTGCGGATCACGAGGAAAATGAGGAAAAGAATTTCTTGCCAGAAGAATCGGAGGAGATCGACGATGTTTCAAATTTTATTTATATTATAAAAAAATTTGCCGAACCGGCCAAACACTTATTATTTGCCCGAATTGATGCCACCTTTATTGAAATTGTGCCGATATTTTGTTTTATAGACTAACGTCATAAAAGAAAAATGTAGCTCAACTTACGATGACGGCTCTGGTGGAAACAGACCAAAATTAATAAAAGGACTTACCAGAAGAAAAGAAAAAGAGGACTAGAGGAAAATACCTTAAGGAATAACCTAACGTCGAATTAATATATTATCGACCTCATCGAAGGAATAGGAATGAAATATTGCATAATGGCGGCGAAAAGGGACCTATCTGTGTTGGTACACAGTTTATTCAATTTAAAAACACTTGCCCGTTTGATTCTCTTATTGAAATATTGTCCACCGCTTATATTGACAATTATAATTATAAAAACATATTGGATTCCTCTTACTCAGAAAACCTAACAGTGGCTTTGGCTAAGAAAGAGGACTAGTTTTAATGACGTTTTATAATGAAATAAACAACACCGTATTGTGCCACGTCAATATAAGATTCTATATTGATAAAGCTTTGAAAGGGGTACCAAGTGCATCGAGTCGCCGTTCACACAAGACAACTGACAGGGATAAGTGCGAGAGCCACGCATCTTTACACCATAGGCTGGAGTTTATGGATTCTGAAAACTTTAAGAATTTCGGGATTTCCAAAGCATTGCTCTCCTTTATTGCTGACTTTTTTGATGAATCCGAGGAAATATCCAGGAACTGCCGTGGAGGACAGATCCTTGAAAGAGATCCAGGTCACCATGTCATCATAGACATAGAATTTGTTACCCAATATTCATCCGGCTCCAGTTGCCTCATTAAAACTGGATTTTGGGAAGTTCACGACGATATGTGCAGACAATGGCGCAAATTCACAGCACTAAACAAAAAAAATTTTCAGACCGGAAAAGTTAAATACGTGCCTTAAAATTAATATATTTTTAAGAAGTAAGAAGTTAAAGCAGTTGATTTAAAAACATAATACATAAACTCATTTCTTGTAAAGTTTTGATTTTTTTTAATCTAAAGGGTGGACAAACGATAACTTGCTGTAAGCAAACGATTCCATGAAAAAATTTGAAAATTGTAATTTGGCTGAAATGTGGTGAAAATGTAGTATAGTATAGTATAGTTAGTATATTTTCTAAAGCTTGGACTTTTTCAAAATTCTGAAGGGTGGACAAACGATAACAAGCGGTGGACAAAAATTTGAAAATTGTTATTTTTTGGTTTTTGAAATGTGGTGAAAAACTTAAAAGTGGTATATTTTCTGAAGTTTAGACTTTTTCACAATACTGAAGGGTGGAAAAATGTGGACAAACCACGGACAAACGATCCCATGGAAAATAAATTTGAAAATTAAATTTGGACAAAAAAATAACTAAAAGGTGGACAAACGATGGACAAACGATTCCTTTTTTCAAATTTCAAATTTTTCATTTTACCGTACCCAGCTTCATTAAGCTCAAAATACGAGTATTATTACCTTTATTTGTTATAATACTTATGCCGACCAGGTTTTATAGCTTCCTGATCATTATTTTTAAAAATCGAAAATTTAAAGGATATCTTCTCTATTTTGGATTACTGCAAATAGCCTATTCTTAAATCTCTTTTTATTTTTCTAACGTAGTTGTTACCTACTCCTATGTGTTCATTTTTAATTTATTTAATTCATAAAAATAATTATCTTGGAAAACAAATTTATTTATTCTAGATAAATCGATAGATGAAATCATCATTGTACACATTTTTGTATAATTTTGTTTTACTTTGTTGAATATATTTTTATGACAATTGTTTTTTCGTTATATATATATATAGGCGTGCTGAATTTCAGCAGACAGCATTAGCCAGGGAATGCGCTGCTAGCCAATTTTTAAATATTTTTGTTTAAAAAATCATTGTTGAGACTGCGGGTTTTCTTTTTGAGTTTCCCAGTTTAGTATATCAGGTTCCATTGATTAATAGGCTTGCTTATGACCAAGGTCATCGACTATAGTCACTTATGTAAGCGTCGTTGATGATGAGGGTACCGTGATCTATTGTGGTAACTGGATCTAAAGGACCCGGTACATACAGCTTCCGATGTTGTGGACTCGTGCCGTGCATTCGGAACTGGATCTCCATTTTCGAAGCTAAGAATTTGGTTGTCGTTCTGAGCTGGGTAGCCTGAAATCTTTTTTAAGGACTAAGTTATAATTGGGAAATTTTATGAGGAAATGGATTATTTCTGAATTTTGAAAAACGCTTATTCTAGATACTGGGGAATGTATTATTTCTCTTGTCTTCATGTCCGTTACTATGTGTATTGTTCTGTTGTATTTATAAGTTGCTAGTAAAATCGTTTCTATAGTATCATTTACTAGTTTTTTTTCAAGTTTTAGGCATCTAGCTATTTCTGCGAGAGTGCTATGAAAGCTTTCTACCTGACCATTGGAAGTGCTGTGTAATGGGGGTGCGTTTGAAATACAACAGTTAAAATTATTAAGCAGTATTGATTTAATTGTTTCAGAATTTAGTGACCTCTCGAAACAGGTTCCCGTCTATCAAAAATATGCAATGTGTAGTATTTCCCCTGTATAATGTATTTAGCCATAGAGCAGGTTCTGCATTTGAAATTACTTCTTTTGATAGCCTGAGCATTTACATTTTTCGAGCATCGCGATGTGGTCTCTGTTCTGCTCTGTCAGCTATGGCCTGTACGAAAGTTTTTAAATATTTACAACTAGTGCTCGGGAATAATTCAAACAACGGATGTTGAATAGATTGGGATCTAAGATTGGGAACTGCATCTCCTACTGTGTTTATTAAATTACTGCGGTTAGATAAATTGATTACATGTCTGGTTTTATTTTTGAATAAAATGAAATGGTCTACTGACTAACTGTTTCCTTCTTCGGTAATAATCAGGTTTCTGAAGCAGTTGACAGGGTTGTCCGTCGTGTTAATGTTATATGCTAACGAATGCTCGCTAAGTAAGGTTGCTGCTTCAGATTCTGGGGTTTCTTCCAATTTACATTTGCCGGGAAAACACGTCCGCTACAAAATTTTTCCTATCCTGATTTATAAATTATTTGATATTCATGGATATAGATAATTCATTTCCAAAGTTTATGTTTCGCGTTAGGATTTTTATTTTGAACAGTGAACGTTAATGGTTGGTGATCTAAACAAATGTGTAAACCATTAACACCGTATAAATAAGTAAGAATTTTAGGCGACCAGACAATGGGAGCTTATTTCCGTTCGTTTGTTGCCAAAGTTTTTTCTTTATCGCGTAACGTGCGAGAACCTTACCCTAACGACCCGAACCTAAGGTAAAGTCAATATCAGTTTGTCTTTCCAGTTTCCCCAGAAATTCCAGAACGGTCAAAAGGCGTTTTTGTCGTGGGAGTTCTTTGATAGCCCTGACCTTTTCAAGTAATGATCTTCTTCGGACACTATAAGTCCCAATTATTCAATGCTCTTTAAAAAATAACTTTTATTTTGGAGAAACCAGTGGATGTCTTTGTTGACTGCCGTTCGTCTTTAAAAACGCTCCAAGCATTTTTCAGAAGTCCTCCTTTGTCTTATAAAAATACTAAAATCAAAACATAAAAGTAGTACGTGTTTGAAATTGTTTCCCTCTTCGATGGCCATCTGAAAAATGCTTGGAGCGTTTTTTAGGACATACGACTGTCTACAAAACTCGTACTAACCGTTATTTATGTAGAAGGATATTTATCTGTTTCGCCTTCTCCGCTAGTTTCATCTAGTGAAGCCTCAATTCAGATCCAGCGTTCTGAAAAATTTGACTTGTACATATTTGGAATATGGTTAATATCGTCGGGATAGTATATCTGTCATCCACCGTTTTCTCATTTCTAAACACATTTTGGTCAGTTTCTTTTTAGTCTACGACCCAGGTTGGATTGTTATAGGGTAATCTTGATGGCCCTATGATGCCATCCTCTATAAGAAGAAGAATTTATGTACACGAACTTACAAACATTTCTGTTGGCTCTCGCTATGCAGTTTGTCGGTAGTTCGTGCAATGACAGAGAACGCATAGATCATCCAAAATCACCGCTTTAATAAAGCTTTAAGTTCAGGTAGAGCATTGGAAGTAGAACAAGAAGTATAAACAATACATACGTATATTCTTTATTACCTGCAGTGTTAGAATTTCAGGTTAGGCAAGGTTACCCACGTGGAGTTCACATTAGCTAGCAAAAGTCAATTGGTATTAGATCCGTAAATTAATAGTGCACCATTTAAATCAGGGAACAAACAAAAATCCGAGTGAAACATTCAGAAGGCGGAAATTCCAAATTTAGCTACAGAATCGATCGCGGAAGTCTTCCACCGTCCAGGCACGCTAAAGAGTGGCTTATTTGATCCTAGATAACTTTTGAACCGGCAAGGAAAACTCTCCAATTTGTCTATTAAATTATAAGCAATTGTAGCGAAACCGGTGGGGGTTGACATGTGCCCCAAAACATATTGCAGCACTCATAACTATATTCGATTACCTGCTGAAGCTCATACCTTTGTTTTTATTCACCCTACCGCTGTTGGATTAGCCTTTGTTACGACTAAAACATGTTAAAACTGAAAACAAATTATTTCATTCATTTTCTTAGACCATTTCTTTTACATCTATATGTTAGAGTAGTCCGATTTTCATTAAATTGAATTCGAAATTCTTAAAAATATAAAAAATTATATTCAAAATATTATAAGATAATATGTCAAAAAGCGCCAAAGCTTTAATTTGTTTCATATTACTTCCCACCAATTATCCGATCGTTCCTATGACAGCTATATCATATAGTCGTCCGATTTTTATAAAATTTAATTCGAAATTCAGAACTAATTAAACAATATTATTTTCAAGCTTAGAAGGTTATATGTCAAAAAGCACCAAAGTTATAATTTGTTTCATACTATTTTTCCACCAGTTTTTCGATCGTTCCTATAACAGCTATATAAGATAAGATTTAAATCAAAATTCAGAGTTGATTTAAAAATGGTATTTCCAAGCTTAAAAGGTTATATGTTTAAAAACACCAAAGATATAATTGTTTCATATTACTAAATTTCCGATCGTTTAATGAAATTTAATTCGAAACTCAAAACCAATTAAAAAATAATATTTTCAAGCGTAGATATATTATACTTTTTACATATTATTTTCCGATTGTTCCTAAGGCAGCTATATGATAAATTCATACGATTTTGATAAAATTTAATTCAGAATTTAAAACCAATTAAAAAATGTTATTTTCGAGCGTATGTTAAAAACACCAAAGATATAATTTTCTTTTAATTTTTTCCCTGTTAGTTCCTATGGGAGCTATAAGATATAATTGTCTTATCCGGCTGGTTCCTACTAATATAGAACCTGCAATAGAAAGAAAAATTTTGGAAAGGCTTGCGTAGAAACGGACAGACGGACTTAGCAAGATCAACTCGTCTTGTGATGCCAATTAAGAATATATATACTTTATGGGTTCGGAAAATTCTTCTTCACTGCGTTGCAAATTTTTGGAGGAAGTTATTATTATGCAATGGTATAACAACACAATCTGATATGAAACAAAAACACCTCTTAACGAGGTAAGGCGATCCTTGTCAATTCGACTAAATAAATACACTTTCTAAAATGTTTTCATTCCGCCCGCTTCAGTCAAATATTTAAGGTTCTCGTATCAAAGGAATATTTTATGAAGCGTGCCGAATAAGAACACTTTTCGATGTTTATTTTAAATGCATCTGAACAACAATTTTGGAGTTTCAATTCAGTAGCGGACTGATTGTCCATGTTTTTTTTCAGGCTGAATAAAGTGAATAAAAACCCTGTGTACCAGCATGCTATGCGAGGTTACACGCGGAAGCACGTAGTTCATTTTTTAAAGATTGTGCGGACTGCTTGGTTTCCATTATGAATTCAGAACTAATGAGCGCCGCCATGCTGGGTAGCTTGACGGGAGCTCTGAATTACAAACTCCGTAAAAAAATGACTCTGCGGTAAGGATGCTTGCGATCGAAAGAAAGGTTGGTTGCCTTGGTCAAGAAAGGGAGTGAGATTCCGTAGGATGCTCTTGGGAGGTAGATGATTTTCTTCGATTGAGCTTTTTAGTGAAAGCGCAGTACACCAAAGCCACTTTCACGACTAAATTCGGAACTAACCTTTTCTAAAGTTTATTCTTCCGGACAACTACCGAACTGCATAGCGAGGGCCGACAGAACTGTTTGTATATTTATGCACCTAAGTTGGACACTAGTACCGCAGATAATGAGACAAGACCAGTTCGAAGGAGCATTATCTGAATTGTATGGATTTCACTTATTTTTGGTCTGAATATTTTTGAGGGGATAAACTCCATGTTTCTTCCCGTCTACGTCTTATTATTATTTCCGGCTTTCCTCTGGTGAGCTTTTATATTTCAAGGTAGCCTAATATTACATCATCGTTACGTATATTCAGTTTGCGCAAAGGAGTATAGACATTTCCATTATTTACGATTATGTTATGGTTATGTTATTATGTTTTGGACACAAGCTAGGAAGTATGGTGAAAAACCAGTACTTCTATGTAACGTCGCTTGAAGTGCACCGCTGATCGCGTGCAAAATTGACATCCCAGTTACATTGGCTTGTGGAGAATATATATCTGTACATCGATGGGTAATTCCAAGACTAGTTGGGATGGCTTCAAAAACACTAGACTTAAATTGTGATCCATTTTCTGTTAGGAAAATTTCTGGTACGCCAAAGATCAAAATTGTATATATATATATATAAAATAATGCACGGACTACAAGACTTTTTAATTACGTCTAGTGCCTGCAGTAAACATCAGTTTTTTTATGGCTTTTGAAACTGGCCAGTGTCTCTGGAACTACTTCAATGATAGAATTCAGATGGCTCTACTGAGCTTCGGACATGTCATTAGGCGGATCTTCCTCACAACCTTTTCCATCTACATCGAGCTCTGGAACTTCCTGTTTGCATGCTTTTTTCTTAGTAAATCCGAACTTACCAAAAGTCAATTCCAAAATATATTTCTTGTTTCAGCCCGGGAACAAGAAATAAATCTATCATTGCCGTTTTCCCTCTAAGCGTTATTGCCATTAGCACTTTTCCAACGACTTGGACACTCCGGTGTGATTCAAATTGCTTCAACAATACAGCTATCATGAAAACTGTTTTAACATGGAGTGCAATGCTACTTTATTGAAAATTGAGCAAAAGGGATCGACCCGTTGGATGAATTTTATCGATTTTATCATTTCTATGAGATCTTACACCGTCAGAGCACAGTCATCAATACCAACACCCCCGGTCGTCTGACAGCGCATCTCCACACACACACACACTTACTGCAGCTTGCGCTCACGCTATAGTCCCACCCACAGTCCCTCGTAGAAAACTTTCTCAACAACCGTTTAATCATTCTAGCGACATTGAAAAAATAACCTGTTTGGGAACAGTAGACGAAAATCTGGATCATCACAACCAGACACTACCAAACATATCTCGGTTCATAATACCCACGCATAACCAAGCCCCCCTATGCAGCATTGCCCACACTACAATTTTAATTATATCCTTCGTCGATGTCAGCGAAGCTTGGATTGCCTTCAAGGGGGTAGTGAGAAAGTCAACCCTTTGCCTCAACTGCATGAGTATAAAGAATTGCTACCACTGTATGCACCGTTACCATCTACTTCATTCGGCAGCGGCGGCAAGCATTACTCAAGCACCCCAACCTTACTCACCGACCGTATCATCCAGTCAACCACATATCGCTTCGATTATGAACAACGACACCTCACCAGGTAGCCCCTTTGCTAATCCAAATCTGCAATGTTATTCTTCCACAGTCTCTAATGTAACGCGACAGAATATCTTGTTACCTACCGCACGGATTATTATATGCCATACCGCTCAAGTCCTCAAACATCCACGATGCAGAACCCGCGCTTCAATTGCCGGCGTCGGCCAAACTACTGGTCAACGGTGCAACTTTACGGCAAGATTCAATCACAACTTCCAAACCAATCGATTTCGCGGACCAATCGATTTCGCGGACCAATCGATTTCAACGGACTCCAGCTCTCAGATCCTCTATACTATCGCTCAAAGCGCATAGATCTCATCATCGGAGCCAACCTCATGGCGGGACTCATCCTTCCGGGAACCCGAATCGGAACTCCAGACGAACTTCTTGCACAAAATTCTCACCTAGGTTGGATGATAAAATTCCAGGATTCAATCCATACATTCGCTGTCATCAAATCGACCTAGATACGGAATCGCTGTGGAAGATTTCTGCGAAATAAAATATGTTTCAAGCTGATCACTTCACTCTGATGAAGTGCGGTGGTGTGAGTCCTTCTTTAAGGAAACGCACACACGTCAACCAAACGGTAGTTTTTAGGCTTCCCTTGAAATAGCATTTGGATCCCACAATGGCCCTAGGAAAATCGAATCAAGTCGCTTTAAAGACGTTTCTTCAATTAAAAGCGGCGTTAACAACGAGGGTGGTCCTTTTTCAAAAAAAAAATAAAAACCCAGGGCGAATTAGTAAAATATCTTTAACAAACTTTAGTTGTGGAAACAATTCATAAACAACTAGCACCAATAATTTTAAACCGGAAAAATGCAGCATTGGCAAGTTTTTCTTCTATCTGGAAGGACTCTTTTTTTATATAATTCCTTTTCGCAAAAAGGGTGCAAAGGCGGATGCCCAGAATTATTGAGGTATTTCTAAATTGTCGGCAATTCCTAAATCACTTGAACGTAATATCACTTCTCATTGAAAAATTTATGTTCCCCGAAGATCGACCACTACCAACCTTCTTGAATGACATCTGTCGTAATAAATGGATTTAAAAAAAATGCAGACATATTTTAGAAATATATATTTTTAACCACTCTCTTCTTTTATTTTGACATTTGTTAGAGGTGTTCGAGAACCTCACCCAATTGTCAAATGATGGGAAAGTGAGCGTGAATATCTAAAGTTAAGGGGAGGGTAATCTTAAATGTTTCAATTCTATAGTGGAGGTGGTGGTGGTGGTGTCTCCCAAAAGAATATACACAAAAACAAATGAGTTCGTTTATTTAGTCAAATACGTTTTATTTAATCATATTCGTGTTACATTTGTTTTTATTGAGTTTTTTAAACAAATTAATGTATCGTTCCATCAATTTTAAGGCATCTTCTTCTTTCTTTTCAACATGCATACACCTGCAGGTGTCAGGTCCGACTTTACAATCATCATATGCCCATGCACAGGATGATAGGTGTTCCCCATACTTGGAATGAATTACTGGGGTGGCTTCAACATCTTTAAAAAATGTATGAAATGATTTCAACTTCGAAAGATGTTCCTTGAAGATCTCACTCCCATGCTCCTATATAAACTCTTCAATTTTTGAGGAAATCATTTATTTTTCCTTTCAACGTAATAGACTGAATGTTTATCTTAAACTAAAGTCTGGTGCATATAAAGCTTTGTATTAAACAGATGTTAAATAATGAAACAGCTGTTGATAGACCCAACCTTGAAAACAAATTCAAAACAATCGATTTTTTTTTTGGTTTCTCTTTATTTTAGAATTTCAATATATGATGAAATTAATTTTCTAACTTTATATTGTTGAATTACAAAATGAAACAAGTATACGCTTCTATATTATCATTAGAAAATTTACGTAAATTTAAAATTCTCCAAATGTTGTTTTTATAAACTCCTTCACGTCAATTCTCATGAACATGTCCCTTGACTCCAGCAGTAATTTCAGTAATAATTGAAATTATATTTCCAAATGTATTTATAAATAAATTAATTTTATTTATCAAGGAAGAATAATTCGGTATATTAAAATTGATATTAGAATCCGACATTTCGTAAACTTCTTTTCTCGACTCTCAAATTGTGAATGAAAGAATGAATGGTGAAAAGTTGTTGTTGCTAGCAGCTTTCTTTTGTGTAAAAGTTTACGATTTTATGAGCATTGTTGAGTGAGCACACACCATCTCGAGCATGTAATGAACAATATGGGAAGTGGTTTCCATCCATTATTTTTAGAGAGGGACATCCAATTTCATCAATGTCAATTACATCATCAATTTTTAAAAATTTTTGTAGGAATAACCTTTTTAGATATCCCTTACAAATTATTTCCTTTTTTCTAATTATTTCTCTTAAATACATTTGTGTTTCTTTGCAAAAGTATACTCCATCGTTCCAAAAAATGTTATGATGTTTTTATGTTAACCAAGTAGCTGTTTTTCTACATTTTTATTCAATTCAATAAAATCATGTGGAGAGTGTATGAGAAAATTAGAGTTCAAGATTGTTTCGTTTTTGAATACGACTCTTATTTCTTTTAGAATAAATTTTTTATTATTTCCTTGAAATCCTTGAACATCAATTGCAACAATGTCTTCACTCATGATTGATTCATTCATCGGGTTATATTCAACTAAACGATCATGTAACAGAACGCAATATACTTGTACATTTTCGATAGCACGGGCTTGCTAAGTTCAATTGAAATCCTAACATCAATGGGTCCCGATTTAACCATTTCATTTTGATATGATAAGTCTATTACGATAATAGGACCTTTAGTTTTAAACTCTGCAGTAAAAGTAAGGAGATTCGATTATAGTAGCTAGTTTGAAACTTGCAATACATTTCATATAAGTGAGCAAATCGTTCTTTCTTAAAGTCCAAATTCAAGTCATCATAGTGATATGTTTCAGAGTTTAAGTAGACCTTTAGTTTTCTTAAATTGTTTGTAATCAGATGGTGATTATCTTTAAATGCAATTAAAGCAAATCGTGGACTTTCACGGTAAGCAGCTAATTTAACATTCCAAACATGATGTGTTCCGTTACTTAGCTTAGGATTAATGTATGTATCCCAACTGCGGAATGCAATCGGTAGATTGGATCTACTTTTTATAATATCATACATTTTGATTTTCGTTGAACCGCTGGGTGTTATATATGGAATTTTCCATGTCGTATTGAGATGATATTTTCCGACTCTTTGTACATTCTCAATTTTATCTTCCTCAAGAACATCATTTAAATTTTTTGATATCAATAGTACTAGTTCATGTTTACAATTTAATAAAACTTTTTTGAAATCTTCAGCAAATTTAAGTAGATTTTTAAGGGGTATTGAGAAGTTAAAGTTAGGGCTTAAATTGAAATCGGATCCCCCACTCCATCCAGAATTGTAAAGTCTCTTGCTTTCAAATTGTTTTAAAGAAACAAAGTTTTTTATTGTATTGACATCGCCGCGGCGCGAAACATGGTAGTGAGTAGCACCAGATTTCGGCACCTCGGCATCCACAAGGCCACATGGTTGTCCCCTGATCAAAAGACGCGCAACCAGATTGATCACGTTGTGATAGACGGAAGGCATGCCTTAAGCGTGATCGACGTGCGTTCGTTTCGTGGAGTCAACATTGACTCGGACCACTATCTTGTCGCATCCAAGATACGCATGCGGCTATGCCGAGCGAAAAACATACCCCCCATCACGCAACGAAAGCTTGACGTCACCTTCCCCAAGTGTGAGCATTAGATGGTCAGCCAGTGTTGTGTACTAGATCGCATTAGATGGGGGATGTGGTGTGAAACAAGCGTTTGTTAGAGGTGTTCGAGAACCTCTCCCAATTGTCAAATGATGGGAAAGTGAGCGTGAATATCTAAAGTTAAGGGGAGGGTAATCTTAAATGTTTCAATTCTATATATAAAAGAATATACACAAAAACAAATGAGTTCGTTTATTTAGTCAAATACGTTTTATTTAATCATATTCGTGTTACATTTGTTTCTATTGAGTTTTTAAACAAATTAATGTATCGTTCCATCAATTTTAAGGCATCTTCTTCTTTCTTTTCAACATGCATACACCTGCAGGTGTCAGGTCTGACTTTACAATCATCATATGCCCATGCACAGGATGATAGGTGTTCCCCATACTTGGAATGAATTACTGGGGTGGCTTCAACATCTTTAAAAAATGTATGAAATGATTTCAATTTCGAAAGATGTTCCTTGAAGATCTCACTCCCATGCTCCTATATAAACTCTTCAATTTTTGTGGAAATCATTTATTTTTCCTTTCAACGTAATAGACTGAATGTTTATCTTAAACTAAAGTCTGGTGCATATAAAGCTTTGTATTAAACAGATGTTAAATAATGAAACAGCTGTTGATAGACCCAACCTTGAAAACAAATTCAAAACAATCGATTTTTTTTTTGGTTTCTCTTTATTTTAGAATTTCAATATATGATGAAATTAATTTTCTAACTTTATATTGTTGAATTACAAAATGAAACAAGTATACGCTTCTATATTATCATTAGAAAATTTACGTAAATTTAAAATTCTCCAAATGTTGTTTTTATAAACTCCTTCACGTCAATTCTCATGAACATGTCCCTTGACTCCAGCAGTAATTTCAGTAATAATTGAAATTATATTTCCAAATGTATTTATAAATAAATTAATTTTATTTATCAAGGAAGAATAATTCGGTATATTAAAATTGATATTAGAATCCGACATTTCGTAAACTTCTTTTCTCGACTCTCAAATTGTGAATGAAAGAATGAATGGTGAAAAGTTGTTGTTGCTAGCAGCTTTCTTTTGTGTAAAAGTTTACGATTTTATGAGCATTGTTGAGTGAGCACACACCATCTCGAGCATGTAATGAACAATATGGGAAGTGGTTTCCATCCATTATTTTTAGAGAGGGACATCCAATTTCATCAATGTCAATTACATCATCAATTTTTAAAAATTTTTGTAGGAATAACCTTTTTAGATATCCCTTACAAATTATTTCCTTTTTTCTAATTATTTCTCTTAAATACATTTGTGTTTCTTTGCAAAAGTATACTCCATCGTTCCAAAAAATGTTATGATGTTTTTATGTTAACCAAGTAGCTGTTTTTCTACATTTTTATTCAATTCAATAAAATCATGTGGAGAGTGTATGAGAAAATTAGAGTTCAAGATTGTTTCGTTTTTGAATACGACTCTTATTTCTTTTAGAATAAATTTTTTATTATTTCCTTGAAATCCTTGAACATCAATTGCAACAATGTCTTCACTCATGATTGATTCATTCATCGGGTTATATTCAACTAAACGATCATGTAACAGAACGCAATATACTTGTACATTTTCGATAGCACGGGCTTGCTAAGTTCAATTGAAATCCTAACATCAATGGGTCCCGATTTAACCATTTCATTTTGATATGATAAGTCTATTACGATAATAGGACCTTTAGTTTTAAACTCTGCAGTAAAAGTAAGGAGATTCGATTATAGTAGCTAGTTTGAAACTTGCAATACATTTCATATAAGTGAGCAAATCGTTCTTTCTTAAAGTCCAAATTCAAGTCATCATAGGGATATGTTTCAGAGTTTAAGTAGACCTTTAGTTTTCTTAAATTGTTTGTAATCAGATGGTGATTATCTTTAAATGCAATTAAAGCAAATCGTGGACTTTCACGGTAAGCAGCTAATTTAACATTCCAAACATGATGTGTTCCGTTACTTAGCTTAGGATTAATGTATGTATCCCAACTGCGGAATGCAATCGGTAGATTGGATCTACTTTTTATAATATCATACATTTTGATTTTCGTTGAACCGCTGGGTGTTATATATGGAATTTTCCATGTCGTATTGAGATGATATTTTCCGACTCTTTGTACATTCTCAATTTTATCTTCCTCAAGAACATCATTTAAATTTTTTGATATCAATAGTACTAGTTCATGTTTACAATTTAATAAAACTTTTTTGAAATCTTCAGCAAATTTAAGTAGATTTTTAAGGGGTATTGAGAAGTTAAAGTTAGGGCTTAAATTGAAATCGGATCCCCCACTCCATCCAGAATTGTAAAGTCTCTTGCTTTCAAATTGTTTTAAAGAAACAAAGTTTTTTATTGTATTGACATCGCCGCGGCGCGAAACATGGTAGTGAGTAGCACCAGATTTCGGCACCTCGGCATCCACAAGGCCACATGGTTGTCCCCTGATCAAAAGACGCGCAACCAGATTGATCACGTTGTGATAGACGGAAGGCATGCCTTAAGCGTGATCGACGTGCGTTCGTTTCGTGGAGTCAACATTGACTCGGACCACTATCTTGTCGCATCCAAGATACGCATGCGGCTATGCCGAGCGAAAAACATACCCCCCATCACGCAACGAAAGCTTGACGTCACCTTCCCCAAGTGTGAGCATTAGATGGTCAGCCAGTGTTGTGTACTAGATCGCATTAGATGGGGGATGTGGTGTGAAACAAGCGTTTGTTAGAGGTGTTCGAGAACCTCTCCCAATTGTCAAATGATGGGAAAGTGAGCGTGAATATCTAAAGTTAAGGGGAGGGTAATCTTAAATGTTTCAATTCTATATATAAAAGAATATACACAAAAACAAATGAGTTCGTTTATTTAGTCAAATACGTTTTATTTAATCATATTCGTGTTACATTTGTTTCTATTGAGTTTTTAAACAAATTAATGTATCGTTCCATCAATTTTAAGGCATCTTCTTCTTTCTTTTCAACATGCATACACCTGCAGGTGTCAGGTCTGACTTTACAATCATCATATGCCCATGCACAGGATGATAGGTGTTCCCCATACTTGGAATGAATTACTGGGGTGGCTTCAACATCTTTAAAAAATGTATGAAATGATTTCAATTTCGAAAGATGTTCCTTGAAGATCTCACTCCCATGCTCCTATATAAACTCTTCAATTTTTGTGGAAATCATTTATTTTTCCTTTCAACGTAATAGACTGAATGTTTATCTTAAACTAAAGTCTGGTGCATATAAAGCTTTGTATTAAACAGATGTTAAATAATGAAACAGCTGTTGATAGACCCAACCTTGAAAACAAATTCAAAACAATCGATTTTTTTTTTGGTTTCTCTTTATTTTAGAATTTCAATATATGATGAAATTAATTTTCTAACTTTATATTGTTGAATTACAAAATGAAACAAGTATACGCTTCTATATTATCATTAGAAAATTTACGTAAATTTAAAATTCTCCAAATGTTGTTTTTATAAACTCCTTCACGTCAATTCTCATGAACATGTCCCTTGACTCCAGCAGTAATTTCAGTAATAATTGAAATTATATTTCCAAATGTATTTATAAATAAATTAATTTTATTTATCAAGGAAGAATAATTCGGTATATTAAAATTGATATTAGAATCCGACATTTCGTAAACTTCTTTTCTCGACTCTCAAATTGTGAATGAAAGAATGAATGGTGAAAAGTTGTTGTTGCTAGCAGCTTTCTTTTGTGTAAAAGTTTACGATTTTATGAGCATTGTTGAGTGAGCACACACCATCTCGAGCATGTAATGAACAATATGGGAAGTGGTTTCCATCCATTATTTTTAGAGAGGGACATCCAATTTCATCAATGTCAATTACATCATCAATTTTTAAAAATTTTTGTAGGAATAACCTTTTTAGATATCCCTTACAAATTATTTCCTTTTTTCTAATTATTTCTCTTAAATACATTTGTGTTTCTTTGCAAAAGTATACTCCATCGTTCCAAAAAATGTTATGATGTTTTTATGTTAACCAAGTAGCTGTTTTTCTACATTTTTATTCAATTCAATAAAATCATGTGGAGAGTGTATGAGAAAATTAGAGTTCAAGATTGTTTCGTTTTTGAATACGACTCTTATTTCTTTTAGAATAAATTTTTTATTATTTCCTTGAAATCCTTGAACATCAATTGCAACAATGTCTTCACTCATGATTGATTCATTCATCGGGTTATATTCAACTAAACGATCATGTAACAGAACGCAATATACTTGTACATTTTCGATAGCACGGGCTTGCTAAGTTCAATTGAAATCCTAACATCAATGGGTCCCGATTTAACCATTTCATTTTGATATGATAAGTCTATTACGATAATAGGACCTTTAGTTTTAAACTCTGCAGTAAAAGTAAGGAGATTCGATTATAGTAGCTAGTTTGAAACTTGCAATACATTTCATATAAGTGAGCAAATCGTTCTTTCTTAAAGTCCAAATTCAAGTCATCATAGGGATATGTTTCAGAGTTTAAGTAGACCTTTAGTTTTCTTAAATTGTTTGTAATCAGATGGTGATTATCTTTAAATGCAATTAAAGCAAATCGTGGACTTTCACGGTAAGCAGCTAATTTAACATTCCAAACATGATGTGTTCCGTTACTTAGCTTAGGATTAATGTATGTATCCCAACTGCGGAATGCAATCGGTAGATTGGATCTACTTTTTATAATATCATACATTTTGATTTTCGTTGAACCGCTGGGTGTTATATATGGAATTTTCCATGTCGTATTGAGATGATATTTTCCGACTCTTTGTACATTCTCAATTTTATCTTCCTCAAGAACATCATTTAAATTTTTTGATATCAATAGTACTAGTTCATGTTTACAATTTAATAAAACTTTTTTGAAATCTTTAGCAAATTTAAGTAGATTTTTAAGGGGTATTGAGAAGTTAAAGTTAGGGCTTAAATTGAAATCGGATCCCCCACACCATCCAGAATTGTAAAGTCTCTTGCTTTCAAATTGTTTTAAAGAAACAAAGTTTTTTATTGTATTGACATCGCCGCGGCGCGAAACATGGTAGTGAGTAGCACCAGATTTCGGCACCTCGGCATCCACAAGGCCACATGGTTGTCCCCTGATCAAAAGACGCGCAACCAGATTGATCACGTTGTGATAGACGGAAGGCATGCCTTAAGCGTGATCGACGTGCGTTCGTTTCGTGGAGTCAACATTGACTCGGACCACTATCTTGTCGCATCCAAGATACGCATGCGGCTATGCCGAGCGAAAAACATACCCCCCATCACGCAACGAAAGCTTGACGTCACCTTCCCCAAGTGTGAGCATTAGATGGTCAGCCAGTGTTGTGTACTAGATCGCATTAGATGGGGGATGTGGTGTGAAACAAGCGTTTGTTAGAGGTGTTCGAGAACCTCTCCCAATTGTCAAATGATGGGAAAGTGAGCGTGAATATCTAAAGTTAAGGGGAGGGTAATCTTAAATGTTTCAATTCTATATATAAAAGAATATACACAAAAACAAATGAGTTCGTTTATTTAGTCAAATACGTTTTATTTAATCATATTCGTGTTACATTTGTTTCTATTGAGTTTTTAAACAAATTAATGTATCGTTCCATCAATTTTAAGGCATCTTCTTCTTTCTTTTCAACATGCATACACCTGCAGGTGTCAGGTCTGACTTTACAATCATCATATGCCCATGCACAGGATGATAGGTGTTCCCCATACTTGGAATGAATTACTGGGGTGGCTTCAACATCTTTAAAAAATGTATGAAATGATTTCAATTTCGAAAGATGTTCCTTGAAGATCTCACTCCCATGCTCCTATAGAAACTCTTCAATTTTTGTGGAAATCATTTATTTTTCCTTTCAACGTAATAGACTGAATGTTTATCTTAAACTAAAGTCTGGTGCATATAAAGCTTTGTATTAAACAGATGTTAAATAATGAAACAGCTGTTGATAGATCCAACCTTGAAAACAAATTCAAAACAATCGATTTTTTTTTTGGTTTCTCTTTATTTTAGAATTTCAATATATGATGAAATTAATTTTCTAACTTTATATTGTTGAATTACAAAATGAAACAAGTATACGCTTCTATATTATCATTAGAAAATTTACGTAAATTTAAAATTCTCCAAATGTTGTTTTTATAAACTCCTTCACGTCAATTCTCATGAACATGTCCCTTGACTCCAGCAGTAATTTCAGTAATAATTGAAATCATATTTCCAAATGTATTTATAAATAAATTAATTTTATTTATCAAGGAAGAATAATTCGGTATATTAAAATTGATATTAGAATCCGACATTTCGTAATCTTCTTTTCTCGACTCTCAAATTGTGAATGAAAGAATGAATGGTGAAAAGTTGTTGTTGCTAGCAGCTTTCTTTTGTGTAAAAGTTTACGATTTTATGAGCATTGTTGAGTGAGCACACATCATCTCGAGCATGTAATGAACAATATGGGAAGTGGTTTCCATCCATTATTTTTAGAGAGGGACATCCAATTTCATCAATGTCAATTACATCATCAATTTTTAAAAAATTTTGTAGGAATAACCTTTTTAGATATCCCTTACAAATTATTTCCTTTTTTCTAATTATTTCTCTTAAATACATTTGTGTTTCTTTGCAAAAGTATACTCCATCGTTCCAAAAAATGTTATGATGTTTTTATGTTAACCAAGTAGCTGTTTTTCTACATTTTTATTCAATTCAATAAAATCATGTGGAGAGTGTATGAGAAAATTAGAGTTCAAGATTGTTTCGTTTTTGAATACGACTCTTATTTCTTTTAGAATAAATTTATTATTATTTCCTTGAAATCCTTGAACATCAATTGCAACAATGTCTTCACTCATGATTGATTCATTCATCGGGTTATATTCAACTAAACGATCATGTAACAGAACGCAATATACTTGAACATTTTCGATAGCACGGGCTTGCTAAGTTCAATTGAAATCCTAACATCAATGGGTCCCGATTTAACCATTTCATTTTGATATGATAAGTCTATTACGATAATAGGACCTTTAGTTTTAAACTCTGCAGTAAAAGTAAGGAGATTCGATTATAGTAGCTAGTTTGAAACTTGCAATACATTTCATATAAGTCAGCAAATCGTTCTTTCTTAAAGTCCAAATTCAAGTCATCATAGGGATATGTTTCAGAGTTTAAGTAGACCTTTAGTTTTCTTAAATTGTTTGTAATCAGATGGTGATTATCTTTAAATGCAATTAAAGCAAATCGTGGACTTTCACGGTAAGCAGCTAATTTAACATTCCAAACATGATGTGTTCCGTTACTTAGCTTAGGATTAATGTATGTATCCCAACTGCGGAATGCAATCGGTAGATTGGATCTACTTTTTATAATATCATACATTTTGATTTTCGTTGAACCGCTGGGTGTTATATATGGAATTTTCCATGTCGTATTGAGATGATATTTTCCGACTCTTTGTACATTCTCAATTTTATCTTCCTCAAGAACATCATTTAAATTTTTTGATATCAATAGTACTAGTTCATGTTTACAATTTAATAAAACTTTTTTGAAATCTTCAGCAAATTTAAGTAGATTTTTAAGGGGTATTGAGAAGTTAAAGTTCGGGCTTAAATTGAAATCGGATCCCCCACTCCATCCAGAATTGTAAAGTCTCTTGCTTTCAAATTGTTTTAAAGAAACAAAGTTTTTTATTGTATTGACATCGCCGCGGCGCGAAACATGGTAGTGAGTAGCACCAGATTTCGGCACCTCGGCATCCACAAGGCCACATGGTTGTCCCCTGATCAAAAGACGCGCAACCAGATTGATCACGTTGTGATAGACGGAAGGCATGCCTTAAGCGTGATCGACGTGCGTTCGTTTCGTGGAGTCAACATTGACTCGGACCACTATCTTGTCGCATCCAAGATACGCATGCGGCTATGCCGAGCGAAAAACATACCCCCCATCACGCAACGAAAGCTTGACGTCACCTTCCCCAAGTGTGAGCATTAGATGGTCAGCCAGTGTTGTGTACTAGATCGCATTAGATGGGGGATGTGGTGTGAAACAAGCGTTTGTTCGAGGTGTTCGAGAACCTCTCCCAATTGTCAAATGATGGGAAAGTGAGCGTGAATATCTAAAGTTAAGGGGAGGGTAATCTTAAATGTTTCAATTCTATATATAAAAGAATATACACAAAAACAAATGAGTTCGTTTATTTAGTCAAATACGTTTTATTTAATCATATTCGTGTTACATTTGTTTCTATTGAGTTTTTAAACAAATTAATGTATCGTTCCATCAATTTTAAGGCATCTTCTTCTTTCTTTTCAACATGCATACACCTGCAGGTGTCAGGTCTGACTTTACAATCATCATATGCCCATGCACAGGATGATAGGTGTTCCCCATACTTGGAATGAATTACTGGGGTGGCTTCAACATCTTTAAAAAATGTATGAAATGATTTCAATTTCGAAAGATGTTCCTTGAAGATCTCACTCCCATGCTCCTATAGAAACTCTTCAATTTTTGTGGAAATCATTTATTTTTCCTTTCAACGTAATAGACTGAATGTTTATCTTAAACTAAAGTCTGGTGCATATAAAGCTTTGTATTAAACAGATGTTAAATAATGAAACAGCTGTTGATAGATCCAACCTTGAAAACAAATTCAAAACAATCGATTTTTTTTTTGGTTTCTCTTTATTTTAGAATTTCAATATATGATGAAATTAATTTTCTAACTTTATATTGTTGAATTACAAAATGAAACAAGTATACGCTTCTATATTATCATTAGAAAATTTACGTAAATTTAAAATTCTCCAAATGTTGTTTTTATAAACTCCTTCACGTCAATTCTCATGAACATGTCCCTTGACTCCAGCAGTAATTTCAGTAATAATTGAAATCATATTTCCAAATGTATTTATAAATAAATTAATTTTATTTATCAAGGAAGAATAATTCGGTATATTAAAATTGATATTAGAATCCGACATTTCGTAATCTTCTTTTCTCGACTCTCAAATTGTGAATGAAAGAATGAATGGTGAAAAGTTGTTGTTGCTAGCAGCTTTCTTTTGTGTAAAAGTTTACGATTTTATGAGCATTGTTGAGTGAGCACACACCATCTCGAGCATGTAATGAACAATATGGGAAGTGGTTTCCATCCATTATTTTTAGAGAGGGACATCCAATTTCATCAATGTCAATTACATCATCAATTTTTAAAAAATTTTGTAGGAATAACCTTTTTAGATATCCCTTACAAATTATTTCCTTTTTTCTAATTATTTCTCTTAAATACATTTGTGTTTCTTTGCAAAAGTATACTCCATCGTTCCAAAAAATGTTATGATGTTTTTATGTTAACCAAGTAGCTGTTTTTCTACATTTTTATTCAATTCAATAAAATCATGTGGAGAGTGTATGAGAAAATTAGAGTTCAAGATTGTTTCGTTTTTGAATACGACTCTTATTTCTTTTAGAATAAATTTATTATTATTTCCTTGAAATCCTTGAAGATCAATTGCAACAATGTCTTCACTCATGATTGATTCATTCATCGGGTTATATTCAACTAAACGATCATGTAACAGAACGCAATATACTTGAACATTTTCGATAGCACGGGCTTGCTAAGTTCAATTGAAATCCTAACATCAATGGGTCCCGATTTAACCATTTCATTTTGATATGATAAGTCTATTACGATAATAGGACCTTTAGTTTTAAACTCTGCAGTAAAAGTAAGGAGATTCGATTATAGTAGCTAGTTTGAAACTTGCAATACATTTCATATAAGTGAGCAAATCGTTCTTTCTTAAAGTCCAAATTCAAGTCATCATAGGGATATGTTTCAGAGTTTAAGTAGACCTTTAGTTTTCTTAAATTGTTTGTAATCAGATGGTGATTATCTTTAAATGCAATTAAAGCAAATCGTGGACTTTCACGGTAAGCAGCTAATTTAACATTCCAAACATGATGTGTTCCGTTACTTAGCTTAGGATTAATGTATGTATCCCAACTGCGGAATGCAATCGGTAGATTGGATCTACTTTTTATAATATCATACATTTTGATTTTCGTTGAACCGCTGGGTGTTATATATGGAATTTTCCATGTCGTATTGAGATGATATTTTCCGACTCTTTGTACATTCTCAATTTTATCTTCCTCAAGAACATCATTTAAATTTTTTGATATCAATAGTACTAGTTCATGTTTACAATTTAATAAAACTTTTTTGAAATCTTCAGCAAATTTAAGTAGATTTTTAAGGGGTATTGAGAAGTTAAAGTTAGGGCTTAAATTGAAATCGGATCCCCCACTCCATCCAGAATTGTAAAGTCTCTTGCTTTCAAATTGTTTTAAAGAAACAAAGTTTTTTATTGTATTGACATCGCCGCGGCGCGAAACATGGTAGTGAGTAGCACCAGATTTCGGCACCTCGGCATCCACAAGGCCACATGGTTGTCCCCTGATCAAAAGACGCGCAACCAGATTGATCACGTTGTGATAGACGGAAGGCATGCCTTAAGCGTGATCGACGTGCGTTCGTTTCGTGGAGTCAACATTGACTCGGACCACTATCTTGTCGCATCCAAGATACGCATGCGGCTATGCCGAGCGAAAAACATACCCCCCATCACGCAACGAAAGCTTGACGTCACCTTCCCCAAGTGTGAGCATTAGATGGTCAGCCAGTGTTGTGTACTAGACCGCATTAGATGGGGGATGTGGTGTGAAACAAGCGTTTGTTAGAGGTGTTCGAGAACCTCTCCCAATTGTCAAATGATGGGAAAGTGAGCGTGAATATCTAAAGTTAAGGGGAGGGTAATCTTAAATGTTTCAATTCTATTTATAAAAGAATATACACAAAAACAAATGAGTTCGTTTATTTAGTCAAATACGTTTTATTTAATCATATTCGTGTTACATTTGTTTCTATTGAGTTTTTAAACAAATTAATGTATCGTTCCATCAATTTTAAGGCATCTTCTTCTTTCTTTTCAACATGCATACACCTGCAGGTGTCAGGTCCGACTTTACAATCATCATATGCCCATGCACAGGATGATAGGTGTTCCCCATACTTGGAATGAATTACTGGGGTGGCTTCAACATCTTTAAAAAATGTATGAAATGATTTCAACTTCGAAAGATGTTCCTTGAAGATCTTACTCCCATGCTCCTTTATAAACTCTTCAACGTAATAGACTGAATGTTTATCTTAAACTAAAGTCTGGTGCATATAAAGCTTTGTATTATACTTGGAAAACAGATGTTAAATAATGAAACAGCTGTTGATGGACCCACCCTCGAAAACAAATTCAAAACAATCGATTTTTTTTTTTGGTTTCTCTTTATTTTAGAATTTCAATATATGATGAAATTAATTTTCTAACTTTATATTGTTGAATTACAAAATGAAACAAGTATACGCTTCTATATTATCATTAGAAAATTTACGTAAATTTAAAATTCTCCAAATGTTGTTTTTATAAACTCCTTCACGTCAATTCTCATGAACATGTCCCTTGACTCCAGCAGTAATTTCAGTAATAATTGAAATCATATTTCCAAATGTATTTATAAATAAATTAATTTTATTTATCAAGGAAGAAAAATTCGGTATATTAAAATTGATATTAAAATCCGACATTTCGTAAACTTCTTTTCTCGACTCTCAAATTGTGAATGAAAGAATGAATGGTGAAAAGTTGTTGTTGCTAGCAGCTTTCTTTTTTGTAAAAGTTTAAGATTTTATGAGCATTGTTGAGTGAGCACACACCATCTCGAGCATGTAATGAACAATATGGGAAGTGGTTTCCATCCATTATTTTTAGAGAGGGACATCCAATTTCATCAATGTCAATTACATCATCAATTTTTAAAAAATTTTGTAGGAATAACCTTTTTAGATATTCCTTACAAATTATTTCCTTTTTTCTAATTATTTCTCTTAAATACATTTGTGTTTCTTTGAAAATGTATACTCCATCGTTCCACAAAATTTTATGATGTTTTTATGTTAACCAAGTAGCTGGTTTTCTACATTTTTTATTCAATTCAATAAAATCATGTGGAGAGTGTATGAGAAAATTAGAGTTCAAGATTGTTTCGTTTTTGAATACGACTCGTATTTCTTTTAGAATAAATTTATTATTATTTCCTTGAAATTCTTGAACATCAATTGCAACAATGTCTTTACTCATGATTGATTGATTGTTTGTAAGACAATTCGCGGAACTAGACCATTCATCGGGTTATATTCAACTAAACGATCATGTAACAGAACGCAATATACTTGAACATTTTCGATAGCACGGGCTTGCTAAGTTCAATTGAAATCCTAACATCAATGGGTCCCGATTTAACCATTTCATTTTGATATGATAAGTCTATTACGATAATAGGACCTTTAGTTTTAAACTCTGCAGTGAAAGTAAGGAGATTCGATTATAGTAGCTAGTTTGAAACTTGCAATACATTTCATATAGGTGAGCAAATCGTTCTTTCATAAAGTCCAAATTCAAGTCATCGTAGGGATATGTTTCAGAGTTTAAGTAGACCTTTAGATTTCTTAAATTGTTTGTAATCAGATGGTGATTATCTTTAAATGCAATTGAAGCAAATCGTGGACTTTCACGGTAAGCAGCTAATTTAACATTCCAAACATGATGTGTTCCGTTACTTAGTTTAGGATTAATGTATGTATCCCAACTGCGGAATGCAATCGGTAGATTGGATCTACTTTTTATAATATCAGACATACAGTTTAAGATTTTATGAGCATTGTTGAGTGAGCACACACCATCTCGAGCATGTAATGAACGATATGGGAAGTGGTTTCCATCCATTATTTTTAGAGAGGGACATCCAATTTCATCAATGTCAATTACATCATCAATTTTTAAAAATTTTTGTAGGAATAACCTTTTTAGATATCCCTGGATCCTTTTTATAATATCATACATTTTGATTTTCGTTGAACCGCTGGGTGTTATATGAGGAATTTTCCATGTCGTATTGAGATGATATTTTCCGACTCTTTGTATATTCTCAATTTTATCTTCCTCAAGTACATCATTTAAATTTAATAAAACTTTTTTGAAATCTTCAGCAAATTTAAGTAGATTTTTAAGGGGTATTGAGAAGTTAAAGTTAGGGCTTAAATTGAAATCGGATCCCCCACTCCATCCAGAATTGTAAAGTCTCTTGCTTTCAAATTGTTTTAAAGAAACAAAGTTTTTTATTGTATTGACATCGCCGCGGCGCAAAACATGGTAGTGAGTAGCACCAGATTTCGGCACCTCGGCATCCACAAGGCCACATGGTTGTCCCCTGATCAAAAGACGCGCAAGCAGATTGATCACGTTGTGATAGACGGAAGGCATGCCTTAAGCGTGATCGACGTGCGTTCGTTTCGTGGAGTCAACATTGACTCGGACCACTATCTTGTCGCATCCAAGATACGCATGCGGCTATGCCGAGCGAAAAACATACCCCCCATCACGCAACGAAAGCTTGACGTCACCTTCCCCAAGTGTGAGCATTAGATGGTCAGCCAGTGTTGTGTACTAGACCGCATTAGATGGGGGATGTGGTGTGAAACAAGCGTTTGTTAGAGGTGTTCGAGAACCTCTCCAAATTGTCAAATGATGGGAAAGTGAGCGTGAATATCTAAAGTTAAGGGGAGGGTAATCTTAAATGTTTCAATTCTATATATAAAAGAATATACACAAAAACAAATGAGTTCGTTTATTTAGTCAAATACGTTTTATTTAATCATATTCGTGTTACATTTGTTTCTATTGAGTTTTTAAACAAATTAATGTATCGTTCCATCAATTTTAAGGCATCTTCTTCTTTCTTTTCAACATGCATACACCTGCAGGTGTCAGGTCCGACTTTACAATCATCATATGCCCATGCACAGGATGATAGGTGTTCCCCAAACTTGGAATGAATTACTGGGGTGGCTTCAACATCTTTAAAAAATGTATGAAATGATTTCAACTTCGAAACATGTTCATTGAAGATCTCACTCCCATGCTCCTATATAAACTCTTCAATTTTTGAGGAAATCATTTTTTTCCTTTCAACGTAATAGACTGAATGTTTATCTTAAACTAAAGTCTGGTGCATATAAAGCTTTGTATTAAACAGATGTTAAATAATGAAACAGCTGTTGATAGACCCAACCTTGAAAACAAATTCAAAACAATCGATTTTTTTTTTTGGTTTCTCTTTATTTTAGAATTTCAATATATGATGAAATTAATTTTCTAACTTTATATTGTTGAATTACAAAATGAAACAAGTAAACGCTTCATATTATCATTAGAAAATTTACGTAAATTTAAAATTCTCCAAATGTTGTTTTCATAAACTCCTTCACGTCAATTCTTATGAACATGTCCCTTGACTCCAGCAGTAATTTCAGTAATAATTAAAATTATATTTCCAAATGTATTTATAAATAAATTAATTTTATTTATCAAGGAAGAATAATTCGGTATATTAAAATTGATATTAGAATCCGACATTTCGTAAACTTTTTTTCTCGACTCTCAAATTGTGAATGAAAGAATGAATGGTGAAAAGTTGTTGTTGCTAGCAGCTTTCTTTTGTGTAAAAGTTTAAGATTTTATGAGCATTGTTGAGTAAGCACACACCATCTCGAGCATGTAATGAACAATATGGGAAGTGGTTTCCATCCATTATTTTTAGAGAGGGACATCCAATTTCATCAATGTCAATTACATCATCAATTTTTAAAAATTTTTGTAGGAATAACCTTTTTAGATATCCCTTACAAATTATTTCCTTTTTTCTAATTATTTCTCTTAAATACATTTGTGTTTCTTTGCAAAAGTATACTCCATCGTTCCAAAAAATGTTATGATGTTTTTATGTTAACCAAGTAGCTGTTTTTCTACATTTTTATTCAATTCAATAAAATCATGTGGAGAGTGTATGAGAAAATTAGAGTTCAAGATTGTTTCGTTTTTGAATACGACTCTTATTTCTTTTAGAATAAATTTATTATTATTTCCTTGAAATCCTTGAACATCAATTGCAACAATGTCTTCACTCATGATTGATTCATTCATCGGGTTATATTCAACTAAACGATCATGTAACAGAACGCAATATACTTGAACATTTTCGATAGCACGGGCTTGCTAAGTTCAATTGAAATCCTAACATCAATGGGTCCCGATTTAACCATTTCATTTTGATATGATAAGTCTATTACGATAATAGGACCTTTAGTTTTAAACTCTGCAGTAAAAGTAAGGAGATTCGATTATAGTAGCTAGTTTGAAACTTGCAATACATTTCATATAGGTGAGCAAATCGTTCTTTCTTAAAGTCCAAATTCAAGTCATCATAGGGATATGTTTCAGAATTTAAGTAAACCTTTAGTTTTCTTAAATTGTTTGTAATCAGATGGTGATTATCTTTAAATGCAATTAAAGCAAATCGTGGACTTTCACGGTAAGCAGCTAATTTAACATTCCAAACATGATGTGTTCCGTTACTTAGCTTAGGATTAATGTATGTATCCCAATATATATCATTATATTATAATATCATACATTTTGATTTTCGTTGAACCGCTGGGTGTTATATAAGGAATTTTCCATGTCGTATTGAGATGATATTTTCCGACTCTTTGTACATTCTCAATTTTATCTTCCTCAAGAACATCATTTAAATTTTTTGATATCAATAGTACTAGTTCATGTTTACAATTTAATAAAACTTTTTTGAAATCTTCAGCAAATTTAAGTAGATTTTTAAGGGGTATTGAGAAGTTAAAGTTAGGGCTTAAATTGAAATCGGATCCCCCACTCCATCCAGAATTGTAAAGTCTCTTGCTTTCAAATTGATTTAAAAAAACAAAGTTTTTTATTGTATTGACATTGCCGCGGCGCGAAACTTGGTAGTGACTAGCACCAGAGGGCCACATGGCCACATCCACATCCACAAGGCCACATGGTTGTCCCCTGATCAAAAGACGCGCAACCAGATTGATCACGTTGTGATAGACGGAAGGCATGCCTTAAGCGTGATCGACGTGCGTTCGTTTCGTGGAGTCAACATTGACTCGGACCACTATCTTGTCGCATCCAAGATACGCATGCGGCTATGCCGAGCGAAAAACATACCCCCCATCACGCAACGAAAGCTTGACGTCACCTTCCTCAAGTGTGAGCATTAGATGGTCAGCCAGTGTTGTGTACTAGACCGCATTAGATGGGGGATGTGGTGTGAAACAAGCGTTTGTTAGAGGTGTTCGAGAACCTCTCCCAATTGTCAAATGATGGGAAAGTGAGCGTGAATATCTAAAGTTAAGGGGAGGGTAATCTTAAATGTTTCAATTCTATTTATAAAAGAATATACACAAAAACAAATGAGTTCGTTTATTTAGTCAAATACGTTTTATTTAATCATATTCGTGTTACATTTGTTTCTATTGAGTTTTTAAACAAATTAATGTATCGTTCCATCAATTTTAAGGCATCTTCTTCTTTCTTTTCAACATGCATACACCTGCAGGTGTCAGGTCCGACTTTACAATCATCATATGCCCATGCACAGGATGATAGGTGTTCCCCATACTTGGAATGAATTACTGGGGTGGCTTCAACATCTTTAAAAAATGTATGAAATGATTTCAACTTCGAAACATGTTCATTGAAGATCTCACTCCCATGCTCCTATATAAACTCTTCAATTTTTGAGGAAATCATTTTTTTCCTTTCAACGTAATAGACTGAATGTTTATCTTAAACTAAAGTCTGGTGCATATAAAGCTTTGTATTAAACAGATGTTAAATAATGAAACAGCTGTTGATAGACCCAACCTTGAAAACAAATTCAAAACAATCGATTTTTTTTTTGGTTTCTCTTTATTTTAGAATTTCAATATATGATGAAATTAATTTTCTAACTTTATATTGTTGAATTACAAAATGAAACAAGTAAACGCTTCTATATTATCATTAGAAAATTTGCGTAAATTTAAAATTCTCCAAATGTTGTTTTCATAAACTCCTTCACGTCAATTCTTATGAACATGTCCCTTGACTCCAGCAGTAATTTCAGTAATAATTAAAATTATATTTCCAAATGTATTTATAAATAAATTAATTTTATTTATCAAGGAAGAATAATTCGGTATATTAAAATTGATATTAGAATCCGACATTTCGTAAACTTTTTTTCTCGACTCTCAAATTGTGAATGAAAGAATGAATGGTGAAAAGTTGTTGTTGCTAGCAGCTTTCTTTTGTGTAAAAGTTTAAGATTTTATGAGCATTGTTGAGTAAGCACACACCATCTCGAGCATGTAATGAACAATATGGGAAGTGGTTTCCATCCATTATTTTTAGAGAGGGACATCCAATTTCATCAATGTCAATTACATCATCAATTTTTAAAAATTTTTGTAGGAATAACCTTTTTTTAGATATCCCCTACAAATTATTTCCTTTTTTCTAATTATTTCTCTTAAATACATTTGTGTTTCTTTGCAAAAGTATACTCCATCGTTCCAAAAAATGTTATGATGTTTTTATGTTAACCAAGTAGCTGTTTTTCTACATTTTTATTCAATTCAATAAAATCATGTGGAGAGTGAATGAGAAAATTAGAGTTCAAGATTGTTTCGTTTTTGAATACGACTCTTATTTCTTTTTGAATAAATTTATTATTATTTCCTTGAAATCCTTGAACATCAATTGGAACAATGTCTTCACTCATGATTGATTCATTCATCGGGTTATATTCAACTAAACGATCATGTAACAGAACGCAATATACTTGAACATTTTCGATAGCACGGACTTGCTAAGTTCAATTGAAATCCTAACATCAATGGGTCCCGATTTAACCATTTCATTTTGATATGATAAGTCTATTACGATAATAGGACCTTTAGTTTTAAACTGTGCAGTGAAAGTAAGGAGATTCGATTATAGTAGCTAGTTTGAAACTTGCAATACATTTCATATAGGTGAGCAAATCGTTCTTTCATAAAGTCCAAATTCAAGTCATCGTAGGGATATGTTTCAGAGTTTAAGTAGACCTTTAGATTTCTTAAATTGTTTGTAATCAGATGGTGATTATCTTTAAATGCAATTGAAGCAAATCGTGGACTTTCACGGTAAGCAGCTAATTTAACATTCCAAACATGATGTGTTCCGTTACTTAGTTTAGGATTAATGTATGTATCCCAACTGCGGAATGCAATCGGTAGATTGGATCTACTTTTTATAATATCAGACATACAGTTTAAGATTTTATGAGCATTGTTGAGTGAGCACACACCATCTCGAGCATGTAATGAACGATATGGGAAGTGGTTTCCATCCATTATTTTTAGAGAGGGACATCCAATTTCATCAATGTCAATTACATCATCAATTTTTAAAAATTTTTGTAGGAATAACCTTTTTAGATATCCCTGGATCCTTTTTATAATATCATACATTTTGATTTTCGTTGAACCGCTGGGTGTTATATGAGGAATTTTCCATGTCGTATTGAGATGATATTTTCCGACTCTTTGTATATTCTCAATTTTATCTTCCTCAAGTACATCATTTAAATTTAATAAAACTTTTTTGAAATCTTCAGCAAATTTAAGTAGATTTTTAAGGGGTATTGAGAAGTTAAAGTTAGGGCTAAAATTGAAATCGGATCCCCCACTCCATCCAGAATTGTAAAGTCTCTTGCTTTCAAATTGTTTTAAAGAAACAAAGTTTTTTATTGTATTGACATCGCCGCGGCGCGAAACATGGTAGTAAGTAGCACCAGATTTCGGCACCTCGGCATCCACAAGGCCACATGGTTGTCCCCTGATTAAAAGACGCGCAACCAGATTGATCACGTTGTGATAGACGGAAGGCATGCCTTAAGCGTGATCGACGTGCGTTCGTTTCGTGGAGTCAACATTGACTCGGACCACTATCTTGTCGCATCCAAGATACGCATGCGGCTATGCCGAGCGAAAAACATACCCCCCATCAGGCAACGAAATTAATGTATCGTTCCATCAATTTTAAGGCATCTTCTTCTTTCTTTTCAACATGCATACACCTGCAGGTGTCAGGTCCGACTTTACAATCATCATATGCCCATGCACAGGATGATAGGTGTTCCCCATACTTGGAATGAATTACTGGGGTGGCTTCAACATCTTTAAAAAATGTATGAAATGATTTCAACTTCGAAACATGTTCATTGAAGATCTCACTCCCATGCTCCTATATAAACTCTTCAATTTTTGAGGAAATCATTTTTTTCCTTTCAACGTAATAGACTGAATGTTTATCTTAAACTAAAGTCTGGTGCATATAAAGCTTTGTATTAAACAGATGTTAAATAATGAAACAGCTGTTGATAGACCCAACCTTGAAAACAAATTCAAAACAATCGATTTTTTTTTTGGTTTCTCTTTATTTTAGAATTTCAATATATGATGAAATTAATTTTCCAACTTTATATTGTTGAATTACAAAATGAAACAAAAATACGCTTCTATATTATCATTAGAAAATTTACGTAAATTTAAAATTCTCCAAATGTTGTTTTCATAAACTCCTTCACGTCAATTCTTATGAACATGTCCCTTGACTCCAGCAGTAATTTCAGTAATAATTGAAATTATATTTCCAAATGTATTAATAAATAAATTAATTTTATTTATCAAAGAAGAATAATTCGGTATATTTAAATTGATATTAGAATCCGACATTTCGTAAACTTCTTTTCTCGACTCTCAAATTGTGAATGAAAGAATGAATGGTGAAAAGTTGTTGTTGCTAGCAGCTTTCTTTTGTGTAAAAGTTTAAGATTTTATGAGCATTGTTGAGTGAGCACACACCATCTCGAGCATGTAATGAACAATATGGGAAGTGGTTTCCATCCATTATTTTTAGAGAGGGACATCCAATTTCATCAATGTCAATTACATCATCAATTTTTAAAAATTTTTGTAGGAATAACCTTTTTTTTTACAAATTATTTCCTTTTTTCTAATTATTTCTCTTAAATACATTTGTGTTTCCTTGCAAAAGTATACTCCATCGTTCCAAAAAATGTTATGATGTTTTTATGTTAACCAAGTAGCTGTTTTTCTACATTTTTATTCAATTCAATAAAATCATGTGGAGAGTGTATGAGAAAATTAGAGTTCAAGATTGTTTCATTTTTGAATACGACTCTTATTTCTTTTAGAATAAATTTATTATTATTTCCTTGAAATCCTTGAACATCAATTGGAACAATGTCTTCACTCATGATTGATTCATTCATCGGGTTATATTCAACTAAACGATCATGTAACAGAACGCAATATACTTGAACATTTTCGATAGCACGGACTTGCTAAGTTCAATTGAAATCCTAACATCAATGGGTCCCGATTTAACCATTTCATTTTGATATGATAAGTCTATTACGATAATAGGACCTTTAGTTTTAAACTCTGCAGTGAAAGTAAGGAGATTCGATTATAGTAGCTAGTTTAAAACTTGCAATACATTTCATATAGGTGAGCAAATCGTTCTTTCATAAAGTCCAAATTCAAGTCATCGTAGGGATATGTTTCAGAGTTTAAGTAGACCTTTAGATTTCTTAAATTGTTTGTAATCAGATGGTGATTATCTTTAAATGCAATTAAAGCAAATCGTGGACTTTCACGGTAAGCAGCTAATTTAATATTCCAAAAATGATGTGTTCCGTTATTTAGTTTAGGATTAATGTATGTATCCCAACTGCGGAATGCAATCGGTAGATTGGATCCACTTTTTATAATATCATACATTTTGATTTTCGTTGAACCGCTGGGTGTTATATGAGAAATTTTCCATGTCGTATTGAGATGATATTTTCCGACTCTTTGTATATTCTCAATTTTATCTTCCTCAAGTACATCATTTAAATTTAATAAAACTTTTTTGAAATCTTCAGCAAATTTAAGTAGATTTTTAAGGGGTATTGAGAAGTTAAAGTTAGGGCTAAAATTGAAATCGGATCCCCCACTCCATCCAGAATTGTAAAGTCTCTTGCTTTCAAATTGTTTTAAAGAAACAAAGTTTTTTATTGTATTGACATCGCCGCGGCGCGAAACATGGTAGTGAGTAGCACCAGATTTCGGCACCTCGGCATCCACAAGGCCACATGGTTGTCCCCTGATTAAAAGACGCGCAACCAGATTGATCACGTTGTGATAGACGGAAGGCATGCCTTAAGCGTGATCGACGTGCGTTCGTTTCGTGGAGTCAACATTGACTCGGACCACTATCTTGTCGCATCCAAGATACGCATGCGGCTATGCCGAGCGAAAAACATACCCCCCATCACGCAACGAAAGCTTGACGTCACTAGGCTGCGATCACAATGGACAGCAATAGCATACTCCACTCACCTCTCGAAACTGCTCCACCAACCTATCCCTCTCCATGTTGACGCCGCCAGACTCTGGGCGCACATATCCCAGCTGCTGCTGAAACATGCATTGGGTTCAAGCGCCCACCCACACGGAAACAATGGTATGACGAGGAGTGTCGCGTCGCAGCTGCAGCAAAAAACGCCGCCCACGGAAAAACGCTGCAGTCTGGCGCAACGCGAGCTACGTTACAAGGAGAAAAGGAAGGAAGAGAGGCGACTTTCCAGATGAATAAAACGGGAGCAAGAAAAGCGAGAGTGCGAGGAACTTGAGGTGTTACAAGACAGGAATGATGTTCGAAAATTCTACCAATAAGTCAACCGTCTGACACAAGGTTTCAAGACCGGAGCATCTAACTGTCGGGATGAAAACGGAAATATGGTTACGGATACGCAGTTCACGCTGAGGTTATGGAGGGAGCATTTCTCCAAGCTGCTAGCAGGCGATGACGGCACCAATCCCGCCATTGGAGGAAGCTGCCCGATACCACCAATTGACGACAATGTGGACATACCACTACCTAACCATGACGAGTTCCGAGTTGCTATAACGCGGCTCAAAAACAACAAAGCAGCGAGTACTGATGGACTGCTTGCAGAGTGGTTCAAGGCCGGCGGTGAAAAGCTGATAAGTTGCATGCATCAGCTCTTGTGCAAAATATGGCTAGAAGAAAGCATGCCCAACGATTGGAATCTCAGCGTCCTTTGTCCCGTTCTGAAGAAAGGTGACTCGACGATAAGCGCCTACTACCGGGCGCAGCAAGCGTGATGTCACTGCTGCATTTTCGGCTATCGAAAGAGAGTCGGCAAAAGTGGGTTTGGCGGTAAACGAGGGCAAGACGAAGTACATGCTGGTAGCGGAAAGCTATACCTTCGAAGTGGTCAAGGAGTTCACGTACCTTGGCACTGCGATTAACACCGAAAATTACGTCAGCCTGGAGATCAAGCGAGGAAACACACTTGCCAATTGGTGCTACTTTGGTCTGAGTCAGCAAATGTGCATAGAGACCTCTCTCGCCAAACAAAATTAACACTCTACAAGACATCATCCTACCCGTGCTATTATATGGCGCAGAAGCATGGGGAATATCACAGACGGATGCAGCAGCGCTTGCAGTGTTCGAGAGAAAAATTCTTCGCAAGATCCTTGGTCCAGTTCGGATTGGGGACGACATTCGTATTCGGATGAACCACATTTTGTACGAGTTGTACGACGACGTGGACATGGTTCGGCGCACCACGATACCGCGTCTGCGCTGGCTCGGCCACGATGTACGTATGGATGAAGAATCTCCAGCTCAGGAGGTGTTTGAAGCGAGGGTCGACTACGGGCGACGACGAAGGGGACGACCAAAGCATGGAAGGACCAAGTGAAGGAGAACCTGACTGCACTGGGTATTTCCGATTGGAGAAGCCGCGCAAGGAGCAGATGCGCGTGGAAGGAGACGTTGTAGTGCCACCAAATGAATGAATACCACTAAATCTTGTTCTATCTATCTTAACACCACTTATTTCATAGCGTTTTTTATCTTAAAAGTATGCCAAGCAATTATTTCTCATCCTCCAAATAACATTTTGAGTTTCTACCGCTCCCCCTTCCTTAATTAGGGTAATATCTCCTTGAAAATTTAGAAGACTCTCATGAAGGAGTACATCTAAATCTTGACTTTGAAAAATATGTTGATAGTTTTAATAGTACTAAAAAAATTATCATATTTAATTTATTTGGATGCAAATAATTTATATGGTTGGGCTATGTCACAATCTTTACCATATGGAGGTTTTGAATGGGTTTTAAGGGAATCACTTGATAGTATCAATATTTCAGAGATTGGAGATGATATTGAATAGGAATACATTTTTGAGGTAGATTTAAAATATCTCTTTAAATTACATAAAAAACACAATGATCTTCCATTTTGTTGCAATACTCAATTGCCAACAAAGACAGATAAAATTAAAGAATTAATTGCTGCTTTAAGGGATAAAGAAAAATATATTATTCATTATAAAAATATTCAGCAATGTATAGAAAATGGTTTAATTCTAACAAAAATCCATAGAGGTCTTTGTTTCTTTCAGAAGCCTTGGTTAAAAGCATATATGGACTTGAATACATTCTAAAAACTAATGCAAAAAATGCATTTGAAAAAGATTTTTTTAAACCTTTAAATAATGCTGTCTATGGAAAAATCATGGAAAATGTGGATAAAAGAGTTAATGTGAAATTGATCACAGAATGGGAAAGTGCTTCACCATTAAACTCTTCTGGTCGTGAAAGACATTGTGCTAGATCTCTTATTTCAAAGTCCAACTTCCATAGCGTAAAACAGTTTTCAGAAAACTTCTTTTTTTTCAAATAAAAAGGTTAAATGTGTTATAGAATAAACCTTTATGTTTAGGTTTTGCTGTATTATATTTATCAAAATGGAAAATTTATGATTTTCATTATAATTATATAAAACCCGAATACAATAAAAATGTGCAATTAAATAATATGGATACAGATTCTTTTATATACATAATTAATACTGAAGATTTTTATAAAGATATTCAGAATGATATTGAGATGAAGTTTGATACATCAGATTATTCTGATGAATTATTAAATCTCTATAATTTCTCTAAAGCGAATAAAAAGAGGTTGGGATTTTTTAAAGGCGAACTCAATGGAAGACCGATGACTTAATTGTTGGCTTAAAATCAAAAATGTATGCTTTTAAGTCATCTAATATTAATGACATCTTTGAAAAAACAGAAACAAATGAAATGTCATTGATCAATTAACCTTTCATAGTTTTAAAAAATGTTTGTTTTTAAAAGAGGAAGTGGTAGGATCTATGTCAATGATTAGATCTAAAGATTATCTTTATCAACAGTTAAATGTAAAAAAGTTGTTCTCAGTCACAAAGATACAAAGCTCGTTATACAAAAACAAAATTAATACATTACAATATGGACATTATAAAATAGACGAAAACAAATTAAAAAATAAACTTGATGAAATAAATGCAAATATTTATGTTTACGAGCAAAGAATAAAAGAAATAGAGAATAGTCTTAGTTGAAATAATAATCAAGACATTAAAATAGAAAAATTTAAGAAAAATATTTATGATTGTACATTTGAAATGTTTTATACAGAATTTAGAATTCATTTTACTAAATTGCGGAAAAGAATAAATGTAATCTATAATTATAAATAAAACAATGAAATTTTAAATTTAAAGAACAAACATCGCTTTTTTATTTAAAGGTTAATTTAAGGTAATGTATAAACCAAATATTATAAAGCAAAACAGCATTATAAAATTTTTATTTTAAAGAACAAACAAAGCTTATGAGAGGTTAATGTTAAAAATTCCTAGAACAATATTATACAACTTTTATTTTAAAGAACAATAAAATGTTTTTTTCGAACTACATTCAATTTGCTTACTTCCTTCTATATTTAGTGGTATAGTTTGTACATAACTATTTATACACCCCTCTAATATATAGATTTTATTATCGTCATTACTTAGAGGAATTGATTTTATGTATTCATCATTATCGTTACCTAAATTTAAAGGAATAGTTTTTACGTAGTTATTTATTCCACCTTTAACAAGAATAGTTTCGTTCTTACTAGGTTATCTTGTTATGCATGGTTCTGGATTATCCTCACCGAAAATGTTCACATCGTGATCATCATCGTCATCATACAAAACAAGAGTGTCGTCTTTAACCTCTTTTTTGTTAAGGTTTTGAAATTCTGAAAATAAAAATATTATTAGTATATATATATATATATTATTATATATGTATATATTATTCAACTCACCTTTTTGTACTCCACTCGTATTACTATTATTAACGTTTTTATTAATATTTTGAAATTCTGAAAATTTAAATAATATTAGTATATATATATATAAATATTATTTTATATATATTACTCAACTCACCTTTTTGTACTCCACTTGAAATAAAATGGCTATACTTGGTACAAAGAATCTCTGACTTTAGGTTATGTACTTTGCTCTGCTTAGAAATAAATGTATGTGTGTATGCGTACGTTATAAATTTCTCGCTGTGTGTGGGTACACTTTTGTATAAGTTCTCCCGAATGTACCATGTGCACTGCTTACATTCTAAGTTTTTTTTCAGGTTATGTTCGATGCGTTGGTTTATTTTTAAATATATATATATTTCCCTGTTTTCTGCCCTAGAAATTTTTGTGTCCCTCGATATATAACTCTCCTTACGTTCCGACTTAAAAATTTCGCCTCTAAGTGATTGAACCGAAAATTTTCAAGCTCCATTTACCCAGATGGGTCTTTAGGCCATATTTAGGTCGTCTAAAATTTCGAAAACCCCATCTCCCTGCTGTGCCATTCTGTAAAGAAGTCTCGTAGGCTGGGATATACTCAGACCCGCCAAGGTCTCTTTACCGAAAATATTTGTAAAGATATGGGACAAAAAGGTCTAGGACGAAAATCGGTTTGCTGGCGCGAGATGTAGAGTGCCAGCCACCGGGGTATGGAGTTAGAGAAATAGTTTATTCGGTGTCTGTAGCAGAGTGAAAAGGGTCAGCGGTAACGCGCATTTGGGCCTGGCTCATAGCATTCGCTACGAGAAGGCCGAGAGAAAGGGGATCGATTATGGGAACAGCTTTCCCCTAAGACAGAATTTATGGCCTAAAATCTAGACATTTGTCTTCGAATATCTGTATTTATGCGTGGCCAGCTTGGTTGTATTCAAAAAAAAAAAAAAAAAATCAGGCGAGAAATATTTTATATTTATTAGAGCATTTTATTTCTTGGTTCATGTTTTTTCTCAGTGCTCGCAATTAACGGGTTAGGTTAGGTCATGGTTTATAAATTCTAGCCTACTCTGGGCGAAGCCGCATCGAGGCCTTCGAGAAATTTCTCATTGCACGGGACTCTCGCTGGCCAAAATGCTGTTCACTCCACTCACTCACCCGTCTCGCACACACACACGCGTGACTCCGGGTGGTCCGCCGCTGGTCCTGGGCCGGCACACTCTCCTCAAGGTCGTCTAGGTAAACTCCTTCCTGGGTCACTTGGCACCAGTCACTCGACTGCACCACTTTTCGCAATCCGAAGGCAAAAGACTCCTGTTGTCCACATGAATTTGCTCTGCTCGCACTTCTGATTCTGTGCGCCGCCTTTGCAAGAGTCCCGCTTCTCGTGATCCCGTGCACCGCGTGTCTAAGAGTGACCTCCTCGCACTTCTGGTCCGGTGCGCCGCGTTTTCCAAAAAAAAATGACTTGTTCGCCCTTCTGGTCCGGTGCGCTGCGTTTTCAAAAAAAGATCTGCTCGCACTTCTAGTCCGGGGCGCTGCGTTTTCCCAAAGAGTCAAGCTTTGCCGCCTCGTTTTGTTCAAGTTTTCGGCTGCTCTGGGTTTTTTCCACTTTTCTATCGCTCTACCCTTGGCGCGTGCCAATTTTCGGGGGTTGTTTTCCTCCAAATTCAAAGCAATTTATTCTTAATGGTGGTAATGGGTATTAATATTTCGTTTAGATTTGGTTGGTGGTGGCGATTAGTAAAATATTTTGCATTCCTACGTTTAGTTTTATGCTCACTACGTTTAACATGCGATCTTCTATATATATTATTGTAGTGACATTTAACAGCTACCGTATCATTTTTATATGTTACGGTGAAGAATCTACTTAACCACCCTCTTCCTAAATCCAGATCCCTATTTTCCTCTCATTCTCAATTAATTGGTATTTTAAAATTTTCTATTATTCCTCTCTTTGTAAATTCTATTTGAGAGTTATGCATGTTTTCAGTGCTTTTTAATTTTGACTTGTATTAGGAAATGTAGCAAATTCAAATTCGGTATCACTATCATTGAGATGTATTAGTAATTTTAGGTGGTCGACTTACGTTTTGAAATTCTGCCTCACTATCATTGATACCCATAACAATTTTTTGTGATTTTTCAGCTCCTATGTTTAGACCCTTGCAGAGGGTATAATGTTTTTAGTCAGAAATTTGCAACGCAGTGAAGGAAACGTTTCGGACTCCATAAAGATCAGCGTCACAAGACGAGTCGATCTAGCCATGTCCGTCTGTCCGTCCGTCTGTCCGTCCGCCTGTCCGTCCGCCTGTCCGTCCGCCTGTCCGTCCGCCTGTCCGTCCGTCTGTCCGTCCGTTTCTACGCAAACTAGTCTCTCAGTTTTAAAGCTATCGGGCTGAAACTTTCCCAAAAGTTTTCTTTCTGTTGCAGGTAGAAGTCGGAACCAGTTGGATCGGACAACTATATCTTAGAGCTCCCATAAGAACTATCGGGAAAAAATTAAAAATTAAATGAATTACTTAAAATTATATCTTTCGTGTTTTCTAATATATACCTTTCAAAGCTTGGATATAACATTTTTTGAATTAAATTTTATCAAAATCAGACGACTATATCGTATAGCTCCCATAGGAACAATCGGAAAATTAGTAGGAAGACATGAAATAAAAATTATATCTTTTGTGTTTTTTAACATAACATTTATTAATTACTTCTTAATTTCGAATTAAATTTTATTAAAATCGGACGACTATATCATATAGCTGTAATAGGAACGATCGGATAATTGGTGGGAAATAATAAGAAACAATTAAAGCTTTGGGGCTTTTTGACTTATTATCTTATAATATTGGGAATATAAATTTTTATATTTTTAAGAATTTCGAATTCAATTTAATAAAATTATTGATTATTTTTTATAACTGCAAGGGTATACAAACTTCGGCTTGCCGAAGTTAACTTCCGTTATTTTTTTATTCTCTATTTTCTCAACATTTGTATCTTAAGTAATATTATCAAAAAGATTGGGTGGGTTTGTTGTTGTTGTTGCAGATGTTGCTGTAGTTGCAGATGTAGTTGTAGTTGCAGATGTAATTGTTGTTGCAGATGTAGTTGTTGTTGTAGATGTTGGGGTACTTGATTCTTCTTCCTCCTCCAGACTATTTATCAAAGTACGTGGGTTCAATATTGATGTTGTACGTGTAGTTGTTGTTGCTGTTTTTATTTTTTCTTCAACAGTGCTTGCAGTTGATGAGTTTTTACTATTATTAGTATTAATTATTTTTATTTCGACTTTACTTTTTAAATTATTTTCATTACTTTCTTCACTTGTTTTATTTATAAGATCCATAAAAATATGGCTATCTTCCAAGATGTCGAGTTTCAAATCAATTTTTATTATTTTTTTCAATTTCGGCATACTGATGAATAATCCAATCGAATTATTTCAAGTCGTTGATGGGTTTTCAATAATCATTTCACTGAACATATAGATGTAAAAAAATGGTCTAAAAAAAGAACGAAATAATTTTCTTTTAAAAATCACTAAAATAAGCAACAATCCTTAAAATTTTCACATGGTCTTCCTAAAGTTGATTATTTCTTATAACTGCAAGGGTATACAAACTTCGGCTTGCCGAAGTTAACTTCCTTTCTACTAAAGTTAATTATTTTTTATAGCTGCAAGGGTATACAAACTTCGGCTTGCCGCAGTTAACTTCCTTTCTTGTTTTTACATTTTTTTACCCTTTTTCCTTTTTTCTCAAAAATGGCTCTAAAAAAAATGGACGAAGAGCCTTAAGCCTTTTTTCTGTTTTCTTAAAAATGGCTCTAACGATTTCAAATAAAATATTAAAATGAATAGCCCTTGTGACTTCCCAACTTTTGGTATACGACACTTTTTTTTAAAAATAGGCATTTTAATGATATTAATTAAGAAAAATGGCCACATTTACCAGTTCAAAGCATCCTACACTGCCTGAGTATTTACATTTTTTTGTGCGAATTTAATTTCCATTTACAGGTCCCGAAAATGTAACATGATTTTAAACAGCTCAATATTAGAAACATTAGTTTTAATACTTTTTTAACTATAAAAAACTTTTTTTTAATACTTTTGAAAAAACTAGCTAGTTTGGCAAGAAAACAGCTAAAAATAGCTATACCTGTAACTTTAGAAGAACTGTAGGCACAGGCTTATAAATAAATAATATGAACAAATTATATCTTCGGTGTTTAGCTGCTATAGAAACAATCGGAAAGAAAGTCGGAAAACATGAAAAAAATGGAACTTTTGCTGTTTTTTTTAACATATAACCTTCTATGCTTGGAAATAATATTCTTTGAGTAGTTCTGAATTTTGAATTAAATATTGAAATCGGACGGCTTTATCATATAGCTGTCGTAGGAACGATCTGAAAATTGGTGGGAAAATAATATGAAACAAATTGTAGCTTGGGGCTTTTTTATTTTTTTTTTAAGAATTTCGAATTAAATTTAATAAAAATCGGACTACTTTAAAAAAAAGGTCTAAAATAAGGAATGAAATAATTTTTTTTTAATATCAGCAAAAATCCTTAGAAATTTTACTTGGTGTTATTAAAGTTGATTATTTTTTATAACTACAAGGGTACACAAGCTTTGGCTTGCCGAAGTTAACTTTCTTTCTTAATTTTAGATTTGTATACCCTTGCAGAGGGAAGTTGAAACCCAGTCAAGGAAACGATTCCGACCCCATAAAGTATATATATTCATGGTCAGCGTCACTAGACGAGTCGATCTAGCCATGTCCGTATGTCCGTCCGTCTCACCATCTCTCCGACTGTCCGTCACTCCGTCTGTCCGTTTGTCCTTCCGTTTCTCCGATCGCAAAATTGGTGGAAAAATAATATATAACAAATTATAGCTTTGGTGCTTTTTGACATATAACCTTCTAAGCTTGGAAATAACATTTTTTATTTAGTTTTGAATTTCGAATTAAATTTTATCAAAATCGGACGACTATATCATATAGCTGCCATAGAAACGATCGGAAAATTAGTCGGAAAACATGAAAAAATTGTATCTTTGGTATTTTTTAACGTATAACCTTCTTATCTGAGAAATAATAAAATTATTTTATTTAGAATTTTTTAAAGCTTTTTTTGATTTTTTAAAAACGGTCCTACGATTTTATATAATTGTGATCCCCCACATTTTAGTATACGACACCTTTTTGTAAAAATAGCAGTTTTAAAGTTATTAATCAACAAAAATGATCACAGTTACAGAGCATCCTACACTGCCTGAGCATTGAACTTTTTTTGGTCGAATCCGAACTCCATTTGAAGGTCCTGAAAAATTTTAAAAGATGTTACACAGCTCTATATAAAAAACTTGTTTGGCGACAAAACAGCTATAAATAGCTGTAATTTGTGTACGCGTAACGTGTGAAGTACTAAAGTCACAAACTAGTGAATTACGACGTTAGAAAGGTATTTCGAAATACTATATAAGCCCTTTAAGCACGATTTGTCTAAATACCACCATATAAAAATGATGTTCCAATTTTTTTTATTTCGATTTTTTAACCTGTTTTCTGTTTTCTCAAAAACTTCTCTAAAGATTTCAAATAATATTTTGAAGTATGTAGCCTTTGTGAAATCCGAAATTTTTGTATACGGCCAATTTTTGAAAAAATAGCTGTTTAGTAGTAGGATAATACGGATCCTGGCTTACTAGGTAATAAATCAGGGTGACCCTAATTAGTCACGCATGGTTGCACACATTTGTCATAATGACCTAATTAGCATAATTAAGTAATAAAAGTGTTGGAAAAAGGGGAAAAAATGGGGGTGGGTTGACCGTTAGGATGCACACAGGTGTGAGGTGTGAGGATCACCCTAAAGAAATGGTATAAGTGGGTGTGTTTTCTCATGCGTAAAAATGTGTTGTTGTTTAGAGTGATCCTTAGCCGAAAAGGATGTGTAGGAGTGTGTGAAAGGGGTGTTTTGTCATGCGTCTGAATTTGTGATTGATTGTGTGTGAGAGGGGTGTTCTGTCATGCGTAGAATTTGTGGTTGTTTAGAGTGATCTTTACCCGAAAATGGTGTGTAGGAGTGTGAGAGAGGGGTGTTTTGTGATGCGTACGAATTTGTAAAAGAAGTTGTTTTATTATGTGTGTCCGTTTTGTTGATTCAATTGGGGTTGTAGATGATATCTGTTAGTGTAACTTGTCTTCAGTGGTCTTATGGTTTAAAGGTGTTAGTTTGAGGGAAATTAGACCGCATACTTTTATGGTGTGAAACACCACACCATTGTCGAGCATTAGATAGGAAAGTGAGCGTGAATATCTAAAGTATGTTACTTCTAACTTGTATTAAGTTAAGGGGAGGACAATCTTAAATGTTTCAATTCTATAGTGCAGGTGGAGGTGGTGGTGATGGTTCCTAATAGAATATACACAAAATCAAATGAGAACGTTTATTTAGTCAAATACGTTTTTATTTAATAATATACGTGTTAAATTAGATTCCATTGAGTATTTTAAGCAAATTAAATTCCATCAATTTTAAGGCATCTTCTTCTTTCTTTTCAACATGCATACACCTGCAAGTGTTAGGTCCGACTTTACAATCATCATATGCCCATGCACAGGATGATAGGTGTTCCCCATACTTGGAATGAATTACCAAATGTTGTTTTTATAAACTCCTTCACGTCAATACTCATGAACATGTCCCTTGACTCCAGCAGTAATTTCAAGTCCTCTTTTGAAATCATATTTCCAAATGTATTTATAAATAAATTAATTTTATTTATCAAGGAAGAATAATTCGGTATATTAAAATTGATATTAGAATCCGACATTTCGTAAACTTCTTTTCTCGACTCTCAAATTGTGAATGAAAGAATGAATGGTGAAAAGTTGTTGTTGTTAGAAGCTTTCTTTTGTGTAAAAGTTTAAGATTTTATGAGCATTGTTGAGTGAGCACACACCATCTCGAGCATGTAATGAACAATATGGGAATGAACAATGTCAATTACATCATCAATTTTTAAAAATTTTTTTGGAATAACCTTTTTAGATATCCCTTACAAATTATTTCCTTTTTTCTAATTATTTCTCTTAAATACATTTGTGTTTCTTTGAAAAAGTATACTCCATCGTTCCAAAAAATTGTATGATGTTTTTATGTTAACCAAGTAGCTGTTTTTCTACATTTTTTATTCAATTCAATAAAATCACGTGGAGAGTGTATGAGAAAATTAGAGTTCAAGATTGTTTCGTTTTTGAATACGACTCTTATTTCTTTTAGAATAAATTTATTATTATTTCCTTGAAATCCTTGAACATCAATTGCAACAATGTCTTCACTCATGATTGATTGATTGTTTGTAAGACAATCCGCGGAACTAGACCATTCATCGGGTAATATTCAACTAAACGATCGTGTAACAGAACGCAATATACTTGAACATTTTCGATAGCACGTTCTTGCTAAGTTCAATTGAAATCCTAACATCAATGGGTCCCGATTTAACCATTTCATTTTGATATGATACGTCTATTACGATAAAAGGACCTTGAGTTTTAAACTCTGCAGTGAAAGTAAGGAGATTCGATTATACTAGCTAGTTTGAAACTTGCAATACATTTCATATAGCAAATCGTTCTTTCTCAAAGTCCAAATTCAAGTCATCGTAGGGATATGTTTCAGAGTTTAAGTAGACCTTTAGATTTCTTAAATTGTTTGTAATCAGATGGTGATTATCTTTAAATGCAATTAAAGCAAATCGTGGATTTTCACGATAAGCAGCTAATTTAACATTCCAAAAATGATGTGTTCCGTTACTTAGTTTAGGATTAATGTATGTATCCCAACTGCGGAATGCAATCGGTAGATTTGTAAAGAAGTCTCGTAGGCTGGGATATACTCAGTCCCGCCAAGGTCTCTTCACCGAAAATATTTGTAAAGATATGGGACAAAAATCTGTTTGCTGGCGTGATATGTAGAGTGCCAGCCACCGGGGTATGGAGTTAGAGAAATAGTTTATTCGGTGTCTGTAGCAGAGTGAAAAGGGTCAGCGGTAACGCGCATTTGGGCCTGGCTCATAGCATTCGCTACGAGAAGGCCGAGAGAAAGGGGATCGATTATGGGAACAACTTTCCCCTAAGACAGAGTTTATGGCCTAAAGTCTAGACATTTGTCTTCGAATATCTGTATTTATGCGTGGCCAGCTTGGTTGTATTCAAAAAAAAAAAAAAAATCAGGCGAGAAATATTTTATATTTATTAGAGCATTTTATTTCTTGGTTCATGTTTTTTCTCAGTGCTCGCAATTAACGGGTTAGGTTAGGTCATGGTTTATAAATTCTAGCCTACTCTGGGCGAAGCCGCATCGAGGCCTTCGAGAAATTTCTCATTGCACGGGACTCTCGCTGGCCAAAATGCTGTTCACTCCACTCACTCACCCGTCTCGCACACACACACGCGTGACTCCGGGTGGTCCGCCGCTGGTCCTGGGCCGGCACACTCTCCTCAAGGTCGTCTAGGTAAACTCCTTCCTGGGTCACTTGGCACCAGTCACTCGACTGCACCACTTTTCGCAATCCGAAGGCAAAAGACTCCTGTTGTCCACATGAATTTGCTCTGCTCGCACTTCTGATTCTGTGCGCCGCCTTTGCAAGAGTCCCGCTTCTCGTGATCCCGTGCACCGCGTGTCTTAGAGTGACCTCCTCGCACTTCTGGTCCGGTGCGCCGCGTTTTCCAAAAAAAAAATGACTTGTTCGCCCTTCTGGTCCGGTGCGCTGCGTTTTCAAAAAAAGATCTGCTCGCACTTCTAGTCCGGTGCGCTGCGTTTTCCCAAAGAGTCAAGCTTTGCCGCCTCGTTTTGTTCAAGTTTTCGGCTGCTCTGGGTTTTTTCCACTTGTCGAAGTTTCGGTACTCCTTTTCTATCGCTCTTCCCTTGGCGCGTGCCAATTTTCGGGGGTTGTTTTCCTCCTCGATCGCATGTCCTCTCTCGCTTGCTCCTGTGCGGCGCTGCACTTATCGTGGTTAATATTTCGTTGCCCTCCTGGTGTGTGTGGCTACTGCTGATGCGAGAGCGGAGGGGGAAAGCTTAGCTTAAGATAATTCTTGGGTACTAATATAACTACAAATCTTACAATTATTGGTTAAGCTACATATTAAGTGAACTGTACAAAGTTTTTACAAAGTTATGCGCTGGCTGCTGTTGCTATTGCTATTGCCGCTGGCTGCTGATGTTGTTGTCGCTGGCTGCCGATGTTGTTGGCGCGGGCGGCCGATGTTGTTGGCGCTGTTTGCCGATGTTGTTGGCGCTGTTTGCCGATGTTGTTGGCCATGGCGATGTTGTTGGCGCTGGCGACCGATGTTGGTGGCGCCGGCGGCCGATGTTGGTGGCGCCGGCGGCCGATGTTGGCGCGGGCGGCCGATGTTGTTGGCGCTGTTTGCCGATGTTGTTGGCGCTGGCGTTGTTGTTGGCGCTGGCGACCGATGTTAATGTCGCTGGCGGCCGATGTTGTTGGCGCTAATTGTGAGGGGTCAAACGACTCCTCACATTCCCCTCCTACTTCGGGGGGCGTTTATAAAAATGGTGATCCGGTCGGTTTTTTTTTGTGATGTGTACCCGGAATTCCTCTGCCGGATAGTCAATGACGACTCCGTTCGGGGCCGCGTCTTCTAAGGTGGCCGTGGCTTGCGTCGCCATGTTTTAACGATTACTAACTGGGTTAATTATTTAGTTAGTAATCATGAGGAAAAAGGTTCGCTACGGTGGCACTGGGAGCGTTGAGTTCCCACTAGGGAAGTGGAACGTTGGAAAGGCGAACCGTCCAGCAAGTGGCCCCACTGACTCAAACATTGGCTCCTGTCGCAGTGTTCCTGGTTGGCTATCGCCTCGGCCAGATCGAGCGTCACTCGCCGGCTTGTTTGTGGCAAGTTGGTTGCTATTGTGCCGTCTTCGTACGGACTTCTGGCGCTGCTGCTGCGCTACTATCTTCGTGTATGCTCCCGTCGACTGCGGATATTCTTGGATGCTCTTCTGCTGCTCCCGTCTTTATGTGTACATTTCTTCGTGCTGTCTTCTCCGTTGCTTCCGCCTTGATGCAGGTATCATTGGTTTCTGTATCTCTGCTGTTATCGTCTGAATGTGTACATTTCTTCATGTATGCTTCTCCGTTGCTTCCTCCTTGATGCGGGTATTCCTTGGTTTCTGTATCTCTGCCGTTGCTGTTCATCTGCTACGGGTTTTTAGCATCAAACGATCGCTAAAATTGCTCCGCCATCGAATGTCTTCGTTGTCGTCCAGTCGTCTGGGTACCAGATTCTGGGTTTCTGGCTCGTTGACTGCTTCCTTCAAATCTCTAAGGGATGCCGTTCTGCGTTACTTACTTCATAATTACTTTGTACGGGCCCTCGTACGTGGGTGCTAGCTTAGCGGCAAAGTTATCCGCTGTCCTGGACAAATGATGCTGTTTTACGAAGACCAGCGATCCTATGGTCGGTCTCCACGCACGTCGCCTGAGATCGTAATGCTTCCGCTACTCCAACGAAGCTCTCTGAGTGTTTTCCTGTACAACCTTGAAAACGTCCCGTAGCAATTTCGCTTTCGCTTCGGGTGAACGTGGCGCTTGGCTTGGTCCTGGAGTCACATCATCGTACAAGGCCCCTGGGAGTCGTGGCACTCTGCCTTGGACGATGAACGCTGGACTGAATCCGGTTCAGTTCGGGCAGAAGTTCGTCCCACGTCGTCTGCTTGTACTCGATATACTGGGCGACCATCGTTTTAATAGTGCGATTGGCCCTTTCTGTCGGGTTCTGCTGCGGAGTATAAGGTGCTGTATGTTGGATCTCCATTCCCGCCTGCTTGCAGAAGGCTTTGAATAAACGACTCGTAAACTGTGCCCCATTATCGCAGACAAATGTTCGGGGGATACCAAAGTGATTCAAAATCCTCTCCCGAAAGGATTTTTCGAGATGCGCCGAAGTAGCTTTTCTCAAGGGGACCAACTCAACCCATTTCGAAAAGGCGTCGAAGAATACGAGCAGCATCGTATTCCCACTCTTGGATCGCGGAAGGGGCCCAATAAAATCGGCGCAGTATCGAACGGCTCGTTAATCTGTCTGGTGAACATTTTACCCGCCGGTTTGGTTTGGCTGACTTTGAACCGTTGGCAAGTGTCACACTTTCGGACATACCTGGCAATACCGCGGAAAAGACCCGGCCAGTAATATCTCTGGGCGATCCGGGTGGTTGTCTTCCTGATTCCGAGATGTCCTGCCGTGGGCTGTTCATGGCATTCCGACAGTACTCGCTGTCGGTGTGCCTTGGCCACGCACAGTTTCCAGGGCACGGAGTCTTCGTCGTCAGGTCGGGATCCGATATGCCGATATAGCTGTTGATTCTCGTACGCGTAGTCCGAGTAATCTTCAGGCCTGTCCTGAACAAGTTTCAGCATCCGCTGGTACCATGTGCATCCCGGCTTATCCTCCTGGATCTTCTGAAGTACTTCCAAAGGCTGTCGAGAAAGTGCATCTGCAAACAATGTTCTGGCTCCCGCGTCGATAGGTGACGTCAAACTGGTACTGCTGCAGTTCCAACGCCCAGCGCGCTATGCGGCAGGTGGGATTATTAATCGAGTTGAGCCACTTCAAGGCGAGGTGGTCCGTTATCACCTCGACCCGATAACCTTCCAAGTAGCATCTGAGTTTCCTGATGGTCCATATGATAGCCAGACACTCCTTTTCTGTGGCAGAGTAGTTCTCCTCGGCGGCGATGAGGCGTCTGCAGGCGAATGCGATGACTCGTTCTTCTCCCTGGATTTTCTGCGTTAAAACTGCTCCTAGGCCGATGTCGTTGGCGTCTGTTTGCAACACGAACTTCTCGTTGAAGTCGGGGCAGGCGAGAACCAGCGCCTCTGTGAGTCTTCGTTTGAGTTCCTCGAACGCATCTTGCTGCTCCTGCTCCCATTGCCATTTCTTTCCTTTCTTGAGTAGCAAAGACATGGGCTGCACTACGCTGGCAAAGTTGGGTACAAATCTTCTATACCATGACGCGATCCCTAGACATCTCCTCAACTCCTTGCATGTGGTGGGCGGACTCAGTTGCCATACTGCCGAAATCTTGTCTGGATCCGTGTGAATTCCCTCCTCGCTGATGACGTGTCCCAAGTACACCAGGCTGCGCTTAAAGAAACTGCATTTCTTCGCATTGAGACAAAGGTTCGCCTTTCGTAGCCGTCGGAATACTTCTTGTAGATGCTGCACATACTTCTCCAGAGTGCGGCCGATGATGATGATATCATCCAACTACGCAAACGCGTTGGGCTCCATGTCCGGTCTTATGACGCTGTCGAGCTCCCGATGGAATGTGGCTGGTGCTGAGTGGAGGCCAAACGTCATCACTTTCCAGTGGTACAAGACCCTCCCGGGGACTGTAAATGCTGTGCACTCGCGGCTGGACTCGACTACAGGAATTTGCCAATATCCGCTCTTCAAATCGAGCGTCGATATGTACTTGGCATGGCGCAGACGCTCCAAGATGTGTGTTATCCTTGGCAGCGGGTATGCATCTGGAATAGAATGGGCATTTAGTTGTCGAAAATCTACACATAGACGCATCTCTCCGGATTTCTTCCCACGAGTACAATAGGGGCGCTGTGGGGGGCTCCGTGAAGGCGTACAGTCGTTGCGTAGCAGTTCGTCGATCTGCTCATCAATAATCCTCTGCAACGCGGGATTCTTAGGAAAATACCTCTGTTTGATGGGCTTATCATCCCGCATCGTGATCGTACGCTCAGCGATATTTGACACTCCCGTCAATCCTTCGAATTTGGCCGAAAGGTGAAGACTCCTCTCGTTTCCCGGCTGGATACGACGGCAACACTCGAGAGTGCGTACTCCTCTGCGACCACAATCCCAACAAAAGAGGACTCTGGGATTGCGACATGTAGCTGACCGGTGACCCTCCTGGCCCTCCTGCAAGCAAGACTGAAATTCGGCACCATTGACCTGTTCCCCACTCAAGGAACTGATTGTGAAATTGTGGCTGGGATGGGTGGTCGTCTGGCTGGTCGTGTGAAATTTTTGTTGACATGTTGGTAATGCTCCTGCATACGCTGGGATCTCGTACTCGTTCCTTCTATGCGCTGGCTGTGGTTCGGCCAATATTCTGGCATGGCTTCCTGTGCTCCGATCGCGGGTGACCTCGTAGTGGTAAGTTGCTCAAAAGTGGTGAAGTCGTGCCTCCTTGCGTACATCTGATACTCCTGTTGTAGATTTTCATAGATCCGGTCCAACTCCTGCTCCGCATTATACCCCGCTCTGCATCATGAGTCTGATGTTGACTAGGTATTGTTTGAAAGTCTCTCCCCGTCGCTGATCTGTGGTGCGGATCTCATCCTTGAGTCGCTGAAAGTACCTGGCTGGCAGAAAGAAGTCAAGAAACGCCTTCTTGAAGTTCGCCCAAGATTTTCCTAGCAGCTGGCTTTTCCGAAACCAGTGCTCAGCTGTATCCGTCAAAAGACCACGGATGGCCTGCGGCATCTTATCCACGTCAACATCGTATGCGGTGGCTCGTTCCTCGAGGTGTTGGATGACGGTGAAGGGGTCGGTGGTCCTGTCAAAAGTGATTCCCCAATTCTTCAGCTTCTCCGCTAGCGTGGCTGCGGACATTTCTGCTTTCCTGGGAAAAATATCCCGCTTGACCGGATGGATCTCCGTGTCTCCGACTACATCGGAGGCACCTGTGCCTTCCAGTGCTGGCACCTGAAGCTGTGTTGGACCCGGTGGGTATGGGTTCGGAGTCGGTGAACGCAGCTTCCAATCCGTTAGTGCGGCTGTAATTTCCGTCTCGCATTCCTGTAGCTGCTCGGCTATCTTCAGCACGTGGTCGTCCCGATTATTAAAAGCAGCCAGCCGGCTCCTCATTTCCTCAACTGTTCCAGTTGCTTCCAAGGAAAAGTCCTTCAGAATCGCCTCCAATTTCCGCTTCCGGAGATACGAAATCCAACGCGCCCCCATATTGCTATGAAATAATAGTTAACTGGCAAAGAACTGGAAAAGTTTCGATAGGACGAGAGAAATTCTTGGACGAGGGTCAAACGATGTTCGAACTGGTTGAAATCTTCATTAAAAATTATATTTTATTTGTCACCAAAAATTTACTGAATTCCCACGTGTAACGATGGTGACCACAATCCGATGTCCAACGACGATTTAATTCCTAAATTTTTCTCGACGGTGATTAAATTTTGTTCGACGACGATGTAGTTTTAAATTTTTCCACGACGATGTTTTTGAGAGCTGCCAATGCACGTGTTGACTCGGCGATGGTTATATCAGAAGCCGCCCACCGATGTGATCCCGTTGACTGTACTTGCTCGATTCCCGTCTCGTGTGAGAGGGACGACGATGAGAGTGAAATCGAAAAAATAAAATGGCTGCACTGTGGGCAGTACACGTTAGCTTTTCCCTACCTCGTGCTTTCGAAAATCTCGTGACCTGAGTTGGCTAGCCTAGAGGGCTCTCGCTCCGATTATCTGCCTGTATATGTTTCGTCCTCACGTGATTTGCTGGCCACGTGATCTTGGAACAAAGAATCTCTGACTTTAGGTTATGTACTTTGCTCTGCTTAGAAATAAATGCATGTGTGTATGCGTACGTTATAAATTTCTCGCTGTGTGTGGGTACACTTTTGTATAAGTTCTCCCGAATGTACCATGTGCTCTGCTTAAATTCTAATTTTTTTTTCAGGTTACGTTCGATGCGTTGGTTTATTTTTAAATATATATATATATTTCCCTGTTTTCTGCCCTAGAAATTTTTGTGTCCCTCGTTATATAACTCTCCTTACGATCCGACTTAAAAATTTCGCCTCTAAGTGATTGAACCGAAAATTTTCAAGCTCCATTTACCCAGATGGGTCTTTAGGCCATATTTAGGTCGTCTAAAATTTCGAAAACCCCATCTCCCTGCTGTGCCATTCTGTAAAGAAGTCTCGTAGGCTGGGATATACTCAGACCCGCCAAGGTCTCTTTACCGAAAATATTTGTAAAGATATGGGACAAAAAGGTCTAGGACGAAAATCGGTTTGCTGGCGCGAGATGTAGAGTGCCAGCCACCGGGGTATGGAGTTAGAGAAATAGTTTATTCGGTGTCTGTAGCAGAGTGAAAAGGGTCAGTGATAACGCGCATTTGGGCCTGGCTCATAGCATTCACTACGAGAAGGCCGAGAGAAAGGGGATCGATTATGGGAACAACTTTCCCCTAAGACAGAATTTATGGCCTAAAATCTAGAGATTTGTCTTCGAATATCTGTATTTAAGCGTGGCCAGCTTGGTTGTATTCTTTTCCTATGAGTTTTGTTAAAATCAGGCGAGAAATATTTTATATTTATTAGAGCATTTTATTTCTTGGTTCATGTTTTTTCTCAGTGCTCGCAATTAACGGGTTAGGTTAGGTCATGGTTTATAAATTCTAGCCTACTCTGGGCGAAGCCGCATCGAGGCCTTCGAGAAATTTCTCATTGCACGGGACTCTCGCTGGTCCGCCTCTGGTCCTGGGCCGGCACACTCTCCTCGAGGTCGTCTAGGTAAACTCCTTCCTGGGTCACTTGGCACCAGTCACTCGACTGCACCACTTTTCGCACTCTGAAGGCAAAAGACTCCTGTTGTCCACATGAATTTGCTCTGCTCGCACTTCTGATTCTGTGCGCCGCCTTTGCAAGAGTCCCGCTTCTCGTGATCCCGTGCACCGCGTGTCTAAGAGTGACCTCCTCGCACTTCTGGTCCGGTGCGCCGCGTTTTCCAAAAAAAAATGACTTGTTCGCCCTTCTGGTCCGGTGCGCTGCGTTTTCAAAAAAAGATCTGCTCGCACTTCTAGTCCGGTGCGCTGCGTTTTCCCAAAGAGTCAAGCTTTGCCGCCGCGTTTTGTTCAAGTTTTCGGCTGCTCTGGGTTTTTTCCACTTGTCGAAGTTTCGGTACTCCTTTTCTATCGCTCTTCCCTTGGCGCGTGCCAATTTTCGGGGTTGTTTTCCTCCTCGATCGCTTGTCCTCTCTCGCTTGCTCCTGTGCGGCGCTGCACTTATCGTGGTGAATATTTCGTTGCTCTCCTGGTGTGTGTGGCTACTGCTGATGCGAGAGCGAAGAAGGAAAGCTTAGCTAAAGATAATTCTTGGGTACTATATAACTAAAAATCTTACAATTATTGGTTAAGCTTACATATTAAGTGAACTGTACAAAGTTTTTACAAAGTTATGCGCTGGCTGCTGTTGCTATTGCTATTGCCGCTGGCTGCTGATGTTGTTGACGCTGGCTGCCGATGTTGTTGGCGCGGGCGGCCGATGTTGTTGGCGCTGTTTGCCGATGTTGTTGGCGCTGGCGTTGTTGTTGGCGCTGTTTGCCGATGTTGTTGTCGCTGGCGGCCGATGTTGGCGCGGGCGGCCGATGTTGTTGGCGCTGTTTGCCGATGTTGTTGGCGCTGGCGATGTTGTTGGCGCTGGCGACCGATGTTGATGTCGCTGGCTGGCGTTGTTGTTGGCGCTGGCGGCCGATGTTGTTGGCGCTAATTGTGAGGGGTCAAACGACTCCTCACAGATTGGATCCACTTTTATAATATCATACAGATTGATTTTTGTTGAACCGCTGGGTGTTATATGAGGAATTTTCCATGTCGTATTCAGACGATATGGTCCGACTCTTTGTGCATTCTCAATTTTATCTTGATATCAATAGTACTAGTTCATGTTTACAATTTATTAAAACTTTATTTAAATCTTCAGAAAATCCAAGTAGATTTTTAAGGGGTATTGAAAAGTTATAGTTAGGGCTTTAATTGAAATCGGATCCTCCACTCGATCCAGAATTGTAAAGTCTCTTGCTTTCAAATTGATTTAAAAAAAAAACAAAGTTTTTAATCTTTTTTCTATTGTAGAAGTAATACCACTAAACCTTGTTCTATCTATCTCAATACCATTTATTTCATAGCGTATTTCATCTTAAAAGTATGCCAAGCAATTATTTCTCATCCTCCCAAAAACATTTTGAGTTTCTACCGCTCCCCCTTCCTTAATTAGGGTAATATTTCCTTGAAAATTTAGAAGAATCTCATGGGGAAGTACATATAAATCTTGATTTTGAATTGTAATTCTTATCTCATCATTCGGTTTAAATGATTGTTGATACGGTGAATAACTGTGATATTCTTTCTTCGATATACTATCATCAGAGAAAGGTTTTTCTCGTACTGCAAATATTTCATTCAACCCCATAACTTAAGTTAAACTCGTACTTTGAAGCCCAGTGATATAAGAATTAACTTGTTTTTTAATGTAAGTGTGTGTCTTTTTACTTTCGATCCTCTTTCTATAACTTTATGTTTTAAAGTGTGCTGATGATGGTAAGTATCACCTCTTTTATTATATATAATCATTGTATTAGTCTTAAATGTAAACGAATTGTATAGTTTTCACCGCGTAAATTAATAGGTTCACCGTTCTGATCAGTTATGTGTATATAGAGTGTACTTATTTCTCTATTGTTGACTGGTAAGTAAATGAGATTGTGTGGTGTGATGTTCATATTATAGCCCGGTGGAACATTAATTCTGATTTCGTATAATGATTGATCTTGTCTACTATCAATATATAGTTATAGTTAATATTATTCCCCAAGTATTTATAAATAAAAAATAAATATTTATAAATACATTTGGAAATATGATTTCAAAAGAGGACTTGAAATTACTGCTGGAGTCAAGGGACATGTTCATGAGAATTGACGTGAAGAAGTTTATAAAAACAAAATTTGGAGAATTTTAAATTTACGTAAATTTTCTTATGATAATATAGAAACGTATACTTGTTTCATTTTGTAATTCAACAATATAAAGTTAGAAAATTAATTTCATCATATATTGAAATTCTAAAATAAAGAGAAACCAAAAAAAAAAAAAAATCGATTGTTTTGAATTTGTTTTCGAGAGTGGGTCTATCAACAGCTGTTGCATTACTTAACAACTGTTTTCTTAGTATAATACAAGGAGTTATATGCACCAGACTTTAGTTTAAGATAAACATTCAGTCTATTACGTTGAAAGAAAAAAAAATGATTTCCTCAAAAATTTAAGAGTTTATAAAAGAGCAAGGGAGAGAGATCTTCAAGGAACATGTTTCGAAGTTGAAATCATTTCATACATTTTTTAAAGATGTTTAAGCCACCCCAGTTATTCATTTAAAGTATGGGGAACACCTATCATTCTGTGCATTTTGTGCGAATCCAAACTCAATTTGAAGTTCCCGAAAATTTAAGATGATGTTAAAAGATCAATAATACTTGTTTAAAAGCTAGCTAGTTTGGCGAGAAAACAGCTATTAATAGTTAAATTTGTATACCTGTAACTTTTAAAGTACTGAAGCCACAGGCTCCTTAAAGTCGCTAGAAATGTATTTCGAAATACTATATACGCCCTTAAAAGCACGATTCGTCTAAATACCACCGACCAAAAAATATGTTCCAAATTGTTTTAATTTTTATTTTTTTTTTAAGCCTTTTTCTGATTTCTAACAAAAGGCTCTAACGATTTCAAATAAAATTGTAAAGTATATAACACTTGTAATTCCCCAATTTTTAGTATACGACACATTTTTGGAGAAATAACCGTTTCAAAATTATTAATCAACAAAAATGGCCACATTTACCAGTTCAGAGCATCTTACAGTGCCTGACCTTTTCTTTGTGCGAATCCAAACTCCATTTGTAAATATAAGAACCATTAGATTTACTACTTTTTAAAAAATTAGCTAGTTCGGCGGAAAAAACAGCTGTAAAGAGCTAAAATTTTATACCCGTAACTTGTGAAGTACTGAAGCCACAGGCCAGTGCTTGACGTCGTTAAAAAAGTATTTCGAAATACTATTTGCGCCCTTTAAGCCCGATTTGTCTAAATACCACTGCATTAAATTAAAATTAGGAACATAATTTTTATACGCGTTTGCAACGCAGTGAAGGAGACGTTTCCGACCCCATAAAATATATATATTCTTGATCAGCATTAGTAGACGAGTCGATCTAGCCATGTCTGTTTGTCTGTCCGTCCGTCCGTTTCTGCGCAAACTAATCTCTCACTTTTAAGGCTATCGGGATGAAACTCTCCCAAAAGTTTTCTTTCTATTGCAGGTATTTAAAACATTAGTTTTAATACTGCAGTAGGATAAGTGACTTGCTATAAGTAAAACTAAGTACAACTCTGCTATGTACAAGGTGAGTTCCAAAGTAAACAGGACTTAAAAAAAAGCACAGAACAAATAGTTTTTTCGACAAAATGAATTTATTTTATTCAAAATAGTCTCCTTCTGCTTTAATACAGGGTTTTCGCACGGTCCAAAAGCATGTCGAACGAGTGTTTCAGCTCGTTGCCTGGTACTGCCGCCAGTATGCCGGTGCAAGCTTTTTGAATGCCCTCTACGTCTGCAAAACGCTATCCTTTCATCGTAGAATGCATTTTTCCGAGAAGATAAAAGTCTCACGGTTCCGCGATATTCGGGCCGAACACGTCGAATACGGCGCACCTAAAGCTTCGAAACTCCAATGTAGAATACCGCATTAACGTTTTGACTTCTCAAAAATAAAATTCTCCAAATAAAATTTCAAAGTATATAGCCCTTATGATTCCCAAACTTTTAGTATTCGACACACTTTGTAAAAGTAGCCGTTTCAAAGTTATAAATCAACAAAAATGGCCACATTTAACAGTTCAGAGCATCTTACAGTGCCTGAGCATTGACCTTTTATTCGTGCGAATCCTAACTCTATTTGAGGGACCTGAAAATTTAAATGATATTAAACTATATACACCCTTAAAGCACGATTTGTTTTAATACCACCGTATAAAAATTATGTTCAAAGTTTTTTGTTTAGATTTTTTTTAAACCTTTTTTTCTGAGTTCTCAAAATAAGCTGTAGCGATTTCAAATAAAATTTTGAAATATATAGTCCTTGTGATTCCCCAACTCTTGGTTACGACTCATTTTTGTAAATGGGTTTTAAAGTTATTAATCAACAAAAATGGCCACATTTATCAGTTGAGAGCATCATTCACTGTCTGAGCATTGACCATTTTTTGGTTGAATACGAACTACATTTGAAGGTCGTGAAAAATGTAAAATGATGTTAGACAGCTCAATACTTAAACTAGATTGGAAATAAAACAGCTATAAATATCTAAAATTTGTGTACACGAAACTTGTGAAGTACTGAAGCCAAATGCCAGTACTTTACGTCACTAGAAAGGTATTTCACAATACAATATACGCCATTTTAGCACGATTTGTCTAAATACCAAAGTAAAAAAATTATGTTCCATAGTTTTTTTGTATAAATTTTTGTATTCCTTTTTCTGTTTTTCAAAAACGGCTCTAGCGATTTTAAATAAAATTTCAAAATATATAGTCCTTGTGATTCCCCAACTCTTGGTATACGACCCATTTTTGTAAAACTAGCCGTTTCAAAGTTATTAATCAATAAAAATGGCCACACTTACCAGTTCAGAGCATCCTACACTGCCTGAGCTTTGACCTTTTTTTTGAGCGATGTAAGGAGTTGAATAACTCCTCACAAGTCCCAGCAGCGGATGGCCGGCCGCTCACCAGGTTCGTGGCGAATTCGCGTAGTGGCGGCGCGGCGAAGAGCGATGGAAGAACGAGAGAGTTTGGAGATCGAAGACGAAGAACGAGAGAGTTTGGAGATCGAGGACGGAGAACGAGAGAGTTTGGAGATCAAGGACGGAGAACGAGAGAGTTTGGAGATCGAGGAAGTAGAACGTGAGAGTTGGAGAACGTGACAGTTTGGAGAAAGAGAGTTTAAAGAACGAGAGAGTTTGAAGACAAGGGAGTTTGGAGAGCAAGAGACTTTGGAGAACAAGAGGGTTTGGAGACCAAGAGAGTTTGGAGACCAAGACTGGAGAAAGAGAGAGCGGAGAGTTGGCGGGCTGAGCGAGAGTGCCGTGTGCAAAAGGGAGTAACGGGACGGCGCCGGACTTGGGACGCGGCCGTGAACTTTGGACCGAGAAAAAAGGTGCCACATCTCGGCAGCGGTGCGGCACACAAACATGCCACATGCGTCACCGGAATCAGCGGGACGGTTGGTGCTCAGGTTGGACGTCGGCGGCAAACAGGAACCATGGACTTTGGGCCCGGTGTGGAGAGCTTCGGCGGGCCGTGCGCAAAAAGGGGCCCTATATAAACCATCACGGCGCCGGCAGCGGGATCAGTGGATTATAAGCAGTCAGTCAGTGGAAATAAAACAGTTGAGATCAAGAGAAGCATTTGAACGAATACCAACCAAGAAAACTACGAGGGAGCCACAACAAGGCGATTCGTCGGAAGCAAAATTGTCACGTCGAGACGTTCGGGATTGGGATTACAAGGAATCTCCGAACTGAGACACAGGTGACTGAGGTCTAAGGAGGCACCACGCTAAGTCAAGGCATCTGTTCCTTCCTGCCAACGAAGTCCTGGCGTTACGTCTGGAGGGTCTAGTAGACTTAGAGCAGTGAAAGCCGGCGACTTGAAATCGTGAGCTCGGGGGTAAGCCTGTCGAGTCCCAGTATACCTTGCCCAAGCACTACGCGGACGTATTCCGGCGTGAGCCCAGTGCGCCAAGTGGAGTACCTGCTCAACTCCACTTGGCGCACTGCGCTCACGCCGGCGCGATCAGCCAGAAGGGAGAGAAGTCCCGGAGGGGCGCGAAAGAACCCCGAGAGTGGAGCCAGAAGGGAGAGAACCCCCGGAGCGGCGCAACAGAATCCCGAGAGTAGCGAGCCAGAAGGGAGAGAAGTCCCGGGGCGGCGCAACAGATCCCCGAGAGTAGCGAGCCAGAAGGGAGAGAAGTCCCGGAGCGGCGCAACAGAACCCTGAGAGTCACGAGCCAGAAGGAAGAGAAGTCCCGGATCGGCGTATGCCCACGTACCCAGCACAGAAGTCAAGACGTACAGCCACCCTGTCAAGAGCAGTTCGCAGGACACCGCCACCAGCAAGCAGGATACCATACCGCAACAGCCACGCAAGAAGAATCGAGCATTCCCGCATTAACGACACGGACAGTACACGAAAGGGTAAGGATAGGGTGGAACGTTCGTTTACACGAGGCGCAGAAGCGAAGTGAAGAGCGAGGCAGCTTCCTGGCGTTCCGCCTTGACTGTCCGCACGATCTGAGCGGAAGCCCCGTGGGACCATCCGGGACAGAGCAAGGGACAGGCGGTCGGGTATCGAGAGGAGTGATCCTGGAGAGCTCGTCAGTCTGTTCACCCTAGTCTGAGAACGGTGACGCTTCCCTAAGCCTGCACGGCTGACCCCATAGCGAGTCTGAATCGTGGCCGAGCAGTCACCAAGCCAAACGCGCCAGGAGCAAGCAGCGGTCAAGGATCTTCAAGGAGCGACAACACGGGAACCCCGTGTCAACGAAGCGAGCGAACATCGAGATAACCCACACCGTCGGAAACGGCAAGGCAAGCAAATTATAAAGCCGACTGCAGTTATACCCGCAATAAACCAACTACGAACCCGTGAATTCTGTGCCTTTTCACTGAACTACTGGGCGGTCACGTTTATATAAATTTGGTGGGACGAATACACACAATCTACTGAGCTAGCCGCACAAATACCGTAGCGAGCAGAAAGCAAATAAATCAGTTCGTTACATCTGGCGCCCAAAACGTGATTGTCCCAGCGGTGAAAGCAAAGTAAACAGAATGGGAAAGAAGTGGATTAACCACCTCAAGAAGGAGGACTTCGCCCAGGTCGCACAAAGACTTAATGTCGCCCTGGACGGCAGATTAGAGGACATGAGGAGGACATTGTCGGAGTATTACTTTGAGACAGAGAACGACCCACAACTTGCCGATATCTGGGCTGAGTTGGAAGCCATGTATTACGACAGAACCGGGCCGAGTATCACGCTAATTAACGCTGAAGGCGATAACCTAGCAGCAAGCTTGAGAGTCGATAACTTGCAAAGGGAGGCTCACAGGAGAGAGTCTAGCCAGGACAGGAAGACTCTACACACAGCCAGGCGGATTATGCAAGGGTCGCTAAACAAGTCCGCGAGTGGTCATTCAGATTCGATGGGGCGGAGAAACCGTTCGAGTTCCTGGAACAAGTTCAATGGTCCGCCAACATCTACGGCTTAGACCTAGACATGATCCCCCGAGCAATGCCGGAGTTGCTGAAAGGAAGGGCGTTGAAGTGGTTTAGCGCCAACAATAAACAATGGAAAACCTGGGCGGAGTTCATTGAGAGCTTCCATCTTTACTTTATGCCGAGAGATTTCTTTACAAGGTTTTCAGATCAGGTCAGGCAACGAAAGCAGGGTTTCAGTGAGTCATTTAAAGACTACATGATCGACATGCAGACGATGTCGAGGCCACTAAACTATTCTTCGAGAGACACCTTAAAGATCATAAAGGAAAACTGCACCCCAAGCCTAAGGATCTTCCTAAGGGCGTACAAAGTGCCGGACCTAGACACGTTGATGCTATTAGCCGATGAATACGAAGAACAGGAAAAGGATCGGGAAGCGTTCGCCCAAGAAAACAAGTTTTCAAAGGCAAAGTCGTCACCACCAACGCAGGTCGTGTGCAGAAGATGCACCACGAGGGGACGACGCCACAGCAACAACAGGCACAACCAGCGAACACGGTATGGAGACCGCCAAACATTACACAGAGGCCGCGGGGAACGACACACATTGCAGATCCCCATGAGGCCTGCCGAAGGTGCGGCGGCCACGGACACTGGGCACGAGGATGTCGACTCCAACGCCTCTTGTTCTGCTGGGTGTGCGGGAGAGTAGTTGTCAGGAGCGCCGAGTGCTGCCAGCAGGCGGGAAATGCCCAGCGACCTCAGCCGCAGAGAGGCGAGCGGGGGTCCCAAGATGCTACATCTCCAAACTAACGGGCAAGCTAATCGAGGAGGAGCAGCAATTGTCCGCAGCGGTGACGATTGGGGGAGGCACGTACAAGGCCACGATCGACACGGCGGCAAGTTAGGTTGGCAGACGGGAGGTTCGGCGGGATCGATGGACAGCTGGAGGTCGCATCCGGGAACAAGCGTGAGCCTGCTGATACTACCAGGGGTAGTGGATTCATTGGTGTTAGGATGAAACTATCTAACTCAAGTCGGAACCGAGATAAGGTGCGCTGGACACGAGGTAACAATACTGGCCAGGAACCGACACAATGGGTGGCTCGAGGAGAGGCTATCGGTAGCAGTCGTACAACAGGAAACAGAGTATGACGACACAGCGAAATAACGATAACCAAATAACGATTCCGAAAGTTCAAGGGGAGATCAACGCGAAGGTGGACGAGCTACTCCAAATGGGATGCATAGAGCACTCAACCAGCCCATACAGCTCTCCCATCGTGATGGTTAGGAAGAAGACGGGTAAGTGGAGACTGTGCGTCGACTTCAGGCAGATCAACGACAAATCGATAAAGGATGCCCACCCGATGCCTCGAATAAATTATATCCTCGACCGGCTGAGAAAGGCACGGTACATAAGCAGCTTGGACCTGAAGGATGGCTACTGGCAAATCCCGCTGAAAGAAAGCAGCAGGCAGTCCACTGCATTTATAGTTCCGGGAAAGGGCTTATTCCAGTGAAGAGTAATGCCGTTTGGACTCCATTCGGCATCTGCGACCTTCCAGCGGGTGTTGGACCGGGTGATTGGTCCCGAGATGTCGCCGCGTGCATTTGCATACCAGGACGATATTATAGTGATCGGACGCACACCAGAAGAGCACAAGGCAAACTTGGCCTTGGCGGCTGAAAGACGCTAACCTGAGATTGAGCCCGGAAAAATTCCAGTTTCTCAAGAAGTAGCTGCTTTATTTGGGTCATAGAGTGACTAGCGACGGAATAGGCACGGAAAAGGTAGCAGCCATCGCCGAATTAGAGCCGCCGTCAACAGTTAGAGAGCTCCGACAGTACCCGGGCGAAGCATCATGGTATCGGCGATTTGTATCTGAATTCGCAAAAATAGTTAAACCTCTCAACGATTTGCTGCGCAAGGGAAACAAGTGGGTGTGGACACAGGATGGATCATCAGTCGGCATTCGAAGAGGTAAAGGCAAGGCTGGTGGCAGACCCCGTACTGGCGTGCCCGGATTTTGAAAAACCATTTGTCCTGCAAACGGACGCAAGTGATTTCGGTATTGGGGCCATTTTGACCCAGGAAACGGAACGTGGCGAAAAGGTGATCTCTTACTCAAGCCGAACGCTTAACGGGGCTGAGAAAAACTACTCCACGACCGAGAAGGAGTGTTTGGCAATAGTCTGGGAGATCCGGAAACTTAAGCCATATTTGGAAGGGTACCACTTTAAGGGTACCACTTTAAGGCACTGAAGTGGCTCAACAAGGATACCCAAAAGACACGAGGAAAAGGGTCCAAGGATAGCTCCAAGGATATCCAAAGGACATGAGGAAAAGGTTCCAAGGATAGCTCCAAGGATACCCAAAGGACATGAGGAAAGGGGTCCAAGGATAGCTCCAAGGATACCCAAAGGACGCGGAAAAAGGGTCCAAGGATAGCTTCAAGGATGGCCAAAGGATACAAGGAAAAGAGCCCGAGGATAATTCCAAGGATGCTCAGGAATACAAGGAAGGAACCCAAGGATAGCTCCAAGGACTCTTATATGACACAGATAAAAGGGTCGAAGGATAATTCCAAGAAGACTCTAGGATACAAAGGAGGGAATACAAGGATATGTGAAGGGAAATCAAAAAAAAAAAAATTGAGGACGAAAAAGACACAACCATCAGACCGAAACGTCCAAATGCTCGGAGATGACTGAAAGGAAAATTTCCAGCGCTAGTCCGCCGAGGGAAGGCGGAAGACGGCACAGATCAGAGAGCTGTACTGTAAAAATGGAAATTAAAAGTATCGCGGCTGGAAGAAATAGCGGGACCGAGCAAAGTGGAAGGCTTAGAACCAAGGTGACGAGAAAGGAACGGCCGGCGGCAGACGGTCATTTAGCCAGAACACCACCATGAGCACCACAGTGACAAGGAGCGACGCACGGAAAGCGAAGGCTGCCCGCCAAACTGGCCGAGAGGTCTTGCCCGGGGCAAGGATGGTCAACCACACGGCCTACCCGAACCTCGCGACAGATCTCGAGGCGAGGAGAGCCCGATCCGGAGATCAGCTCTGACAGCGACGTCGAGCTGATCGAAGATCCGCGGCTGGAGTAGAGGAGGTGGCGGCTTCGGAAGGCCACCAGCGGCACAGACGGCCGCATCCCAACCGGCACAACCAAGGTCGAGTGGGTCAGCGAGGAGCCACCTGCGGGGCGACGGACTCCCCGCAGCAAGGAGGAGCAGGTAGCAGCAGCCACGCTGGAGTTCCGGCTGAACCCGGCTGAACCAGGAATCGCGGAGGAACCGGCGGTGCGCGAGGCTCGCAACCTGGGCGGCAGGCGCAGCGTGCGGGTCAGGAGCGGCGGACGCACGTTTCGCGTGAGGTTGGGGCTCGCGGGCATGAGGGTTTTTGTGGAGCAGACCGAGGTGAAACCGTGAAACAAAATGTAGCAAAATTAACACACAAAATCTAAGAACCGGAAGGGGGCGGGGACGCGACTGAAAGCATAAATAAGAAGGGGGCATACATGGCAGCAACCAGAAAGGAAGGGAAAGGGAGGCAAAGACAAAACTCCAGCTTACTTACCCGCTGCGAAGCGAATGCTAAGTCCTCTCCGCTCCCGCTCTCGAAGGGGTCCGCGTGGAGCCGTGTCAGCCAGCTGAGGGCGAATGAAGGATGAAAGTGAAAGAAAGTCGTAAAAAGGATGAGAGCGAAAGTGGGAAAAGGAAATTGAGACGTCGCAAATTTTGCAGAATCACCAATAACAGGGAAGGGGGCGCCTCGATAGGCGGTCGATTGGCACTGGACGATAGTGCGATCGATGGGCACAAGAAAAATGAAAATATCGGTGATGGTAAACATCGCGGCGAGCAAGTGGCAACGCCTCACCTGCGATATCGATATCGTGAGCAGGCCCTCTGGGTATTGATAGCCGATTAGTATCGTTGCCCGGTGGGAACAGATGGAGGATCGACGCGGGATATTTAAAGTTGCTGTGCAGAGGACGACCAACGCTGTGGAAACTTAGCAGGGTAAAAGCATGGAGGGAACGGCGAGGGAGCAACGAGGGAGTGTTGAGGGAATCGGAACGAGATGCGCCATGACTCAAGGGCTAGGATACACAAGAAAGCGCCGGAGTAAGGGCGGAATGGGATTAGTTGAATAACTCCACACAAATCCCAGCAGCAGATGGCCGGCCGCTCACCAGGTACGCGGCGAATTCGCGTAGTTGCGGCGCGGCGAAGATCGGTTGGAGAACGCTAGAGTTTGGAGATCAAGGAAGCAGAACGTGAGAGTGGGAGAACGTGACAGTTTGGAGAAAAAGAGTTTGAAGAACGAGAGAGTTTGAAGACAAGTGAGTTTGAAGACAAGTGAGTTTGGAGAGCAAGAGAGTTTGGAGAACAAGAGGGTTTGGAGACCAAGAGAGTTTGGAGACCAAGACTGTAGAATGAGAGAGCGGAGACTTGTCGGGCCACATCTCGGCAGCGGTGCGGCACACAAACATGCCACATGCGTCTCCGGAATCAGCGGGACGGCAGCATCAGGATGGACGTAGGCGGGAAGCAGTGTGTGAAGGACAAGGACCTTGGACCCGGTGTGGAGAGTTTCGGCGGCCGTGCGCAAAAGGGGAATAACGGTTCCCGGAGGCCTTATATAAACCCGCAGGGCCCGGCAGCGGGATCAGTGGATTACAAGCAGTCAGTCAGTGGAAATCGAACAGTCGAGATCAAGAGAAGCAGTTAAACGAATACCAAACAAGCAAACTACGAGGGAGCCACAACAAGGAGATTCGTCGGAAGCAGCGCCGTGGGAGCCTACAAGGAGCAAGATTGTCACGTCGAGACGTTCGGGATTGGGATTACAAGGAATCTCCGAACTGAGACACAGGTGGCTGAGGTCTAAGGAGGCACCACATGGCTAAGTTCTGTTCTCTTCTGCCAACGAAGTCCCGCCGTTACGCCTGGGGAGTCTACCAGACTTAGAGCAGTGAAGGCCGGCGACTTGAAATCGTGAAATCGGGGAGCAAGCCTGTCGAGCCCCAGCGTACCTCACCCCAAGCACTACTTTGGCGTATCCCGGCGTGAGCCCAGTGCACCAAGTGGAGTTGAGCAGGTCCTGGCGCAATCAGCCAGAAGGGAGAGAAGTCCCGGAGTGCCGCGACAGAACCCCGAAAGTAGCGAGCCAGAAGGGAGAGAAGTCCCGGAGCGGCGTATGCCCACGAACCCAGCACAGAAGTCACGCGACGTACAGCCACCCTGTCAGGAGCAGTTCGCAGAACACCGCCACCAGCAAGCAGGACACCACACCGCAACAGCCACGCAAGGAGAATCGAGCCCGCAGTAACGACACGGACAGTTCGCGAAAGGGGGAGGCTAAGGTGGAACGTTCGTTGACATGAGGCAGCTTCCTGGCGTTCCGCCTTGACTGTCCGCACGATCTGAGCGGAAGCCCCGTGGGACCATCCGGGACAGAGCAAGGGACAGGCGGTCGGGTGTCGAGAGAAGTGATCCTGGAGAGCTCGTCAGTCTGTTCACCCTAGTCTGAGCCTAAGCCCGCACGGCTGACCACAGAGCGAGTCTGAATCGTGGCCGAGCAGTCACCGAGCCAAACGTGTCAGGAACAAGCAGCGGACACGGATCTTCAAGGACCGACAGCGAGACAAGCAAATTATAAAGCCGACTGAAGTTATACACGTGAATTCTGTGCTTTCTCACTGAACTACTGGGCGGTCACGTTTATATAAATTTGGTGGGACGAACACACACAATCTAGTGAGCTAGCCGCACAAATACCATAGCGAGCAGAAAGAAAACAAATCAGTTCATTACAATATAAAAATTATTTTCCAGATTTTTTTTTTATAGATTTTTATTTTTTTTCTGTTTTTTCCAAAACGGTTCTAGCGATTTCAAATAAAACTTAAAAAAACATAGTTCTCGTGATTTCGCAACCTTATGTATTCGACACATTTTTGTAAAAATAGCCGTTTTAAAGTTATTAATGAACAAAGATGGCCACATTTGACAGTTCAGAGCATCCTACACTGCCTGAGCATTGACCTTTTTTTGAAGGACCTAAATATTTAAAATGAAGTTGAACCGCTCAATATAAGAAACTTTAGTAGAAATACTTTTGGAAATATTAGAAACATTAGTTTTACTTCTTTTTGAAAAACTAGCTAGTTTGGCGAGAAAACTGATATAAATAGCTAAATTTTTTAAAACCGTAACGTGTGAATTACTGAAGCCGCAGTCCTGTGCTTTACGTAGTTACGTAAATCGAAATACTATGTAGGCCCTTTAAGCACGATGTTTCTAAATACCACCGTAAAAAAATTATGTTCCAAATTTGTTTTTTTATTTAATTTTTCTTATTGCTTTTTTCCAGAGTTTTTAAAAAACCCTCTAATGATTTCAAATACAATTTTAAAGTATAAAGCCCTTGTGATTCACCAACTTTAAGTATACTACCTATTTTTGTAAAAATAACAGTTTTAATGTTATTAATCAACAAAATTGGCCACATTAACCAGTTCATAGCATCCTACACTGCCTGAGCATTGACCTTTTTCTTGTGTGAATCCAAACTCTATTTGAAGGACCTAAAAATGTAAGATGATGTTACACAGTTTAATGCTGGAAACTAGATTGGCGGTAAAACAGCTATAAATACCTACAATTTGTGTACACGTAACTTGTGAAGTACTTAAGCCACAGGCCAGTGCTTTACGTCGTTAGAAAGGTATTTCACAATACAATATACGCCCTTTTGGCACGATTTGTCTTAATACCACCATATACAAATTATGTTCCAAATTTTTTTTATTTAAATTTGTTTATCTTTTTTTTCTGTTTTCTCCAAAACGGTTCTAGCGATTTCGAATAAAACTTTTAAATACATAGTCCTCGTGATTCCGCAACCTTTAGTATTCGACGCATTTTTGTAAAAATAGCCGTTCTAAAGTTATTAATCAACAAAAATGAAAATATTTACCAGTTCAGAGCATCTTACAATGCCTGAGCATTAATCATTTTTTGTGCGAATCCAAACTCTTTTTGAAGGTGCTGAAAACTTAAAATGATGTTAAAAAGCTCAATATAAGAAACATTAGCTGGGCGACGGACTCCCCGCAGCCAGGAGGAGCAGGTAGCAGCAGCCACGCTGGAGTTCCGGCTGAACCTGGTAGACCGGAAGGCAAGACGCTCTCTCTCAACCGGATACGCCACCACCGCCGACGTGGCGCGTCAGGGAATCTCCCCAATGGAGACCCGCGCGGCCATCCACGCCAAGGTTCGAACGGCACAGTCGCACCCGCGGCCGGACACGCCGCAGTACCAACCCGGAGACCCGGTAGGACACCATGTCCGAACGGACATCCCCGCGGCGCACGTGACCCACAGTGTGCGGACGTTCGTGGCCGAAGGCGTGAGGTGTCGGCAACGGACGGTCGTCTGGACGTGGCGGAGGAGACGGCGACGTCGGACGAGCCCCGGATCTGGGAGGAGACGGGACCTCCGGTGAGCCCACTGGATCCTAGGACCCGTGGCCGGCCGGACCTATGGACCCCGCCGACAACGAGCACGCGACCATCGACGCCTGCTACCCGATCGTCGACGCCAAGCACCGGGCCAACGACACCGGCAGGGACACGGAACGCGGCGGAAGCAGCGGAGCCTCAGGAGCGGGGGCCTTGTAAATGGCCGGAACCCACGGGAGGTGGAAGGCCAAGTCTGAAACTGCAACATTCGGCGCCCGTGATGTCCGAATCAGCGGCGCGTCCCAAGTTGGCGCGGACGATGTCGGCGCCGGAAGGCCAGCGATGGCTTGGAGTCCCGGAGCAGGAGAGGCCCGCAGGAATCGCGGAGGAACCGGCGGTGCGCGAGGCTCGCAACCTGGGCGGCAGGCGCAGCGTGCGGGTAAGGAGCGGCGGACGCACGTTTCGCGTGAGGTTGGGGCTCGCGGGCATGAGGGTTTTTGTGGAGCAGACTGAGGTGAAACCGTGAAACAAAATGTTACAAAATTAACACACAAAATCTAAGAACCGGAAATGGGCGGGGACGCGACTGAAAGCATACATAAGAAGGGGGCATACATGGCAGCAACCTGAAACGAAGGGAAAGGGAGGCAAAGACAAAACTCTAGCTTACTTACCCGCTGCGAAGCGAATGCTAAGTCCTCTCCGCTCCCGCTCTCGAAGGGGTCCGCGTGGAGCCGTGTCAGCCAGCTGAGGGCGAATGAAGGATGAAAGTGAAAGAAAGTCGTAAAAAGGATGAGAGCGAAAGTGGGAAAAGGAAATTGAGAAGTCGCAAATTTTGCAGAATCACCAGATAACAGGGAAGGGGGTGCCTCGATAGGCGGTCGATTGGCACTGGACGATAGTGCGATCGATGAGCACAAGAAAAATGGAAATATCGGTGATGGTGAACATCGCGGTGAGCAAGTGGCAACGCCTCACCTGCGATATCGATATCGTGAGCAGGCCCTCTGGGTATTGATAGCCGATTAGTATCGGTGCCCGTTGGGAACAGATGGAGGATCGACGCGGGATAATTAAAGTTGCTATGCAGAGGACGACCAACGCTGTGGAAACTTAGCAGGGTAAAAGCATGGAGGGAACGGCGAGGGAGCAACGAGGGAGTGCCGAGGGAATCGGAACGAGAAGCGCCATGACTCAAGGGCTAGGATACACAAGAAAACGCCGGAGAGTGGGAGCGCTGATTTTTCTTAAATCTTTCCCGAAGTAAGGGCGGAATGTGATTAGTTGAATAACTCCACACAAATCCCAGCAGCAGATGGCCGGCCGCTCACCAGGTACGCGGCGAATTCGCGTAGTTGCGGCGCAGCGAAGAGCGGTTGGAGAACGCTAGAGTTTGGAGATCAAGGAAGCAGAACGTGAGAGTGGGAGAACGTGACAGTTTGGAGAAAGAGAGTTTGAAGAACGAGAGAGTTTGAAGACAAGGGAGTTTGGAGAGCAAGAGAGTTTGGAGAACAAGAGGGTTTGGCGACCAAGAGAGTTTGGAGACCAAGACTGGAGAAAGAGAGAGCGGAGACTTGGCGGGCCACATCTCGGCAGCGGTGCGGCACACAAACATGCCACATGCGTCTCCGGAATCAGCGGGACGGTAGCATCAGGCTGGACGTAGGCGGGAAGCAGTGTGTGAAGGACAAGGACCTTGGACCCGGTGTGGAGAGTTTCGGCGGGCCGTGCGCAAAAGGGGAATAACGGTTCCCGGAGGCCTTATATAAACCCGCAGGGCCCGGCAGCGGGATCAGTGGATTACAAGCAGTCAGTCAGTGGAAATCAAACAGTCGAGATCAAGAGAAGCAGTTAAAAGAATACCAAACAAGCAAACTACGAGGGAGCCACAACAAGGCGATTCGTCGGAAGCAGCGCCGTGGGAGCCTACAAGGAGCAAGATTGTCACGTCGAGACGTTCGGGATTGGGATTACAAGGAATTTTCGAACTGAGACACAGGTGGCTGAGGTCTAAGGAGGCACCACACGGCTAAGTTCTGTTCTTTCCTGCCAACGAAGTCCCGCCGTTACGCCTGGGGGGTCTACCAGACTTAGAGCAGTGAAGGCCGGCGACTTGAATTCGTGAAATCGGGGAGCAAGCCTGTCGAGCCCCAGCGTACCTCACCCCAAGCACTACTTTGGCGTATCCCGGCGTGAGCCCAGTGCACCAAGTGGAGTTGAGCAGGTCCTGGCGCAATCAGAACCCCGAGAGTAGCGAGCCAGAAGGGAGAGAAGTGCCGGAGCGGCGTATGCCCACGAACCCAGCACAGAAGTCACGCGACGTACAGCCACCCTGTCAGGAGCAGTTCGCAGAACACCGCCACCAGCAAGCAGGACACCACACCGCAACAGCCACGCAAGGAGAATCGAGCCCGCAGTAACGACACTGACAGTTCGCGAAAGGGGGAGGCTAGGGTGGAACGTTCTTTTACATGAGGCGCAGAAGCGAAGTGAAGAGCGAGGCAGCTTCCTGGCGTTCCGCCTTGACTGTCCGCTCGATCTGAGCGGAAGCCCCGTGGGACCATCCGGGACAGAGCAAGGGACAGGCGGTCGGGTGTCGAGAGAAGTGATCCTGGAGAGCTCGTCAGTCTGTTCACCCTAGTCTGAGCCTAAGCCCGCACGGCTGACCACAGAGCGAGTCTGAATCGTGGCCGAGCAGTCACCGAGCCAAACGTGTCAGGAACAAGCAGCGTACACGGATCTTCAAGGAGCGACAAAACTGGAACACCGTGTCAACGAGGCGAGCGAACATCGAGACAACCCATACGGTCGAAGAAAGCGAGACAAGCAAATTATAAAGCCGACTGAAGTTATACACGTGAATTCTGTGCTTTCTCACTGAAATACTGGGCGGTCACGTTTATATAAATTTGGTGGGACGAACACACACAATCTAGTGAGCTAGCCGCACAAATACCATAGCGAGCAGAAAGAAAACAAATCAGTTCATTACAATATAAAAATTATTTTCCATATTTTTTTTTTATAGATTTTTATCTTTTTTCTGTTTTCTCCAAAACGGTTCTAGCGATTTCAAATAAAACTTAAAAAAATATAGTTCTCGTGATTTCGCAACCTTAAGTATTTGACACATTTTTGTAAAAATAGCCGTTTTAAAGTGCCTGAGCATTGACCTTTTTTTGAAGGTCCTAAATATTTAAAATGAAGTTGAACCGCTCAATATAAGAAACTTTAGTAGAAATACTTTTGGAAATATTAGAAACATTAGTTTTACTTCTTTTTGAAAAACTAGCTTGTTTGGCGAGAAAACTGATATAAATAGCTAAATTTTTTAAAACCGTAACATGTGAATTACTGAAGCCGCAGTCCTGTGCTTTACGTAGTTACGTAAATCGAAATACTTTGTAGGCCCTTTAAGCACGATGTTTCTAAATACCACCGTAAAAAAATTATGTTCCAAATTTGTTTTTTTATTTAATTTTTCTTATTGCTTTTTTCCAGAGTTTTTAAAAAACCCTCTAATGATTTCAAATACAATTTTAAAGTATAAAGCCCTTGTGATTCACCAACTTTAAGTATACTACCTATTTTTGTAAAAATAACAGTTTTAATGTTATTAATCAACAAAATTGGCCACATTAACCAGTTCATAGCATCCTACACTGCCTGAGCATTGACCTTTTTCTTGTGTAAATTCAAACTCTATTTGAAGGACCTAAAAATGTAAGATGATGTTACACAGTTCAATGCTGGAAACTAGATTGGCGGTAAAACAGCTATAAATACCTAAAATTTGTGTACACGTAACTTGTGAAGTACTTAAGCCACAGGCTAGTGCTTTACGTCGTTAGAAAGGTATTTCACAATACAATATACGCCCTTTTAGCACGATTTGTCTTAATACCACCATATACAAATTATGTTCCAAATTTTTTTTATTTAAATTTGTTTATCTTTTTTTTCTGTTTTCTCCAAAACGGTTCTAGCGATTTCGAATAAAACTTTTAAATACATAGTCCTCGTGAATCCGCAACCTTTATTATTCGACACATTTTTGTAAAAATAGCCGTTCTAAAGTTATTAATCAACAAAAATGAACATATTTACCAGTTCAGAGCATCTTTCAATGCCTGAGCATTAATCATTTTTTGTGCGAATCCAAACTCTTTTTGAAGGTGCTGAAAACTTAAAATGATGTTAAAAAGATCAATATAAGAAACATTAGCTGAAATACTTTTGAAAATATAAGGAACATAGTTTAGCGAAAAAACAGCTATAAATAGCTAAATTTGTATACCAGTAACTTGTAAAGTACTGAAGCCACAGGCCTGTGTTTTACGTCGTTAGAAAGGTATTTTGAAATACTATACTATATCCGCGGCTGGAGCAGAGGAGGAGCAGGTAGCAGCAGCCACGCTGGAGTTCCGGCTGAACCTAGTGGCCCGGAGGAGGATGGAGGAAACGCGGCTGCGAGAGATAAAGGAGGACCCTGATTGGCAGGCCCGTTTGCGACGAGCCGAAAAGGAGGAGCAGCACTGTAGGTGTCGCCCCAGGAGAAGGCCGACGTTCGGGCTGCCTCTGCGCCGGGCTGGCTGCCTGAGGTGCCGCTTACGCCGCGGTACGAGGGGTCGCCGACACGACCACCCTCACCGGAAGGCAAGACGCTCTCTCTCAACCGCATACGCCACCACCGCCGACGAGGCCCGTCAGGGAATCTCCCCAATGGAGACCCGCGCGGCCATCCACGCCAAGGCTCGAACGGCAGAGCACCCGCGGCCGGACACGCCGCAGTACCAACCCGGAGACCCGGTAGGACACCATGTCCGAACGGACATCCCCGCGGCGCACGTGACCCACAGTGTGCGGACGTTCGTGGCCGAAGGCGTGAGGTGTCGGCAACGGGCGGTCGTCTGGACGTGGCGGAGGAGACGGCGACGTCGGACGAGCCCCGGATCTGGGAGGAGACGGGACCTCCGGTGAGCCCACTGGATCCTAGGACCCGTGGCCGGCCGGACCTATGGACCCCGCCGACAACGAGCACGCGACCATCGACGCCTGCTACCCGATCGTCGACGCCAAGCACCGGGCCAACGACACCGGCAGGGACACGGAACGCGGCGGAAGCAGCGGAGCCTCAGGAGCGGGGGCCTTGTAAATGGCCGGAACCCACGGGAGGTGGAAGGCCAAGTCTGAAACTGCAACATTCGGCGCCCGTGATGTCCGAATCAGCGGCGCGTCCCAAGTTGGCGCGGACGATGTCGGCGCCGGAAGGCCAGCGATGGCTTGGAGTCCCGGAGCAGGAGAGGCCCGCAGGAATCGCGGAGGAACCGGCGGTGCGCGAGGCTCGCAACCTGGGCGGCAGGCGCAGCGTGCGGGTAAGGAGCGGCGGACGCACGTTTCGCGTGAGGTTGGGGCTCGCGGGCATGAGGGTTTTTGTGGAGCAGACTGAGGTGAAACCGTGAAACAAAATGTTACAAAATTAACACACAAAATCTAAGAACCGGAAATGGGCGGGGACGCGACTGAAAGCATACATAAGAAGGGGGCATACATGGCAGCAACCTGAAACGAAGGGAAAGGGAGGCAAAGACAAAACTCTAGCTTACTTACCCGCTGCGAAGCGAATGCTAAGTCCTCTCCGCTCCCGCTCTCGAAGGGGTCCGCGTGGAGCCGTGTCAGCCAGCTGAGCCCAGTGCAACAAATGGAGTTGAGCAGGTCCTGGCGCAATCAGGCAGAAGGGAGAGAAGTCCCGGAGCGTCGCGACAGAACCCCGAGAGTAACGAGCCAGAAGGGAGAGAAGTCCCGGAGCGGCGTATGCCCACGAACCCAGCACAGAAGTCACGCGACGTACAGCCACCCTGTCAGGAGCAGTTCGCAGAACACCGCCACCAGCAAGCAGGACACCACACCGCAACAGCCACGCAAGGAGAATCGAGCCCGCAGTAACGACACTGACAGTTCGCGAAAGGGGGAGGCTAGGGTGGAACGTTCTTTTACATGAGGCGCAGAAGCGAAGTGAAGAGCGAGGCAGCTTCCTGGCGTTCCGCCTTGACTGTCCGCTCGATCTGAGCGGAAGCCCCGTGGGACCATCCGGGACAGAGCAAGGGACAGGCGGTCGGGTGTCGAGAGAAGTGATCCTGGAGAGCTCGTCAGTCTGTTCACCCTAGTCTGAGCCTAAGCCCGCACGGCTGACCACAGAGCGAGTCTGAATCGTGGCCGAGCAGTCACCGAGCCAAACGTGTCAAGAACAAGCAGCGTACACGGATCTTCAAGGAGCGACAAAACTGGAACACCGTGTCAACGAGGCGAGCGAACATCGAGACAACCCATACGGTCGAAGAAAGCGAGACAAGCAAATTATAAAGCCGACTGAAGTTATACACGTGAATTCTGTGCTTTCTCACTGAACTACTGGGCGGTCACGTTTATATAAATTTGGTGGGACGAACACACACAATCTAGTGAGCTAGCCGCACAAATACCATAGCGAGCAGAAAGAAAACAAATCAGTTCATTACAATATAAAAATTATTTTCCATATTTTTTTTTTATAGATTTTTATCTTTTTTCTGTTTTCTCCAAAACGGTTCTAGCGATTTCAAATAAAACTTAAAAAAATATAGTTCTCGTGATTTCGCAACCTTAAGTATTTGACACATTTTTGTAAAAATAGCCGTTTTAAAGTGCCTGAGCATTGACCTTTTTTTGAAGGTCCTAAATATTTAAAATGAAGTTGAACCGCTCAATATAAGAAACTTTAGTAGAAATACTTTTGGAAATATTAGAAACATTAGTTTTACTTCTTTTTGAAAAACTAGCTTGTTTGGCGAGAAAACTGATATAAATAGCTAAATTTTTTAAAACCGTAACATGTGAATTACTGAAGCCGCAGTCCTGTGCTTTACGTAGTTACGTAAATCGAAATACTTTGTAGGCCCTTTAAGCACGATGTTTCTAAATACCACCGTAAAAAAATTATTTTTCAAATTTGTTTTTTTATTTAATTTTTCTTATTGCTTTTTTCCAGAGTTTTTAAAAAACCCTCTAATGATTTCAAATACAATTTTAAAGTATAAAGCCCTTGTGATTCACCAACTTTAAGTATACTACCTATTTTTGTAAAAATAACAGTTTTAATGTTATTAATCAACAAAATTGGCCACATTAACCAGTTCATAGCATCCTACACTGCCTGAGCATTGACCTTTTTCTTGTGTGAATCCAAACTCTATTTGAAGGACCTAAAAATGTAAGATGATGTTACACAGTTTAATGCTGGAAAGTAGATTGGCGGTAAAACAGCTATAAATACCTACAATTTGTGTACACGTAACTTGTGAAGTACTTAAGCCACAGGCCAGTGCTTTACGTCGTTAGAAAGGTATTTCACAATACAATATACGCCCTTTTAGCACGATTTGTCTTAATACCACCATATACAAATTATGTTCCAAATTTTTTTTATTTAAATTTGTTTATCTTTTTTTTCTGTTTTCTCCAAAACGGTTCTAGCGATTACGAATAAAACTTTTAAATACATAGTCCTCGTGATTCCGCAACCTTTAGTATTCGACACATTTTTGTAAAAATAGCCGTTCTAAAGTTATTAATCAACAAAAATGAAAATATTTACCAGTTCAGAGCATCTTACAATGCCTGAGCATTAATCATTTTTTGTGCGAATCCAAACTCTTTTTGAAGGTGCTGAAAACTTAAAATGATGTTAAAAAGCTCAATATAAGAAACATTAGCTGGGCGACGGACTCCCCGCAGCCAGGAGGAGCAGGTAGCAGCAGCCACGCTGGAGTTCCGGCTGAACCTGGTAGACCGGAAGGCAAGACGCTCTCTCTCAACCGGATACGCCACCACCGCCGACGTGGCGCGTCAGGGAATCTCCCCAATGGAGCGCGGCCATCCACGCGGCCATCCACGCCAAGGTTCGAACGGCACAGTCGCACCCGCGGCCGGACACGCCGCAGTACCAACCCGGAGACCCGGTAGGACACCATGTCCGAACGGACATCCCCGCGGCGCACGTGACCCACAGTGTGCGGACGTTCGTGGCCGAAGGCGTGAGGTGTCGGCAACGGACGGTCGTCTGGACGTGGCGGAGGAGACGGCGACGTCGGACGAGCCCCGGATCTGGGAGGAGACGGGACCTCCGGTGAGCCCACTGGATCCTAGGACCCGTGGCCGGCCGGACCTATGGACCCCGCCGACAACGAGCACGCGACCATCGACGCCTGCTACCCGATCGTCGACGCCAAGCACCGGGCCAACGACACCGGCAGGGACACGGAACGCGGCGGAAGCAGCGGAGCCTCAGGAGCGGGGGCCTTGTAAATGGCCGGAACCCACGGGAGGTGGAAGGCCAAGTCTGAAACTGCAACATTCGGCGCCCGTGATGTCCGAATCAGCGGCGCGTCCCAAGTTGGCGCGGACGATGTCGGCGCCGGAAGGCCAGCGATGGCTTGGAGTCCCGGAGCAGGAGAGGCCCGCAGGAATCGCGGAGGAACCGGCGGTGCGCGAGGCTCGCAACCTGGGCGGCAGGCGCAGCGTGCGGGTAAGGAGCGGCGGACGCACGTTTCGCGTGAGGTTGGGGCTCGCGGGCATGAGGGTTTTTGTGGAGCAGACTGAGGTGAAACCGTGAAACAAAATGTTACAAAATTAACACACAAAATCTAAGAACCGGAAATGGGCGGGGACGCGACTGAAAGCATACATAAGAAGGGGGCATACATGGCAGCAACCTGAAACGAAGGGAAAGGGAGGCAAAGACAAAACTCTAGCTTACTTACCCGCTGCGAAGCGAATGCTAAGTCCTCTCCGCTCCCGCTCTCGAAGGGGTCCGCGTGGAGCCGTGTCAGCCAGCTGAGGGCGAATGAAGGATGAAAGTGAAAGAAAGTCGTAAAAAGGATGAGAGCGAAAGTGGGAAAAGGAAATTGAGAAGTCGCAAATTTTGCAGAATCACCAGATAACAGGGAAGGGGGTGCCTCGATAGGCGGTCGATTGGCACTGGACGATAGTGCGATCGATAAGCACAAGAAAAATGGAAATATCGGTGATGGTGAACATCGCGGTGAGCAAGTGGCAACGCCTCACCTGCGATATCGATATCGTGAGCAGGCCCTCTGGGTATTGATAGCCGATTAGTATCGGTGCCCGTTGGGAACAGATGGAGGATCGACGCGGGATAATTAAAGTTGCTATGCAGAGGACGACCAACGCTGTGGAAACTTAGCAGGGTAAAAGCATGGAGGGAACGGCGAGGGAGCAACGAGGGAGTGCCGAGGGAATCGGAACGAGAAGCGCCATGACTCAAGGGCTAGGATACACAAGAAAACGCCGGAGAGTGGGAGCGCTGATTTTTCTTAAATCTTTCCCGAAGTAAGGGCGGAATGTGATTAGTTGAATAACTCCACACAAATCCCAGCAGCAGATGGCCGGCCGCTCACCAGGTACGCGGTGAATTCGCGTAGTTGCGGCGCAGCGAAGAGCGGTTGGAGAACGCTAGAGTTTGGAGATCAAGGAAGCAGAACGTGAGAGTGGGAGAACGTGACAGTTTGGAGAAAGAGAGTTTGAAGAACGAGAGAGTTTGAAGACAAGGGAGTTTGGAGAGCAAGAGAGTTTGGAGAACAAGAGGGTTTGGCGACCAAGAGAGTTTGGAGACCAAGACTGGAGAAAGAGAGAGCGGAGACTTGGCGGGCCACATCTCGGCAGCGGTGCGGCACACAAACATGCCACATGCGTCTCCGGAATCAGCGGGACGGTAGCATCAGGCTGGACGTAGGCGGGAAGCAGTGTGTGAAGGACAAGGACCTTGGACCCGGTGTGGAGAGTTTCGGCGGGCCGTGCGCAAAAGGGGAATAACGGTTCCTGGAGGCCTTATATAAACCCGCAGGGCCCGGCAGCGGGATCAGTGGATTATAAGCAGTCAGTCAGTGGAAATCAAACAGTCGAGATCAAGAGAAGCATTTAAACGAATACCAAACAAGCAAACTACGAGGGAGCCACAACAAGGCGATTCGTCGGAAGCAGCGCCGTGGGAGCCTACAAGGAGCAAGATTTTCACGTCGAGACGTTCGGGATTGGGATTACAAGGAATCTCCGAACTGAGACACAGGTGGCTGAGGTCTAAGGAGGCACCACACGGCTAAGTTCTGTTCTTTCCTGCCAACGAAGTCCCGCCGTTACGCCTGGGGGGTCTACCAGACTTAGAGCAGTGAAGGCCGGCGACTTGAAATCGTGAAATCGGGGAGCAAGCCTGTCGAGCCCCAGCGTACCTCACCCCAAGCACTACTTTGGCGTATCCCGGCGTGAGCCCAGTGCAACAAGTGGAGTTGAGCAGGTCCTGGCGCAATCAGGCAGAAGGGAGAGAAGTCCCGGAGCGTCGCGACAGAACCCCGAGAGTAACGAGCCAGAAGGGAGAGAAGTCCCGGAGCGGCGCGACAGAACCCCGAGAGTAGCGAGCCAGAAGGGAGAGAAGTCCCGGAGCGGCGTATGCCCACGAACCCAGCACAGAAGTCACGCGACGTACAGCCACCCTGTCAGGAGCAGTTCGCAGAACACCGCCACCAGCAAGCAGGACACCACACCGCAACAGCCACGCAAGGAGAATCGAGCCCGCAGTAACGACACTGACAGTTCGCGAAAGGGGGAGGCTAGGGTGGAACGTTCTTTTACATGAGGCGCAGAAGCGAAGTGAAGAGCGAGGCAGCTTCCTGGCGTTCCGCCTTGACTGTCCGCTCGATCTGAGCGGAAGCCCCGTGGGACCATCCGGGACAGAGCAAGGGACAGGCGGTCGGGTGTCGAGAGAAGTGATCCTGGAGAGCTCGTCAGTCTGTTCACCCTAGTCTGAGCCTAAGCCCGCACGGCTGACCACAGAGCGAGTCTGAATCGTGGCCGAGCAGTCACCGAGCCAAACGTGTCAGGAACAAGCAGCGTACACGGATCTTCAAGGAGCGACAAAACTGGAACACCGTGTCAACGAGGCGAGCGAACATCGAGACAACCCATACGGTCGAAGACAGCGAGACAAGCAAATTATAAAGCCGACTGAAGTTATACACGTGAATTCTGTGCTTTCTCACTGAACTACTGGGCGGTCACGTTATAAATTTGGTGGGACGAACACACACAATCTAGTGAGCTAGCCGCACAAATACCATAGCGAGCAGAAAGAAAACAAATCAGTTCATTACAATATAAAAATTATTTTCCATATTTTTTTTTTATAGATTTTTATCTTTTTTCTGTTTTCTCCAAAACGGTTCTAGCGATTTCAAATAAAACTTAAAAAAATATAGTTCTCGTGATTTCGCAACCTTAAGTATTTGACACATTTTTGTAAAAATAGCCGTTTTAAAGTGCCTGAGCATTGACCTTTTTTTGAAGGTCCTAAATATTTAAAATGAAGTTGAACCGCTCAATATAAGAAATTTTAGTAGAAATACTTTTGGAAATATTAGAAACATTAGTTTTACTTCTTTTTGAAAAACTAGCTAGTTTGGCGAGAAAACTGATATAAATAGCTAAATTTTTTAAAACCGTAACATGTGAATTACTGAAGCCGCAGTCCTGTGCTTTACGTAGTTACGTAAATCGAAATACTTTGTAGGCCCTTTAAGCACGATGTTTCTAAATACCACCGTAAAAAAATTATGTTCCAAATTTGTTTTTTTATTTAATTTTTCTTATTGCTTTTTTCCAGAGTTTTTAAAAAACCCTCTAATGATTTCAAATACAATTTTAAAGTATAAAGCCCTTGTGATTCACCAACTTTAAGTATACTACCTATTTTTGTAAAAATAACAGTTTTAATGTTATTAATCAACAAAATTGGCCACATTAACCAGTTCATAGCATCCTACACTGCCTGAGCATTGACCTTTTTCTTGTGTGAATCCAAACTCTATTTGAAGGACCTAAAAATGTAAGATGATGTTACACAGTTTAATGCTGGAAAGTAGATTGGCGGTAAAACAGCTATAAATACCTACAATTTGTGTACACGTAACTTGTGAAGTACTTAAGCCACAGGCCAGTGCTTTACGTCGTTAGAAAGGTATTTCACAATACAATATACGCCCTTTTAGCACGATTTGTCTTAATACCACCATATACAAATTATGTTCCAAATTTTTTTTATTTAAATTTGTTTATCTTTTTTTTCTGTTTTCTCCAAAACGGTTCTAGCGATTACGAATAAAACTTTTAAATACATAGTCCTCGTGATTCCGCAACCTTTAGTATTCGACACATTTTTGTAAAAATAGCCGTTCTAAAGTTATTAATCAACAAAAATGAAAATATTTACCAGTTCAGAGCATCTTACAATGCCTGAGCATTAATCATTTTTTGTGCGAATCCAAACTCTTTTTGAAGGTGCTGAAAACTTAAAATGATGTTAAAAAGCTCAATATAAGAAACATTAGCTGGGCGACGGACTCCCCGCAGCCAGGAGGAGCAGGTAGCAGCAGCCACGCTGGAGTTCCGGCTGAACCTGGTAGACCGGAAGGCAAGACGCTCTCTCTCAACCGGATACGCCACCACCGCCGACGTGGCGCGTCAGGGAATCTCCCCAATGGAGCGCGGCCATCCACGCGGCCATCCACGCCAAGGTTCGAACGGCACAGTCGCACCCGCGGCCGGACACGCCGCAGTACCAACCCGGAGACCCGGTAGGACACCATGTCCGAACGGACATCCCCGCGGCGCACGTGACCCACAGTGTGCGGACGTTCGTGGCCGAAGGCGTGAGGTGTCGGCAACGGACGGTCGTCTGGACGTGGCGGAGGAGACGGCGACGTCGGACGAGCCCCGGATCTGGGAGGAGACGGGACCTCCGGTGAGCCCACTGGATCCTAGGACCCGTGGCCGGCCGGACCTATGGACCCCGCCGACAACGAGCACGCGACCATCGACGCCTGCTACCCGATCGTCGACGCCAAGCACCGGGCCAACGACACCGGCAGGGACACGGAACGCGGCGGAAGCAGCGGAGCCTCAGGAGCGGGGGCCTTGTAAATGGCCGGAACCCACGGGAGGTGGAAGGCCAAGTCTGAAACTGCAACATTCGGCGCCCGTGATGTCCGAATCAGCGGCGCGTCCCAAGTTGGCGCGGACGATGTCGGCGCCGGAAGGCCAGCGATGGCTTGGAGTCCCGGAGCAGGAGAGGCCCGCAGGAATCGCGGAGGAACCGGCGGTGCGCGAGGCTCGCAACCTGGGCGGCAGGCGCAGCGTGCGGGTAAGGAGCGGCGGACGCACGTTTCGCGTGAGGTTGGGGCTCGCGGGCATGAGGGTTTTTGTGGAGCAGACTGAGGTGAAACCGTGAAACAAAATGTTACAAAATTAACACACAAAATCTAAGAACCGGAAATGGGCGGGGACGCGACTGAAAGCATAAATAAGAAGGGGGCATACATGGCAGCAACCTGAAACGAAGGGAAAGGGAGGCAAAGACAAAACTCTAGCTTACTTACCCGCTGCGAAGCGAATGCTAAGTCCTCTCCGCTCCCGCTCTCGAAGGGGTCCGCGTGGAGCCGTGTCAGCCAGCTGAGGGCGAATGAAGGATGAAAGTGAAAGAAAGTCGTAAAAAGGATGAGAGCGAAAGTGGGAAAAGGAAATTGAGAAGTCGCAAATTTTGCAGAATCACCAGATAACAGGGAAGGGGGTGCCTCGATAGGCGGTCGATTGGCACTGGACGATAGTGCGATCGATGAGCACAAGAAAAATGGAAATATCGGTGATGGTGAACATCGCGGTGAGCAAGTGGCAACGCCTCACCTGCGATATCGATATCGTGAGCAGGCCCTCTGGGTATTGATAGCCGATTAGTATCGGTGCCCGTTGGGAACAGATGGAGGATCGACGCGGGATAATTAAAGTTGCTATGCAGAGGACGACCAACGCTGTGGAAACTTAGCAGGGTAAAAGCATGGAGGGAACGGCGAGGGAGCAACGAGGGAGTGCCGAGGGAATCGGAACGAGAAGCGCCATGACTCAAGGGCTAGGATACACAAGAAAACGCCGGAGAGTGGGAGCGCTGATTTTTCTTAAATCTTTCCCGAAGTAAGGGCGGAATGTGATTAGTTGAATAACTCCACACAAATCCCAGCAGCAGATGGCCGGCCGCTCACCAGGTACGCGGTGAATTCGCGTAGTTGCGGCGCAGCGAAGAGCGGTTGGAGAACGCTAGAGTTTGGAGATCAAGGAAGCAGAACGTGAGAGTGGGAGAACGTGACAGTTTGGAGAAAGAGAGTTTGAAGAACGAGAGAGTTTGAAGACAAGGGAGTTTGGAGAGCAAGAGAGTTTGGAGAACAAGAGGGTTTGGCGACCAAGAGAGTTTGGAGACCAAGACTGGAGAAAGAGAGAGCGGAGACTTGGCGGGCCACATCTCGGCAGCGGTGCGGCACACAAACATGCCACATGCGTCTCCGGAATCAGCGGGACGGTAGCATCAGGCTGGACGTAGGCGGGAAGCAGTGTGTGAAGGACAAGGACCTTGGACCCGGTGTGGAGAGTTTCGGCGGGCCGTGCGCAAAAGGGGAATAACGGTTCCTGGAGGCCTTATATAAACCCGCAGGGCCCGGCAGCGGGATCAGTGGATTATAAGCAGTCAGTCAGTGGAAATCAAACAGTCGAGATCAAGAGAAGCATTTAAACGAATACCAAACAAGCAAACTACGAGGGAGCCACAACAAGGCGATTCGTCGGAAGCAGCGCCGTGGGAGCCTACAAGGAGCAAGATTTTCACGTCGAGACGTTCGGGATTGGGATTACAAGGAATCTCCGAACTGAGACACAGGTGGCTGAGGTCTAAGGAGGCACCACACGGCTAAGTTCTGTTCTTTCCTGCCAACGAAGTCCCGCCGTTACGCCTGGGGGGTCTACCAGACTTAGAGCAGTGAAGGCCGGCGACTTGAAATCGTGAAATCGGGGAGCAAGCCTGTCGAGCCCCAGCGTACCTCACCCCAAGCACTACTTTGGCGTATCCCGGCGTGAGCCCAGTGCAACAAGTGGAGTTGAGCAGGTCCTGGCGCAATCAGGCAGAAGGGAGAGAAGTCCCGGAGCGTCGCGACAGAACCCCGAGAGTAACGAGCCAGAAGGGAGAGAAGTCCCGGAGCGGCGCGACAGAACCCCGAGAGTAGCGAGCCAGAAGGGAGAGAAGTCCCAGAGCGGCGTATGCCCACGAACCCAGCACAGAAGTCACGCGACGTACAGCCACCCTGTCAGGAGCAGTTCGCAGAACACCGCCACCAGCAAGCAGGACACCACACCGCAACAGCCACGCAAGGAGAATCGAGCCCGCAGTAACGACACTGACAGTTCGCGAAAGGGGGAGGCTAGGGTGGAACGTTCTTTTACATGAGGCGCAGAAGCGAAGTGAAGAGCGAGGCAGCTTCCTGGCGTTCCGCCTTGACTGTCCGCTCGATCTGAGCGGAAGCCCCGTGGGACCATCCGGGACAGAGCAAGGGACAGGCGGTCGGGTGTCGAGAGAAGTGATCCTGGAGAGCTCGTCAGTCTGTTCACCCTAGTCTGAGCCTAAGCCCGCACGGCTGACCACAGAGCGAGTCTGAATCGTGGCCGAGCAGTCACCGAGCCAAACGTGTCAGGAACAAGCAGCGTACACGGATCTTCAAGGAGCGACAAAACTGGAACACCGTGTCAACGAGGCGAGCGAACATCGAGACAACCCATACGGTCGAAGACAGCGAGACAAGCAAATTATAAAGCCGACTGAAGTTATACACGTGAATTCTGTGCTTTCTCACTGAACTACTGGGCGGTCACGTTTATATAAATTTGGTGGGACGAACACACACAATCTAGTGAGCTAGCCGCACAAATACCATAGCGAGCAGAAAGAAAACAAATCAGTTCATTACAATATAAAAATTATTTTCCATATTTTTTTTTTATAGATTTTTATCTTTTTTCTGTTTTCTCCAAAACGGTTCTAGCGATTTCAAATAAAACTTAAAAAAATATAGTTCTCGTGATTTCGCAACCTTAAGTATTTGACACATTTTTGTAAAAATAGCCGTTTTAAAGTGCCTGAGCATTGACCTTTTTTTGAAGGTCCTAAATATTTAAAATGAAGTTGAACCGCTCAATATAAGAAACTTTAGTAGAAATACTTTTGGAAATATTAGAAACATTAGTTTTACTTCTTTTTGAAAAACTAGCTAGTTTGGCGAGAAAACTGATATAAATAGCTAAATTTTTTAAAACCGTAACATGTGAATTACTGAAGCCGCAGTCCTGTGCTTTACGTAGTTACGTAAATCGAAATACTTTGTAGGCCCTTTAAGCACGATGTTTCTAAATACCACCGTAAAAAAATTATGTTCCAAATTTGTTTTTTTATTTAATTTTTCTTATTGCTTTTTTCCAGAGTTTTTAAAAAACCCTCTAATGATTTCAAATACAATTTTAAAGTATAAAGCCCTTGTGATTCACCAACTTTAAGTATACTACCTATTTTTGTAAAAATAACAGTTTTAATGTTATTAATCAACAAAATTGGCCACATTAACCATTTCATAGCATGCTACACTGCCTGAGCATTGACCTTTTTCTTGTGTGAATTCAAACTCTATTTGAAGGACCTAAAAATGTAAGATGATGTTACACAGTTCAATGCTGGAAACTAGATTGGCGGTAAAACAGCTATAAATACCTAAAATTTGTGTACACGTAACTTGTGAAGTACTTAAGCCACAGGCTAGTGCTTTACGTCGTTAGAAAGGTATTTCACAATACAATATACGCCCTTTTAGCACGATTTGTCTTAATACCACCATATACAAATTATGTTCCAAATTTTTTTTATTTAAATTTGTTTAACTTTTTTTTCTGTTTTCTCCAAAACGGTTCTAGCGATTTCGAATAAAACTTTTAAATACATAGTCCTCGTGAATCCGCAACCTTTATTATTCGACACATTTTTGTAAAAATAGCCGTTCTAAAGTTATTAATCAACAAAAATGAACATATTTACCAGTTCAGAGCATCTTACAATGCCTGAGCATTAATCATTTTTTGTGCGAATCCAAACTCTTTTTGAAGGTGCTGAAAACTTAAAATGATGTTAAAAAGATCAATATAAGAAACATTAGCTGAAATACTTTTGAAAATATAAGGAACATAGTTTAGCGAAAAAACAGCTATAAATAGCTAAATTTGTATACCAGTAACTTGTAAAGTACTGAAGCCACAGGCCTGTGCTTTACGTCGTTAGAAAGGTATTTTGAAATACTATACTATATCCGCGGCTGGAGCAGAGGAGGAGCAGGTAGCAGCAGCCACGCTGGAGTTCCGGCTGAACCTAGTGGCCCGGAGGAGGATGGAGGAAACGCGGCTGCGAGAGATAAAGGAGGACCCTGATTGGCAGGCCCGTTTGCGACGAGCCGAAGAGGAGGAGCAGCACTGTAGGTGCCGCCCCAGGAGAAGGCCGACGTTCGGGCTGCCTCTGCGCCGGGCTGGCTGCCTGAGGTGCCGCTTACGCCGCGGTACGAGGGGTCGCCGACACGACCACCCTCACCGGAAGACAAGACGCTCTCTCTCAACCGCATACGCCACCACCGCCGACGAGGCCCGTCAGGGAATCTCCCCAAAGGAGACCCGCGCGGCCATCCACGCCAAGGCTCGAACGGCAGAGCACCCGCGGCCGGACACGCCGCAGTACCAACCCGGAGACCCGGTAGGACACCATGTCCAAAAGGACATTCCCGCGGCGCACGTGACCCACAGTGTGCGGACGTTCGTGGCCGAAGGCGTGAGGTGTCGGCAACGGACGGTCGTCTGGACGTGGCGGAGGAGACGGCGACGTCGGACGAGCCCCGGATCTGGGAGGAGACGGGACCTCCGGTGAGCCCACTGGATCCTAGGACCCGTGGCCGGCCGGACCTATGGACCCCGCCGACAACGAGCACGCGACCATCGACGCCTGCTACCCGATCGTCGACGCCAAGCACCGGGCCAACGACACCGGCAGGGACACGGAACGCGGCGGAAGCAGCGGAGCCTCAGGAGCGGGGGCCTTGTAAATGGCCGGAACCCACGGGAGGTGGAAGGCCAAGTCTGAAACTGCAACATTCGGCGCCCGTGATGTCCGAATCAGCGGCGCGTCCCAAGTTGGCGCGGACGATGTCGGCGCCGGAAGGCCAGCGATGGCTTAGAGTCCCGGAGCAGGAGAGGCCCGCAGGAATCGCGGAGGAACCGGCGGTGCGCGAGGCTCGCAACCTGGGCGGCAGGCGCAGCGTGCGGGTCAGGAGCGGCGGACGCACGTTTCGCGTGAGGTTGGGGCTCGCGGGCATGAGGGTTTTTGTGGAGCAGACTGAGGTGAAACCGTGAAACAAAATGTTACAAAATTAACACACAAAATCTAAGAACCGGAAATGGGCGGGGACGCGACTGAAAGCATAAATAAGAAGGGGGCATACATGGCAGCAACCTGAAACGAAGGGAAAGGGAGGCAAAGACAAAACTCTAGCTTACTTACCCGCTGCGAAGCGAATGCTAAGTCCTCTCCGCTCCCGCTCTCGAAGGGGTCCGCGTGGAGCCGTGTCAGCCAGCTGAGGGCGAATGAAGGATGAAAGTGAAAGAAAGTCGTAAAAAGGATGAGAGCGAAAGTGGGAAAAGGAAATTGAGAAGTCGCAAATTTTGCAGAATCACCAGATAACAGGGAAGGGGGTGCCTCGATAGGCGGTCGATTGGCACTGGACGATAGTGCGATCGATGAGCACAAGAAAAATGGAAATATCGGTGATGGTGAACATCGCGGTGAGCAAGTGGCAACGCCTCACCTGCGATATCGATATCGTGAGCAGGCCCTCTGGGTATTGATAGCCGATTAGTATCGGTGCCCGTTGGGAACAGATGGAGGATCGACGCGGGATAATTAAAGTTGCTATGCAGAGGACGACCAACGCTGTGGAAACTTAGCAGGGTAAAAGCATGGAGGGAACGGCGAGGGAGCAACGAGGGAGTGCCGAGGGAATCGGAACGAGAAGCGCCATGACTCAAGGGCTAGGATACACAAGAAAACGCCGGAGAGTGGGAGCGCTGATTTTTCTTAAATCTTTCCCGAAGTAAGGGCGGAATGTGATTAGTTGAATAACTCCACACAAATCCCAGCAGCAGATGGCCGGCCGCTCACCAGGTACGCGGTGAATTCGCGTAGTTGCGGCGCAGCGAAGAGCGGTTGGAGAACGCTAGAGTTTGGAGATCAAGGAAGCAGAACGTGAGAGTGGGAGAACGTGACAGTTTGGAGAAAGAGAGTTTGAAGAACGAGAGAGTTTGAAGACAAGGGAGTTTGGAGAGCAAGAGAGTTTGGAGAACAAGAGGGTTTGGCGACCAAGAGAGTTTGGAGACCAAGACTGGAGAAAGAGAGAGCGGAGACTTGGCGGGCCACATCTCGGCAGCGGTGCGGCACACAAACATGCCACATGCGTCTCCGGAATCAGCGGGACGGTAGCATCAGGCTGGACGTAGGCGGGAAGCAGTGTGTGAAGGACAAGGACCTTGGACCCGGTGTGGAGAGTTTCGGCGGGCCGTGCGCAAAAGGGGAATAACGGTTCCCGGAGGCCTTATATAAGCCCGCAGGGCCCGGCAGCGGGATCAGTGGATTACAAGCAGTCAGTCAGTGGAAATCAAACAGTCGAGATCAAGAGAAGCAGTTAAAAGAATACCAAACAAGCAAACTACGAGGGAGCCACAACAAGGCGATTCGTCGGAAGCAGCGCCGTGGGAGCCTACAAGGAGCAAGATTGTCACGTCGAGACGTTCGGGATTGGGATTACAAGGAATTTTCGAACTGAGACACAGGTGGCTGAGGTCTAAGGAGGCACCACACGGCTAAGTTCTGTTCTTTCCTGCCAACGAAGTCCCGCCGTTACGCCTGGGGGGTCTACCAGACTTAGAGCAGTGAAGGCCGGCGACTTGAAATCGTGAAATCGGGGAGCAAGCCTGTCGAGCCCCAGCGTACCTCACCCCAAGCACTACTTTGGCGTATCCCGGCGTGAGCCCAGTGCACCAAGTGGAGTTGAGCAGGTCCTGGCGCAATCAGAACCCCGAGAGTAGCGAGCCAGAAGGGAGAGAAGTCCCGGAGCGGGACTTGGTGGGACGAACACACACAATCTAGTGAGCTAGCCGCACAAATACCATAGCGAGCAGAAAGAAAACAAATCAGTTCATTACAATATAAAAATTATTTTCCATATTTTTTTTTATAGATTTTTATCTTTTTTCTGTTTTTTCCAAAACGGTTCTAGCGATTTCAAATAAAACTTAAAAAAACATAGTTCTCGTGATTTCGCAACCTTATGTATTCGACACATTTTTGTAAAAATAGCCGTTTTAAAGTTATTAATGAACAAAGATGGCCACATTTGACAGTTCAGAGCATCCTACACTGCCTGAGCATTGACCTTATTTTGAAGGACCTAAATATTTAAAATTAAGTTGAACCGCTCAATATAAGAAACTTTAGTAGAAATACTTTTGGAAATATTAGAAACATTAGTTTTACTTCTTTTTGAAAAACTAGCTAGTTTGGCGAGAAAACTGATATAAATAGCTAAATTTTTTAAATCCGTAACGTGTGAATTACTGAAGCCGCAGTCCTGTGCTTTACGTTGTTAGAAAGGTAAATCGAAATACTATGTAGGCCCTTTATGTTCCAAATTTGTTATTTTATTTAATTTTTTTTATTGCTTTTTTCCAGAGTTTTTAAAAAACCCTCTAATGATTTCAAATACAATTTTAAAGTATAAAGCCCTTGTGATTCACCAACTTTAAGTATACTACCCATTTTTGTAAAAATAACAGTTTTAATGTTATTAATCAACAAAATTGGCCACATTAACCAGTTCATAGCATCCTACACTGCCTGAGCATTGACCTTTTTCTTGTGCGAATCCAAACTCTATTTGAAGGACCTAAAAATGTAAGATGATGTTACACAGTTCAATGCTGGAAACTAGATTGGCGGTAAAACAGCTATAAATACCTAAAATTTGTGTACACGTAACTTGTGAAGTACTTAAGCCACAGGCCAGTGGTTTACGTCGTTAGAAAGGTATTTCACAATACAATATACGCCCTTTTAGCACGATTTGTCTTAATACCACCATATACAAATTATGTTCCAAATTTTTTTTATTTAAATTTGTTTATCTTTTTTTTCTGTTTATTCCAAAACGGTTCTAGCGATTTCGAATAAAACTTTTAAATACATAGTCCTCGTGATTCCGCAACCTTTAGTATTCGACGCATTTTTGTAAAAATAGCCGTTCTGCGAATCCAAACTCTTTTTGAAGGTGCTGAAAACTTAAAATGATGTTAAAAAGATCAATATAAGAAACATTAGCTGAAATACTTTTGAAAATATAAGGAACATAGTTTAGCGAAAAAACAGCTATAAATAGCTAAATTTGTATACCAGTAACTTGTAAAGTACTGAAGCAAAAGGCCTGTGCTTTACGTCGTTAGAAAGGTATTTTGAAATACTATATACGCCCTTTGGCGCGATTTGTCTTAATACCACCGTATAAAAATTATGTTCCATAGCTTTTTTATTTAGATTTTTTTAGCTTTTTTGTCTTTAGCACGATTTATCTCAATTCCACCGTATAAAAATTATGTTCCAAAGTTGTTTATTTTGATTTGTTTAGCCTTTTCTCTGAGCTCTCAAAAACGGCTCTAACGATTTCAAATAAAATTTTTAAGTATATATGCTTGGGAGAAACGCGGGTTCCGTGACAATTTGAATATTAATGGCACCGCAATTAAAGGGACACACGTCAACGACCGTATGCCGCACACAAGTGCGAGGGGCTCGCTCACTGACTACCTATGTATCTCCGACAAGTTCCCAAAAGGGTACATCGCACAAGTATACCTGTAACTTAAACTCGAAGTTAAAAATCACAAGTTTATTTTCTAGCATAATAATACATTTATTCTGGCTCCGTTCTGGCGAGTTGCATAGAAGACGCATGCGCACGTTGTCGATGTTAAATGAGGATCACAAAATGTAAAGTGTTCACCATAGTTTGTAGTTTTCTGATCCTGTCTACCTTGATTCATAAACATAGTTTTTGTTTTTAGAAGGTATTGAATGTGCTGACCGATTATCTGTCCTTTAAATTGCTCGATGAATTGGTCAATTTCCTCATGAAATTTCATTTTATAAATCTGGTTTTCATGTAGCTCTTTTCAGCTCTAGCCTCAACTTTAAAATGGTGTATATAAAATTTTCTTGTTTTGATGCTACTCTTAAAAAATGTCAAAATATTGTATGCATTGTGTAGAGCACAAACCCCACCCTTCAGATGTGTTTGACAATATGTTTCCTTTAAACCTGTTTAATGAAGGACAGCCCACTTCCTCGATATTGACAATCTGACGATTCCCAAAAAAAACTCTCTAGAAATCGCTTCTTTTGAGTACCCTTACAAATAATTAGTTTTCCGTTTGTAATTGTAATTGTAATAATTGTCCTCAAAAGTCTTCGAGTTTGTGGAATACTATTTTCTCTATCGTTTCAAAAAATGTGGTGTTTATTGGTTAACCAAATTGCAGTCTTTCTAGATTTTGCACTTACCAAACTAAAATCTTATGGTGGTTCTATTAAAAAGCTATTATTCAAGCTAGGATCTTTTTCGAATACAATTCCAATTTCCTTTAAAAGAAATTTATTATTATTATCAAAGAAACCTTGAACATCAACCGAAACCGTTTCTTTCTTCATTTTCTTAACTTCAAACAACACGTTGTACTAGTCCGCTTAATGGGTTACATTCAACTAAACGATCATGTATAAGGAGACAATAAGCTTGGGTATTTTCAAGACTTGGTGTCCTAAGTTCTATTGAAATTCTCACATCAATAGGACCAGATTTCACTGATTCGTTTTGATATGAAAGATTAACCACAACAATGGGGGCCTTCAATTTAAATTCATTTGGGGTCAAAAATGGTTGTGAATCTTGATTATAATAACTAGATTTAAATCTTGTATACATTTCATAAAGGTGGGCATACTGATTCTTACTAAAATCGACATTCAGATAATCATATGGATATGACTCAGAATTCAAGTGAAGTTTCAAATTAGATAAATTGTTTGTGATAACTTCTCTATTTAGTGTAAATCCAATTATGGCAAATCGTGGTTTTTCGCGGTTAGCTGACAATTTCACATTCCAGCTGTGTTGGCTGCCATGCCCCAATTTCTGGTTAACATATCCCAACGGTTGGTAGGTTTACAACACTTTTAATAATATCGTACATCTTAATTTTTGCAAAATCACTCGGAGTTACATCGTGGATTTTCAACGATATATTCGTCACTTCCAGTTTAAAGTTTTTTCATTTCTTTTTTTGTTGTTTTTCATTTCTGGTTTGTTCAAACACATCGCCAAGATTCATAGTTAGCATCAACACTAGTTCGTGTTTACAATTCAACAAACTTTTTTTATAATCCTCAGCAAGTCCCAACCCATTTTTTAATGGTACATAAAATTAATTTCATCCAAAAAGTAAGCCATACAAATATTAAAAAAAAAATTGGTAACAATATCAGTTGTAGGTCTATTCGGTGAATCTTTTCGAATAATTCCTTGAAAATTAAGGTAACTTTTAAGAGGAACCACGTACAAGTCCTGATTTTGGATAGTAATTCGAATTTCATCGTTTGGCTTAAATGTTTGATTATACGATGAATAAGTATGAAACTCTTTCTTCGAAATAATCTCATCTGAGTAAACCTTTTCTCAAACATATGAAATTTCGTTCATTGTTTTCCTTTACACTTTTTATATTATACTCGAAGCTTCAATCCTTACAACTTTAAAAATAATTTATTTCTTATTTCTCTTTCTATAGCTTTACAATTAGTAATGCTTGGCTGAGGATTAAGGCTACATCTTTTATTATAAATAATCATTCTATCAGCCGAATGTGCATCCGAATCGAAACGTATTCACCACGTTTTGGTCAACAATGCGTATAGGTAGTGTGCTTATTTCATCACAGTTGATTGGTAAATAAATTAGGTTCGCTCTGTTATCAACATATGAACCGCTGATTATATTATTTTCCAAACAAATTGTAATAATATTTAATATGTTCACAGTCTGATCTGATCGATAGGTTTTTGTGGGATGTGGTTCTAGTACTTTTGGATGGAAGCCAGTTGTTGACAGTTGTCCAACCGACCGTTCCTTATTAAAGTAATCTGGCTCTCGTAAGGTAGTTATTTCAACTTGAAGTGTATTATTATTACTTTGGGTTTTAAATGTTTTTCAAGGCTATAGTGTTATAGTTTATTGTAAATGAAATCGGTGATGTCATTCGATTCGTATGATCCATCGTAATAACGTTGTCACCGATGTGAAATAAATTATAATTATTATATATTTTATTATTCTTAAATATTATACAAATTATTTTTTTCTTAAATATTTGGATTCAAATTATACATATTAAAGTCAATAAGAGCGCATTTATATTGCCCATTCAATTCGATAGGTGGAAAAAAGTTTGTATTTATAATGGAACTATTTCCATTTAAAGATAATATAAATGATCTAGACATATTGATAAACTGTGGGATTGTAGGTATGTAACCCAGCTTTTATTAATATCACTTCTTAAATCATAAGAAACTGATCAAATCCTTTTCTGTACCTTCCATTCTCCTTGCTAATCAAGAGGAATCCGTGCTTATCTTCCCAACGCTTTTGACAAATTTTTACAAATGTTTTATAATTCATATAAGTGTTCATATGATCCCGATATATATGTCGCATACTTCAATCATCTTGTTTAAACATTATAATATAATAGTAATAGTTGGCATTGTCACGATTCAAATGTTTCGGTATATTATTGTCGACTCATACAAAAATATGATCTTATGTTGTCTTGTTATTCAGAAGCTACGTCATGGAATATCATAATGGATTTATTTTTGACTTCACTGGGGTCTAGTACACCGTCATTATGGGAGAATGTGTCAATTCCCTTTCTTTTTTTCGGTTTGATTAAATTCTCCAAGTACTCATATGTATATATAAATATTTTCGAATTTTAGTCCATTGGGACTTTCTATTAAACTTATCATAATATTAGTTTTACCACAATTGGAAGGCCTGATAATACAATACAAAAACATAAAAACATAAATATATTTATGAAATTTACTCCCATAAACACAAATAGCGCCCACAACATCGGCTGCCAGCGCCAACATCGGCCGCCAGCGCCAGCATTGGCAGTCAGCGACAACAACATCGGCCGCCAGCGCCAAGAACAACGCCAGCTAGCGACAACAACAACAGCAGCTAACAACAAAACAAAACCCTCGCGCATATTTTTGTAAAAACTTTGTACAGTTCACTTAATATGTAAGCTTAATCAATTTTAAGATTTGTAGTTGCTACCACAGGAGCAAGCGAGAGAGGACATGCGATCGAGGAGGATCGCCAAAAGCAGCCGAAAACTTTAACAAAACGTGGCGGCAAAGCTTGACTCGGGCTTCTCTGGAAAACGCAGCGCACCGAACCAGAAGTGCGAGAAGCAGGGGACCGTTGCAAAGGCGGCGCACGGGATCACGAGAAGAGGGACTCTTGCAAAGGCGGTGCACGAGATCAGAAGTGCGAGAAGCGACACTCTTGGTTACACAGCGAGCGAGATCGGAAGTGCAAGCGCAGAAAAATCTATGTGCGTTCGGAGTGCAGAAAATTTGCGAAGGAAGAAAAACCATCAACCCAAGGACGGTCGAGTAACCAGTGCAAGGGACCCAGGAAGCGAAGGAAGGAGTGTTACCTGGACGACCGCAAGGAAAGTGTGCCGGCCCAGGACCAGCGGCGGACCACCCGGACTTACGCGTGTGTGTGTGCGTGAGAGCGAGACGCGTGAGTGAGTGAACCGCATTTTGGCCAGCGAGAGTCTCCTGCAATGAGAAATTTCTCGAAGGCCTCGATTCGGCTTCGCCCAGAGTAGACTAGAATTTATAAACCATGACCTAACCTATCCCGTTAATTGCGAACACTGAGAAAAACATGAACCAAAAAATAAAATGCTCTAATAAATATAAAATATTTCTCGCCTGATTTTAACAGCACTCTCAGGAAAAGGATACAACCAACCGCATAAATACAGATATTCGAAGACAAATGTCTAGATTTTAAGCCATAAATTCTGTCTTAGGGGAAAGCTGTTCCCATAATCGATCCCCTTTCTCTCGGCCTCCTCGTAGCGAATGCTATGAGCCAGGCCCAAATGCGCGTTACCGCTGACCCTTTTCACTCTGCTACAGACACCGAATAAACTATTTCTCTCACTCCGTACCCCGGTGGCTGGCACTCTAAATCTCACGCCAGCAAACCGATTTTCGTCTTAGTATTTTTTGTCCCATATCTTTACAAATATTTTCGGTAAAGAGACCCTGGCGGGACTGAGTATATCCCATGGCTTTGGAAATCTTCAGCCACCCAGAGAAGTTGGGTTATAGAATAGATTTCAAGACTTTGATTGGTACAACTGTGGACACCTGTGCCTCGCTTATGGAGTCATAACCGGTATATTTGGTTGGTTAATTTATATTTGATGGTTGAAAATTAATGTGTGGGTACGTGTAGGTGTAAGCTCTGTAAGGTATAAGAAGTGGACCCGCACGCGTTGAAATTCACAGTCTAAGTGTTTACTTCACATCGATTGTTATCTAGTGAACCAGAACTTTAATTATTCTTAACAATAAACTAGAACAGCTGGAGGAACACATCCCCTGGCATTCCGGAAAGGTACACCTATCTTCAGGATAATATCATCAATCAGATGGTTGATGGAAAATTTAATATTCATAAAATTAATGACAATTTATATTTAGAAATAAGCCAATGATCATTAAAATGCGAGATTTTAAGGTTTAAAGAATAAATGCACTTTTTTAAATTATAATGAAAAAATATTTCGTATCTTTTTTATTGGGAAATTGTATATAAATATTACAGATAATGGCATTTCCTAAACAGTATTTGTTTAGTAACTGAGGAGTAACTACATCAATTTTGAAAAAAATTTAAATTTTTTCCCTATAAAGTTTGTAAAATAAACTACGATGAATATTTTGTCTCAGTTAACCAAAGGTTCTCATTAAAGTAAAAATTCGATGATCTCAAACAAGTCGGAAATCAGACGAATTTACAATTGGAGAAAACTTTTAAACCCATTGCCGAACCCTTACATGAACTTGTTAAGGAAACTAAAAAACAAAAGACATTTAATGTAAAAGAAAGTATAAAAGTAAAAAATATACAAAATACAATGATGATGAGAAAGAGTGGGACGATTTATACTTTACAACTAATGAGAAAGACCTCCAATCTAATCGAAATATAATTTCACGAAGGTCTCCCGATGAAAGTAATTCCTATAACGAATTCTTTTCACAGACGAATATATAGGAAGATGTAGAAAAAGGAGATCGAAAACATTGAAGAAGAAGGGGCAACACCTTCACCAATGTATACAGAAGAGCTCGGTCTGGAAGCAGATCAAGAAGATAAAAACACTAGTAATAATTATGATCATGAAAATCAAAAAAGAGAGTGCACATGCTTGTGTGAGTAAACACAGATCGTAAGCAAGTGCGTATGTTTGCGTACTTAATTGATAAAACGATTTTCGATTCTAAACTATGAAACGAATTTATTCAAAGCAATAAAAAGGGGGTGGGGGAGGATATGAATAAAAGAACAGGCACAGGAAATGCACATGTTGAGTGAAATACATAATTAAAAAATATTTCCTTTTCAATTTATTATTAAACTATATAAAAAATATATTTTTATTTATTTAATAATTACTTGTTACTTAATTATTAAACTAAGATAAACATTATCATATTTTTACTATTACTTCACTATTACTATTATTTCACTTTTATTTAAAGTTTGCCGAATACAAATTAGTTAAAATCGCCGCTCAAATTTGCTACCGTTTACATCTATGTATGTATATTCATATTTAATATTATCTAATATAATTGTATATAATCGGTACCCAGGGGACACCACGGGGAGGCCATTATAATTGTAATGGGGTCATTTATTTTATATGACCTTCGAGTCGAATTGAAATGCTTTAATTTTACACATTAAAACATCTCAAGTCAGTATGCATTCTTTACCAGATTCAGTCATCTCCTTAATAGTATCTTTAAGGGCTGAGTTCAGACATTCGTTGTCTCCGGCTGCAATTTGTTTATACTGTTCCACTTTTGCAACGACGATGGACTGGGAAGATTTAATTGTAATGAGTCTCTTAAAAACATATACATATGTCGAAGTCGACCTGTAATAAATGCTCTGAGCGAACAATTTTTCAGAATCATTCCATCTCATATTTGTTCCCTTTTTTCCTTAAGAAGCTTTTTTGATAGTATTTTTTCATTTCCCGTTCATTTTATTTTTTATCAATTTCCGAAAATATGTTTTTTTCAGACTTGGCTTTCAACCTGATCACTTTTCATTTTAAATTCAAATTTTCTTTTCTTAACGTCTTAATCCGTACTTGTCTTTCATCAGACAATTTTTTATAAGTTAAATATTTTTTTTGAAACACTTTTAATGTTTTTGTGCTTTTATGCCACTGACGACAAACTTCAGCCGGGGACTGTGAGCGAGGTCTTTTCGTGTGGGCGATCTAAGGACATTAAATTCAATATCATCATTATCGGAACTGCAACCTTTAATTAGGTTGTGATCTGGTACTGATCCTTTCCTTAAATATTTTACCCCATTATCTTTTGGGGAGAGATGATCTTGGCAAAAGAACAGTGAAGTGGTCGCCACAAAGTCTTCAGAAAATTGGCACATTTCCGCCCATTTTATTAAGATTGCTAAATCTTTTTCTCGTGCACCACAAATCGTAGAAATCTATGTACTTGTAGGCTTTAAGCGAACGCAAGAAGAGAAAGGAAACAAACAAGAAAGAAAAATTGATGCGCTTTTCTTTCCGCCCAAAAGCGCGCGATTTTCAAATCAAATTTAAATTGCACAAAATCATTTAACCAAATTTTATTTTCAACAAAACTCCAAAACTGGGTAATATACATGCATATTTACAAATTATGTACATATGTACAGTTTATGGAAATAACCCATTTTTGCTTTTCTTTGAAAATAAAATTTGGTTGAATGATTTTGTGCCATTTAAATTTTGTTATATTTAGGTAGTATATCTTAATTATATAATATACTTAATAGCAAATTTATAATTTTAACGATCCAATTATTTAATGTATTTAATAGTACGTATATTTAACATATTACCATTTTTAAATATTTGAAGTATTTACTAGTATAATTAATATTATATTAACTGTTTTAGATATTAAAAAGCATATTAATATATTAACTATTTAAATTATTTAATAAAGTTGAAAAAATTTACATTTTACATTTTCAGTATTTCAAATTAAAATAACAATTCGTTAAATGGTGTTATGCCATTTTATTTTGATTTAATAATATCTTTTGTTACCCCATTTTGATTCTCCTTTTCATAAATAATTTAAATACTTAATATAGAAATACTTACATAAATGTTATTATTAAAATTTTACTTATTCTAAAATCAAAATATGAAATAAAATAAATACAAAAATAATCAACCTGCTCAATAAGCGGGCTGCAGCGAAATATGAACATGAACAATGTGCAAGTTATCCAACCCGTGAAACCAGGCCTTTTATGGCATTTATAAACAATTTTCCAATTTCAATCTCAGATCTTCGCATTTGCCTTTGCCTTTGTCTTTACCCTTTCCTATGTCTTTGGCTTTGAGGTCCGCTCTTGGTTCCCCAACCAAAATAAACAAATCAAACTTAAAGTAAACATCAGCTTCAAGAACACAAAATAAAAACAAACAACGTAGAAAGGCTTTAAAACAAACAAGAACCAACAACAACAACAAAACACAACACGCTGAAACTAGCAAACAGAAGGAAGGAAGGGCATTCTTTAGGCCATCAATCTACGCTGAAGAATATTTTTTCGCTGACAAGAAAGATCAACCCACAACCTCTCAGAAGGAAGGCCCCTTCGGGACAGTATCCTGAGGAATTAAAGTTTAATTATATAAAATTAAAAATAATAATTTAAGATCAGGGTAAAGAAAGGAAATAATATAAGATTTAAAAAATTGATAAAAAGAACAAGCAACAATCTGGAAAATTTAATAAATAGGTTTGGTGAATTAAATTTAAAAATGGCAACCGGAGGTTCAGCACCAAATTTTTCTGCAGGTAGTGAAGCCTCAGCCGGCAACCTATAAGTGGAATTAATTAATAGATTTATAAATGTTCAATTGAGAGAAGTAAGCAGGGAAATAGATGGATTAGAAGGAAGGTTGACCACAGATGCAAAAACTGTGGAGGATTATAAGATACAAGCAATTGACCCAACTATATAATGCGATACATCACTTGAAGTGGTAAAATCTTTACCAAAATTCATAGGGGAACCAACACAATATGTTGGTTAGAAGGAAGCTGCTGAAACAGTAATGAGTCTTTATAAAATTCAGACTGAACAATATTTTATCGCCCTAACAATTTTACGAAATAAAATTAAGGGAGCTGCTCATGATGCCCTTACCAATCATGGCACCGTTTTAAACTTTCAAGCAATCTTAATAAGATTGGACTTTATATATAACGATAAACGACCAATACATATTCTAGAGTCAGAATATAATAATAATAAGAATATTTATATCCGGGTTAAATGGATAAATTTCAGGAACTCTATTCTCTTTAAATCCACCAGATTTGCAAATAAATATCAGGGAAACGACTTATGATTTGATCAAGTACGACAAAATAATAATAATAATAAAATGGGTAATAACTGGAATTACAACCAAAATAATATTTTGGCCACTTTTGGCAAATCAATAATCAAAATAATAATCAAAAACAACAAGCTGTCGAGCCAATGGATGTTGATCCATCGATTCAACTCCAGAATAAACCTAATAATAATCAGCAAGCGAATAATTATTGGCAGGCGAATAATAATCGAGGAAAATATAATAATAATTATTATCATATAATTATTATTATATAATAATCGTTCATATTACTATCGTACAAATCAGAATAAAGAGCAAACTCAAGCTCAAAGAAGAATATCGAATGAAACAGTAAAACATCCAGCCAATAAAGTAACCAGATTGAATAATATTAATGAAGATCATTTTTTAGATCAGACCCCTACAGGGGAATGCCTTATTTAAATAGGATAGAAAAAAATTCAAAAAGCAGTTAAAGATTTTAATAGATACAGGAGCCACTGATTGTTATATAAAAAAGGGAATTTTCGAAAATAAAAATGAGTTATCAATATATAAAAGAGTAACTACAGTACATGGGTATTCAAGTACATGGGTATTAAATATTACCATAATATAAATATATTTGAAACAAGACAAATGTTTTACGAAATAGAAATTTAATTGGATTTAATTTATTAAGAAAAAATGGAGCTATAATAAATACAGAAAAGTAGGTCTTAAAATATAAAGGGAAGACAGAAAAGTTAAAATATTATAATAATGAGGAAAAAAATGAAAAAATAATATTCCTCCGTTAAAAGAATTTATTATTAAAAAAATATTTTGATGATTTTTCATTATTTGTTAAAAATAGTGAGAAAAGCTTGGGATTCGAAAATCCTGAGAACGCCGACGTAGAAATATCCGTCAATAAAATACTAATATCTTGGGAATTAAAAATCCTGAGAACGCCGACGTAAAAATATCCGTCAATAAAAACACAAAAATCTTGGGAACTGAAAATCCTGAGAGTGTCGACGAAGAAAATACCGTCAAAAATCGAGTAAGTAAAAATCGTTTGAAATGTAATAATTTCAAGCCCGACGTTGTTGAGTCATTCGATAAACAACAGATAAATAAGATAGGTACTGATCAATTAGAAGGACTAAAGGAAAAGATAGTTTACTATATTGAAAAAGAGCATTCAAAAATAAATATGCAAATTCCATTTAGAACAGACATAAAAGGGGAAATGAATCTAATTCATGATACGGGACACAATACTATCAGAAGAAATTATAAAACCAAGCCGAAGCCCTTACAATCCACCAGCTCTGGTAGTTCCAAAAAAAAAGGAGAAAATAAAGACGGAAGCCGTAAATTAAAACTCGTTTTTGACTATAAAAAATTAAATGAAAGTACGATACCTGACAGGTACCCAATGCAAGACCTGTCAGTAATTTTATCTAACTTGGGAAAAACAAGATATTTTTCAACAATAGATTTAGAATCTGGCTTTCATCAGACATTAATAAAAGAATCTGATGTCGAAAAAACATCTTTTTCTATAAATAATGGAAAATAGGAATTTTTAAGAATGCCATTCAGACTAACAAATGCACCAAGAATTTTTCAGCGAGCAATGGACTAGGATGTCGTTCATTGCTCTCTGAAAATCAAGTAGGGAAAACATGCCATGTTTACATGGACGACATTATTATATTCTCAAATTCGATTGAACAGCATTATGTAGACTTAAACAAAATTATAAATATATTTTAAGGGCTAACATGAAAATCTCTTTAGAAAAATCAAAGTTTTTTAAACGCGAAACCAGTTTTCTAGGATACATCGTATCTTACAACGACATCAAGACAGACCCAGAAAAAATTGATACCATTATTAAATATCCACTTCCAAAAAATATTTGGGAACTAAGAAGTTGCCTAGGCCTTACGGGCTATTATAGAAAATTTGTTTTAAATTACGCCTTAATAGGCAAACCTCTAACAAAATATCTAGGCAAAATGGCAAAATTTCAAAAAGAATGTCAACAAAAACGTTAATTCAGCTGGATGACCCAGCTATTAAAGGTTTTAACGAGCTAAAAGAAAATCTCATTGATCAAGTAGAATTGATTCAACCGGACTATAATAAAACATTTACCCTAACCACCGACGCTTCTGACGCCGCAATTGGTGTAGTATTATCTCAAGAAGGTAAACCAATTATTTTTATCTCAAAAACATTGACTACTACAGAACAAGTTTATGCAACCAATAAGAAAGAACTTTTAGCCATAGTATGAGCTCTTAAACATCTGAGAAATTACTTATACGGAGTGATTGGAATTGAAACTCAAACCGATCATCAACCATTACCTTTCGCAATCTCTGATAAAAATCCTAATATCGAAATGAAACACTGGTACTCCTTCATAGAAAGTTTTACTCCAAATGTCATTTATAAGCCAGGTACAACTAATGTAGTTGCAGACGCCTTATCAAGAATTCAGATAAATAATATTACCAACAGCGATATAGAACAAACAGACCAGTCAGACTCAGATCAAAACACACAGCATTCAGCTGAAAATAGTTTTCAAAATGTAATACAAAAGACCCGTAAACCGCTGAACCAGTTTAAACAACAACTGTTATTAACAACGGGGAGGTATACAATACATGAGTCCCTGGAAATCTTTGGCAGGACACGACACCTAATTGAATATGACACACCAGAAAATTTAATATCTATATTAAGAGAGTATCTTCCACCTAACATTACGGTAGGAATTCATTGTACCTTAGAGGACTTATTTCACATTCAATTACCTTTAAAAAATAATTCTACTAACACATTTCTTTTTACAAGAATCTTTCTACACGACGTAGAAATGAAGAAGATGAAGCTATAATAATAGAAGAAACACACAGTCGAGCTCATAGAGGACTAGAAGAAAATTACAAACAGATGAGTAGGTTATATAATTGGCCGAACTGTTTTAAAAAATTGAAAGAATATATTAAAAATTGTGTAATTTGTAACGAAAATAAGTATAACAGGCACTCAATAAAAATTCAAATCGGGGAAGCCCCGATTCCAAATAAAGAAGTAGAGAATTTACATATAGATATATATTACGCACAAAAATTAACATTTCTAACTTGTATTGACGCGTATTCCAAATACCTTGTAGTGAAAGAAATTCAAACTAAGTAAAACATTGAAAACAAAGTAATGGAATTACTTCAAACATTTCCCCAAGCTAAAGTAATTATGACAAATAACGAACCGAGTTTTACCTCGGCCCAATTTAAATCATTTGCACAGAGGTGAGGAATAAGCTTACATTACGCAGACCCAAGACACAGTTCTTCAAACGGACAAGTTGAGAGAGCACATTCGACATTAACAGAAATTGCTCGCTGCATAAAGGAAGAGTTCAATTTAACTGACTATTCTGAAATTGTTATTAGAGCCGCTCAAAAATATAATCAGACTATTCACTCCACAACAAACCAAAAACCTTTTGATATCCTTTATAATAAAATTGAGCACCAAAATATTCCCCTTTTATTAAAAAATACACAGTCAAAAATGTTGGAAACACAAAAGGAAAACAGAAAAGAAAAACAGTATTATGTAGGACAAGTTGTTTATGAGAAAAAACATGGGAAACGAAATAAGCATAAAACCAGATATAAAAAACAGGTAGTTAAGGAAAATATGCCTAACAAAATAATTATCAACAATATAAATAGGATTCTCCATAAAGATAATATTAAATTCTAATAAAAAAAATCAAAACGAAATACAAAAAAATAAAATAAAAATACCAATAAAAAAAATATATAGCTAAATAGATTTAAAAAAATATAATTTTGCTTTTTCCAGAAAAATGTTTCCCCGGGTACTTAATACTTCTAACAAGTTCCGAAATAATTTACTACACAAGTCATGATTATTTATTATTTAAGGACGTGTTGACGTATGATTTATGCGCAGACATATTTTACGTAACTAATTTAAAATTTTATGAAGAAATCGTTAACGCAGAATCAAAAATTTTAAATCAGCAAAAACAGATATAGAATGGAAAATTTCAATGGATTTAGAACTCATCAAAACAACATTATCAGAAATAATGCCGAAAAGGCAAATAAGAGGAATAAACGAGATAGGAACATTATGGAAATGGATAGCAGGAACTCCTGATCATAATGATTTCATAACTGTGCAAAATTAAATAGATGGCTTAATACAAAATAATAACAAGCAATTTACAAGAAATTACAAATTATTTAATGAAGTAAAATTCCTAACTGAAAATTTAAAAAATTTAGTCTTCAATGAGGAAACAATTTTAAGAAAACACCGTTTGCGGTTGCTCTTATTCGATTTGCAAAATTTATTAGATACCATTATCTTGGCAAAAACAAAAATGTTTAATACAAAAATTCTAAATGAAAAAGAAGTTTAGGAAATTTACAATTACGAAAAACAATTAAGAGACTTAATGGATATATCAACCTTTAAAATTTTATTTTTTTAATGACTCAGTAACCATAAATAATATTATTTATGTAAACACCTAAAGGAAAATATTGAACTACAAAGCACTGCATAAATTTATAAATTATGACATTATCAAATATATTATTTCAAATAATTCGGGACTTACTCTTGATAATATAAATATTCTCAATCCATATTTTCGAATTAATAATAAAAAAATTTCAACTATAAAAAATTTCTTTTATATTATTAATTGTAATTATCGTATATTTGATATTTTTACTTTTTATAAAATATAAAAACTTTATTTTTGTGAACAGAAGACAACGGCCAGAACTAGAAGAAAAAACAAACCATGAAATTTTAGAAAATGAAAATTCAAACCATGAAATTTTAAAAATGAAAATTCAAACCATGAAATTATTATACAAGAAAATACAAATCAAGAAGAAATTGTCACCGAAAAAAGTACGAACCAAGACCAACGCCTTTTTTAAAACTAAGAGAGCATTTAAAAGAAATTAATAATGAATCGGGGCGATTCATTTTAGAAGGGTGAGAGTTATCCAACCCGTGAAACCAGGCCTCTTATGGCATTTATAAAAAATTTTCCAATTTCAATCTCAGTGATCTTCGCATTTGTCTTTGTCTTTAGCCTCGCCCAACCGAAATAAAGAAATCAAACTTAAAGTAAACATCAGCTTCCGTTCGAAGCCCAATCAATTGCGCGTTCCCCATTAAGAAACTTCATTAGTCAGCATAATTGAATTTCACAATAGAATGCGACATTTTCATCATGAGTTTTTATTTTAAAGAAAAAGAAGCTTTTGGCCGATGTTCTTTGGTTTAGATTTAAGATTGGATCTTCAGTCCTATTTTGACGAAGACCGCGAACGTTTTATAATTCGAAGAAAATAAAAGTGTCTTGTATTATTTGTATTTTAAATAAAGGCTTAACACCAAAGATATAAAAGAAAAATTTTATATTTTTTTAATCCCCATACAATCACAAATTTAACTTGCACACATCCAATCGTGATCTGTCGCTGTATGCGTGCATGAGGGCGGCTGGCTCTAGAGCGCTCTCTCTTGGGCTTTTGAGCAAGAGAGCCTGGACCTAGCTCTAGAGCCAGCACAAAAAAATCGTATGCAAAAAAATCGTGTGCAAAAAAATCGTGTGCAAAAAAATCGTATGGCGTTATTTATCATATTCATTCATATTCTAATGTCTTTGGTCTACTCCACTTCGGTCAAAAACAGGTTTTGGTTACATGACCCTTCATTAGTCAAATCCAAACTACGTATACTGAAATGATGTTCATGAGTTAGTTGAACGATTGAAAATTTTGGTGGCATCGAAAGCAGCGGGTAACACTAGTCACAATAATGCAATTTTTTCCATACTAGAGGAGTTGCGTAAGGAAAGAATTATATTTTAATGGGTATAAATAGTAAATGCACAAATGTTTTACAATTATAAACAACATGTCTGTCGACAAGTTTGGACATTTTTCTGTTGATAAGGAAAGATCAGAAAATTTGAAATGACGTGTTAAGTCTGCTGAAGGACCAATTTTTGCTAAAATTCTTTAAAAGATTAAAAGCATTGAGGAATACATTTTTAAATATGTAACAAATCCAATATCATTGCCGAAAAAAACCACAATTAAGATAGAAGGTGTCGCTTTTCAGGCTATTAGAAAAAAACGATTAAGCGAGAAATTGTAACGATTTGCATGGACCATTTCGAAAAAACTTTCAACGAAGGCGAGTGATTACAAGGAGTATAAATGATCTGTGGCAAGCAGATTTCGTTGAAATGGGAGCCTTTTCAAAATTAAACGATGGGTACAGATACTTGTTGGCTGTTATAGACACATTTTCGAAATTTTGTTGGGGTGGGGCATTAAAGTCAAAGAATGCTTATGATGTTTCTCAAGCCATGAAAAGAATATTTAAATCGGGTCATGGAACATCAAAAAACCTGCAAACTGATGATGGTACTGAATTTTTTAATTCGAAATTTAAAGTATTAATGAAAAGTTATAGGATAAATCATTATTCAACCTTCAGTACTTTAATGCATCTATAGTTGAACGTTTTAATAGAACTCTTGAAGAACTAATGTGGCGAGAATTTAGTTTCAATGGAAAATATAAGTATATAGATATCTATTAATAATAAATAATCGGGTTCATAGAACAATTAAAATGATTCCAAGTAATGTCAATTCTTCCAATGAAAAACAAATATTACAAACGTCCTATAATCACTTAAAAATATTTATTCCAAGTAATTTCCCTAAGGGCGACCACGTTTGTATTTGTAAATATAAACATGTTGTTGAGGAAGGGTATACACCAAACTATACAACTGAAATCTTTAAAATTAGAAAGGTGAACAACACCTACCCTAAAACATACTTACTTGAAGATTAAGATGGTAGTCCGATTCAGAGCGGATTCTATAAAGAAGAACTAAAAAAAAAACACGATTTCCCCATACATACCCAGTTGAAAAAGTTGTAAGGCGAAAGGGAAATAAAGTTTTAGTTAGGTAGCTGGGGTTTTCAAAGACTAGGTGGATAAATAAGGAAGACATTTTGTAGTATAACAAGTGAATTATTTAATTTAATTTTTTATTTTTATATATATTAAATATTTTGTACTTAGTTTAATAATATTTTTGTACAATCTTTACTTAAATAAATTTAAAAAAAAAAAATAAACTTTTTCAAACTCAAAATATTTTTTTATTTATATTTTCCAAAGTCTCGATCATAATTAAACATCTGCAATTCAATGGATTTATAAAATAAAATATTTCAAAGTGTTAGTTTTTGCAACTTAAGGTTAACGAGCGATTTTCCATCGTTAACATAATTACTATGTATCATCTCACCTAAGCAAAATGAATAAGTTCCTAACCATTTAACATTTTCTAAAATGTCTTTTTCAATTAGTCTCTGATGTTTTATTGATGTCGTACCATGATCTTCATTACATAACTCAAAAAATTGTGTTTCGTTAAAATTACGTTTTCTTTTGTTATCTTTGCCACAAAGATTTTTTTTATTTACTTTAACTGTAGTTATTTTGTGTATTTTTATCTAAACATTGTTCTATTGCCAAAAAGTGGGGTGCCAGTTAATAAAACGTTTTTATAGTGTTCGATTGTTAGATTTCGTGAACTCACTCCCTTTGCTTTATTGTGTGAAGATTCAACTTTATCTATTCTATAAGAATAAACCTTTTAACGTAGATCTACAAATTCTGTCACGAGCTTACCGTTAAGCTCATCTTTAAAAAAAATCTAAACTTTTTTATTAACTCTTTTGAAGTTATAGATACATTTTATACATTTTCCATTTCGATAAGTCTAATACTGCAAATCCGAAATACATGGGCTTATTAATTAGAACGGACAATCTTTTCATTTGAATTGGATAGAAATTTTTTAATAATATTAGTTGCATTATGAAAATACGATTTTAAAATTAAAGTTTTGGCACAATGTGCTTTTCGTCCAGTCTTGTTGCTATCCGGAGCTTCCCAAGTACTAAAAGGCTTTGAATCTACCCTGCGCTCAGGGTCCTCCATCATTTTTCCTTAAACAGAGTTATCATAAATTAAAAAAAAATTTTTTCAAATTTATTTTTTGCATTTTGCTTATGGAAAGTATTTAGATCAATATAATTTTTCAACCAAGACTTTGGTAAGAATTGGACTCCTCTAGGGGTCTTTTTCAGTACTAAACCATTCTGTATACATTGATGCAAATTCCGATAATGTATTACATAATTTTCCTTATTTCCCAGGTCAGCAATTAATTATTTTACTCTATCCTCTTTTGAGGCCACAGAATTTTATGGAAAAAATGGAAGATCATAATGAAGATCATGTAAACGGTACGGATATATTAGGTCCACTTCCAATAAATAACCATATTTACCATCAATTGGAATATTATGAATATCAAAATTTTCCATGTCTGTGGTAGACATCCACTTAAAGTCTTTATTTGGTAAAGGTTGTGACATTGCCCAACCATACAAGTTATTCGCATCTAAATAAATTAAAAATGCAGACTCCTTCGAGGAATCGTAATCTGACAAATATTTATTATTTGCTTTTGTGTATCTCTGACACCATTGGACTAAGCCACCTCGAATGATTTTTTGAATAAATCTATACATATCTAATCTGTCAGCAATTCAAGTTGAATATTTGTGGTTTTCAACATTGCCTCCCAAGAAAGACCTGGTGTCGTAAAATACTGAGCTGGGTCAAGTAAATAAATTTGCATATTTATAGAATGCTTATTTGCATTATTATAGAATGCTTCCCTTGGTGAAAGAGAAGTTTCTTCAAGTCTATTAACGGAATCTAAATATTCATACTGTAATATACCCTTCTTGCGCATTAGTTGAAATTCTTTATCATTAGTGAAAAATTACTTCACAGTATTCATTTGATCGTCTATTAAATTAGATGCTAAGGTATCCAAGCTTGAAGGCATGAACCTATAGGTATCGAGAAAACGAATTTCCAAACTATTTCCACCAAAACTTGTTATTTTTTTCAAAACAGAAATATAATTTTCCTAATTAATTGGTATTACGGAAATTTCACCGGGAATTTTTCCTAGTTCTTGAATAAGTAAATGACGGTCGTATTTCGAAAACTTATGAAAAAATACTGGTATGAATTTGTTTACTTTATATTTCCAGATACATTTAGAGTGCGCTGCACCCCTAAAGTTACCTGTGAAATGACAGTGATCTCTAACGCTATCAGTCCCTAAAACTTTCTGGCAAATAGAACAGTTCACCGAGTTACCAAATATCTTTTGGTCGTCTAAATTCTTTCTAATAGGAACTATTTTATTTCATTTCGTAAGATTTTCGATTAATGAATTTAAAAAACTGACAAAAAACAAACATTGCAAAAAAATTGCGCCCTCTTCTAATTTCCTCTTTGTGCAGTCATTAGTCTTGAAACGAAATATGAAGAAATTAATTGTTTATAAGAACAAAACAAAATTTATAAGGGGATTTACCTTGAAATATGTATTTTTAATGTACATATAATGTCCATTTCCGCCGTCCTCCAAAAACAATATGTATATTGATGTGAAAAGGCTTTTTATTCCTCCGATTGAAAAAGTGGTCCAATTATTTCCTTCGTATCTTCATTATATCCGAAAACGTTTAAGCTCATTTGAGTGTTCTTTTTTTTAGAAAATGTTTTAAACATTTTATTTCGAGGGGGAATGTCAACCCTGTAATCTATTTCATCACTTAAACGAATTATTTCCAGCGATATGTCAATGTTATACGCCGAACATCTTTGTGGATTTCTTACAATTTCGCCTTTTTCGTTAAAAGGAAACGAGGTAGTGGTATGAATGATGAACCAGCCATCGGTGTATAATGATTCAGATTCATTTCCAAGCGAATTAATTTTATAAGAGACCATCCACTCTCTCTCTCTTGATAGTCTTGAGTTTTCCATGGTATGTTCATGAAATCAAAATCTTTATTCGTGATCGACATTTTACTTTGAAAGCTTTTCATTTCGCTTATGGGACTCTGAGCGGACATGGTTTGACCGCCGATTTTTTTGCGGGATTGCGCCCTCTTCTTTCTTTGAGTAAGAATGGTCCAGCGTAATCACAGCCAGAGTGCTGGAAGGGTAAAGCTTCTCTTATACGGATGCCTGGTAGATCGGCCATGAATTGGTGCTCCGTGAGTTTACGTTGACGGAAACATTTAATGCAGTTGTGAACCAGATTTCTTATCAAGTTCCGTGCACCAAAGATCCAGCACCTTTGTCGGGCAATTACAAATAGTGCAGAAACTCCTGGGTGAAGATTTGATATATGTTCGTACTCCAAAATCATTTTTGTGATGCGGTTCGATTGCAGTATAGGGTGTTTTGCATCAGCTGGTAATTGTGAGTTGTCCAGTCGTAATCAAAGGTGAGCATCTTTCCATTTGTCAACGCTAGAGATTTAATGACATTGGTCTTTTGGATGAAGCGTAAGGCGTAAGCTACAACGCACACCAGCTTTGTCCAGGCCGAGGTGCGTTGAGCTAAAGCTTTGATTGGTGACAATGAGCACGCTTCCTGAGTGGTTAATGTGGTGGTCTTCACTTCTTCTTTGCCATGGTTTTCTGAAAGGGAAGAACAGAATTTTTTATAGCTCAACTTTACCGCTAGCATTTCCGGATCTTGCAGCCATGTCCCACACACCATAAGTCGAAATGGAGAAGATCGGGAGCAAACATTCCTCGAGTGGCGCAGTCCGCCGGATTCTCCTTAGTGCTTACGTGATGCCAAACGTTGCGTGGTAAGGCTTCGAGTATTTCTGAGGTTCTAATAGCTTCAAATGTTTTGAGCTTAGATGGTGGATGTGAAAGCCACGCCACGACTCAATGTCCTTGTGTTGTAGCGCAGCCTTGACTGACATGAACAGTCGGCTCAGTAGCAAAGCGCCATACAGCTCGAGCCGCGGTAGAGACCTCTGCTTCAGCAGAGAAACTCTGGTTTTTCCTGCTATGAGCGAAACAGATACGGTGCCATCTGCTCTCACCACTCTGCTATAGATGACTGCGGAATATGCCTTGATGGAGGCACCTGAAAATCCATACAGTTCGATGTGATCTTTATTGTTTTGGACATACCGTGGCAGGCGAAGATCTCTCAGTATGTGTAGGTCGTTGCGGCATTTATTCCACCAGTCCGCAATTTTCGGAGGAAGCTCTGTGCCCCAGCCGAGATCGAGCAGCCACAATTCTTGAAACAGAATTTTAAACTGCACCACCACTGGCGAAAGAATACCCAGCGGGTCAATGATGAGTGCCGAATCTGACAGCACTTGGCGTTTGGTGTTGTCCGGATTTATTGTAAGACAGACTTTGTAGGATAACATATACAGGGTTGCCTATATTCGACGGACCCATCTGACGACGCCATAACTTTTGACAGAGATGTCAGATCGCTTAATGACATACCGCGTTTGAAGCGTCAGTCCAAGCAGATTTTTACCATGGAACAATACACGCCACGCGAGCGCCCTTAAATAGTTGAAATTTACATTCAACAGAACAAGTCAATTGTGAAAACTCAACGTGCTTTTAAAAAATTAAAAAATGTGAAAAGTGCGCCTTCTAAGAACACCATTAAGCGTTTATACGAAAAATTTACGACTGGTGAGGCTCTTTCTAATCCGAAGAGGCCAAATAAAAGTCGACCAAGGCGATCGGACGAGAACATCGCTGCCATCGAGCCAGTGTTGAGATGTCCCCAAGAACATCCCAAAAACGCCGTTCTCAGCAGTTGGGCATGGCTCGGTCCACTTTACAACGGATTTTTTGCGTTGATTTGCATTTGTTCCCGTACAAAATTCAATTGACGCAAAGATTGTTGCTTACGAACAAGCCTCGTCGATTGGAATGGGCCCAATGAGTCATCGAAATGGCCGAAGATGACGATCAATTTTGGAACAAAATTTTCATGTCCGATGAAGCCCATTTCACATTGAATGGGACCGTAAATAAGCAAAACTGCCGTATTTACGCCACTGAAAATCCTGAGAAGATTCAAGAAGTGCCTCTTCACGACGAAAAAGTCACAGTTTGGTGCGGCGTTAGTTCGAAAACGGTCATTGGGCCGTTTTTCTTCCAAAATGAAAATGGCCATGCTGTTACCATCAACCAGGAGCGTTATCGCGACATGATGACCAATTTTGTGATGCCAATTATTCGTCGAAAGCGTATGAGGCAGTTCTGGTTTCAAAAAGACGGCGCTCCACCGCACACAAGTCGCATAACAATCGATTTTCGGAAGAAATTGTTTCCGGGCCGTTTGATGTCGAAAAGTGGCTATTTGGACTGGCCACAAAAGGTTTACGTTAACAAGCCAAGCACCCTAGAAGAGCTCAAGGACAACATTCGTGAAGAAATAGCCGCTATTCCGGCCGAAATGTTGGCGAAAACGATGGAAAATGCTTCAAATATGGGCAACCCTGCACTCTTCTGGATCCCAATGAACGCCCAGAACCTTTGCTGTACACTTGTACCCTTTTCCTTGTAAGTCGGTGGCTGCGAGAGCTTTGTCGGCGATACGTGATGAATTTGAAACCCATTTTCCAAGTTCCATACCAGCACATTTCATCAGATGAATCAACTCGATTTGATTGTGAATGAGCTCCTCCTCGGTATGTGCTCCCGTCAGTACGTCGTCCACATAAAACTGCTCTTTCAGGATCCTTGCAGCGCTAGGAAACTCGTGTTGATAATCGTGGGCTAACTGATCCAGGACCCTTACTACCAGAAATGGTGCGCAGGATGTGCCGTATGTTACTCATCAACTCAAAAAAATCCTTTTCCAATTTATTTTTTGCATTTCGCCTATGGAAGGTATTTAGATCAATATAATTTTTCTACCAAGGCTTTTGTAAGAATTGGACTCCTCTATGGATCTTTTTCAGTACTAAACCATTCTGTATACATTGTTGGAAGTTCCGATAATATATTACATAACTTTTCTTATTTCCCAGGTCAGCAATTAATATTTGTACCTTATCCTCCTTCGAGGCCAGAGAATTTGAAGTACAAAATGGAAGATCATTATGAAGATCATGTAAACGGTACGGATATATTTGGTTCGCTTCCAAAAAATAGCCATACTTACCATCAATTGGAATATTATGAATATCAAAATTTTCCATGTCTGTGGTAGACATCCACTTAAAGTCTTTATATGGTAAAGGTTGTGACATTGCCCAATAATACATGTTATTCGCATCCACATACATTAAAAATGAAAACTCCTTCGAGGAATTGTAATCTGTCAAATATTTATTATTTGCTTTTGTGTATCTATGACAACATTGGACTAACCCACCTCGAATGCTTTTTTGAATAGATCTATACATATCTATATCTATCAGCAATTCAGGTTGAATATTTGTGGTTTTCAACATTGCCTCCCAAGAAAGACCTGGTGTCGTAAAATACTGAGCTGGGTCAAGTGAATAAATTTGCACACAAATTTTTCAGAAAATTTCAAAAATGTCTGTTCAAAGGAATACATCAGTTTTCAAATATAATTCTAAGTAGTCTTTTAGAGTTGAACATGAGAAATGTGACCAATGCTTAAGAGCATGATCATAATTTTCCCGAGAGCATTTCCTTTCCCTTAAAATACTATCGAATGCTTCCCTTGGTGGAAAGGAAGTTTCTTCAAGTATATTAATGGAATCAAAATATTCATACGGAAAAATACCCTTCTTGCGCATTAGTTGAAATTCTTTATCATTAGTGAAAAATGACTTAACATTATTTATTTGATCGTCAATTAAATTAGATACTAAGGTATCCAAGCTTGACGGCATGTACCTACAGGTATCCAGAAAACGAGTTTCAATTTGTTATTTTTTTCGAAACAAAAATAACGAATTGTCAAATATGTTTTGATCGTCTAAAGTCATTCTAATAGGAACTATTTTATGTAAGTATTCCATACTCATACTGATACTTAAAGCTGATATTGAACTTGTGTAAATTTTAGAGTGTTTTTTTTGGGGTTGCGGCATCTTTGAGACCTTCAGCCTGCAAAGCGTCTTGTGTTTCAATGCAGCTTCCCCAGTTCTGGAGAAATTTAAACAAGCATTACAAAAAAATTGCGCCATCTTCTGATCTCCTCTTGGTGCACTCAATAGTCTTTGAAACAAAATATATATAAATTATTCAATTGTTTCAAAAAGACAAAAAAAATTAATTAAGGGGATTTACCTTGAAATATTTTTAATGTACTTATAATGTCCGTTTTCGCCGTCCTCCAAAAATAACATATTGATGTGAAGAGGTTTTTGTGCAGAAATCAAGTCCCATTCATTTCATACGTTGATTATCGCCTTTTTCGGTAAAAGAGAACGAGGTTGTGGTATGAATGATGAACCAGCCATCGGTGTAAAATGATACACATTCATTTCCTAGCGAATTAATTTTATAAGAGACCATCCACTAACTCTCTCTTGAAAATTTTTGAGTTTTTGAAATTATTTCCATGGTATGTTAATGAAAGATTTATTCTAAATTAGAATCTTTTTTCATGATCGACATTTTACTTTGAAAGCATTTCATTTCAATCTGTTCAGATTCGACTTTAAAAAGAATATAAGCTGCAAACAGTTCAAAGTTTACTTTCGCTGAAGTATAACTTTCTAATAAAATACTGAGATGGTTAGCAACGATAATCCAGCTTCACTCAAAAAATATTCAGGTAGGATCAAGAGCGATCCATCGTTTACATACTTTTAAAGCAATATTTTTCCCCTGAATCTTTCAGAACTTTTGTAGAATTTTGTAAATTTAAGAACAATATTGATAGTTCTAGAAGGGCACATAGACTATTCATTGGTTAGAAGAGATAAGAAGTATTGATTTTAAAAAAATATGTGATACAAGTGTAACCAATAGGACACCCTCAAATCGATAAAGGAGACAGAGAAACATAGAACAAAGGAGAAGGTTCGATTGAGATTTTGTAAATTCGAGAACAAAACAGGTAGTTCTAACAGGTTACATCGACTTTTCATTGGTTAGAAGAGATGAGAAGTATAGATTTTAAAAATGTTTGATACAAGTGTAACCAATAGTTACCATCAATCGATCAAGGAGATAAAGGAGACAAACAATTGCAGAAGAAAATAGAAGTTTTGTTAGAAGAAAGTGCGTATACTTAGCTTGAAGGTGGGAAAAGAAAGATTAGTTTTTATACACACCGTCATACTCAGGTAGGCAATAGGGGACAGTTTGGAGAAAAAAAATTACTTTGACTCTGGAAAAATCAAAGATATTCATATGTACAGCTTGAGGTAAAAGAAGAATATGGAAACTTATATAAAATGTTCTTTATGAGTTGTGTAAGAATATTTTAAAGGGCAACTCAAGATTGTTGAGTTAGAGATACATCATGCATTTACTTAAAATAAATAACTTTCTAAACGAATTCGACGGAATTCTGTTCAATGCACACCATGTACGTCTTCAGTTTATACAATCAAAACTCTTTGAATGTAATGGAAATAATATGAAAACATCTATTCATGGAAATCATATAGACACCTGTTTGTGAAGCAGTGATGTAGCCACCGAGGGAGTCGATACTTGTGTATGCTATCGAATTTCGGATTACAAAAATGAGGCACTCAATATTATGAAAATATATTATAATCTGGAAAAAAGACTGAACTTTTATTGCGGCCCAGTGATCTTCTCAATAAGCGTGCCCCTCGGACTTGTGCTTGTGTCCCTTTTATTGCGGTCAGGTAATAGACAAGGGTCCATGTTTGGGTCTCTGACTCTGGCTGTTATCTTTATGACCCTTTGTGGGTCATAAGTCATAAGTAAGATTTACCAGTAAAACGTTCTGGGGCGAAAACGAAAATATGGGTTCCAAAATATTTCCCACATCTGAGAATCATTAACTTGTGAAATTAATTTTATTGGGGTTTTTTTGATTTCTAAACTTGTCTCGCAATAATAGAAAACCTTATTCCAAAACATGATGATGATATAACAACCTTTGGATACTTTGGGTGTGCGACCTTTCTCAAGTGCATACCAATACCTGGGATAATGAGCTAAAAGGGGAGGAGAAGGGTACATGATCAATATTGTCACATGGGGATGTGGTGGTTAAGGGATAATTAGTATACTCTTTATGGACATGATCGTGACATTTTTATGACGTCCGATGTTTTTTGGCGGCGTAAGCTACGTCGTATTCGGATCGTGGGATCTTGGTAAGCCTCTTTCCTCTCCAACATAACGAATAAATATTTAAAGTGCTTTGCTTTGCTTCGGCCATATTCCCTCCCCTTCACACATTCCTTTCCCAATGGATCGTCGCGGGCCGCACAATACGATCCCCTATTGTCAAGGTTGTCCGTCGATAGTTATGTCATTGTTATTGACCTGCTCCACTTCTTACATCAGCACACACCCCCCATGTTAAAATTCTAGTTCACCATGCTTTCAAATTCGTTTTCACATTATAAGTTTATTGGTATGTGTATGTCGGTATATGCCGTGGATAAGCAATATAAAGTTGGATAATGCATAGGAAATAACTCTACTTGACAATTATTTTTTTAGCGGAGAGTAGCGAATTTACCATCCGTAAGGTGCGCACATCAGCAAAACGCTGACCATTCACGACTGCAAACGTCACTCAGAGGGCTCTTGAAATTGTACTGCAAGGCTGATACTCGCCGCTGAAATGTTAAATTTAATTACTGTTTATGTCTAAACGTAAAATACATAAAATTTATAACAACGAAATATAGAGCTAATAATAGGATTAATTCTTGGTCTTAACTAAGAATATATTGACATTGCCCAAAAATATGTTCTTGTCTAGACGAGAGAAAACAATGACTGTGGGAACTGTTAATATTGTGATAGTTTTTTGAGTCCTATTATAATGAATGAGTGGTGAAAATTCTAGACGGAAGGTCTCAATATATAATTTCTCTAAATCACCTACCGCTATGGGTAGGGATGTTTTTAATAACACATCTTGAATTCTTACGTTGAACTGTGGATCATTTTCTAAGGTTCGTTCTAATGCTTGAGTAGTGATAATATTGCACGGATATATACACATATATAGATATATTCATATTCTTAATAAGGCGGAAACTTCGCTCCGACACACTTACCCCTTTTTATTTAATCCTGTGCGATGAGATCTCGACGCTCTGGATCCTGGGGTTTGGAAGATGTTGAAATTGGTTTATATATGTATATGCGTGCGATACTGGATCGCGGCTCACAAAAAACATAACACGAAAACTACGTTACACAAAAAAATAGCACAATAGCTGTATAAATATGTATATATGTATGCATCGTACGGGAATTCCACAGTGGCACACGTCGGTTTTTATGGTTAAGCTGGTCAGTGCAGCTCCAATTTCTTGCATTAGTTGTCGGTCTTCCTTGTATTGAAAAAAAATTGCACTTGCTTTTTGTTGTCTATTGTTGTTGGCGATTTACGTTATTTGGTATTAATTGCCACTTATTTCGCCCTTTATCGGCTTTTTGTTTTTCTCTTTTTGTTTCTTTATGAACACTTTTGCCTCGACTGCTTTTTCCTTCTTAGGCTCCGATGTGAGTCACTACTTTCTTCAGGGCGTGGTGCTGGTCGCGGCGTCGCTAAATGGAACGTCTGTACATCTTGACGACCTTAAGGAGCACTATTATCAGGAGTAGACCAACTATGAGCTTAATGGTCTTACTTACATCCTGTATATCATCCTTGTGGTCAACGATCTCCACTGTGTTGATATCGGTGTTGCCGTCGACTTTGGACGTCTTACTGCCCATTTTAAGGGGTCCTTATTGCCTCCAGTTTGTTTTGTTGCACTCTTCATTCTCCAGGGTTGGGATGTGGTCTTCCTCCGGGATAAGAGTGTCCTCTAGGAAAGGATCTAGGTCTCCTTAGAAACACTAGTTTTCTTCCAGTACTTCTAGACCGGAGCCAGAGGGGATCAGAACAAATTCTGTCTGCTACATTTTTGCTGACGTCTTTTATACCGTATTGGATGAATTAACTAGGTGTTCCCACCTAAGGATATTGTTTCACTATTTCCCTTATCTGAGAAGTTATTGACCGGTTGTCGTATTTTCCCACCTGCCGGAGTACGGTTACTAGTAGGTCGATCATCGTCGTGGTTCTGGTCACCTGACACCCGCAATTTGCCGAATTGCAATTTCTTCTGCCTTTACTAGCCTGAGTCTGGCTGGTCACATGTGCCTCTCCCTCTGTCTCAATATTCATAGTTTGTTTCTATATGGAATCTTCTTTACACGGAGGGCGTACGTAACAGGCTCGAAGTGATCGATGCGAATCGCATGGAATGACTTCGCAAAAGGAATCTGCGTACGACCATCGTCTTTGGTTTTGTTGTTTCCTCTTTTTTTTCTCAGGCGCCCAGTGACGTGTGTCTTCGACCCATGCCTTAGAAGAGCTAGTCGGGCTTATTATATAATCTGTATATTATGGCAGGGTATTATTTCATTACTATAGTAATGGTTGCTGAAAAATAAAAGCTTTCCGGCCTCGCACGGAAACATACATGCATACATATTCATACCTGTAAAGGGGAAGGGGAAGAAAAGAAAACAAACATTCAAAAATAGTTTAAAACTTAAAAAAAAATTTTTTAAAATTAAAAAAATTTAATAACATATGGCAGCTGTGGTGCCTTCATTATAGTTTTTTTTTTTAAGAGAATATTCCCATTATTATTTATATTATATATTTATATATATTTTTTTCCCCCCAAAAAAGTGCATGTATAGGTTTTTTTAATATTTTTATTTGACATAATCCGGTGATTGGAACGCTGTCGAATCCAGGTTGATGTGTAGGTCCTGCTCTTCCGCACCAGTCTTCTGTAGCGGGTCCATATAAACTCGTGAGAGTGCATCGGAGACTATATTTAGTGCTCCTTTTCTGTGTTCTAAGGTGAAGTCAAACGCTTGCAGCATCAAACTCCACCGTGCGAGTCTGCCTGTCAAGTCTTTCTGACCCATCAGCCATTTTAGACTAGCGTGATCGGTGATTACTTTGAAGGGCATCCCTTCTACGTATGCATGGAATTTGGTAATGCTGAGAATAGCGGCGTAATATTCTAACTCGGTTATGCTGTAGTTCCGCTGTGCCCTGTTCAACTTGGCTGACATATAGGCAATCGGGTGTTCCCCGCCTGAGTCATCGGATTGGAACAAAACTCCTCCTACTCCCGTGGTGGACGCATCACATTGGATGGTAAATGGTTTATTGAAGTCTGGGGTGACAAGTACAGGTGCTGAGGCCATGCTGGTTTTCAGCAGTTCAAACGCCTTAATTGGTTCTTCCGACATCTCAAATTTCTTCATCTCAAATTTCTTCACATTAATGGTTAGCTTTACCCGCTGTAAGCAGGCGCTGACCTGGCTCAACATATCTAGGTGAGCTTCAAATGAAAGTGAACAAACCAGCAAATCATCCAAATACACAAATACATTTTCGCCAGCTTTTGTTTATTTGGGGATATTGGGTTTATGTCACTGTTTGGTTGATAGGTCCTCGTTGGCAACTTCAATAGAAGACTGGTCTATCCTAATCCCTTTTCCAGGCATGAGAAATATGTGTCTTTCACTTGCTGCAACTTCGAATGTTCTTCTAGAGTGAGCTGATGCTGGGTATAAGCCGTCTCGTGCTTGGGCGTGTCGTTCATATTCAGGTCTCCAGTCATAAGGTCGACCTCTGGGGTTGTTTCAACGGTGGTAACCTCGCGTTTACCTTTACCGAGGAAATTGAGGCCGAATGTATTCCAGAAATTAATTCCGAAATAAAATCGTTGTGTCACGCTCCTTTACCACACTTATAGCACACTAGGGCGTGTAGTGGACCTGAGCATTCTTGTCCATCCCCACAACGCCCCCAAGGTTCTTTTTGCTGCCGGTTAAATTCTTTCACTGTGACCGCGTCTGGCAGATCCTCCAAGGCCGGTAATTTCTCTATTTCGTTGACCGCGGCTCGGCTGCGCATGTTTCTCCCGGTGCTCTTTAGCCTTTTGAGCTCCGCTAATGAGGTTATCGGGGATGTTAACAGCAGTCCCCCATTTGGGTGTTCATATTGTCCTTCGGAAGATGTTGAAATTGTGTGAGGAGTTGAATAACTCCACACAAGTCCCAGCAGCAGAGGGCCGGCCGCTCACCAGGTACGCGGCGAATTTGCGTAGTGGCGGCGCGGCAAAGAGCGATGGGAGAACGAGAGAGTTTGGAGATCGAGGACGGAGAACGAGAGAGTTTGAAGATCTAGGACGGAGAACGAGAGAGTTGGAGAACGAGAGAGTTTGGAGATCGAGGACGGAGAACGAGAGAGTTTGGAGATCGAGGACAAAGAACGTGAGAGTTGGAGAACGTGAGAGTTTGGAGAAAGCGAGAGTTTGGAGAACGTGACAGTTTGGAGAGGAAGAGAGTTTGCAGACAAGGGAATTTGGAGAGCGAGAGAGTTTGAAGAGCAAGAGGGTTCGGAGACCAAGAGAGTTTGCAGACCAACAATGGAGAAGGAGAGAGCGGAGACTCGGCGGGCGGAGCGAGAGTGCCGTGTGCAAAAAGGAGTAACGGGACGCCGCCGGACTTTGGACGCGGCCGTAAACTTTGGACCGAGAAAGAAGGTGCCACATCTCGGCAGCGGTGCGGCACACAAACATGCCGCATGCGTCTCCGGGATCAGCGAGACGGCAGCATCGGGCTGGACAGCGGCGGCAAGCAGTGCGTCAAGGACAAGAGGGTCAAACAGGAGCCATGGACTTTGGACCCGGTGAACGAACACCAACCAAGCAAACTACAAGGGAGACACACCAGGCCGAGTCGTCGGAAGCAGCGCCGTGGAAGCCTACGAGGAGCCAGATTGTCACGTCGAGACGTTCGGGATTGGGAACGTTCGGGATTTAGGAATCTCCGCACTAAGACACAGGTGGCTGAGGTCTAAGGAGGCACCACACGGCTAAGTTCTGTTCTTTCCTGCCAACGAAGTCCTGGCGTTACGCCTGGAGGGTCTACTAGACTTAGAACTGTGAAAGCCGGCGATATGAAATCGTGAGCTCGGGGGTAAGCCTGTCGAGCCCCAGTGAACCTCGCGCAAGCACCACTCGGACGTATCCCGGCGTGAGCCCAGTGCGCCAAGTGGAGTTGAGCAGGTCCTGGCGCGATCAGCCAGAAGGGAGAGAAGTCCCGGAGCGTCGCGACAGAACCCCGAGAGTAACGAGCCAGAAGGGAGAGAAGTCCCGGAGCGGCGCAACAGAACCCCGAGAGTCACGAGCCAGAAGGGAGAGAAGTCCCGGATCGGCGTATGCCCACGAACCCAGCACAGAAGTCACGCGACGTACAGCCACCCTGTCAGGAGCAGTTCGCAGGACATCGCCACCACCAAGCAGGCCACCACACCGCAACGGCCACGCAAGGAGGATCGAGCCCACAGGAACGGCACGGACAGTACGCGTAAGGGTGAGGCTAGGGTGGAACGTTCGTTTACACGAGGCACAGAAGCGAAGTGAAGAGCGAGGCAGCTTCCTGGCGTTCCGCCTTGACTGTCCGCACGATCTGAGCGGAAAGCCCGTGGGACCATCCGGGACAGAGCAAGGGACAGGCGGTCGGGTATCGAGAGGAGTGATCCTGGAGAGCTCGTCACTCTGTTCACCCTAGTCTGAAAACGGTGACGCTTCCCTAAGCCCGCACGGTTGACCCCAGTCTGAATCGTGGCCGAGCAGTCACCGAGCCAATCGCGTCAGGAGCAAGCAGCGGCCACACCGTCGGAGACAGCGAGATAAGCAAAATATAAAGCCGACTGCAGCTATACCCGCAATAAACCCACTCCGAACCCGAGAATTCTGTGCTTTTTCACTGAACTACTGGGCGGTCACGTTTATATAAATTTGGTGGGACGAACAAACACAATCTACTGAGCTAGCCGCACAAATACCGTAGCGAGCAGAAACCAAAGAAATCAGTTCGTTACAAGGTTACCTGAGTTTGGCATTAATGTTCCACCTGGGTATAAAATGACAGTGACACCACATATCCTAATTTATTTACCAATCAGGAGTGATGAAATAAGCACACTATCTATACGCATTGTTTACCAAAACGGTGATTTGGTGAACTTACGTGGTGAATACGTTTCGATTCGGATGCACATTCGGCTGATGGAATGAATATTTATAATAAAAGACGTAGCCTTAGTCATCAGCCAAGCATTACTAATTGTAAAGCTATAGAAAGAGGACCATCAGTAAAAAGAAGCTCACTCACTTTAAAAAATAAATTATTTTTAAAGTCGTTAGGATTGAAGCTTCGAGTATAATATAAAAAGTTAAGAGGAAAACAATGAACGGAATTTTAAATGTTCGAAAAAGGTCAGATGAGAGTATTTCGAAGAAAGATTCATCGTATAATCAAACACTTAAACCAAACGATGAAATTCGAAATACTATCCAAAATCAAGACTTGTACGTGCTTCCTTAATTTATTAATTCCTTATATTACCTTAAAACTACCTTAGTTTTCAAGGAATTATTTGAAAAGATTCAGCGAATGGACAGCTAATAATGTTACCACTTTTTTTTAAATAATTGTATGGCTTACTTTTTGCATGAAATTAAGTACGAAATAAATGGATGTGAGATTGAAAGAACACGATTTGTTGGCATGACTACCACCTTACAAAATTGTATATATCTGGATAATCTTCAAAGTCAAAATCTATTAATTTCTGGATGGAGCAGTGGAGCCGAAATTTCTACGGGACCCCACCTAAACTTTTCTGTACCATTAAAAAATGGGTTGGGACTTGCTGAGGATTATACAAAAAGTTTGTTAAATTGTAAGCACGATCTAGTATTGATGCTAACTAAGAATCTTGGCGATGTGTTTAAACAAACCAAATGAAAAACTTTTAAACTTGAAATGACGAATATAACGTTAAAAATCCCCCATGTAACTCCGAGTGATTTTGCAAAAATTAATATGTACGATATTATTAAAAGTGGTGTAAACCTACCAACCGCATTCCGGAGTTGGGATTCATATGTTAACCCGAAATTAGGGCATGGCAGCCAACACTATAATTTTTCTTAAATCTTCTCCCACCTTTCCAATGTTCTCATCAGTATATTGTTTCGTGGCTAGATAATCGTTATCTAAAGGTTTTGTTCCATTTGATACGTTTATTTTGAGCACTTAGGTTACCGTCCTCATCGATGAACAATCCTTCAGTAGACTTAACAAGTCTTTTCAAATTTTCTGATCTTTCATTATCAACAGAAAAATGCCCAAACTTGTCGACAGACATTTTGTTTATAATTGTAAAACATTTGTGCACTTACTTTTTAAGCCCATAAAATATAATCCTTTCCTCACACAATTCCTATGGTATGGAAAAAATTGCTTAACTGTGACTAGTGTTACCCGCTGCTTTCGATGCCACCAAAATTTCCAATCGTTCAACTAACTCATTAACATCATACCAGTATACATGTAGGGTATGAAGGGTCATGTAACCAAAACCTGTTTTTGAGCGAAGTGCTTATCAACTTCTTAATAATAAGGCTATATTTGTATGCTCATGTACCCTTGATTCGGTTATAAGGATTAAAGCTTACTCTGTGTATATTCGTTTCTAATATAATTTTTTTATACATCTTTAAATCATAATCATCATAGTTTTCAGGTTTACCTAGAACTAGGAGTCAAATCACAACTCATTCGACTAGAAAAAAGTTTTTTATAATCTTTAATTTTTAGTTTTTTATTCCCCAATGTTAATGAATTGCTTGCAGTTTTTTTTGGGTCCATAACCTTTATCCAAAACAATTTCTTCTGGTCAAATTACTAATATTTAAATCATAATTGTAACTAGTGTTTTAACTTCGTCTTCTTAATTGTTTTCCGTCTCCTTTTTCTGTCTTTCTACATCTTCCTCTATATTTGTCTGTGAAAAGAATTCGTTAAGTACTTTCATCGGAAGACCTTCTTGAAATTATATTTCGACTAGTGTTTTTATCTTCTAGATCTGCGTCCAGACCCATATCGACCTCTTCTGTGTACATTGGTGAAGGTGTTGCCCCTTCTTCTTCAATCTTTTCCGTCCCTTTTTCTCTTATTCTACATCTTCCTGTATAGTCGTCTGTAAAAAGAATTCGTTATAGGAATTACTTTCATCGGAAGACCTTCGTGAAATTATATTTCGATTATATTGGAGGTCTTTCTCATTAGTTGTAAAGTATAAATCCTCCAACTCTTTCTCATCATCATCGTATTTTGTATATTTATTCAATTCACGTTTTACCTTTATACTGCCTTTTACATTAGATGTCCTTTGTTTTTTATTTTGCCTAACAAGTTCATGTAAGAGTGTAATGGGCTTAAACGTTTCCTGTTTCGTCTGATTTCTGACTTGTTTGAGATTATCGAATTTTTGCTTCAATGCGAACCTAGCTTTAGTTAACTGAGAAAAAATATTCATCGTAGTATATTTTATAAACTTTATAGGGAAAAAATTTAAATTTTTTCAAAATTCATGTAGTCACTCCTCAGTAACTAAACAAAAACTCTTTAGGAAATGCCATTATCTGTAATATTTATATACCATTTGTAAAGAAGGCTCGTAGGCTGGGATATACTCAGTATACCCTTGAATTTGAAATTCTTAAAAATATAAAAATTTATATTCCCAATATTAAAAGATAATATGTACAAAAGCCCCAAAGCTATAATTTGTTTCAAATTATTTCCTATGACAGCTATATGATATAGTCGTCCGATTTTAATAAAATTTAATTCTAAATTCATTAGTAATTAAAAAATGTTATTTTCAAGCTTATAAGGTTATATGTTAAAAAACACAAAAGATATAATTTTTTTTCATGTTTTCCGACTAATTTTCCGATCGTTCCTATGGCACATATGATATAGTCGTCCGATTTTGATAAAATTTAATTCGAAATTCAGAACTAATTTGAAAATGTTATATCCAAGCTTAGAAAATTATATGTTAAAAAACACGAAAGATATAATTTGTTTTAAAAATTTTGCCCCCATAGTTCCTTTGGGAGCTAAAGGATATAAGTGTCCGATCCGGCTTGATCCGACTTATATATTACCTGCTTACTAGAGACTAGTTTGCGTAGAAACGGACGGACAGACGAACGGACAGACGGACATGGCTAGATTGACTCGTCTTGTGATGCTGATTAAGAATATATATACTTTATGGGGTCGATTCCCCATTTTATTGATGTTTAATCATCAAAGATTTTTCATTGAATAAAGTACATAAGATTGAAAGATGTGTTTAATAAGCCAAAATCAAAAAATTGTAGTTAGAAATATTAACAATGAAAACGAGAAAAATCTACCGCGAAGACATAGTGTCCTCCTCCTAATATTATGCTAAGTTTAATAAGAAAGTCCCAATCGACTAAAATTCAAAAATGTTTATATATTTTCAAAAAGTTTATATCAACCTAAATATGGGTACTTGGAGAAATAATTCAAACCGATAAAAGGAATGGGATATCATACATTCTCCCATAATGACGGTTTACTAGACCCCAGTAAAGCCAAAAATAATTCCGTAATGATGTTCGATGACGTAGCTTATGATAATCAAGACAACATAAGATCATATTTTTCTATGGGTCGACATAAAAACATCGTTTTTTTTATTTATGTCACACATATAGTCATATACCGAAACAAAGTCAACTTTATTATAATATTTAAACAAGATGATTTAAATATGCGGCATATATATCGGGATCATATTAACACAGTTATGAATTATGAAAGATTTGTAAAAATTTGTCAAAAGTGTTGGGAGGATAAGCACGGATTCCTCTTGATTAGCAAGGATGATGAAATAGATAACAGAAGGTACAGAAAAGGATTTGATCAATTTATTATGATTTAAGCAGTGATATTAATAAAAGCTGGAATAGATACCAACAGTCCCACAATTTATCAATTGATTTCAATATGTCTAGATCACTTACATTATCTTTGAAAGGAAAAATTCCATTATAAATACAAACTTTTTTCCACCTATCGAATTGAATGGGCAACATGAAAGCGTTCTTATTGACTTTAATATGTATGATTCGATTCGAAATATTGACGAAAAAAAAATGTATTTAACATCGGTGACAATGTTATTACGATTCCGACTGGATCATACGAATTAAATGATATCACCGATTTCATTTACAATAAACTAAAAGACTATAAACTTGAAAAAACATTTAAAATCCAAAGTAATAATAATCAAGTTGAAACAACTACCTTACAAGAGCCAGTTTACTTTAATAAGAAACGGTCGGTTGGACAACTGTTTGGCTTCCATAAAAAAGTACTAGAACCGCATCCTACAAAAACCTATCGATTAAAAATTAATACAATTCGTAATGTAATACAATTAGCGGTTCATATGTTAATGATACACCGAATCATACGTTACATGAGTTTGGCATTAATGATCCACCTGAGTATAAAATGACAGTGACACCACATAACCTAATTTATTTACCAATCAACTGTGATTTAATAAGCACACTATCTATACGCATTGTTTACCAAAACGGTGATTTGGTGAATTTAAGTGGTGAATACGTTTTGATTCGGATGCACATTCGGCTGATAGAATGAATATTTATAATAAAAGGCGTAGCCTTAGTCCTCAGCCAAGCATTACTAATTGTAAAGTTATAGAAAGGTGACCATCAGTAAAAATAAGCTCACTCACTTTGAAAAATAAATTATTTCTAAAGTCGTTACGATTGAAACTACAAGTATAATATAAAAGTGAAAAGGCAAATAATGAACGAAATTTTAAATGTTCGAGAAAAGGTTTACTCAGATGAGAGTATTTCGAAGAAAGAGTTTCATACTTATCAAATCAAACATTTAAGCCAAACGATGAAATTCGAATCACTATCCAAAATCAAGACTTGTACGTGCTTTCTCACGAAAGTTAACTTAATTTTCAAGGAATTATTAGAAAATCTTCACCGAATGGACCTACAACTGATAATGTTACCACTTTTTTTTAAATAATTGTTTGGCTTACTTTTTGGATGAAATTAAGTACGAAATAAATGGATTTGAGATTGATAGAACACGATTTGGTGGCATGACTACCACTCTAAAAAATGTTTTATCTCTGGATAATCTTCAAAGTCAAACTATTAAATTCTGGATGGAGCAGTGGAGATGAAATTTCTACGGGACCCCACTTCAACTTTTCTGTACCATTAAAAAATTTGATGGGATTTGCTGAGGATTTTAAAAAAGTTTTGTTAAATTTTAAACACGAACTAGTGTTGATGTTAACTAAGAATCTTGGCGATGTGTTTGAACAAACCAGAAATGACCAAACTTTTAAACTGGAAATGACGAATACAACGTGAATGTTACGATATTACGATGTACGCTATTATTAAAAGTGGTGTAGACCTGCCAATCGCATTCCGGAGTTGTGATTCATATGTTAACCCGAAATTGGGGCATGGCAGCCAATACAGCTGGAATGTGAAATTGTCTGCTAACCGCGAAAAACCACGATTTGCCATAATTGGATTTACACTAAATGGAGAACTTATTTATCAAACTTGAATTCTGAGTCATATCCATATGATAACCTGAATGTCGATTTTAGTAAGAATCAGTATGCCCACCTTTATGAATTGTATACAAGATTTAAATCTAGTTACTATAATCAAGAGTCACAACCATTTTTGACCCCAAATGAATTTAAATTGAAGGCCCCCATTGTTGGGGTTGATCTTTCATATCAAAACGAATCAGTGAAAACTGGGCCTATTGATGTGGGAATTTCAATAGAACTCAGCACACCAAATCATGAAATACGCAAGCTTATTGTCTCCTTATACATGATCGTTTAGTTGAATATAACCCATTAAGCGGACGAAAGAAACGGTTTCGGTTGATGTTCTAGGTTTCTTTGATAATAATAATAAATTTCTTTTAAAGGAAATTGGAATTGTATTCGAAAAAGATCCTAGCTTGAATAATAGTTTTTTTAATAGAACCACCATATGATTTTACTTTGCTACATACAAAATCTAGAAAAACTGCAATTTGGTTAACCAATAAACATCACAACATTTTTTGGAACGAAGGAGAAAATAGTTTTCCACAAACTCGAAGATCATTGAGGACAATTACAAACGGAAAACAGATTATTTTTAAGGGTACTCAAAATTATATTAAAATCGGACGACTATATCATATAGCTGTCATAAGAACCATCGGATAATTGGTGGGAAATAATTTGAAACAAATTATAGCTTTGGGGCTTTTTGACATATTATCTTATAATATTGGGAATATGAATTTTTATATTTTTAAGAATTTCGAATTCAATTTAATAAAATTATTGATTATTTTTTAAAACTGCAGGGGTATACAAAGTTCGGCTTGCCAAAGTTAACTTCCTTTCTTGTTTTCATTATGTTTAAAAAAAGTGCATTTATTGTTTTATTCTTAAAATCTCACATTTTAATGATTATTGGCTTATTCCTAAATATAAATTGTCATTACTTTTATGAATATTAAATTTTCCATCAACCATCTGATTGATGATATTATCCTGAAGAGAGGTGTACCTTTCCGGCTTGTAGAGGATGTGTTCCTCCAACTCAAAAGCAATAGATTCTCCAACCTTTGTTGTTTTGCGCTCCGCCTTGAGGATCGGGAATCTTACATTTTCAGGCATCCTTGTCTTTGATATCAGCGTCTTTTTATTAAATTTATTGATCTATTTGATTTCAATATTCATCTGGTTTTCATGGTTCATGATGGTGATTGGGCTTTTTGGACGTGCTACGGTTGTTACCCGTTGTTACCTTGATGGTTTAGACTTGGTCTTGGATGGTAATTACTTGAACAGGGGTGTACTGTAGCTGTACTGTATCTGTACTGTATATACACTGTATCTCTCAACTTTTACCAGCTGTTCTAGTCTATTGTTAAGAATAATCAAAGTTCTTGTTTACTAGATGACGATCGATGTGAATGAAGTAAAGACTTAGACTGTGAATTTCAACACGTGCGGGTCCACCTTTTATACCATACAGAGCTCACACCTACACGTAGCCACACATTGATTTTGACCCCCAAATGTAAATTAACCAACCAAAAACATGTTATGACTCCACATCTTCTACGAAAGAAAGTAAAAAAGCAAGGCACAGGTGTCCACAGTTGTACCTATCAAAGTCCTGAACTCTATCATAATTGTGTTGTATTCTATAACCCAGGTATTTCACAACTTCTCTGGGTGGCTGAAGATTTCCATTATTTTTATTATATGCAACCCAATGTGTACCACTTGATTGTGATTTATCTAGGTTTACTATACCACACTCCCGAATTCTTTGTTTTTCTGGGAGTAGACCTCTTTTAAAAACACCTCTAAAATGAGGGATATGTTTCTTAGCAAAACATATAATGTCGATATTTGATAGTGGTCTATTGGGTAGTAGGGAAATTAGCCCCTTCACTCCTTTACCTTCAATTTTCCTGTTGTGACGTTTCTTCTCCTCCATATCTTCTTTAGCCATTCTTGCATTGTTAATTATCTTTGCAATTGCGGCACTACCACTTGCTAAGCTACCAAGAGCGCTGAAGGCCGTCAAGAGGGGCACGATTGGTACAAAATAACACGAGGTATTTTAACATTTTTTTTGGAATTGATTTACTTACTAGCAGCATTAATAACAGTCCCCTTTTCGCTTTCATTACATTTGTAACAAAGTATGCTGCTGCCTTTTCACCAAGAGTGCTATCTGATGCCTTGATACGCGACCAGGCTTTGTCAATCAATATGGAGTCGGCCCTTTGTCGTTCACACATTGCCTTTTTTGTAGAATATGCAATATCGTGCTCTTTACAGGCTTCATCCAATGGATTTTTTCCTTGATCACCGCGTTTCATACGCTTCTGTAACTTTGTACCCGGTCCACAAAAAGTATATCCCGGAATATGGGCTTGAAACGGTAATGTATTGATTAGCTTATCGACAAGACCACCACAGTGTTTGAAATTAAAAATACGACTGAAGCGATTATAAAACGTTTCCCCATTTTATTGATATTTAATCATCAAAGATTTCTCATTGAATGAAGAACATTAGATTGCAAGTTGCGCTTAATAAGCCAAAAACTAAGAATTGTAGTTTAATATTAACGATGAAAACCAGAAAAATCTACCAGCACGACATAGTGTCCTCTTACCGAATACAATAAGAGCTCTAATTGTCCGGCGTTCCAATTGTGGTAAAACTTTTATTATTCTAAGTTTAATAGAAAGCCACAATCGACTAAAATTCAAAAATGTTTATATATTATTATATCAACCTAAATATGAGTTCTTGGAGAAATTAATCAAGCCAATAAAAGGAACTGGATATCATTCATTCTCCCATAATGACGGTATACTAGACCCCAGTGAAGCCAAATATAATTCCATTATGATATTCGATGACGTAGCTTGTGAAAAACAAGACAACATAAGATCATATTTTTGTATGAGTAGACAATAATATACCGAAACATTTGATTCGTGACAATGCCAACTTTATTATAATGTTTAAACAAGATGATTTAAATATGCGACATATATATCGGGATCATATGAACACTTATATGAATTATAAAACATTTGTAAAAATTTGTCAAAAGTGTTGGGAGGATAAGCACGGATTCCTCTTGATTAGCACGGATGATGAAATGGATAATGGAAGGTACAGAAACGGATTTGATCAATTTCTTATGCTTTAAGAAGTGATATTAATTAAAGCTGCGTTAGATACCTACAATCCCACAGTTTATCAATAGATTTCAATATGTCCAGATCATTTACATTATCTTTAAATGGAAATAGTTCCATTATAAATAAAAACTTTTTTCCACCTATCGAATTGAATGGGCAATATGAATGCGCTCTTATTGACTTTAATATGTATAATTGGAATCCAAATATTTAAGAAAAAAATAATTTGTATAATATTTAAGAATAATAAAATATATAATAATTATAATTTATTTCACATCGGTGACAACGTTATTACGATTGCTACTGGATCATACGAATTGAATGACATCACCGATTTCATTTACAATAAACTATAACACTATAGCCTTGAAAAACATTTAAAACCCAAAGTAATAATAATACACTTCAAGTTGAAATAACTACCTTACGAGAGCCAGATTACTTTAATAAGGAACGGTCGGTTGGACAACTGTCAACAACTGGCTTCCATCAAAAAGTACTAGAACCACATCCCACAAAAACCTATCGATTAGATCAGACTGTGAACATATTAAATATTATTACAATTCGTTTGGAATATAATATAATCAGCGGTTCATATGTTGATAATACACCGAATCATACGTTACATGAGTTTGGCATTATTGTTCCACCTGGGTGTAAAATAAGAGTGACACCACATAGCCAATTGATGCACATTCGGCTGATAGAATGATTATTTATAATAAAAGACGTTGTCTTAATCCTCAGCCAAGCATTACTAATTGTAAAGCTATAGAAAGAGAAATAAGAAATACATTATTTTTAAAGTCGTTAGGATTGAAGCTTCGAGTATAATATAAAAAGTGTAAAGGAAAACAATGAACGAACTTTTAAATGTTTGAGAAAAGGTTTACTCAGATCAGATTATTTCGATAAAAGAGTTTCATACTTATTCATCGTATAATCAAACATTTAAGCCAAACGATGAATTACTATCCAAAATCAGGACTTGTACGTGGTTCCTTACAAAATTTACCTTAATTTTCAAGGAATTATTAGATAAGATTCAGCGAATGGACCTACAACTGATAATGTTACCACTTTTTTTTAAATAATTGTATGGCATACTTTTTGCATGAAATTAAGTACGACATAAATGGAGGCGAGATTAAAAGAAAACGATTTGTTGGCATGACTACCACCTTACAAAATTGTATATCTCTGGATAATCTTCAAAGTCAAAATTTGTTAAATTAAATATGGAGCAGTGGAGCCGAAATTTCTACGGGACCCCACTTCAACTTTTCTGTACCATCAAAAAATTTGATGGGACTTGCTGAGGATTATACAAAAAGTTTGTTAAATTGTAAACACGAACTAGCATCAACACTAGTTGATGCTAACTATGAATCTTGGTGATGTGTTTGAACAAACCAGAAATACACAAACTTTTAAACTGGAAGTGACGCATATAACGTATAAAATGCCCCAAGTAACTCCGAGTGATTTTGTTAAAATTGAGATGTACGATATTATTAAAAGTGGTATAAACCATCCAGTCGCATTCCAGAGTTGGGATTTATATGTTAACCCGAAATTGGGGCATGACAGCCAATACAGCTGGAATGTCAAATTGTCAGCTAACCGCTAAAAACCACGATTTGCTATAATTGGATTTTCACTAAATGGAGAACTTATCACAAATAATTTATCAAACTTGAAAGTGCACTGTCGATTGTAAGAATCAGTATGCCCACCTTTATGAAATGTATACAAGATTTCAATCTAGTTATTATAATCGAGAGTCACAATCATTTTTGGACCAGTACAACGAGTTGTTTAAAGTTAAGAAAATGAAGAAAGAAACGGTTTCTGTTGATGTTCTAGGTTTCTTTGATAATAATAATAAATTTATTCTTATAGAAATTGGAATTGTATTCGAAAAAGATCCTAGCTTGAATAATATTTTTTTGAAGAACTACCATATGATTTTACTTTTCTAAATACAATATCTAGAAAAACTGCAATTTGGTTAACCAATAAACATCACAACATTTTTTGGAACGATGGAGAAATTAGTTTTCCACAAACTCGAAGATTTTTGAGAACAATTACAAACGCAAAACTGATTATTTGTAAGGGTACTCAAAAGAAGCGATTTCTAGAAAATTTTTTTGGGAATCGTCACATTGTCAATATAGAGGAAGTGGGCTGTCCTTCATTAAACAGGTTTAAAGGAACCCGGATTTCATATTGTCAAACACATTAAGGGCGGTGTTTCTGCTCTAAACAATGCATAGAATATTTCGACATTTTTAAAAGAAAATGATGCTCAGGAAAATAATTTTATGTACATCATTGTAAAGTTGAGGCTAGATCAAGAAAACAGATTGATAAAATGAAATTTCATGAGGAAATTGACCAATTTATCAAGCAATTTAAAGGACAAATAATCGGTCAGCACATTCAATACCTTCGAAAAACAAAAACTTTTTTAATGAATCAAGGTGGACATGATTTAAAAACTACAAACTATGGAGAACACTTTACATTTTGTAATCCTCATTTAACATTGCGTCCCAGTGATCTTCTCAATAATCGTGCCCCTAGGACTTGTGTGTGTGTCCCTTTTACTGCGGTCAGGTAATAGACAAGGGCACATGTTCGGGTCTCTGACTCTGGGCGATATCTGTATGACCCTTTGTGGAAAGGAGAGAATCTTTGAAAATTTACCAGTAAAATTACCCACATCTGAGAATCTGTAACTTGTGAGATTTATTTTATTGGGTTCTTTTGATTTCTAAACTTGTCTTGCAATTATAGACAACATTATTCCCAAACATGATCGGACATGTTTCTCTGAGATAACAACCTTTGGATACTTTAGGTGTGCGACCTTTCTCAAGTGCATAGCAACACCTGGATAATGAGGTAAAAGGATACGTGATAACGACCTTCGGATACTAAAGGTGTGCGACCTTTTTCACGTGCACCCTTCTCACGTGACTATTAATTGCTTATAATAAGGAAGAGGATACATGATCAATATTGTCACGGGGGGATGTGGTGCGAAGGGGGGATCAGTATATCCTTTATGGACTTGATCGTGACATTTTTGTGATCTCGAAACCCATTAAAATCAGTTAATTTATGGTTTATGGTAATTGTGCCAGAACCCGCATATGCACATGAGAGGGGGACGGGGGCCCTTAATATGCTAATTGTGCCAGAATCCTTTTCCCCCTTTGTTTACAACAATCCTTTAATTAATGACCGTAACAAAAAAACACACTGCTCAAAAAACTATTACTCTCAAAAACAAATATAAAACAAAAACAAAAAAAAACAAAGATATTAAACAAACCAAACGGATAAATAAAAAATTAATTAAAAATCAAATACAAATTCAACAAAAAATGGAAGAGCCGAGAAATAAATTTAAGGAAGGGCTGAGGGCCATCCCTTGCTACGCGGAAATAAACTGATGGCCATCCCTCGCTATAAGAAGACCCCAAACAGGATCATCAGGCAAAAAGAAGACATCCCATATCCAAGGAAACTAAGAAGACCATTAGTGAGCTATTTAATTATAGTTTTATATATATAATATATTATTATATATATAATATAATAATAATAATTTACTTCAAAAATATAAATGAAAACAAACAAGGTGGAAGAGTTAATCAACGACTTTGAAAAAATTCTAACCATGACTCAACCTATACCTGCAGTGGCTGGTTAATGTAAGCACACATAGTTTATAATGACTTGAGTCCTGTGAGGAATGAAATGAAATAATCGAGAATATAAAGGCGAAGAAGATAGTTATGTTAGTTGGAGAGAATCGGCTGAAAAAGCAATGGGACAATACGAAAGGGGAACTATCGGCACTATCTATTCTTCGAAATAAAATTACTGGCATTGCCAATGATGCTTAAACTCATAATGGAACCGTATTGAATTTTGACGCCATAATGGCAAGACTAAATTTTGTTTTTAGTGACAAGCGACTTATACGTATTTTAGAACAGGACTTAATTGTATTAAGTCAGGGAAAATTTTATAATTTGGTAAATAAACAAAACCACTATGACACATGGGAGGAATAAGGCAATTAAAGCTGAAATTTATGAAAAACATAGAAGGACACTACTACGAGTGTTCAAACCTGGCCTTAACCGCCATATCTCAGATATAATATTTTCAATGAATCCACCCGATTTACCAAACGCAATGGTAATAGTACAAAAAATCGGTGGAACTCTTTTAGACCGCAACAAAGTAAGCCAGAGCCAATGGATATTGATAAATCAATTCAGATGCCAAATAGACCCCATAACAATAATAATCAAGGATATAATAATTATCAAAATAACAACTACAATCAAAATAAATGGAATCAAACTAAAAGAATGGAAACACAAAATGCACAACAGGAACAACCCTTATATAAGAGTACAAACAGGAACTGTTAACCAACCGGCCAACAAGACTATGAGGTTGAACAACATTGAAAAGGACCATTTTTTAGGGCGAACTCAGGAGTAGGACTACCGCACATAATAAGACATGATAATAAAATAAATAAAAAATGAAGGTTGTTAATTGATAAAGGTGCTACTTCTTGTTACATTAAAACAGGAATTTTAAAAACAAAAAAAGACTTCCAATAAATAAAAGAGTATCCGCAGTGAATGGATATTCAATAATTAAGTTTCATCATACGATAACTATTTTCGATACGCCGTCTACTTTTTATGAAATAGATGGGATAGACTCAGATTTACTTGTTGGCTACAAACTATTGAAAAAATCGGAGCTGTAATTGGTACAGCAAAAGGGGTAATAATGAAAGGAGGAAAAATTAAATCACGATAACGGTAATATTTTAAACCAACATTCTTTGACAGAAGAAAACACCATTCTTCCATTCATAATAAAAAAATACTTTGATCAAAAGCCTCAAATCATATCCGAATCTAAAGAGGGAAATCAATGTGAATTTAGTTTGGGAAACATAAGTCCTGAACACGCCGTCGTTGAATTATCCGAAAAAATAAAAGTTTGGGATATAAAAATCGTGAACACGCCGTCGGTGAATTATCCGACAAAAATAAAAATTCGGGATATAAAAATCCTGAACGCGCCGAACAATATACAATATTCATCCACGTATCAAAGAAAAGATTTGGAGGACAAAATTTTAAATATTATTAAAAAAGAACATTCCAAAATAAATATGCAGATTCCTTTTAGGACTGACATACGCGGTGAAATAAATACCGAAAACGATAGGGCTATTTATAGAAGGCAATACCCTTATGCTTTATCAGCTTCAGATTTTGTAAATTCTGAAATCGCCAGAATGCTTAAAGAAGAAATTATAAGGCCAAGCAGTAGCCCTTATAATTACCCAGTATTAGTCGTACCAAAAAAAAGTTTTAACGAAGATGGAACTCCCAAACTTAGACTAGTAATAGATTATAAGAAACTTAACGAAAACACTATACCGGATAGATATCCAATGCAGGATCCTTCCGTAATTTTGTCAAACCTCGGGAAGACTAAATACTTTTCCACAATTGATTTGGAATCAGGATTCCACCAAATTCTCATGAATGAAACAGACATTTAAAAAAAAAACCTCATTCTCAATAAATAATGGAAAATACAAATTCTTGATAATGCCATTTGGGTTAACAAACGGCCCTAGAATATTCCAAAGAGCGATGGATGATATTTTGAGAGAACAAGTTGGAAAAACGTGTCATGTCTATATGGATGACATTATTATTTTCTCAAAAACAATTGATCAGCATTATAAAGATTTAGCTGTTATAATTAACATTTTGCAAACATGAAAATTTCGATTGAAAAATCAAAGTTCTTCAAATTGGAAACGAACTTTCTCGGTTACGTTGATTCTCACAATGAGATACAAACCGATCCCAAAAAATTTCCACATTCGTATAATATTCAATCCCTAAAAATATTCGAGAGCCTAGAAGCTTCCTAGGCCTTACAGGATACTACAGAAAATTTTTTCAAAATTACGCCAAAATTGCTAAACCGTTAACGAAATATTTAAATGGCAAAGTATCAAAAAAGGCAACCCGCAAAACTTCTATACAGTTGGATGAGTCAGCTGTAAGAGCTTTCAACGAGATCAAAAATAATTTAATCGCACAAGTAGAGTTAGTTCAACCCGATTATAATACAAAATGTACTTTAACCACGATGCGTCAGATTTGGATGTTGATACGGTTCTTTCTCAGGAAGGAAAACCAATTACTTTTATATCAATAACTCTCACAAAAACTGAACAATTATATGCTACGAATAAGAAGGAACTTTTAGGTATACTTTTGGCTTTTAAAAATTTACGAAATTATTATTATTGGAGTTAACAACATTGAAATCTACACAGATTATCAACCCAAATATCGAAATGAAAAGATGGTATTCTTTCATTGAAAGTTATTCTCCAAAAATTATTTATAAGCCAGGAGCAACAAATGTTGTTGCAGATGCATCATCTAGGATACAAATTAATAACCTAACAGAAAGTATCGAGTCAGTAGTTTTGAGAATGTTATACAAGAAACCCGAAAACCCTTAAACCAGTTTAAGCAACAATTGCTAATAGGTTATAGGGGAGGTACACAATACATGAGTCGATTAATGTGTTCGGAAATACTAGACATACAACGGAGTATGACACTCTTTGACAAGTTTTTCTTCATCCCAATTTAAATCTTTTGCACAAATAAACGGGATATCTTTATTTTATGCAGATCCTCGACAAAGTACTTCCAACGGATAAATTGAAAGGGCACACTCTACTTTAACAGAATTGCACTTTGCATTAAAAATGAACTAAACATAGTTGATTATTCCGAAATAGTAATTAAAGTAGCACAAATACAACTTATCAATTCACTCTATAACCAATCCACAAACACGAGTTACATTTTCATTATAAAGACAGAAAAGGAAAGGACTATCACGTAGAAGAAGTAATTTACGAAAAGAAACACGGGAAAAGAAATGAGCTTAACTCTATATATAAAAAACAGGTATTTAAAGAAAGTCATCCTAATAAAGTTATTATTAATAACAGAGACCGTACGATTCATAAAAATATTAAATTTTAAACAAATTGACTTATCTTAAATTCCAGATAATGAATTGATTAATGTACTTATTATTGCCGGTAGCTTCAACCAAATCCGAAATTATGGTTTACACAAACCATGATTCTTTTTTTACAAGGATACCAAAGAAGTCCTCATTTATGAATCGTACGCGGATTTATTTCATTTAATATTTTTCATAACTAATTTAAGTTTTAACAAAGATTTTATTACTTTTAAAAAAGAATTTTCAAACAACATATCGATAAGAATTCACAATGGGAAATATCCCACGATTTACAATTTATTAAAATATTTATTTCTCAAATAATACCCACTGGATCAAAAAGAGGTATTAATGAATTAGGCACAATTTGGAAATGGATAGCAGGGACACTAGATCATGATTATTTCATAACAGTTCAAAATAAAATTAATAATTTGATAAAAAAAACAATAACGATCAATTCTTTATTAATTCCAAAATATTTAAAGAAATAAAAACACTATCTGACAACTTTGAAACCGCCTTTAAAGATCAATAAATTCCTCTCAAAAAACACCGTCTTCGTTTGCTGACTTACGATCTTATGAATTTAATGGACACAATTACATTAGCAAAAATAGATGTTTTCAACACAAAAATTCTAAACAATGATGACATACAGGCAATTTATAAACATGAACAAAAACCTGTTCTTATTACTGATCTATTGGATACATCTGAACTTAAAATTGCTTTGCACAAGATCATATTATTATATATACTCGTATGGCCGAGGAATTGTATGCGGGTTTTTAAAAAATGACATTTCTTAAGATTCAACTCGATACCATATTCAGAACAGGTGCTTATAACCTCCCTCAGGTTACGCAATGAGCTTTCTTCATCTATAGCCGGTATGATGATTTCATCGATGTAGGGCAAAGCTATGCCTTTGCGAGTGAGCTCACGAAAAATTGCGTTAACATGTCGCTGGAAAACGCCAGGAAAGTTTTAAAAGCCAAAAAGTACTTTTAAGAACTGATATTGTCCACTTTGAGTGACAAAGGATGTGTATTTTAGACTGGGCTCTGAGACAGGTACATAAAAAAACCATTTTTCAAGTCGATCGAATGGAAAATCTTGGCATCTTGGAGTCTGTCCAGCTGATCGTCGATAAGAGGCAAGGGGAAATGGTCTTTAACGATTACCTTATTGATCCTACGATAATCGATGCAGAGTCTTGAGGAGCCGTCACGCTTCTTTACCATTACCAATGGGCTGGTGAACTCGGAGTCCGACAGTTCAATGATTCCAGATTTAATCCATTCGTCCACCTGCTCATCTACCAAACGCGTATCAGCAAAAGGCAAGCGCCTTGGCCTATCGAAAATCGGGGTGTCATCTTTCAGGATGATGCGCATCTCAACTTTTGTGGTCTTTAGGTGAAGCGGCTTGTAGTTTTTTATAATTTCGCGAACTTCGTTTTTGGAAAAAAACACTTGCTTGCTCGTTTATATTGAGTTCATTACGTTGACTAGATAGTTTTGTTCTACCGAACTCGGCATCTTACGGACTTGCAAACCGTCGCGATTGAAAAGGATTTCAGCATGTAAACAAAGTTCTTCGCCGACGATCAATTTGAAATCCGCCGTGGGCGTCGAATACCGTTGTACAGATCTTCGCGAACCAGGTCGAATTTACTACTCGTGTCAAACAGAGCTACGCACTTTTCGTTAGCGAGAACTACTTCTTTGCTTGTTAGATTACTTTTTGACCGCATTCGATGGGTGTTCACTTTATTGTTTTCTGCTTTTTCGTTTTCGTTACCGTTTCGCGAAATATGTCCGTACTTGTTACACTTGAAACATTTAGTGCCGCGTTCCTTGTTCTTGCAACTATTCGAAACGTGTCCTTTTTCACCACAATTGTAGCAAGTAACCTCCTTTTTCAAGTTCTTAGTTGGCGCTGGCACTTTTTTGTTAAGAAACACGTCGTCGTTTCGTTTTGGTTTTTCGCGGTCGTAAACTTTCTCTCGCTCGTTTTTTGTGACGTAAAATTTTAGCTTCTCTTTAAACTCACTGATGGAGTGTTTTGTCAAATGAATAATCGTCTACGCCGTCAATTACGTACTGAATCAAAACCGAATCACCAATGTCCCCGCGAATCGCCAGATCTTTCATTCGGTACAGGTAAGCGAAACTACACTCGTCCTTTGCGCGTTTGCTTTTGCTCAACTGCTCGTGAATTTGTTTGCTGTTCACAATAGTTTTGAACTCGTTTAAGAGAGCGATTTTAAAAACATTCCAGGTACTCAGACCTCTCTCACTCATGATGAAAAGTTTAGCAGTGCCTCTCAGCGATTATTTCGCAAATATCAACTTCTGAACGTCATTCCAGCACATTATTACCGCTTGCTCTTCAAACTCAGTTAACCAGGACTCAATTGAAATTGAGTTAGTACCGTCAAATGTACGAATCGAGTCTTCAATATCGCGAAAACTAAAAGCGAACCTCGGTGTTGCCACTTCTTTGCTGAATTTTGTCGACTTCTCTTTCTCAGCACTTTTGGTAAAATTTGGCGGATTTTGCATTTAATTTTGTTCTTCGGCGAACTCGCCGGTTCGTGTGGTTCTGCCGCTCACAAATACATCGTCATTTTCGTCTGAGGATTCAATTTGATTGTGTGCGAGAAGCTTATTTTGCAGCAAATTGCGAAATATGTGGAGTCCAACGTCGTCTACGTTGTAAGATATGTTTAACATATTGCAAATTGATACCAGATCACCTTCGCATAGATTTTCTTGTACATATCTTTCCTCGGCCCGATAATTATCTGAGTTTTCGTCGAAATCGAAGCCGGAAAAATTACGAAGTCTTTGGTTGCCTCGATGACCTTCACTCTCAAACACGAATTTGTGAAAGGCTAAAATGTTCTCCCTGCACTTATGAATTCATTTAAACAGCTCATGGTTTTGAATAATTAAATGTTAAGTCGTCGAATTAATGTTTTAAATTGTTACACAATTGTTTTCACTATCCCGGCTGAGCCTCCAAATGTGGTATTTTTTGAGTATATTGGTTAAGTATTTAAGTTTATTTATTGTTTAATTTAGGTTAAATATAAGATATGGAAATGAACATTGATAAATTGAATTTTAAGCGTCTTTTTCGTCTTTCGGCCAACGTCTTCAAACCGCACTCGTCAAAAGCTCACACTCAACTCATCCGTCGTTACTCGTCGTCTTCTCGTCTTTTCTCTGGGTCTTCTCGTCTTTCATCACTATTCCTTCTAGTGTTTCGTCTTTGTTTCTTCATATGGGTTGTTCGTCGTTGGTCTCGTTGAGCTCGAAATGTTGTCTAGAGGGTATAATGTAATTGTGGAATGATCGCCTCCCAAAACAGACACATCCCACATATATTATATCAAATGATTCGGAACTCACATTCGGCAATATTAACGCATTAAATCCTTTTATTCAAATTAAACAAACTGAAATACCAACTACATTAATATTAATCATTTAATGAAATTCAGAAAATTCTTAATATTCAAACCACGGCAGTAGCTATTAAAAGCGGTTGCGGAGGTTTTTTAGGCGGTTTTAAATGTATTTTGTATGAGATGTTTTTAATTGCAAGCGTATACTCATCCCAGAATCAGTGTGTTTGGTATTCCACGGAACCCTCCCTTTGTATTGCATTTCAAATATTGTGACCCCTCGTTATCTTCTGAGAATGAGCAGGAGAAAGTGAACGTGCGTACCCACGAACCCGAATCTCACCCCTACCCTCGAGTCCTTGCTCATGACTGCTTGTGCGCGAAGGTGTGAAATTTTAATTTTGTGAGTTTTTTTCAAAATGTGCAGTTTTTATTTTAGAACAGAGAAAATTATACCATTGGGAAGGGCTTGAAAAATGCTTTCCAATGACACCAATTTTTTTTTTTTTTTTTATTGAGGATATGCTATTTACGGTAGCGGAGGTCATCGTCGTTTTTTGTCGAGTAGTGGGAACACGCACTTTCACTTTCTCCTGCTCATTCTCAGAGTATAAGCTTGCAATTAAAAACAACTCAAACAAAATACATTTAAAACCGCCTAAAAAACCTCCGCAACCGCTTTTAATAGCTACTCTTAGCTTAAGGCTTAGGAAATTCGAATGGCTGCATCGCGACATCTTATGCCAATGCTGGCCCGACTTTAACTGACCATTTATTCATATCTTGCTTACACAGAGATTGCCTTTCCTTAACCTATGTCGAAGTTGCACACCTTCGATATTTACCTACATCCAGACCCCTCCTACACCACGTTCACTCCCGGTAACTTGTTATCAATCCTTGTGTTCGTTTTCCTTCTAATAAGCATTCTACTGGGGTATTGGGCTGCTTCTTATGTTCGATAACCAATCGGATTGGTTCTAGGAGTACAACATACCTGTATGCAATCCCTGTAGATGTCAACCTGTTAAGTGAACATTCTGGACTACAAAAATGACACCACTCAAATTGCTCAGGATCAGTTCTTCAAATGCCTCAGTACTTCAAACCTATGGATCTAACCGTAGAATTTATCGATTCGGAAAACGAGGTTGAGATTGACAACCTGGAATTACCACCCACGCAAGATTCTGATCTCGAAATAATCGAAAACTCGGATCTGGAACTTGTGCAGGTTTCCACATCTTTAAAGAACTTATGGGACCTTAACCGCCACCGACTAACCATTATTTAACTTTGCTGGATGATGGAGATGACGACGCATTACTAGATGTTTTATTTGACCTAGATTCTTAACTTTTTTATTATAAATACACCATGCATAAAGAAAAATAAAGTAAAAACTATTTTTAAATTTAGGGCTTATAATTGTTTTTTATTTATTGAACAATTTTTCTTTGCCTTACAAATACTTTTTAGCTCTGCGTTGTGAACCAATAGACGATGCATATTAAAGTCTTATCGCAACCAAATTTTCCGTACTTTAGGACAGAAATAACAATAATAAAAGGAGGATTTAGATTTCTGATAGGCGAAGTTGTGTATTTTTAATGTATGCGCTTTTAGACCGCTGCGAGTAGTAAAGGATTTTGTTTCTGAACACAACTCGCAATGGTACTTCACAATTTCGATGTTTTTAAAAATAAACTGACTTTTCTATAAAAAATGTATCTTATATAGCATTTGAGGGACAATTCTTACGTTATATATACTAACTTTATTTTAACGCTATCGAAAGATTTATATAAATATAAAAAGAGATAGACATACTGATATGTATTTCTGACTTTATTCTCAAGTATTACATAGTTTGAATAAGTATTTTGGTGCATATAATGAAGACATATTGTTATCTCATTTACTCCACATGAATTGATAGAAGTGTATAGTTTTTGACAAGTATAAAAGACCATGTAATTTCTGGTTAAAGAATTAGTATACAACAGTTAGGTACTAGTGCATGACGAATCCAATCTTACGCTGATCAAAAATGGTATGCATATAAATTAAGAGTGACCTAATTTTGTTGAATTTTATAGGACTTCTTAGAGACCTTAAATGACGTTAAGCCTGTGATTGGCTACACAAAAATTGAAAATCTATGTATTGGATTTGAGTATAAGATCACTGGATGTAAGCTGAAAAAGACACCATATGGAACTAAAATAGCTCTGTATTTAACTGATAAGGACGATAAAGATGTTTGGATATTTCTTTATATACTTTAAAATAGTTTTTGGTATCAGAAGGAAAAACTCCTTTAAACTCCTTTTATAGATTTTGTCTTTGAATGCTTAGAAAGAAAATGTTCAATTTGTAAAGTATTCATTTTAAAAGAGCGTACGAATATTTCTATGCTTATCAATATCAATCATTGAATCGTATTCACAGTATACCAAGCAAGTAACTGCTTCAGCAAGTGGTTCCGAAAACCTTCCTTCGATTTTTATAGTACCTTGAGAGATTAAATTTGAACATATAGTTGAATTTGATTGATCAGCAGTTAAGTCAAAGGCTAATATAAAACTGTTTGAATCAAACATTTCCTTGGTAAATTGTAGTCCACGATCGTAATGTTTAATTCCACATGATCTAAAAAGCATATTATAACCTCTTGAGCTCTGAACCTTTTCAGCGTTCGAGTAATCGAACTCCAGAGCCTGGGAAGGAACTTGAACTCCGTTAACCAAAAGGTTAAAGCGTTGAATTTTAAAATGTTCAAATTGAAATGGGTCTAAGCCTCGGTTTCCTGAGTATGAGCGGTTCTTAACCATACAAAAGGCCAGAAAATTTGGTATTTGACCAATAACTGCGTTGTCTATCGACAGTGTATTGTTGCCCGGATATATTGTAAATGATTTGACTTCAACCTTGCTTGTTAACAAGCAGTTTGGTTTGATTGAAAATATCTCCATGAACTTTTCCGAATAACTCAACCTTGTTACTATTTTGAAACATATTTTTAAGGGTTTCATTCGAGTCCGCATAAACATATTTCCCTGCTGTTATTCTTCCAAAATTGGGAAAATAACCTTGGGAGGCCAAGTGACTTTCAGAGGCGTCACTCCCATAGTTTAAAATTGTTTGCAAATACGCTCTATAGTGATAATTATTATCACTTTGCGATACCAGTATATTATTTAAATAAACTGACGAACTTCTAAATATTGAATGTAGAATATTGTTTACAACACCAACAGCATTTCCTTCAATGCTGTTGTTATCATTTTTTTTAAGTTGCACAACAAGTCGTAAATAAACACTGGATAAATCTCGATACTTTTCACCATTTCCCAAGCAAACAAATTCGATTGAAGAGGCACCGTCCAAAGAAGCAATTGGGTTGTATGAGACTTCTTCAGTTCTTAGAATAGAACTTTGCGTGGGGTGTGCCGCAAACAAATCTAATTCACTTTTCATACATTCGATATGCGTACTCATTTTACTTTAGAAAAAATATCTTTAATATTTAATTTTCTTGTTGATTTTTTTTTTTATGTTGCGTTTGGGTATGTTTACGTGGTCGTTTAGATGTATAATGAAGTCGTTTTTTCCTATTACCTTGCCTTTTATTTCTTTTTCCACTTCCACTTTGAAAACGGGTAATTTTGTCAATTGCTTTATTTGAAAGATTTTGTAAAGTAATTTTACTTTGTTCTTGAATTATATTTCTTAGCGGCTTTCAATTCATTTATTATGGCCTTACCAGTCTCAGCGGCCTGATTTTTTATAGCAGTTATGCCCGAAAGAAAAAGTGGTTTTATGTAATTAAAAAGACCGCTAAAAAAATTTCCGATTCCTCGTCCTTGTTGCACTATATGCGGAAATATGTAAAGACTTCCGATGTTGCTTAAGCCCCCACCACACTGATTTACATAATAATCCTGATAAGATTTCACCATGATGACTATTTTGGTTCTAAATAAATAATATTTGGGTATGCATTATTTATAGTCCTGACCTTCTTTTTCTTCTAAAGTAAAGAGTTACGAAAATCGGAACAGCTGAAGTTTCAAATGGTACCTTATATCCATTGGAATCAGTAATGAGTATTGAGATTTCATATGGCGACCATATGTCCAAAGGGTAATATTCAATATTTTTAAATTGAATATTTCTTTCCTTTCCATTATAATGCATTACACGAAGACATCGCGGTCTTTTACTACCTACTGACCTTGGTTTTATTATGTCAGTGTAAATAAAAATCAATCCATTTTCAGGAATATTCGTCTGAACGGATACATTTTTATACCTAAATGTTTCAGCATTTACAAGACTAACAAACTCGGTTTCTTCAACGACATTTTTATCTTGGTTAGGTGTATATTTAATGTAATTATTCAAATATATGTCTGAAATACCGACTCCCCAATCATCGTTCATGTCTTCTGGAATGTTAACAATGTTTGTAAATGCACACTTTACGTTGTCAGGAAATACATTCATTGAGTCGTTACTTAACAATGTGATAAAAATCTCATTTAAATAACCCATATTTGATATTTATGGAAGTTAATGATACGAAATCCAGTTTAATTTATTTTTACCAGTTTGTACTGGATTTTTTGTTCTAACCGATCGCATTAACCTTTCACGTCCTGTTACATATTTAAAATTTTGATGAGGTAAAGTTTCCGTTTTCAATTTTTGTAGTTTTGCTTTGAATTTGCGTTGTCGTTCATTAAGCTTCGCTTTGAGCACTGGTTTCTCTAATCCTATTTTCTTTGTATCTGTTTCACTATCTAAAAAAGAGGTATCACTCACTTTTCGTTTATCTGAAACAACATTTTCTTTTGTATTTGAACTAAAATCACCATTATCACTTTCAGGTGGTAAATCGGGAAACTCAAATTTTTCCGGACGTGAGTGATCGTACTTTGATGTTGATTTTGATGTGCTGGGTTTTATATCAATCCAATCACTGGTTTGGGATTCAATTGTTTTGGTTGTAATAGGATTCGCTTTTTGTTCATTTTGAAAATTCCATGATTTATTACGTTTTTTGTTTTGATAGTAACTTAATTCTTGACGAATTTTGATCCATTTATCGAAATCACTTATTTTGTTATTATTTAATATTGGTAAAAATTTTATATTTATTAATTCATTCCCTCTATCATTGTTTATCAATTTCTGATAGCTGTTAGGATGCATTAAAATTACTTTGCTTAAATTATGTTTATTCTTAATCATTTTTTAATTGTTTTCCAAAAATTCCAGAAAGCAATGAAGTTATTAGAATCGGTAGAAATCCCCCATTTTGAATAAGGACTTTTCTCTTATTTAATGTACGTTTTGGGCACGAAAGGTAGCGCAATGCATTTTTATACTTTTTTAGAGCATTAAGATGAGATTTAGTAACTTTATGGTTTCCGTGTAATGTGTTCAATACAATCTCTACTATTGTTTTTACCAGGTCACTATTACTATTGCTTATAATTGCCTTACGTAGTCTATTGTCGGCCTTTTTGAGCACATACAATAAATGTTTGTTCGCTTTCAAGCGATTTAGGCTCTTTTTGTAAACCATTTTCATTTGAATAGCACACAGAATATTCTGAATTAAAAATGTCAGATCTAAATCTTAAGAGATCGTTAATGCCCTGAGTGACATCAATAAGTAAATATCCGTGAGGTTGCTCCGTTACTTCTTTATATATTCTAAATAGCTCCGTGGGGTTTTCTGTTATTCGTTCTGGGTAAATTTGTCTTGCTAAACATTGAAATTGAAGCTTATCACGAGGATTTTTGAAAGCAACAATGTATTTGGTATTTAGTGAAATATCTCTGGTGTGCGAAGATTTATGAAATATGTTCTGAGTTACCACTATTACTGATAAATTCCTATGGTGTGATCCTTTTGTAAACAGCTCACACACATTTTTATAAAAGGCTCCCACCATCAAGTCATCCAATATTAACAGAATTGGTTCATTCGTTTCATTTTCAACTGTTTTAGGGACTCCTTTAAAATATTCAATCTTTTCGAAATTGGGCTTGGCACTCTCCTCTGCATAACACCAAATAATTCGATCTATTGAAATATTAAAAAGATCATTCTTTTTGGTGATTAGATTTTCTAAAAAGGTTGTTTTTCCCGATCCTGAGGGTCCACAAATAAGCATTGTAAAAGGATGTATAAATTGTGTAAACATTTTTTATAAAAAAAATTTTTTTATTCGGAATGAATTTTAATATATTATATTATTACTAATTCCTTATATAATGTTTTAAAGTTATATTAGGTTTTATTAATATTCACTTGATCGCGTTTCTTGGAGCAGTTCTTCTCGAAATGAGTATCAGATCCGCAATAATTACAATAAATAAGTTACGTGTATCCATTTTTACGGGGATCATTTCCAAAAAATCTCTTAAAAGAATCCATAATAAGAGACAACCTGATAGGACCATGAATTTCTTTTTACTAAATTTTAAACACATGTGTCACCATTACTATATATTTCATAATTGGTGTTTGTACAAACAGCTTAAATAAATTATTTAATGAACATCGAAGTGTAAGTTTTTTCTTGTGTATTCTACAATTCGTAAACAAATTGGGTAGTTGAGTTAAACTTCTTCCAATATCTATATCGATAATGTGTGTTGATAAATACTTGATTAAAAAATTCTTTTTAATTTCACCACGAACAAGAACTGTGTGATACTTATTGAGTGGTGTGAGTATTTTTTCAAGACTTGTGTATGGAATATCTCCAGCTGACCAATCCAATCCGTTTATGTTCTGCTGGTTATGGTGCTGCTGCTTAAGAGCTCCATTATCCAATTCTTTTATGTTATATGGCGGTTTAAAATGGAAAAAATAAGGTATAACAGTTCCAGCAGGCATAAACGCCAGCTCCTTAACGAAAACTTGTTTGTTGTTACCAAGTACATATTGAAAATCTACTGTAATGCTTGAATTACGATCGACAGTGTTCATCATTGGTTGAGATTTTTTAATCAACTGAGGGTGTGCATGCTAGGGCTTTCTCCTTTATATACCGGTAAGACTAGAACATATTTACAGTTTATTTAAAGTAGTCTTACCTGATGGACATGTGTGTAACTAAAAGAAATAAAACTTCTCGAAAGAAACAGGACCAGGAAGTCATTTTTGGATTCGAGTATTATGTTGTTCATAACTTAAAATTGAAATGTGGTCTGTCAACTACTCGAAAATTTTTGCCGATGGTTTGGATGCAGCAAAGTAAAAATAATTTCATTGGATTTGACAAAGACGAATGGATGCAACTGCTTACGTATAAGGAATTTATTCAGTTGAAACTGGACCTGTATGACTTCTTGATGCCTGATACAATTATTGATCATCCGTGCTTGCACTCCATAAAATGTAACTTTAGATTTAGGAAATCAGATAATCAGTACGTTTTGGTGATTAATCAGTATGGTAACAAAAGTGAGTTTAATTCTGAGTCCTGGAGATCATTACTAAGATTAGGCATATTTTTTACTACATTTTTATGTTGGAACTCCATATTAAGACAGCAAGTAATATATCTTTACTATAATCATATTATTCCTAAGTGTGTATCTTTACAAAAATGTGATATTCAACTATCTGATTTAGAAGGTACCTATGATAAGGATGTGCAAATAGATTTAACACGATTATGTTTTGAAATATCAAAAAAGATGCGTTCAGAAATAAAAAGGGATGTTCTTGTATATAAGCAAGCAATATTGACTAAGCAACCATCGTCATTAAATAAAAAATAATACTAATAAATCAACACTTTAAGATGAGCAAACAACAAGTTGTCGATGAAATTCATAAGGCAGCGCGAAAAAACTTCATACGGCGAAAGTTCGTTCAAAAAGGGATAAATGACACATGGCAAATTGATTTAGTTGAAATGATACCATTTTCGAAAGAAAATAAGGGTTTTAGATATTTACTGACCGTTATTCTCAAAGTATGCATACGCCGAGGCAGTTAAGTCAAAGTCTGCCTTGGATGTAGCAGAGGCAATGAAATCTGTTTTTAAAAAGGGTACACCCAAGAATATTCAGTCAGATCAAGGGAAAGAATTTTTTAATTCCACTTTTAGGAAATTAATGGATAAATTTGATATAAATCATTATCATACTTATACGCATCTCAAGGCTTCTATATGTGAACGCTTTAATAGAACATTAAAAAATCGTATGTGGAAAATGTTTAGTATGCAGGGTAAATATAAGTGGATTCATAACATCAATTATCTCGTAAATCAATACAATAATTCATATCACCGAACAATTAAAATGAAGCCTATAGATGTCTGCACGAAAAATGAAGAGTTTATTTTAAAATCGGTATATAATATACCAAAAATATTTCCAAAACATAAATTTTTAGTAGGTGATTTTGTTAGAATAAGTAAATACAAGGGAGCATTTATGAAGGGATACGAACCTAATTGGACCACAGAAGTTTTTAAAGTTTTAAAAGTCAAGTCTACATACCCCGTAACATATGAAATACAAGTTCCTCTTCATAAAATGACCCATTAATAGGGGTACCCATACCCTATTAATGGGTCATTTTATGAAGAGGAACTTCAAAAAGTGAAAGACAAAAATGCTTTCCTAGTAGAGAAAATACTAAAAAGGAAAAATAATCAAGTGCTTGTAAAATGGAGCGGTTTCGATTCCAGCCACAACTCATGGATATCTGTAAATGACCTGCTAAAGTAATAAAACGCAGCAATAACAAGTTTAATTTTTTATCTATTTATTTACAAATTTTTATTCTTATAATATAAACATTTACTTAATAACGGGTTTAATTTTGACTACTTAATATATGTTCAATATTATAATGACCATGAGCCAATGTATTACAATTATCTGGTAAAATATATCTCTTATCATCCTTATAATTAAGACTTGTTTTATTAATAATTTCAGTATAGAGGATGTGCGACCTACTTCGAATAACTCGCTGGGATCAATAACATGTTTTTTTATAGTTTATACATTCTATATAATCTTCATGATTCAGTTTTTTAATAACTGATTTCTTAACTCCTTTAATTTTTTTTATACATTCGTTTTCGTTTCTTTCCTTATCAACTAAACAAGAGTATGCCTTAGCCTTCAGTCCAGCAAAAGAAGTCATAACCCTACCTGCATGTTCATCCTTCATTTTGCCAGGTTCCCTATTATTAGCTTGAACTATATTAAATTGGTTTCCTAGTTTATAATTTGAGGTATCAAATCGTTCAGGATTTTCTTTTATAGTTTCGTAAAAGTCTTCCTCTGAAGATAAAATAAATGAATCTGTATCCATATAAATTATTTTCGAAGAAGGACTTTTAAGTAATAGAAAATTATAATAAAATTCATACATTAACCATTTAGATAATTCTAAAACAGCAACTCCTATGTATATTGGCTTATCATACATAATTTTTGATGGTGTTGATTCAATCGCTGCAAGATCTGTCCCAAATATCTCAACGCTATGGAAGTCATGTCTAGCTATGCGTTGCCTGAAGCCTGGCGAATTTTGTCTTGATCTTTAATGTTTTACTAATACTATATTTCTACGCTTGGAGACATTTTCCATTGTTTTGCCGTATACTGCATTATTCATTAACATAAAAAAATTTTTTTCATAATCATTTTCGGCTAGTTTTCTTTGATCAGTGTTTAAATCAATATAGGGCTTTAACCAGCATAATTATGTAAAAGACAAAACCCTATGTATTTTTTTTACAATTAAACCATGCTGTATACAAAGTTGAAGCTGTTTTAAGTGGATAATGTATTCGCTTTTATTCGATAAATTAGCTATAAGTTTTTGCTGCTTACCTCCTGGAGGAACTTTGTTTTCTGGACAGAAAGGCAAGTAGTTATGCGAGTCATGCCGATCAGTAGGATATTCTAAATCCACTTCTAATATATATCCTACATTTCCATCAGCAGAAATATTTTTGAAATCGAAAGATTCTAATTGATCAATACTTAAAAATTTAAATCCTGAAAGCGGTAAGGGTTGACTCATTGCCCAACCATATAAATTATTTGCATCAATATAGCTGAGGTAGTTATTTGGTTTACTTGAATCGAAGTTAGTTATATATTTATTATTAGCTATAGAAATTCTTTGGGAACATTGAGTTAACCCACCCCTTATCGCTCTTTTTAAAAAGTTGTACATGTCTCCGTCACTAATAAGTTCTAAATTTACATTAGTATACTTGAGCATAGCATCCCAAGATATTGACGGTGCTGTAACATAGTTAATAGGGTCAAGCTTATAAATTTTCTGACAAATTTTTCTAAAATTTTCGAAAACATCGGTCAAAATTAAAACATCACTTTCTAAATAAAGTTTTATATAATCTTTTATAGTACAGTTAAAAGTTTTCCAAATCTTTTGTGCAAAATTGTAATCATCTATACTACAATTTTCTTCGCTGAGAGAATTGTAAAAACTATCAATGTCAGGAAGCTGGGTATCCTCAAATTTTTCAAAACTATCTAAATAGTCGTAGGGGAAAACACCCTTCCTACGCATTTGCTTAAATATTTCTCCCTGAAATCTAGTACTTAGAATTTTAAAATCTTTGTCCTCCATGTAGCTTGATAGTTTTTCTAAACTAGAATTTAAAAATCTAATCGAATCGATATATCTTATTTTATATCTATTTGATGCATTTATTTTAATTGTCTGCGTTAGCGCTATATAAAGCTCTTTATTACAGGGTATAGGGCTTAAGTCTCCTTCTAATTCAGTAATGAATAAATGTATGTCACACTTAGATAAGTTATGAAATACTACAGGAAAGAAAGGATCACTTAATTTGTACTTTGGCTTATAATTTTTATGAATTGGACCCAGAAAATTGATCAAAATATTTGTCCAGATCGTCAGCGTTTATTTCCTTTTCACAGGCACAGCACTTTCCTTCCTGTTCATGGATTGTGCTAGCAATCGGGTTTTTGGGGGTCGACCAGTACATGTAAAACAAGCTCGTAGTTTTTTCCTTTAGTGATTTGCTGAATTTTTGTATGCAGTCAGCGCCTATAAAATTATACAAAATTTGAATTAGTTTTTAAAATACTAAGAAATTAATTATTTATTGTTTTTACATACCTTCATATGTTCACAATTCGTTCAGATCCGAATTATATTTATGTGCTATATAAAATGATACGGCACATGCAGTATGCTTCTGCACTTTTCTTGTTGACGACGTTGAAGACGAATTTAGGCATGTTCTATAGTTTTCAAGAACAGCCTCAATATCGGCATATATCACCACCGGAGGAGATAATTTTTTATGAAAGCCCTTGAATGAAGTTGTAGTGTTTGGTTCAGGGTAAAACGAGGCCACTTTTCCGCATTCAAGTTTGTTGTGGGTAGTATTATTAACTGTGGAAAACTGTAGACAGTTATCACAAAAATATCCTCCTGATTTTGCCTTGGAATGCTGTGAGTAGCATAATCTTTTTACACTTGTAATGTAAGCGTAATGCATACTGTCCTGGCTTACGTTATTTATTCCCAATATATTGATGTGGTTGGTTTGAATACATTTGGTTCTAAACGTTGGGCCAATAATTTTATCACCATCAGCGTCGATCTCATAAACATTTATACTGAAGTCTTTATTAATTTTCTCGAAATGGATAATCCCTTTATTCGTTATTGGAAACTCGATTCCTGAAAAATCCAATCTTATTCCGTCATATACAATTATTTCATTATTAATATTAATGTGGTAAGTTGTGGGCTTTGTCATTTTCTCTCGTGAATACTTTTTTTGCTTTGCTGTTGTAAAGGAAGCACTCTCATGAGTTTTGTTAGCTATGAATGCCAGTATGCACCATTTGAAACAAAATACGTCAGTATTCTGTACGTTTATAAATGCATTTCTGGCTTTTATATTCTTCGGGGCCTGAATGTATCCGCTAGCAGGAATGTTTTCTAGCTTTATTATAGTAATTTCAAAATAATTGAAATTTTTTATTCCCCAACCAGAGTCTTTTTCTTGAAACTCACTGATAATGCTTTCATTTTGGTATACAGATTTATAAGATGTCCCAAAATGTTTTGTTGTTTCAACAGTAACTCCTTCGTCTGTTTGTTTAATATAGGTACCATAAACTCTTAGGTTGAATTTAATGGCTCTATATTCTATCATGCAATGCTTTATAATTTCAATTATATTTTTTTGGCAAAGCTGATAAAAATCTTTTAAATCAATAGTGTTTTGGACTGTACTATTGATTCGATATGATTTAACAGGAAAAACAGTTTGAGAGTTAAGAAGAATTATGTTTTCATTATTTTTTACTTCTCTGGCTGATGCATTTTTATGCTTATCGGTCAATATATGTTGACGTTCCCTTGATGCAAGATATTTATCACCACAAGTAGGACATAAAAGTTCTAATTTTAAATCATTTGTATTTTCGCTAATCTTAGCTTTTTTTCCTTGTTTGAGTACTTCCTTACCCTCATCCCTTCTCATCCGTTTGAGAGCATTTGATGATGTTGTGGGATGATCGTCCAAATTATTTTGCCTACTAATTGTGGTTGCCGTTTTTCAGCATTCATTAAAACATTGAAGGCATTTATAGGTCCATTACAATTTTGATAGTGCTCGTCAAATTCATAATTATGAACTAAGCAAGAGCATAAGTCACACCTTATTTTTGATTTACACATTAAAACCCCGAAGGCATTCCGAGGCTTTGAGCACTGAGCATAATGAGTTTCAAACTCACTCATCTCCACATTTTTGGTGCACAAATCACAAGCAATGAATGACTCCATTTTTAGGGTTTTGGTTTTAATATTTTTATTCAAAAAATATATTGTTATATGTTGTAATGTTGCTAACAATTTTCACCCACTCGTTATAAAGGTAAAAAGCACAATAATGTTGTTACCAATTTTCACCCACTCGTTTAAAAGGTAAAAAGCACGATTAGAATTGTTAGGCGCGATTGCAAGGAACGATGTGGATCTAATTATTTTATTAGAATACAGTACTGAGGCATTTGAAGAACTGATCCTGAGCAATTTGAGTGGTGTCATTTTTATAGTCCAGAATGTTCACTTAACAGGTTGACATCTACAGGGAGTGCATTCAGGCATGTTGTACTCCTAAAACCAATCCGATTGGTTCTCGAACATAAGGAGCAGCCCAACACCCCAGTGGAATGGTTATTAGAAGGAAAACGAACACAAGGATTGATAACAAGTTACCGGGGATGAACGTGGTGTAGGAGGGGTCTGGATGTAGGTAAATATCAAAGGTGTGCAACTTCGACATAGGTTAAGGAAAGGCAATCTCTGTGTAACAATCAGTGTGTTTGGTATTCCACGGAACCCTCCCTTTTTATTGCATTTCAAATATTGTGACCCCTCGTTATCTTCTGAGAATGAGCAGGAGAAAGTGAACGTGCGTACCCACGAACCCGAATCTCACCCCTACCCTCGAGTCCTTGCTCATGACTGCTTGTGCGCGAAGGTGTGAAATTTTAATTTTGTGAGTTTTTTTCAAAATGTGCAGTTTTTATTTTAGAACAGAGAAAATTATACCATTGGAAAGGGCTTGAAAAATGCTTTCCAATGACACCAAATTTTTTTTTTTTTTTTTAGTGAGGGGGTTTACTATTTACGGTAGCGGAGGTCATCGTCGTTTTTTGCCTTTTTCAGTCGAGTAGTGGGAATATACGGGAGGAGGCAGAATTTGAAATTCGGTACAACTTTCCGCTTCAGTGCACCGTTTTAAGAAATTCTTAAAACTAAACTTCTTATCCTACACATAAATATTATTGGGTGGCCTTTAGATATAACCCTGAACATTAAAGTGATTCTTCAGCTCATTTTTCCTAGACACACTCCTCAAAAGGAATCGTATAACATATAAGAAAAACTAGAGTATAAGACCGCAGCGGCGGTCATCGCAGCGGCAGTCTCGGCAGCGTCCAAACCTCCGCTGCGAAAACCGCTTCCGTATATTCCCACTACTCGACTGAAAAAGGCAAAAAACGACGATGACCTCCGCTACCGTAAATAGTATACCCCCTCACTAAAAAAAAAATAAATTTGGTGTCATTGGAAAGCATTTTTCATGCCCTTTCCAATGGTATAATTTTCTCTGTTCTAAAATAAAAATTGCACATTTTGAAAAAAACTCACAAAATTAAAATTTCACACCTTCGCGCACAAGCAGTCATGAGCAAGGACTCGAGGGTAGGGGTGAGATTCGGGTTCGTGGGTACGCACGTTCACTTTCTCCTGCTCATTCTCAGAAGATAACGAGGGGTCACAATATTTGAAATGCAATACAAAGGGAGGGTTCCGTGGAATACCAAACACACTGATTCTGGGATGAGTATACGCTTGCAATTAAAAACAACTCATACAAAATACATTTAAAACCGCCTAAAAAACCTCCGCAACCGCTTTTAATAGCTACTCACGGCAAATTCACATTGAAATACAAGCAGAAACTAATATCCCCGACAATGAAAATACTGCAGAGGAAAATATCATTGTCGAATTGACTAATCATCTACATTCTGTATACCCATCAGTTCCAAAGAATCGGGACGATCCAATTCAGAATGGGTAGAGTTTTATAACACATTACTTGGGGGGCCTTGGCCAATTTATAAACAACTTTGAACCAAGAGCTTTTTTCTATTCTTTAAACAAAGCCTCCAATTGATTCCCACCCAGATCAGTTTCACACTCTCCGCTTCAAACGGATTCTGTAAACATCCAAGCTGATATTGTAAACACCAGAGAACCAAAAAGGGACCTCCAAGTCCGCTAACGTAAACATCGATTTCCGGCAGAATTTTAATTCTGCAAAATTTCAATTTCAAATTTAATAGACCAATTTCATCATCCTATTTTCCGACTATCTTGAATGATTCTCTTAATCAGATTTTTGAGTTAAATCTCTTAAGCCGAGGTTTGATTGTGGATTATTAAACCAAAGTCAGGCTTTCCATTTTGGAATCCGAATGGATCGGTGAAAATTGATATCGGTACTAATAGCAATTGTGTAAACTAGTGAATAAGAAATAGCAATAAAAAATATATTGTTTTTTTTTTAATTCACTAAGCAATAATTTAATTTGTACGCCTTTAAACTACGATTTGTGCAAATAAAACCGTATAAAAATTATATTTCAAAGGTTTTTCATTTAGATTTTTTTCAGCCTTATTTTTTTTTGATTTCTCAAGAACGGCCCTAACGATTTCAAATACAATTTTAAATTATTTAGCCATTCCACAACTCTTGGTATACGAACCTCTTTTGTAAAAATAAACGTTAACACTATTTAAAGGTACTAAAAATTTAAAACGATGTTAAACAGCACAATATTAGAAACTAGTCTGGCGCGTAGTGTATTTTGTTTAACATTTAATATAACAACCAGCGCATGTTCTCTCTAAGCGCCGGCAGCGCCCTTGCACTCATTGCACGGACAGACGGACATGGCTAGATTGACTCGTCTAGTGACGCTCATCAAGAATATATATACTTTATGGAGTCGGAAACGTCTCCTTCACTGCGTTGAAAACTTCTGTCTGAACTCATTATACCCTCTGGATGGGTATAAAAACACCGAAGATATAATTTTTCTTAACTTTTTGCCCTATAGTTCCTATGGCAGCTATATGATACAGTTGTCCGATCCGGCTGGTTCCGACTTATATACTACCTGCAATAGAAAGAAGACTTTTTGGAAAGTTTCAGCCCGATAGCTTAAAAACCGAGAGACTAGTGTGCGTAGAAACGGACAGACAGAAGGACGGACAGACGGACATGGCTAGATCGACTCGTCTAGTCTCGCTGATCAAGAATATATATGATTTATGGGGTCGGAAACGTTTCCTAGTTTTTCTAGAGCTTTTTTTAACAAAAAACATGCCTTCTGATGCTGCAGAACCACCAGAAACGCAGAAACGCCCTTCCTAAGTTTCAGTTCTCAAACGTAGACAATAGAAAAAGAACCAAGAAGGGCATTATTGTAAAAGAATAAACTCTGATAGTTCAAGCTATCCACTAGCCTATTGGAAAGAAAGTAGAATTTGCCGTTTTACTTATTTATTTTCAAAAAAAATTGTTATGTTTTACAGAGCAATTAAAGTGACCAGACAGCTCTGGTTTTGTGCGTCCCAGCAACTTTGAATGAGATTGAGATGATATTTTTGAAGGCAAGCCAAATAAGTTCCGAGCGCATGCCATCACTAAAGTTAAACGTAGCTCACCATCTCCTATTCATTAACAAAAAAATGGGGACTGCCGAATATTATGTGTAATTTAAAGAAAATCTGGAGTCTACGTTTTTATGCTTTTCGATATTATTTTTATACTCGTTACTCGTAGAGTAAAAGGGTATTCTAGATTCGTTGGAAAATATGTAACGGGTAGAAGGAAGCGTTTCCGACCCCATAAAGTATATATATTCTTGATCTGGATCCGGGTCGATCTAGCCATGTCCGTCCGTCTGTCCGTATGAATGCTGAAATCTCGGAAACTATAACACCTAAAACAGCCATAATTGCCAAGCCCACTCTAAATCCCAAAAACGGCTTCAACGCTTAAATAGATTCGTGATTAAAAAATGTCTGATACGGCGGACTCGGTTGGGGCTCAAAATGAATTCAAAAGTGACGTTGACCACTACCGAGTCTAATCCCAATCTATTTTCCGGAAAATGAGCTCGATTATATCTTATTAAAACAGGCATTTGATTCTGCGCAGACATTGTTGGAAAGACTGGATATTGCAGAGAACTCGAGCGACCATCGGATTGAATTTGCCGAGGTTTTCATGGATGTGAAGGCGAATCTAAGCCGAGGCTCATCGCAAGTCACAATTGTCGGCTTCAACCGCTGCAAATCCAACATCTATTGACATCACTAATAATGCGGATTTTTCTTTTCTAGGAAGCCTCGGTTGCCAAATCCTACTCTGACTGGCCGGATTTTCTTGCGACTTTCACTACGGTCATCAGAAATGATGTTAAGCTAAGTAACATTGAAAAACTACAAACGTTCGAGTTTGGACGGCGTGGCTCTGGAAACTATACGCTCGCTCAAGCCCTCGAATGCTAATTATAATGATTTGATAATAAAGTTTTACACTTTCAGGTACACGTTCAGGAAATAATCGATTTAAAGGGTGTCGAAAAGGGATCGTCAAAGGATCTTCGGAAACTCAGTGATTTCGTGAATTCGCATCTGCGAGCCACTAGGACCCTGGCCACTACGCAACACATTTTGGATGAACTTTTAATTTACATCGGAAACTGGATCGTAGGACTCGGAAAAAATAGGAAGAGGACTTGTTAATCACTGAGCTGTCTACCTGGGATGCTATGAGGTCGTTTTTGGAAAAGATGTGAAAGATGATGGAAAACTTGTATCAACCCTTGGTAACTCAAACACCAGGCCAGCAGGTGGGAAAAAACTTGCACAAATATAAGCAAAATACACATATTGCTTATGCTACTATCTCAAATCACTTGATATGTTTATTTTGCGATGCACGGGATCATTATTTGCCAAAGTGTTCTCGATTTTAAAATTTGAGTCTGAATCTTCGACTGTTTGCGCAAGGGGCATAGTTTGCAGCAATGCAAGTCGACTCCCTGTAAATATTGTCGCATGAAGCACCATTTATTATTACACATGAACCATGACCCATCCCCAACATCCACCTCATATTCATCTCCATCATGTGAACCATACTTGAGCTCTCAGGCATTACCATCTACTTCATCAGCATTAGTATCATGTTCGCATACATCATTGCACCCTGATCATCATTTACTAAGCCCTTTACCCAAGACCTCAAATATTTATCAACTACGTTTTGCTTCCAACTGCTATTATCTACTTTAGAAAAGGAATTTAGGTATTTATGCCTTGCCGAGCAATTTTAGATTCGGCCTCCCAGCTAATCTTTATATCCTTTCGCAAGCCTCAATGATCGTCATTTTAATCAATCACAACGAATTGACCTTTTTCGAAATAATTTCTATGGGACAAATCCATTTGGATCGGGCTTTGCCAACTCTTCAGAACACGAAACTTGGTTGAATAGTCTCTGGAGGGTTATCATCGAACATGCTAACTCATAAATCGGTTTTAAAAGCCAGCATCAAGGACCCAGCTGATCATTCCGATGACACACTTGCCTTCATAGTAATTTTTAGAATTTGAGGAAATTGAGGACTTTACTACGTCTAAGCCATCTTTTTAGCGGAAGACTTGCGAGATGTATGAGGAGGTATTTGAGCCTGCTATTGGCACGATAAAAATCTTTAAGGCAAGCATTTACCTTAAATTGAATTCTTTACCAAATTTCTTCAAGAGCAGGCCAATTCCGTTTGACCAATTGGATAAGTTCAAGGCAGCGCAGCGTCTCATAGAAGGTATTTGGAATCCCATAATTTTAGCTTACCACAAAAGCTAGGTAGAGCCCTACGAATCTGCGGCGATTTCAAGAAGACGTCAGTTCCCAATTTAACATCGAGCACGTATTTCTGCAAAATTGACTTCCCAGATACTTACCTACAAATGGAGTTAGACGATGCAGCGAAATAAAATATGGTTGTCAACACGTTGTTGGGTCTCTTTCAGTACCAACGTTTGCCGTATTTAACAGCTAGCGCTCCAACTACATTCCAGCGTCACCTTGAGCAACTTCTAAATGAACTAGAAGGTTGTGAAAATTATCTCGACGATATAATTATTTCGGGTCCTGCAGTGGATCAAACCCTTGCCAGACTTGAACAAATTTTATGCGTTTTACAGGCGAATGGCATAAAATTTAAAAAAGAGAATTGTTTCTTTCTAAGGGATGATATTGAGTACCTTGGGAGAAGTGTCAGTGCTAAGGGCATCCTTCCGGATTTTTCAGGACTAGAAGCCGCGAATTAATTAAAACGCCCTCTAATCTACAACAGCTGTATGCGTTCATGGGAAAAGTGAACTATTTCAGCTATTTCATTCCAAATTATCTAGTTACTCCTCAACGAGAATCTTTCGCTTATTTTAGCCACAAATGAATCCTCTTTCGGCAGCCCTCTCAATCATATTTGGGGTAAAGAAGTTTTATCAGTATTTATATGGCAGGAAATTTATTATTATAACTGATCACAAGCCGTTGGTTACAATCTTTAATTCTAGCAAGCATTTTCTTACAATGACTTCTAACAGACTCCAGCGTTGGGCTATAATGTTGATGGCTTACACTTTTTATATTAAATATCGCTCAACCACAACTCATGGATACGCAGGCACAATCTCACGTATTTCTCAGATCCCCTTTTCGATAAGGAAGATAACATCGCGTATATCTTGTCAAAAAATGTCGATATCATCAACGAAAATCTGAAAAGCAATATAATTTTGAAGAGAGTATACAACTTTGTATGTGGCTAACCAGAACAATAGAATGATCCCGAAATACTACCTTACTTGAGCCGCAGATTTGCCTTGACGATAAACAACAAGCTGCTATGTCTTCGTTCTGATGTCAAAAGAATTATTATTCCTCGCAAGCTTCGAAGTAAAATTCTGTTACTTTTTCACGACGGTCACTGGGGCATGAAAAAACTATCACGTCAGCATGTTTGGTTGCCAGGTATTGACGATGATATAGCACAACTGACTAAGAGTTGCAACAGCCCCGGTAAAAGAGTTTCAAAGTTGGTCGAAAGCTGGAAAAGGATACACATAGACTTTGCGGGCCCTATATTTGACTCAATGTTATTAACTACATTCATAACCCAAATATAATCGACTACAACTGCAAATACTAAACAATTGTCATAATGGATAATGGACCGCAACTCACTGCAGAAAGCTTTAAGGAATTTTGCCTTCAACATGGAATTAAAAACCTAGCAACAGCTCCTTATCACCTAGCATAAAATGAACTTGCTGAGCGCTTCATCCAAACCTTAGAAACTTCTGTTGGCAAAAACAGAAAGAACGCTTATTCAGTAAAAACAGCCATTACGAAATACCTTGGTTCGTATTATTTCACCCCGAACATAGAAGGAAAAAGTCCTGCAGAACTTCTACATGGTCGCCCAGTGCGTACGGTCTTATGTCAACTCTCTCTCTCTCTCTCTCTCTCTCTCTCTCTCTCTCTCTCTCTCTCTCTCTCTCTCTCTGTCTCTTTCTCCAGTCCACCCAAGATTCCAATAGATAAACCTCAATCGTCACAGCCACGTCAATCTGGTATCCCCATCCGCAGCAGTACTCGTTTGCGGCAAAAAGTCAACCGTTTTCCACCCCCATATTTCAAAACGCGTGAATCTACTAATAAAATGTAAATTTAGGGGAGAGATGTTATGTATATTAGTCATAAAATCTTGGCCGTTTGCCATATACTTTATCGATATTCTATGTTATCATGTACACTTTACCCAAAGAAACATAAAAGTTTTCATGGTAGAAATTTTTTTTCTGAAATCTGAAATTATCGTTACTATTTCTGTAGCGTTCTTCCTTGTTATTATTAAAAATTATCAGTAATTGGTAAAATAATATAATATAATTTTCAGAATATTTCCTGTAATTAATGTTTAATTTTCTAAAAATCGGAATGCTCTGTTTATACAAAAGTTTCCTCGAAAACGAGATGCTAGAGTAATGAAACATCTACTTCCTTTCTTTTCATTAAATTAAAATCGTTTTAAAATATTAAAAGATGTTTTATACAGGGAAAGATGAAAGTATGATTAAAAATAACGAAGATATAAAAAGTTTCATTTTATTTAACTTTAAATCATCTGACCGTTCCTATAGTAGGTTCCTATAGTTCTTTTTTAAATTGTATTGGGAGTTTTATAAAATTAAAAAAATGATATTCCCAAAAGTATAAGTTAATAAGTCAAAAAACACCGAGGTATAGAAATTATCAATCCTCAGCAAGGCAAACGCTATATCCGATACCCCTTATTATCAGTTACCTGTGTCACAAGTCATCAATTTTGGCCATGTTTGTTGGTTAATAAGTCTGTGCTAGTGACATATATATAAATTTACTTTATAGTGCTTATAGTTTATAAAAAAAATTTAAACAGCAAAAGAGAAGTGGAGATATACAAGCAGCAAAGCGGTATTGTATAGCCCCACCTAACGTTTTGGCCATTTGTGGGCGTTAGAGTGTCAAACTATTTTTTTGGTCAATCGATAGGTATTGATAAGACTAAAACATTTCAGAAAAAACAACTAAGAAAGTTAACTTCGGCAAGCCGAATTTAATTTCAATACGATACTTTGTTTCATATTATTTTCCCACCCATTTTCGGATCTTTCCGATTTTGATAAAATGAAATTCGAAATTCAGAACTAATTAAAAAATGTTACTTCCAAGCGTAGGGGGTTACGTGTTAAAAAACACCGAAGACATAATTTTTTTTTAACTTTATCTACGATAGTTCTAATGGGAGCTATAACATATAGTCGTCCGATCCGGCTGGTTCCGACTTGTATAAATCGACTCGTCTAGTGATGCTGATCAAGAATACTTTATGGGGTCGGAAACGTCTCCTGCACTGCGTGGCAAACTTTTAACTGTAATTATACCCTCTGCAAGGGTATAAAAATTCAAGTTCTGAAAAGTATTGACCGCTTAGAAAAAATTGAAGTCCCAAAACTCGATATAAGGTAAATGCTCTATGGAGTGCGACACTGAAATCATCACCATTGAATCATTATTTATTTTAGTTTTTTCGGGAGCTAGAGCTTTTCTTATATTTTAAAAAATGTTATTAAATTGGGAATTAATGAGTTACCAGATTAATATTATATGTAAGTACTAGTTTAAAGATTAAGTCCGTATAATATTCATTTGGTATTAAAAGTTTGTTTATTGAAGTTTTATGTTTATATGTTCTTCATCCAATATTGGATTTTACAATAAAGACCTTAATATAAAATCTGCTCTTAGAAAAAATAATGTTGTCTCACTTAATTTAATTTTTTTTTGAAATGGTATAAGGTTTGCTTTGTTCTTGTTTATCAGTTCAATATTCTCCGTTTGTAAAATTAGCTTTACCGATCAGTTTCATTATTAACTTATTTAGTGCTTCTGTGTCGTTATATATAGAACATATTACCCTAATAAATAAAAATAATTATAAATATTAAGTGCCAATATGGCCTTTTGCATACCTTTTTTTATAATTTTAATTACTCGTTACTTATTGTTGTGTGCTGTTGGATTGGGACCTGTTCACTGACCACAAATAAATTAAAATAATTTATGCTAGTGCTATGCTTAATATGGATAATTCAGATTGTTGAAATATGTTTAGGTGGCTACAAAGAAATTAAAATAAAAATGTTACAGCATTGAAAAGTTTTTTAAGCCATCATTTTTTCTTAGCAAAATTAAGGCAATTAAAAGTAATAGGAAGTGATTTGTATATTAAAACAAATGTTCGATTTTTATAATACTTTTGCCATTTATATTTTTGTTGTATGATAAATATTCCAAGGCCTAACCTCTTTCTTTTTATATTTATTCTGGGTCTTACCTCGAACTTCAGAGATAAAATTTAAACTAATTTCAATTAAAATTTGTTTGGACAGTCTTAATGCTGATTGGGTAGATGCCTCAAACCCTAAGAAGCCTTTGCAAATTGGATAACCGAGCTCATTCTTATTACTTTGGATCCAGCTCTATCACCGTCACTAACAGAAACGACTGCACTTTTGATGGAAGAGCCATTCTCGACAGGGTCTTTTCCCCCCACAGACTTTTGGATATCCGTTTGAGCGTCGTCCCCTTTCATGTAGTGTTTGCGCTTCCGGAGCGGTAGCGTCATAATGTTCCGGTCTGCCATCATTAGGGAGTCGCTCTCCGGCGAAGAACTTCGTTCGGGTGACTCAGTGCTCGATCGGAGTCCGATTGCCGCTTCAACGCGTCGCACGATGTCCGGATTAGGTAAAGCGGATCTGAAGAGAATAAATTAAAAATTATCAGCTGACATTATAAATTCAGAACTTAATGGTTGGTACCTTAAAACATTAACGGTTTAGAACTTATATATAATAAGGTTAATATATTTATTGAGCAAGTTTATGTACAAGTATATACGTATACTCGTATTTTTAAAATCAGTAGGTGATTTAACGAAACGATTTAGAAGATCTTTTAACCAAAATATAAGTCTTCTATATAAAAAAAAAAGAAGGTTAAGACCGAAGTGGTGGGAATCATACATACTCATATTTGGGAACCGGCGCATAGCCTTTGTGCAGCCCGTGGCGAGCAAGATCACCCCTATTAAAGTGTTCTATCAGCATGGTTGCTTCATGAGTGTCATCGTAGTTGGTCGCGAGATCACTGACATTCAGAATACGGACTTGTGACTGGTGCGTCTGAGCCCGCATCTCAGTTGAAGGTAAGGATCCGTGCCCACGACGAAGTTGCATCATTTGCCAGGCGGCAGCATGCACGTCCTCATCCTGTCTGTGATCATCAATTTCATGATGGCGACGCGCTATATTGGCTGCTTCGAGCAGGGCGGGATTAATTGTAAGGCCAGGGCCTTGGGACTGGATCTCGAGAGGAGCGTGGTACAAGTCTATAGTTGGCACTGGAGCGGGGTTCTGACCTTGTTGAATGCTTAGGTCGGTCGGCCTCTCATCCGTATGGCTGCTGCGGGCAAGCTGGGCGCTGGAAACCCCGCTGTCCCGGCTTAAGGCATCCGCCTCCATATGGACAGGCAGGAAGAGGCACGGTAAGGAAGGAGGTGAGGCCTGACTGCTTACCGATGGCGAGTACGTGGAACTTATCGAACTGGGCGAAAGCGGAGAGGAAGAAGCGACAGGAATGGCAGGTGGGTCGTCTTTGGTTCCACGTGGCTGACGTGCCTGCCGAGGTTTCTTCGTGGTCAGCGGCGAGCTAGTCGACGATTGGTTGCTACTCTCAGAGTTGCTGCTGACTGAACCCAATAAAACTGATGTTGCCGAGACTGAAGCCTCCGCCTCATCGGGGATTTCATTGGCGTGCCCCTTGATATGCGCCTCCATCTCCTTTTTGTTCTTGAACGTCTCGTCGCAGATGGTGCACTTGTAGCACTTGGAACCGTAGTGCTGCACACGGTGCAGCTTGAGCACGTGGTTGTATCCAAAATCTCGGAAGCATATGTCACAGTGGTAAGGTTTCTCGCCTGTGTGTGTTCGTGAATGCACCTTGAGCTGCTTGGAGCAGGTAAAGCCCTTTCCGCAACCCGGCTCCGGGCACTTGTACGGCTTCTCTCCAGTGTGGGTGCGCATGTGGATTACCAACTGACCGGACTGAATGAACGTCTTCTCGCACACGGCGCACTTATGCGGCCGCTCGCCTGTGTGAATGCGCATGTGACGGTGCAGCTTCCCGGAGTGCTCGAAGGCTCGTCCGCACACGTCGCACTTATACGGCCGCTCCTTTGTGTGGATACGGCGGTGCACCTGCAGGTTCTCTTTGACGCTAAACAGCTTGTGGCAGAACTCGCACTCAAACGGGCGCTCGCCAGTATGGGTACGGTAGTGACGGATCTGCAAGAAAAGGATAAACTATAAGTAAGGATAACTATTTATTGTTAATTGTTAGTAACGCATTTCTAATATAGCTTTTGGGTTTTATTCATGGGTTTGCAATATGACCATTTATTTTTAGGGAGTACTGTTTTGTTGTTGTTGTTTGGGGAGGTAATAAGCTTGAATTTATCTATGTTGACGGCAGTCCACATAGTGATAAAGCGCACCAGAAGGGTGTGGGAAGGCAAGCACTGTATATACACGAAAAAATGAAAATCTACAGTAAACCAGTAATTCTAAAAACTTTAAGAAGATCAATTGGTTTGGGAGAAAGAGTGGTGAAACTGTAAAAGTGAAAAGCGTCGAATGACACATCAACTGCCAATATCGGATGCTACTTATCAAAATAAACACGGAAGAACGCTATAGTCGAGTGCCTCGACTACCAGATACCATTTCCTCAGCTTAAAAGGGAAAACAGAGAATATTGTTTCTAGCATTATATATGCAGGCGCTACAGTCTTTCGCGAATTGTGGACGTTAAAGGAATATGCATGCCAAGTCTTCTAGCTTTTATAGTTTCCGAGATCCCATTTATATCTCATACATTCCGACGAATCTAGTATACTCTTTTACTGTACGAGTAACGGGTATAGAAATGGCCACATTTATCAGTTCACAATATTCTTGATCAGGATCACTACATGAGTGGATCTAGTCTGTCTGAAAGAGCTAGAGGCGTCGAACCTGGAATGCAGATTCCTGGGCTTTCTGCGCAGCGCAAGTTGGTTTCAGCAGGGTGCCACGCCCACTCTAACGACCACAATTCGGAAAAGACTGTAAATTTTTTGCGTTTGAGCCAAACAAAATTTTGCCACGCCCACTCTTATGCCCATAAATTGTGAAAGATTTTTTGGTAAAAACAAAATTTTAACTGAAATGTATTAGTATAGAATAGGTATCGTCGAGTAACGAGTAATTATAATATAACATCTTTTCAGTAAAATCAAAAATCCGCTCAATGTCAGATTAAGCCCACTGTTCACATTACCGTCTCCTAGACATCAGGGGCAGAAGCCAAGGGGGTTGCGGTAACAGCATGCATAATTTCCCCTATTAACACCCACCCCACTCCGTACATGTGCAATATCGGCAAATTATAACTCTTTTTTTTTTTTGTAAACTTTATTGAGGTGAGTTTAAGGCTAAAACTGCAAGAATAACTTGATAATATCAAAGCGCGACCTTGGAATTTTAGTGAAACTTACCAGCCTTGCGGGAACAGCGAATGTTTTTTGGCATATGTTGCACTGATACGGATCAGCTCCGGCAGCAACGTTGGCCAAGGGCTTTATGGTCGGACTCTTGGGGATACCCACTGGCAGACCCGCATTATTTAGCTCGATAGCAGCCGATGATAGCGTCGGAACGACAGTCGCTCCTCCTCCGCCATTCAGCGGCTCATCAGCATTTTTAGTGTGTGACTTGGTGTGCGAGGTGTGGGCCGACTTGCTACCAAAAGTCATGCCGCACTGGTCGCATCCAAACTGCGGCTTTTTGCGTACCTGCGTCACCGTAGGATATTCTGAAAACACTGCAGAATGCTCTGTCTTGATCGCCTGAGGGGGTGGGGCTGCTGTTGGAGTCTTGCTCGTAATGCATTCATGTTTCTGCTGCTGGATGTCCAGTTGATAACTGACAAACTGCTGCTGCTCCTGGTGATTGTGGTCCTGCAGCTGGAGTTCAAGTTGCCGCTGCTGTGGCGTCTGCAGCAGTTCAAATTGCTCTTGCTGGCCACCGGTCAGTGGCACTCCGATACTCAAACTCGTGGTCGTCGCCGTCAGTGGAGGCGTCCCTTGAAGACAAAACTCCGCCTGATTAGATTGCTCCGTTTTAATGAGCAGCTGGCTTGCGGAATAGTATACCATGTTAATTGAATCTGCAGAAAGAAAGATGAAGAATAATGTTTAAATTGTATTGTTTGACTCTTATAGGAATAAAAAAAAAAAAAAATTATAATATCCAATCAAATCATTATATCTGCGCTATTCACAGAAATTATACGGTGGGATTCGGCGGATATGAACGTATGCATTAAATTGATAATTGGTTCCTTGTACGTTGCTTTAGAAACCAACATTTTTTTTTGAGTAACATTTTTGCTTTGCTTATAGTTACATTTTTAATAAAAAACCTGGTGGAACGCTTTAGTCGAGTGCATAAATATAAGCAGCAAAGCAATTTTGTATATAATGTGGGCGGAAGACAGATATAAACATTTTGTCCATTTGTGGACAATCTCTTCTTAAGTCAATCGTCATTTCAAAAAAAATGTTCTATCCGAAAAACTTTGGCCGGCTCAGTTTTGGGTGGTTTGTGGGCTTAGGAGTGGGCTTGGCAAAACATTTTTTGAATCAAACATGAGGTATTAACGAGACCAATACATTTCAGTAACAATTTTGTTTCTGTTCATACGGACAGACGGACGGACAGACGGACGGACAGACGGACGGACAGACGGACGGACAGACGTATGGCTAAGGCTAGATCTATTAGGCGTGTGATTCCCTTAACGTGGTAAAGGGCGATCGCACTTTAATAAACAAAACTACTAATATCAAATGTTTTTTACAAAAAATATAAACATAAAATAATTTGGTTAATTTGACACGCTTCAGCGAAGTATTGGCTGCAATTTTAAGCAATAAAGGAAGTTCATTTCGCAAGCCGAAGCTTTGACAGCTATAAGTTAGAGTCATCCGATTTTATTAAATTTAATTCGAAATTCAGAACTAATTAAAAAATGTTATTTCCATATTATTTTCCTACCAATTTTGCCATTGTTTCTATGGCAGCTATATGTAGTCGTCCGATTTTGATAAAATTAAATTCAAAATTCAAAACTAGTTAAAAAATGTTATTTCCAAGCGTAGGAGGTTATATTTTGAAAAACACCAAAGATATATGTATACCCTTGCAGAGGGTATAATAATTTCAGTCAGAAGTTTGCAACGCAGTGAAGGAAACGTTTCCTACCCCATATATTCTTGATCAGCGTGACTAGACGAGTCAATCTAGCCATGTCCGTCTGTCTGTTTCTACGCAGTCTCTCAGTTTGAAGCTATCGGGCTGAAACTTTCCAAAAAGTCTTCTTTCTATTGCAGGTAGTATATAAGTCGGAACCAGCCGGATCGGACAACTGTATCATATAGCTGCCATAGGAACTATAGGGCAAAAAGTTAAAAAAAAATTATATCTTCGGTGTTTTTATACCCTTGCAGAGTGTATAATGATTTCAGTCAGAAGTTTGCAACGCAGTGAAGGAGACGTTTCCGACCCCATAAAGTATATATATTGTTGACCAGCGTCACATAACGAGTCGATCTAGCCCTGTCCGTCTGTCCGTTTGACTGTCCGTTTCTACGCAAACTAGTCTCTCAGTTTTAAAGCTATCGGGCTGAAACTTTCTCAAAAGTATTCATTCTATTGCAGGCGGATCGCACAACTATATCTTATAGCTCCCATAAGTACTATCGCGGAACAAATTTAAAAAAAATTATATCTTCGGTGTTTTTAACATACAACCTTCTAAGCTTGGAAATAAAATGTTTTAATTAGCTCTGAAATCGAATTAAATTTTATCAAAAATGGACGACTATATCATATAGCTGCCATAGGAACGATCAGAAAACAACCGGCTTCTTATCCGGCAAACCATAGTACATTTTTCTCGACAATGCTGCCAACATTTTTGCAAAAGCGGCATGTTTTTATATTTTTTCTTAATAACTACAACTTCTTTTCTTAATAACTACAACTTCTTTTAATATGAAATTTTTACCAGAATTAGATTTTCTTATACTCGTTACTCGTAGAGTAAAAGAAAAATACTAGATTCGTCAAAAAGTATGTAACAAGTAAAAGGAAGCGTTGCTGACCCGATAAAAAATATATATTTTTGATCAGGATCCCTAGCCGAGTCGATCTAGCCATATCTTTCTGTCCGACTGTCCGTCCGTCCGTAAGAACGATGAGATCTGGACAACTATAAGAGCTGAAATATTCAGACTTGGCATGCAGATTCCTTTGTTTCCAACGCAGCGCAATTTTGTTTCTAACGCCCACAAGCAGCCCAAATCTGTGGTGGCCACAGTTCTAATTCAAAAAATTTTTTTTTGCTAAAGTGTATTTGTCTTATCAAAACCTTTCGATTCATTAAAAAAAATACCATTCTAACGCCCCCAAACGGTTAAAATGCTTAAAACTGTCTGCCGCCCACATAACATATACCAAAATACCTTTTGCTTCCTTAAGCTGAGTAACGGGTACCTGATAGTCGAGGCACTCGACTATATCGTTTTTCCTTGTTTTTTATTACAATACTAAGTACCGTACTATAAATAATTCGTTAACATAACATTTCGATAACTTCTTCGAAACTTGGTATTCTAAAATTCGAGCAAATTGGTACTACTGCCAGGCTGGAAAGTTTGCAGACGTTTTTTTAACAAATTTTTTCAAACCGCTTTTTATATGCTTGTACTTAAATATAACCCGAAGTAAATATTAAATTGTAGTATGCAGATAGATCATAGATTTCAGTAGTGTTGTCTTAAATAAAGTTATATTCTTAGCAAGCATTTGTAAGTTGGTATATTTAATCAAAACGTCTGTCAAAATACGGAGGATTTAGAAACCGTCAGAAATGACGTATGTGACACCGAAACTTGCTTCCCGGTGGAAAATTGGTTGGAAGAGATTTCTGTGACACCCCCGAAAAAGTCAATAAAAATTCGATAATTATTCAATACTCGATATTTGGTGTATTTGTCCAGCCCTAACCATTTTTCGAATTGCTCGAATTTCTGTGATACCTACTGTTTTCCGAACCAACTGACACCCCTGGTAGGGTGAACAACTACAAGAGATTCAGATCATTTTATTAGGTTTATACTCTTTACATGTACTTGATACAAAAATTGTATATTGTATTTAGAAAAAAGGATTTAGCATCTGGAAGGAACAGTCCTTGATAACGTGTATATACACTTTCCCCTCGCTTAACACGGATTTTCTTACACGAATACAAAGTAGATTTAACCCGCTAAAAACCTCTTTCTTACACGATTGCAAAATATCAATATATATATTAAATTGCTGTCAATAAACGCGTTAGTGTATTGGCGCTTGTGTCATACGGATGGGGTGCTTCTCGAAAAAAGGTTCTCCCACATTTAATGTGTCATATGTAAAGTGTATTTTAGTAGCCGCACAAACATTTTGAGCTTTGTAGACGCGTAAATAAAAAGTTAAGTTATTAGCTGTGACAGACCATTTTTTTTCAACGCGTTGGCAGCTTTTGTAAATTACACAATATTCCTTATAGTTAAAACTGTCAACATTAAAATACCACCTAATCAAAGGCTTTTGTAACTGGTTTTTGTGTAAATATAAAGAAAACTAAATCTTCAAGTTAACTTTTATTTTTAAATACAGCTACAAAATTAGTCTCGCTCTTTCCACTATTTTATAACCGTTACTCATAGAATAAAAGGGTATACTAGATTCGTCAGAAAGTATGTAACAGGTAAAAGGGAACGTGTCAGGCTCACTAGCCCAGTCGAACTAGCCATGTCCGTCTCTCCGTCCGTCCGTATACACGCAGAGATCTCGGAAACTATAAGAGGTAGAATATTCATACTTGGCTGATTCCTGGGCTTCCTACGCAGCGCAAATTTGTAACTCTTACAGTTTTTATGGTAGAAACAAAATTTTAACTGAAATGTATTTTTCTCATCAATTCCTATCGATTCACAAAAAAAAGGTCCCACGCCCACTCTAACGCCCACAAATGGCCAAAACGCTTAAATCTGTACTAAAAAAAAAACGGTAGGTGGTATTCTATATCGGCATCACTAGCCTTGTCCCCCCATCCGTCTATCCATATGAACGCTCTGAATCATATCAGCTATGCGCTCAGATTTCAATTACTTTGCACTACATCACTGCAAAATTATAATCACAGAACGCCTTATCGAAGCTGACATTCTTTGAAAAGTGGTGCTAATTTTAACAGGAATTTCCTAAGATTGATCATTGCTTAAAAATGTTCATACATTGAGCACAGTTACGCAGTTCCTGTTTTCTTCTTATTAATTGTTATTTAATTTACTCTTATTATTTTTATTATGTATGCACTATTTGTTTATCAAACAAAAACAAATCTTAGGAAGACAGCACAAAATGTTTCCCTTCTATATAAAAACTAGTGTCCGTGGCAAAAATATTATATATTATTATATATATTATAATAAATATTATGAATGCACAAAAAGGACGAATATTCAGTCTTACTTTTTTTATCAAATATCTTTATATGAAAAACATGACAATTTGATATGGGGGATTCATATATTTTAATAGATATGATTTTTTTATCATATCAATATCAATGCGTATTATTTTATATGAAAATTGATGGGAAAACATCAAACTGGTATTATAACTATTTTTCTCTGATTTGGACTCTGCGTCTCGGGAAAAAAGTCTATATTTATGACTTACACTCAACATAAAGAAATTGGAATACTCTTAAAGGGTGGCGATAAAGGGAAAACCCACCCTTTGAACTTATTCTACGCACTTTGTTTTCCTTTCGGTCTTTGTAAAAAAAAGGGGAGAGAGATAAAGAGAGAAACCAGTATATTTGGGAGCTCTATGGTGTCCAACCGGCGTTTATTTCCCCCTGTCGTTCTGCTATCTCTTTTACCTTCTAACTCAGTCTTGTTATCCCACACAATCCCATACCTTCTTCATTAACGAAAATTGCGTATACCGAAACAAAATGGCGTCCCGAGAAAACTTTTATGGTCTGAACTTTTACGGAAATAATGCCTTCTATGTAACTTAGTTACCTTTTGCTGATGATGTTCTTATGGCAGTCTTTGTAGTTTTGGATTTGTCAAGAAACACAGTGTTCGATTTTTTTAGAATATTTTTAATCCAAATTTGTTTGGGGGCCCAAGTTGTTGTTTTATTTTTGCTTTTATTCATATTGTTTCTAATACCTGTGCGTATTAATATTTTTAATTGTTAAATAATTTGGTTGAGCGTTGTAAAGATTCTTAAATATTTTTTTGTAATTTTTGTAGAGATCATTTAGTTTATTAATGTGTATACTTGATGTGGCTCTAAAAATCAGACTTCCATAGCAGCCATAAGAATATATACTCGTTTTATACCTATTGTTGTATTTTTAAACAAGAATTTTCATTTGACGAGTGATTTTTTCCTTAATCAGATTTTTTTTGATGATTTTAATAATTTTTTTCATATCCTTTGATTGTTGCACAGGAAAGATGTGTCGATGGGGCTGTATATTTTGCGAAGGCTGCTGCTGATGGTTTCGGTATTGGTAGTGACCGCCTTGACTCGAGCCCTTATTCATGCGCATTTTTCTAAATGATCTCAAAATATCGTTCATTGAAAAGTCGGTCATTTTAAAGGTGTGGGCCCGTCACACACTGACAACACACGAACAAACACTTAACGCAGTAGTAAAGGAATCGAAAAATGTTCTCATCGCTAGTCACGAGGTTTTCTCTTTTACGGTGTAACTGAGACTGGTGGGTGAGTTCCCGAAATATCTACCTCAAAGCCAAGAAAGACCTCTACTCGGAAAAACCAACCACCAACAAGCGTAATTCCATTTGATCTGAGTTACCCCTCTATTGGAAAATGTTTGAGAGCAAACTAAAGGGAAATTTCCGAGCGTTTTTTTGTTTGAGTGCTTTGTGACTTTGAGACAACTCAAAGTTTTACGGTACAACAGAACTTGTTTTAGTTTATGACACAATTGGTATTTTTAAAAAGTAAACATATTATCGGAATTAAATGTGTTCTAAACTGTTTTTATTAATCTTTATTGTCAAGATTCAATATGATTGGTTAAGTCGGGTTGATTGTTTAGGTTTGATGGTTTCCTATACAACAGTCATATAAACTATACACAAAAATAAACAATTTGTATAATATTTAAATGATCCGAATTGGACATTTTTGGCATCAATAATAATTATCATTAAATAGTTTTAGCAAAACAATAATGCTTTCACACTTCTACCAAATCTTTAAAAATGAGGTCGCGACACATGTTTTAGAACATAGGCGTTTTTGTGCCATAGAGTGGTCGCGTCACGCTGCCGAAATAAACCTTAGATTCTTAGTGCCTTAAGAATCTACACGCCTTTCTCAACTTTCTAGCTTTTATATGAACGTACATTGCGAGATTGACTTATCCTGATTAAGAATATATATACTCTTACTTAAAAAAATCTAAAATACCCTTATATATTACAGTAACAGGTATAAAAATGTCCATCTGGTTCTGAAAACTTTTTCAACTTAGATGAGAAGGCTATTTTATCTCTTTCAATGTTATTACTATCAATGACATATTAGTTATCAATTTATAACAAAAAGAATTATAACAATAAATTTAAGAAAAAGAAGTTCGCGAAATGTCAAGAAATAGCATATGGGAGACTGAATATTGGAGAGACAATCGATAATAACTTTTGATGATATCTGCGAAAGATTTTGTAGAAAGCCGGCCAGTTTCCACCATCGACGACCAAACGTTTGTAGGGAGCTCTCCAAAAACAGAACAAGTCCGAGAAACAAATGTTGAATTACAAAGTTTCAGTGAGGGATGGTAAAAAAAAACATTATTTTTTGTTGCTGATGTTTATTCGGCAGTGCGTTGAGCCAGCGTTAAAGTTCATTAACATTCGACGCCAAAACTATTTCTGGGTTTGTCTGGCTGGTGTCAAGAGCATGATCACCGATTCCTCGCTTTGGATGCTAGCACTTTTTTCGGTATCATGCAAAAGGTATAACTGAAAAAATATTTCGGGGAAAAATATATTATCTATTATGAGCTGGTGAAAGAGTAGGAGAGGTGCAGTGCTGTTCCTTAGAAAAATTAAACTACCGTTACTTTGTTGGGATAGCTCTGAAATAAAGTGACTTTAAACTGGTCTCTAGGGGAAATTTATCTTAGTTAGCTAAGTAAATACTTAAAATGTTAAGTATTTGGTTACTTTTGTTGTCTTCTTTGGGGACTTTCAATGTCAATGAGCATGACATAAGCCAATTGTAAGTTTTTCCTCTCTTTATTATTCGCCATTTGTCGCAATAAGATTTTTATACCCTTGCAGAGGGTATTTATTGATTTCAGTCAGAAACTTACAACGCAGTCAAGGATACGTTTCCGACCCCATAAAGTATATATATTCTTGATCAGTATCATTAGACGAGTCGCTCACGCAAGCTACTCTCTCAGTTTTAAAGTTATCGAGCTGAAACTTTCCCAAAAGAATTATGGGGAAACAAATTTTTAAACAAGAAAGGATTTTAACTTCGGCAAGCCGAAGTTTGTATACCCTGGCAGTTATAAAAAATAATCAACTTTAGTAAATAATTTTTATACCCTCGCAGAGGGTATAATGATTTCAGTAAGAAGTTTGCAACGCAGTGAAGGAGACGTTTCCGACCCCATAAAGTATATATATTCTTGACCAGCGACACATAACGAGTCGATCTAGCCATGTCCGTCTGTCCGTCCGTTTCTATGCCAACAAGTCTCTCAGTTTTAAAGCTTTCGGGCTGAAACTTTCCCAAAAGTCTTCTTTTTATTGCAGGTAGTATATAAGTCGGAACCAGCGGGATCGGACAACTTTATCTTATAGCTCCCATAGGAACTATCTGTAAAAAAAATTTAAAAAAAATTATATCTTTCGTGTCTTTTAACATATATCTTTTTAAGCTTGGATATAAAATTTTTAAAATAGTTCTGAATTTCAAATTAAATTTTATTAAAATCGGACGACTATATCATATAGCTGTCATAGGAACTATCGGATAATTCGTGGGAAATAATATGAAACAAATTATAGCTTTGGGGCTTTTTGACATATTATCTTATAATATTGGGAATATACATTTTTATATTTTTAAGAATTTCGAATTCAATTTAATAAAATTATTGATTATTTTTTACAACTGCAAGGGTATACAAACTTCGGCTTGCCGAAGTTAACTTCCTTTCTTGTTTCATATTATTTTCCCACCAATTTTCCTAGCGTTCTTATGACAGCTATATGATATAGTCTTCCAATTTTGATAAAATTTAATTCGAAATACAGAACTAATTAAAAAAAGTTATTTACAAGCTTAGAAGGTTATATGTTAAGAAACACCGAAGATATAATTTGTTCATATTATTTTACCACTAATTTTCCGATCGTTACTATGGCAGCTACTTGATATAGTAGTCCGATTTTTATAAATTTTAATTTGAAATTCAGAACTAAATAAAAAATGTTATATCCAGGCTAAGAAGGTTATATATCAAAAAGCACCAAAGCTATAATTTGTTATATATTATTTTCCCACCAATTTTCCGATCGTTCCTATGACAGCTATAAGATATAGTCGTCCGATTTTGATAAAATTTAATTCGAAATTCAGAACTAATTAATTAATGTTATTTCCATGCGTAAAAGGTAATATATTAAAAAACACCGAAGATATATTTTTGTAAATTTTTTCCCCGACAGTTCCTATGGAAGCTATAAGATATAGTTGTCCGATCCCGCTGTTTCCGACTTATATACTACCGGCAATAAAAAGAAGACTTTTGGGAAAGTTTCATACCGATAGCTTCAAAACTGAGAGACTAGTTTGCGTAGAAACACACAAAAAGACGGACAGACGGCACGCTGATCAAGAATATATATACTTTATGGGGTCGAAAACGTTTCCTTCACTGCGTTGCAAACTTCTGACTGAAATCAATATACTCTCTACAAGGGTATAAAAATCATATCTTTGGTATTTTTCACATATAACCTCCTACTCTTGCAAATAAGATTTAACAATTTCAAATTAAATTTTATTAAAATCAGACGACTATATCATATAGCTTACATTGGAACAACCGGAAAATTGGCGGTAAAATAATTTGAAAAAATTATATCATTGTATCATCATATATCATATTACGGTAAACCTTTCTAATTAGTTCTAAAATTCGAATTTATTTTTTTCAAAATCAGACGGCTGTCATAGGAAAGATCCGAAAAATGAGTGGGATACTCTATTCTATAATATTGGGAATATAATTTTTTATATTTTTAAGAATTTTGAATTAAAATTAAGAAAAATTGGACGACGCTTATATAGCTGTCAATGAAACAGTCAGAGAAATAATGAAAAAATTGTATTTTTAATATAATTCAATCCAGCAACAATCCTTAAAAATTTTACATGGTCTTACTAACGTTGATTATTTCTTATAACTGCAAGGGTATACAAACTTCGGTTTTTGGGTATTGGTATTGTTCTACGACTTTTTGAAAGAACAACAACTTTTGATATACAACACTTTTTGTCATAAAAATTGCGGCTTGGCAGATATTGAGCGATAAAAAGTTCGAGTGTCTGCATTTCAGTATAAAAAGTATATAATTGCTTACTTGAATACCCAAAACTATGCAACAGTCATTTGATGAGGAAAAATTCTTGTTAGATATTTATACCCTTGTAGAGCAGTGAAGGAGAGGTTTCCGACTCTATAAAGTATATTAATCAGTATCACCAGATGAGAAAATCTAGCCATGTCCGTCTGTCCGCCCGTCCGTATCTACGAAAACTAGTCTCTCAATTTTAAAGATAAATGGCTGAAACTTTCCCAAAAGTATTCTTTTTTTCCATGTAGTATATAAGCCGGAACCAGCCGGATCGACTGCTATATCTTATAATTCCGAAAGGAACAATCGGACAACAAATTTAAAATATTTTATTTATAAACTAATATTGATGTTATCTGTGTATCCGAAACGTGATTTGTCTCCGATGTTAGTAATATGTCAATTATGTGTAAAAGTTTTAATCTTTTCTTTTAATTAAATTTTTTCTCTCCGATCGTAGTCGTTAAGGTAGAGGAGTTGCTATTTATATAAACAAGAAAGGTAATTTAAATGCCGTTTAGATGATACTATACTTTTCTTAACTCATTCTATATATATTGAAAAGGCGAATTTTTGAGGAAATTTACTTTTTAGTAACTGTAAAAAATTTCAAAATTGTGAACAATATCGTTGCCTGCCATTTCCAGAAATGATCTGATATTTTTCACGTAGAACATTAACATTGACTACAATGACTATTACATAGAGTATAGGGTATATTGACTATTGAAAACGCCACAAGACAGATAATTTTAACAACGATTTTAAATAAAATAGAAAATTGGTCAATGGAAGCATTTCAGAGGCGAAACGAAATTACTACATACATAAATTCCGACATTCAAAAAACGATAAAGATACATGTTAAATTTTAAGAGAATTGGGGTTCAGCATTATTAAACAAACTTTAAGCTGTGATACTGATCTTGATGATCTAAGTCATAAGTTCTTTCAAACGCCATTACTTGAAAGAACTAATAAAACCTACCTGACATCCCTTGAATCTTGTGGTGAAAATAACTGTTGTAGAAGGGTATTATAAATTTCGTCAGAAAAAATGTATCAGGTAAAAGGAAGCGTTTCCGACCCCATCAAAGTATACAAATTCTTAATCAGGACCACTAGCCGACTCGATCTAGCCATGTCCGTCTGTCCGTATGAGCGCTGAGATCTCTTAAAACTAGAAGAGCTCGAACAGTTAGACTTGACATGCAGGTTCCTGGGGTTCCAGCGCAGCGCATGTTTGGTTCAGCGTGGTGCCACGCCCACTCTAACGCCCACAAACCGCACAAAACTGTGTTGGCCACAGTGTCATTCTAGAAAATTCTTATTTGCTAAAACGTATTTGTGTCATTAAACCCTTTAGATTAACCTTAAAAACGGGTCAAATATTTATTTGATGTTTATATATCTCCATTTTTTTTCTCCTCAAGCCGAGTATCGGGTATCTGATAGTCGTGGCACTCGACTATAGCGTTTTTGAGCGGTTAATTGCTAACCAAATTATGAGTTTTACAATATTTTATCAGAAAAACTGCTGTTATAAAAATTACTAAAGATATTACACTACAAATGGATATATACAATATAACTTTATTGACGCTTTTAGACTTTAGTAAGGCTTTTGACACGGTAAACCATGAAATTCCTTTAACTAAACTATCGTCTTTACCTGTTTTTAAGCTCTGCCACAAGTTTTATGAAAACCTAATTATCTCAACGATCACAACTAATAGTTACACAAGAATTTAAATCATTTATTCTGTTCATAAAAGTCCATTCTTAGGCCTCTTTTACTAAGTCTTTATGTTAATAATTGCCAAATATTCTAACAAAATGTGACATGCACATTTATGCCGACGACTTCCAAATATGTAAACTGTCCTGTTAGCCAAATTAATGAATGTGCTCGTGTGTGCAATAGCGAAATAGATGATCCTTAAACCCCCTCAAATCAAAATGCATAGTAATACATAACCGATTTTTTAACACAGATCATGTGGAAAAACTTTTCTTAAGTGGTCAAATTAAACTATGTACATCGGTAGAGCAAGCCACTTGGGGTTGACAACAAATTCCACTCTATCCTGGAAAAAACACGTAAATTGTACAATTGGGAAAAATTGTGGTATATCTACAGAACTTAACTACCCGAAATACTTTTTATCAATAAATTTAAAAATCCGAAAACTAAGCTGAAACGACTACTATTCTATGGAGTCTTTGGAAATTGTGATGCTACTAGCCAGCACAAACTCCATGTAGTGAGACATATATTTAATCGCAAAGGCACAGATGCAACTTTCAACATTTTTGATATGCCTCTAAATGTCTGGATCGAATACAAAACGGTAGTACAAAATATCTCGTTAGCAAATTAAAATTCAGTGCTTCCAACAGAACAAGTAATCTAATTTGTCAAAAATAAGTCATGCCTATGCTGAGAAACACATTTTTTATCTTTAAACTTCTTTTTAATCTTTTCAACATTAAACTACCAAATCCATTTAAAACAATTAATTCTGCCACGCAATTCAAAGCGAAATTACACACACATCTTTAAAACAGTATCTAATTCAAAACAAAACTAAGTACTTAAGAATTCAATGTTTCATATGTCATAGCTGTAATGTTGTGTATTAGAACTATATAGTTAAGAAATTGTTATTATGTTCATGAAGTAAATTGAATTCTGAATAGCACACTAATTTTAAGTATTCTTCTACTTTTACCGATAGGAAGAGTTAAAACAAAATTAAATAAAATAAAAAAAATAATTTATCATAATCGGACGACAGTATCACGTATCTGCCATAGGAACGACCGGAAAATTTGTGGGAAAATAATATAAAACAAAATAAAGCTTTGGTTTTTTTTGACATTGACAACTAATTGCATACCAGGACTTTAAGAAAATCAATTGGTTTGGGAGAAAGAGCGGTGAAAGTGTAAAAAATGTATAAAATTTAATGTGTTGTGGTGGGGATAAATTCCTTCCGCTATTTGCCTAATTATATTCTCACTTAAAAAACGCCTTAACTGTCTAAATCGGAAAAGACTTTTGTGACGAAAATGTAATAAACGATCTACTATATAAATACATTAATATTTTATTTTACTTTCTATATTTTTACTTTTGGCATTTCAATATGCCATTGCTTAGTTGTTTAATTTTAATGAAGCGTTCCAAATGTAAAAAATTTAGAAAGTGTATTTATTAAGTAGATCGTATATTAGTATTATATTACTTTCGTCACAAAAGTTGATAACAGAGCTTTTGTTTGTTGAAGGTCAACTATATCGTCGATCATCACTATATTTTTACCTCGTTAAGTTGTGTTTCAATTTGATTTTAAACTATTGGAAATATAATTTTTTGTAGTTTTAAGAATTTGGAAGTATTTAAAAAAAAACTTTTTTTGAATATCAGTGAAGCTAGCAAAAATACCTAATCATGTTTTTTACTCAAAACTGTTTTACCCCGTGAGCTGCGGCCAAGTTTTCAGTGTTTCGCAGCACAATAAAAATAGATAATCAAAAATACGTAGCCTGCGAAATATAAAAAGTCTCCTTACTTTTTGAACACAGCTCGTATATAATATTTCGTTCAAAAAAAATAAAATAATAAAAAAATGTTTTCCGGACACTTTTTCACTTTCACTTTTTTCCGGCTGAGGCAGTTTTAAAAATGACAAATTCCTTCGGACAAATGACAACATAGCTGCAGGCTAATGACATATTGTCGGAAATGACTGCATATTTGAAAGCGCCAGTAAACTGTAGCTAGGAATGTACCTATATACATAATTAAAAAAATAACACATTAAACAGGATTAAACTTTCATTAGTTTTTATTTTATTTTTTAAGTTTAGGAACACAAATAGTTTTAATTGTTTAGGGGATAGTTTTTTTTGTGCCTATTTCTCTAAATTTGGATGTTTGGTTTTGTCGCACAAAAGTAATTAAGTAGTCCAAACCTCTTCCTTTTGGCGCTTCTGAAATATATAAGACAGAATTAATATTATTAGGTTTGGTTTATTATTTGTTTGTTAATAGTTACAAATCTTACTCAAATTTTTGAAGAACCATAATATTTATATAAAAATACGCTTGAAAAAAAATGTTCTTTCATTTCACAGACTTAAGCCAAAAAAATGGGCTTATACATTTCACAGATTGGTTTTTGATTTGAGCTTGCACTTTACACTGTAAATATGTATTTGCAATCACATTTACCTTTTCACTCAATTTTATAAATTTCAACTTTGATAAGTCCGCTTCACTTACCTTATATAATATAAGAAAAGAAATTAAATTATTTGGTCGGCGGGAGCCTTGTATGTAAACTACAAATTATTTACAGGAATTAATTTAGTACTGTTTATGTTTACCGATACTTAAATACATAGATAGGTCGTTGTATTATTTTGACATCAATAATTCTAAAGTTCTTAAGTGATAAATGATTTTCTTCGAATTTCTGAAACATTTAAAGTATGATATTTTTATACCTTCTGCAAGGGTATAAATATATCATTCTTGATCAGCGTCACTAGACGAGTCGATCCAGCCATGCCCGTCTGTCCGTATGGAAACTGAGATCTCGGAAACGAAAAAAAATCGAAGGAGAGTAACCCCTGGCATGCAGATTCCTAGGCTACCTGCGCACCGTAACGCCCAAAGTTTGCGAAAATCTGCGCCTACAGTTTTTATAATAGAAAACAAATTTTATCTTAAATGTGCCACGCCGATTCTACGCACAACCGCCAAAAACAGTGGTGGCCGCAGTTATCAAGCTAGAATTTTTTTTGCTAAAATGTATTTGTCTCAATAATTCTAATCCGTTGACCAACAAAAATTTTGCCACGCCCACTCTAACGCCCACAAATGGTTTAAACGCTTAAAACTGTTTGCCGCACACATAACATATACTGAAATAGCCGGAGGATGGCGCCTTATAATATCACTTTGTTGTTAATATATCTCAATATCCCTTTTGCTCCCTTAAACTGAGTAACAGGATCTGATAGTCGAGGCACTCGACTATAGCGTTCTTCTTTCTTTTTGTACCCTTGCAGAGAGTATATAGATTTAAGTCTGAACTTTGCAACGCAGTGAAGAAAACGTTTCCGACCCCATAAAGTATATATATCCGTTTCCGTCTGTCCGCCCGTTTCTACGCAAACTAGTCTCTCTGGCTGAAGCTCTTCCAAAAATCTTTTTTCTATGGCAGGTAGTATATTCATAAGTCGAAACCAGCCGGATCGGACAAATATATCTTATAGCTCCCAAAGGAATTATCGAAATAAAAATTTAAAAAAATTATATCTTTGGTGTTTCTTAACATATAACCTCCTGCGCTTGGAAATACTATTTTTTAATTAGTTCTGAATTTCATAATACATTTTATCAAAATCGGACGTCTACATATTTGGCTGCCTGAATGATCGAAAAATTGGTGGTAAAATAATATGAAAAAATTATATCCTAATGTTTTTTTTATCGTTTAACCTTCTACGCTTGGAAATAACATTTTTTAATTAGTTCTAAAATTCGAATTTAATTTTATCAAAATCGGATGACTTATTATATAGCTGTCATAGGAAAGATCGGAAAATGGGTGGGAAAATAATATGAAACAAATTTTAGCTTCTATAATATTGGGTATATATGGTATATAAATAATATTATGGTATATAAATTATTAATTTTTTAAGAATAATGAAAAAAAATTAATAAAAATCGGACGACGGTCAGAAAAATAATGAAATTATTATACGACCCCATAAAGTATATATATTCTTGATCAGAATAACTAGACGAGACGTTCTAGCCACGTCCGTCTGTCCGTCCGTCCGTCTGTCCGTCCTTCTGTCGGTCTGGCCGTCTGTGCATCTGTCCGTCCGTTTCTACGCAAACTAGAGTATCAGTTTTAAAGCTGTCGGGCTGAACCTTTACCTAAAGTCTTCTTTCTATTGCAGGTAGTATGGTCAAAAGTATTTTCACAAAATAAAAGTAATCGATACTCGTAACTTGATCTTGCTCCGCTTAACTTTTGGCATCAATGAAAAGGTAATTTATGATCGTCTTGGTCGTCTTGAAAATATAAATAAACAAAAATAATTGAAATTTCAAAAAACGGTGATGAAATATTTTTTTTTAATATCCCTGAAGCCAGCAACAATGCTTAAAAATGTCACACGGTGATACTAACGTAATATTTCTTTTAACTGCAAGGGTATACAAACTTCGGCTTGCCGAAATCAACTTCTTTTCTTGTTTAAATATTTTTTTGATCATTCACATGTGAGCTATATGATTCGTTTGGTTGATCCGGCGCGTTCCGACTTATCGTTTACTACGTGCAACTTTTTGTTAGGTTTCATCCTGAAAGCTGCCAAACTCAGGCACTGGTTTTCGTAGAAACGGACTGACGGATTTGGCTAGATCGACTCGTCTTGTGTTGCTGATCAAAAAAATGTATACTTTATGGGTTCGTAAACGACTCCTTCACTGCGTTGCAAGCTTCTGAGTGAAATTATGCAAGGGTATAACAAAAACTTTTGAGGTCAAATAAAAATACCTCGTAACGAGGTTACGGGTCAAGGCGATCACGCACCAACGACGTACAAATGTTCTGTTCCGACTTTTGCAAAGATTGCTTGTTACTTCGTCTAAATAAATACACTTTTTTTAATGTTTTCATCCAACACACAGAGGCGGATTAATACAAAGGTAAACATAATAAGGACAATATTTTTGGTAATTTTTAGGCCATACTCTGCGTAAAAAGTTACAATTTTGTACTTATTGCAGGACTTGAACCGCGAAAACAAAAGAGTTTCGGACGCACCTTTTGTCCCCTGAGCCAAGCCAATATGATTTTATATTGCGGCAAAATGCTTTTAATGGTTAAAAAAATTATTTTGATACTACGTATTCTTGTTCTAAGCAGCCAATTACCTAAAATCTGCCAAAAGTGTCCATATTGGTGACCCAAAATTTTAGGTCATGGAATCCTAAATTTTAGGCCATATATGAACTTAGCTCTTGGTGTAGGCCAATTTTACCTAAATTCTAGACTGTTTTTGGGCAGTTTAGGTGATTTTTCTTGCTGGGTGTACCATCGAAAAACAAATTTATATTATTTATTGTACAGTATACATTGTACTAATTTGTATATTATTATTCACAATGCTTTCTATCTTTCAGATTCGGAGAAACCATTTCATAATCGAATAACTGCTTCTGGATTGCAGTCATTTCCAACTGGAATTCATCACTGTGTGTCCCGGCCGCTGTTGTTCAATGAAAGTGTTGAGTCGCAGAGATCGAGACAAGCTTCCCACTACACCCTAAAGCAACGCTTAAAGGAAGGCTGCCGACACCTTATCTATGTATTTACTTATATAAGTACATATGTATATTTATATGTGTGCAAATTGTTTGCCGCATGGTACAACTAAGTATAATTGTACCATGGTTATGGTACGCTTATATATTACCCAGCCAGGAAACCTCTTTCGTTCTGTTCTTAGTCCCCCAACTACAAGGTTTTTTATTGGTGCTATTGCAAAAGTCACCGCAAACAATATGATTACTCATTGAAGAGAGCGCAGATATTGTGATAAGAGATTGGAAGTGGAGAGAACGAGCCAGTACGCTCATCGGTAATGTATTGTGGATGACTAGAGCACGTCCTCCTTACGACAGATTGGGTTTTTTGCTACACAACGACGGAGTCAAAATTCCATGCACGCCCTCCACGTGTAGTTCAAGTTCAAAAAACCCCGAGAACGATTAAAATAGCGTACGTTGCCACTGCCCCACACGAGTCGCTGTGGCGGGAGTGTGAGAGTGCAGCCGAGCTATGTATGTCGCCGCCTTCGACTACGCTACAGTTGGCGAAGCAGTCTACCTGTTTCTCTAAACAAGCTAATTGACTTCTGAAGTAGCTCAGCAGTGAACATACGTACAAAGCTTTGATTTTTACTTAAAGTCGAGCGATAAACGTATGAGTTTGTAAATAGTAAACTGAAAATAAAAGCTTTAGCTGTTAAGGAAACATACAAGAAAAAGTCGATTGGTAAAATTAGAGCCGTTCCCAACAATTACATTTTCAATTTTACCGATCAAATAGTGATTCTTACGTAATTTGTAACTATGAGAAAAGGCAGAATTGAGCCAACCGGTGAATTGTAGTTAAAAACATACATATTTAACAAAATATAAAAATTTAATTACCGGTTGCTTGTAGATTCGTCGGAAAGTATATAAAAGGTCAGGTCACAAAAGGTCAGATCAGGATCAATAGCAGAGTCGATCTCCGTCTATCCATATGAACTCTGAAATCTCGGAAACTATAACAACTAGAATTTCTAGATTTGGAATGCAGGTGCAAGTTGTTAGTTTGTTTCAACAGGGTGCTACGCTCAATCTAACGCCAACAAACCTCTTAAGAAAGAAAGCTATGATGGCAGAGCAGACATTGACAAATACATTTATGAGTGTAAAAAAACAACAACAATCAATAAAGTGTTATTGGGAATACCTAAAAATTAATATAATAAACAATTTAATGCAGCATTGCCAAGTGTTATATTAAATGCTGTCTTTTTTGCTTATTCTCCGCATGGGGTCGAACGAAGTCGTTTCTTTTCTTAAAGATAATCAAACCGAATCGATTCGGACCCGGGTAAACTTTTGAAAGGGACTCCAAAGATCCAAAAAAGAAAACGTATGCAATATTTTACAATTAGTTTAATATCATATTCACTACAATTTTCCGATTGTTCCTATGATATAGTCGTCCGATTTTGATCAAATTACTTTAAAATTCAGAACTAATAACCAAGTGTTATTTTCAAGCGTAGGAGGTTATATTTTAACAAACATTAGATATATAATTTTGTCATATTATTTCCCACATATTTTCCGATCGTTCCTATAGAAGCTATATGATATAGTCGTCCGATTTTGATAAAGGTAAATTCGAAATTCAGAACTACATAATTAACTAATGTTATTTCCAAGCGAAGGAGGTTATATGTTAACCAAGAAAGGAAGTTAGCTTCGGCAAGCCGAAGTTTGTATACCCTTGCAGTTATACGAAATAATCAACGTTAGTAACAAGTAGTAACGTTCAGTGATATTAAAAAAAAATAATTTCTCTGAACGTTTCTTCGACAGCTATATGTTACAGTTTTCCGATTTTTAATAATTTTAATATGAAATTCTTAAAAATATAAAGATCTTTTTTCCTAATATTGTAGAATAATTTGAAGTTTAGAACTAATTAAATAATGTAATTTCCAAGCGTAGGAGGTTATATGTTGAAAAACACCAAATATATAACTAATTCATATTAATTTCCCACCAATTTTCCTATCGTTTGTATAGCAGCCATATGATATAGTCGTCCGATTTTGATAACATTTAATTCGGAATTCAGAACTAATTAAAAAATGTTACCTCCAAGCGTTGGAGGTTATATGTTAAAAAAAAAGCTATAAGATATAGTTGTCCGATCCGGCTGCTTCCGACTTATATACTACCTGCACAAGTAAGAAGACTTTAAGGAAAGTTTCTGTCCGATAGCTTTAAAACTGAGAGACAAGTTTGCGTAGAAACGGTCGGGCAGACGGACATGGCTATATCTAGTGATGCTGATCAAGAACATACCTTTGTTAACATCAATCTTTATGCCAAAATTTCTTTAGGTTGAACAATTCGTTAAAGAAGCTATAGGCATCTATACATAGTGTGCCATCCCCGAAACAGCCGACGTGCTGCATACATATCTCTCTCGCACTCTTTTAAGCTAAAAACAACAGTTTGAGCTCACATTTTATCCGTTCTTTGTGATCATTTCACATTCGGCACTTATCTTTCCGTAATTACTGTATTAGCCTAATTTTTATAATGATTTCAGTCAGAAGTTTGCAACGCAGTGAAGGAGACGTTTCCGACCCCATAAATATATTCTTGATCAGCGTCACAAGACGAGTCGATTTAGCCATGTCCGTCCGTCCGTCCGTCTACATACTTTCCGACAAATCTAGTATAGGCTCTTTTCTACGAGTAAAGGGTATTAATTTCGCTCTTAGTGACTATACCGAAATGGGACTTTTTGACATGTTTTAAGGGATTGGAAAAATGTTGGTATTCTCTCTTATTTAAAGAATGGTACAAAAATTTGGATGTACAACAGGAGGTTAAAGGCAGACAACCTTAATATGGGACCCACGATATGTATACCGCTTTTCTGGCAAATTATAGGAAGCTTTTGCTTCTTCTGGTTACCGTATAAATAGAAAATAATATTGTCTCGTGTTTTTAGTTTATGTCAGGCGAAGCAAGACGTAGACTAAACAAGAAAGGAAGTTAACTTCGGCAAGCCGAAGTTTGTATACCCTTGCAGTTATACAAAAAAATCATTAATTTTATTAAATTGAATTCGAAATTCTTAAAAATATAAAAATTTATATTCCCAAAATTATAAGACATTATGTCAAAAAGCCCCAAAGCTATAATTAGTTTCATATTATTTTCCTACCAATTTTCCGATCGTTCGTAGTCGTCCGATTTTGATAAAATTTAATTCGAAATTAAAAACCAAATAAAAAATGTTATTTCCAAGCGTAGGTGGTTATAAGTTAAAAATCACCGAAGACATAATTTTTCCGTATTATTTTAACACTAATTTTCCGATTGTTCCTATGGCAGCTATATGATATAGTCGTCCGATTTTGATAAAATTTAAATCGAAATTAAGAACTAAATAAAAAATGTTATTTTAAAGCTTAGAAAGGTATATGTTAAAAAACACCAAAGATATATATTTTTTAAAATTTTTCTCCGATAGTTCCTATGAAAGCTATAAGATATAGTTGTTCGATTCGGCTGGTTTCGACTTATATACTACCTGCAATAGAAAGAATACTTTTGAAAAAGTTTCTGCCCGATAGCCTTAAAACTGAGAGACTAGTTTGCGTAGAAACGGACGGACAGACGGACTTGGCTAGACTGACTCGTCTTGTGACGCTGATCAAGAATATATATACTTTATGCGGAAACGTCTCCTTCACTGCGTTGCAAACATCTGACTGAACTCATTATACACTCTTCAAGGGTATAAAAAGAACGCAATAGTTGCTAAATAAGAAAAGGAAAAGAAGATGGAGATATAAAAGCAGCAAAGAACATAAGTTATCGAAATATAAAACCCTAATTTCCTTTTTTTTATAGTTTCCGATATCTCAGCGTTCAAATTCAGAACCTAAACCTAAAACCTTGCTTCGAAATTCTTAAAAATATAAATAATTGTATTCCCAATATTATAAGATAATTGTCAAACAAGGAAGAACCCTATAGTAGAGTTCCTCGGCTATCAGATACGCGTTAAGGGTGAAAAGGGAGAAAAAGGGAAAATATAAGCAGCAAAGCTATATTTTAGGGCGCCACCCATCGGCAATTTCAGAAGATGTTATATAGGCGGCAGGCAGGGCGTTACATTTTTTAGGCCAGTCAATAGGTATAGATGGGAAAAACACATTAGAGTGGGCGTGGCACCCCGCTTGCGCTTGCCTAGGGAGCCCAGGAATCTGCATGCCAATTTTGACTGTTCTAGCTTTTATAGTGGGGCGCACGGACAGACGGACATGGCTAGAGCGACTCGGCTTGTAATGCTGATCAAGAATATGTGTACTTTATGGGGTCGGTAACGTCTCCTTCACTGCGTTGCAAACTTCTGACTGAAATCATTATACCCTCTGCAAGGGTATAAAAGATATCCGTTACTCAGTTAACGAATTTTTAAATATATGATTATGGCTTTTTTAACGTTTTTAGTAATCATTGAAAATTACTCCCACCTAGTTTGTAAAGTTGTACAAAAATGTTTTTCCTTTTCCTGTAAGAATTTGGTATCATTTGATTTATTTTCCGCCTTCCACCTGCTAATTGCGAAAGTCAAAAATACAAGGCCTGTTATATAATCGGAGAGTTCGTTTACCTATCGGTTTTATCAGGGGTGTCATAGAAATTGTCAATGGTTTTGGAGACCATGAATATAATACTAACCAACCAAAAGCATTGGTGTTACAGAGCTTATACAGTTTCAGAGTAAATTTGTTTTGATTTAGGAACCTTTTTTTAAAGCCTGCCAACTGTTAGGTTTAAATTTGTCTATTTATTTTTGAATCGGTTTGTGTAATGAATAAATTTCCTTTCGACGGAAATTTTGTTGTAAGAGATTTCACTGATACAGAGATCTGTATATCGTATAATTCGAATAAAATGAAAATATAATTTAGGTACGGCGCCATTCATAAAGCAGAGCCAGATACCATAGCTTCTCTTGCGGAAATACATGCATTTTAATAGCACAATAATTATAAAGGGTCGATCAAAAACTCCAAAAAGTGCCAGCAGGTGGAACGTGAAGGAACGCAGCCACGACAAATGGCAGGCAGAAGGAAACGTTTCCGCACACCAACAGTATATATATATTATTGATCAGGATCACTAGCCGAGTCGATCTGGAAGTGACCATCTGGCCGTATGAGTGCTGAGATCTCAGCTAGTGGAGTCGGACTTGGCATTCAGATTCCTGGGCTTCATGCGCAATACAAGTTTGTTTCAGCAGGGTGCCACGCCCCCTAACGCCTACCATTCGCGAAAGACTGTAGGTCTAGTATCTTTTATGATAAATAAAATACTTAAACTGAGCTGTATTTATTTCGTCAAAAATGTAGCTAAAGCCAAAAAAAATTTTGCACGCCCACCCTAACGCTTAAAATTTGCGAAAGACTTTAGAGCCTGCATCTTTTATGGTAGAAACCAAAAATTGAAATGTTTTGATCTCGTCGATACCTATCTTTGACAAACCTATCTAAACAAAATTAAACCATGCCCACTCTAACGCCCACAAACTGCCCAAAACACAGTTTTCATGCTAGAAGAAAATATTGTACTGAAATGTCAATCTATCGATTTACTTTAAATAAGTTTGCAATGCCCACAATCATTTAGATTTATACGAGATACCTTTAGATTTCGAACTAAATAATGGAAAAAGTATACGCAATATTTTTATACAGCATAAGCCCAAAAGAATTGTAAGTTTCTTAAAGTGTTGTTTTAACGAATGCTAGTAACATCTTGTGACGAGTAACCAATAGAAACTAATTTTCAACATCGATCGAAGCATTACCAAAAATGTAGAATACCTAAAACAGGGTATATAGTCTGTTGTCGTGATGACTTAAAAAGCGGGTTCTTAAGATAATTAAAATTTGAGTAATCATGAATAACATTCTAATATCTGATAAAGTTGCATTAAGGTTGTGTTTAAGGCTTTATTTTTATTTTCTAATCGAAAACTGCGTAATTTATTAGTCGCCGAAATAACCGAAACAAAATGAAATTCATAATAGGGCGTAAGAGTGATTGTCATAAGTATATTTGTACAAGAGCTCACCATAAATTTTATGGAAGAAATCCGTAAAAAGATAATTTTCTTTTTATATCTGTGGCTGTGTCTTCGATTTTTGTAAGTTCTAGGAGAGTGGAGCTTCCGAGCACACAAATCAACCAGAGGCAAGTGTTTTCTTAAAACATTTTTCACGGATGCTCCGTCAGACCCGTTTTCGAATCGCGTTTGCGAAAATTCTCTCTCACATTTGACGTTGCTTAATTATATATATACGGAGACCGTTATAGGAGGAATATGTTTCTGTTTTCCGTTTCGTTGTTGTTATTGTTAGTAATGGAGCTTCTGAATAGCGCTAGGTAAGCGATCTTGGTGTAATAAACTCGGAGGCAATCATAGGTTTTGGAGTGCTGAGCCGCTCGTTAACAGCCTTCTCGATTTTTCGTTTGTATGTATAGGTTTCTAGTCACGAGTGTGTGCGTGTGAGTGCTGTTTATTACAACAAGCAATCGTTGTTTTTATCTTTGCGCATATTCATACGACACTTTAAACAATATTGACCTAGGTTGTTATGTATGAACATTGTACATATGTATGTGAAAGTGTATGTATCTAAAAGTTCTAAAAAGTTTTACTTTTTTTAATTTTCCACAAACTTGTTTAATTTTCATAGATGTAAATGTGAATATTAACCATTTGATTCTTGCACTTCATATAAAGATAAACTTTTGTGAACTATTCGAAAACTTATTTAATTTCGATAGTTGTGAGTGTACATAAAACATAACACTTATGTAAGAAAATAAAAAATTTCACGACATTTAGGGCAATTAAGATTTATGGCGATGAAGTTCTCTGCAATTTGCAATTTATGTTTCTAAAACTACACGAGCTCCAAGTTCCCGCAGAACGTCCGACCGTTGCCAGGTCGTCAAGAAATACAATGCGAGAACTGAAATATTTGCCGAGAACAAGGCTCGCAGCGGTAAAGGGAGCTGCGTCGACTGCGCAGTCAGTACAGAACGAAAGTGACTGTATATGTATGCCTGAACCGGCATTTGACGCAGCTGTTTCAAGCACACATACACTACACTAGGAACTCATAAATGATGGTCCGCCCTCGCAGTTGTTGTTTTATATTTTTCTCTGCCTCTGCAACGGTGGCGACGTCAACTGTGACAGTGACGAACGTAGCAGCGCTCTACTTACTCAATAACATTTTTATTATGATATTTTTGGACACGTAAAAACCTTTCGTTTTAATTAAATTCTCGGTGGGTTTGTGTCTTTCCATTCTTATCGGCTATGCTACCGTATCCGTGAACTTCAGATCATCCGAACAAAGAGAATATACTGTGCAAAGTTCGCTGTTTTGATTAGATTTAAGAAATGGTTGGACTATTACTAAATATTACTTGTTCCAACCAAATTTCTCCCAAAAGCAAATATCGGTTTCACTAGCAACAAAGACAGGAAGTTAACTTCAGCAAGCCGAAGTTTGTACACCCTTGCAGTTACGAGAAATAATCAATGTTTGTTACACCATGTTTAATTTTTAAATATTGTCGCTGATATTGATGATATTAATATTTTTTTTTATTAAATATTTAATTTTTAAGGCAGCTATATGTTAGATTGAAATGATATTCCCAATAGTGTATTTTCTATCGTTCCTATGGCACCTATATGATATAGTCGTCAGATTTTGATAAAATTAAAATCGAAATACTAATTAGGAAACATTATTTCCAATAAATAATTTGTGTTTTTTAACATATAATTTTATTATATTATATAATTATAATTAAATTTTTATGTTTTTTAACATATAATTTTATTAGTTTGTTCGTTCTGAATTTCTATATCATATTTCTATTTCTTTCTATATCATATATCTGCCATACGAATGATCGGAAAATTGGTAAGAAAATAATATAAAAAAATTATAGCTTCGGTGTTTTTTGATAAAATTTTTTCTAAAATTTTTAAGAATTCCGAATTATATTTAATAAAAATCGGATTGCTCTAACATGTAGTTGTGAAGGAAATGTCCAGAGAAATAATAAAATAATTTTTTAATCTGACTGAAGCTAGCAACAATCTCTAAAAATGTAACATGGTGTTACTAACGTTGATTATTTCTTATAACTGCCAGGGTATACAAACTTCTGCTTGTCATAGCTGAATTCCTTTCTTATTACATATTGTTTTCCCAGTAAATTTCCGATCGTTTCTATAGAAATTTTATAGTTGTCCGATTTTGATAAAATTTAATTTGAAATTTAGAACTCATTAAAAAATGTTATTTTACAGAGAAAGTTATATGTTAAAAAACACCAGATATATAATTTTCCGATCTTTCGTATAGCAGCTATATGATACAATCGTCCGATTTTGATAAAGTTTAAATTGAAGTTCAGAACTAAATAAAAAATGTTTTTTTATCACGAATGCAGCAATGTATCATGTATGTATAACAAAAAGGTAGTCTTACGCCCCTTTTTTACAGAAAATTATGCATGCATTTTTCATCATGATTAGTAATTATGTGCGTTTAGCAGAATTATCGTATACATAAATTCTATTAGTGATCAGGTATAATGTTCTTCTACGAAACAAAACCTAAATAATAAAATAAACCCCTGGCCGTCAAAAATGTTTTTCTCGTTTGGTTCCCCACAACGAAAATCGCTCATTTAAAATGTCGTGTGGATAAGTGAGATAAGATGTCACAGATGATTAATCAAGGATCTATGTTTATGAGCCCAAAATAATTCAGCCATGGACCATGTTGGTTTTCGAAAACGATCAAAATCGAATGAACGTTGTGGTCGCCTGTTACTTCGGTATAACTGGTGAAAGATTTTCGTCGCCCCAAGATGCTGTTAATGCGTTCGAAACCAAGTTTTGGTGGTGTCTAAATTTAAGTGAAACAAGGAGGAACGCTTTAGTCGAGTACTCCGACTATGAGGTGCTTGTTACTCAGCTTAAGGGAGCAAAAGGGAAATGGAGATACATAAGCAGCAAAGCAATATTATTTAGCGCCTCCTACCGGCTATTTTAGTATGTGGTACGTGGGCGGCAGACAGATTCTGAGTTCAGAATTTCGAATTAAATTTTATCAAATTCGGACGACTATATCATATAGCTGCCATACGAACGATCGGAAAATTGGTGGGTAAAAAATACATTTTTATTGGGACAAAACATTTTATTATGCCACCTTCGGGTAACGGAACCAGAATTACTAAAGTTATTTTGTAAAGCCCATAAATAATCTCAAAAAGATACGTATTTTAAACGTGGATCAACGCACATCTTGCACTTAAGGTAGCACTTACCTGACTTTTTATTCAAACAAAAATGGAGTAAGCTTCAACATGATTGTATACCCTTCAAGAAATAATAATTATAAGAAATAACCCTTAAGAAATAATAAAACGTTAGTAACACCATGTGAAATTATTAAGAATTGTTGCTGGCTTCAGGGATTTAAAAAAAATTTGTTCATTATTTCTCTGACCGTTCTTCGAACACTATAATTTATAGTTGTCCGATTTTTAATAATTTTAATTCGAATTCTTAAAAATATAAAGAATTATATTCCCAATATTATAGAATAATATATCAAAAAATATATCATGACAACTAGAATATATAGTCGTCCGATTTAAATAAAATTAAATTCAATATTTAGAATTAATTAAAAATGTTATTTCCAAGCCTAGGAGGTTGTATGTTAAACAAGGAAGAACGCTATATTCGAGTGACTCGACAGACAGAAAATTGTAAGCGTTTAAGCCATTTGGGAGCGCACAAGTGGGTGTAACAAACATTTTTTAAGGTCAATCGAAAGGTTTTAATGAAACAAATAAATTTTAGCAAACACCAAAAAATGTCTAGCATGACAACTGTGGCCAGTTTTGGGCAGTTGGTGTGCGTTAAAGTAGGCGTGGCGCATTTTTTTTGGGTCAATCGATAGATATTGATCAGACAAATAAATATCAGTTAAAATTTTTTTCTCTATTTTAAAACTGTAGGCGCTACAGATTTTCGAGGATTGTGGGCGTTAGAGTGGGCGTGGCACCCCGCTGAAACAAACTTGCGCTGCGTAGGACCCCAAGAAATCTTCATGCCAAGTTTGACTGTTCAAGCGTTTATAGCTTCCGAGATCTCAGCGTTCATACGGACGGACGGGCCATACAAAAATTTTAACTGAAATGTATTTGTCTCATCAATACCTAACGACTGAAAAAATGTGCACACCGCACAAAACTGAGGTGGCCACAGTTGTCATGCCAGAATTTTTTTTTCCTTAAATGTATTTGTATCGGTCAAAGCTTTTGATTGATCTACAAAATGATTGCCATGGCCAATCTGACGCCCCCAAATGGCTAAAACGTTAAAACTATCTGCCGCCCATATGTATAACATATACCAAAAAAGCCGGTAGATGGCGCTTTAGAATATTTCTTTGCTGCTTATACATATATATTTCTATTTTTATTTTTCTCCCTCAAGCTGAGAAACTGGTATCTGATAGTCGAGGATAGCGTTTTTCCTTGTTCTAACATCGATTTGTTTGCTGTATGTAAGAGCAAGAAGGGTCGGCGTAAGGAACAAAAGGTATGCTGAATACCTTAATGATAATGCAAAAGATGGTAAATTTAAAGATTCCAGTCAATTTGTTCATTGAAATGAAAAAAAAAATTAATAAAAAATGTAATAATAAATTTGTTCTATCAATATAATAATTTCTAATAATTTTAAATTTTAATAATTTTTTGAAGTGTAAGGGGAGTGACAAAAAATAATAATATTCTAAGCACATATTGGTGGTTAAATTTAATAGTTGTAGTTTTAAAAATGCCTGTAATATTCAATTTTTTTCGTTTTTTTCGGGGACGGGAGAAGTGGCTGTGGTTCAGACACTTCCACTTTTTTTATGATAGTTTTCTTAGGTCTATAGTATCATAATACATGAAACCAAGTAAAAAATCTATTCTGATTTACTAGTTACATTAAATGCCAGATAAATTGGACATTTACCCTTGCTGCGGTCGGCAAATCCACGTAAACAAGCTGCACCGTAAAAATTACTTACACGAATGAAAGAGAAAATATCATTGTATTGCGTTCGGACTGTTGATTTTCATATGTACATTGTACAAACACATGTGCTTTGTATATACAAATAATTTGTTTTTGACAAAGAGTGTATTGACCTGCGAAACGTCGAAACAAAAATATTTAATGTAATGGCGTGTAAATAAACAACGAAGTTTGAGAATTAAGAAGATCCCGAGAAAGAGCACAAAACTTAAGGCGGCGAAAAAGCTCTGAACTTATTTCCTGCGCTGCTCACAGATTTGGAGAGGGGTTCAGACTGTGCAATACTTAATCCTTTTTTGACAACGACCAGCGCAACAGAAACTTGTAGCCCAACCCCAGAAGGTCTGGCAACTTGCAAAGAGGGCGACGCGAGCCGCCAAGTCTACATCGGCAGAATCCGAACAAATGTTCGCGTGGCGGCCGAGCAACGGCTTTCGACGACATTAAGAGGACGTGCAATGGTCTTTGCCCATATTGCACATGTACGGAATAGGGGTTGATATGGTGAATTATGCATGCTTTTACCGCAACCCCTTTGGCTTCTGCCCCTGAAGATTTTGTTTGAAAAAGATCATATTATTATAACCGTTACTCGTAAAGTAAAAAGAATATGTATTCTTGATCAGGATCGCTAACCGAGTCGACCTAGCCATGTCCGTCTGTCCACCTGTCTGTATTAACGCTGAGATCTCGGAAACTATAATAGCTAGAAGAGTCTGATTTGGTGTTGATGTAAATTCCCTGGGCTTTCTGCGCAGCGCAAGTTTGTTTCAGCGCCTACAGTTTATATGACACAACAACAATTTTAATTAAAATTTATTTGTCTCATCTTACCTGTCGATTGACTTAAAAAAAAAATGCGCCGCGCCCTCTCTAACGTGGCCACAGTTTTCATGCCAGAAACATTTTTTTACATTTACATGTCGAGTGCCTCGACCATAGCGTTTTTCCTTGTTAATTATGTTAACTATTTGTTTAAAGCTTCGTCACCTTATTTTACTTCTTATTCTCATATATTTGAATGAGTATTAGTATAACATAAAGGTCAGAGTAGTAAGTGAAGTGTCTCTCGGCATCCTCCTTGCCTTCTTGGGCTGCTTTGGGCTTCTTCTCTTTCACTTATGGCTCCTTTGCCTTCCAGGCTGACAAATATAAAAAAAAAATCAAAATTATAATTATAATTATTTTCAACAGAGTAGTGAGTAACGTTTCGCTCGGCATCCACCTTGCCAATGGGCCTCTCCACTTTCACTGGATCGCTGCTTTGCGTTGCAGGCCTACAAAATTCAATTTTAAAATTCAATATTATTGCTTACAATATATTTAAACTTAAACAAATTGGGAAATAATTATTTTCAACAGAGTAGTGAGTAAAGTTTCCCTCGGCATCCTCCTTGCCTCTGGGCCTCATGTTTACAAATATTTAAACATTAAAAATAAAAGCTCAATCAAAATAATACTGGCCGATCGTCGACAATTCGGACTAGACTATTTCTTCCTGTATGCGTTTATGTGGTTTTTGACTATGCTTTGATTTGTTGTTCTTTGCGGAGCGGCTAACTAGCAATCATCCAAAATCACTGAAGAAATCCGGTATTTTGTTCGTTATTTACTTAGGTCATCAGCGTTAGCCGTCTATTGCCTCTCCCTCTCTCTCTTATGGCTAGCATTGTATCAAACTGATTTTTGTGGTCTGCTCACTACGAGATTCGTGCGGATAGATCAGAAGGTTGTGTGTTCCTCCCGCCAAATTTCTAAAGTGACTGCCCCGTAGATATGTAGGTATAAGCAACACACAACTGTGATTATTCTCGTTCTATGTATTACAATGGGTAGGTTCCTTGGCCGGCCTCGGTGTCGCCACGCGCTGATTCCACTGGCTGATTCCACTGGCTGATGATATTGCTCGCTTGTTGACGAGTTGGCTCAAAATTCGTATATTCCTGTGTTACCCGCACCTGCTCGCATTGACTCGTGGCCGCTTGTGCTGCCATAGACTTGCTAAGGGATCGGCCTTTTGGACCTTTGATTGACGTTTGTGATTTTCCTGCGCTCCTTAACGACTTCTGCGTGGTTGACAATGTCCTCTGCTCTGTTTTTTACTGTGCATTTCTTGGACAACCGTTACGGGACTTGCTGAATCGCTAGCCTATCTAAAACAACGCCCCTTTCTTGCCATTTCTTTGGCACTTGGGGTTTCTGACAGTTTCTTTTCCGGGATCTCGCTGGTAATCGCAGGGCTCTCCCGGAAAACTCCTATAAAAATCACAAATCAATCTGCCTCTCGTCCTTCGCGCCAGGTCCTGCTGTCGGGCAATGCACAGTGGGCTTTAAACATCTTTCTCCCCGAGCTCACGGCTTCCCGTCGCAGGACTCTATTGTTTGTCTCTGACAGATCCTCGAAATAATGTTGGAAGCAACCCACGTTAACTTAGTGGAGCTATGCTGCACGTTAAGGCTAAATGGTATACGATGGGGCCATTGTCCAAATGAGTAAGGACAGATAAAGACCGTTAACATAGCCACAGAGGGCGTGGCACATTCGTTTAATAAACATAGCGTTCACATGGGCAGACAAACATGGCTCGGTCGACTCCGTTAGTGATAGGACGATTCATTTAAAAGTTACAATCAAATATGATCAATGTTTTGTCAAGTCAACTGAGATTCCACATCACAGTAAATTAGCCAATACGGCACCAAGGCTCTAAGGTCAAGGATACGAAGATGGCGCTATAGATGTGTTAGTGAAAAATACACATTTATTTATTTCGCCAACAGATAACAAATCCGTAACTTTCTGCTTAAACACATCAGCAAGGTTTTTTTTTATTGGTATTCCTAGACGCGATTGGGTCGAATCGCATGCTATGCGATAAGCTATTTAATTTAAGGCGTGGTTTTCTCTGAATAGAAAGAAAGAAAGGTCCAATTGTTCTTAGAGTCCTACTCTGTAAAGATAGATTAATACTGTTTAATAAAATGGGGAAACTAATTTTGTTCAGTATAAGAGCAACGTGATTTGGTATTTTTGATCTTGAAGTGAGGACAGATGCACAAGACGACATTAAGCAATATATGAAGGAACCGGATCGGTGAAATTGAGACTTTGCACTCGCTTAACGCGACGAATATGGGCGACTCCAGTCGGGTTCCAAAAAAATGCTGCGTATTATAATTTGGAACGAACAAAAGGAGAAAATAAGCTAGGGTTGATATATTGGTCAGAGAAAAGTGTTGCATAAATTTAGAATCGAAAACCATTTCCATGTCGACGCACTCTTTTTTTGAGGCAAGTAGGAGAGTGTTAAAAGAATACGAGCAGATTAAATTATTTATTCGCTTGTTGTAGCTAACTAAAAAACATTTTGAGAGATCAATGTTTAATGCCGGAAGCACCAATTGCCTAGTCTTTTTAAATCATTTTGGAGGAGTGTGCAATCCGAAGTTGAGTTGACAGACTTCAATAATTTAATGTCTTCTGCGCGTAACAAAACCTCAGAGTCGTATATGGGGCTTACATAGAATCTTCAGCAACATTGTAGTGCGAATAAAAATATGATGATCCTTAACGCATGGGGATTACACAGAATCTTTAGCAACGTTGTAGTGCGGATACAATTGGGAAGAAGATTCATAACGCATGGGTTGGAAGAGCGCAAATTGCTAGAGAACATAGGCCGAACTCCTAAATCGTGACAGGGCGCGTTATTAAAGAGAAGTAATCCGGGTAATGCTAAGCCAGAATCTCCGAGAGGGAGCCTCACAACGAAGTTGTTCAGCTATTACTTCAGCTTTGCACTCGGCGCACGAATATGAATTCATAAGCCAAAGAAAGCTGATCGGAGACTGGTATGTTGGAAGCATATCTTCATCTTCCCTTTCGCACTTCACTGAGTAATGGTATCGACTATAGCGTTTTTTCTTGTTTAAAATGTTTTTTATTGTGGAGCCGTGGTTGCTAACGTTGTTAGAACGTTAGTAGAAAGGATATTAATATTATTAATTTATCATTTTTGGTATTATCAAAATTTGAAAACGATATTTTTAAATCAATACACTATATTTCTTTTATAGCTACCAATTAAATACAGATTCACTTTACGAAAAGCGAAGAAAACACATGGAACTGCTCATACATATGTACATAAGTAAAAATGTGTGTGTGTATGTTTATAAGTAAATTTTTAATACTTTTTTTTACGTCAGCCGGCTAATTAAACACATTCTGTACGCACTCTTTTTTATTGCACCTGTAATCTGTACCCTCGAATGCACCTATGCTCTTTCAAAAATCAAATACCTGTGAGCATCACTCGATGTTTCCTTTCGGGCATGCATCTAGATGCACTATTAAAATACACCCAGATGACCCCGCCTCTAACCCGCACCTTTCATGCTTGTCGTTTTGTGATATTTTTTTAATGTGCTCCCAAATTCCCGTTCAGGAATGCATCTGGATTAGAGGTTTGAAAACATCGAGATTTGAAACATCGAAGTTTTATAATAAAAAGTTTTATAACATCGAAATTTTCATTTTTTTTCAATCGATACATCGCACAAATTTTAAACAAATTAACAAATATATTTTCAAGTTTTATACAAAGTGGATTTGCGGTTCCTCAAAATTCTCCTTTCTGTGTCATCCGTTCCTTTAAAATATTTATTTTCATTTGCCACAACTACAAAAGAGAAAGTATTTAGTTATTACAATTGAAATAACGTGGAGTGGGAATACGAAAATTATAATTTATTGTTGCATATGTGCATGTGCAAGTGCACGTGCATGTGACACATAAGCACATTGCACTCATTAAGACTTACATTGTGGAAATATCAAATCATTAAAGGCGAAAACAGTATATACATATCGAATATCGATATTTTTGTCATTTCTGGATTATACTTACTATTTCTTTTATACTTTTCGTCCTCTTTCTACTTGGTTCCTTGAACAATAAACACGTGTGTCTGCTATAAATTAAAATATCGGCAACAAAGTGTTTTCTTTATTTGTTCCTACTGGAAATATACAAAACGAGAAATCAAGGCACTATCTAAAGGCTCTGCGGATTGGTCTGTTTTCTACAGATTTTCTACAGGTAATGGGCCCAGATCCCCATCGAAGATAAGTTTACCTTGCGATTTACATTTATTATCATGGAAAAATCAAAATGAAATATAAAGCCGTTCGACGGTGAAAAATATGTGATTTGGAAATTTCGAGTTAGAGCGCTTATAAGCGAAAATGATTCGATTAAAGTAATTGATGAAACTGGTGGTGAAGTTACTTAGAAAATGCAGTTTAAAAAATGATGAGTGGAAAATTTAAAGAAATAGGCCAAAAATACAAAAAAGTTTTGTCACAAATGATTGCAACTAAAATTGAAAGGCGATATGGATTTGATAAACCATTTTAATATATTAGATGATCTAATAACGGAACTTTCTGCATCTGGCCATCTTTTGCTTTCTCTACCTGTTTCGTATGACGGCGTCATTACCGCCATCGAAACGCTCGCAGAAAATATTTTGACTTTGGCTTTCGTCAAAAATAGATTACTTGATCATTAATTTGTATCAAGTAAAATAAATTATAACAAATGGCATGAGGATTAGGGCATATAAGTCAGGGAAAATTTCTTGAAATTAAAAACCACAATTTATTTGAAGACACTAATTTGCTTACTAATGTTAATCCAGTTAATGATTTATGCGAAGCCTGCATAAAAGGAAAACAAACTCGGCTTCGTTTTGAAAAGGTTAAAAATAAAGATCACAAAAATAGGTCATTATTTGTAAAACATTCCGATGTCTGTGGTCCGATAACACCTTCAACAATAAATAAAAAGAATTACTATGTTGTTTTTATATATATTATATTATTATTATTAAACACATTACTGTGTAATATATTTGTTAACTTTCAAGTCAAAGGTTTTTACTGCATTTACGGATTTTATTTTAAAAAGCAAAGCCCATTTTAATCTGGAAGTAGTTAATTTGTACAAAGATAATTAGAGGGAATATTTATCAAATAAAATGCGAGAATTTCGTGTTGAAAAAGGCATCAGCTACCATCTAACAGTTCCACACAAACCTCAGCAAAATGGTGTATCCGAATGGATGATAAAGTCTATAACTGAAAAAGCTCGTGCTTTAGTTATGGGAGCCAATCTACAGAAAAGTTTCTGTGGTGAAGCTGTATTAATAGCAACGTATTTGATAAAGAGAAGTCCAAGTAGTTAAAGATTAATTGAAAACACCATATTAAACGTGACATAACAAAAAACCAAATTTAAAATATTTAAGTTTTTTGTTTTACAGTATATGCTCATATTAAACTACGAAAAGTCATGGAAAGGTATACTTGTGGGGTATGAACCAAATGGGTATAGAGTTTGTTGGAAAAGAAATATTTGTAACAGCAAGAGATGTTGTTATTGATGAAACAAATATGGTAAAATTTAGAGCTGTGGTTGAGGATGACATGCATCTTAATAATGAAGATGGTGAAAGTATACAATCAAATATTGATAATGAAAATGTCCTTAACAATATTGGGAAATCTGATCAAGCAGATGAACAGCCTAGTGATATGGAAGAATTTGAAAATGCCGAATCAGAAATGTCTGGTGAAAAGTCTTATGAAAAAGAAGACTTGGAATCGCAGATAAATATTAGAAAAAGTGATCGAATAAAGAATAAACCAAAAGTATCTTATAAATATTTAATAAATAATTGTGTAATGAATACTAATATTTAATCTATTCTATGTCAAATAAATTTGTCGAGGTTAAATACAGTAAAGATAGAACACATTGGGAGAAAGCTATTAAAGAACTGAACTCACACTCATTAAATAAGACTTGTTAAATTGTACAAAAACCTAAAAATAAAAATGTAGTTATATATATATATATACACATATATATATATTAAATAATAAGTATATATGGACGTTGATGCACTTCGAACAGTACAAACAAGTGGCCCAACGACACCAAGCACGTGCTTGTTACGCGCGGGGCCCTTTTATCAATTTGGGCAAAAAATGTGAGTTCGCGAGGAAGATACATACATAAAACAAATAGAGACGGGACACAAAGGGCTCGTGCAGACAAACATTTGATGTACATCGTGGCAAATTTAGAGGATAATAATTTCGTGTTAGTCTAATAGGAACATTAAATGTTAGGCGGTTTAAAAAATCTGCAGAATCAATGTCACCTCTTATAAGATTTTGTACAAAAATAGTACCAAGCATTGTTCTACAATTTGCAAGTGTGGTAAATTAAGCAATTGAAATCTACTCTCGTAGGAAGGTAGCCTTACGTTTTGAACCCAGTTCAAACTACGCAGGGCAAATAAGAGAAATTTTTTTGTACCGACTCAATACGGTCGATGTGCATTATGTGATATTGTGGACACCAAACCGACGAACAATATTCCAAAATAGGACGGACAAGGGAGGTAAATAATAATTTGGTCGTCTAAGGGTCATCAAATTCTATTGACCAACGCTTTATAAACCCAAAAACACTAATGGCTTTGTTAACAGTGGATATAATGTGGCAGTCAAATTTAAGTTTAAGGGTCAAGAAGAAACCTAAATCGTTAACTGAATATATACGGTCAAGTGGAGCCTTATTAAAAAAAGTAACTGATAAACGTAGGAGTACAGTTCAAATTTAAAAGGTTGTACTCACACCATCCATCAAAAAAATCAATATCTGACTGTGAGTTAAATCCCGACGCCATATCATTATATGATAAACAAAGCTTAACATCATCAGTATACATTAGTACACGAGAATTTGTTATGATTGTGGGAAGATCGTTATTAAGAAAGTAAACAGGAAAGGGCCCAAATGTCTACCCTGAGGGACTCCAAAAACATGAAATCCAAGTTAATGGATTACCAGGAAACCTAAGCTTGTCTAATTTAAATAAAAGAAGACAGTGGTTAACGGAGTCAAAGGCCTTACTAAAATATGTATATACAATGTTTTTCCTTAAACCCATTTATTACAAGTCAAGAAGGTTGGTGGTGGTCGATCTTCGCTTAACAAAAGCATGCTGACACGGTGATATAAGCTAGGAACATAGATGATGTAAATGAGAAATGATAATACGTTCAAATGCTTTAGGAAAAAGTTTAAGAATCGGTTTACAAATGGTTGACGCACAAAACTTAAGCACACATCCAGGAAGTCCATCTGGACCGGGAGAACAAGTTGGCGTTGTTGTTGCTAAATCTCTTAAGAGAGAGCTTTCGGTGATTACAGGAAATACAATTTGCCCTATTTAAGGGATTAGGGTAGTTAGAATTTGACCAAGCTGTCAAACTATAAGTATGTTGGAAAAACTCGGCAATTAAATCAGCAATTTCAGAATCCGTCGATGCCTCCATTGAGTTTAGACGAACCGATGAATGCAATGCCGATGACTTACGCTTGGCATTAACAAAGTTGTAAAACTGTTTCGGGCCGATTGAAAATTCAAATTTACATCGATTTAGATGCATAGAACATTAAAATCTGTTAAAGCCACCACATATCTGCTGGTTTACCCGACTTTTTATACTTTTTATAAGTGTTAGATTTAAGGTTTTTAAGCCTTTGAAGGGCATTGGTAAACCAGGGAGGCCAGGGATCAGAGCAGGGGAGGCAAATTGTCAGTTCCATAGTTGGATGATATCGGTCTTCAGGTACAACAAGAGCGTCAATTCTACATACTGTGATTTCAGATGGGTCTGAAAGAAACACAAGATCTAATTGTCTTCTTAAGGAATTTTTTATAAAGCTTACTTGCTGGAACGATAATTCTAAAAGACCATCCACAAAACCATGGGCGGATAGCGGCATAGCGACAAATGAGTCAGTAGGAGGAGGCCAAGAAATATCAGGTATCACTTAAATATCAGGTATCACTTAAAACAATCAAAAAGTCTCTGTTAGAAAGAAGGGACAAAAAAGATTTAATTGCAGACAGATGGTGCTCATAAATTACTAGGTCAGAGGTGAAATATAAGAACATGTAACAAAAACAGGTAAAGATTGCAAAGAAACTTTCACACTTAGAAATTCAATTTCATTCGGGATATGAATGGGCATACGTTCAGATGTTAGGCTAGAGGTAACGGCAATCAGCACACCGCCACCCCAACGTGAGTGGCGATCGGTCCTATAAGTATTAAAGTTTTTAGACAGAACTTCAAAGTCGGATATCTCTGGTTTCAGCCAAGTTTCCATTAAAGCTAAAATATCTTTAGTAAATACAGAGGAGTGAGCATAAAGCTTGGGTAGCTTCATATTTAGTCCCCTAACATTTTGATACACCACAATTAAACTTTTTGGTTTTTTGGCACAGTGGAGGGCGTGTTATTTGTTCTCGGTTTATTTGGAACAAATTCCTTAATTACTAAATCATAATTAAGCCAAAAGCTTTCAGAAAGTAAAACATTAAAAACATCATGCGAAGCAAATATTTTAAAGGACGATATCCTACGAGCGTATGAAAATCGAAATGGTTTAACTGCAATATCTTTGGATGGGAATTTTTTACGTATAAATTGCAAAACATCCTCAGATGTGGTATCTGGGGTGAATCTAGAAACAAATAATTGCTTCCTTTGTGGAACAACTAAAAATTTCTTACACCCCCAGCAGCAGTCTGAACCTCACTAGGCTGAGATCCAGGAACGGTGCCTACTGTACCAATCGGCACCAATTTCCTTGACTTATCCAGTACAGAAGCTTTTAGTCCGGAAACATGGACTTCACTCGAGCTAGCTGTATCCATACGCACAGTTGGTTCGCTTACCCCTGTGTCGACAGGAACTGCTTCTACCAAAATCGGATTTGGGTTGGATTCCATGGTGGTATTAACGGCGATTAAGCTGTCTTTTTTGCGTTTAGGCGACTCGGTTAATAATTTTTATTATTAAACTGGGCACAGACGGTATTGAACCCATCATTGAGTTGCCTAAAAGCACCCGAGATATTCAACAGGCTGTCTCGAGTCTGCTTCATAAAGCCGCTCATCTCAACCACCATTTCCTTGCAGGAACCACATGGCCACATAAGACCAGAGTTAAGATCAAAAAAATCTTTTACTCTGCCGGTGAATCCTGCACATTTGACCTGCATCATCGAAACGCAAAACCCGGAAAAAATAAAGGGGTCTTTCGTTGAAAAGGCAAGTGTGCAGTTTTTCTTGGAACAGACAAAGGCCATTATAAGAAAATAAAAACAAAAATTAAATGAAATAAAATATCAAAAATACCTGAAAGTAAATTTGGCACTGGCATCAAATTAAAAAATGACAAAAGCACAGTACACAAAAAAAAAAGAGTGCAAGATCGCGAAAGTTTATCAAAACGTAAGAGAGCACGAGAGAAAAAATATTTTATCGACTGAGCGAGGCTTATGCGACACTAACAACTTTTAGCACGAATAAATATAAAGTAAATCAAGCAAGAAAGAGAGAGAGAGTTGCAGAAATAGCACCGAAAAAGTCTACCAGAAATTCAGCAGGTTACAGTTATAAAATAGAGCGAGGGAGATTGAGAGGAAGTAAAAGAGTTTTAGAAAGTTTAGGACGTAAGTCATAAGCAACGCTAAATCGATTAGATTGTATATGGGTTTTTACAATCAAACAAAATGAACTCGGCGAACCAATAAAATACAAAGCCAGACTTGTTGCTCGCGGTTTTACTTAATAATACTTAGTTGATTATAATGAAACATTTGCACCTATAGCAAGAATCTCGAGTTTTAGATTGATTATGTCTTTATTACATTATATGGATGTTAAAACAACATTTTTGAATGAAAGATTAAAATAAGAAATTTAATATATTTAAATTTATATGCAAATACCCGAGGGTCTAAAAGTTGATGAAGTTTGTAGACTACATAAAGCTATTTATGGTGTCAAGCAAGCTGCAAGATGTTGGTTTGAAATATTCAAAAAAGCATTGACAGAAATAGGCTTTGTTAATTCACCAGTAGATACAACAGTATATATCTTTTTGACAAAGGGGATATATTCTCTAATATATATATACTTTTATATGTATACGATTAAGTAACCTCTACCAAAAATAAATAAATAATGAAAGATTTTAAATTATTCATAACGAAAAAACTTAGAATGGTTGATTTAAATGAGATTAACTTTTTCTTAGGTATAAAAGTTGATAAAAGTGATGGTTTTATAAGTCTTAGTCAATCTGATTTCATAAAATCAATACTTTTAAAATATAATATGAAAAATTTCAAACTGTCCTCTGCCAACTAAAGTTAATCATTGCTCTTAGCTCAGTAATAAGTGTGATGCCCCATGTCGAAACGTAATAGGATGTTTACACACAGAACTGGAAATGAAAGATAACCAAGGATGTATAAGTAAATGAAATTGTTTACCTTAAATTATAATTGTATACCTCACACAGTCTGATTTGGTTTTTATGGGTTTTTCCCAATCCTTGCAACAAATGTTGGACTGGAATCGTACAACTCCCACTATAGAATATACAGATATTTTTCTTATCTTAAGTAAACTATAAAGAATATATATACTCTTTTTGAGGATGTGTGTGGAAATATCACATCATTAAAAGCAAAAACAGTATCTATATATATATGGAATATCTATATTTTTGGCATTTCTGGATTATACGGCCTAACTCTTTCTTTTATACTTTTCGTCCTCTTTCTACTTGGTTCCTTGAACAATAAACACGTGTGTCTATGTGGATTAAGGATTAAGGCTTATTATCTGTGTTCCACCACCTAAGGGCTCTGCGGATTGATCTGTTTTCTACAGAATTTCTACATACCTTTAAGAAATCGATCCATCCATCTTCAATAGCTTTCAACACCCCAATCAATTAATGAAATATCAAGATATACGCTAAATTTGAATGATTTTGTATTAGTATATTTATTCTAATATAAATTACTACACAGCTATTGGTACTTGCCTTTTATCCGCTCTTTCTTCTTGTAAAAAAAAGTGATGCGAAAATTTTCAATTCAACCGTCGAAGTTAAACAAAAACATCGATGTTAATATCGATGCTAGAAATTATATCGATATTGGGTCTTCTTTTTCAAACATCGATATACCGGTAAAACATCGATGGATCGTCAAGCTTCTAATCTGGATGCAATATAATAAAACACACCCGGATGGCTCTTTCCTTGGGTAATTTGCATAAAAATAGCATTAGCCACATGGGCTAAACCATAAGAAATAAGTCATAGACTAATGGGTAATCTGAATGATATACAGCCCTGTAAAATTATGGCCCGTCAATATAACAGGTACGAACTTTTGGTCCTTTCACTGATTTTCAACACTGGAAAAACTTTCCTTCCCATGTGAATGGACCGCAGGTCAGAATGGAGAAAGGGGTAAGCACAGAGCGAGAATCCCCCTCCCGCGCCACTATGAACGCTGAGATCTCAGGAACTATAGGAGTTTGGCACGCAGATTACTGCGCTTCCTACGCCCAATCTACAGCCCACAATCCGCGAAAATCTGTAAGTCCTTCAGTTTTATGATAGAAAAATAATGTTAACTGAAATATATTTGTCCCATCAATACCATCAATACGCCCTCCATCCACTCAAAAACTGTGATGGCCACAATTGTCATGTTAAAACATTTTTTTTGGTAGAACGTATTTATCTAATCAATACCTACGGATTGACCTAAAAATATTGACTCGTCCACTTTAACGCCAAAAAACCGACCAAAACTGTGGTGGCCGCAGTTGTCATGTTAGTATTTTTTTTACTAAAATTTATTTGTCTCATTTACACCTTTCAATTGACCTACAAAAAATTGTTGCCACGCCGAATCCGACGCCCCCAAACGACTAAAATGCCTAAAACTATCTGCGGCTCACAGCATATACCGAAATAGCCGGTAGGTGGCGCTTTCAATCATTCTTTGCTATCTCCATTTTCATTTTGCTTCCTCATTCTGAGTAACGGGTACCTGATAGCCGAGGCACTCATTTCTTCTTTTATATATAGTAGTTGGCTTCGCACACCCTCCTGGTTCGCTTCGTCACTACGTGGACTACCGTCCACAGCGATATGGTCCTGATATATACGCCGCGTATTTAAATCTTCTTTAAATATTATAATAATATTTTCGGATTAACATAAATAAAAAGAGTCGATATTATCATGTCGACAAAAATGCAAAAAAAAAGCTTTTAATTGCGCGTTGTATTTTTATATCAAAACTCGATAAAGTTTAGCAGCGAGAAATTCATTGTGAAAAAAATCTATGTTAGGCCAAGTTTCGTCCTCATATGTGAAGATGCCAAGTAGAGAGACTTCGATTTCTTAAATATAAATCCTGAAACATGTGTTGTTAAGCCTTTACAATCTGAGATTGAGCTTTTCTCTCATGATGTTCGTTCACTAGACACCGTTAGCCTTCAGCGTTTGCCACAAGGAATTGAAATGATCGCGTCGAATTTTACAGGCGGATAAGGTTTGGGTAACCTGGACCCGAAAGTTAATTTCGACAAGCCGATGTTTGTATACCCTTGCAGTTAAAGGAAAGAATCAAATTAAATTAATTAGTAACACAATGTAAAATGTTTAAGGATTGTTGCTGGCCTCAGTGATATTAAACAAAAAATGATTAAACCGTTTCTTTGATAGCTATATGTTAGAGTCGTCTGCTTTTTATTAATTTTAATTCGAAATTGTTAAAAAATGTATAACAAATTTTATTCCCATATTATAGGATGATATGTCAAAAAACACAGACGCTATAATTTGTTTCTTATTATTTTCCCACCCATTTTCCGATCTTTCCTATGACAGCAATATGATATAGTCGTCCGGTTTTGGTAAAATTAAATTCGAAATTTAGAATTAGTTAAAACATGTTATTTCCAACCAAAGATATAATTTTTTTTCCGATAATTCCTGTGGGATCTATAACATAGAGTCGTCCGACTTATTACTACCCGAAATAGAAAGAAGGCTTTAGCTTTAAAACTGAGAGACTAGTTTGCGTAGAAACGTACGGACGGACAGGCGGAATTCGTAAAAATACACGGTCACGCTTGCGCTCAAGCACGAAAATTAAATAATAATTACTCAGATCGGATGACCGGACTATTGTAAAAAAATACGAACGTTAATTTTGTTGGTCGGTTACTAACATTTGTTGTGAGGTCTGTGCCACCGTAGTAGATAGGAAGCGCGGGTTGTTGGACAATTTGCATATTAATGGCCCCCGGGACAATTACCATAATTTTAATTTTAATGGGTTCGAGGTCATAAAATGTCACGATCATGTCCATAAAGAGTATAGTATTCCCCCCCTTCGCCACAACATCCCCATGTGACAATATTGATCACTTATCCTCGTCCTCATTATAAGCAATTAATAGTCAAGTGAGAAACGTGCACGTGGAAAAGGTTCCACACCTATAGAACCCGAAGGTCGTTATCACGTACCCTTTTGCCTCATTATCCCAGGTGTTGCTATGCACTTGAGAAAGGTCGCACACCCAAAGTATCCGAAGGTTGTTATCTCAGAGAAATATGACCGATCATGTTTGGGAATAATGTTTTCTATAATTGCAAAACAAGTTTAGAAATCAAAAGAACCCCAATAAAATAAATCTCACAAGTTAATGATTCTGAGATGTGGGAAATATTTTGGAACCCATATTTTCGTTTCCGCCCCAGAACGTTTTTCTGGAAAATTGTCAAATATTATCTCCTATCCACAAAGGGTCATAAAGATATCAGCCAGAGTCAGAGAACCGAACATGGGCCCTTGTGATTACCTGACCGCAATAATCGGGACACACGCACAGGCCCGAGGGGCACCCTCATTGAGAAGATTACTGGGCCGCAATAAAAGAGGCAGGCTCACTGACGTTCCCAAAAGGGTACAACGCACAAGTATACCTCTAATTTAAACTCGAAATAAAAAGTCACAAGTTTATTTTCTACCATAATAATACATTTATTAAATTATTTTGGTATTGCGAACATTATTTGTTATGTTATTTCTTTCTTTTTCCAGTCTTTTTTTACATATTATGAAATACTTTCATAATATTGAGTGCCTAATTTTTATAATCCAAAATTTGATGGCATACACAAGTATCGACTCGATCGGTGGCTACATCATTGCTCCATGCACAGGTGTCTACATGATTTCCATTAATAGATGTTTTCATATTATCTCCATTACATTGAGGGACTTTTAATTGAATAAACTGAAGACATACAAAATATGCATTATACAGAATTCCATCAAATTCGTTCAGAGTGCTATTTATTTTAAGTGAATCTCTAATGTATGTCTAACTTTATGTATGTTGAACTTCAACAAATGAAAATTATTCATTTTTTCCCAAAGTCGAAATAATTGTTTCCAAACTGCCCCTATTGGCTACCTGAGTATGACTCTGTGTATAAAAACTGATCTTTCTTTTCCCACCTGCAAGCCAAGTATGTGTATCTTTTTCTAACCAACCTTCTCCTTCGTTGTATAATATTGTGTCTCCCTTACTGATTTGATGGTGTCCCTTTATCGTATCAATCAAAACCGCAAAACCGTTCTTTCAACTTTTTAAACTTCTCCAAAATAACAGGGACATTACATTTTATTTCATACACTTTTAGAGGGTATAATAATTTCAGTCAGAAGTGAAACGCAGTGAAGGAGACGTTTCCGACCCCATAATAGTATAGTATATATATTCTTGATCAGCATCACTAGACGAATCCATTTAGCCGTGTCCGTTCTTCTGTCCGTCCTTTCTACGCAAACAAGTCTCTCAGTCTTAAATCTAGCGGGCTGAAACTTTCCCAAAAGTCTTCTTTCTTTTGCAGGTAGTATATAAGTCGGAACCAGCCGGATCAGACAATTATATCTTATAGCTCCCAAAGGAACAATCGGGTAAAAAATTAAAAAAAATATATATCTTTGGTGTTTTTTAACATATACCTTTCGAAGCTTGGATATAAAATTTTTAAATTAGTTCTGAGTTTCGAATTAAATTTTATCAAAATCGGACGACTATATCATATAGCTTCTATAGGAACAAACGGAAAATTAGTGGTAAAATAATATGGAAAAATTATATTTTCGGTATTTTTTAACATATAACCTTATACGCTTGGAAATAACATTTTTTGTTTGGTTCTGAATTTCAAATTAAATTTTATTAAAATCGGACGACGTTATCATATAGCTGTCATAGGAACGATCGGATAATTGGTGGGAAATAATGTGAAACAAATTAAAGCTTTGGGGCTTTTAAACATATTATCTTATAATTTTGGGAATATACATTTTTATATTTTTAAGAATTTCGAATTCAATTTAATAAAATTATTAATTAATTTGTATAACTGCAAGGGAATACAAACTTCGGCTTGCCGAAGTTAACTTACTTTCTTGTTATTACTAAAATCGACATTCAAGTGAACTTACAATTTTAATCAATTATTTGTGATAAGTTCTCCATATAGTGTAAATTTTTATTATTGTTAATCGCGGTTCTTGTGGGTCGCCGACAAACTCACATTCCTCCTGTTTTGGGTTAACATGTGAGTCCCAACTCCGAAATGCGATTGATAGGAATTTTTTCAGGTAATACTCTTATTTCCATTTAAAAAGTTTGTTTATTTCTTCTTTATTCAAGCACATCGTCAAGAATCTTAGTCAACATCAACACTAGTTCTTGATTACAATTTAATAAAACATTTATATAAGCCTCAGAACTTCCCAACACATTTTTAATGGTACAGAAAATTCAAGAATATTTCCATTGCTCCATCCAGGGTTTAATAGATTTTTACTTTAAAGATTCTCCATCCATTATGGTTTTGGGCACCGCCTTGAGGATCGGGAATCTTAAAATTTCAGGCATCCTTGTCTTCGATATCAGAGTCTTTTTATTAAATTTATTGAACTTGTTGATTACAATATTCATCTGGTTTTCATGGTTCGTGATGGTGATTGAGCTTTTTGGACATGCTACGGTTGTTACCCGTTGTTACCTTGATGGAGACTTTGTCTTGGATAGTAATTACAGGCGTGTACTGCTTCTGTACTGTAGCTGTACTGTATCTGTACTGTATGTGTACTGTATCTGTACTTTATCTGTACTGTATCTGTACTGTATATGTACTGTATCTGTTTATTTCTCAACTTTTACCAGCTGTTCTAGTCTATTGTTAAGAATAATCAAATTTCTTGTTCTCTAGACGACGATCGATGTGAAGTAAAGACTTAGACTGTGAATTTCAACGCGTGTGAGTCTTAAACGTGGTAACACGTTGTATTTAACTATTAACTTGATGGTTTAGACTTGAATATGGGATAGTTACTATGTTTCTCAAATGTCTTACCCGTTCCGTTCCAGAATCATTATCTATAAAATGAGAAAAAATCACTTTTTTCCGATAGCGACGACCCAAGACGCAAGGCACTGATAAAAGAGACATGCGACGACCCAAGACGCAAGACACTGATAAAACATATTTTGAAAACATTGAGGGTCTAATATAGAAACGAATTTAAATTTAATTTCTGACTCAACTTTATGGTACACTTTTTTCTATTTCGAGTTTTCTACTTCTATTCTGTAAAACTATAGGAGTCAAACAGAATAAGGGACCTCTAAGGATGTTGTTGTTAGTAGTGGTAGTTTTATTCTACTAATAAACAATTTCAATTCATGATATCAGATTTTTAATTTTTAACATATTAAATTCCTTTACTAAGTCAAGTCTTTTGCCCAGGATTTCTTTCTCTTTTTTTTATCTTATACAGCCACAGCATCGACAGCAAGTCTTAAACACCAAAAGGTGATTTTTATAATTGGTAAGGTACACGGAGAGAAAATTGTATTCTTCAGAGTTGAAAAAATTAAAAAAAAAATTATATATATATATATACATATATATATATATAATGATATTTTGAAAATTGAAAAAAAATTTTAAGGTGTTTGAATCAAGTTGAAGTGGCGGTATTTACATTTATTATTTATTTGAATATTTCTCTCTGCATAGTTGAAATCACTTTGGTGTAAGTAAGTAAAAACAAAATCAAATAAGCTTATCCCTATATAATTTAGGTGCCATTAAGCAAATCACTCATTGCTAGCCATAATCCCAGAGTCAAAAGAAAAAAGGGTGAGATATAAAGCATTGCTAAAGTGTCCTGACGCAGGTGCAAATACCGTTTTTGATAACCGTACTATAATCCCAAAGTAAAAAAAAAAGAAAAAAGGGCGAGATATAAAGGATTGCTAAAATGTGCTGACGCAGGCGCAAAGACCGTTGCAAATGAACAAATTCTTGAAATGTTATCCCTTCATGAAAAAAGTCATAAACAAGTCATATATATATATATAAACAGTTATGTCGGGGAAGACATTTCTTTCTTTGTACACACCAAATGTATAAACCGACACCTAAATGACCAATTGTATCCTTTGTTCGAAATGTGTCTGACTTTCACTTCTAACCGTACCATAAACCCCAGATCAGAGTAAAGGAAAAAAATATTGATAAGCGGAACATGACATCAGAACTACCCCGATTCTGCTAAAAACCCACAACCACAGATATAACCAAGCTGTCACGATCTTATGTAAAAGACAGGATAAAAGTAAAAAGTTAATTTAATAAATATACAAAATACGATGATGATAAAAAAGAGTAAAAAAGACGATTTATACTTTACAACTAATGAGAAAGATCTCCAATCTAAACGAAATATAATTTCAAGAAGGTCTTCCGATGAAAGTAATTCCTATAACGAATTCTTTTCACAGACGAATATAGAGGAAGATGTAGAAAAATAAAAAAAGAAAAAAAGGAGATGGAAAAGACTGAAGAAAAAGGGGCAATAACTTCACCAATGTACTCGTATAGAGAAGAGGTAGATATGGGTCTGGACGCAGATCTAGAAGATAAAAAGACTAGTTATAATTATGATTTTAATATCAGTAATTTGGCCAGAGGAAATGTGTTGGATAACAAAGAATTCATTAACATTGGGGAATAAAGAACTAAGAGCATACAAATATAGCCATATAATTGGACAATACTTTCAATCCTACAACGTCTACTCCACTTCGCTCAAAAACAGGTTTTGCTTACATGCCGTTCAGAAGTCAAATCCAAACTATGTATACTGGAATGATGTTAATGAGTTAGTTGAACGATTGGAAATTTTGGTGGCATCGAAAGCAGCGGGTAACACTAATCACAATAATGAAATTTTTTCCATACTAGAGAAGTTGCGTGAGGGAAGGATTATATTTTAATGGGTATAAATAGCAAGTGCACTAAACAATTATAAACAACATGTCTGTCGACAAGTTTGGACATTTTTCTGTTTTTTCTGATAAGGAAAGATCAGAAAATTTGAAAATACGTGTTAGGTCCTATGAAGGATTATTCATCGATGAGGACGGTAACCTAAATGCTCAAAATAAACGTATCAAGAATGAAACAAAAGCTTTAGATAACGATGATCTAGCCACGAAACAAAAACATCATCATCAACATATGATGAGAACATCGGAAAGGTGGGAGAAGATTTAAGAAAAATTATAACTCAAAATATTAATCGTCGACTCACGAAAATTTCAAGCTTAGAAAATAAAATTGAATTGTATAATAAGAGGGAAAATATGTAACAAACCCAATATCATTGCCGAAAAAAACCACAATTAAGATAGAAGGTGTCGCTTTTCAGCCTATTAGAAAAAAACGATTCAGCGAGAAATTGTAACGATTTGCATGGACCATTTCGAAAAAACCTTCACCGAAGGCGAGTGAGTGGGAGCCTTTTCAAAATCACACGATGATAACAGATACTTGTTGACTGTTATAGACACATTTTAGAAATTTGGTTGGGGTGATGCATTAAAGTCAAAGAGTGCTAATGATGTTTCCCAAGCCTTGATAAGAATATTTAAATCGGGTCATGGAACACCAAAAAAACTGCAAGCTGATGATGGTACTGAATTCTTTAATTCGGAATTTAAATTATTAATAAAAAGTTATAGGATAAATCATTATTCAACCTTCAGTACTCTAAAGGCATCTATAGTTGAACGTTTTAATAGAACTCTTAAAGAACTAATGTGGCGAGAATTTAAATTCAATGAAAAAAATATGTGGATAGATATGTATAAGCAATTAATTAATAAATGTAATAATCGGGTGCATGGAACAATTAAAATGAGTCCCTTCCCATGAAAAACAAATATTACAAACGTCCTAAAACTAAACTAAAAACTAGCTGGATAAATAAGGAAGACATTTTGTAGTGTAACAAGTGATATATTTAATTTATTTATTTTTTTTTATATATATATTCAGCTTATCTTGTACTTAATTTTATAATATTTTTGTACAATCTTTACTTAAGTAAATTTTAAAATAATAAATAAACTTTTTACAAACTCAAACTATTTTTTTTTTTGTTTTCCAAAGGCTCGATCATAATAAAACATCTATAATTCTATTGATTTATATTATAGTTCCTTTTCAATGTGTTCTTTTTGCAACTTAATCTAGTGATTCACCATCGTTAACATAATTGCTATGTATCATGTCACCAAAACAAAATAAATTAATTTCTAACCATTCAACATTTTCTTAGATATTTTTTTCAATTAGTCTCTGATGTTTTATTAATGTCGTACAATGATCTTCATTACTTAACTCTAAAAATTGTGTTTCGTTAAAATAACCTTTTCTTTTGTTAACTTTGCCACAAATAACTTTTTTATTAACTTTAACTGTAGTTATTTTGTGTGCTTTTGATCTAAACATTGTTCTATTGCCATAAAGTGGGGTGCCAGCTTATTTTTTATTAACTCTTTTGAAGTTATAGAGTTGAATCCTTTCGTCTGAGTAGTCCGATGTATCAAATTTGGCTTCAATATCATTACGAATATTATTATAAAAATCCTCAGTTTTTATTGTATAGTTATATGAATCAATATCCTTATAATTTAGTAGTAACTTTTCCTGAAACTTTGGCTTCATATATTGATAATGAAAATCATACATTTTCCACTTCGATAAGTCTAATACTTCAAATTCTTATCAATCTTTTGATTTGAATTGCTTAGAAATTTTCATTAATTTTAGTTGCACTATGAAAATTGGATTTTTAAATTAAAGTTTTGCCACAATGTGCTTTTCGTCCAGTCTTTTTGCTGTCCGGAGCTTCCCAAGTACCTACAAGCTTTACATCGACCCTGCGCTCAGGGTCCTCTACCGTTTTTCTGTAAACAGAGCTACAAAGGCTTTTGTAAGAATTGGACTCCTCTATTGATCTTCTTCAGTACTAAAGCATTCTGTAAACATTGTTGCAAATTCATATTACATAATTTTTCTTATTTCCCAGGTCAGCAATTAATTTTTTTACCTTATCCTCTTTTGAGGCCAGAGAATTTGATGGACAAAATGGAAGATCATTATGAAGATCATCTAAACGGTACGGATATATTAGGTCCACTTCTAAAAAATATCCATATCTATCATCAATTGGAATATTATGAATATCAAAATTTTCTAAGTCTATGGTAGACATCCACTTAAAGTTTTTATATGGTAAAGGTTGTGACATTGACCAACCATACATGTTATTCACATCCACATACATTAAAAATGAAGACTCCTTCGAGGAATCGTAATCTGACAAATATTTATTATTTGCTTTTGTGTATCTATGACAACATTGGACCAAATTACCTCGAATGCTTTTTTAAATGAATCTATATTTATCTATATCTGTCAGCAATTCAAGTTGAATATCTGTGGTTTTCAACATTGCCTCCCAAGAAAGACCTGGTGTCGTAAAATACTGAGCTAAGTCTGATTTGCACACAAAATTTTCGGAAATTTTCAAAAATGAATGTTACAAGGAATACATCAGTTTTCAAATATAATTCTAAGTAAAATGTGACCAAACCTTAAGATCATGAGCATAATCTTCCTGAGAGCATTTCCTTTCCGTTAAATAATTATAGAATACTTCCCTTGGTGGAAGGGAAGTTTCTTCAAGTCTATTAACGGAATCTAAATATTCATACGGAAATATACCGTTCTTGCGCATTAGTTGAAATTCTTTATCATTAGTGAAAAATGACTTGTAGATGGCTAACATTATTTATTTGATCGTCAATTAAATTATATGCTAAGGTATTCAAGGGCATGTACCTATAGGTATTTAGAAAACGAATTTCAAAACTAGTTATTTTTTTCGAAACAGAAATATAGTTTTCCTTATTAATTGGTATTACGGAAATTTCACCGGGAATTTTTCCTAGTTCTTGAATAAGTAAATGACGGTCGTATTTCGAAAACTTATGAAAAAATACTGGTATGAATTTGTTTACTTTATATTTCCAGATACATTTAGAGTGCGCTGCACCCCTAAAGTTACCTGTGAAATGACAGTGATCTCTAACGCTATCAGTCCCTAAAACTTTCTGGCAAATAGAACAGTTCACCGAGTTACCAAATATCTTTTGGTCGTCTAAATTCTTTCTAATAGGAACTATTTTATTTCATTTCGTAAGATTTTCGATTAATGAATTTAAAAAACTGACAAAAAACAAACATTGCAAAAAAATTGCGCCCTCTTCTAATTTCCTCTTTGTGCAGTCATTAGTCTTGAAACGAAATATGAAGAAATTAATTGTTTATAAGAACAAAACAAAATTTATAAGGGGATTTACCTTGAAATATGTATTTTTAATGTACATATAATGTCCATTTCCGCCGTCCTCCAAAAACAATATGTATATTGATGTGAAAAGGCTTTTTATTCCTCCGATTGAAAAAGTGGTCCAATTATTTCCTTCGTATCTTCATTATATCCGAAAACGTTTAAGCTCATTTGAGTGTTCTTTTTTTTAGAAAATGTTTTAAACATTTTATTTCGAGGGGGAATGTCAACCCTGTAATCTATTTCATCACTTAAACGAATTATTTCCAGCGATATGTCAATGTTATACGCCGAACATCTTTGTGGATTTCTTACAATTTCGCCTTTTTCGTTAAAAGGAAACGAGGTAGTGGTATGAATGATGAACCAGCCATCGGTGTATAATGATTCAGATTCATTTCCAAGCGAATTAATTTTATAAGAGACCATCCACTCTCTCTCTCTTGATAGTCTTGAGTTTTCCATGGTATGTTCATGAAATCAAAATCTTTATTCGTGATCGACATTTTACTTTGAAAGCTTTTCATTTCGCTTATGGGACTCTGAGCGGACATGGTTTGACCGCCGATTTTTTTGCGGGATTGCGCCCTCTTCTTTCTTTGAGTAAGAATGGTCCAGCGTAATCACAGCCAGAGTGCTGGAAGGGTAAAGCTTCTCTTATACGGATGCCTGGTAGATCGGCCATGAATTGGTGCTCCGTGAGTTTACGTTGACGGAAACATTTAATGCAGTTGTGAACCAGATTTCTTATCAAGTTCCGTGCACCAAAGATCCAGCACCTTTGTCGGGCAATTACAAATAGTGCAGAAACTCCTGGGTGAAGATTTGATATATGTTCGTACTCCAAAATCATTTTTGTGATGCGGTTCGATTGCAGTATAGGGTGTTTTGCATCAGCTGGTAATTGTGAGTTGTCCAGTCGTAATCAAAGGTGAGCATCTTTCCATTTGTCAACGCTAGAGATTTAATGACATTGGTCTTTTGGATGAAGCGTAAGGCGTAAGCTACAACGCACACCAGCTTTGTCCAGGCCGAGGTGCGTTGAGCTAAAGCTTTGATTGGTGACAATGAGCACGCTTCCTGAGTGGTTAATGCGGTGGTCTTCACTTCTTCTTTGCCATGGTTTTCTGAAAGGGAAGAACAGAATTTTTTATAGCTCAACTTTACCGCTAGCATTTCCGGATCTTGCAGCCATGTCCCACACACCATAAGTCGAAATGGAGAAGATCGGGAGCAAACATTCCTCGAGTGGCGCAGTCCGCCGGATTCTCCTTAGTGCTTACGTGATGCCAAACGTTGCGTGGTAAGGCTTCGAGTATTTCTGAGGTTCTAATAGCTTCAAATGTTTTGAGCTTAGATGGTGGATGTGAAAGCCACGCCACGACTCAATGTCCTTGTGTTGTAGCGCAGCCTTGACTGACATGAACAGTCGGCTCAGTAGCAAAGCGCCATACAGCTCGAGCCGCGGTAGAGACCTCTGCTTCAGCAGAGAAACTCTGGTTTTTCCTGCTATGAGCGAAACAGATACGGTGCCATCTGCTCTCACCACTCTGCTATAGATGACTGCGGAATATGCCTTGATGGAGGCACCTGAAAATCCATACAGTTCGATGTGATCTTTATTGTTTTGGACATACCGTGGCAGGCGAAGATCTCTCAGTATGTGTAGGTCGTTGCGGCATTTATTCCACCAGTCCGCAATTTTCGGAGGAAGCTCTGTGCCCCAGCCGAGATCGAGCAGCCACAATTCTTGAAACAGAATTTTAAACTGCACCACCACTGGCGAAAGAATACCCAGCGGGTCAATGATGAGTGCCGAATCTGACAGCACTTGGCGTTTGGTGTTGTCCGGATTTATTGTAAGACAGACTTTGTAGGATAACATATACAGGGTTGCCTATATTCGACGGACCCATCTGACGACGCCATAACTTTTGACAGAGATGTCAGATCGCTTAATGACATACCGCGTTTGAAGCGTCAGTCCAAGCAGATTTTTACCATGGAACAATACACGCCACGCGAGCGCCCTTAAATAGTTGAAATTTACATTCAACAGAACAAGTCAATTGTGAAAACTCAACGTGCTTTTAAAAAATTAAAAAATGTGAAAAGTGCGCCTTCTAAGAACACCATTAAGCGTTTATACGAAAAATTTACGACTGGTGAGGCTCTTTCTAATCCGAAGAGGCCAAATAAAAGTCGACCAAGGCGATCGGACGAGAACATCGCTGCCATCGAGCCAGTGTTGAGATGTCCCCAAGAACATCCCAAAAACGCCGTTCTCAGCAGTTGGGCATGGCTCGGTCCACTTTACAACGGATTTTTTGCGTTGATTTGCATTTGTTCCCGTACAAAATTCAATTGACGCAAAGATTGTTGCTTACGAACAAGCCTCGTCGATTGGAATGGGCCCAATGAGTCATCGAAATGGCCGAAGATGACGATCAATTTTGGAACAAAATTTTCATGTCCGATGAAGCCCATTTCACATTGAATGGGACCGTAAATAAGCAAAACTGCCGTATTTACGCCACTGAAAATCCTGAGAAGATTCAAGAAGTGCCTCTTCACGACGAAAAAGTCACAGTTTGGTGCGGCGTTAGTTCGAAAACGGTCATTGGGCCGTTTTTCTTCCAAAATGAAAATGGCCATGCTGTTACCATCAACCAGGAGCGTTATCGCGACATGATGACCAATTTTGTGATGCCAATTATTCGTCGAAAGCGTATGAGGCAGTTCTGGTTTCAAAAAGACGGCGCTCCACCGCACACAAGTCGCATAACAATCGATTTTCGGAAGAAATTGTTTCCGGGCCGTTTGATGTCGAAAAGTGGCTATTTGGACTGGCCACAAAAGGTTTACGTTAACAAGCCAAGCACCCTAGAAGAGCTCAAGGACAACATTCGTGAAGAAATAGCCGCTATTCCGGCCGAAATGTTGGCGAAAACGATGGAAAATGCTTCAAATATGGGCAACCCTGCACTCTTCTGGATCCCAATGAACGCCCAGAACCTTTGCTGTACACTTGTACCCTTTTCCTTGTAAGTCGGTGGCTGCGAGAGCTTTGTCGGCGATACGTGATGAATTTGAAACCCATTTTCCAAGTTCCATACCAGCACATTTCATCAGATGAATCAACTCGATTTGATTGTGAATGAGCTCCTCCTCGGTATGTGCTCCCGTCAGTACGTCGTCCACATAAAACTGCTCTTTCAGGATCCTTGCAGCGCTAGGAAACTCGTGTTGATAATCGTGGGCTAACTGATCCAGGACCCTTACTACCAGAAATGGTGCGCAGGATGTGCCGTATGTTACTGTGGAAAGTTCGTAGTGCTTGATAGGAGTTGCTTCATTTTCTCTCCAGACAAGACGCTGATAGCCGCAGTGCTTGGAAGCCACCCAGATTTGCCGATACATCTTGACAATATCAGCTGAGAAGACGAACTTGAACATTCTAAAAGGCATACAAATCGGGAAAAGGTTTCGCAAAATGCTGGGTCAACTGTGCAGAGCTTCATTTAAGGACCTTCCATTGGTGTCCTTGAATGAACCATCAAATACGACCCGTAACTTTTGGGTGATTACAGGGTGATGTGGCAAGGAAAAGCTTGGCCGTTTGTCAATGTCTTCTGGCGATAGTTCTCGCATGTGGCCCAATTGAAGATAGTCCCGCATAAATTGCACGTACTGTGAGTGTAGATTGGGGTCTTTCTTTAGGCGGCTTTCTACACCCTTGAATCTTGTGAGTGCTCCCTGTAATGTATCTGAAAACTGTTCCTTGGAGTTTTTGAACGGAAGTTCGACGATGTAAGGCCATTTGGGATCACGAGTGTGTGTCTTGACAAAGTGCTGTTCAACTTCATCGGCGTCTGGTTTCCCATGAAATTCCTGGTTCAAATCCTCGAGCTCCCAAAAGCGACGTAGAGATCCATCAATGTTAATAGTCGTGCATTGTTGTTGTAGATGAACAGCCGGTGGTTACGATAGATGTTATAACCCATCCAAATATTGTCGAACTAGCGATGATTTTGCCCCCATTGTCGAACATCTTTTAACCGGTGAACACGGTCCAAACGAAGTCGCCGCCCAGGAGTATGTCGACTGGCGCCAACTGATAGTCAGAATCCGCAAGCTCAAAGCCAGTGAATGCCTTGAGTGTTGAAGAGCCGATATCGTGTCTTGCCAATGTGGAGGTAATTTTGCTGAGTATGTGAGCACGTACCTTCATTGTGTGATCCGAGATCCTCGACTGCAAGTCCGGGGTGCTGCAGCCTCTAGTTGTCTCAGCCTTGATAGAGGAACTCCCTAACACCAAGATTTGTGACGGCAAGCGTGCCAGTCCGAGAGCCTGAACGCACCGCTCGGAGACGTATGACAGTTCCGAACCACTGTCCAAAAGCACACGGCAGGTCGCGTGCGATCCCTTTGCATTTTTGACAAACACTAAAGCTGTTGGCAATGCACTCTTTCGTAGCTCTTGTGGCTGCGTTGCGGTTGTTCACAAGGCTTCAGCTGTGGCAGTCACTTGTGCCCGTGCAATATGGCTGATGGTGACCGTAGCATCTTCGGGGTCGCTTGGGATGTGCCTTTCATCTCGTGTGTGTGTTGTAGAGACTGCGGCTTGCGAACCAATAACCTCTGCGTGTAGCAGAGAGTGGTGGCGATTGTGGCAAAACTTACATGTGAATTTGGACTCACAGTTACATGGATTTGGCCTCAACTGACAATTCAGCAAACTGTGTGCAGGCGTAGATCTTGTGCTCCTTAGAGTTACACTTCATTCAAGAGGTTGCTTCTATCGATACCAAAGCGTGTGCCGATCGCTTTACCTTGCCATGTTGTGGACCCACCTTAGAGTCTAAGTCTGACTCACTTTTGCTGAGCTCAAATTCCTCGCAACGTCGGTCTAAAAACTTGAAAAGATCATCCACAGACGGAGATTCCAGATCCCGGCTTCCTTCGATCCATTTGCGACGGGTTTCAGCATCGATCTTACCTAGAGTAAACTGTATAACCCAGCAGTCCCTTTGAGTTTGCCCTGCTGCTTCCACGCCGCGTAGAATTTCAGTGGTTCCGTCCGTCACCTTGCGCAGAACTGTTACATCTGCTCTGGCGGTCGAAGGTAAGTGACAAATGTCTCCAGCAGAGTGTTAACAATGTGACGTGGTCTATTGTAGCGATCAATCAGGCAAGTCCAAGCAGCCTCGTAAGCTGCATCCGTAATTGGCATATGGCGAACCAAGTGCGCTGCTTCTCCAGTGATGTACGTTTGTAAGTAGTGGAACTTTTGTATTGCTGTCAAATGCTGCTTGCTATGGATTGTGGTCTCGTATATGTTCGGAGTGGCCAGCCACTCCGTGTAGTCGCCAGTAAACAGCTTGATGTGGATTTTTGGCAGTTCATTATGCATTACAGTTGCTGCCGAGTTTGCCCTCAAAAGCGTGGCTTGTTGCTCAGACAAACACTCATTAAGCTGCAGATGTTTGTTCCAGAAAACAAACTAGGTTTTCGTTTCCCTCTCCTAACGCCATTGATGCGGCCTCGTCAGGGTTGTCAGATTGTCTAAAGTTGCCTTCTCTTCCATTCTCCTGAGCTTCTTCACAGTTGCGAATGAGATTGCGAAATAATGTACTTGCCTGCAAGTACTTGTCCTCGTACCTTTCGTTGTCGATGGCTGGATCGACGTACCCCTCCTCCTCGTCAAAAAGGGCCATTTGGTCGCTGATGGATTCGAATTCCTTCCATACGTTGTTGAGCCTATCCAATGAAATAAAAACGTTTTATTTCCCGAATTTTTGAGTGGACTGTATACTTTATTTCATTTCCTTCGTGTCCGATGCGTTCAATTGTAGTCTTAACACTAAGTTCTAAAAAATCTCTAAGTGGTGACGCAGCACCAAAATATATCAAAAAATGGCAAAGTTAGTATTTCATATACCGGAGGAATAATAAGATTTAAATTCAAATGAAACTGCAAAGCGTTCATCAATAGTATATGTATAGGTTTATGAATAGGTATATGAATATGTGTATGTGTTTTTTTTTTGTGTTAGTGGTAGTCTGAGACTCTAACCCAGTAAAAACTCCACCCCCTCCCCGCTTCCCCGGCGGTACTGCCGTTAGGTATTACTTCGCCGGGGGGGGGAATGCCCTAAGGGCTCTCTAGGATTTTATCCTATTGGAATTTCGCAGTCTTTCTGCGATGCGCAGTTTTTTTTAGAACTATTGTGGCCATGTTACATACAGCGCACCAATTTTCTTCTGATTCAAGCATAATTTCCACCAGGTTACAAGCGGCTGGCGTCCTCCCAACCCTTATGCTCAGATCTCGACGTAAATTTTCAAATCTCGGACAGACAAAAAATACGTGCTCTGCGTCTTCATAATCCGACTCGCAGAGTGGGCAGTGCGGATAACGGTTATGCTTAAACCTATTCAGGTAGTATTTAAAGCAACCATGTCCTGTCAGCAGTTGCGTTAAGTAAAAGTCCACATGTCCATGCATCCTTCGCAGCCATCTCTGCAGCTCTGCGATAAGCTTTTGCGTCCATCGTCCTTTGCTGTTATTTGCCCACCTCTCCTGCCACTTTGCAATGGTAAGTTGTCTGCACCTTTTTCGTAGGGATTCTACCTGCGCGGATACCCGCTGACTCCACTGCTAGCTCCCCCTGATATAACTAGCGCCGCGTCATGGGATACCGTGCGGAACGCAGCAAACCCTCAGGGCACACAGTCTCTGTACGGAATCACTCTCCTGCAAATAACTCTCATTTATTGTGGCTCGGGCCCATATGGGAGCAGCGTACATCAGTGTCGATGTGAGAACGCTAACCAGTAATCTGCGTCCTGGTTGCCTTGGTCTACGAGTGTTCGCCATAATTCGCGAAATTGCGGCCGCGGTTATGCCTGCCTTACCACTAGCGTACGCTAGATGCTCTTTGAAAGAAAGCCGGTGGTCGATCATGACCCCCAAGTATTTTAGGCTTGGGCGATATTTTATGGTGGCTTCTCCAATTTTAATAGTGGCCGTTTCCACTTTCTGCCTACTACTTATCAGGACTGCTTCGGTCTTATGAGCTACCAAGGCGGGACCCTTAGAATCGATCCATGCGCTTGCTCGTTTCCCAGCTTCATTGCAGATTCTTTCCGCGTCTGGGAGTTTCTTGGCCGTAACTACTATGGCTACGTCATCCGCGAAACCAATGAGTCGTGCCCCTTTGGGCATCGTGATCCTAAGGATCCCGTCGTACATGACATTCCACAATAAAGGGCCTAGGACTGATCCTTGGGGGACTCCCCCGGTGACCCTGTGAGTCGATTGCCTGGATTCAGTTTTGTTTCGGCCTTCGAAGTAGCTTGCTATTACTCGCTGTACTTGCTCAAGTGCGGCGAAGCTCTCCAGTAGCGCCCTTCCCCTCACATTTTTTCGGGGGGAGCCCCACTCCGTTAAAGTCCCCGGCAATTACGGCTCTTCGAGCACAGTTATTGCCTGAGGGAGGCTAATGCTTGGCGGCAGGCAACAGCTATAGAAAGCTATACCATTCACATGGGCCCTGGCGAAGCAATTTCCGCTTTTTTTTCCTGCTAATCTGGCGCCTTGGGTTTCCGCAGCTCCATATTGCCGATTTTTTGCTACTATTTGCTAGCCATTCACCGGAATTTTTATTTCTCGCTTATGAGTGCCATGTCTACGTTTTGCTCGATGACATTTTGCTCCAGCAACGATTGTACAGGTTTAGGTTGATCTGAAGAATCTTCATTAGAACCTAAGCCCTTGCAAAGACCTCCTGAAGTAAGGGCATTTTCCACTCATTGTTGAGTGGTCACAGTCCTTTTCCTTTTTGCGCTTGCAGAGCATACAGCAGGCCTTTGCTATGCAGTCTCTGGCTTGGTGCTTCTTCGCGCCGCAGTTGTAGTAGCATTTAGAGCAGTCCTCCTGGGATCTGCAGTTCCCTGCTATATGGTTGAACTCCATATACTTAAAGCACCTTTTGGGTGTTATTTTTGACCGGATTCTGCACCAGGTCCATCCCAACTTGAGTTTTCCCTTTTCCATGAGACGCTTCCCTATGTCGGACATAACTCTAAGTGTGGCGGTTTGGGTGCCCCCGTACGCCGCCCCTAGCCCTACCGCCGCAGATTCTGTCAGTTCCACATCAAACTGTGACTTAACCGCACATATGACATCCGTTTTGTCCGTGGACTCGTCGATGTCCTTCACCTCGATCAGCGTTGTCTCAGTCAGCGCTCTGACGTCGACATTGCTGCCCAGGACAGCTTTCATTTTGCTCTGAAGCTCTGCGGATTTTGGGTCGGGTCCTTATTTAGGAGGATTAGCAGTTCCCCCTATGCTGTTCGCTTAACGGCCTGTACCTAGGTCCTCCAGCTGCGGATCTGCCTTTACCTTTTTAGGGATATCCGCGTAGTACCCTCCAGTAGATGTTGTGATAACTTCCTCGCCTTCGGTTCTATTTTTTTTCCACTCCTGTG